>NW_024543221.1:5780000-7002500 GCF_018167655.1 Microtus oregoni
CTGCTGTCTCACTCTCAACCTGGTCTGTAGATCTATTCTCGAGGCATTAAACTGAAGACCCCAAGGGCCCATCTGACAGACAGGGAGTAAAAATCCTGGCAAAAGGAGCTGGAAATGCCCAAAGGCCTGAGACTCAATGTGGGCCTTAGAAAGGGCTGTAGCATGAATAATAAAAACCAGAGACAGAAATCAGGATTCAACCCAAAACCAGAAAAGCAAAGCAGCAAAGTCACTAGAGAAGTCTTACTTCTACCAAGGCTGGGCGACCACAAACTAAACAGACAGCCTGTCTCTCCTCTCACTTTATATTCCTTCTAATGCTGGGATTAAGGGTGTGTGACTCCCTAGGACTGAGATTAAGGGTGTGAGGCACCACCACCTGGATTTGTTTCTGCATTGATCTTGTGTAGCCCAGGATGGCCTTGAACTCATAGAGATCCATCTGACTCTGTCTCTCAGTTCTGGGATTAAAGATGTGTGTGTGTCACCATTGTCTAAACTCTGGTGGCTTTAGCTTTGCCTCTGATCTTCAGGCAAGATTTATTTATCAAAATACAAATAATATACTACTACATTTTCCTTTTGGTCTAAAATAAAAAAAAAAAGGAGGCTGCTTGTTGGTTCCCAGCTGCTCAGCCCCAAAATAATCACACAGAAACTGTAGTGTTTAAATCACCGCTTGGCCCATTAGCTGTTATTGGCTAACTCTTACATCTTAATTTAACCCATCTCCATTAATCTGTGCATCACCACAAGGTCGTGACTTATCAGCAAAGTTTCAGCATGTCTGTCTCTGGCAGTGGCTCCATGGCTTCTCTCTGACTCCACCTCCTTTCTCCCAGCATTCAGTTTAGTTTTCCCTGCCTACCTAAGTCCTGCCCTATCAATAGGTCAAGGCAGTTTCTTTATTAACCAATGGTATTCACAGCATACAAAGGGGAATCTCACATCAGAAGACTATAAATAATATAAGGAAAACTATATACAATAAATACAATAACTATATACAATATATACAGGGAATAAATATATCAACAATGTCTAGTCCAATTGCATTTGACAAATTCAGAGAAAATACTCCATTATCTATCCTATGAATTCAAAGTTCCTGCCCTGACTTCCTTCATTGATGGACTCTAATGAGGAAGCATGAGTCAGACCCTTTCCTCCCAGCTTGCTTTGGTCATGGTTGTTCATCACAGCAATAGTAACCCTAACTAAGACAAGCCCTGACTGCTGATGGGGAGATCAGAGCCCAGACTGTGAGAACACACCTGGCATGTCATTAGTCACTCAGCGTTGTCCCCATCTGCCTCATCCATCAGAGCTCGTGTGGTCCTACTGCATCGTTCTGTATCTCAGAAATACTGCTGTGTTCAAGTTACTGCCCATTCTTCTCTATTCATGTTCTCTTGTGAAGGCATAAGTCACAAACAATCCCACACCAGTTTGGAATTATGATTATTAGAGAGGTTATTTATTTTAAGGAGGAAAAACTTACAGACCACCATCCCAGACAACAGCCCTCTGCGCAGTCAGGAATGGAGCCTACTTGCCGGAGCTGGAAGCCAGAGCCCGAGCAGAGGGAAGTGGCCGCTTTTTTAAAGGGAGAGAGACCATGCCCCAGTGGGCTGGTATCTCAGCGGCTATTGGCTGAAGGAGTGGGAGGACCTCCTGCAACACTCTTGTATTCCTCAAAAGCTGGTTTTTTTTTTCTTCAGAATATAGTAACACAGTTTGCCCCAGCGTGTGTTGAAATCCACAAAAGCATGAAAAATTTGAGCACAAAATTCTTTGAAGATACTGGAAGACACTATTATGTCACTCCTAGTAGCTACTTGAAGTTTCTGGAGACGTTCAGCCACTTTCTGAGCATCAGACAGGAGGCAATGCGGACGAAAAGGTAAGGCTTCGAGTGAAACAGAAATGTGGGTTTTTACAGAAGTGCTCTATTTATTAAACAACAAAAAAAGATAGATACAAATACAAAATAAGGAATTCAAATATCCCTGGGGATGGAGGTGGGTGGTCCTTGGACTTCCCACAGGGCAGGGAACCCTGATCTCTCTTTGGGCTGACGAGAGAGGGGGACTTGATTGGGGGAGGGGGAGGGAAATGGGAAGTGGTGGCGGGGAAGAGACAGAAATCTTTAATAAATAAATAAAACAAATATCCCTAGGGGCCAACACTGTGGTGGATGGTAGGGAGGACTGTGCACCTCCCCTGCATGTGTCCGGAGGCTGCCCCTTCACAGCGAAGCTGACAGATCTGCCAGCGAGAAATGAGTTCTTGTTAGTCAGTTTGTCCCCTACGTAGACAGAGGAAGGAAGTCCAGAGTGTCTACTGACACAGCTAATGGCTAGAGCCATCCCTCGTGACTTCTAAGACAATACCAATAGAACTGACCCAGCAACTGCAGCACAGATGGCGAGAACACGTGTCACGCTGTGTCACGCTGTGTAGGTAGCTGTTGTGGCTGAGACTGTCAGGAGAAAACCCATGGCAGGAAGCCTCAGACTTCATTAGATCTCTGTTGTTGTCGCCATCATTGTTGTTGAAATATCTTTTACATGTTCTCTGACAATTTCATATGTACATACAGTGTACATCGATCATGCCCACCCACCCCGCTTCTCCCTCACCCACCCGCCAGCCTCCCTCAGCATGTCTTCCCACTGTACCTCATTCCCTCTTCCTTCTCTATTGTTTTTAAAGAACCCTCTGAGTCCACTTAGTGATGCTTCCTGCACACTGACTGATCTTGTCGGCGTGAACTTGTGCAGGTGACCGTATGTGCAGTGGGTCCTAAGTGCCGTAGCCATGTCCTGCCCAGAGATAGCCTTTCTCAACACATCTCCCAGACCTCTCACCCTCTCTTTTTTATGCTGTTAGGGGTGGAACCCAGGGACCCGTGCACGCTCAGCCAGCACTCTGCCACTAACTTGTACCCACAGCCCGTATATATAACCAGAACCCAGGGGACACTGAGAATTTGTCCTATGGCAACCTCCTAGGAAGACAGTAAGTGGCTAGGAATTGGCCTTGTAACATCTACTATAAAAATTCTCACATGCTGGGGAATCCCCGGGGCTTTCTCAGAGTCAGAACTGCCTCAGTCCAGCCTTACCTAGATGGCCTTCGGGCACCTAAGACAAACACTCCAAAACAAGTCTGTCGCAAGCCTATGGTGTGTCCAACTAACAAGTCTTTTAAAGGAAAAGCCACCTCATCAGGTCAGATCCCGTTCGGGTTGTCTTATGAAACACTGAGTGGGAGTAACTAAAGTGATGAGTCCATTTAGAAACTAAACCATAGTCAGAATCCTTGTCTGGAGTCAAGACACGTCACTCATCCAGGTGTCTATAGACACTGTGCCCAAGCTGGCCAGCAGGACTACAGAAACATGATCCTCCATCACAGCTCACACCGGAAGAGTTAAGTCTGTGTGTGAGGAGCACATCCAAGCCTGGTGTTTGCGTAAGAAGTAAGGGTAGTCTCCACCGTATTTTGCTAATTTTATGGATTCGGGGTCAAATTCTTCTTGAGTTTTTGCTAACAACATCCAGTGGGTATAAAAGATTCTGTATCAAATGTAAAACAGCTGGGACAGTCAAAACGCAACCTAAAAAAGCCACACTGTGTTCAAAAGTGGCTCTTGTCAAGGGGAAGCGCCCACCTTCCAGACTGAGATTTCTGTGGTGTGGCAGTTAAATCGAGGTGAGAACAGTCTAGGGAAAGGGCCCAGCTTCTCTCCAGATGGGAGTCAAGAGAGATTAATGGGCCTTCCACTCCTATGTCCAGGATCTGTGGTGTCACCTGTCCCTCTGAAAGACTGTTGCCATCCACTCATGGCCGTGTAACTTGTGTGACTAAGCCCTGTCACAGGCACCTCATGCCCACAGTAAGTTCATTCTCTTCTTACAGCAGCGTGTCATTTACCAAGCTGAGAAAATCCCTCTTGACTCTTGGTTTTATTTTTGTCATGAATTTTATCAAGTGTGTTGATATATTTTCAGGTGACCAGGTCTGACTTCCCTACTTCACACTATTTATATAGGGTGGCTTATATGTCAACTGACTTTCAAATCCTGAATCGGTCTTGAATCCCTAAAGTATAAACCCTGCTTGGTCATGCTGTGTAGTTCTTTATAAGCTTTTGGTTTTATTTGCTACTGTCCAATTGTGCGTTTTTCCTTCTTCCTAGAGGCTGAGCACCCTTAACCTGGCATCTCACACTTGGAATGATGACAACTGGGCCTCAAAAAACTTGAGATTTTGGAGATTTCAGATTAAGGCTGCTCAGCCAGAACATTCTAAGGTTCCAAATGTGCTCCGTTCAGATGTGGGAGGGTTAGCCTGTGGTGCAGGAGAATTGTCTGTATTCTGTCAATCATGTTTTAAATAAACGGTGATTGGCTAGGCAGGAAGTATAGGTGGGACAACCAGTCAGGAAGTAAAGGTGGGGCAACAAGAACAGGAGAATGGTGGGAAGGAGGAAGCCCATTCTTCCCCAGTCCTGCCCAGATCACTGAAGAAACAGGATGTAACCTACCCTGCTGAAAAAGGTATGGAGCCATGTGGCTAACATAGATAAGAATGATGGGTTAAATATAAACTACAAGAGCTAATAAAAAGCCTGAGCTAATAGGCCAATCAGTTTATAATCTTATGGAGACCTCTGTGTGATTTTCTTTGGGATTTACCGACTGTGGGAACTGGGCAGGACAGAAACCCTAAGAGCAGGCCCTCATGTACAAGCCTGTGCTTTGCTTTCCCCTCAGGAACCGCTTCTACATGGGACTCTCCAAGATCCTGGAAGCCACTGTGTTAGTCACGGACATGCAGGAAGAGCTTTTGATCATTGGCCCTCAAATAGAACAAAAAACAAAGGTATCGTCAATCTTAAATATGTCCTAAAGATTGTATAGCCAGATCCAGGACAGGGTCTGTGACCAGACAAAGGTGAATTGAAACTTCAGCTTTGCCCCAATATAGCTGTGCACTTTGAAGAAATCACATTCTAACAATTAAATATGATCATATATCTTAATTGAAATTACTATGGCTGTGGTAAAATGCCATGACTAAAAGCAACTTGGTGAGGAAAGGGTTTATTCAGCTTATTCTTCCACATCACAGTTCATCGTCGAAGGAAGTCAGGACAGGAGCTCGAGACAAGAACTGAAGCGGAGCCTGGAGGAGTGCCGCTTACTGGCTGGCTCAGCCCTTATACGGCCAAGGACCACATGCCCGTGGGTGGCACTGCCCACAGTGTGCTGGGCCCTCCCACATCAATCATCAATAAAATGCCCTACAGACTTGACTCCAGACTAGTCCTATGGAAGCATTTTCTTGATTAAAATTTGTTCTTCCCAGATGATCCTAACTCCTATCAAATTGACATATAAACCAACTAGCACCATAACTAATTATAGAAAATTACTAGGTAATTAGTTAAATCCATCAGAAATCTGCTATGGTAATTTGCTGCCTGTCACTTATTTTAAAGGCTTATGGGTTTTTTAGTTTGGGGTGTGTGTGTGTGTTGCTAGAGATTAAAATTAAGATCTGACACTAACTGGGCAAGTTCTCTACCACTGCGATATACCCCCCAACTCTTGCTCTCTCTCTCTCTCTCTCTCTCTCTCTCTCTCTCTCTCTCCCCTCTCTTCCCCCCTCTCTCTCTCTTTCTCTCTCTCTTTCTATATATATATATATATATATATATATATATATATATATTATATATATATAATTATATATATAATATATATATAATTATTTCCTTTCTGAGACTCCAGTGACACCTATGTGAGACCCTTTTTATAAAGTTATTTTTATCTGTATGGGTGAATTGCCTGCATGTATGTATGTGTGCCTAGTGCCTGTGGAAGTCAGAAGAGGGCATCAGATCCCCTGGAATTGGAGTTACAGATGGTTGTGAGCTGTCATGTAGGTACTGGGAATTGAACCTGGGTCCTCTGGAAGTGCAGCCAGTGCTCTTAACTACTGAGCCACCTCTCTAGCTCCTTGTCATCTGTCTTGATGTGTATGAAATCATCTTTATGGTAGTCATCCTAATTATTCTGCTACATAGATTTCAGGCTAATTTCTATAAATTATATAGTTAATAAATAAACTAGTTTCTGCTCTAAAGAAGTCATGCCAAAGCTCATTCCAAGAAAAACTGTTTGGTTCATTAGGAAAAAGAAATCCTGATGGAAAAGCTACGGAAAGATTCACAAATAGTTGAAAAAGTTCAGGTACTTGTGAAACAGGATGAGGAGATCGTGGCTGAAGAAGTAAGGATTGTGGAAGACTATGCTCAGGTGAGCTGAATTTCAGTGAATCCAGGCTGCCTGGGGCTCTGAACCTCCACATGTCACCGGTGGCGGCCCAATGATGGATACCTTTGGTCCTACCCCAGCAAACATGTCCTGAGCCCCTACTGCAAGCAGGAAGCCATTAAGAGAAAGTAGGGAACCCAGCAGAAGGTAGTCCCTTTCCCAGGAAGCTCTGCAGGCTGCACTGGAACTCACGTGAGCCATGCCTCCAGGAGTAGCATCTGCAGAGAGCCGAGAGGCTCTGGGGATGACTGTTTGACCTTGCCAATTCTGTTGTTTACTATGGAAACCCTCTGTCCCTTCTGTCTCTCCCAGTCACAATTCTGGAGCCAGAGTAGTGAAGTAGGTTAAGTTTGCTCAACTCTAGTCTGATTACTAGCCAATCCTTCTCAAAGAAGCAACCACACATGTTGAAATAAACTGATTGATTTACCAGTTGCACCCATGAGCTTCAATCACTGGCTAATCTCCTGAAGCCTAAATCTGTTGTAGAATATTATTTTAAGGTGTGTTACTCTTGTTTATGCTCTGGAACATTTAATGATGCAAAGATGTGTTTGATTAAATAAATTCACCTGCTGTCTGAAGGCTGCGTCAGCAACTGGCTGACAGACGTAGGGAGGAGCCAGGAGGAGAAGGGGGTTATAAGGCGGGGCAAGAAAAAGCCAGAGGATGCCTTTTGGGAGAGGCAGGTGAGTTGCTTGCTATTCAGCCTCTCTGGGAAGCAGGATTCTATCTCAGTCTTTGAATCTTGAGTTCTTTGGGGGGACAGAGATTTAAGTAAATTCTCTTAATAGCTTTGAAAGAGTTGGTGCCTGAGAGAGCAGAATTTCTTCAGGCTGCAGCTCTTGCAGCCTAGCTGCTACTGGTAGCCGCAGAGTTGCATTTGCTGTCTAGATAGCTGTAGCTTAAAAGGAAGAGGCCAACATAAGTCAGTCCTAGGAAAGGCTTACTACAGACCACAGTGAACGTCAACATAGATTTCAAGTTGTTCTCCGGGTAACTTCAAAAGTACACAGGCTCACTATGTAAGCCCAACAACTTGGTGTGTGACACACGCTGGCCTTAAACTCACAGAGCTCTGCCCGCCTCTGTCTCTTCAGCACGCACACCCACACCTGGCTTGGCTGGCTTCTTATCAGAACTGATTAGCTCTCATTGTTTTTCTTGCTGTTTTATGACATGGTCTCATTGTGTAGACCTAGCCTGGGACTTGCTCTGTAGACCAGGCTGGCCTCAAACTCTGTGATCCACTGTTGGGAGCAGTGAGACCCCAGATCCTGAATTTCTTGTAATCCCGTGATCTGAGTGCCTACAGCTGCTCTGAGCACGAGACCTTCAGGAGTTCCTGATGGCAGGAGAGTGGTTTCTGGTGGGTTTGGCTGGGGCGTGTCTATCTCTATATAATCTGCCCCTGAACACAAAAAAGGGGGCATTCTTGGGGAATTCAAGGATGACCCATGTCACTGTCTCTGTCTGTGTGTGTCTATGTATTTTAACCTCCAGCCCCCTTGCCCGAAGCTCGTGAACTGGGTGCCAGCGCACAGAGCGCAGACACGGGGACGCCATGCGCGGCAATCCACCAGACTCTGCCTTCTCAGTGCTAGGACTGTAGGCGCGGGTCACCAGTCCCTCTTGTAACAGAAAGTCGTCTCAAAGGGCGTCTGTCATACTATGTTGAAACTGAAAGACAAGGCCAAAGCCACTCAGTGTTTCTTTTTTTGTTTTTTTGTTTTTTGTTTTTTTGTTTTTTGAGACAGGGTTTCTCTGTAGCTTTGGAGCCTGTTCTGGAACTAACTCTTATAGACCAAGTTGGCCTCAAGATCCTCCTGCCTCTGCCTCTCGAGTGCTGGGATTAAAGGCGTGCACCACCACCGCCCGGCTCTCTCTCAGTGTTTCTACTTTCCATGTTGCCCATGACAGAAGCATGTGTGCACATGTCTAATCCATACTATAAAAACGCCAAACCACATTTTCCATCAACATTCCAATGATTTGAAGTATGGAACTATATTTGTTCATATATAATGAGGATTATGTCTTCATTACAGAAAACCACCAATGAACTAAAAAGTGTGCTGCCCGCTTTAGAAAAGGCAATTGTGGCTCTGAATGCCCTGGATAAAAGTGATATTTCTGAATTAAGGTGAGTCGTCTCTTTTGAGTTAAAATGCCTCTGAATAGGATAAAAATGTGTGGTAAAAGTCAGCATTCCAATTTTTATTGACTGTTGACTAATTTGTATCCACTTATTACTATAAATTTCTCTTTATGTGTGGTATTTATCATGTTATTGGTTTAAGGCATGCCAGTATTTATGGGTCCTTAAGAGAAAATCACCACCCCGCTAAAAGCGTGAGCTATTTGTTATCAACTGAATTGCCATCTCTGCTGTGTAACACTTCACATCCTAGAACAGTAACGTCCAGCATTATCTGAACTGCAGTTAGAACACAGCGTCGATGCCCCAGCCCTCATTTCAGGGTGACTCAGAACCCACCACAGAACACAGGAGACTGCAGTGCTGACACACACCTCAAGGAGGCGCTGCGGGAGCGTTTCTCCCTGATGTCTTTTCCAAACAGTATCCTGGTGTGTGAAGAAAGGGACTGAAGAAAAATAGCCAAGAAAGCCCTGGAAGAAATGAACTATGGCAGGGTACAAAGGTTTGAACCTTTAGATCCTGATCTTAAGTTTTAGGTCAAATTTATTTATTTATTTATTTATTTATTTATTTATTTATTTTTGAGAGAGAGAGAGAGAGAGATAGGGTTTTCCTGTGCTGTGTAGCTCTGGCTGTCCTGGAACTCAATCTGTAGACCAGACTGGCCTCGAACTCAAGAGATCTGCCTGCATCTGCCTCCCAAGTGCTGGCTTTAAAGGTATGTGCCTCCACTCCCAGCCTGCGTGGGAATGTTTTTAATTTGAGGCTTCCAAGTCAAGAGTGGAAATCTCTAAATATCCTATCTCCAAGCATGGCAAGTATTGCATTGTTCTTAGGAAATAGTGTCTTAAGGGGCTGGAGAGATGGTTCAGTGGATCCAGGTTTGATTCCCACTATCCACATAACTCTTAACTATCCATAACTCCAGTTCCAGGGGATCTGACACCATCTTTTGGCTTCCATGAGCACCAGGTGCTCATGTGATGAACAAAAACATACATGCAGGCAAAACACCCATACATGTAAAATAATATTTGAAAAAATTTTAAGACAGTAGTGTTTTAACAAAGGACATGAGAGCACAGGGCAAGCCTACCATCACATTCCTCTGTATGTGCACGCGCTGAAATCACAGGCATGCACTGCAGGGCTCAACTTGTCACATATGGGTGTTGGGAATCTTTAGGCTCAGCAGCAAGCACTTTACCGACTGAGTCATCTCTCTGGCCCCAACCTCATCACATTTGTGACACATTAACAGCAGATAAGAGCCTATCACAGCCAAGTTCATCCACCTAACGCTGATGGCCAAAGGCACAGAGAACAGAAGGCAGCTGAGTTCTCGAGACCCTCACCTGCAAGCGAGGGTCATTAGTCTTAGTCATTTCCTCTTGTGTTGGCAAACCTGTTGCGTGCACACTATGTGACAGACCTGTCCTAGGCGCTGCGGTCACCGCAACCACTAGTGGGAAGGAACCCTCTGCTCTGAGCTGACGTTGCTGCAGAGAAGAGAGTGCTGTTTGGCAGAAGGACGGGCAGCTGTGTGGCGAAAGCATGGCAGAGGAGTAGGAAACACACACATCTCTGGTTTTCAGGAGCTGTGAGGTAACGGAGGTGGCAGGAGAAGGGGATGCAGACAGAGGGGCTTTTCACGGTGTCACTAGAGGCCACGCCGTCCCCAGCATCGCCCCCAAACAACCTGCACTGTGTGACTTCCTTCCAGAACATCCTTTTCATTTAACTTTTGTTCTGGTAGGTATTACTGACAGAAGAGCTCAAACACCCAGTAATTTTTTTGTATTATTAATTTTAAATATGTATCCATTGAGGGGGCAGGATGTGTACACCTGAGTGCAGGTTCCCATGGATACCAGAGCATCAGCTCCTGTGAAGTGACAGGCGGTTGTGAGCCACCCAGTGTGGGTTCTGGGAAACAAACCTAGATCCTCTGCAAATAGAGCATGTGCTCTTAACCACCAAGCCTTCTCTCTCCAGTGACCATGTTTCAAGAACAGTGAAGCACTGCCTGGAGTGCTGCCACTTCCTCCTGAGTTTCCATCAATGCAGCAGGGATGGCGGGTGAGGGTCTGAGTGGGCAAACACAGAAAAGTCACACTGAAGGTCCCAGCCCAGCGACGATCATTCTCGCACTGGGAAATCCCTTTCCTCTGCCTTGGGATGGCAAGTGCTGTGTGGACCAGCATTCCCTTCGTTCTTTCCTATACTTGATTGCTCATAAAGAGACTCCCTTCTGATGTTACTAATGTAGCTAGAAACTGGTTGGGACACAACCAAAAGTGATTGGCAATGTTCCAGTCATGATCCTTTTATTCTTACTGTAGAAAGAGATCCCAACATATCCCTCTGCCCCAAAGTTTTTTGTAGTAGGGAGAGCGGCGGGGCTAGCTTTACCGGAAACAATTACACGGAAACTGAATTCCTTTAAACACTGCCTGGCCCATTAGTTCCAGCCTCTTATTGGCTAGCTCTTACATATTGATCTAACCCATCTAACCCATTTCTAATATTCTGTGTAGCACCACAAGCTGGCTTACCAGGAAAGATCTTAACCTGCGTCTCTCTGGAGTGGGAGAATCATGGCGACTCTTGACTTGGCTTTCTTTCTCCCAGCATTCTGTTCTGTTTACTACGCCTACCTAATTTTCTGTCCTGTTAAAGGGCCAAGGCAGTTTCTTTATTTAACCAATGAAATCAACACAAAAGACTCCCACATCATTTTTTCTACCAGTAACCTTAGCACTGCAGTGAGGATAAAGAGAAGTCACAAGATAAGCATAGAGATAGTCAGGGACAGTCCTTAAATCTCAAGGGCAGGGCTGATTTGCGTGTGCACATGCGTGCACAACGTCTCTGTGGCATGGTCATCAGAAGGTCAACTAGAAAGACACAGGAAGGTTCCTGGATTAAAATGAGTCTGCAGTGGGTACTTTTGTAACCAAAAGAATTAGTCTCTAACTCAAATGATTTTCAGATTTTGAATTTTATGCATTTAGTCTTCCTAAAGCAAAGATATCTGTGTACTAAAGACATTCATTTTTTAAAAAAGTAATCAAACAGTAAAATACCTCTATGTTGACTGGAGCTCCTTATAAGAATGCTCGCTAAAAACATGTATGCATGCATGGTGTCTCTTGTATGGGAAAACTGGACTTAGCTGTGTGTGTCTGTGTGTGTATGAGAGGGGGGGATGAAAGCAGAAGGGTGATATTTGTAAAAAGGAGGGGGGGCAGTGGGAGAGGAGACAGGACACAAAAGGGCATTGGGAGAGAGTAAGAGCAAACTGCAAACGACACATAGGAAAATTTCATAATGAAGCCCATTGTTTTGTAGTCTCTCTGAACCATGTGGTGTAGATAAAGTCTAAAAGACTGTGTATGTAATGATTTTCATCATGCTCCCCTGTCTTTCAGAGTGTATACACGGCCCCCCTTCCTTGTTCTGACAGTCATGAATGCTGTGTGTATCCTTCTACAGAAGAAACCTAACTGGGCAACAGCCAAACTTCTGCTTTCCGAAACCAGCTTCCTAAAGAAACTGATTAACCTGGACAAGGACAGCATCCCTGATAAGGTGAAACACTGAGAGCTAGCGAGCACATGGTGGGTGTGTCCCATCTCTACAGTCTACAGACTCCAGCAGAAGTGCTAACAGTGGTTATGAATTACAAGTGAAAATAAAAAGGGATTTAAGAATGAAATGTATTGCAGGTGGAAGACAGAGTTAAGAGAGGGGAGCTAGCAAGATGATAAAGGGGTGAAGGCATTCATCACCAAGCCTGACAACATGAGTCTGATCCCCAGAATCCACATAATAGGAGAGAACTGACTCCCACAAGTTGTCCAAAGACAACCTCATGTGTGCCCTGGTACATATGTTTGCACGCGCACACACATGCACACACTTAATAAATACTAAAACAAGAACAGGAGAGCACAGTTTTCTTATGAAAGTGTTCTTCTACAATCCTCATTGTAAACATTAGCAGCTAATCATACTTAACCAGCAAGTTATGGTAGTCTGTGCCACTGGGAAGCACAGAGTTATGGTAGTCCGTGCCACTGGGAAGCACAGAGTTATGGTAGTCCGTGCCACTGGGAAGCACAGAGTTATGGTAGTCCGTGCCACTGGGAAGCACAGAGTTATGGTAGTCCGTGCCACTGGGAAGCACAGAGTTATGGTAGTCCGTGCCACTGGGAAGCACAGAGTTATGGTAGTCTGTGCCACTGGGAAGCACAGAGTTATGGTAGTCCGTGCCACTGGGAAGCACAGAGTTATGGTAGTCTGTGCCACTGGGAAGCACAGAGTTGCACACAGGAAAGATGAAGTTTTGGGCAGAATGCCAGTGGTGGTACTCATTCATGAATTAATATAACAATTTGTTCTCTAATGAATAATTAACAAATACGGTCCCCTGTGGCTTTATTTAAATACATCTAAAAAGAATCACTCTTATAAAACAGTAATTAAAAGCCTAACAGCTTCAAAACAATCAGAACGTATTAATAGTGGCAGGTTAGGAGGAACCACCAACATCTGAGTTATTCAGGAAAGTGGTGGTGTTCCCAGGCAAGAGAAGAGATGCCTAACCAGAAAGCAGGAAGGAATCCAAGTCTAAGAAAGATGCTATACCATTTATGGCTCATAAAGGCAGATAAGGAATTCTGTATACTTAACTATAAAATAAATAGCATTATTAAGCCAATAGGCCACTTGGGGGCAGGACATCATCCCCTCACAATAGAGTGCACCAAGGGATTGAAGGGAGAAGTTCCTTTTAAATATTAGCAAAGTCACTGCAACAGTGACAGATATTTAGTAGAAAGACTCCCTCTGGTGCCCAACATGGGGCTCAAACCCACAACCCTGAGATTAAGAGTCTCATGCTCTATTGACTGAGATAGATAGGAGTAAGTAGCTGGCTGTTTTGCTTTTCTGATCTTCAAGTTGAACCCCAATATTGGTCTCTGAATTTTTATTTATTATGCCATATTTAGTGCCCAATGTGGGGCACCAACACGTGGGACCAGGCAGGAGAGAAACTTCTGTCAACATCCCTCCATCTACGGCCACTTTGAACCCTAGGTACAATTGTAATGTCTTCAGTTGAGGTAGAGGGAAATCATCCTTAGGGGAATTAATCATTCATTCTAACGTACGTTGCATGTAATACATTCTCCGTAGGTGTTCCTGAAGCTCAGGAAGATCTTAAATTTGCCTGATTTCAATCCCAAAAAGATTGCTCTGGTTTCTGTGGCTTGTTGCTCCATGTGTCAGTGGGTTATAGCCTTGAATGACTACCACGAAGTTCAGAAGGTACTCCTTGCCTCCTCTGTCCCTGTGATCTGCAGGGGACACCACAGCTCCTAGAGTAATTTGTAGTTAGCAGAGCTCGGGTCCCTCTGTAAAAAGAATGCATATGCTGAGCTAATCCCATAGATTGTTTCTTTTAAATATTTTATGAAAGCTATGCTACATTTCTATTTGTTTGATTTAATATTTTGTCCATAGCAAACTGTATCCCTTATGTGCATATATCAAATCCCAGGAAATTTTATCTTAAAGACTGATATCTATAAGTGTCTCTCAAGCACAAGACATTTTAAACCATAAGCCTAACTGTTTAACCCCTGGATGTTTGACCCCCGTGAAGATGGTGAGCCCTAAGCAGGCACAAGTGGCTGAAGCTCAGAATGTCCTTCGAATTGCAAAGCAAAGGTTGTCTGAAAAACAAAGAGGTTTGCAACTGGTAAGCTTTGGGGTCCTAAGTTTTTGTTTTGTTACTTGTTAAATCCTCACTGCCTTTAAGAAGTACATAACATTGCCAAGGAAAGTCAACCAGTACCTCAGCGGTGAGGGTATTGCTCAGAATGTTGTCTAGTAGCATGTCGGCCTGAGAGCCCACCCCCAGCACAGCAAGGGCGGGGTGTGGAGAAGCCATTGACTCAGTAGAACTTAGTAACCAAAAATAATGGTCCAGTTAGGAGACCGATTGTGAGGACTAAGTAAATAATACAGACGTGACATGTGTTAATTATCTTTATATAATACCGTCTCAACACCTTTCTCTCTTTGTAACTTCAGTGTATTAAAAGTTTAACCAGTATCGGCTGGGCAGCAGTGGCGCACACCCAAGCTATAGTTGACTCCATTGGCTTTATGCCTTTTATGGGAATGTCCTCCTGTTGTATACTTTCTTCTATTTCAAATATGTACCCTCTGTCCATCAGGGCCGTAATGGAGAAAATACTTCTGAAAATTGTAGAGAACTCTGGGAAACAGGCCTAGACCTCAGTAATCACCCGTGCCCTCATCAAAGCACCCCTTACGAAGTCTAGTGCCCAGCACATGCCTGTATGTTGAATTTCATGGATATGCCCTGTACTTGAATAACTGCATCTTAAGTAGTGAGGAAGATGGGAGAAATGCAGCAAGGACAACATCTCCAAGTGTTAACAAGAGGCTGCAGGGACGGCAGAGATGGGTCATCATTACTCTTCCAGAGAACCTGAGTTCCAGTCCCAGCTTCCATGTCAGTCAGCTTCAGGGGATCCCATGCTCTCTTCTGGCCCTCATGGGCATCTGCATGGATGTGCACATACCTACATACACATACACAAATACACACAATTAAAAATTAATCCTACCACAGAACTGTATCTTTAGCCCATAATATATATTATTTTACAAAATAAATTTTAATTTAGTTTCATACTTTTATAAAGATAATAAGGAAAAATTACAGATCAAACTAAATACAATTCTGTATATACTATTATAACATGTATATATAAAATGTTACATAATTGTATATCATGCCTGCACAATTATATCTATATATATTTATATATCCATGCCATATTCAAGATTCTATGCTAAACCCTCTTGTTAGCTTATTTCAAAAATCTGGCATAATCAAATTAACTTGATTTGGTCCATAGCCATTTGACCGAAGCAGCATGCTTTGGGACCATGGGACACAGTACAGCGTGATGGAATGGGGTGGGGGTGGGGGGGCTTGTTCACTGCACTGTAAATAGGAAGCGGGAAGGAGTGGTAAGAAGGAATGGGGCCTTGACGACCCCTCAAAGGGCATGCTGCCAATGATGTCACTTCCTTCCACTAGGACTCACCTGCTGAAGCTTGTGACCCCTCCTAACTGCCGCATGTTGGGGAACAGGCCTTCAGCACATGGGCCTGTGCAGAATATTTCATACGCAAATCTTAACAGCAGTGAAGAGTGTTTCCTGTAGGTAACGGAGGGGCCTTCTCAGACTTACTTCATCCCTCCATCCTGACTCGTTTATTCCTCAGATCTGCTTGGTATATTTGGAGTGGGAAAAGTTCGGCCATTTTCTTTCTTCTATTTCTTTATTTTGGAAACAGAAACCTAAGATGTGCTCTCTTCATAGCTGAGGATGACCCTGGACTTAGGCCCCTCAGTCCTCTAGCTCTGGAGTGTAGGCGTGTGAGCCGATGCACCTGGTTTTACACAACACTGAAGATCAAACCCAGATAGTCTGCAGCATGGCAAGCATGCCACCAGCTGAGCTACGTGCCCAGCCCTCAGGCATGTTCTTTAGAGAATAACTTAGTTATGACATAGTTATCCTTGTGAACAGATAAATTAGAAAACGATGACTCTGCCCATGCTTAGGACTGCAGGAAGGGTTTCTGCAGAAAGCAGGCGGCTTTTCACGGTACTCCAGGGCTGAGAGACCTGCTTGCTTCTGTGCGTACATCTCATTCATGTAGCCTATGTAGCGAGCTTTTCTAGGCTGTGAAAGGGAAGTGGTTGCACGCTAAGGCAAGAGAAATGTCAGACAATGTAAACCAAGAAAGAGAGACGTTTTCTCAATGGTGAGTTTGTCTTTCAGATTGAAGAACATTTACATTTTTTACACACATCCTACAAAGACATTGTTGCTGAGAAACAACAGCTGGCTTATCGGAAGAAGCTGGCCACCAAGCGGCTGCAGTGCGCGTCCATCCTGCTAACCGTCCTGGAAGACGAGAAGGCATGGCTTTCCTTAGCTTCTAATCTCCTTTCCTAGTTCCCAAGGCATCTGCTTGCCCTCCTTGCCCTCTGCTCCTGTTAATCACACACCTAGAACTGCTTCTGTATCCCACCGCCCAGAAAGATCTAGATAAGAGTCCTACTCCAGTAAAGCAGAAGAATCCTGTCCACTTGTTGGTCAGGGCTCTTCTCTCCTGTTGCCAAGAAGAAGACAGCAGCACACTTCTCTGTGATGGGGGCGGGGCTTTCAGTGGCCACATTGTGAGGTCCGTCCCCCCCTAGCCTGGAAGAATGCAGGTAGAGTGTATGGATGTAGACAAAAGAGAAAAGCCGGCATTAGAACGAAAAGCGAAAACCTTTTGTTCTGTTGGTCTGAGTCCTTTTATCTGATTTTTAAATTTTTCTAATTCGCTCCTAATAAGCTGGCTAAAATCTCGGTTTAGTTACACCTCGCCTACCCCAAAGGATATTGCAAAATCCTAAAGATAACTTTGTTGTAATTATTTGAGGGAATATATTGTAGAAGGCTCTTCAAAGACAGCAATG
Source organism: Microtus oregoni (assembly GCF_018167655.1). Classification (NCBI taxonomy): domain Eukaryota; kingdom Metazoa; phylum Chordata; class Mammalia; order Rodentia; family Cricetidae; genus Microtus; species Microtus oregoni. Next base: position 5,797,090 of record NW_024543221.1, read on the forward strand.
GGATTGTGGGATAAAGTCTTACCAACCAGAGGGAGACTGCTGTTCTCAAAACTTAACTGATGTCCCTAAGAGTCCAGTGACTTCTGGGGGGCAGAGGAGCACCAGCATTGCTCCTGCTCTCTGACTCCTAGAGAGGTGAATGTCTGTTAGCCCTGCTCTCTCCAGCGACCAACCAAACACACGATGCTCTCCACACTCCAACTTCCTCCTCTAAACATGAAATCAGTGGCATTTTTTTTAAATTTTGTTTATTATTTTGTTTATTTTAAGATAGGGCTCACTATGTAGTTCTGACTGGCCTTGAACTCACACAGGTCCACCTGTCTCTGTCTCCCTGCTGAGACTAAAGATGTCTGTCACTATGTCTGACTCGATGGCATTTTTTTAATGGGATGGTAAAGTGTCAAGTGAGAGTTTCACAATAAAGTGTCCATTGAGAATGTATTCAGCAGATGGTGAGCGTGGGATGATAGAGCATCAATAACAAAATGTGATCTTGTTTGCTTGTTTTATGTGACCAGTTCTCATGATGCAGCCAAAGCGGGCCTTGGCCTCATTAACAGAAAACAGTTCCTTGGCAGGGGCAGGGTAAGATTTTTTTTGTAGTGAATTTTTTTGTTTTATCTAGATGAGACCTTCTCCAGATCTCAATCAGAAACAGTATTGCCAGGTAGTTTCCAGCAGTGGGTGATAAAACCCCTAGTGAATCCATCTTGGGGCTCTGTCGCCCTTGCTGGCCTGGAATTGATGGCTGCACTCCTGAGTCAGCCTCTCGAGTGCCAAATTTGCAGGCCGGTGCCACCACGCCCATCCTGGCCTTATACAACCTGAGAGTGTCAAAGTGATGGCCATTATAGATCTGACACAGGGACCGTTCATTTTCAGATGATCTCACGGGATTAGGCTCGGGAGGGAACTTGGTGAGGAAAGTGCTTGCCTCATGAGGATGAGGAACTGAGTTTGGGTCCTCAGCACCCATGTAAAAGTATATCAGTCCCCCAGGACTGAAGGGAAGAAACCGGCAGGTCCTGGAGACTTGCTGGCCAGCTAGGATAGCCCCAGTTGGTGAGCTCCAAGTTCAGTGACCTTGTCTCCAAAAAAATTAAATAATAGCAATAGGAGTAGGTTAGGGAGGTTGCTTAGTGGGTAAGAACACTGCTGGGTGAGCATGAGAATTTAAGTTCAGGTCCCCAACAACCATGTAAAAAGCTGGGCATGGCTGTTGCGCAGGCATGTAACCCCAGCACTGTGAGGGACAGAGACAGGAGGATTGCTGAGGGTGTTTTGGCCATCAGTCTAACCAGGTTCAGTGAGAGACCCTCAAGGGAATAATGGAAGAGAGTGATGGAGCAGGACACTTGAGGTCCTCTACCTCTACTGCAAGCCTGCACCTGCACACCCAAAACAGTCAAATAAGGTGGACACTAGAGGATGCCCAGTGTGTGCATGCCCACACAGATATCTACCACACACATAACACACAAATATTTAAGGAATTGTCAACTCAATAAACTGAATTCTTTTAACATTTAGATTCGATGGCAAGAAACAATCAAGGAAATAGACAAGAAGCTGAGAGGCATCTGCGGTGACATACTTCTTTCCTCCGCGTCCATTGCCTACAGCGGAGTCTTGACACCAGAGTTCCGCCAGCCAGAGATGCAGAAATGGGAGGGCTTCTGCACTCAACACAAGATTTCCTTGTCATCCAAATTTTCCTTAATGGAAGTGATGGCAGAAAAAAATGAGGTAGTAGCATAATTCTATTATCCAATTAAGTGACTTGTTGGTGGTTGGTGTACAGGAGGGTGTGTTGGGCATGGATGTTTTCTCTAAATCACAGTGACAAGTGAAAATACTGAAGCCTTTTATTCTTTAACTTGTAGATTGAACACCTCTATTTGCCATATCTCTCCTGTTTCTCATTCTCTAATAAAATTCACAAAATATTCTTTTGTAATCCTAGCACCCTGTCATAATGAATCTAGCCAGTTTCTCTCAAACTCCCTTCAGTAACAAAATTATTGAACCATGGATGCATTCATAGCCACGGCCAAACGCACAGACCTATACTTTCCAATAGATATCTATTGTCCATTTATGTAAATCCTTTGTGAATGTTTAAAGGATTTTTAAAAGGATAAATGCCTAGTATTATTTAATCCTCATCATTTTAGGTCAGTTAAATGGACCTTACAACCTATGAGGTTTTATGAGAAAATACCAGCTTCTCTGTTTCCCAATGACTAACCATCTAAACACATCATTGACTGCATTAGATGTGTATAAACTCAGTGCTCCAATTATAAGTCTAAAATTGTAAGAGCACATAATTTGCACCAAAGCCCAAACCAGAAGCCACGTGTTATTTAGAAAGAACACATCTAAAACATTAAGACTGGGGACTTTTTTTTTGATTAATTATGCATGCAGATGTCATTCACACAGCACACAGACAGCACAGACACATTCACACAGTACAGACTTACCTGGGACTTGAACCAGCGACCTCGGGCTCTGCGGGCGGCGTTCCAATCCTCTCAGCCAGCTCTCCAACCATTTGACTGGGGACTTTTTAAAAAGCAGAAAATGTCCCACAGATTACAAATGAAGATGAACCAGTCTCCAAGGCCCAGAAAGAAGTAATAACATCATAGTTTACTGTGCACTAGGAATGGATTCGGTTCTCCAGAACTATATTAATAATTCTAAACTTGTCTATTGATAACATGACTTCAAATATTAAGCAAACATTTTTTAATTTATTCACTTATTTTACATCCAGACATCAGTCCCTCCCCCATCCCATTCCTTTCCTCCACCACCCCTCCATCCCCAATCCACCCCTTCTCTGTTTCTGTTCAGAAAGGGGCGAGCTTCCCATGGGTGTCAATGTAGCATGTCAGCATGGCACATGAAGCTGAGGAAGGACTAGGCTCCTCCCCTTAGTAAGGCTGGGCAAGGCAACCCAGTATGAAGAATAGGTTCCCAAAAGCCAGCCAATTAGGGACAGGCCTGCTCCCACTATTAGGAGACCCACAAAGTAGACCAAGCTACATAACTGTCATACATATAGAAGGCCTAGGTCAGTCTCACTCAGGCTCCCTGGTTGACGGTTCTGCCTCTGTGAGCCCCTGTGAGCCCTTATGAGCCCAGGTTGATTCTGTGGGTTCCCTTGTGATGATCTTGGCCTTCTTGGCGCTTGCAGTCCTTCCCCTCTCTCCTCTTCCCTGCTCAGCCCAGTTAATCACACATTTCAAAAATAAAAAATAAAATAAAAACCACCGAGAAAACAGATGGCCTGTTGAAGGAGTTTGAATGAGGGGTCCTCCACGGGCTCATATATTTAAATACTGAGTCCCTAGTTGGTTGCAGGTTTTGGAGAAGTGTAGAGAGGCAGCCTTGCTGGAGGAAGTCCATCACTGGAGACACGCTTTGAGGGGAAAAGGCTTTGCTACTCCAATTTGCTCTCTCTGCGTCAAGCTTGTGTTTGAAGAGACGGGTGCTCAGCTTCCTGTTCCGGCCGCCAGGCCTGCTGCTTACTGCCATTCCCGCCCCCTATATGGATGTATGAAGGTCACTAAGCTCTTCCTCCCATAAGTCACCTTGGTCAATGGGTTTCATCACAGCAGGGGGGGGGTGACAAAGACAGTAGTTGGTACCAGAGAGTAGGCTATTGCTGTGAGCAACCTACCATGCTTTTTTGGTTTGGTTTGTTGAGACAGGGTTTCTCTGCAGCTTTGGAGCCTGTCCTGGAACTAGCTTTTGTAGACCAGGCTGGCCTCGAACTCACAGAGATCCCCCTGCCTCTGCCTCCCGAGTGCTGGGATTAAAGGCATGCGCCACCACCACCTGGCACCATGCTATTCTTTTATAGGACTGTGGAAGAGTCTGGAACTTGAAGCTAGAAAAGTAGCTGAATGTTATCGATGGAGATTAATGGTCCCTGCTGATAGGTAACAGGCAGCCATCTCCAACAAACAACAGGAACATTTAAGTCTCTTCTCAGGTTCCTCGTGGTGGTTTTATATTCTCATCATGCAGAACTCAGCTGCACACCATTCCTCATAGGCTGACCCCCCCGCAAGAGAAAGACCCTTTCTTCCATCTAAACTCAGTCTCCATGGGTTCTCCTAGAGAAGCCCCACTCCTTCGGCTGGGAGTGTCCCTGGTATCCTATGCCTTCTCTCACCTCCTCAGGCTCCACCGACTTCTAAGACTGTGGGGAGACAGAAGTGAGGGGAAAGATAGGGTCCTGAAAAGAGTGGGAGGCTCATCAAGGCAGAGGTATCCCGAGGCGAGTCCGAGATGTGCACCTGGTTCTGACGGTATGGCCGAAGGCACATCCCTGGATTTTCAGCTTCCCCATCTGAGGAACTAGAGTGCGGGTACGAGTTTTTTAATGAGGTAATGAATACATGTGCTTGAGAAGGTGGTGGGTTGCAGCAGTCAGTGCTGTCTTCACAGCGCTGCCTGACTGTTTCCTATGTGGCTAGAGCCTGGGAGTCCTGGAACCTAGTCCCTTGCTGTCTGCTCTGTTTCTACAGTGTCTTACGTCACTCTCATTACAAAAATCCAACTTGTTTTAAATTGTTTGTTCCCTTATTCCTTTCAAGGATTATTTGTCTAAAACAATGATTGTTTAAAATCCTTCATGACCCCTTTACAGGACCTAAGCCTATGTAGAAGTTTCTGGACTAGTGTTTCCATTCCAGATCCGCCGATGGCATAATCAAGGGCTGCCTCTCGGTCAGCACTCAACTGAAAATGCCATCTTGATGAAAAGTACCCAGCAGTGGCCACTGGTGATTGACCCACACAAACAAGCACTCCACTGGATCCGTCAGATGGAAGGGCCCCAGCTGCAAGAGATTTCCGCGGAAGACAGCAGTTACCTCCAAATGCTTAAAACCGCCATGCAAGTGGGAGCCTGTGTCCTCTTGCAGGTATTTTGGATGACGTCTCCTGATTCCTTCTTTCTCTTCTTTCTACTGCAACCCTTGTTATGTGCAAGGAACATAAAGGGAGAAGCTTTAAGTGTCCAGGATCTTTGTCAAACAAGCGTATGCATAATTATATTTATATGTGTGTACTATATATGTGCACACATGCACATAGCTTAGCGCTCTTACACCTATCTTTCTCTGATGGTCTCAACTATGATTTAAGATGATTTTTTATTTGCATCTCTTGGACTTTTTCAGAACGCCCCTGAGGCATTCCCTCCCAGCTTGATGGCAATTCTAAAGAAGGATATTTGCCAGAAAAGAGGGCATTATTACATCAGAATCGATGATGCTGAGATTGAATACAGTGAAAACTTCAGGTGATGTCTCTCATAGTCAAATCCAGTCCTGTGGTTTAATTTTTAAGATAAGGAACATAGCATCATCCTGAAAAGTGGGATCTTGAGGAAAAAGAGCAGTTGTATCATGAATATTGCATTGGGTTTGATGGGTTGTGGCTGTCACCCATTTTCAGAGAGTGAGTTTGATCCATGTTGTCAGCCTGTATCTGATGTGTGGCCAGAGAGCCTGGCCCACTTAGTCCAGAAGAGTTTGATTTAATCCCCTTGACCAACACCAACACAGGCACGATAAACTTTGGCCGCTTTACAAAACAAAAAGCAAGCTGCGACTGGCGGCTCAGCCGGTGCTTGCTGTGCAAGCATGAGCACCCGGGTCTGGAACACACGTGTAAAGGGTGACACGCCCCTGTAGTCAGCTCAGGGAAGGCAGAGACGAGCCAGTCCCGAGAGTCCAGTGGTCTGTCATCCTCGCCAACTGAGAGACACTGTCTCAGAAAGATCGAGAGCATTTGAAGAAAATACCTGAAGTCAGTCTTTAGACACGCACATATAAATTCATATTTAAAATTCAGAACAAGAAAATTTTGCCCAGGGAGGTAGAAGCACTAGGAGGGAAAATGGAATCCTTAACAATGAAGACTTCTTCACGTCAGATGAGCTCATGGAGGGCTGGGCTCTTCGACAGTTGACATCCAGTCCACCAAAGCCACCGGGGCGAGTGCACTTAGAGGCCCTTTGTCTCTTGAATTCAGACAGAATTCAAGACAAATTGGAGGACAGCAAGGGTGATTTTTGGAGAGAAATTTATTCTGGGTTTCTGGGTGAGACACAAGAGACACAGGACTTAAGCAGAGTTCCCAAATAGCAAGAGCAGGTCACAAAGCTGGGGCATCGTGAAGTATCCTTATATAGGGGCTCATCTAGGTCACCACTCATCCCATCACAGAGGATTCATGTGCCTCGGTAACTTTGAGAAAGACGCAAGGTGCCAGGACAGAATCAGAAGTGCCGTGAGAACCAAGGCCACTCCTGGCTTCTAGTCAAGGACTAGAATCAGAACTGTTCATTTTTGAGGTCCCTGTCCCCAAACTGCCTGGCAGGCTTCTCTACTGTTCTCTCAGCTGCCCAGAATCTGAGGCTCCCTCCAGGCAACTTCATGAAGGGCTATTTTGTGGGAACATTTGGCGGCCACAGAAACACAGTTCCTGGGAAAGCCTTTGGGCTGTGTGAGAGCATTGTCTCTTCATGGGCAGAGCCAGGGGAGTCACAGTAACTGGCCAACTGATCCCCAGAAAGGACAGCTCCCAGAAGATGGGGAGAGGGTGCTGCCTTAAAAGACTGACTTGGGGACAGATCTCCACTCTCCCTGGCCAAGCCTCAGCCTCACCTTTTAAAAGTAGAGTGGACATAGCCCTGCTCTTCTTAGTGTCTATAAAAACAAGACCTAGAATCTCATTCTTTCTCACTGCCTGCTCTAAACCACCACCTTCCCTCCTGTCCCACCAACTCCATGCCCTGGCTGCCTTTCCACCAGAAAGTCCAGTAACTCCAAACCCCCACTGCCTTACATCCTCAGCCGTGGAAACCATTCTTCACAATGATCCAGTGGCGTCAAAACTCTGACCATTTGTGTTTACCCTGGCCTTAGGCTTAAATCTAGTAAGGATATAATTCACAGCTGTTTTTAAAGTATTAAATGCAGACTTATTCTCATAGTATAAACCAGGGGCATGAACTGAGCACAAAACTGAAAAATGAATCTTCACTTCCAGAAAAATACAGTTTATAGTATTTAAACATTTGGTATCATGTTATTCATTCTTCTGTTGTTCTTTGGATAACTGGTGTCCTCCTCACTTTTAGGCTGTACTTGTCTACAGAACTGGACAACCCCCACTTTCTTCCGTCAGCTTATAACTTTGTTACTATTATCAACTTCACGGTAACATTCCAGGGCTTGCAGGATCAGCTTTTATCGACAGTAGTAAGTCATGAAGTTCCTCATTTGGAAAACCAACGTGCCCAGTTATTAGAGAGTATTTCCCTTGATGCTATAACTCTGGAGGAACTGGAGGATAAAACATTGACTTTACTCCAGAAAACAGAAGGTGAGGAAGATACTGAGTGTGATCGGGAGACTTAAATGAAAGTAAAAAAAATAAATAATAAATAAAACCATAAGGTTATTTTCTGAACTGGTACCAAAAGTGCCAAGGTTCCATTACTACCAGATAACCAGTTGGAACGAGTAAGTCCCACCCATAATAGCATGTTTGCTACTGTGGGTGGAGCTAGGGATCAAACCCAGGGTCTTGTGCATACAGGTAAACACTCTAACCACTGAGTTACATCCCCGACCTCTGTGTGTGTGGATGTGTGTGTGTCTCTGTCTGTGTCTATCTGTCAGTCTGCCGATGTCTGTGTATATATGTCTGTCTGTGAGTGTGTGTATAAGGTAAATTTATTCTTTATGATGGAATTGTTACTTATTCCAGTGATAAAAATAGAATTCACAAACAGAATTAAGAAAAGGGAGTGGGAAGTGGGGCCTGCTGCATACTGTCAACCCTGCTTCTTAGAAATATGATTAGCCTGGAGACTGGAGAGATTGCTCAGCGGTTAAGAGCTGCTTTTCCAGTGGACCGAGGTTCAATTCCCAGCTCCCACATAGCAACTCCCAACTGTCTGTAACTCCAAGATCTAACACCCTCATACAGAAATAAGTGCAGCAGGGCTGGAGAGATGGCTCAGAGGTTAAGAGCATTGCCTGCTCTTCCAAAGGTCCTGAGTTCAATTCCCAGCAACCACATGGTGGCTCACAACCATCTGTAATGAGGTCTGGTGCCCTCTTCTGGCCTGCAGGCATACACACAGAACATTGTACACATAATAAATAAATATTAAAAAAAATAGAAATAAGTGCAGCAAAACGCCAATGTACATAAATAGGAATAGATAAATTATTTTTTAAAAAAGAAATATTATTAATCATTTTAAAACTATCTTAGTGACCCTTCCCTGAAGCCCATGCCCACACTTCAGTCCGCCTTTACTTTTTCTGGGCTCCTCTTTTTCTCCTAAGCCTAATGTTTTAGTCTAAATTAAAATTTCTTAATAAAATTTCCAACTCTGCTTTACAGTTAAAAGAAAAAGAACCTATCTGGACAAAAAACCAATAAGAAGCCACAGTAAAAACTCATGCAGTGCCCAGAGCAGGAAACAGCTACTTCCCATTTCAAAGGTTTTTTTGTTCAAATTCATGTTTTGTTCATTTTTAGGAAGTGTATTGGATGATGAAGAAATTGTAGAAACCCTAAGAAAATCCAAAATGACTTCAAATGAAATTTCCAAACGTATCAAAGAAACAGAGAAAGCAGAACGTGAAATTGGAGCGATTCGCAAGAACTACCTCCCCATAGCCACAAGGGGCGCCCTGCTCTACTTCGTGCTGGCCAGCCTCACGCAGGTGGAGTACATGTACCAATTCTCTCTGGAGTGGTTCCGGCAGGTTTTCGTTTTCTCTACAGTTTCCAAAACCAAAGAACAAAAGCCCGATTGGCAAACGGACGAAACAGCTCAGGAAAAAGCCGATGAGATGAGTGTCTCGAATCAACAGAATCTGGAAAATCCCTTGACCAAGAATACTAAACATGCAATCGACGTGCTGACAAGAAACGTGTTTAGGGTAAGCCATCCTTATACCGCGAATTTCCCCGGCCCTGCCTCTTGGGCTGTGGTAACTGTTGTTGTTTCTGTAGGTGGTCTCTTCAGCTCTATTTAACGAGCATAAACTCTGCTTCTCCTTCCGGCTTTGCACCACAATCATGAGAGATGCCAGCGACCGTCTGATGGCCAGTGACATAGGATTTCTACCAGAAGAAGAATGGAACATCTTTTTATATTCTGGCATTTTGATAAATATTAAAAATATGCTACTATCCAAGCCTCGACTGAATAGTAAGTTAAAATAATTTCTTTGGATATGATTTAATAACAGACACTGAAATATGCTTCCTTGTAAATACGAAAAGATTTTGAGATTTACTTCTGCACTTAAGGTCAGATTCCATGTCGGCCTCACTAATGTGTGAACATGCAGTTATCAGGTTCTTCATGTGTTTGTGAGAAAACATTTCACTACACAGTCAGGCTAGCCTAGAACTCGTGATCCTCCCAAGTCATTTTTGAGTGAGTGAAATGAAAAAATAAATCATAGCCAGTTAAATTATGGTAGGCCTAGTGTGAAGCAGGCTATCTAGTGGTGGTGAAGAGGAACAGATACATTGGTTACAATGCCATCTGTCATGGTGAAGAGAGACACACATATTGATTATGATGCCATCAGGCCCCTTCCTGCGCAATGTTTCTACCCTTGCTACTGGAAACTTGAGCCACAAAGCATGCCTATCTGTGGTGCCCAGAGGTTCATGTTTGAATGCTTGGTCCTCAGTGGAATTGTTTGGGAAGGATTTGGAGGTGTGGCTTTGTTGGATGAGCCATGTCACTCAGGGTGGGCTTTGGGGTTTCAAAAACCTATGCCAGGCTCACTGTTTGTCTCTCTGCCTGGTAATCAGGATATAAAGCTCTCAACCACTGCACCATCTCTATGCCTGTCTACTTCCTTCCATGATGACCATGCACTAACCCTCTAAAACTGTAATCAAGCCCCTAATTAAATGTTTTATTTATAAGAGTTGGCTTGGTCACAGTATCTCTTCACAGCAATAAAGTGATGAGATGCTATCTGAAATACACAGGACAGTCGCTTAATGATTGAATCTTTTAAGCCCTGTGATGTAGCAAAAATAACGGTAAAGGGAAATGTCTGACTCTAAATGAATAAAAACAGGAAGATCTCAGGATTGGAGACATGACTCAACAGTTAAGAGCATATACTCTTCTTGCAGAGAACTCAAGTTCAGTTCCTAATGCCCACATCAGGCAGCTCACAACTGCCTATAGTTCCAGTTCCACGGAGACCAGGCCTGCCAGCACCTGCACACACAAGCACATATCCTCATGCAGGTAGACGCCCCACACACACACATGAAACATTTTAAAAAATAAACATCTAAAACAGAAAGATCTCAGATCCGCAAAATAAGTTTCTACCTCGAGATATGCTTTTTAAAGGAGCAGCAAAGTGGATGTCTCCTATTTTCTCATTTCAAAACATGTTAGAAAACTGCCCTGCTATGGAATAGATTATAGTCACATTAAAACAGATCAATGGGGGCTAGAAAGAGCTCACTGGTTAAGAGCATATATTGCTCTTGAAGAGGGCCCAAGTTTGGTTCCCAGCACAGACATCAGGCAGCTCACAACCACCTGCAGCACTAGCTCAAGGAGGTCTGATGCCCTCTTCTGGCCTCTGTGGGCAACTGTTCTCAAATGCATGTATGCACACACACATATACTTTTAAAATGAAAATAAATCTTTTTGTAAAAAAAATCAATGGTATAGAATAAATTGGTCCCAGACATAGGATGGGGGTCCAGGATGCTGGATGAGGTTTCAGGATGCAGAATGGGATCCAGGATGCAAGATGGGGGTCCAGGATGCAGAAAGTGGGTCCAGGATGCAGGTTGTGGGTCCAAGATGTAGAATATGGGTCCAGGTTGCAGGATGTGGGTCCAAGTTGTAGGATTGGGTTCAGGATTCAAGATGTTGCTGCAGAATGCAGGATGTGGACCCAGGACCCATAAGTTAATGCATATATTTGTGTTCAAATAATCAATACGTGTATTGGGGAAACTGGATAAGCATATATAAAAGAATGAAATTGGACCTTTATTTAGGTTCATGCTTTCAGGGGTATTGATCTAAGGTTGCAGGCAGGGGTTTTCAACACAGTTTGTTCACACACTGATGGATCAGGAAGCAAAAATCTTGGGATGGAACAAGTAGTGGATTATTATTATTATTATTATTATTATTATTATTATTATTACCTACCCACGCCAGTAGCTCCTTTCTTCTAGGCTCCAGAGGTTCCAAACCTCTCAAAGCAGAGCTGTTGGCTAAGGCCCACCCATTCACGCATGTGCCTATGAGGAGCACTGGATGTGGCAGTGATCTCTTTGACTTTTATGTGCTCCTGCTGGAAGTGTAAATATGGAGAATAGAAAGGCATTTCCTCAAAACATTAAAGACAGAACAATTAAATGATTCAATAGTCCCAGTCCAAGCATACATCCAAAAAATTGGAAGACATAGTGCATAAGCATAGCCGTGCATTTACAGTAGCTGATGGGTGTATGCAGCCAAATGTCTACCAATTGATAAACAAAATTTGACATGAATGCAATTGGAATGGAATTTAAAAGAAAGAAAATCCCATTACATATTACAGCATGGTTTAGCCTTAAAGACATTTGAATGAGATAAGACAGTCACAAGGATACACCTACAAGGCATCTGAGGAAGACAGTTCACAGAAACAAAATAGGAAGTTGGTCACCAGGAGCTTGGAGGGGAGGGCAAAGGAGAGGAGTTGTGTCTGGAGATCCACTTTACACAGTGTGGATGTGCAGAATACTGAGACCTGCACTAAAAACAGTTTATTTTTTATTTATTTAAGATTTCTGCCTCCTCCACGCCACCACCTCACATTTCCCTCCCCCTCCCCCAACCAAGTTTCCCTACCTCGTCAGCCCGAGAGCAATCAGGGTTCCCTGCCCTGTGGGAAGTACAAGGACCACCCACCTCCATCAAGGTCTAGTAAGGTGAGCATCCAAATTGCCTAGGCTCCCAAAAGCCAGTACGTGCAATAGGATCAAAAACCCATTGCCATTGTTCTTGAGTTCTCAGTAGTCCTCATTGTCCGCTATGTTCACTGAGTCCGGTTTTATCCCATGCTTTTTCAGACCCGGGCAAGCTGGCCTTGGTGAGTTCCCGATAGAATATCCCTATTGTCTCAGTGTGTGGGTGCACCCCTCGCGGTCCTGAGTTCCTTGCTCGTGCTCTCTCTCCTTCTCCTGATTTGGACCTTGAGGTTGTAGTCAGGAGCTCAAATGTGGGACTCTGTCTCTGTCTCCTTTCATCGCCTGATGCAGGTTAATATTCAGGAGGATGACTATATGTTTTTCTTTGGGTTCACCTTCTTATTTAGCTTCTCTAGGATCACGAATTATAGGCTCAATGTCCTTTATTTATGGCTAGAAACCAAATATGAGTGAGTACATCCCATGTTCCTCTTTTTGGGTCTGGCTTACCTCACTCAGGATAGTGTTTTCTATTTCCGTCCATTTGCATGCAAAATTCATGATGTCATTGTTTTTCACTGCTGAGTAGTACTCTAATATGTATATATTCAATACTCTCTTCATCCATTCTTCCATTGAAGGGCATCTAGGTTGTTTCCAGGATCTGGCTATTACAAACAATGCTGCTATGAACATAGTTGAGCATATACTTTTGTTGTATGATAGGGCAGATCTTGGGTATATTCCCAAGAGTGGTATTGCTGGGGTCCAGGGGTAGGTTGATCCTGAATTTCCTGAGAAACCGCCACACTGTTTTCCAAAGTGGTTGCACAAGTTTGTATTCCCACCAGCAATGGATGAGTTTACCCCTTTCTACACAACCTCTCCAGCAAAGGCTATCACTGGTGTTTTTGATTTTAGCCATTCTGACAGGTGTAAGATGGTATCTTGAAGTTGTCTTGATTTGCATTTCCCTGATCGCTAAGGAAGTTGAGCATGACCTTAAGTGTCTTTTGGCCATTTGAACTTCTTCTGTTGAGAATTCTCTGTTCAGCTCAGTGCCCCATTTTATAATTGGGTTGATTAGCCTTTTACGGTCTAGTTTCTTGAGTTCTTTATATATTTTGGAGATCAGATCTTTGTCAGTTGCGGGGTTGGTGAAGATCTTCTCCCAGTCAGTGGGTTGCCTTTTTGTCTTAGTGACAGTGTCCTTTGCTTTACAGAAGCTTCTCAGTCACAGGAGGTCCCATTTATTCAATGATGCCCTTAATGTCTGTGCTGCTGGGGTTATACATAGGAAGTGGTCTCCTGTGCCCATGTGTTGTAGAGTACTTCCCACTTTCTCTTCTATCAGGTTCAGTGTGTTCGGACTGATATTGAGGTCTTTAATCCATTTGGACTTGAGTTTTGTGCATGGTGATAGATATGGATCTATTTTAAATCTTCTACAGATTGACATCCAGTTTTGCCAGCACAATTTGTTGAAGATGTTCTCTTTTTTTCCATTGTATACTTTTAGCTCTTTTATCAAAAATCAGGTGTTCATAGGTTTGTGGGTTAAAGTCAGGGTCTTCTATTCGATTCCATTGGTTGACTTCTCTGTTTTTATGCCAATACAAAGCTGTTTTCAATACTGTATGTAGCTCTGTAATAGAGTTTGAAGTCAGGGATGGTAATGCCTCCAGACGATCCTTTATTGTATAAGGAACCCTGACTGCTCTTCAGACTTGAGAGGGAGGGGGAGAGGGAGAGGAGTGGGGGGAGAGGGAGAGGAGTGGGGGGACGGGGAGAGGAGTGGGGGGGAAGAGCGGGAGGCTGGGAGGAGGCAGAAATTGTTTTTTTCTCAATAAAACAAAAAGAAAGTTAAAAAAAGAAAGCAAAAAAAAAGATTGTTTTGGCTATCCTGGGTTTTTCGTTTTTCCATATAAAGTTGATTATTGTCTTCTCTAGGTCTGCGAGGACTTTTGATTGGATTTTGATGGGGATTGCATTGAATCTATAGATTGCTTTTGGTAGAATTGCCATTTTTACTATGTTGATCCTCCCAATCCAAGAGCAAGGGAGATCCTTCCATTTTCTGGTGTCCTCTTCAATTTCTTTCTTCAAAGACTTAAAGTTCTTGTCAAATAGATCTTTACTTCCTTGGTCAGAGTTACCTCAAGATATTTTATGCTATTTGTGGCTATCGTGAAAGGTGATGCTTCTCTAATTTCCCTCTCTGCTTCCTTATCCTTAGTGTATTGGAAGGCAACTGATTTTTTGGAGTTGATCTTGTATCCTGCCACATTACGAAAGGTGTTTATCAGCTGTAGGAGTTCTTTGGTAGAGTTTTTGTGGTCGCTTATGTATACTATCATATCATCTGCAAATAACGAAAGCTTAACTTCTTCCTTTCTAATACGAATCCCCTTGATCCCCTTATGTTGTCTTATTGCTATTGCTAGAACTTCAAGCACTATATTGAAGAGGTATGGAGTGAGTGGAAAGCCTTGTCGTGTTCCTGATTTTAGTGGGATGGCTTTGAGTTTTTCTCCGTTTAATTTAATGTTAGCTGTCAGCTTGCTGTAAATAGCTTTTATTATATTTAGGTATGACCCTTGTATCCCTAATCTCTCCAAGACCTTTATCATAAAGGGGTGTTGAATTTTGTTGAATGCTTTTTCAGCATCTAATGAAATGATCATATGTTTTTTTTCTTTTAGTTTATTTATATGGTGGATTACATTGATAGATTTGCGTATGTTAAACCAGCCCTGCATCTCTGGGATGAAGCCTCCTTGATCATAATGGATAATTTTTCTTTTTTTTTTTTATTTTTTATTTTTTTTCTTTTTTTATTGAGAAAAGGAGAAAAAAACAATAACAAGTTTCCACCTCCTCCCAGCCTCCCATTTCCCTCCCCCTCCTCCCACCCTACGCCCCCTCCTCCCACCCTTCTCCCCCTCCCCCCACTCCTTTCCCCCTCCCTCTCCAGTCCAAAGAGCAGTCAGGGTTTTCTGCCCTGTGGTAAGACCTAGGACCTCCCACCTCCGTCCATATCTAGGAAGGTAAACATCCAAACTGGCTGGGCTCCCACAAAGCCAACACATTACGTAGGATCAAACCCCCGTGCCATTGTCCTTTGCGTCTCATCAGCCCTCATTGTTCGCCATGTTCAGAGAGTCCAGTTTTATCCCATGCTTTTTCAGTCACAGTCCAGCTGGTCTTGGTGAGCTCTCAATAGATCAGCTCCACTGTCTCAGTGGGTGGGTGCATCCCTCGTGGTCCCGACTTCTTTGCTCATGTTCTCCCTCCTTCTGCTCCTCATTGGGACTTTGGGAGCTCAGTCCAGTGCTCCAGTGTGGGTCTCTGTCTCTATCTCCATCCATCACCAGATGAAGGTTCTATGATGATATGCAAGATATTCGTCAGTATTGCTCAAGGATAGGGTCATTTCAGGTTCCCTATACTCAACTGCCCAAGGAACTAACTGGGGACCTCAGCTTGGGCACCTGGGAGCCCCTCTAGGGTCAGGTCTCTTGCCAACCCTAAAGTGGTTCCCTTAACTAAGAATTGTGGTTCCGTGCTCCCCTGTCCAACCTTCCTTTATCCCAATCCTCCTGCTTTCCCAAGGCCCGACCTCCTTCCCTTCTAAATTTTCTCTCCCCATCTCCCCTTACCCCCACCCCACCCCACTCCAAGATCCCAATTTTCTCCCCGGCAATTTTGTCTACTTCCCTTCGCCAAGAAGATAACTATATGTTTTTCCTTGTGTTCCCCTTCTTACTTAGCTTCTTTAGATTCACCTATTGTAGACTCCGTGATCCTTATTTATGGCTAGAAACCAATTATGAGTGAGTACATCCCATGTTCCTCTTTTTGGGTCTGGGATACCTCACTCAGGATAGTGTTTTCTATTTCCATCCATTTGCATGCAAAATTCGAGAAGTCATTGTTTTTTACCGCTGAGTAGTACTCTAATGTGTAGATATTCCATACTTTCTTCATCCATTCTTCCATTGAAGGGCATCTAGGTTGTTTCCAGGTTCTGGCTATTACAAATAATACTGCTATGAACATAGTTGAACAAATGCTTTTGTCATATGATAGGGCATCTCTTGGGTATATTCCCAAGAGTGGTATTGCTGGGTCCAGGGGTAGGTTTATCCCGAATTTCCTAAGAAACCGAAACACTGACTTCCATAGTGGTTGCACAAGATTGCATTCCCACCAGCAATGGATGAGGGTACCCCTTCCTCCACAGCCTCTCCAGCAAAGGTTATCGTTGGTGTTTTTGACTTTAGCCATTCTCACAGGTGTAAGATGATATCTCAAAGTTGTTTTGATTTGCATTTCCCTGATCGCTAAGGAAGTTGAGCATGACCTTAAGTGTCTTTTGGCCATTTGAAATTATTCTGTTGAGAATTCTCTGTTCAGATCAGTGCCCCATTTTTTAATTGGGTTAATTAGCCTTTTAAAGTCTAGTTTCTTGAGTTCTCTATATATTTTGGAGATCAGACCTTTGTCTGTTGCGGGGTTGGTGAAGATCTTCTCCCAGTCAGTAAGTTGCCTTTGTGTCTTAGTGACAGTGTCCTTTGCTTTGCAGAAGCTTCTCAGTTTTAGTAGGTCCCATTTATTCAATGTTGCTCTTAATGTCTGTGCTTCTGGGGTTATACATAGGAAGCGATCTCCTGTGCCCATCTGTTGTAGGGTATTTCCCTCTTTCTCTTCTATCCTTTTCAGTGTGTTCGGGCTGATATTGAGGTCTTTAATCCATTTGGACTTGTGATGGAGGAAGGTCATTGGCTAATAAAGGCACTGCCCTGGCCCATTTTATTGGTTAGAGGATAGGTGGGAGGAGTAAACAGAACAAAATGCTGGGAGGAAGAGGAAGTGAGCGGAGAGACTCACAGCTCTCCTCTCGGGAACAGACGCCTGGGAGAGACGCCATGCCCTGCTCCCGGGATGAAGCTCCGACCCAGGATGGACATAGGCTAGAATCTTCCTGGTAAGCGCACCTTGGGGTGCCATACACAGATGATTAGAGATGGGCTAAATTAATATGTGAGAATTAGCCTAGAAGAGAATGGGCCAAGCAGTATTTAAAAGAATACAATGTCTGTGTAATTATTTTGGGTAAAGCTAGCCGTGGGGGCGGCCGGGTGCCGGGGACGCAGCCCCGCTGCCCCTACTACTACAGACTGGTGCCCAACGTGGGGCTAAACCCACTTAAAAAACCTGAGAAGGCTTAAAAATAAGGGAGAGAGAGTTTAACACAGATTTTTGCTGTTTGTTGGTGGCGTGCTGTAGAGAGATTTCCTGATTCGGCAACAGTAGCAGAAAAAACGCTGTGTCATTTTAAAGGGCGATTTCCTGGGGCTATGCCGCCATTGCGATCTCTGTCTGGCTCCTGCGGGAGACAGAGCTTTTGAATAGAGCATAAATGGAGTAAAGTGCTACTATTAGTTTGATGGCAACTAGACTCGCTGTGTTCTCGGGTCTGCTCTGCTTGCCAGAGGCAAGCAAGCACCTCATCTAAGAGAGGCTTCCTGACTCAGCTTTAGCTGCAAAGCCTGCAGCTCATTAAGAGGTCCTGCCACAAAACACTTAAATGGTGTTGACGAAAAGCTGAACGCATGCTTTTCGGTTTTCAGCCGTAGCAGGAAAAAAGCTGTGCCGTTTAAAAATGCCGGCTCTCTGGGCCATCCTGCCAGGGCAAACTCTGACTGTTTGAGGCAGGAGGGCCGGCTACCGAGAGAGGACTTGAGTGTTGTCTGTTGTAGCTCACTTGCTGGCAGGGACCTTGAAATGCCATACAGTTGTTGCAGTAAACAGGGCTACAGCCTGTATATCTGCCATGAGGCTGGAAAGCTAAGGAATGGGCTGGATCCAGCCGGCAAAGCCACGCCTTTATTCCGACTGATATTGCTTGGTAAATTAAAGACTCGTGTGGTCAGAAAAAGAGAGATA
Source organism: Microtus oregoni (assembly GCF_018167655.1). Lineage (NCBI taxonomy): Eukaryota > Metazoa > Chordata > Mammalia > Rodentia > Cricetidae > Microtus > Microtus oregoni. Next base: position 5,815,052 of record NW_024543221.1, read on the forward strand.
TACAGTAAAGAGAGATTCAAAGACAAAGAAAATTTCTAAATGGTTTACTGTGTGTTAAAAATTTATGCAGACTAAAAGTTGAAGTTCTTAAAGTAAAAAACATAAAAAAAGGAAGAGAGTTGTTGTGTGTGGTAGCACACGCCTTTAATCCCAGTGCCTAGAAGGCAGAGACAAACAGATCTCTGTGAGTTCAAGGTGTAGTAGTGTACACCTTCAATCCCGAATGCCTGGGAGGCAGAGACAGGCGGATCTCTGAGAGTTCAAAGACAGCCTGGTCTACAGAGTTACTTCAGGTCAAAGATACAGAGAACCTGTCTCAAAAAGCAAAGAGTTAAAAGTAAAAATAAACAAAATAGAGGTTAAAATAAAGCGTACAAAGATGGAAAATACACAGAGAATCTTGATACTGTATGCTATTATGCTCTCTTTGAATTATTTGAATGCTGAGGAAGGAGCAACAGCTGCTAAAAGATATTTATTTATAAATGCTGCTGAACTAATCCGACATAGATATTTTGATGCCTTGACTTTGAAATTTGGATCTAAGGACATGATGCTTTGGAAAGGAGTTTCTTATTTTGTTTTCACAGAGGATGAGACGCTGTTCATTTCTTCTATTCCGATTTGGTATGATGGACCACGCCCTCCTGAAGGGTTGCAGTGAACATCTTTAGAAAATTGCTTCGCTCAACTGCCAACTGAGATGAAACTAGCACACAGGTTATACCATGAAAGACCTAATTAACGACGCCCCCATTCAGCAGGAAGCAGTTTGGAGAGAAATAACTGCGCCCATATTCCCAAATAATGTTTATAAATGTTCTTTTACATTTAAAGGGGGATATGATATAGATATGAATAATTTACATTAGTATAGATTTTGCTTTATTGATAGAGATTTAAGGTCAATTTTGTTATATATATAAGTGTTTCTGATTTTGATTAAGGTATTGTGATTGTGTAGTTCATTTAAATATGTACTGTATAATTAAGAAATATAGGTTGTTAATGGATAATCATCGATAATAGTAAAGCTTGTAATCATGTTAGTTAGATTTTCTAGATATATAGAGATATATTTTAGATAGACATTCTTCATGTCTTTCAAAGATTACAGAATAGGACATTTAATGTTTTAATAACTGAGGACTTTTCATGACAATGAGACACTCTGCTCCTGGCAGCACCAATCTACTTCAAGAGGAAGATGGGCATCGAAGAGGCTCGTTATGGAGTTTTGATAGCCATTTGGGCAAGAAACTGCTCTTGCCTGGACTATTGCATAAACTGGACACAGAGAACCCGCAGAGAGAAGACTACTGAACTTGCCTAAGGTGAGATGATCTTTCGGGGTTCCTGATTCATTTTGAAAGAGTCTGCGAGACATTCTGCAGGACACAAAAGATAGTGACTGAACTGACTTTGAATTTTCCTGCTTTATGGAAATGTCTGCTGGATACCATGGGCCTGAAGGCTGAAGATGGATGCCCCAACGGTACAAAAGAACTTTGGGTGACTGTCCAGGCAGCGAGATGTCTTTGTCATTTCTAGAGTTTGAAGTTTCTTAGTTCTTGTTTACTTAGGTAATATTATATCTTTCTGGAGTCTTTGATGGAGTTAAGAATAGTTAGTTATAGTTATAGTTTTCCTTAGTTATGATAAAGATTATTGTAACTTTTACTTGATAACTGTTTTGTTATATGTAATTTTGCTATGTTAAAGTTAAAGCCTTTTTTTTTTTTGTTTAAACCGAAAAAGGGGAAATGATGGAGGAAGGTCATTGGCTAATAAAGGCACTGCCCTGGCCCATTTTATTGGTTAGAGGATAGGTGGGAGGAGTAAACAGAACAAAATGCTGGGAGGAAGAGGAAGTGAGCGGAGAGACTCACAGCTCTCCTCTCGGGAACAGACGCCTGGGAGAGACGCCATGCCCTGCTCCCGGGATGAAGCTCCGACCCAGGATGGACATAGGCTAGAATCTTCCTGGTAAGCGCACCTTGGGGTGCCATACACAGATGATTAGAGATGGGCTAAATTAATATGTGAGAATTAGCCTAGAAGAGAATGGGCCAAGCAGTATTTAAAAGAATACAATGTCTGTGTAATTATTTTGGGTAAAGCTAGCCGTGGGGGCGGCCGGGTGCCGGGGACGCAGCCCCGCTGCCCCTACTACTACAGACTTGAGTTTTGTGCACGGTGAAAGATGTGGGTCTATTTTCATTCTTCTACAGGTTGACATCCAGTTGTGCCAGCACCATTTGTTGAAGATGCTTTCTTTCTTCTATTGTATACTTTTAGCTCCTTTATCAAAAATGAGGTGTTCATAGGTTTGTGGGTTAAAATCCGGGTCTTCTATACGATTCCATTGCTCGACTTCTCTGTTTTTATGCCAGTACCACACTGTTTCCATTACTTTAGCTCTGTAATAGAGTTTGAAGTCAGGGATGGTAATGCCTCCAGAAGATCCTTTATTGTATAGGATTGTTTTGGCTATCCTGGGTTTTTTTGTTTTTCCATATAAAGTTGATTATTGTCTTCTCCAGATCTGTGAAGAATTTTGATGGGATCTTGATGGGGATTGCATTGAATCTATAAATTGCCTTAGGTAGAATTGCCATTTTTACTATGTTGATCCTCCCAATCCAAGAGCAAGGTAGATCCATCCATTTTTTGGTATCCTCTTCAATTTCTTTCTTCTATGCCTTAAAGTTCTTGTCAAATAGATCTTTCACTTCCTTGGTTAGATTTACCCCAAGATATTTAATGCTGTTTGTGGCTATCGTGAATGGTGAAGCTTCTCTGATTTCCCTCTCTGCTTCCCTATCCTTTGTGTATAAGAGGGCGACTGATTTTTTGGAGTTGATCTTGTATCCTGCCACATTACTAAAGCTGTTTATCAGCTGTAAAAGTTCTTTGGTGGAGTTTTGGGGGTCGCTTAAGTACACTATCATATCATCTGCGAATAACGAAAGTTTAACTTCTTCCTTTCCAATTCGAATCCCCTTGATCCCATTATGTTGTCTTATTGCTATTGCTAGAACTTCAAGTACTATATTGAAGAGGTATGGAGAGAGTGGACATCCTTGTCGTGTTCCTGAGTTAAGCGGGATGGCTTTGAGTTTCTCTCCGTTTAATTTGATGTTAGCTGTTGGCTTGCTGTATATAGCTTTTATTATATTTAGGTATGACCCTTGTATCCCTGATCTCTCCAAGACTTTTAAAATAAATGGATGTTGAATTTTGTCGAATGCTTTTTCAGCATCTAATGAGATGATCATATGGTTATTTTCTTTCAGTTTATTTATATGCTGGATTACATTGATAGATTTTCGTATGTTGAACCAGCCCTGCATCTCAGGAATGAAGCCTACTTGATCATAATGGATAATTTTCCTAATGTGTTCTTGGATTCGGTTTGCCAGTATTTTGTTGAGGATTTTTGCGTGGATGTTCATGAGTGAGATTGGCCTGTAATTCTCTTTCCTGGTTGAGTCTTTGTGTGGTTTTGGTATCAGAGTAACTGTAGCTTCATAAAAGGAATTAGGTAATGACCCTTCTGTTTCTATATTGTGGAATACATTAAGGAGTATGGGTATTAGCTCTTCTTGGAAGTTCTGGTAGAATTCCGCATTGAAACCATCTGGTCCTGGGCTTTTTTTGGTAGGGAGGTTTTTGATAACAGCTTCTAATTCTTCGCGACCAACAGGTCTGTTTAGATTGTTCACCTGGTCCTGGTGTAACTTTGGTATATGGTATTTATCTTAAAAAGTGTCCATTTCTTTTACATTTTCCAGTTTTGTGTTATACAGGCTTTTGTGATAAGATCTGATGATTCTCTGAATTTCCTCTGTGTCTGTGGTTATGTCCCCCTTTTCATTTCTGATCTTGTTAATTTGCGTATTCTCTCTCTGCCGTTTGATTAGTTTGGATAGGGGTTTATCAATCTTGTTGATTTTCTCCAGGAACCAGCTTTTTGTTTCATTGATTCTTTGGATTGTTTTCTGTGTTTCTATTTTGTTGATTTCAGCCCTCAGTTTGATTATTTCCAATCTTCTACTCCTCCTAGGTGAGTCTGCTTCTTTTTTTTCTAGAGCTTTCAGGTGGGCTGTTAAGTCTTCAATATGTGCTTTCTCTGTTTTCTTTAAGTGGGCACTTAGTGCGATGAACTTTCCTCTTAGCACTGCTTTCATAGTGTCCCATAAGTTCGAGAATGTTGTTTCTTTATTTTCGTTGAATTCAAGGAAGACTTTAATTTCTTTCTTTATTTCTTCCTTAATCCAGGTATGGTTCAGTAGTTGACTGTTCAGTTTCCATGAGTTTGTAGGCTTTCTGGGGGTAGCATTGTTGTTGAATTCTAACTTTAATCCATGGTGATCTGATAAGACGCAGGTGGTTACTAATATTTCTTTGTAACTGTGTAAGTTAGCTTTGTTACCGAGTATGTGGTCAATTTTCGAGAAGGTTCCATGAGCTGCAGAGAAGAAGGTATATTCTTTCCTCTTCGGGTGGAATAATCTATAGATGTCTGTTAAGTCCATTTGCTTCATTACCTCCATTAATTCTCTAATTTCTCTGTTAGGTTTCTGTTTGATTGACCTGTCCCAAAATAGATAATTTTTCTAATGTGTTCTTGGATTCGGTTTGCCAGTATTTTATTGAGAATTTTTGCGTCGATGTTCATGAGTGAGATAGGCCTGTAATTCTCTTTCTTGGTTGGGTCTTTGTGTGGTTTTGGTATCAGGATCACTGTAGCTTCATAAAAGGAATTTGGCAATGACTCTTCTGTTTCTATATTGTGAAATGCATTAAGGAGTATAGGTATTAGCTCTTCTTGGAAGTTCTGGTAGAATTCTGCATTGAAACCATCTAGTCCTGGGCTTTTTTTGGAAGGGAGATTTTTGATAACAGTTTCTAATTCTTCGCAACTAATAGGTCTATTTAGATTGTTCACCTGGTCTTGGTTTAGCTTTGGTATATGGTACTTATCTAAAAAAATGTCCATTTCTTTTGTATTTTCCAGTTTTGTGGCATACAGGCTTTTGTAGTAAAATCTAATGATTCTCTGAATTTCCTCTGTGTCTGTGGTTATGTCCCCCTTTTCATTTCTGATCTTATTAATTTGCATGTTCTCTCTCTGTTGTTTAATTAGTTTGGATAGGGGTTTGTCGATCTTGTTGATTTTCTCCAAGAACCATCTTTTTTTTTCATTGATTCTTTGGACTGTTTTCTGTGTTTCTATTTTGTTGATTTCTGCCCTCATTTTGATTATTTCCAGTCTTCTACTCCTCCTGGGCGTGTCTGCTTCTTTTTTTTTTCTAGAGCTTTCAGGTGTGCTGTTAAGTTCCCAATGTATGCTTTCTCTGTTTTCTTTAGGTGGGCACTAGGTGCTATGAACTTTCCTCTTAGCACTGCTTTCATAGTGTCCCATAGGTTTTAGTATGTTGTCTCTTTATTTTCATTAAATTCAAGGAAGACTTTAATTTCTTTCTTAATTTCTTCCTTGACCCAAGTGTGGCTCAGTAGTTGACTGTTCAGTTTCCATGAGTTTGTCGGCTTTCTGGGAGTAGCATTGTTGTTGCCTTCTAACTTTAATCCGTGGTGATGATAAGACACAGGTGGACACTGATATTTTTTTGTATCTGTGGAGGTTTCCTTTCTTTCCGAGTATGTGGTCAATTTTCGAGAAGGTTCCATGAGCTGCAGAGAAGGTATATTCTTTTCTATTTGGGTGGAGTGTTCTATAGATGTCTGTTAAGTCCATTTGCTTCATTACCTCCAACAATTCTCTTCTCTATTAGGTTTCTGTCTGATTGACCTGTCCATTGGTGAGAGAGGTGTGTTGAAGTCTCCTACTACTAGTGTGTGTGGTTTGATGTCTGCCTTGAGTTTTAGTAATATTTCTTTTACATAAGTGGGTGCTTTTATATTAGGGGCGTAGATATTCAGGATTGAGACATCATCCTGATGAATTGTTCCTGTTATGAGTATAAAGTGTCTATCTCGATCTCTTCTGATTGATTTTAGTTTGAAGTCAGTTTTGTTAGAAATTAATATGGCCACACCTGCTTTTTTCTTAGAACTATTTGCTTGAAAAACCTTTTCCCAACCCTTTACTCTAAGTAGATGCCTGTCTTTGTGGTTGATGTGTTTCTTGCAAACAGCACTATGTTGGATCCTGTTTTCGTATCCAATCTCTTAGCCTGTGCCTTTTTATAGGTGAATTGAGACCATTAATATTAAGTGATATTAATGACCAGTGGTTGTTTACTCCGGTTATCCTTATTGTTTTTGCTAGTAGAGTTTGTGTGTCTCCCTTCTTTGAGTTGTACTGGTGAAGGGTCGCTAGATGCCTGAGTTATTGTAGGCAGTGTTGGAAATATTGGATTCCTTGGTTGTGATTTTCCTTCTATTATTTTCTGTAGGGCTGGATTTGTGGCTACGTATTGTTTAAATTTGTTCTTATCCTGGAACGTCTTGTTTTCTCCATTGGTAGTGAATGATTGCTTGGCTGGGTATAGTAGTTTGGGTTTGCATCCATGGTCTCTTAGCTTCTGAAGTACCTCTATCCAGGACCTTCTGGCTTTCATGGTTTCCATAGAGAAGTCAGGTGTAAGTCTGATTGGTTTACCTCTATAAATTACTTGCCCTTTTTCCTTTGCAGCTCTTAATAGTCTTTCTTTAACCTGTATATTTTGTGTTTTGATTATTATATGGCGAGGGGATTTTTTTTTGATCCAGTCTATTTGGTGTTCTGTATGCTTCTTGAATATTCAAAGTAATATCTTTCTTTATTTTGGGAAAGTTTTCTTCCATGATTTTGTTAAAAATATTTTCTGGGCCTTTGAGCTGTGACTCTTCTCCTTCTTCTATCCCTATTCTTAGGTTTGGTCTTTTTATTGTGTCCCATATTTCCTGAATATTTTGTGATAAGAATTTGTTGGCTTTGCTGTTTTCTTTGATCGGTGCATTTATTTTCTCTATGGTGTCTTCAGAATCTGAGATTCTTTCTTCTATCTCTTGTATTCTATTTATTATGCTTGTTTCTGTAGTCTCTGCTCGTTTACCTAGATTTTCCATATCCAGCTGGTCCTCAGTTTGTGTTTTCTTCCTTGCTTCCATTTCAGTTTTCAATTCTTGAACTGTTTCCATTACCTGTCTGATCGTTTTTTTCTTGGTTTCCCAGGGTATCATTTATGTATTTACTCATTTCTTCAAACTTTTTTTATACTTCTCATCCATTTATATTAGGGCGTTTTTTTACATGTTGTTTAAGGGACTCTATTGCTTTCATAAAGTCAATTTTTTCCTCTTCTTCTGTGTTAGGGTGTTCATGTCATTCTGTTGTAAGATCATTGGGTTCTGGTGTTTTCATGTTGTTTTTCAGATTGTTGGGTGAATTCTTGCCTTGGCACCTGCCCATCTCCTCCTATCTGTTGCGGGAGGTCCTCCCACTCCTCCAGCCTATCACCGCTGAGGTACCAGCCCACTGGGGCGTGGTTTCTCTCCCTTTAAAAAAGCGGCCACTTCCCTCTCCTCGCTCTCTTCACTTCCTGCTCTGCCTGCGACTAGACTCCTTTCCTGGTTGCATAGAGGGCTGTTGCCTGGGACAGTGATCTGTAAGTTTTTTCCCCTTTAAATAAATACCACCCTAATAATCATAACCCCGAATTGGTGTGGCATTGTTTGTGACTTACGCCTTCACCTATCAATGCTATTTAATGGGTCTTTTAAAACAGGATCAGGTTTCCCTGCTGGCCAGGGGCCCTGCTTACAAAATGCCCTCGCTCCGTTTCCTGGCTCCCGCTGTGGGCCAGGATCCCTCTCACCACTCAGAAGGGTCTTCAGGACCAGGACCAGGCTCCCCGTTCGCCAGGGACCTCGCCAACAAAACAAAAGGCCTACCACTCTGCAGGACAGCCACCAAAACAGACAAACTCCCGCTGCCCTCTGGCCCGAGCTCCCGACCCAGTGCCCAGACTAAACTGGGTGATCCCGCGGCCCCGCAGAAGGGAGGGGGGGAGTGAAGGAGGCCCCTGGGCTCAAGCTGGGATGGGTCAGGGAGGGAGAGGTTGCAGCAGAGGAGGAGCAGCCCCAGCAGAGGGTACTAGCCCTCGCAGACGGGGGGGGGGGGGGGGGGGGGGTTCAAGGGGGTTGGGGAATGCCCCTGCTCCATTTCCTGTGTCCCACCCTGGGCCAAGAACACTCTCCCTACTCAGGAGGATCTTCAGGGACAGGACCAGGCTCCCCGTTTGCCTGTGGACCTCGCCAATAAAAGGCCTACCACTCTGCAGGCCCAAAAAAAACCTACTTGATTTAATTGTAGTGGGGCGATCTGCTCTCAGTGTGGGCTTCACTGTTTCATGCTTAGACTATCCCGCATCCGCTTCATCTGCGCGCTGCTTGGGCCTGCACGTGCCGGTCTGGTCTCCGCTGCTTGCTGAAAACAGTATAAATGATCAGTTTGGTTAAGGAAGAAACAACATAACCAAACTTACCTAGTTAATGTGTCTATTTATTGTGGTGCTGGGAACAGAACTCGTGGCCTCGTGTACGCTAGACAAGCATCCTATTGAGTCTCCAGCCCTTCCAGCTGATTTTATATGAAATGGCACCTTGCTCAACAACAAATACTTGCCAATTCTCTGTTCTGTAATGAGTCGCTTGAAGGTGAAGGATTTCTCTCTCCTGAGACCATTTTCTTTTCTCTACTAGGTATATTTGAAATACGTAGAAAGGAGCATCTTCAGTGGGTGTCGGACCTGAGATGGAAGCAGTGTCAGTACATCAGCAGCCAGATGGAGCCCTTCTCCCTTCTCTGCGGATCTCTCCTGTCGAATAAGTGGCAGTGGAATGCCTTCAGGGACACGAAGGCCGTGTACTCTCTAATGTGCACACCCTTCTCCCTAGAAGAGGTTTCACCTCAGGAAAGTCACAGATCACCAGAGGAGGGTAGGACCTGAGCGCTTGAACCTTTCCCTAACAAATGTGCGTTTGTATGTGTAAATGTTCAGTGTGTAAGGTAAGTCATGGGAGGCATGTCTAGCATGTGAAGGCAACGGCAGTCAGATCTCTTGAATTCAAGGCTACTCTAGTCCATAGGACAGCCAGGGCTACACAGAGAAACCTTATCTCAAAAAAAGAAAAAAAAGGGGGGAAAAAAAGGTAGGTCACAACAAATGGAAAGGATGAGCATTGATAAGATCCATGTGGGATGTTTGAGTCAGTGCAAAGAAGTGGTTTTCATGATGTCACTGTTCTAGGTGAGAAACCAGTGTGAGTTCTGAACTTTGGAAACATAAAATATATCAGCATATCATTATAGCACACTGGTTCTGAACCTTATTTCTGAGGGAGCTTGTAGCACAAATTCTAGTTGGTCTTAATAATAAAAACCCAGAGTCAGATATTAGGGGTGAAAGCTGAGAGATCAGAGAAGCAAAGCAGCCAGCCACTAGAAAGACCTCTATCTCTACTAATGCTCAGACTGAAAGGTTGATCCTGTCTCTATGAATTCTCAGAATGTAGACAATATCTGAGCTCCTGTCTCCTCCCACCTTATATTCCTCTCTCTGCCCAGCCATATCACTCCTGTCTGCACCTCCCTAGTGCTGGGATTAAAGGCATGGGATCACCTTTGTGTGAGCTTTGTTTATCTTTTAGACAGATTCAGTCTTATGTAACCCAGGGTTGTCTTGAACGCACATCTCCCAAATTCTGGGATTAAAGGTATGCCCCACCACTGCCTGGTCTCTATGGCTAACTAGTGGCTTAGCTTAGTTCTATACTCTGATCTTCAGGCAAGCTTAATTTGTTAGATTATAAACAAAATATCACCACAGGAGTCTGCACAGGTTCCTCATTTTATATAACAGACATGTTCTAAACATTACACAGGAGCTGGACATACTGCCCGGTGGGAGAGCACTTGCTCAACATGGCAAAGCCCTGGGTCCAATCCCCAGGTCCACAAACAGAAAGAAAAGGATCCCCATGAAAAACAGTAACCCCAGGGAAGAACTACACAGGACCTTTCTAATTTGTTGGGTTTTTGTTTTTTCAAGACAGTGTTTCACTGGGTAGCCCTGGCTGTCCTGAACTCAGTCTGTAAGCCAGGCTGGCTTTGAACTCAGAGATCTGCCTTCCTCTGCCTCCCAAGTGCTGGAATTAAAGATGTGTGCCACCACTGCGCGGCACAAACAGAACTTTTAAGGTCTGCCATTTTGTCATATTCGCTTCTTTTCTCTTTTCTGCTTTGAACTCTGCTCCCCACTTTTCTGCCCTTTTTACTATGATACCCCCACTTGGGACACAGCCTAGCTTGTTTCCTGCCTCATATTTCTACATTTTTGCCTGCAGAGTTTTGTCATAATGTACCATAAGGTAGTCCAGTAACATCAATATTCTTACCCATACTTCCCCTCTGTCAGAAAGAGAATTCCAGAAGTGGAAATGTTGGTCAGAGGAAACAATTTCCATGTGGCATGTCCCTGTCGTTTTAATTTTTTTAGTTATCTTTAAGTGTCAGCGTGCAAAGCCTTGTGCATGTGAGTGCACTTGCCCCAGAGGCCAGAGAGAGTGTATGTCCCTGAGGCTCAAACTAATAGGTGCTTGTGAGTCACCTGATGTACTGGGGCTTTCTGGAAGAGTGTGTGCTCTTAATTATTGAGCCATCTCTCCAGTTCACCTGCCCATTTCCTAGTAGAAGACTTGATCTTTGATTTGTATCAACCTGAAAAGTTCAAAATACTTCCATTTCAATTGCCATATTAACACGTACTTTTTAAAGGGTTAGTGAAGATATGATTTGTCTATTCATATATATACTTATCTCCTTGTTGGTTGTTTATAAGAATACTATTAGTGTAGATACTTCATTTTTTGTATATTTTTTCTAAATCTGTTCATCATTAGTGGCTGATAGAATATGTACTATACAGGTAGTAAGATGTTTATGCCATCAGTTATGTCTCTCTTTCTACCTCTTTGCTTTTCTACTTCTAAAGAAGCTGCTCCTTCACCTATACAGTTTTATTCATGGATCACTGTTATTTTTTTGCATTTATCACTAATCTGTTTGTAATCCATATGATATTTTAATGTAAGACAAAAATCAATAATTTTGCTGTAAAGGAACTCTCAGCTAACCCTTCTTGTAAGGTGAGGATCTTTTACTTTGCAAACCACTTCAAATTTATCACTTGAGATTGAACTTACACATACCATGGGTTCTTTTCAAATCAGAATTTTTACATATTTAAAAAACAATTTTTTTATAACCCAAGTTGTATGCAAAGTTAGACGTTGGGGAAATGCCAGGGAGGCAATGTTCTTAGGAACAGCAGCAGCTATGGCTGGAAGGAAGGCCTGGAGAGCATCTCACTTCGCAAGCAAGACGGTCACCATGCAGAGAGGAGTCAGTATGAAAAAAAATAAATAACTGTGTAAGTTCTCAAAATCATGGCAATCCTATCTGAGCTTCGGTGGGTTCCACTTCCCATCTGTTTTGGGTGCTGAGCAGAAATCTCTCGTGTATCCAGTGAAACGCACTTGAGGGAGCAGGTGCTGAGGGCCTGCCTGTGTCCCTGCCTCTCGTTTCCTTCAGCTCTTGCAGCTCCACCCCTTCATCCCTAGCCTCATCCCTCCCTACTCACCACATCATCTGTGCCTATGCTGCTTCACGATGAATGATGGTGAGGGCCCAAGTCCTAAGAATAACACCTACTTATTTAGCCAACCATGTTTCTTTTCATAATGCCCTAACTTAAGTTCATGTTGTAACATATTTTAGTGGCACAGCTGCCTGGTTATTAATTCCAGTCTCTTTCTCTTGATGGTATCTAGCTGCACTTCTGAATGAAAATGATGAAATGTTTAACCCTATAAGTTTTCCTTGGGAAAAACTCACTCCGTTTCAAAGGCTTATTTTGGTAAGATGCGTTAAAACAAAATATTGTGATTCCTAATATTTTAAGTAAGTTTATTGATAGTTTGAACTCCTCAAAATTCAAATTTTATAAGTGAAATGTGCTGACTTCTACAAGTTATGACATCCTGGACCTCAGTGTAGAGGGAGGGACCTGCACTCCACCCTAATGTTCTGTCACATGGTGGCGCTGCCCCTCATCCTTCCTCTATAGACAAGATGAAGCCTTGAGGGATGACCTGAGTTGCCTGGGGCCACCATTGTCTTCCTGCTCTTTTGAGATCTTCCCTGACTACAAGCTTATTTTCTCTTACCTCCATGCTAAAATTACAAGAATAGACCCAGTCCTTTAGGGAGAAAGCAACAGCTGCCTGATCTCACTATGATAGGTAACGTGTCTGATTCTTGGTTCAGTGTCCAGAAGGCATATGGTTGACTCATAGCTAACTCACATCCACCAAAGTGACATTTACAAAGGCAGAATTTTACACAGCTCCTGTTTCTCAGTTGCTTTAGAATCTGGTTTGGGGTTTGGGAGATTCCGGATGGGATTCAGTGTATATTAATCAAATGTGTTAAGGTAGCAAAATGCTTAAAATGATCAACCTCTAAGGCTTATTTGTACTCAGTTTGGGGAGGGGGGGTGTGTTAACCAGCGTTCTCTGGAGTAAGGCTGTCTAGACCATGGTCGGTACACAGAAAGAGGAATGTGTTGATGCCTACAGCGTTCTCAGACAGTTTCAGAGTTGCCTTCCACAAAAAGATGCTGAGCTTTCTCAGGACCTATTTCATGGTCATTATGAAAAATGTACCATGTAAGCAGTTTGTCTATAAAGCAGTCTTCACAGGGAAGTTCTGTGTCCATTATACATGTACTGTATGCGTGTCCAATTGGTTCACATGTCCACAGCACTCCCCAGACCTGTATTTTGTCCCACTTGAACTTACAAACTGTGCCATTGGGTATCTTGCATCTTCCAACTCCAAGCTATATGGATTCTTCTTGGTCTAGACATGGATAGCAGAGCAGGAGGAACCCAAGGAAAGTGTTCTTTTGCAGGGTCAAGAGCACAACCAAGCTCTCTCATGGAGTGTGGAAGAGCTTTGGTAGCTGGGAAGGGGGAACTGTAACTGTCTTAGTCAGGGTTCCTTTTGCTCTGAAGAGACACCATTACCACAGCAGTTATTATAAAGGAACTCCTTTATTGGGGCTTGCTTGCAGTTTAGAGGTCTAGTCTATAATCGTCATGGTGGGACATGATGGCATGCAGGCAGATATGGTGCTGGAGTTGAGAGTCCTACATCTTGATTGGCGGGCAACAGGAATTAGTCTGAGACGCTGGGTAGTATCTTGAGCCTAGGAGACCTCAAAGCCCACCCCTAGAGTGATGTACTTCCTCCACACTTACTTCAGCAAGGCCATTCCCTTTGGGGGGCCATTTTCTTTCAAACCTCCACACCAACCAATGGAGATACCCCCACTTGTTAAACCTCTCCAACAACATACCAGGAAACTCTGGCTAGAGCCAGAACAGTGATTTTTATTTCATTTTTACCATTGGGAATAGTCCTCTGAGTAGATTTTAAATCTACCTTGTCTTCTGTTTGATTTTTCAGATTAAAGTTCTTCGGCCAGATCGTTTAGAGAATTCAGTAAGAAAGTTTGTAACTGAAAAAATGGGAAGTGAATATATCCATGAGACTACAGTTCATCTGAAAGAATCGTACAAAGAGTCCACTGCTCAAACACCGCTGATCCTCATTCACACCTATGGTGAGCTATCTGGACAGCGGAGCCATGGTGCAGTTCCTAGCAACATGTAAACTGGGGGTGGTGGCCCACACTATAATCCCAACGCTAAGTGGGGACAAGAGGACCATAAATGCCAGGCCATCCTCGGCTTTGAGTTGTTTTATGCTAGCCTGTGCTGCATGACCCTACCTGGAAAAACGCCACCTCCTCCACCCCAAAAAGGAAGTGGAGAAACAGATTCTGTGTCCAGATGTTCTGTTTAAAAGCTTCATTCCTTTATCATCTTTGAAAAGGGATTTCAACTTTAAACTACATGAAAGATGAATCTTTCTAAAAATATAAAGGAATCAAGATAAAAATGTATTAGAGTTAGTTTTCTTGCAGAAAGTATCTTCAAGAACATTAAAAGAAAACAAATTGGGCTCCCCACTTACATTTATTAACTATTTCCATTAACAGTGATCTTTCAAAGGTCATGTACCATTCTGCGATGGACTAGGTGTGGCAGGGTCACATCGATCAGTTCCCAAACCATGATCACTCGTATTTGGCTCAGAATAAGCCGGCTCTCTAGTGGCTGTTTTTAAAGGAGCACGAGGTGACTGTCAGAAGTGAGCTGTGTCCCCCTAACCTGCGCACCACCCCTCGGCCGCTTCCTTTGCTCTGCAGGTCCTCAGGATAGCGCCTCAGTTTTCCTCAGGTCTCCACACTCCCCGAGTCAAGTGTGTCTTTAGAATTCACCATCCCCCCACTTGGGCTCCACAGGCACCCCCCCACACACAGAAGGTCTTCTCACCGGGGCAGTGTGCCAGGCTCTGTGCCCGACACCTGTAAAGATGCTGTCTGCTTACTGGAAACTTCCCCCAGCATGGCAGCAGGCTGCTGGCCAGCCCTCAGGTCAACAGCAGACCAGAGGGAAGAAGACATACCTCTCTCTCTTTAGGAGATAGCTAGGGTTTGGCAACACACTTTTCCTAACACACTTTTGCTGCCAAAACCTGTCGACAAAGTCTCCGAGACCATATCTAGTGTCATGTTTTTTAAACATGATGTTGTAACTGGGTTAGCAGCTTCATCGCCCACTAGAGGGCAAAGGGACGTGCGGGGACAGGTGTGACAAGAGGCCAATTGTGTCTAACTCATGGGCAGTTACCATTCCCAAATGTGGGGAAACTTGTATCACAGGCCAGCGAGTGGCAGAGACAAACTTTGAACTGTAGGCTTTCGTTCCCTAACCCGAGTCATTCTGCGGCTCTGTCGTCTCCCACCACCCCCTCAGGAAGTGCAGGACTGCTTTTGCTGAGGGAACTAAGTGAGCTTACAGGTTTGGGCACCTCTCCATGTTGTCGTGCAGGGATTGACCTCAACAACATCCTCCTGAGATTCGCACAAGAGTTAAAAGGAACAACACCACAGGTGACGATGATTTCCCTGGGCCGAGGCCAGGCAGCCAAGGCGGAGGAGCTCATCTTTAAGGCCGTGGGCAGAAAGAATCAGTGGGTCTTCCTCCAGAACTGCCACCTCGCAGCATCCTTCATGCCAAGGCTCTGCGCTATCATAGAGTCGTAAGTGTCACCTCTGTCTGGGAGCAAGTGAATTACCCACTATGCGAAGTCACGGCAAAGAGCAATGCCTTCTGTGCGCGGCAAAGCTAGAGACCGCGCAGCCGCCCTGAACGCTGTCCTGAGAGCACACTGGCTTCTCTTTCTCTCCTTTTAATCCCCTGTGTAGATCGTGTTCTCCGTCTTATTTAGCACTTGCTCATGTATAATCTATGACATGGTTCTTAGCATTTCACATGACTCCAGCACGGCAAAGCCCAGGGCCTCAAGTCCTCCCACAACCGTGTTTTCCACTCTGGCTCCAACCTTCCCCTCTGCGCTGACTCGCTTGGTGTCCACACACTCGGTCGTCTTGTTTGCTGCATTCTGTAACTCGATTGCTGTAACGACAAGGGAAGGAAAAGCCAGCAATAGGTGAAATTAGAAATGTTTTAATTAAGCCAGTTATGTTCCGCAGGATTTTCCTCCTGTCGTGGTTTACTGTCTTCCTAGTTTCTATGGCAAAAAATGTGGAGCAAGGACATGAAGGTCCAATCTTGTCATTCTTGTGCTTTCTGAAGGAGATGTCTGTGAAACTGATGCCCAGCTTAGGTTTCTAAAGTCTCTCCTACAGTTGGCTCTGCTCTCAGACTGTTACTCTCCTGGCAGTTTAAAAACTGTTGGGGGAAAAAAAGCACATTTGGTGAAATCGCCCAAGATCAGAGGGCAAAGATTAATCAGTATTAATGACATTAATAGATGCAGACTTTGGGCTGGGTAGTGGTGGCACATGCCTTTAATCTCAGCACTTGGGGGCAAAGGCAAGATGGATCTCTGTGAGTTCAAGGCCAGCCTCGTCTTCAAAAGCTAGTTCCAGGACAGGCTCCAAAGCTACGGAGAAACCCTGTCTTAGAAAAACATAGATGCAGTCTTTGTGCACATCTTACATCATTGAAGACACTCGCAGGGCATCTGCTCTTTGCCACTGCCAGCCTAGGCACTGGAGACATAGCGCACCCAGATAGAGGCTGAGGGTGCTCCACTAGCAGAGAGTACTCTCAGGAGCAGCAGCTCAACAGAGATCGGCACCATGTTGTGCTTTGCTCTTTGTTTTGTTGGGTTTTTTCTTTTTTGAGAGATAGAGAAAACATGAAGCTGGGTGGATAGGGAGGTGAGGAGGATCCAAGAGGAGTTAGAAGAAAGGAAAAGATGTAGTCAAAATATATAGTAAAAAATTCTCAAAAATAACATTTTTAAGTGGCTATTTAAAAATGAAAGATTTCTGGGAAGGGAAACAGAAGAGATCTCCACGTAAACTTGGGAAGGGGGACGGGAACTGGAGGGAGTGGGTTGGGAGAACTGGGGACATTGGCAGGTCGGGAGCAGGACTGAGAGGGAAAGCAACAAGAGATATCTTGATGGGGGTAGAAGGGGACATTTCAGGGTTAGGGAGAAACCCGGTGCCAGGGAAACTCCTAGGAATCCACAGGATGACCCCAGCTAAGACTCCTAGCAACAGTGGAGAGGGTACATGAACTGGTCATCTACTGTCATCAGATTGGTAACTACCCTAATTGCCATCAGAGAGCCTTTACCCAGTAACTGATGGAAGCAGATGCAGAGATCCACAGCCAAGCACAGGGCTAAGCTCTTGGGAATCCTGAAGAAAGAGAAGAGGGATTGTACAAGCCACGGGTGTCAAGGTCATGATGGAGGAACCCACAGAAACAGTTGACCTGAGCTCATGGCAAAATACGGACTCTGAACCAACAGTTAGGGAGCCTGCCTGGGACCAATCTAGGCATGTGTGTGACAGTTGTGTAGCTTGGTCTGTTTGTAAGACTTCTAGCGTTTAGCTGGCTTTTGGGAAACTGTTCCCCATGCTGGAGTACCTCGCCAGCCTTTCTGCAGAGGGAAGAGCTGGGTCCTGACTCTACTTGAAGTGCCTATGGGAGGCCCCAAGAGAAGGGAGGAGAAATGTGGTCAGTATATAAAATGGGAAAAAAAGTTAATAAAATAAAATTAAAAAGAGAAAAATTCCTCAATCTAGGTGCTAAATATATGCATAGTACGTTACTAAGGAGGAAAATACCAAGCTAGAAATAATGTGTACAGTATGATATTTTTATTTAAAAATAAAAGGAGAATCAAAAGAAAAAGAAAGCATTTAGTGGAATTATAGGTTAATTGGGTTATTTTCATTTTCTGTTTCATTTTGTATTTCAATGGTTGTTTTGCTTTTTTTTGGCTTATTCTATAAAATTGTATTATGTGTGCGTGAGAGTGTATGTGTTGTGTATGTGAGCACATGTCGCATGTGTCGTATGTATTTGAGCTCCTGTGTATGCATGTGCACGCTGCAGCACACATGGCAGCCAGAAGACCGCTTTCAAAGCCACTTTTCTGCTTCCAGCACGTGGGTCCTGGGGATGATACGCAAGTTGTCAGGCTCAATGGCAGAGACTTTATTAACCATATTATTTAAACATTTTAGAAGTGATTTTAGATTTGCATTACATGGACAATACGATCTCTCTTCACCTTTTTTCCTAGTTCTCATTCTTATGGTTAGCCTACCACTGTTCCTAATGTACATGGACTTTTTTTCTGAGTTGTTTGGAAGTTAACTACAGACACAATGTCACTTGACCCTCAGTGCCTCGCTGTGCTTTGGCCATCTCATCAGCAGAGCTACTTTCTCACCGTATAGGTCCCAATACAGTGGTTTCTGTTGCATGTCTGTCTTTTTCGTCTCCCTTAGAAGGGCGGAGCTCCTCAGTCTGTCTCTCTCTTTCCATCTCCGATGGCTCAGAGACACCTATGTCGTGACTGTCCTGCAGTGGTATCCACTCTGCACTCTACAGGCTGTGTGCACGCGGGGCTGTGATGAACGCTTCTGTCACAAGATAGCAAACTTACAATATTACGGATGGGCTTTCGGGTTTTGTTTGTTTGGTGGCTTGGTTGTTTGGGCAATGCTTTTGGTAGCTCAATCCTGAGCATGACCTTCATCGACAACAGCGTCACGCTATAATGTCAAAAGCTGGGTGTACTCAAGAGTTCTCCACTTGAGCTTGCCTGCTGCGTCCTCATGTGCAGACATGAAGATGGTGAATTGCTAGACCTTTGCAGGGTAGCTTGTCAGCAGGTATACAATGTCACTCCATGTTCCTGGTGATGCTGAATTTGATCATGTAATTACAGTATCTGCCGCTCATTGAAACTTTCAGAACTTTTCTGTATATTAAACAGTCCCCAATAGTTTCCCATGATAATATGTGACTGAATTATTACTACCCAATTTGCCAAATATTTTTAACTGCTCCCTTTTACTCTCTGTTTCTGTCCCCAGCACCTCACACAGAAAGAGTCATGTAATAGCAGGCCACCATGACAAAAAGGATCTCTCCTCTCCGGTCCACTGGTTCATTTACATCTATGAATCTATCAATGTGGCTGTTGTCCCCTGTACTCATTTGACTGAGCCAGGTCCTACTGTTACTTACTTTGCTGTTCAGTTGTCCCAGGTCTAACCTGGAATTCACCCCACCCCACCCCACCCTGGCTTTTTGACATAGCTATATAAACAAGGCTGATCTTGAACTTGTAACCCCTGATTCCCTCCCAAGTGGAAGCATGTACTGCCACCCCTGGCTTTCACATGGGTTGTGTTTTATAAGTTTTCTCAAGTTTCTGTAATGAGTATTTATGACTTTTTTTACTTAAGGGAATCAGAAATGGATGAATCTTATACAGTTCTGTGTGCACTATCAAAGCCCTCGTGGCGAGTGGCAGCTCTGACTGAGATGATGTGTAAGGTCACAGCAACGTTAAAATGTTCTGACTTGGGACTGGAGAGATGGCTCAGAGGTTAAGAGCACTGACTGCTCTTCCAAAGGTCCTGAGTTCAATTCCCAGCAACCACATGGTGGCTCACAACCATCTGTAATGAGATCTGGTGTCCTCTCCTGGCCTGCAGGCATGGAGGCTGAACTCTGTGTGCATAATAAATAAATCTTTAAAAAAAAATGTTCTGACTCTAAGAAGACGGTGCACGCATCTTTAATATTTACATTTTTATTTTGCAGATTTAGTAATCCAGATATGACGTTAGACCCTGACTTTAGGCTTTGGTTGAGCTCAAAATCATATGGTTCTTTCCCAATTCCTATTCTTCAGAAGGGCGTGAAGGTAAGAACAAACAGGCAGGGCTTCAGTGTTGACTGGCAAGCCCTGCTTGGCTGCAGAGCCTTGTCACTCATTATTCTAAATCAAGAAGAGCACTCACGGTGCACTCAGGTCAGCTTTGGCGAGGTGGGGAGGGTGCTACCATAGTATGTAGACCTGCATTCAATAACACTTGCGTCTCAAAGAGGACGTTCTTCTTCCAGTTGCTGTAAACCAAGACACATACATTTTTCTTTCCCACCTTCTACTTTTTCCCCTCAAGACACCATCTTGCTATGTTGCCCAGGCTGGCCTTGAACTCCTGAGCTCAAATGACCCCCAACTTCAGCTTCTTGACTATGTGGCATTTTCTTATTTCTATTCCTCTTAACCATTTTATGGCTGGTTAACTCTCTGGAAAGTTCTCCAGAAGGCAAACAAACTATTTGCTAAAATAACCTTAATTGTGGGTTATGTCTGACCTCTGAAACCCAACTATGAAGGCTCAGTCAATCCTGTCAAAGGCCCAGCTGCCTAAAGACTTTGCACAATGAGAAACCAATGAAGACATGGGCAAAACCCACTTAGCAAAAAACTAGCCACACCTCCCTGCAATACTGCTCCCTAGTGTTTCCCTTCTCCCAGGGCCACTTCCCAACAGCCCTGCCCTGGAGCAGACAGAGAAATATGAGACTTCCTGCTGTAACTTAAGATGCCCTGTTTACTTCCCAAGACCCAGCTGACTGTGACCTCAAGTGGCCTTTTTCCTTTGGCCAGGAGGAAAAATTGGGAGGCAGTAGTAAGAAAGAGGGACATAGAATTTCAAAAACCTTTGTTTTGATCAGGCCCATTGCTCTAGTTCCACTTTAAGAGTCTATCAATTAAGCTTGGCATAGTGGTGCATGCCTTTAACCCTAACGGCAGGGAGACAAAGCAGGAGATGGGTCTCTATAAATTGAAGCCAGTCTGGTTTATATCTCCATTGGGAGTTCCAGGCCTGTCTCAAAACAAAACAATGGTCAGAAACCCTCCTTCCCAAAATTATGCACTTAGATCTCTAAGGAAAAGTATCCCTATTTCTGTAACTCAGGAGGGGAAGAGGGGCTACCATGGCAGCCATCTGTATGCTCTAGTAACGTCCTGGAGCCCCATCGTGCACAGGCACATACAACTCCCACTACATTGCCCCATTGTGATTTTGAATCTAGAAATCTCGGGTTCATGCACACACATATGCTCATCCATATAATGCATCTGCATAGCCACACAGTATTTATGTGCTGTGTATCGTAAGAATCACATAAGCTGCTTCATTTGCCAATGCTTATATATAAACTCTGGAAGCAGGTACCCATTATAAGATCCTGGTTATCTCTGACTAGCAGCCACACACACATATTAAAACCGTTGCAATTAATCATCCCAGCCACTCCAGCGGAGCAGACAGCAGCTTGGATTCTCAAGGCAATCAGAACCTGGTCACGCAAAGTCACCACTCACTCTTTCAGTGTGACTGGCTGTGTCTGTTGGCTTAGCTGGTGTCCTGTTTCCTGAGGCTTGGCTCCCTGTGTGTGCTGCCTGGCTGGGGTTTGGCAGCTCCTTTCCCTAACCACAGCTTAGCGACCGCTGATTTAGCTAACTGACAAACTCCAAAGTTCTGTCCTTCCCTAACACAATGCTTGGGGTCACAGCAACAAGTATCATCCGGGTGCTGTGGTTTGTCTTTCAAATGTGAATTAGACAGACCTCTGTGAGTTCAAGGCCAGCCTCATCTATGTAGTAAGATCTGTACCAGCCATGGATGCAGACTCAAACCATGCCTCAAAAATAATATAGGAATAGAATGTGATACAGAATCTGAAATGATCCTTTTACAGAGGTGTTCAAGAGGCAAAAGCATAGCCTAGGCTTGGACTTGACCGCAGCTCTTGGAAATAGCTGTCAGCCATGTGTGCCACTGGTGCTGTGGGAAGGGGCCCTCCAGGGTGTGTTCCCATCTATAGTCACTTGGCATTTTCACTCCTTTTTAAAGATTGCTGTGGAGCCTCCCCAGGGATTGAAAAGCAATTTACTTCAAATGTTTGGATATGGCGGGAGCGGAGAAGTAACAGAAGAGATATTTGACAAAAATGACTGTGGACCATGGTGGAAAAAGATTCTATTCAGCCTCTGTTTTTTCAATGCTGTGATCAACGAGAGGAGAGTGTATGGAACACTAGGCTGGAATGCCCCTTACAAATTCAGTTCTTCAGACTTAGAGGTGAGTGTGGGCACCAGAGACACACGCTGAGCTAAGCTAGTACGTGTCTCCATGGGGCGAAGCGTTCACCTGGTGGGAAGGAAATGCACCGTGGAGCTAGGAAATGAGGACTGTCAAGCCAGCTGTCTAGAGTGCACTAGCAGCCCCATGGCTCGAGCTATACCGCAGGGCCTAGTTCCTTGAGTGAAATAAAGCAGTGTGGAAGGGAGCAAAGCTCAATACCTACCCACAGAGTCATTACAAGATGCAACTTGACAGCCTGGAGAGCTGGCTCCGCGGTTAGGAGCACTTGCTGCTCTTCCAGAGGTCCCAGGTTCAGTTCCCAGCATCTATGTAAGGGCTCACAATCACATGTAACTAAAGATCCAGGGGATCTGATGCCCTCTTCTGGCCTCTGTGAACATCAGGCACACGTGGTGCACAGATACATAGTCAGGTAAAACACCCATACACATAAATAAAAATAAAGATATCCTTTAAAAAAAGAAGTGCAACTCAGTGAATATAAGTGAAACGCTTTTGATCAGCTTCTGACATGTAAATCACTATAAAACATCTCTCAATATTAATTCAAAACAAGAAGGATTACCCTGGGTCACTGGGGCTGGGCAACTTAACAGTCTCATTTAGTTATTATCCTTTTTAGAGCACCTTCCTCCTATTGTGCCTTTTAGCAGGATATTTTCTTTTATGTTGTTGTTTTGCTTTTTTGTTGTTGTTGTTGTTGTTGTTGTTGTTTTCAAGACAGGGTTTCCCTCTGTAACCTTGGCTGACCAGGAACTCATTAGGTAGACCAGGCTGGTCTCAAACTCACAGAGAGCCTCTGCCTCCTGAGTGCTAGGATTCAAGGAGTGCACCACCACCCAGACTGAACATTTTCTTTATTGCTAATTAAAAGAAATGAACAATAATATCTGCTTAAACTTTTTCAAAGTTGCTGGGCAGTGGTGGTGCACGCCTTTGATCCCAGTATTCAGAAGGCAGAGGCAGGCAAATCTCTGAGTTTAAGACCAGCCTGGTCTACAGAGCAAGTTCCAAGACAACCACAGCTACACAGAGAAACCCTGTCTCAAAAAAACAAAACAACAAAATTCCCAAGTCAGTTTTCTTGCAGCTGTGCTTCTAATGTAGAATACTGCACCGTTCTGATTTTTTTTCTTATTTGTTTGTTGGGTTTTTTGTTTTATTTTTGAGGGGTTGTTTGTTTTCTAGGAAAGTCTTGATTCTGCCTATATCAGTAGCTCCCCTGGGCAGGAGGTCTTCCGTTCTTTTGTGTCTTATCTCTGTGTCCATCAGGTATTTCTACCTTCCCAAGAAGTCACATGCATGTAGTAAAGCTCATTATTTCTGGGATTGGCCAAGAATATAAAGTAAAACAGCTGCACACTGGAGAGCTGCCAAAGAGTGTGAGCACGGGGCCGCCTACCCACGCTGTCCAAGGCCCAGGGCAGACAAAGCATCATGGGAAGTTCCTCAGTGTGCATCAGAGAGCTGAGGGGGGAAATAATTACCTTCCATTCATCTGAATAGAGAAAGGAATTTAAGAAGAAACGGAGACAGTGTGCCTTTCTCCTCCCGGTGCTGGGGACCAAGCCCAGATCTCATACATGATGAGTGTCACCCTAAAACACAGCACTGTACCCAGCCCAGTATGTCTTAAATCTAACAAAGAAGAAAAGTGAAAAGGAGTTAACAACGTGAGGAAAGTAAGAGAAAAAGGTCAAATAAATAACAAATGAAGCAAGATGAAGACTGTTATCACGTATTGTATTAACTGTAGTATGCACAGGGTCCTGGGCCCAGTCCCTAGCACTTCGATGGATAATGCACTTCCGTTACTTTTATTCTTTTATCTACATTTATTTTATGCTGAATTTATTCCTGTGCCATCAGTTTTCATTTCTCCAGTTTTTTTTTTGGGGGGGGGGGGACGTCTTTTTCTTCTGTGCACCCTCCTCTTCTGACTTTGGAACAGATTGTTCCTTTTCAGTGGGGACCACCTAAGGGTGGCCGGGGAGCTCAGGGGTGGGTTAATCTGGCCGTGAGCTCTGTATATTCATCAGTACATCGTAGGTGCTTTCCTCACCTGGATGTGCTCAATGACCAGAGAGTCTTCATCTAAGCCCCTCAGTTCAGCATTGCTCTCTGCACTCATTTTTTGGCCCCTGACCCCGTGTCCCTCCCCACTGTCTGGCTTGGGCGCACCTACCAATGCCCCACACCGGAAGGGCGCACATGGCCTCTTTAAAGTGACATCATTCAGATATTAGGTGGCTTTCGGATATGCATATCCTTGAAGGCTTGGGCGGTTTCACAGGGGTCCTTAACATGGACACAAAGATTTGGATCTCTTGATTTACATGATTTTGTAGGTTTTCTGGGTCAAGAGAATAGCAAACCATCTTCACAGGTCACCTCAGGCCACTTAGAAAATGACCTGTGTGTCTTGAAAGCCTTATTGCACTACTGAAAAGAAGTTAAAAGAGGATTACTGGGAATAGAGAATTGGTAAAATGGCTAGGTAAAAATGTAAATATATAGTTTTTCTCTAGCTAGGAAAAAAAAAACAGAATAGTAGTGCTAAAAAAATTGGAACTATACAGGAACAAATTTAATAAGAAATTTACAGGTCCTGCATAAAGAGCATTATAAATTAGGGAGAAAAGGAACAACATTCTTGATGATTTAAAATGCTGAAAGTCGGCGGCCGGAACACCGGGCGGCGGAAGGCGGCTGGAACACCGGGCAGCGGAAGGCGGCCGGAGGACGCCCAGCGCAGCCGGCGGGACCGACTGGGACAGGCTGGAACTGGCTGGGACCGGAGCGGCAGCAGAGGACACAGGCTGCTGGCGGCGGGAACCATCCCAGCAGCAGAAGCAGGCAGCAGGGACCGCGCAACACCGAGAACAGATCGCCCCACTACAATTAAACCAAAGAAGTAGGCCTTCGGTTGGGGAGGTCCCTGGCAAAGGAGGAGCCGGGTCCTATTCCTGAAGACCTTTCTGAGGGGTGAGAGGGATCTTGCGCCCCCCCCCCCCCCCCCCCCCCCCGCAGGAACCAGGAAACAGAGCAAGGGCATTTTGTAAGAGGAGACCCTGGCCAGCAGGGAAACCTGAACCAGTTTTAACAGACCCCTTAGATAGCATCGATAGGAGGAGATGGGCAGGCGCCAAGGAAAGAATTCACCCAATAATCTGAAAAACAACATGAAAACACCAGAACCCAATGATCTTACAACAGAAGGTGTCCAACACCCTAACACAGAAGAAGTGGAAAAAATTGACTTTATGAAAGCAATAGAATCCCTTAAACATGTGAAAAATGACATTATAGAAATGGATGAGAAGTATAACCAAAAATTTGAAGAAATGAGTAAATACGTACATAATACCCTGGGAAACCAAGAAAGAACGATCAAACAGGTAATGGAAACAGTTCAAGAATTGAAAACTGAAATGGAAGCAAGGAAGAAAACACAAACTGAGGACCAGTTGGATATGGAAAATCTAGGTCAACGAGCAGAGACTACAGAAACAAGCATAATCAATAGAATACAAGAAATAGAAGAAAGAATCTCAGATTCTGAGGACACCATAGAGAAAATAAACGCTCTGATCAAAGAAAACTGCAAAGCCAACAAATTCTCATCACAAAACATTCAGGAATTATGGGACACAATAAAAAGACCAAATCTAAGAATAATAGGAATAGAAGAAGGAGAAGAGTCACAGCTCAAAGGCCCAGAAAATATTTTGATCAAACTTATGGAAGAAAACTTTCCCAACATAAAGATATTCCTTTGAATATTCAAGAAGCATACAGAACACCAAACAGACTGGATCAAAGGAAAACATCCCCTCGCCATATAATAATCAAAACACAAAATATACAGATTAAAGAAAGAATACTAAGAGCTGCAAAGGAAAAAGGCCAAGTAACTTATAAAGGTAAACCGATCAGACTTACACCTGATTTCTCTATGGAAACAATGAAAGCCAGAAGGTCCTGGATAGAAGTACTGCAGAAGCTAAGAGACCATGGAGGCAAGCCCAGACTACTATACCCAGCCAAGCTTTTGTTCACTATAAATGGAGAAATCAAGGCATTCCAGGATAAGAACAAATTTAAACAATACGTAGCCACGAACCCAGCCCTACAGAAAGTAATAGAAGGAAAACTGCAACCCAAGGAATCCAACATTTCCAACACTGCCTACAATAACTCGGGCATCTAGCGACCCTTCACTAGTACAACTCAAAGAAGGGAGACACACAAATTCTACTTCCAAAAACAATAAGAATATCCGGCATAAACAACCACTGGTCATTAATATCACTTAATATTAATGGTCTCAACTCACCTATAAAAAGGCACAGGCTAAGAGATTGGATACGAAAACAGGATCCAACATTCTGTTGTTTGCAAGAAACACATCTCAACCACAAAGACAGGCATCTACTCAGAGTAAAGGGTTGGGAAAAGGTGTTTCAAGCAAATGGTCCTAAGAAAAAAGCAGGTGTGGCCATATTAATTTCTAACAAAACTGACTTCAAACTAAAATCAATCAGAAGAGATCGAGATGGACACTTTATACTCATAACAGGAACAATTTGTCAGGATGACGTCTCAATCCTGAATATTTACGCCCCTAATATAAAAGCACCCACGTATGTAAAAGAAATATTACTAGGCCGGGCAGTGGTGGCACACGCCTTTAATCCCAGCACTCGGGAGGCAGAGGCAGGCAGATCTCTGTGAGTTCGAGACCAGCCTGGTCTACAGAGCTAGTTGCAGGACAGGCTCCAAAAAGCCACAGAGAAACAATGTCTCGAAAAAACCAAAAAAAAAAAAAAAAAAAGAAATATTACTAAAACTCAAGGCAGACATCAAACCACACACACTAGTAGTAGGAGACTTCAATACACCTCTCTCAGCAATGGACAGGTCAATCAGACAGAAACCTAATAGAGAAGTAAGAGAACTACTGGAGGTAATGAAGCAAATGGACTTAACAGACATCTATAGAACATTCCACCCAAATAGGAAAGAATATACCTTCTTCTCTGCAGCACATGGAACCTTCTCGAAAATTGACCACATACTCGGAAAGAAAGGAAACCTCCACAGATACAAAAAAATATCAGTGTCCACCTGTGTCTTATCAGATCACCACGGATTAAAGTTAGAAGGCAACAACAATGCTACTCCCAGAAAGCCGACAAACTCATGGAAACTGAACAGTCATCTACTGAACCACACCTGGGTCAAGGAAGAAATCAAGAAAGATTAAAGTCTTCCTTGAATTTAATGAAAATAAAGGGACAACATACTCAAACCTATGGGACACTATGAAAGCAGTGCTAAGAGGAAAGTTCATAGCACTAAGTGCCCACTTAAAGAAAACAGAGAAAGCATACATAGGAGACTTAACAGCACACCTGAATGCTCTAGAAAAAAAAAAAAAAGCAGACACTCCCAGGAGGAGTAGAAGACTGGAAATAATCAAACTGAGGGCAGAAATCAACAAAATAGAAACGCAGAAAACAGTCCAAAGAATCAATGAAACAAAAAGTTGGTTCTTGGAGAAAATCAACAAGATCGACAAACCCCTATCCAAACTAATTAAACAACAGAGAGAGAACACGCAAATAAATAAGATCAGAAATGAAAAGGAGGACATAACCACAGACACAGAGGAAATTCAGAGACTCATTAGATCTTACTACAAAAGCCTGTATGCCACAAAACTAGAAAATGCAATAGAAATGGACATTTTTTTAGATAAGTGCCACATACCAAAGCTAAACCAAAACCAGGTGAACGATTTAAATAGACCTGTTAGTCGCGAAGAACTAGAAACCGTTATCAAAAATCTACCTTCCAAAAAAAGCCCAGGACTAGATGGTTTCAATGCAGAATTCTACCAGAACTTCCAAGAAGAGCTAATACCTATACTCCTTAATGTATTTCACAATATAGAAACAGAAGAGTCATTGCCAAATTCCTTTTATGAAGCTACAGTTACCCTGATACCAAAACCACACAAAGACCCAACCAAGAAAGAAAATTACAGGCCTATCTCACTCATGAATATCGACGCAAAAATTCTCAATAAAATACTGGCAAACCGAATCCAAGAACACATTAGAAAAATTATCCATTATGATCAAGTAGGCTTCATCCCAGAGATGCAGGGCTGGTTCAACAAACGCAAATCTATCAATGTAATCCACCATATAAATAAACTGAAAGAAAAAAACCATATGATCATTTCATTAGATGCTGAAAAAGCATTCGACAAAATTCAACACCCCTTTATGATAAAGGTCTTGGAGAGATTAGGGATACAAGGGTCATACCTAAATATAATAAAAGCTATTTACAGCAAGCCGTCGGCTAACATTAAATTAAATGGAGAAAAACTCAAAGCCATCCCACTAAGATCAGGAACACGACAAGGCTGTCCACTCTCTACATACCTCTTCAATATAGTGCTTGAAGTTCTAGCAATAGCAATAAGACAACATAATGGGATCAAGGGGATTCGTATCGGAAAAGAAGAAGTTAAGCTCTCGTTATTTGCAGATGATAATGATAGTATACATAAGCGACCCCAAAAACTCTACCAAAGAACTCCTACAGCTGATAAACACCTTTAGTAATGTGGCAGGATACAAGATCAACTCCAAAAAATCAGTGGCCTTCCTATACACTAAGGATAAGGAAACAGAGAGGGAAATTAGAGAAGCATCACCTTTCACGATAGCCACAAATAGCATAAAATATCTTGGGGTAACTCTGACCAAGGATGTGAAAGATCTATTTGACAAGAACTTTAAGGCATTGAAGAAAGAAATTGAGGAGGACACCAGAAAATGGAAAGATCTTCCTTGCTCCTGGATTGGGAGGATCAACATAGTAAAAATGGCAATTCTACCAAAAGCAATCTATAGATTCAATGCAATCCCCATCAAAATCCCATCAAAATTCTTCACAGATCTGGAGAAGACAATAATCAACTTTATATGGAAAAACAAAAAACCCAGGATAGCCAAAACAATCTTATACAACAAAGGAGCGTCTGGAGGCATTACCATCCCTGACTTCAAACTCTACTACAGAGCTACAGTATTGAAAACAGCTTGGTATTGGCATAAAAACAGAGAAGTCGACCAATGGAATCGAATAGAAGATCCTGCCATTAACCCACAAACCTATGAACACCTGATCTTCGATAAAGGAGCTAAAAGTATACAATGGAAAAAAGAGAGCATCTTCAACAAATTGTGCTGGCAAAACTGGATGTCAACATGTAGAAGAATGAAAATAGATCCATATCTATCACCATGCACAAAACTCAAGTCCAAATGGATTAAAGACCTCAATAGCAGTCCGAACACACTGAACCTGATAGAAGAGAAAGTGGGAAGTACTCTACAACACATGGGCACAGGAGACCACTTCTTACGTATAACCCCAGCTGCACAGACATTAAGGACCTCATTGAATAAATGGGACCTCCTGAGACTGAGAAGCTTCTGTAAAGCAAAGGACACTGTCACTGAGACAAAAAGACAACCCACTGACTGGGAGAAGATCTTTACCAACCTCGCAACTGACAAAGGTCTGATCTCCAAAATATATAAAGATCTCAAGAAACTAGACCGCAAAAGGCTAACCAACCCAATTATAAAATGGGGCTTTGAGCTGAACAGAGAATTCTCAACAGAAGAACTTCAGATGGCCAAAAGACACTTAAGGTCATGCTCGACTTTCTTAGCGATCAGGGAAATGCAAATCAAGACAACTTTAAGATACCATCTTACACCTGTCAGAATGGCTAAAATAAAAAACACCAATGATAGCCTGTGTAGGAGAGGTTGTGGAGAAAGGGGTACACTCATCCATTGCTGGTGGGAATGCAAACTTGTGCAACCACTTTGGAAAGCAGTGTGGCGGTTTCTCAGGAAATTCGGGATCAACTTACCCCTGGACCCAGCAATACCACTCTTGGGAATATACCCAAGAGAGGCCTTATCATACAACAAAAGTATATGCTCTACGATGTTCATTGCAGCATTGTTTGTGATAGCCAGAACCTGGAAACAACCTAGACGCCCTTCAATGGAAGAATGGATGAAGAAAGTATGGAATATATACATATTAGAGTACTACTCAGCAATAAAAAACAAGGACTTCTTGAATTTTGCATACAAATGGATGGAAATAGAAAACACTATCCTGAGTGAGGTAAGCCAGACCCAAAAGGAGGAACATGGGATGTACTCACTCATATTTGGTTTCTAGCCATAAACCAAGGACATTGAGCCTATAATTAGTGATCCTAGAGAAGCTAAATAAGGAGAACCCAAAGAAAAACATATAGGCATCCTCCTGAATATTAACCTTCATCAGGCGATGAAAGGAGACAGAGACAGAGACCCACAATGGAGCACCAGACTGAAATCTCAAGGTCCAAATCAGGAGCAGAAGGAGAGAGAGCATGAGCAAGGAACTCAGGACCGCGAGGGGTGCACCCACACACTGAGACAATGGGGATGTTCTACTGGGAACTCACCAAGACCAACTGGCCTGGGTCTGGAAAAGCCTGGGATAAAACCGGACTCAGTGAACATAGCAGACAATGAGGACTACTGAGAACTCAAGAACAATGGCAATGGGTTTCTGATCCTACTGCACGCACTGGCTTTGTGGGAGCCTATGCAGTTTGGATGCTCAACTTACTAGACCTGGATGGAGGTGGGGGTTCCTTGGACTTCCCACAGGACAGGGAACCCTGATTGCTTTTCGGGCTGGGGGGGGCGGGGACTTAATTGGGGGAGAGG
The DNA here is from genome assembly GCF_018167655.1 of Microtus oregoni. Taxonomy (NCBI): domain Eukaryota; kingdom Metazoa; phylum Chordata; class Mammalia; order Rodentia; family Cricetidae; genus Microtus; species Microtus oregoni. The sequence goes on from NW_024543221.1 coordinate 5,845,542, forward strand.
GAGGGAAATGGGAGGCGGTGGCGGGGAAGAGACAGAAATCTTTAATAAATAAATAAATAAATAAAAATGCTGAAAGTCTTGGGACAGCTTTACACGGTCAGCACACTACCTGTCCCCAGTTTCCAGATGGGAGCAGAGCCATGAGCCCTTGGGACTTTGCCCAGGTTACACAGTAAGTGGCAATGAGTGTCTTTCCCCTTTTATCTCCTGCTCCCTCTAGCCCAGCATACGCCTGTTCTCCAGGGAAGACCTCAGATAGAGCAAACTGTCCATTCTCCCAGTGCTAACTGCCAAATATAATGCTAAGTTACAACTAGAACTTAGAAGATATAAAATTGAAATAAATTCACAAAAAGAAATGTTAAATAAGCTATAAATACACACAAATTTTAAAGTGAAGGAATTTCCTTCCCCAGACATCAAAATACACACACAAAAAAATCCACTCTCCTGAAGTAAATAGTTTAGCAGAAAAGTTAAGTTGGTGTGACTCAGCAAAAAGCACAGAAATAGATCCAATACCGAAATTCTAAAATTAGCATAACTGTTCATGGTCATGGGATGTAGTGATGTGGATGCTTTGCCTGCGTGTATGTCTGTGTACCATTTATGGGCCTGGTGCCCAGGGAGGCTGGAGCGGGAGTTATAGATATGTGTGAGCTACCATGTGGGTGCTGGGAATCAAACCTGGGTCCTCAGAAAGAGCAGCCAGTGCTCTTAACCCCTGAGACATCTCTCCAACCACAGTGCCCCGCCCCCAAAATTTACTGCCAGTCAAAGTTCCCTCCAGTACAACTATACTCCTTGTGTCTTTCGATGCCTTCCAGCCTCTAGGAAGCACTGTTCCACCATCCATGTGGTCAGCTTGTTAATATATGACACCATAGTGTTTCAACAGAGTAAAAAGCCATACGAGTTGCCATAGAAACCAGGTGGTGCATGCCTTTAATCCGGTCGTGCACACCTTTAATCCCAGCCCTAGAGAGGATTATAGAATGGGAGGCAGCAACTCTCTCTGAGATTCTTGGAGGCAGGATCGCCATTTCAGACTGAGGTAGAGGTGAGAGGTGAGAGGCTGGCTGTTTTGTTTTTAGAACCTTCAAGTTGAACCCAATTTCTGAGTTTTTATTAATCATGCTTCAAAAATGTCTACATGTGCTCAGTACGCAGGCTTTTGTTTTAAAATCATTGCAATAGGGTGCTTGGTTGGATGTGCAGACATGGAGCTCACAGTGGGATCACATCTCTAATGGTTTCCGCGGTGAGCGCGCTAGGACTCACTCCGTGGAAGCACCAAAGGCTCCTGACAGAGACGGGTTGAGGGCCAATCTGTGTGCACTTGTGGGCAGAGGAGAGCCAGGAAGCCAGGAAGACACAGAGGGAAGGGCCCAGGAGAGCTGAGGACAGCAGACAGCAAGGGTAGGAAGGAGCCAGGGAGAAAGGGAAAGTGGTGGGGATTCATTCATATATGTGAGGTCACACCAAGGTCATTTTCAGGACACCAAGAACCTGCTGTTTTAGTCCTTGGTTGGGTGGGGGAGAGGGGTACTTCCCTTCTGCATCCTTCTGTGCCTTGGTACCCAGTGCCCTGTGCAGGTCAGCCACAGCTTAGCCACTGTTGGGGGAAAACACATATCCTGAGACTTTACTCCTCTCTGTTCCTGGTTGGCTGGCTGGTTTCCCAGCACTGGGGACCAAACCCTAGGGCCTTGCACATCCTAGACTCCAGTAAGCTGCATCCCCAGAATCTCCTTTATTATTATCATTTAATGTGTATGGCTGGATTGCCTGTGTGTGTGTGTGTGTGTGTGTGTGTGTGTATCAGATCCCCTGGAACTGGAGTTACAGACAGTTGTGAGCCACGTGGGTGCTGGGAGTGGAACCCAAGTCCCCTGGAAGAGCAGCCTGTGTTCCTCATCACTGAGCCATCTCTTCAGCTCCCCAAGTCCCCTTCTATTGAGTCAGGGTCTTACTATGTTGCCCAAGTTGGCCTTGAATTTATAATCCTCCCGCCTCAGCCTCCTAAGTAATCCAGGCTAGAGGACTGTACTTCTGGCCCCATCCCCTGTTTCGGAGAGAAACTGGCCACTCGAGAGTTGTTGGTGTTGTGAGATGTCAGCTTAACTAAAATCACATGCAGAACTAACAAGGCGCAGTGGCCTTCCACAGGTTTCCATAAAGATACTGGGAAATGTCCTCCCTGGCCGGTCAGAAATTCCATGGAAGGAGCTCAACTACCTGATTGCAGAAGTGACCTATGGTGGCCACATCACTGATAAATGGGACAAGCGATGCCTGAAGACCCTCTTCAACAAGTTCTGCAGCCCTGAAGTGCTGAAGGCTAACTTCAGTTTCTCCAGCGATGAGGTAAGAAGCGAGTGTATCGTCTTAATTATGCCTCACCAGGCTTGGCTGCGTCCTTTCTGTCCTCAACCAAACGTTACTTGAAACCCTTACCATTCAGAACCAAACTAACTTCCCATTGGTCTATTTGTTTGTTTATGTTTTTGTGTTTTTTTGAAACAGGGTTTGTCTGTGTAGCTCTGGTTGTCCTGGAACTCATTCTGTAGACCAGGCTGGCCTGGAACTCAGAGATCCGCCTGCCTCTGCCTCAGTGCTGGGATTAAAGGTGTGTGCCACCCCCCCCAACTTGCCATTATCCTATTAAATGCCAATGAATAAAAAGAATGGTGAGGAAATCGTGTGTGCCCTCTGAGGACCTCGAGGGCTATACACAAAGCACAAGGAGGCCGGAGCAAGCAGTGCGTACAGACCACAGCGTCCACGCCAGTCAACGTGCATGTGTTTCCCATGGGTTGCCAAAGCTTCCATTTGCCCAGCCTGCAGTCAGGGACTCTGAGGTTGAGGTCCACGGGGTGGAGCTCACACAGCACCAGTATGAGGCAAAGCTGGCGTGCAGGAGCTCCGTCTCCCACAAACATCCGAGGTAGAAAGCTCCAGATCTCACTGTTTACTCCCGTCACCCCCTTAGTGTTTGCCCTCCTTGTGGGCAGAGTGCCAGGCTAGACCCCGGCAGTTGTGCTCTGTGGAATGTTTGCTACCGAGGGAACAACTCTGTGACCTCTGACCCGCAGGGAGGGAAGTGTGGAGTGGTAAGTGGACAACAGGAGAGGAGAGGGATGAGGCTCTGCACCAGACCTGGGCCTGGTGTCATGGAGAGGGGTAGAGGTCAGACCCAGATCGTCTTCCTAGCGTCTTGGAAATACAGCGATGAAGGAAGTAATATCTGAGGGAAACTCTTTGGTAAAGCACCATGCCATTACATATTGGAAGCACGCAATCTGATTTTGATTTTATAGGGGATTATAGTTAAGAGATTACATGAATCACAGAAGAGACTTTAAACTTTGGACTCTTAAACATTGTTGAGACTTCAGGGACTTTTGAAGTTGGACTAAATGTGTTTTACATTATGGATACTGTTACAACAACGCTTTTGGGGGTCAGGAGGTGGAATGTGATAGCTTGATTATAACTGACCCTGATAAGCTCACAGGGAGTGGCACTATTGGGTGAAGTGGCCTTGATGAAGGAAGTGTCACTGTGGGATAGGCTTTGAGGTCTCTTTTGCTTAAGCTTTTGCTCAGTGTCACAGTCCACTTCCTGTTGCCTTCTGATCAAGATGTAGCCAGCACCATGTCTGCCTGCACACTAACATGCTTCCTCAGATATCACTTCCTTCATCGCTGTATTTCCAAGACGCTAGGAAGACGACCTGGGTCTGACCTCTACCCCTCTCGATGACACCAGGCCCAGGTCTGGTGCAGAGCCACCATGATGATAATGGACTGAACCTCTGAACTGTAAGCGAGCCACCCTAATGAAATGTTTTCCTTTATAAGAGTTGCCATGGTCACGGTGTCTCTTCACAGCAATGGAAACTGTAAGACAATCCTCAAGTCAGTCCCTAATATAAAATTATCCTTGAAAACCTTTAAAAATTGCTCAGTAACGATAGTATGCTCGGCTTCTGGATTTTTTTCTTTTTTTTTTTTTTTTTTTTTGGTTTTTTTCGAGACAGGGTTTCTCTGTGGTTTTGGAGCCTGTCCTGGAACTAGCTTCTGGTAGACTAGGTTGGCCTCGAACCCACAGAGATCCGCCTGTCTCTGCCTCCCAAGTGCTGGAATTACAGGCGTGCACCACCACCGCCCGGCTTATGCTCGGCTTTTGTATGTGGACTTGCACTGAGTGAGTGTAAGTGAACAGGAGATAAATTATTTTATCTATATATAGTTTGTTTATATATGTAGTTATATATATATATATATATAGAGAGAGAGAGAGAGATTGTTTTTCATTGCAACATACCATGCTAACAAAAATGTATTTCTGAAATTTTACATTTCAATTGTTTTAAAACCCTGAAACTTTTATGACCATTCCAGCTTGCCAATCCTTCCTATGCACTGTAATAATCTTAGTTCCTTTCGCTAATAATATCTTTATCAGTGACTTTGTTCTCTAGTGTGTCCTGTGTCCTTCACCAGGTCTTCAGTGAAAGCTGCTACCACCAGCCTCCTGACCATATTAAATAATATGTTTCTCTTCCTGGTCACTGATCATTCATTCTTAATATCTGTATTAGACAGATGTCTATAATTTGACAAATGCCTAAAATGACAAAAACCAGCTGTGCTGCTTTGGGCCTGTTTCAGTACAGGACATCATGACAGGAGACAAAGATGGGCAGAGTAGTCATCCCAGTGTCTCCTCCAGTGACACACAGCGCTCTAACCTCCTCCCTACTTAGCAGGCAAGGCTAATCTCCCTTCTAATACGCAAGGCCTTGGCCTCCTTCACATGGCTTCTACAGGTCGCACTAAAGGCCCTGTGCTTCGTTACCTGTGGGCATGTCTCATCAAGGCAATAGAACTCCTTAGTCCTTAAACCACCTCCCCCTTCCCAACAAGAAAGTTACATGTGAGTGTTTGCAATGGAGTGGCCCCAGGTATTGCTTTTAATAGACACCCTGTACCATATAGAAATAAGAGCCTTTGCCGGGTGGTGGTGGCGCACACCTTTAATCCCAGCACTCGGGAGGCAGAGATAGGCGGATCTCTGTGAGTTCGAGACCAGCCTGGTCTACAAGAGCTAGTTCCAGGACAGGCTCCAAAACCACAGAGAAACCCTGTCTCAAAAAACCAAAAAAAAAAAAAAAAAATAGGAGCCTTTGACACAGAAGGTCGTGGGGAGTTACTGCCTCCATGCATTGGCTGGAGGAGATTCTTATTCATGTAACACTAACAAAGTCCCTCACCTTTCAGGGGTACCAGCCAGTGCCCAGCTCTGCAAGCTTACAGGACTGCATACACATTATCCAGTCCTTGCCTGATGACGACTCTCCTGAAATCTTGGGGATACACCCCGAAGCCACACACACCTGCAGTGAAATCAAGTGTCAGAAGTTCATTGAAAATCTCATCACCATGCAGCCAAAAGCTGCTCCTGTCAACCTCATGATCAAGTAAGAGGACACGGGGAAATGCCAGCTAAAGTCTTGATAAACAAGTATGACTTGCATGATATAGAAAACTCCATGTTGTTTCCTCTGCACACCCACTCACCTGCACTCATGTGTGCGTGCACACACACACACACACACACACACACATACGCACCAAGCATACAGTAGTTAATAAATATTCATTGGATGGGTGACTGAAATGGACCCGGTGAGTTGTCTTCTAAGTGAATTTGGTTTGGGTTTTTTTTGTTTGTTTGTTTGTTTGTTTGTTCTGGTTTGAGTTTGGTCTTTCAAGACAAGTTTCCCTGTGTAGCCCTGACTGGAACTCACTTTGGAGACCAGACCAGCCTCAAAATCAGATCAGCCTGTCTCTGCATCCTGAATGTTGAGATTAAAGGTGTGTGCCACAACACCCAGCTGTAAATGAATTTATTTAAATGTGAAGCGTGCACATTTGCTTCTCAGGAGGAACAGACAGCCCCCACAGTGACAGACGGGGCTGTGAGCTCAAGCGAAACTCCCTATACTTGGAGGCCCATGTGAATAACAGCTTTACTTGCTGTGTTCAGTGTCACGCCGCTCCGGTGTCCTTACCTGTAAAGTGGGTAAAAATACCCGTCTGCCCTTTGAGGCTGCTGTAAGGTCTAAAAGGTGTCATACATGTACCCCAAATTCAAGCCCCCTCCCCTCGAAACTATAAAATCAAGTGTGTCCATGCTAGACTGCGTCTGGAGCCCTCAAAGGGGAGGTCCACTCTCCACTATTAGACATCGCCAGGCGCTGTCCTCCAGGGAGCTTAAGGACTAGACAATGGTGTGCTCACTTTTTCCTCCAACTTCCTCACCAGACCTGTGCTCAAATCCTCACTCTGTCGTGTTACTTTGTGAATAAGGGGAAGCCAATCGCTGCTCTGCCAAGGCCCCTCATCTCTGAATCAAGACAGTGATGTTGGCTACTTCATGGGGTCTCCCTGGGAGTCCACAGATTTCCCTCCTTGGTTTTAGTTTTTCAATTTCTAGGTTTGGCATATCTTAACAACCACCATTCAAGGCCTTTCAATAGTGTTGCGTCCCATTTGGAGACTTGATCAAACGTTTCAAATAGATAAATATTTGTTATAAAGCTGGAACCCTTCTGTTGTCTGTCTGCCAGGACTTCTCAAGGCCACCAGTCATTTTCATAAATCTAATAATCATATATATATGTATATATATATACATATATATACATATAATCTTAAATTCATTTGTTCTCTTATTTATATAAATTTAGCAGGATTTCAGTTTAAATTGTCTCTCTGGTCTCTCTTTTTTTTAAATGGAGGCATAAGCTTCACCTCTCCAGTTCTCGTGACTATCACAGAAGTTCATGAGCTGGGAAGTTGGCTCAGTTTACCAAGGGTTGCTATGCAAGCACAAGGGCCTGTGTTCAGATTCCCAGGCCCCACAGAAAAGCCAGGCACATATCCATCACCCAAGTGCTAGGAAATGGAGAGTGGGTCCTGGAGCTTGCTGGCTAGATAGCCTTGCCCGGATGCTGAGGCGGAGAGATTCCTGAGATAAAAGCCATCTCAACATCAGCCTTTCACCTCCACATGTCTATACAAGCAAACTCACCTGCACACACACACACGTACACACACACTCACATATGTTGTAGAATAACCTGTTGACAGAGGTTTCTGTCCTGCCCAGTCTTGCAGCCATTCAGTCCCAAAGAAATACACAGAGGTCTACATTAATTATAAACCGTTTGGCCTATTAGCTCAGACTTATTAACTCCTACATCTTACATTAGCCCATAATTCTCGTTTGTGTTAGCCACATGGCTTGGTACCTTTCATCAGCAAGGCCTTTTTATCTTTTCATCTTGCTTCCTCTGCATCTGGGTGACGACTGCAAACTGAACCTTTCTTCTTCCCAGAATTCTCCTGTTCTGGTCTCCCCACCTATTCTTCCTGCCTGGCTACTGCCTGGCCAATCAGCATTTTATTAAATTAATACAAGTGACAAGTCTTTTTTTTTTTTAATATTTATTTATTTAGTATACAATGTTCTGTCTGTATGCCTACAGACCAGAAGAGGGCGCCAGATCTCATTACAGATGGTTGTGAGCCACCATGTGGTTGCTGGGAATTGAACTCAGGACCTTTGGAAGAACAGGCAATGCTCTTAACCACTGAGCCATCTCTCCAGCCCCAAGTGACAAGTCTTTACATAGTACAAGACCATAGTACAAGTCCCACAGCAATAACCATTTTGTACACTGTGAACATCTGTCACTGGGACAAGTTTCATAAAAAGCTGAACAGCAAATAGCTAGGCAGGATAGAGAGGGTAGAAAGGATGCTGGGAAGAAGAAGGGCAGAGATACAGAGTCGCCAGTCAGAGAGGAAGCAGGGGAGCAGTATGGGCAGTGCAGAGTAAAGGTCATCAAGCCATGAGGCAGAAAGTCAATGACTAGAAATGGGTTATTTTAAGTTGTAGGAGCTAGTTAGAAACAAGCCTAAACTATTGGCCAAATTTTCATAATTAATAATAAGTCTCCATGTGGTTATTTGGGAGCTGGCAGGCAGAACAGAAAAATCTGCCTACACACACACACACACACACACACACACACACACCATATTCTAGATAATAACATTTCCTTAGCACAAAAGAAAAATCTTTTCTATAATTTTTCCCATGGAATTACTTCTTGCTGGAAACATGAGTAGGACACTCAAAACTCTGTAACTGTCGGGACAATTGCTCCACAAGTCTATGCAAGGTGGCCCCATTACCCACATTCCTGGATGCCAACTACATATTCTCTAATGCCGAGAGACGGAGTTTACAATTTTTGGCTGTTAAAATACATATTTTTCCATGTGCCTCCAAACCAGTTGGAATTCTATATTCCATTATAGTCTTATTATCTCTTTGGATTAAGACTTAGTCAGATGACATCAGAATGTTTCCTGGCTTTGGCACATGGGTTTTGCTATTTGATCCATCATCCAATCTTGTTTACTAACAACATATAGACATAGTTCCAAGTGCCACTTCACTAGAAGTGAGTGTATACCATCTGCTTCATAGCGGAAAACTGCACCTATGGAGAAGGATATATACCCAAGAGAAACTATCCAGATGTTCCCAGAGCAGCAGGTGGAATGTCATGTAGACGCCACACTTCTGATGACACCCGTCATGCTAGTAGCAATCCCCAATGCACCAACAGAAGATGGCATGATTGTAATGGAATTGTGCACCCTTTCCTGGGGAGGGGTAAACAAATGTCTGTGCCTCAGACAGGGCACTGACAACACACCACAGAAACAATTTCTCCCAAATCTAGCTTAATCAGTGGGCTCACTGAAGTTATGGGTTACAGGCTACTTATTGGAGCATAGATGAATCAAAAACATCTCTGTCACCAAAAAGTCCACCCTAGCATAGGTGGCAACTCCTAAAAACTTGCAGGCTGCTTGTCTCTTCAGTCTCTCCCACCCAACAAGAGCTTATTCTGATAAACCTTGTAGGGAGCCTTGTGAATCTTCTAAGTTTCAGGAAGTTCCTGTGACTTGTGACTTACTTACTCCCTGGGCCTTCTAAAGTTTAGTTCATTTCCTCGGTATGAAGGAATCTTTCTCTAGAAAGGAGTGTTCAATTTGAAAGAAATAGTTATATAATAGGAATACATCTAATGAGCATCTTAAACATGCTTCATAGTGTCTCCTCACGTAGATAAAGAGGCCATAAGTCCTCCAATCATGTTGTTCAAACATGGAAACTCCTTTGTCTGTGAGACGACACTGGGAGACCTGTCACATTCAATATAATTGAGATTTGTTGACTTTTGAAATTACTTGAAGCTACCTTGGATAGCTGCTGAGAAATCAAAGCAAAAGTCAAAAGAATGGCATAGAAAATCCATGTCCTCTGTGACTTGCAAGGTAGCCCAGAAGCAGCGCTACTGAGCTAGCAGGCCATGTGGTGTCAGGTTATCAGCTGCTTTCAAAGATGGCATTCGGTGTTAGGTGAAAACCTGGCCCATCCTGGTGAGCAAAAGGAGCCCACTTTCTGCCGTCTGCCCTGTGCTCATTCATTTCTGACCCTGCCTTCTCATCTTCTGAAGGATTTCAAAGCATCCCTCTGTTGCAGCGGAGGGCCCACTGTTTGTCCCGGCCGCTTGGCTAACTTACACCTGAAATAAAAGAAACTGTATTAATTAAAATACTGCTTGGCCATTAGCTCTAACTTTTTATAGGCTAGCTCTTACATCTTAATTTAGCCCATTTTTATTAATCTATGTATTGCGACGTGGCTGTGGCTTACCAGAGATTTTAACCAACGTCCATATCCGGTGGAGGATCTTTGGCTTTTCTGACTCTGCTCTTCTTCCTCCCAGCAATTTAGTTTTGTTTTTTCTGCCTACCTAAGCTCCGCCCTATCAACTAGGCCAAGGCAGTTTCTTTATTCATTAACCAACGAAAGCAACACACAAACAGAAGGACCTCCTACACCATCCCTCCAGCCAGGTGGCTCCCACAGTCTCCCCACCCCCATGCCACATTCATCACTGCTCCTGTCACACCCAGAGCTCATGGGTCATGGGTAAGCACAGAGGAAAGTGACAAACTGACCCATGAGAACCCATGAGCTTCTGGGCCTGCCACGTCCTCCTCCTCGTTCAGTCTAGGCATATGCCTGTCTGGAGATGGAGTCTGGTTAAAATAAAGAGTTTTAGAAACAAATCCACATTTCCTCATGAACATGTAAGTTACAGGACAGTTCTCCCCTCTGCAAAGTGGGGTGAATTCCAGTCTCTGGGGTTCAGGTTCACAGCTATGGGTCCTCCCAGGCAATGGGTCTGTGCCTCATTCTTCACCTGACTCCTGTGCAGTCCCGAGCAGAGCAATGATGACCTGGTGATGGAGATCCTATCTGACATCCTGGTTCAGCTGCCCCTGACAGTGGAGAACGAGGAAGCCTCAGGGCCTGAGAGTCAGAGCACATTCAAGTTCATCTTGTCAAGTTCAATGTGGGAGAAACTTCAGAACAGTGTTGAAGGTGAGTGGTGGCTCTGGGCTCCTCCTGCTGCAGCCTCATCAGCAAAGACTCTGACCCTGGAGGAAGGTCGAGGGTCTCCCCAGAGGGGAGGTGGCACAGAGAGGAGAACAGGGCTGCAGAGTGAGGGAAGAGGAAATGCGGAGGTACCAAGACCAAAAGTGAAGGAGCAGCCATCACAGCAGACACAGCATAGAGCTCTGCTGGGGCCGCTGCCCACTGCCACTCCACTGCTGCTCTCCCTACCCCCGGGCTCCAGGTAGACTTAGGACAGTGGGATTTAGAAAGGTGCAGTCAGTCTAGCTCTGAGGAGATGTTAAATACCTGGACTGGGAGAATTTTCCAAGTTAAACTTTAACATCCATATTTCCTTTCTTTTATTTTTATTTTTGTTTGTATGTTGGTGGGGTGTGCACTTGAGAACAGGAGCCCGAGAGGACAAAAGTTTCCGATTCTTTGGAGCTGGAGTTGTGCCCAGTTGTTAGCCATGACATGGGTGCTGGAAATCAAATTCAGGTCCTCTGCAAGAGCAAAGAGCTCTTAACCACTGAGCCATCTCTCCAGTCCTATAGTCTCTTTCCAAAACTCATTTGGAGTCAAATGCTGAACAACAGCTTCCCAAAATGCACAGTGATGGCAAAGTCAGTGACAGCACACTGACCCTGGCACAGCGGGGAAACCCTAGGGTGCATCTCTCAGAAAGCTAAATCTAGTCTTCTCTTCTGCCTGCAAGTTTAAAATATATATATGTGTGTGTACACATATGTAGATAGATATATAGAAATATAGATATATATTAAAAAGAGGGTCTCACTAAGGAGCCCTGGCTGGTCTGGAACTCAGAGATCTGCCTGACTGCTTCATGAGAGCCAGAACTACAGATGTGCGCCACCACATCCAGCTGTTTTTACAGGATTCCTGTGGTTTAACACATCCAAGGGAGAGCATATACTTTGTGACACATAAATACTGCAGGAATTTCAAACTTGAGTGCTCATACCTAAAGCTTTCTTTGGTTTATTTGAGACAGAGTCTCACTATGTAGCTCTAGCTATCCTGGAACCCACTCTGTACACCAGGCTGGCCTTGAACTCGCATAAATCTGGTCTCCTGACACAGCTGGTCAGGATTTGCATGTTAGGTGTGATGACACTTGGTATGAGTCATAACAGGCAGGAAGGTTGATTAAAAACACTAAAATATTTGCTATCTACATGCCTCTAGAAAATGTCTACCAAGCCGGGCGGTGGTGGCGCACACCTTTAATCCCAGCACTCAGAGGCAGAGGCAGGCGGATCTCTGTGAGTTCGAGACCAGCCTGGTCTACAAGAGCTAGTTCCAGGACAGGCTCCAAAACCACAAAGAAACCCTGTCTCGAAAAACAAAAAAAAAAAAGAAAAAAAATGTCTACCAACCATGGTCAAAATACATGGGCTTCCTCCAACACCCGTGTCCTTCTTTCCCTATAAACAACACATTTTCCTTTTTTTTTTTTTAAATTCAGGCTATGATCCCCTCATCCACTGCATCCTGATAACCTTTCTGAGCCAAGAAATAGAGCGTTTCAATAAGTTATTATCTGTCATACATAAATCCTTAAAGGATCTTCAACTTGCCATAAAAGGAGAGAGCATCCTCACTCAGGATCTGGAGGAGATCTACGACTCTTTCCTTAGAGTCAAGGTGCCCAAGCTGTGGCAGGTAAGCGGCCAGGGTGCCCAGCCTGTGGCAGGTGAGCAGCCAGGGTGCCCAGGCTATGGGAAGTAGGCAGCCAGGGTGCCCTGGCTGTGGCAGGTAAGCGGCCAGGGTGTCCAGGCTGTGGGAAGTAGGCGGCCAGGGTGCCCAGGCTGTGGCAGGTAAGCGGCCAGGGTGTCCAGGCTGTGGGAAGTAGGCGGCCAGGGTTGTCCAGGCTATGGGAAGTAGGCGGCCAGGGTGCCCAGCCTGTGGGAAGTAGGCGGCCAGGGTGCCCAGCCTGTGGGAAGTAGGCGGCCAGGGTGCCCAGCCTATGGGAAGTAGGCGGTCAGGGTGCCCAGCCTGTGGGAAGTAGGCGGCCAGGGTGCCCAGCCTATGGGAAGTAGGCGGTCAGGGTGCCCAGCCTGTGGCAGGTAAGCGGCCATGCTTCTTGCCTCTAGCCTGAGAGAAATGTCAGCGCTCCACAATGACCAAGTTAACTGACATGAAGAAATGATGTGTGACGGTTGTGCTGATGCACTTTGGGTCAGGTGTGAGTGAATACAGCCAGCTAGAAGGCAGTGTGGCAGTTCTGCCCAAATTTATCTTCGAGGTATTTGCCACAAAGCTGTAACAGCCTGGCTATCTATGAATGGGAATCTGGTTCCATGAACGAAGGTCTGAGCACAGGATGAGACGTGTGCACAGGTCACAAGGACCTCCACAAGGTCTTGGTAAAGTGTTGAAAGTGTTAGAATACGGAGGCATATGTTTGCTTGGGAAACACGCATGTGTCTTAGTTTCAAGAATCACAGAAATTTGTAGAAGGCAAGGCAGATCTCAGTTAGCTCGAGCGGTGTCTTCACGGGCCGTGTGGAGGAAGGCATTGGTTTTAGCCCTAGGTTTTGTAGCAATCGGTCTGCTCTTCTGTCTTGTCTTACTCACGTTTTCAGTCACTATAAAACTTCAAATGTCTGCAAAGGCTGTAAGCTTCATATCCTTAGGGAACACGAAAGTATTACAAATGGCTGCCACCAACACAAAAGTGCTGACAGATGCTACATGGGTGGACCCTGAAAATTGAGGCTCTCCTACACTCTGTAAGGAGGTAATCTCAAAACGCCCCACAGTGTGTAACTCATAGAAACGAGACGTCCATAACAGACAAACCCCACAGAGTGGCTGCCTCCAGCTGCAGGGAACAGAAAACTAAGCGGCACAGGCAAAAAGACCAGGGTTTGTTTGGTTGGTTTTTACTGAGGTGACTGCCGTATTATTGAATGTGCGCCTCAGATAGGAACGTATGGACATATGGTTGATGTGAATTACAGGGCGATACAGTACTTCCAAAAAAAGTATGCAGAAAAAATAGAGGTTAAAGCCATCAGCAACAACAAACACTTTAAAAATTGAATAGTGGACAGTTGAAATGTGACATCTGTAGATTTCATACAGGTAGCCTGGCAGGAGCTGATAGGATTTCTGGGCTCCTGGGCTCAGTGGCCTTGACAGCTATGGATTGGAAGGGCCCAGGGGCTTCATGACTGACCGAGAAAGACAGCTAGGAGAAAGCTGGTCTCATTGGTGCCAGTGCCTTGAGAGCTGGGGCACAGCTGCAGAAGGCTGCGTGGCTGCATGCTGATTGACTCAGCTACCTGGGGATGTCAGCTCGGACAAGCAAGAAAGGGGGAAATGGGAGGTGCGTGGAGCCAGGGGAGCTCTTCAGAGAGGCTTCATGTAGTCAGCCTGGAAGAAACAGTGGGGCCACCAGGAGTGAGGGTGGAGAGAAGAAAGGGCTGGAAGGGCCCAGGCAACAGCTGTCACCTCAGAGAGCAGAGCCAGTGGGTGGGATCTGAGAGGAAGTCGGCAGGGGGCTGGGTGCCCTGGGCTGGGGTGAGATGAATAGGCAGGGACCACTGATTTCTAATAAGGACAGATGAGGGGATGAGGCCATGATCTCCAGCCAGACACCTACTGTCAAGAGAAGATGGAGGAGGCTGAGAACTACAACTCCACTCCCTTCACCCTTGACGTTCGAGGGCTTGTTGTGAACGGAATTAGAGACTGGACAGTGGAGGCTGCAAGCAGAAGGGAACACTGTAGTCAGGAGGCTGGGCCAGCTCTTCTGGGCTGAAGGAAAGGACCGCCCAGTAGGTGATGCTTTGTAACCAGGCAGCCTGGGAAGTCCAAGTGGCTAAAACCCCATGATCATAGACAATGTCCAGAGAAGGGAGAAGAGGGGGAGAGGTGAAGGTTGAAGGGTACTAAACTCCCATGACCACGCCAGGCCCTTCCAGTTAAGGTCATGTGATTTCCTTGATAGTCATTTTCAGACATCGCTGGGTTTTCTGCTAGAAAATGGCATCTCCTGCCAAGGTGTTTCTCCCTGACAGAAATGTGCCTAGTGACCTCTAGACAAGATTTACAGAAATGACGCGCCTCTCCCTCACTCTGCAGAAGAACGCCTACAGGTCCTGCAAGCCCCTGAGCTTCTGGGTGAACGACCTCATCCAGCGGGTGAACTTCTTCAATACCTGGGCCAAAGTGGCCTACGCTGCCATCCACCACCGGTAAGAGCAAGAGCCAAAACTGCTTCCCGTCCCTTCCCTGCTTCGGTGGAGCTCAGCAGTTCCCCTTACTATACTCCCTCAGCCTCTTGGGGTTCTTTTTTCTCACCGTTTCCTTTTGGGGTCTCATGCTGAGAGCTGGAAATATCCAATATTTTGTCTTCCTGCTATTCCATACCATTTCTAGAAAACGGACCAGGGAGACTGCGGAATACTGTGTAAAAAACGTAGTTGTGTCTCCCTGACCCCGTTCTCATGGTGGCCCTGTGATGGGAGATGGTGCTGACCTTGTCTCCATGCTGGTTCAGAAAGGAGTAAGCCACAGCAAGGCAATGATTTACCAAAGTGTCCCGGCTAGAACACAGAGGCATTGTCATGCAAACTCAGTTCTCTGTCTAGCCTGTGCCAGCTGTCTCCTGTGTCCCATGGCACATGAGTGTCAGCCATGGGCAAAGTCTGCAACTCAGCAACAAGTGCTAAGATTCCTCAAGGCCCAGTGAGGCATTTCCACAATCTACCCCTCCTTTCCCCTAAGAGGCCTCAAACTGTGCCCAGTGCCCATCAAAGTATCAAACAGAGGTTGATGTAGGCTGGGGTGAGTAGTGAGAGCCGCATCCTGGAGGGCTGGAGGCAGATGCCAGGCCACTTTGGGGGGGCGGCTACTGACTATGCCCTCAGCTGCCCTGCCTCTGGTGTCTCACCAGGTATATGACATTTGTCACGACCTGGAAACAGTCAACATCAGCCAACCAGAAATTCAGACATCCCACTGACTCTGCTAGCCATTTCGTCGAAGGCTTCCCTGCAAGATACTGGCTCCCCGCTTTCTTCTCTCCACATGGTGAGTGCTAGTACCCAGGACACACCAGCATCTGGCTCCACCACTGGGCCTGAAGACAGCACCAGCACCCGCCCCTGTGGGACCTGAGCCCGTTCTGCCCCCACCTCCTCTCCTTATCCATCTTCCACACACCCAAGGCCCCACTGGGCCTTTCTCATCCCTAAGTCACGGGTTCTATGATATCAAAAATGTAGAACTAAGGCTCCTCCCTAAGGCCTACACAAGAGGAAATATTACACCTCGGACACTCATTTATTAACAGGAATTGATGGCAAGATGTCTGCTGTACCCTACCTGTTCAGCACTAATAGCGGGAAAGGTAGGCACCAAGTGGGCTAAGTCACAGCAGTAGGGAGCCAAGACCCATGGGGGTCTGGAAAGAAGCCACTGCAGATGAGCTCCGCCAGAACAGGAACAGGGAGGTTGGGTTTTTCTGTTTTCTGTTGCATCCCTAGTACCTAATTTGTCCAACACCAGCAAAGCTAGCTGCCAGTCAATACTTGAAGAATGAATGACTTTCCTCATGAGCCTGAGCTAACCAACACTTAGTACAGAGAACAGGGAGACTATAATTGATGGCCAGAGACGGTCTCTGAGCAAAGGGCTTCTAACTAAGTATCAATGAAGTGGGCCAGGAGAGAAAGAACAACATTCACACGGTGCTACAGGCTGCCAGCCCTGTTCTGTTCATACAGGGTTTCCTTGGTGGTCTTTGAGAGTTGTTGCTGTAATTATCTGTATGTCCAGCTAGGGAAAACATGGCACAGAGAAGTTAAGCAACTTGCCTGCAGACCTGGCACTGACATGGTGTTTCACAACCTCGACTCTAAAGGCACCAAGCACACACGTGGTACACAGACATAGATGAAAGCAAAACATTCGCATATAAAATGAAAAGTCTAACAGGAAAAAAAGATTTTAAAAAGGGGGAAAAGGAAAAAAATTTGCCCAAAGTCGTACAACTAAAAGTAGTGTTGAGGACTCTGAGGGAACCATCCAGGTGACCAGATTTTGAACTTAGCCTGACTTAAGAGTTCAACCGAGGACAGACACAGACAGCAAACATGGGGGGAAGCTAGAGAGATGACTGCAGGGGAGGCAGCAGGGAATTGTTGCAGTGGAGAGTCGGGGGGTTCACAGACACCCACTGTGACAGGAAAGGGGTGATTGGTAGGTCAGAAAGGTTCACTCTTGGTCTCGACCACAGAGAAATCCTTCCTCCAGTCAAAAGCTGACCATCGCTGTGGCAGGGGGTCATGGAACAGGAGAGAAGAGACAGATAAAAGGAAATGAGGAAGCCGGGCGGTGGTGGCGCACGCCTTTAATCCCAGCACTTGGGAGGCAGAGGCAGGTGGATCTCTGTGAGTTCGAAACCAGCCTGGTCTACAAGAGCTAGTTCCAGGACAGGCTCCAAAACCACAGAGAAACCCTGTCTCGAAAAAAAAAAAAAAAAAAAAAAAAAGAAATGAGGAGGCAGAAGCATCTAGCCTCCCTGTGTGAGACGATGGGCAAGGAACAGGCAGAGCTCAGTAGGATTCAAGGCCGCCCCGGCTTGGAAAGCTGAGGTCACTGAAATGGGGACACAAGGAGAGGCCCACAGACCCCATGAAAGCCAAGGTCACTGAAATGGGACACAAGGAGAGGCCCACAGACCCCACGAGAGAAATCGTCCTCTGTCCGTACCCTCCCTCTATGCTACATGGGACAAAATTGCAACAGGCAGATCAGCAAGCCCAGAATAACTTCCTCTTCCCCTGCTTGTCAGTATGACAAGGTCTGAGGAAGTCTGGCGCCCTGGGTCACATACTAACCCGTCTATGACCTATCTATCTCTGCTACCAAGAGTACATACGATACAATCATCAGTCCAGGTGAAATCAGAAAAGGCTCAGGTCCCAGCACTAGAAACACAAAGGGAACAGGGAGCTGGACTACAGAAACAGCCCAGGTGTGCAGGCCTGAAAGTATGGTAGCTGGTCCCTCCTATCCTCCATCTCACCCCATAGTGTGTGACACTATTCCTTAGGGAACCAACTAAAATAAGGGTGCCATCAAAGTCCATCTCAGTGAAGTAGGATTACTTCCAGAAGGACTCAAAGACTGCTGCATCACCAAGGCCACCCCAGCTCACAAAAGCTGGAACCCTGGAGCCAACTGGAAAACCAGCAGGCAGCTCAGCAAGCTGCAGTCTTTCCCAGGAAGTCCAGCATGCCCCAGAGCATCTCTCAGCAGTCCTTGAGGAGGGAAGGACCTGGTGTGAAACTGGTCAGTTTCAGAAACATCCTGAAGCTTTTGGATTGTTTACTTGCTGAGTTTTATGGAGCTTCCCTGTGGGATGCAATGTTTCACCTCTCTTGAGAACATTCTGCATCTTTCCAAGCTTCCCCCTAAGAGTGAATGTTTTATCTAGGAATAAACCAATACACAGCCTCCCATTACCCCTCCTTCCTGTCTCCTCCTCCATCTCCACGTGGCAGCCATGGTGCCCACCCCACAGGAAACCAGAGTCTTACCAGAAACTTTGGCACTGTTTTTCTTCACAGCCTTTCTTACTGCTGTGCTTCAAGACTATGGAAGGGCCCAGGGAATCTCCATGGACATGCTGACTTTCTCTCACAAAGTGATTCATAGAACCAGCACTATGCAGGAGGATGAATTTTCTAAACTGCTCCAGAAGAGGCTCAACATAGTCAGGAGAGCCTTCCAGGTACTGGGTGCCGAGGTGACTAGAAAGGGTACAGTCTCCATTTTATGACTAAAGGTATGGCTTGGTTAGGCATTCAGCTCAAATTTTAGTGTTCACAGTGCCGTAGGTTCTTCGTGGTTTTGAATCCTCATGTCTACATGAGGTTTTTGTGCCAACACCATGCTGTCTTTCTCACCATAGCTATGTAGAATAGTTTGAGTTAATGTTATATATCAAGCTATGTTCTTTCTGCTTAGAACTGCTTTAGCTATCTGTGATCTTTAGTATTTCCACACAAATTTTAGATTTTTTTTTCTAGTTCTGTGAAGATTATCATTGGCATTTTGGTAGAAATTGTATTGAATCGGAATACAACTTCTTTTGTGATGCAGCCATTTCACACACTGTCAGTACAGGAGCATAGTCTTCCCATCATCTGATGGCTTCAATTTTTTTTCAACATCTTAAAATTTTCCTAATAGAAGTCTTTTACCTCCATCGTTATGTTCATTCCTAGATTCTTTATGTCTTCAGTTACTGTAAATAGGATATTTTTCCTGATATCTTTATCAGCAAGTTCAGTTTTTGTTAATCCTTTTTTTTTTTTTTTTTTTTTTTTTGATTTTTCGAGACAGGGTTTCTCCGTAGCTTTTGGTTCCTGTCCTGGAACTAGCTCTTGTAGACCAGGCTGGCCTCGAACTCACAGAGATCCGCCTGCCTCTGCCTCCCGAGCCTTTAATCCCAGCAAGTTCAGTTTTTATGTATATAAAACCTACTAATTTGGGTGGGGGATTGGTTTTGTGGTTTTTGTTTGTTTTTTTGAGCAGGGTCTCAATATGTAGCTCTAGCTGTAGCAGAACTCAAACTCTAAACACCAGGCTGGCCTGGACTCAGAGATCCGCCTGCCTCTGCCTCTGCCTCCTGAGTGCTGGGATTAAAGGTGTGCGCCACCACACTAAAAATTACTGATGGATTTTCTAAATTTTTACTTTGTTTCCTGCTACTCTATTGAAAGCGTTTTGCTGAAGTCCATCGGGTCTTTCAAGAATGAAACAATTTTATCTGCCAGAAGGAATGGTATCCTGGTTAGTTTTTTGTCAGCTCGACACAAGGTCAAATTATCTGAAAAGAACCCTCAATGGAGAAAATGCCTCCATCGGGTTACTTGCGGGCAAGTCTATAGGGCATTGTTTTGACTAAGGAATGCTGTGTATGTTCCAGCTCCTGGGGGAAGTGCTACCCCCCTGGGCAGATGATCCTGGTTTATAAGAAGGGCTGAGCAAGCCTTGGGGTGCAGGCCAGGAAACAGTATTATTCCATGGCCTCTACTTCAGTTCCTGCCTCCAGGTTCCCTACCCTACTTGAGCTATCTTGGCTTCCTTCAGTGGACCGTGACCCGAGATATTTAAGCTAAATAAATCCTTTTTCTCCCTACGTTGCTTTTGGCCACGGTCTTTAACACAGCAACAGAGATCTGTCTAAGAAAGTTTTACTTCCTTCCTGATTTGTCTCCTTTACACCTTTTTCTTGTATTCTTTTATGATGGTTATGAGCCACGTGGTTGCTGGGAATTGAACTAACAACCTCTGGAAGAGCAGCCAGTGCTCTTAACCACTGAGCCATCTCTCCAGCCCTTTCTTGTATTCTTGAACACTCTATTCAGTATGAGTGAAGATGAACTCTTGTGCTGTTTTACATCTCTAGCATACTGTCACTATAAGCTGTAGATCACCTTTATTATAAGGAGGAAGGCTCTGTCTTTCCCTAGTTAGCTCAGGATCTTTATCATGAAGGTATGTGGAATTTCTAAACACTTTTTCTGCCTTCTGTTGAGATGATCGTGTGATTTATCTTTACATTTATTACTTACATTTGTATTGATTTGTATGTTATTGTGTAACATCTTATTCTTTTGGTTTTTTGAGAGGCCCGCCACCCAGCTCCCAAATCACACACAGAGGCCTATTCTTAGTCATGAATGATTGGCCTTAGCTTGTTTCTTGCCAGCTTTTCTTAAATTATCCTGTCTACCTTTTGCCTCTGGGCTTTAATCTTTCTCTATATCTATATACCTTTCCTTCCTTCCTTCCTTCCTTCCTTCCTTCCTCCCTCCCTCCCTCCCTCTTTCTCCATGACTGGCTGGGTGGCTAGGCCCTGATGTCCTCCTCTCCTTGTTCTCCTGTTCCTCTTTCTCCTTCCAGATTTTTCCTTCTATTTACACTCTCTGCCTGCTAGCCCCGCCTACCCTCACTCCTGCTTTGCTACTTGCCATCAGGTGTTTCTGACAAGCAAAGAATTACAGCTTCACCGTTAATCAGGTGCAGCATAAACACCCTGAAAATAATATTCCCACCAGTATGTCAAACCAACCTTGCATCCCTGGGGTGAACCAGCTTGGCTGTGATGTATGATCTTAATGCGGTCTTAAAATCAGTTTCCATGTGTTTTGTGAAGCTTTCTTGTATATGTTCATTTGGGAGAATAATCTGCCGGTTTCTTGTCTTTATTCCAGTTCAGGACCAGCCTTCTGCTGGCTCCACATAAAGAGCTTGGTAATGTTCTTCCCCTCTCTGTTTCATGGAGGCTAACAAGTATCAGAATCAGGTCTTCTTCAAAGCTGGAAGATTTAGCCGCATATCACTTCTCCAGCCTTAACTGTTACTTTGCACTGAGACTTTTATTTATTTATTTATTTATTTATTTATTTATTTATTTATTTATTTTGGTTTTTCGAGACAGGGTTTCTCTGTGGCTTTGGAGCCTGTCCTGGAACTAGCTCTGTAGACCAGTGCACTGAGACTTTTAATCAATGCTTTTTTTCCCTCCTGGTTTGCTATGGATAAATTTAGAGTGATATATTCTAGCTTTAATTTCTGTAGATCATAGGCGCTTAGAAATTTATCCATTTTGTCTAGATTTTCTGATTTGTTGGGAGTCTTTAAATTTTCAAAGCATTCCCTAATAATCTGGCTTCCATTTGTTAAAATCAACGACAGAGTGTGTTGTTGATTTTATTAATTCGCACCTTCTGTTTCTCTTGGTTAATTTGACTAGTGTTTGGTCAATCTTGTTGAATCTTTCAAAGAACCAGCTGTTGTCTGGTTAATGTTGTGTGTTGGTCTTTGCATCTCATTCACCCTGCTCTGGTTTGTATCATTTGTTGCCATCTGTGGACTTGGGTTTGGCTGCTCCTTGCTTTTCCAGAGCTTGGAGGTTATTTATTTAAAATCTGTTTTTTTAATCTAAATACAAGGAGCTGCAAGACTCTCCTGTAAGGACTACTGCCTTCATTGTACCCTAAAGGTTCTTTCTGGTGGGCTATGTTCTCATTTCCATTTCATTCTAGGAATTCTTTAATTTCTCCCTGGATTTCTTCAATGACCTAGTTTGGTGACTGTCCTGGCTAAATCTTGAAATTTTCCAATTTTCTTGTGCATGTTTTGAATTAAGTTCCATTTGTTTCTTTGGGGACCTTGGCATTTCAGTGCTTCAACTATTTTCCAGGATCGAGAGGCTGTCTGCTTCTAGGGTGCCGGGGTAGAGTGTCTCTCAGTCTGTAGGGTGCTGGGTGGAGTGTCACTCAGTCTGTGGGGTGCCGGGGTAGAGTGTCAGTTTGTTTCTGGGGTGCCAGTGGAGTGTCACTCAGTGTTTCTGGGGTGCTGGGTGGAGTGTCACTCAGTCTGTTTGTGGGGTGCTGGGGTAGTGTCACTCAGTCTGTGGGTGCCGGGGTAGAGTGTCACTCAGTCTGTTTGTGGGGTGCTGGATGGAGTGTCACTCAGTCTGTGGGGTGCTGGATGGAGTGTCACTCAGTCTGTGGGGTGCTGGGTGGAGTGTCACTCAGTCTGTGGGGTGCTGGGTGGAGTGTCACTCACGCATTGTTGTGCTGTACATAGCCTCTGATTTGTAATGCTCCTCTTTTTCCTACTCTTTTTGTTCAATCTTTGTGAATTTTCATGATGGGTTCCCTTCACTTGAGTTTATGTTCAGGGGGAAGGTTGGCTGCAGAAACAGATGGTTTGATACAAGTTAGCTGCAGAAGGTGACACCCAGGAAGGTTTGAAAAGAGGAGTCCCAGAGTCCTGGCTAGGGAAAATGTCTATTTAATAGTAAAGTAAAAGAGAGTGAGGTACACACAGAAGATAGACAAGGAATGAAAAGGGTCAGCCCACAGGCCAGACGTCGAAAAGATACTGTAGATTTGAGAAGGGGACAGATGTTAGATGTTAAGTGGAAAGTATGTAAGAAGGTCCTTGCTTCTTTCTGCTTTACCCCAAGAACCACCATTGGTTTAGGTGAAGTAAGAGAGCTTCCATTTACTTTTAAATGGCTCTTTGCAGAGTTCCTTACAAACCGTGTTCTTCAGAGAAAAGCCCTATGCATCTTAGCCACATTAGCTGTGGAGGCTCACAACTGTGAGCCCAGAATTTGGGAAGTGAAAGCAAGAGGATCAGCAGTTCAAGGCTACCCTCAATTACAGAGCAAATCCCAGGCAAGCCTGGGCTACACGAGACCCTGTCTCAAAAGAATACCAAGGCCAAATCATGGGATTATAACTGGAATCATGTTATCAAATATACAGATTAACATCTCCCATGATTTATAAGACACTAGAACAAGTTCACCAGGTGAAACTTGTCATTTACCTAAATGGTACGGGGAAAAAGAATAAAAAGCATTGTACAATTCCCAAGAAGACTTTTATAGGATAAGTGAAAATACAAATTATTTCTTGGTATTTAGCTTGTACCTCCAGAAAACAGAATCTAAAAGAGGTCCCTGAGCACACTGTGGCCTGTCTACACAGCAGTTCCATGCCAATGAGCTGGCCCAGATCAGCAGTGCTCCTCTTGTCTCTGGACTCAGCACACTGGCCAGAGAAGCAGACAGGCTCCTGAGCAGCGCCTGCTCATCTTTCCTGCCCTCTGCCCAGGCCAGCAGCAGCACGACACATGTGCCATCAGAGCTACTGGCAATTTTCTTTCCTAATTTATACTCCAAGCTAAAGACTTATTTTTTTCTGTATCAATAATATGCTATAGAATTGTTTCCAACCTTTTCTCAATTCCCTTGCTACCTAAGGGAGCCCCATGAGAAAGACAGGTAGGTTTGAGCACAACTTACCGACTCCTTTCATAGTTAGTTGCTTTTTCCCCTCTAAGAAACCTTAGAAATTTGGAGTCTGGTTTCACCTCAGCATTCAGGGCAACATGAGGCTGGTATGTACTTCACGGAGCTGGGGCGGGAGAGGGGGAGGTTGAGGCTCATGGCATCTGAAAGAAGCAACCTGACCCTTTTCTCTCATCAGGCCCAAGACCACTCTCCCAATGGAGTGTGTATTTTTGGTTTATTCATTGAGGGGGCACGGTGGGATCCTGAACAGGAAGTGCTAGAAGACTCACTACCCGCTGACTTACGCTGTGAATTTCCTGACATCCACTTTTTGCCAACAAAGGTAATCCCCTAACTTGATAAATTTCTGAACTCCTGTGAAAAGACTGGCTATCGGCACAGACCAAGTTCTCAGCACAAAGATTTATTTGCCCCAAACGAACAGAGGGCAGGGAATAAAAGACAAAGACAGGAGATAGAGGATGAGGGAGAAAGGGAAAGGGGACAGGAGTTTTTGTCCCAGAGGGATAAAGGACTGCCTCTGGATAGAGAGGAGACATGACATAGGAAAATGGCAGTTTATAAAGGTACAAGGGGGTTAGGATGGGGTAATTTTAATTGGGAATGTTAATTAGGACACATGAAGGGGGGGGCTTTTGATTGCTGGACTTCAATACTTTGATAGCTGAGCCTTGGCAGTCAGCCTCAGGAGATGGAGTGGCTAAATAATCAAGTAGACCTTGGTGGCTCGCTTTAGGAATGTAATCCAGTGGGCTTTAGCAAGGGAGAGGGAACAGGGGAAGGCCAAGGCCTGCCAGAGCCTTACTCAAGTCATGCTCAGTCTATGAGAGTCCCTTTAAATTAAGAATGCACTTTGACAGAACAGCACAATACCGTAACAGGTCTACAACATGCTGAACTAATGTCCAGTGTCACCTCAGGGACGTCCTAACGAAAGGGACATCCTAACAAAAGCTATCGCGCTATCTCTATTTTAACTTCTCTAGATGCCATCTCAACCTGCAACTGCACTACCATCAATTAGCACAAAGACCATATGTAATTCCTAACTAATACCTACTCTCAGAAATGTGATCTGTCCGTTCTCTTAATGTGATGTGACCAGGACTCTTTCTTTTTAGATTGAAGCATCCCAAGCTTCTCACTACACAGACTCAGAACGCCACACTTTTGAATGTCCAGTTTTCCAAACACCTGAGAGGTCAAGAAACACTACTGATTCGCCAACAAACTTACTAACATCCGTGCATTTACCAACGAAGAAGCCTCCCAGTCACTGGATCACCATGCAGGTTGCACTGCTGTGTGAAAAGAATGAATGAAATAAATATCCATACCAAACAGTTTGTTTGGGCTCTAACCCAATACATCAAGATACTCACCTGTGGGGAAGAGCCCAGTAACATCAGCACAGCACATGTGTGGGAGTTTTCATGAGGTAAACAGTATCTGTGCTGGCTTTCAAAGAACACCGGGGCTTCTGCTATGAATATATATTTGCTTCCAAGGGTTACAAAACCCACAATAGTTTTCAGGCACTTGGTGCTCTTAAACAGCAAAAACTAAAAATGACCAGTTTTTGAGAATTGGGACTTCTGCCCCTACTCCTAAACTCTCAGATTCCAACATATTTGTTGGGATTTATTTTTTGAGACAAGATCTCAGTCTAGCCCAGGACAGCCTCAAACTCATGGTGATCCTTACTCAACCGCCTGGACTGCTGTGATTATAGGAACGAACCACTGAAGGCGTAAGTCATAAACAATGCCACACCAGTTTGGAATTATGATTAATAGGGTGGTATTTATTTAAAGGGGAAAAAACTTACAGATCACCGTCAGCCCTCTGCGCAACCAGGAAGGGAGTCTAGTCGCCGGCGGAGCAGGAAGTGAAGAGAGAGAGGAGAGGGAAGTGGCCGCTTTTTTAAAGGGAGAGAGACCACGCCCCAATGGGCTGGTATCTCAGCGGCGATAGGCTGGAGGAGTGGGAGGACCTCCTGTAACAAACCACCACTGGCTCAAGCTCCAGTTTTGCTATAAACCTGATGAGTCCCTGGGTTCTTACAGCTCAGACCCAAGCAAATGATCCAAGAGAAAAAAAAAAAAGGCTATGGTTGCAAAGCACGGGCTCCTGTGTAACCCCAGAGCTGCAGGCAAAAAGAATGAGGCTCCAGAGTGATCAAAACAACTCTTTATTTTCAACTGAAGTTTTATTACAAAGCTTATCAAACATCAAATTAAAAACAACTTGCACCTGATACCCAGACACTGGCGCACTACCCTATCTCAGATTCTTCTCACAAGACAAGAACCCGTCTTTCATCTTACTCCAAATTCCCTTGTAAGTTCAGCACATATGTGACAATACCAGGAGAAAAGCAAAATAGAAAAACACCTGCTTGAAGACCTAAGTACTAGCAAAACAATGGCAATTTCATAAAAATAGTCTAAAAATTACAGAATGCAGAGTGTCCCTTCATGATCACGGTAATATAAACTATACACTCTAAGCTGGAGAGCAGAATGAACACTTTGCATCTGGCTCATATGTGATGTGTAATCAAAACAAATCAACACACTATAATTACATTCTTCTGTTTAAGATTGAGGACAATGTAACTGTCAATATAAAACTCTAGAATTTGCCACTTGTCCTGCTCAGGACAGTCACTATGAACAAATCAGCTTTACTAGAGTCCAATGGCTTCAACCAGCTTATTACAGCTATCAAATTGAAACAGAACAAGTTTAAACTAACTTCTTAAAGTTGTTTCAAGAAAAACCTTTTAGAGAGTTCTGAAGACAAAGGATACAAAAATAGTACAAACTATTAGTTAAACAGTAGCAAAAACACTGTTGAATTTTTAAGTCAAAAACATATAAAAATAGTAGCCTGAAATGGCAATTTTTCCAACACCAATGCATGTAAAAATATTTAAATAGTGCTGTTACTCCAAAAATATACTTTTTTTTTCTATTTGCAACAGTTTATAAAGGCAAACACACCTGCAAATTGAGGTAGCAAAGCCAAATTCACAAACTTTGGATAAAGAAAAATAACTTTCCTATATTTTAACTTTAAATGAACTCTAATTGCTTTACACTTTTAAATTCACATACTTTACAAAACTTAATTTAAAAACACTGAAAATGTTTTTGTTTAAAACTACTTAGTTTCTGATATCTCACATTCAAAAACTGTACAGAAAAAAATCACAAGTCACCATATATTACATAAGTAAGCTATGTATTTACATTTCCAAATGCACTCTTAAAGGCTGGTCAAGCCACTGTTATGATCTCCTTCCTCTTCACATACAACACCAATACTGGGCTGGGGTTTGCCTGACATATAGAGACAATTCTCAATGTTTCTTTTAAGTATGGGTTTTCACTTAAGAAAAACCAAATGGCAAAAACAAAAATTGAAAAATACAAAAATAAGACTTCAGATTTTTAGGGATTAAAACTTTCCTATTAACAAGCAAACTCTACCACCTCTGTACTTCCCCTTACGTTAACTGCTATATAACTATATTAAAAGAGCTACTATTTGGCTCTATAGTCCTGACTCAGAAAAACACTTAGAGATCCTTTCAGTGCAACAACAGCTAGTTCATCTGGACTTCCTCCTGGTCTCTGAGAGGCGTCTGACTCGCGGGGGCACCGAGCGCGGGTCAGTAAACATAGGGCAGGATGCGGTAGGGCACGCGCTGGCAGTACTTCTCCCAGGCCAGGCCATACTTCCTCTTACACTGGTGCTCATCCCGGGCTTCGCGGTGGACGAGCAACACGGTGAAGTAGATGACATAGAAGTAAGGCAGGAGGTGGTTAAACCCTGTAGGCGACAACAGCAGCCACTGGATTTATTATTTCCACCCTGTGATTTTTCCTGGTTTCCCTCAAATGCCAGAAGAACTCGTTTTCTGAATCAAGGTATACCAAATCACAAACTAAATGTTCCATACTGTCTTCTTAGGAAAGCCAACTCAAAACATTCCCAATACCCTCAGGAGCTAGACAGCAACTGATAGACACCAAGAAAACAGACCCTGAAGCAGGCAGGAACTCTCATCCCACCACAGCAGCCAGACATGCTCCAACCAATGACGTAAGGTGATCAAGTTAGCACTGAGATGCTTACCACATGGGAGGGACCAGGCCAGAGCCATGATGAGATCACCCAAGTAATTGGGATGACGAACAAAGCCCCACCATCCTGAAACAAGCAGACTCTTCCCTGTGGAAGTATGGATGGTCTTTAAATCTATAGAAAAACAAAAACCTCCTTTAATGACCTCTAA
Source organism: Microtus oregoni (assembly GCF_018167655.1). Lineage (NCBI taxonomy): Eukaryota > Metazoa > Chordata > Mammalia > Rodentia > Cricetidae > Microtus > Microtus oregoni. Next base: position 5,873,279 of record NW_024543221.1, read on the forward strand.
AATGTGAGGCAAAGAAACCTACACATAACAAATCTATAAATACAAATCGACAAATTTAAAGAAATCCTTACGTGCGAGCTTTGGATCAGTGGGATTCTTCCGGAATGCATTTTTCTGAGAGTTTGCACAACGGAAGATTATATAGCCACAAACTGAAATTTTAAAATAGTTTCCTGTTAGTAATTTAGGTGTAATCCAGCATTTAAAATCTGCAATTTCTCTTAGAAACTTGTTTCTGAGCCCTAAAGAAATGTCCAGAGTAAAAATAGTCTGACTTCTTGAAACAACTGAATAAACACACCCAGTCCCCAAATGCCAGTGAACTCTTCTGAAATCTCACTCATCATAGCCGGCCAGCCATGCCCACAAAGAACAGGGTCTGAGACAGCAACAGAGGACACTGACTTGTCTGCTGTCTACAAGATGTGCAGTCACAACACAGTTACTTCCTCGGTAAAATACTAGCACTCTGGTAGATTTATTCACATTTCAACAGACCCTGACATGGCACCACTATTTGATATGAATAACAAATACCAAATCTCCACTTGAGTGTCTCTGTAAGACGCAAACTCTTTTGATTAACTCACAAGTGCCACTGACAGGACTAATCAATGGAGAAACTAAATCTTCATGTTAACCAGGTGCTTGAATTTCCTCTTCCATCACAGATACTCAAGTGCCCTAAAACTATTTCACGAATATAGTTTCTATATTCAAGCTAATGTTCCCGTCCACCTCTAGTAGAGATTTTGAATGATCACAAAGAACTAAAGGAAAACCACCTGAACTGGTAGACTTCACAGCAGCCAAGCTGGGCCTCTCCCTCTGTCCTGCCCACCGCTTACCTGTGCTGACTTGGCTCCTTGCCTGTCTCCCATCCTTATTTACCCACTGAGCATCAAATCCCACATCCTCCAGTATGTACAAGCTGATATTCCCCAGAACTGGCTCCCTTTCCACTTACTGCTTCTGCCATACATGCCCCTTAGTACAGTGTGTGCTCACCTCAGGCCACAGATCTATTACTGTTTCTATAGTAAGACTGAAAGTTGTATGAAGACCAATTTCATTTTTAAGATCTCTAGAAAATGCAGGCTTTTGAAAGCAAAGAAAATTCTTTTCCTAAGCAATACAATCTATTTCAACTGCTTAAACGTAAAAGTAAAGTGTGCTACCGAGAGAACTAGTGGAGCTAGCATGTCTTTGATCCTCTTTGTAAACTTCAGAATGTTCTCAGTACTTATAAATTATTTCAAAGCTGTGATCAAGTACAATGGAGTGTGACGGACAACAACCAGAAACAGCAGACACAGTGCCTTGGACTGAACAGAGCTAGCACTCACGTTTCAGAGCAATGATGATGGAAGCCAATGGCCAGGACAAGTCATAGGGATGGCTGACAAGATAGAAGGCCTGAAGGCTGTAGGTGAATGGGACCCACACTAAGTCCCCAAAGGCCAACATGAAGCCAAAGCCATCGTGGATGATGTCCATGGTAGTCAGCAATGCTTCCTAAAATGACAGATGGGAAGAAATAAAAGCCACCTTGAGTTTAAAGGATTTAAAGTACTAATTTATGACCAAGCATGTTAAGTGAAGGTACATCAAAGTGTTAAAAGGCAGGAGTTCAGCTGCTCTGGCCTAAGTCACCATGTCTCACCTATCTTGCCGCCTCCTCACCCTAAACTGCAATAACAGACCCCAACCCCTCTCAGGCTTCTGCCGCCTTTGCCCTTGACCCCCCTGATCTCACTTTCCTGCAGCAGCCTCAGTCCCGTCCCCGGGCAGTGGTTCTGCCCCTGCGCCTGGCCAGTTCTTCTCAGATGCTACCATCTGTATTCTAGAAAGCCGCTCACACTCTGATTGTCCACTTACACTCTCCACTGCCAAATGTACATGCCACAGTGCCCAGAGCAAGAAGTAATGGGTTCAAAAAGTGTGTGTGGAAAAGCAGTACAATCACATCGGGATCATCTCAACTCTCCTATACATTGTCCACAGAAGCAGTAAGCTGGCTGGCAGCGTGGCAAACAATGTTTCACACTCATATATACTCAGTTTGTCAGCAAGAGCACCAGATGTCTCTGGACCAAGATGCCTGAAGGTCAGACTCATGAGCACATCTCTACACAATAACTATCATAGAGTTCTGGCTTGAAGAAACAAGTAGTACTTTCATCAGGGCATCTACCCCAGATTCTCATGGAGTAAAAAAGTCAGAGGTCACAAATCTAGGCCCTACAGCTCACACCCTAGATGTCAAATGATGCTTATGCATACAGCTCTGGGGCCCTAAGCTCTGCTATGAGGGTCCAAGACAAGATAAAGGTGACTGAGGAGCAAGGGATTAGGGCAAATGAAAACACTGTGACAAAAGTCAAAATGAAGGAGTTGTCAGTGAGAGGAACAAGCATGGAGCCAATTAAGACTCTAACCCCTGCTCAGGCTCACAGAGCTGCAGTTCACAGGACAGTCCTCTCCAGGGCAGGTGCGTCTACACAGCACTCTCGGTTTCCTAACGTGGAAGGACCTGCACTGAGAAGTTCCCAGCAGCTGCCAGGTCTCTCCCTTCTTTACTCCCCCAAGCCGTCCTGCCTTCAGCAGCTGAGGAGAGTGCTAGGTAAAGTGAGGGCCGCGTAGGCATGAGGCCCAACTTCAAGCCCTGGACTCTTCACTTTAAAAATGAGGTGGCATGCACTTGTAATCCCAGCACAGGGAAGTCAAAGAAAGGTGGAGCCTGAAGCCTCTGCTCAGTCAGTCTAGCCTACTTGCTGAGTTTCAGGCCAGTAATACAAATCATTTTACAAAACAGAGGCCAAAGAGTGACACTGAGGTTGTCCTCTGGCCCTCACATGTATATGTGCACATACACCCAAGGCTAACAGAAATCAATGTTAAGTGTTTAGACAGCCACGTCTCAATAGAGCTACTGACACACCTACCAGTGTCCATGTGCAGGCCCCTTGAGCCACTACAGCATCACCAACACAAGGCCGAGGCAGGCTATACCACCCTCACTCTATATGTAAGCAGCTCAAGCTCCCCAGAGAAAAACCAAAGTGCTGACCAAAAGCTGCTTGAGTTCATGGCGTCCAAGAACTCAGCTCTTAAAACTATCTCGTGCAGGCACAGAAATGCACTCCTATAATTCCAACTCAGGAGACTGAGGCAGAAAGATCACTTCAAACCAGCATGGACTGTTAGGACTGGAAAAAAAAATAAAGTCAACAAATTACCTCGTTCCAGAGGGCATCCACTACGTACAAGAGCTGGAAACTGTTAACCAAGACCATAGCCAAAGACGGGGCACCACGTTCCTGTACTTTCATTTCCGCCAAAAGCATCACCAAGTTAACAAGCACCTGGAAAAGAGGCAGGAAGAAGCCATTCTCAAAGGCACGCGCAGGGACAAGCACAGCTGAGAAGCCCAGTGCACATCACCCACGGCCACTTCAACCCTGACTCGCGTCACACCTGTGCTACTCTTGCCGACATGTGCAGCCCCACTCTCACCATGAGAACACAGTGGCATGATCTGAATTAAAAGATGGTCTTAAGAATGTCATCAGGTGGGGCGGTAGTGGTGCACGTCTTTAATTCCAGCACTTGGGAGGCAGAGGCAGATGGGTCTCTGTGAGTTTAAGGACAGCCCGGTCTACAAAATGAGTTCCAGGATATCCAAAGCTACACAGAGAAACCCTGCCTCTAAAAACAAAATAAAATAAATAAGAATGACTGATCAGTATATCTTCAAAGCAGTGATTTGGTCATGGGGGAAAAGGAACCTGCACAGACTAGAGGAGACAAGAAGAAAGAATGGAGCAGTCATAAACTCCTAACGGAATCCAGTAAGGGCCATGGATGTCCGTACAGACAGATCTCCTGTCCTTGATGGGCCAGGCATTAGTACAGGATCCAACTAAGGAAATACAGGAGAGTCTCAGCTCTGCTGCAATTCTCCAAGTCTGAAACTGAGTCTAAATAAGGGGAAGGAAATAGATAATTCTACATTATCACTCTCCTAGATATATGCAATAAAAATGAAAAAATTCTGTGATGTTTAATAACCCATAATAAGGTATCTTCAACCTGTAAAAAAAATTATAGTAAGAAAATATTTTGTGTTAAGATGGAATGATGGAAAACTGTAATTATTCTTCTTTAAAACTGCTACATTTCCTTCTAAAGACAAGATAAAGTCATACCACTGAATTTAAACAAAACGAAAATAAAAGACATACCCATCCAATCAATCCAGGACGCAATTCACAAAAGTATTTGAGATCAAAAGCACCAATTCGTGGATTTAATTCACGGCCAATGAAGAAATCATAGACAACATTTCCTGGGAAGGGAAAAGTGTTTGTTTACCCAGTCACAAGTATTTAAATCCAACTGCTCCCTATTACCAGGTCCAATCTCCCTCAAGAGACTACAGAGGTGAAAGCAAGGGACAGGATTGGGGAGTCAGGGCTACCATGCCTCCTGAGGGCTCAGATTCCCCACAACTCTAAGAAACTGGAGGGATTTGTTTTGGTTTGGGTTTTCAAGACAGGGTTTTTCTGTAACTTGCTTTGTAGACCAGACTGGCCTCAAACTCACATAGATCCACCAGCCTCTGCCTCTCGAGTGTTGGGATTAAAGGCATGTGCCACCATACCCAGCTCTGGGTTTTGTTTTTTGGTTTTTTTTTTTTTTTTTTTTTTTTTTTGTAAATAGAAAAACTTTTTCTTTTTCCTCTTTGAGACAAGGTCTCACTACATAACTCTGGCTGGCCAGAGCACTTTATTTAGATCAGGCTGGCCTCAAATTCAAAGAAATCTTCTTGCCTCTGCCTACCAAGTGTTTGGTCTAAAGGCATGTACTACCACATCCAGTCCATAGGAAACTTTTTAAAAATAATATCTTAGGTCAGAACCAAACAATGTGCAGCCTGTTTTTTTTTTTGGGGGGGGGGGTGGCTTTTTAAGGAATTTACTACTTGCCAAAAATAGGTAGAGAGGGGGGCTGGAGAGATGGCTCAGAGGTTAAGAGCATTGCCTGCTCTTCCAAAGGTCCTGAGTTCAATTCCCAGCAACCACATGGTGGCTCACAACCATCTGTAATGGGGTCTGGTGCCCTCTTCTGGCCTGCAGACATACACACAGACAGAATATTGTAAACATAATAAATAAATAAAATATTAAAAAAAAAATAGGTAGAGAGATGGGAGAGAGAGCGAGAGAGGGAGGACAAATAAAAACTTAGGATTTTAGCCATCTAATAACTAAAAATCAATGAGCACTAAATAGAAAAGTGTAAGAAGAAAAAACATTTAAATTTTGCCTTCATTTTTTTCTACACTTGTTTTCTTATGTCTCTTCATTTCCCACAATTATGCTAGAAAAAAACAACAATCTACTCAAGCGTAGCCATGGCTGCCAAGGCTCTAGACACACCCATCCAACACATGCTGTAACTGCTCACCAGAACTGGCAGGTGACAGCTCATCCCCAGGGGCCTTCAAAGAGTGGGCATAGAGATAAACACTCAGGACCACTGAAAACACAGTGGCTGCAAGTGCAAACTGAAGGAAGTGAGTGTACACATAACACAGTTCTATGCCCCAGAAGAGAGATGCTCCCACGACAGCAGATGTCAGGACAAAAGCATAGAATCCTTAAAAAGAAAAGAGAGAGAGAAGTTAATTAACATCATCTTGGGGCTCACATTTCAGTTTATCTTTTTCAAGACATGTCACACTAGGTTGCCCAAACTAGCCTTGAATTTTTGGGCTCAAAACACCCAACCCCCCAATCCCCCACCCCCCAATACACACACTTTAACTTCCTGGGCACAAAGAGCTACCAGCCAATGCAGTGTTTTTATGTTTAAGTCTTAACTTCACTACCCATATTATAGTCAGAAATGTGCAAATATGCAATGTTCTTCCAGTGCAATCTTCAATGTGTTCCAGATGAAGTCATCAAATTATATTTCAATTAAAAGTCAAATACAGGAAAGTCATGGTGATTAATGAGATTTCTAAGTTTTGGTAGTTAAGAGGGTCATCACAAATCTGCTATCTAAACTTGTGTTTTCTACATACCAAGTTTATTCCAAGGAATAACGTTAAAGTTATGAAGTGGTCAATATAGTTGTTTTTCACCTGATAGCCCATGCAAATTAACCACCCAAAAATTTCTTAGGAATTTTCTTAGTGGTAAAATCCCATAAAAAGAAATCAAGTAATATTAGAAGCAAAAATAAACAGAAGAGGGAAGTTTTTACAAACGATCATGTGCCCAGGTGCAGTGTTTGACCTCTGAACAGACCACACACCCTCAATGGAGACAAAACATGGCTCAGAAAACCCAAACACCCAGAGCAAGAGGCCTGAGAGCAAAAGTAAACAACCCACTTCTGCCCAGACAGCAAGAGACAGAGCACGCCAAAGAGACAGGTTCCACCAGCAAGGAGCTGAGCAAGAACAAAAAGGATGCAGCACCAGCAAGCATGGCCTAAAGTCTAGCACAGAGCTGGCTAGGATAGCTTGCAACTTAGCACTTAAAGGCAGGCAGCCCCGAAAATATTTCTGCTTCCCTTCTAGAATCCAGCAGGATGATTTTAGGTAAGAGTGCTGCTAGGCAAGCCAGAAAACAAGCACCACCCAAAACTAGAAAAGGAGGAAGCCAAACATTAAGATTTATTCAGATCGTTCCTCGCTTACAATGGTTGAACTTAGGAAGTTCCCACTGTAGCATGCACAGTAAAAAGACACATTCAGAGCCATACACAAATTGGATCCTGGCTAGCAACATACATAGAATGTTCTCTCCTGGTGCTGGACAATGCAGTGAGCTGCATGATCACAAAGGTGACCAGCAGATGCTCTACAGTGGTCTGTGCTGCTAGGAATAGGAAGTACATCTGCAACTTATGGTATGACCAGGTAAGATGGACTTACAGACGTAAGCACAGTCCTAAACTGAGGAGCATTTGTCATAGAATTCTAAATGAAAACAAAATCACTCTACCCGATCTAGTAAAATAGAAAATCACTTAATGATAACAACCACACAGATTTCTTAGAATCACATTAGTGGCACTTTATCTATCAGTCTTCAGAGGGTAAAGTTGTACTGAGTCCCTAGCACATATGCTGACCATGGAGACACCTAGACCATAGTTAGTGTCAACATCTGTCCGTTAGGCATGCTCCATGTTGTTCCTCCCCACTCAACACAAATGTGCCGGTGAGTGCCCATCACCCTAGTGTCAAGTGTATAGTAAACACAACCTAGCCCACAAAGCTACATCCTACCAGGAAAAATCCAGTAAACAGAAGATATGATGTGGGAAGAGATATCAGAAAATAAAAGCAGGCAAGAATGGACCCAAAGCTTTCTCCTTACTTTTTCAATTAACAGTGAATTTCTCCACCTTCCTTACAGCTTCCTCTTAATTAAGAAGCAATAATAATTACAGCTTCATGGTGTAAAAAGCATAAGTAAAGATGCAGCTTTCAGGCAAAGGGTTGACAGAGTGTACACAAAGAGACAGCCCAGAGGCCAGTCAGCTGGCACCAAGCAACCCAGTACAAGAGTGGCTTCTGGGTGTGTTGACTCGGACACCTCTACCAGAGGTGGCTTTCTAGAACCTCAAACAATGCTCAGGGTGGTAAAATCCTAGACAAATACTTTGAATGATCATAAGTGCTATTTTTGTTGTTGTTGGTTTGTTTTTTCAAGGTGCGGTTTCTCTGTACAGCAATCCAGACTGTCCTGGTACTGGCTTTATGTCCCAGGCTGACCTCAAACTCAGAGATCCACCTGCCTTTGCCTCCCAATTGCTGGAATTAAAGGTGTACACCACTACCACCCAGCAGATGTGTTATTAAGAAAATAGTGATATTAAGAAAATTAAAAGCAGTGGTGGCACATGCCTTTAATCCCAGCACTTGAGAGGTAAAGGCAGGTGGATCTGAGTTTGAGGCCAGCCTGGTCTAGAGAGTGAATTCCTGTCTCAGAACAAAAAAGAACGAAAAGGAAAAAAAGAAAAGAAAAGAAGCTGGAGAGATCTCTCTATGGTTAAAAGTATGTGCTAGGCACTGGAGAGATGGCTCAGTGGTTAAGAGCACATATCTGTTCTTTCAGAGGACCCAAGTTCTGTTCCCAGCACAACATAGTGGCTGACAACCTCCTATATATACAGGAGCCCAACACTTCTAACCTCTAACAACTCCCACATACATGGTGCATGTGGTGGTTTGAGTAAATATGGGCCCCATAGACTAATGTGTTTGAATGCTTGGCCTATAAGGAGGGGCACTATTAGAAGAGGTGGCCTTGTTGGAGGAAGTGTGTCACTATGGGGGTGGGCTTTGCGGTTTCATATGTTCATGTTACACCCAGTGTGGAACACAGTTCACTTCTTGTTGCCTTTGGATCAAGATGTAGAACTACCTCTCCAGCACCACGTCTGCCTGCATGTTCCCTTGATTTCCATCATAATGATAATGGACTAAACCACTGAAACTATAAGCAAGTTCCAATTAAATGTTTTTCCTTTGTAAGAGTTGCTGTGGTCATGGTGTCTCTTCACAACAGTAGAAACCCTCACTAAGTGCATATACATACAATCAGGCACATGCACACATGCATGCATGCATGCATACACACACACACACACACACACACACACACACACACACACCAACGAAAATAACTATTTAAATAATTAAAAAATAAAGAGGCGAGTAATGGCTGCTCTTCTCAACCTAGGAAACCACAGTGGTTTCCCAGCACCCACATCGCTGCTCAAAATGATTAGAAACTCCAGTTCCAGAGGATCCAAAACCCTTTTCTACTCTGGTAGACAGCAGGCACAGACACGGTGTACACACATTCACACATGTAGGCAAACACTCACACACATAGAACAAAAATAAATCTTTAAAGAAGAAAAGAAACAGAACTAACCAGGCTAGCAGCACACACTTGTAATGCCAGTACTCAGGAGGTTGAAGCACGAGAGCTAGCCTGTACTACAAAATGAATTCCAGGCTAGCCTGTGTGACATACCAAGGCCCCATCTCAAACAAAGGAACAGAGAGCTAGACACTAGGATTAAGTGTTTGGCCTGCACAGCATCTCTCTTATTAACTACTAGAATAAGTTATTTATCCACAAGTTCTTCAGACTTCAAAAAGACAATCTACTGTTCAATATCCCAATGAAGCAGTGCCAACAGTTTAAAACTGTAAGATCATTAAGTATTTAAGAAAAAAAAAATCACCATTTATTCTATACTTGAGTCTTCTTCCATCAACAAGAGGTGTTCCTTCTACAACCTTAAAAGGAAAAAAAATATTAAATTTTAATTTAAAAATTAAAGCACATTATAACCTTTCTTACACACTACACATTTAAGTACGTGATCTCTGTAAGAAAGTACCTCACGGGGGGCTGGAGAGATGGCTCAGAGGTTAAGAACAGTGACTGCTCTTCCAGAGGTCCTGAGTTCAAGACCCAGCAACCACATGGTGGCTCACAACCATCTATGAGATCTGGTGCCCTCTTCTGACCTGCAGGTGTACACTGTATACATAATAAATCTTAAAAAAAAAAAAAAAAAGTACCTCATGGTAGGAAGTACAGCAGTGTGCAATGACAAGCCCTTTGACGAAGCAACCTCACGATCAGAGTTCCCTTAAACATACATGTTTAGTAATTTCTCAGCGCACCAAGATACTGCCATAACCACCTCACCAAACCGTCCCGTCCCACACAGAGCACAAATCTAGTGTGCTCAGAAATCTCCACTGGGTTCCCAATTACTAACAAAACAGTCTCACATCTGTGAGGCTCTCTTCAAAAATAAATAATGAAAACAATAAAAAAAAAAAAAACCCCACAGAGAAGCTAGTAAGACCCACGGTCTCTACGACTCAATGAACTTCCAGTTAGAACAGTCATTCAAAAGGGAAGCTGCGGAGCATCAAGGTCCATGTGCATGCTTTTTCACATGCGGGGAAATGAGTATATATGTAAACAATAGTTTAACATGAAGAGGAAAAACCTTTTCAGTCCAGTGTGTGCTGCCAACACCACGTACACACTCCTCTACTATGCTGAGCGTTATCTCCAGCAGGAGACTGCGAGCAAGCTTCCCAAATGGGAATCACCATGGCGAATCCACTGCACATAGCACAGTGATGACCCTGAGAGGGTGGGAATGCTGCTGAGTAAAAGGGCAGCCACATACACCCTCAAGTAGCTCCTCCAAAATGTAGTCGTTCACTTTAAACCGTCACACACTAAGATAGTATCATCTGCCAGCACCTGTTCATTTGCTGTGGAAGGGGAACCCAGGATAGAAATGTAAAACCTGAGATCACAGGATTGGCGAAACCCCAAGCCATCCTTCTCAGTTGCAGCTGTCTTGTTGGGCTTTAGTCTGACAATACAGATACAGGTTTCAACACTATGTATGTATGTATGTATCTATCTCTATCACTTTGGTTTGTGTGCACACATGATTTTTAACCACCAAAGCTGATTTTCCAAATAAATGTCAACTAGTTTAGATAAGCCTCATGATAAATTAATCTGAATCTGAACAGAGCCCTACTGTAAGAACGAGTGTAGTTCCATCATCAGACGCCTAGGGCAGCCAGTTACAATAAGACTATACAGCACTGAGTCCGCAGCTCCACCCTAACAGAACTTCCCTTCCAGCTGGCAAAGCTGCAGTCTCCTAAAAGAATAAGATCTGAAATAAATTATGTACTGTTTAGGGTGGCTCATGTTCTTTGAACATATCTCTAACAACTGAAAGAAGGCTCCTCGGCGATGGGGGGAGTTTCAAAGATACTATGAGAGTCTGAAGGGACTCCGTGGAAAGAAGGCTACTCGGCGATGGGGGGTTTAAAGATACTATGAGAGTCTGAAGGGACTCCGTGCTCTTGACAAAACTGAAAACAAACTTCAATCTGTATTGTTTCTGTTTGAATTCATGGAGCTCAGAAGACAATAATTTAAGAAGTTGTACCTGAAATGAACACACTGAGGAAGTGCTCTTTTCCCCAGCCTCCTCTATCAAGAGCCATCAATAGCTTACTCTTTCCTGTTGGAATTGGAGGGTGTGAGAGAAAGACTATCAACTTGACAAGAATAACCTCAGAGCAAACCTCTAAGCAGTCATGAGGAAGTTTTCAGACTGGGTGAAGGTGTGAAGACCCAGCACCACCCAAGTAAAGAGGAGAAGAGGAGCTGGAACACAGACTGCTCTTCCAGTTGACCCATGACTCAGAAGATGATTCCCAGCACTCACACGATGATGGCTCACAACCATCTACAACTCCAGTCCTAGGGGATCTGATGCCCTCTTCCAGCCTCTAAGAGCACTGCACACATACAGTGTACATATGTACATGCAGGCAAAACACCCCCATACACAAAATAAGTTTAAAAAAAGAAAGAAAAAGGGAAAGAAAGCCGAGTATAATTATTCATTGTCTCTGCTCCAAAACTATGATGCAATGACTAGCTGGACTCTCTTGCCACCATTAGTTCTTGATTATAGATGTTACCCCAAACCATAAGCCACAGAAAAAAAAATTTCTTTTGTTAGGTATTTTATTGAAAAAACAAGAAAATACAAGACATTAAAAAAGAAATATAAATATAAATCAGTTTTAAATTTATGCTTAAAAAATGAAGATATAGGGCACAGAAATAACTATGTTAGTATATGACTGATAGCTTCTATCTTTGAAACTGCTATAAATATAAGCAATAACAAAGAAGTCAGACAAGTTTCACAATACCATGCCCCTTCAGCCAAACCTTACCTTCAGCCAGGATGGAACACACCTTTAATCCCAGCACTGGGGAAACAGAGGCAGGCAGATCTCTGTGAGTTCAAGGCCAGCCTGGTCTGGTGAGTTCCAGATCAACCAAGACTACACGACAAGAACCATGTCTCAAAAAGAGAGACAGAGACTGAGAGAGAAAAGCAAGAAAATTATAAACCCCAAAACCTTACCTTCCCAATTGGGAGAAGGTAAAAGAGAGCTTGAACAAAAAACCAGAGGAGGTAGATGCCACAGACTCTGGTCTCCCACAGTTCATCCAGAGTTGGCAGAGGAGGAGGGAAGCTCAGCAGGCTGGGGTCCTTCTGCCTACACTGCAGCAGCAGCAGGAGGAGGCAGGCAGGCAGGCCAAGCATGATGAGAACCGCACCTGCGAACAATCAGTCCAGTCAAACTCAAATTTCAATCAAATCCATTTCATTGTTAGTCGTGTGGGATTTATTTATTTACTTATACTTGTAGGGCAACACTAGGCCTGCTAACTGTTTAAAACCAATCTACAAGGCATCATCAAAATCTCACCCATCTAGGGGCTGAAGAGAAGGCTTAACAGTTAAACGCACTTGCTCTCAGTTCCTAGCAACCACATGGTGACTCACATCTGTTCTCCTGTGACCTCCCTGGCCACCAGGCACACATGTGATGCACATAACAAACATGCATGCATATAAAGTAAATCTTAAAAAAAAAATCACCTCTCCTTTATCTCAGATTGAGGAAATGGTTCAAGCAGGTACATAAGGAGTTCAAACTCCAGGATTTACAGGCGGAAGGAGAGAACTAATCCCAACTGCTACATGAACACTGCAGAATTAGCTTGCTTATTCTCTCTCATGCTCTCTCCTTCCCTCTCTCCCCCACCAAACAAAAGAGTAATAAAACATAGTAATTTTTAAACTCCATCTCTGTCACCTCCAACAGGCACACAACCTTGGGCAAGTGAGGAAAGCACAAACTCATCTGAGAGAGCTAACTCTGAAATTTTCATCTCCAGCCACCAAAAGGGCAAGTGCTGAGATCCAGACACCAAACAATAGTCAGTCTGATCTTTATGAGAAGAGGAAACGGGATCTTTTTACATAGCCTACATTACCCTTGAACTTACTATGTAGCTCAAGCTGGTCTTGAACTCTACAGATCCTCTTTTCTCAGTCTCCCAGGGCTGGGTTATAAGCACGAGTCAAGCCTGAAAATGAGCCCTGTAACCTTAACAGACTTTATATCCACGAATTTCTAACTTTAACATATTGTCACATTCACACAACATGTACAGATTTAGAGTGATGCTGGACACCATCTGTGACAGACCACTAGCAAGGGTTGTAACTTACAACAAGCAGAACAGGTAAGTCAAGCAGACTACGGGCTGTTTGGATGAGGGCCTGAGCTTGCGCCAGCTTCACGTGCTCACTAACCCATGGCTCTGCACTGTGCTCCTTGAGCAGCTCATTCATACCGCCCAGCAGGTGGGGAGGGCAGCAGGAGGTTTTATGCTGCAGCCTGACCCTGCTATGAATGCAAGCCAGGCTCTGCCATCTCCCCTCATCACTAACAGAGCTCTCTGTCCCTACAGGACCACCACTACCCTTCCTGCACCCTTCCCAGGACAAAAATCTCCTCACCACGCCTTTGCAATTCTATCCTCAAAACCTAATAGCTGAAACATTAAAGAGAATCACATCAACATCCTTTCTACTCTATGGCTGTCCCCTGCCAAAGCTCTCAGCTAAGGCCTTCATACCACTGCTCCTTCTCTGGAAAGTTCTTCCCTAGTCTCCCATCTCCTCATCCTCTCCTTGCTGCACAGAGACCTTTCCTACGCACACGAGAACAACTCTGCCCACCCTTTCTCCTCCCTAGTGGGATTTTAACACCTACCAGGTGCTCCTCCAAACTCTAAGTCCTTCCTCTGGGGAGTGGTCACTTTAAAGGTTTCCAAAGGTGCAGGTCCTTTGGTAACAAGCTTTTGTTCCTTGAACTCTATTTCTTTGACTTTGACCTCTTCTCTTCTCGGACGAAGGCTGTACTGTGTAGCCATGAAACTGCTTTCTGGTGACAAAATAACTCTTTCCTAGTTTGAATAAAAAAAGTATTAAATACCTATAGTTTACAATTAATGCAAATGCTCCTAACTCAGCATCTCTATACAGCTGTGAATGTATAAGAATAAATGTATTAAACTGCATGCAGCCTTAAGGACAGAGTATCACAAATAAAATACAACAATTCCAGAGTGAGTGTGAAGGGAAAAGAGTGCCCCAGATGAAAGAGTACTTTGCTACCTGCTTGTTTTTAAGAGATATGTCATTTCTCTCCATGTGTTCGGGCTCCCCATTGTATATATTGATGCTGTTTCCAAACGGCTTCTAAATGGGACATGAAAACATCATAATCAGAACTGTAACTGACTAAAAGGATCACAATGATAAGTTACTACAATAACAAGTTACTACTAAAAGGATCACAATGATAACAAGTTACTGCTGGACATGAAGCAGAGACAAGCTAAAAGACGAAACAAAATCAGCTAGACCTCCTGGTTTTCAAAGGTCAGCTCTTACAGGATAAACTGTGTGCTAGTCTTTTGATAAGGAGCCTCATAAAGTAACCAGCTAGCCTAAGACTCACTATGTAGCTAGGGCTGGCCTCAAACTTGTGGCAATCCTCCAGCCTCACCATCCTGCCTGAGTATTGGGATTACAGCTGTGCAGCACCATGTCAGGTTTCAGAGCAAACTTTTCCATCTTTCAAACACTCTCCTACTAATGCTCCCATGTCACTGTGAGATGCTGTAACTTTTCTATGAAAGGCAGGTAAGTCGAAATTGGCAAATTCATTCTTAAGCTAGAAAAAAAAAAATGAAGAAAAAACATTCAGTGACCCTATAACAATCAACAACGGGAAGAGTGGGTACCTGAAGTTCATGCTACCTGACATTTACCCTTAATTTTCTCCTTCCTACATGTCTGTCTTACAGAGAAAATAGAAGCAATTTAGCTTACAAGGGCTTGTTAAAATAACGGTTGCAGCATTTTCACTCCTCTGTAAACTGTTAACTAAAGCACCACTGAGTCAAGAAGAAAACTAAAATCCAAGCATATCCTTGTGTGACAAAGACCAGCTGACAAATGACAGCATTAACGCCGTAGTGGTTTCTAGCTCCATGTCTTACCAAGCAACAAAGCATTCGCCATACTCTTAAGCTTACCCAAGTGTCAATGAGCCACTTGTTAGCAAATGACACACCTAAAAGCTATGTGCAGTATCTCAAGTTCTGAATAATCTCTACTAACCAAAGATGGAACACAGCCAGTCAGCCAACTCTAAACCATGCTAACTACATGCCAATGCCTTCTATTAAATGGATAGATATATGATGACAGGACACTCAACACTGTGAGGTAAATTATTCAGAAAGAGCACAAGCAGGAGTGGAAAGGAGTGGTCCTAACAAGATGTCCAAAGCTGAGGCAGCCTGAAGGCGAACTGGCACACAGACCATCCAGTAGGCTAGGGCTCTAATGGTGAGGGGCAAAGACAATCTGGAGCTGTGTCAACAGAAGAGCACGGTAGAAAGATGGAAGTTTAACAGCACTGTGCAGAAAGAGAAAGCCCGCTATAGTAAGCAAAATGCAGTAAAAAAAAAAAAAAAAAAATGGAGGTAAAAAAAAATCTTTGACAGTCATGGAGGTTGGAGGACTGTTATAATCCTCAGAGTAAAAAGTCCAGTATGACACTGGAAGAAATGTTCTCACCCAATCTAGCAACAAGCCTCTGTTCTGCATGTCTACCTGACCATTTTTAAATATGAAAAGTGATCAAGCATAAGGAGGCCAATTAGGAGAGCGATAATGTCTCTATGACACAGTTATCATTTTATAGCCTACAAGCTATGTCTGTGTTGATGGAAACATCCTTTAAAAATTACATACAAATAGCACTCCTAGCAACATTTTGAAGCTGCTAAGATAGCTCAGTGGGTAGAAATGCTTGCCTTCATGCTCGATGATGTCAGTGTGACTTCTTATCTCACATAAGGGTGGAAGGAGAGAACTGACTACACAACTTCCACATGTGTGCCCATACACACACTGCATATATGTACACATACATACACTGAAAACAAAAAACCAAATTAAAAAAAAGGGCATTTTTCTTAGATATTCAAAAGAACTATACTACTTTATCAAACACATATTATTTCAACAACCAAAGTGCAAATAATCTGAATAAGCATTTATAACAGGGAAGTCAGGGTAGTTACAAATGAAACAAGTACCAATACAAGCGGAGTCAATTTAACTTGCAATATTTCCCTCCGAGGTTCCTTTTCCTTAATGTCAGCCTGATGGGAAGCAGAGGCAGATCTTCTGGAACCTTTTGGTGCCCTGCCAGGGGATCGGGAGCGTGACCTTGAGCGGCTGCGGCGGCGTCTTGAAGGAGAGCTGGAAGTTGAGCCACTTTTCCTTTGCTTAAAGGATTTTAAAGGCTAGAAAGAAAGAAGCAACAGATGTTTTCAGAACACTACCATCCAGTGTTAGAGTAGAGCTAGAAGAGGTCAGTAAGGGCCACTACCTGCCACCATCCATCATCACACAGGACCAGTGGGATCGCTGCAATGATCCCAACTCCTAGGAAAGAAACAGTTCTTCCCCTCCTCCACCAGCTTGGACGGTATTTCTCTGAAGTCAGTGTCTATCCCACTAGTTGTATATATTCCCAGTAACTTAAGAAAGGCGTAGCCGGGCGATGGTGGCACATGCCTTTAATCCCAGCACTCGGGAGGCAGAGGCAGGTGGATCTCTGGGAGTTCGAGGCCAGCCTGATCTACAAGAGCTAGTTCCAGGACAGGCACCAAAAGCTACAGAGAAACCCTGTCTCGAAAAACCAAAAAAAAAAAAAAAAAAAAAAAAAAGGCGTGTAACTGATAATGACTAAAACCAACATGGTTGGACATAACTAGCATGGAACCAATTTTTCAAAAAGTAATCAGCCCTACAGAGTCTCTCTGAAACCCACATGAGTTCTTAACAAAGCCCACATTTGATTCCCTTGGCTCAGCTTCTGCTCTGATCCACTGAAAATCACTCCTTCCTCATTTCTAGAAATATGGACCTGGGCAAGGCAAACCCCTGGGCCTCTGTCCAGGTACTGTCTAGTGTATGTGGCCCTCAGATAAGGACGGCATTTACATGTCTCAAATGATTGCTAACAGCATAAAAGAGAAGTCAATGCCATACAACCTGGAGTTGCCTAAGCTTCAGAAACCCCATGAGCCATGAAGCCTAAAACACAGGGTGTGATCCACAGACCATGGGTCCTATTAGTTACTGACAGGTCACAAGGTCCAAAACTGTAAAGTTCTTTTTTGTTTTGTTTTCTTTTTTGAGACAGGGTTTCTCTGTGTAGCCCTGGCTGTCCTGGAACTCGCTCTGTGGACCAGGCTGGCCCTAAACTCAGAAATCCCACTACTTCTGCCTCCTGAGTGCTGGAATTAAAGGTTAAAGGCATGCACCACCACCAGCCAGATCCAAAACTGTGAAGTTCTAAAGACAGAGCATTTTGATTAAGTAAGCTCATGCCTGTTGAATACAACTAAAACTCTGCAGTTTTAAGATATTTTCCTAGAGATTAATTGTTATGCATTTAATGTATGTATTTGTATGCCATGGGTCAACATTTTAAAATCCAGGCCCTCAACAGATAGGCTGGGAAGGGGCCTCAAACCTAGAAAACAACACTCTAACTAAATCACCAGTGTTGAGGAAAGAACTCAAGCCCTGCCAAGAGGTGGTGGCACACACTTTTTATCTCAGCAATTTGAGGCAGAGGCAGTAGGATCTCTGAGTTCAAGGCCAGGGTGGTGGTGTGGCAAGCACACATCTTTTAATCCCAGGACTTGGGAGGCAGAGGCGGTGGTGAGTGGGATATCCAGGCCAGCCTGGGGGTACAGACAAACTCCAAAGCTACTCAGAGAAACCCTGTCTCAAAAAAAAAAAAAAAAAAAAAAAAAAAAAGAGCAAGTTCCAGAACAGCCAGGGCTACACAGTGATAAAATACACAGTCTTAAAATCAAAGAGTAGAAACTCAAGCCCTGTACATAGCTACTTCAAAATCAGCCAAGTCTGCCTCCTGTGGACCCTCCACTGACCCAGTCATGCGCCTCTCTGGTGACTGTCTGCATCATCCACAGGCCTCAGGTATGCTGCCCTCCCACACCTGTTTCCCTGTTACTCCGAGCACTCAACTCCAGGAAACAGTGCTAACAAACATCCTAAACCTGGGGCCCACAGCAAACACCTCCCAGGAGGACCAGACTCAAATGGCATGCGCATGCCAGGATCTGCACCCACACTTCATTCCCGCATCCCTGAGCTAAGAAGAGCATGTGCCCAGAAGCCGGAGGTTGACGGGTGCCTTTAGCCCTCAGCCCTGCCACAAGCCTAAGGTACACTCACCTTGACATCGCTCTCCTTCAATTCCAGCTCCGTTCCATCTTTATATTTTACAGTGTACAGCTGGGTTTTGCTGTCATGGCTCAGAATTTCTACTTCATAATAAAGGGAGCTCCCGGGCCATCGACCTCTGACCACTTCACCCTCGGCAAACTTCCTACTTGGCATTTTCTGAAATTAATCTGAACAATTGTGAAGGAAAAAATTCAGTCAATTTACTTTTTGTTTTTTGGTTTTTTGTTTGTTGGTTTTTTGGAATAGGTCTTTCCCTAAAACACAACTTTGTAGATCTGTTAGCTGGTCAAGATTTCTAGCAGGACAACACAAATTATTATTTGAGCTTCATTTTATTTCATTTGGATCACTTTGTAGGAGATGACTTAGCCACTGGGGTACAGGAAGTGGAACTGAGAATTAACTTTGACAATTGTAATAGGCATCAAATCTTTTGTATTACTCAAAATGCTACTCACCTATAGTAACCAAACCACAGAGCACATCTCAAAAAAGATACTTATTTTTATTTGTAAATCTGCATGTCATCTTTAAAAAGCTTTAAAATGCACTTAATTTCATTTTTTACAAGCTACCTTACTGAAAAACAAACTATAAGGCAAACTAGGAAAATTAAAAATATACAGTTAGTATTACTATAACCCACCAACAGAAAGGATTGCAAATCCATAATAAAAAACATATTTGAGTGTTACTTCATAAAGTTTGCATTCTCAGAGTCAAATTCCAAGGGCATGTCAAGTAACTCTGCCAACCACCCACCCAGGCCAACATGTACCTGGCCATCGTCCAAGTTCACTCTCAAGCCTACAGCTGACACTTACTCCAGTTGTAACAGTCTTTGCCACTGTTTCAGAACAGGGCCTTGAAACCTTACATATACTTCAAGAAACTACAACCTTCAAGAACTGTCATTTACAGGGGGCAGTTTTGCCATCCTTTTAGAATATCAGATGGCTGTGCTCCTAGCTCTAAGGTGGGGAGGTTTCTCTCCTCACCGACTAGCAGATTCACAGGATAAAACCAGTGAGCCTCTGGCCAGTGCCCTTGATACCAAAATGATGGAGCAAGGAGACAGAAGACTCCTTCAGCTAAAGATGTCTGTCACCTGCTAAGCAGTTCTCCACATATCACCCAAGCACCTAAAGACGAGTACTCTTCACACACTCCTGCCAGGAGGAGCTGGTTATGCAAGGACTCTTGCAGACTGTGGAATTAAGGAGAAAGTTGCATTACCTACCACTCCCAAGAAAGTCTTTCTAAAGACATTTCTTCACTGTTAATCGCCTGAGAAAAAAACTTCACAAGCTTTATTTGTTTAGACAGACAGCAGATGAAAGTAAACTCAAGTGCTTATCTGGTGATTAGAGGCACATTACAGACTGCCTCAGTCTCCCTAAAATGTGCGATAGCATCTCTGGGGTAATGAGTGTTTGGACTTGGAAGGGAAAAGAGCCCAGAAGCTCTGGGAATGAAGCTGGGAGGCAGAGTCCCTGCGGGAACCTTGGGAGGCAGGAGGGCAAAGACCCACCTCTGCACAAGGGGGAGGGGCAAGAAAAGGGAAGGTGACAACATCAAGCTTTGTCGATTTCCGATTTCGACATTTAGTTCCAAGCGTCCCTGGACAAAGAGGAAGGAAATGTTCTGGGCTTTCTTCTCTGGTGCCCCCTCTTACTTCCCAGACCGCCCCAAACCAACCAATTACTAGCATGAGAGTCTCCTACACTGGTCATCCGAAGTTTGAGTAAGTCACAATGTCTTTCTACATGAAGATGCCACTCTGGTCTCAAACAACACTTCAAAATCTTAAAATGAGTACATCTGGGCTTCTGGGCCACCTGCATCTTTAAAAGGGTCCTTGAACAGATTCATCCTGGATCATTTGAAGCATTCATTCATTCATTGTCATTTCTCCCATCCCCTGGACCATCCGGGCCCAATCCTACCTAGCTTCTGAGATCAGATACAATCTGAGAGGCTTAGGATGGTACGGCCCTAGACTCATCATTTCTCTATTGCACCTGTCAGGCACCGTATTAATTACATCTACGCAACAATGAACACACATCAATGTCAAAGAAAAAAAAACTACTACTTATTAAGTATAATCCCTGGGATACAGAAATCAAAGCACCCAGTAGATATCTGAGCCTTAATTTTTCAAACGTGCCTATAATGTGAAAGAGTCTGAAATTTGATCCTCAGGAAAAGCGGGAGGGAAAGAGTTATTAACTGAGACGTGGCTGGGCCTAGTGACTTTAATCCCAGCATTCAAGAGGCAGAGGTCAGCCGGGCGGTGGTGGCGCACGCCTTTAATCCCAGCACTCGGGAGGCAGAGGCAGGCGGATCTCTGTGAGTTCGAGACCAGCCTGGTCTACAAGAGCTAGTTCCAGGACAGGCTCCAAAACCACAGAGAAACCCTGTCTCGAAAAACCAAAAAAAAAAAAAAGAGGCAGAGGTCTTGCCTAGTCTACAGTGGGTTCCAGGACAGCCAGAGATCTTGTCTCAAAACAAACAAATAAAAGAACTGATACTTGATGGTGATATCTGTTGTAATTTGAAAAAAAAAGCAGCGAGAGAAAGACACCATGGGACAGAGCTCAGATGGAGGGGCTCTTTACTGGGGGAAAGTGAATGGAAAAGGGGGAGGGGAGTGGGAGACCTCTGCGGATAAGAGTGGCAGAAGAGGAGGAGAGACGGAGAAAGAGGGGGATGGGAGGCGGGCAGGGTCCTTTTAAAAGGGATGGGCACAGGTGGTGCTCTTGAGAGGCTACAGCTATACCCCACAAGGTCAGGCCAGTACAGATGCCTCAACACTAGCTATCTCATGGGAGGTGAAGAACCCAGCCTTAAGAGACAATAAAGGATGCGACCGGCAACATGATGTGCACGCCTCTTTGCCCGAGATCCATACACAGCCCGTGGAAGCTATGTACTATTGTACTGCAGGAGAGAATTATACTGTGCAGGAGAGAACGGACAGGGGGCTCCAGACACTCGTGCGTATCCTTATGCACCCAAGTAACAAGTTAAGATACGGGGACAGGCTTCCCTTAAAAGGGTGATTCAGGCCGGGCGGTGGTGGCGCACGCCTTTAATCCCAGCACTCGGGAGGCAGAGGCAGAATCTTTGTAAAGAGTTCGAGGCCAACCTGGTCTACAAGAGCTAGTTCCAGGACAGGCACCAAAAACTAGAGAAACCCTGTCTCAAAAATCGAAAATAAAATAAAATAAAAGGGTGATTCAGTCAAGTCAGCTAAGAAAGGCTGTTTACTCAACACAGTACCCTCAACCCTACACGGCAGAAATACGGGGATCCTAGGGCGTTTTCCTGTTCAGCCAGATTCTTGCTAACTTGAGTGTCATTTGGCACTGAACTCGCACATACAATATATTACTATGTATCAATGTGACAGATTTCTTTCTGCTACTTTGCTCTCGGGCGTTACAAAGGTCTTGAATCATTTCCCCACTTTTCCAAATTCACTGAATGCGGCAGAGAAAGAAAGCGCAAATGATGTCTGCCAGCTTCATCCCTTTAACAGCTGAGCCGGTGAGGCCTGCTGGGCAAAATGCAAAGAGGAACCGGCTCGCAGCGTCTATGCCCCTACAGAACCACCCAGAGCGGCTTTTCCCCCTTAAAACCCAAAGGTGCATTTATTGTTTACTCCAGCTCATTCGCGCCCTCTTCCCCGAGCAACGCTCAGGAACTAAACTGAACTAAACGTCCCACCCACTCTCTGGATTAGGTCCCCCAATTTCGCGCTTCTCTGCAGCCCCAGATCTACACGTGCTTGTGCACCCGGGCTCCGGCCCTCGCACAGCAGGTGACCGACCCCCAGCGGGGACAACGTCTGGCTGACTCGCCGCCAACCCGTCCGTCGTCGCCGACGCGGCCTGGAGCAGGCCCTCGACGCCCGAGTGCGCACTAAGTGGCCCTCGAAGCCGCGGGCGGCGCGAGGGCGGCTGTCAGCACGCAGAAGCACTCACGAGGCCTGGGAAAGGCGGGACGGCGTTTCGGGAGTTGGGGCTTCGCCTCCCGGCGGCAGTTAGCTCCTCCCCGAAGGTCGCCCGCCCTCCGAGGGCTGGGACGTCGCGGCGAGCACGGCCCCGGGGCCGTCCGTAGTTCCCAACGCGCGCGTCCGGGGGGGGGGGTGCGCAATTCGAAACCCACGCTCTGCTTCCAGCCCGCGCCGTTCCAGCCTTGCGGGCCGCCCAGGAGACCCTCCCTCCGCACGCGGCGGGGACCCGTGCCGCCGCTCACCTGGCCGCGCTCCGGCGGGAACTCCAGCCACCACTCCGGGACACTCACGCAGCAGCCCGCGGCGGTTCCTAGCGCGACACCACTCGGCCGCGCTCTCGCGCCCCCGAGGTCCCGCCCCTAGCGCGGCCTCCCTGGGCTCCTATTGGTCCCTCGACCTTTTGAATCATCGCCGGCTCTGCCGATTGGCCAGGCCCCGTGGCGCGTCCGGCCCGCCCGCTCGTGAGCGTTCGGAGTCCCCACCCGGCTTATCTCGGGCGCCCAGGCTCCGCGTCGCGCTCCGGCCGGCGCCCTCCTGCGGGGAGTCCCGGGCGGGCGGTCTGTGGAGAAGATGAAGCTCACACTACCGCTGAGCCGAAGCGTCCCGGGCTGTGAAGCCGCACCCGGGTCGTGTGTAACCCCGAGAGCGAGGGGATGGCGCTCTCTCCTCGGCTCGGTCCGAGTGGAAATCGAGTCGGCGGGCACAGGGATCCAGGCCCGAGCCCCAAACTGTCCCCCTCTCTCCCTGCTGTTGCCACTTTTGATCGTCTGTTCCCTTCCTCTCGGGTTGAGCGTTCAGAGCAGTTCGTTAACCACCGCCACCACCTCGCAGTGCTGTTAGTAATGGCATTTCTAACAACCCTAATTACTTGTGAGTGGGTTCAGATGCCAGGCTGAGCACGCCTTTCATGTGCAGCCTAGCTTCAGGTGCTGTCATCTTAGTTACAAACAAGCTCTTCCTCACATCTTCAGCGAGTTCCCCTTCCTGAGAACAAGTGCTGCCACCGAATCGTCGTCATTGCCTTTGGGTTTGCCCTAGGTGGAAATCTGGACCAGAGGCGTTTGCGTTCTATTTCAAAGTCAGAAATCCTCTGAACGTGAATCTTGGCAGATCTCTTAAGCCTCAACTCTTAAGGATGAATCCTGTTCAGAGTTCTGCAGCAAATGATACAAAAAGGAAAACACTATGCAGTGGGGGACTTTAAAAACAAATGCTATTTTTCATTACAAAGAAATTCTTTATTCCTCATGGTTTTTACCCAGATCCAAGATTTCGTTGGGTTTTCTCTACAGCACGTGTTTCCTGTATAACCATTTTAACTAACAAAATAAAAAATGAGGGAGGAAAACCCCTTATTGCAAACATAGGTTCATACTATAAACTTCAGAGGGTCTCTTCAAAAGAAAAGGGTGTAAATGAGGTAGGTTGGATGATAAAGTGCCTTGCCTTGCAAGAATAAGGACCCTATGAGCAGTTCAGATCCTCAGCACCCAAATAAAACAAGAGGCAGATGCTCCCAAACAGCTGTAATCCTAGAGCTGGGACAAATGTGGCTGGGGACAGATTCCTCTGGACTCAGTCGGTGAGAACTAGGAGCAGTGAGACACTGTCTCAAAGAACAAGGTGAAGAACAGTGGGGAAGAAAACTGACAATAGTCTCTGGCCTCCGTAGATACTTGCCTACACACACACACAAACACGAGCTCTACACAGCAAGACTCAATGAATTCATCGTGCTTTCTATTCACTCAAATGTTCACGTGCTTAGAGGCAAGGATAGATGGGTACTGCAGAACTCATCCCCCCTTTTTTTTCTTAACGTTAACTTTTAAATTTTGAATTTTGTTCATTACTAAGTTAGAAGGGGAGACGCATGGGTCCTGACCCACTAGTTAGTTGTGAGAATTAGCCACAGTTATCGGGGGAAATGCAGCTGGCAATGATTGCATATAACTAATTTCAGATTCACTAAGTTGCCATTTGCAATCAGTACTTTCAGATAGATGAGGTGGGTTTTCAATACACACTGATAGCACATGTGTATCAATACATTTCTAATGGATTCTGGGCTTTGTCTAAGTATCTAACTCCTTTGGTCCCACCCCCATAACTGGCACGTGGGTGTGAGTTGTATCCTCAAGCATCTTCACTGCAGCCTAACCATTTAAACCACCAAGTTCATCTTTGTTTTTTCCTTAAGAGCTAGCTGGAGGTAAGCCGGGCGGTGGTGGCGCACGCCTTTAATCCCAGCACTCGGGAGGCAGAGGCAGGCGGATCTCTGTGAGTTCGAAACCAGCCTGGTTTATAAGAGCTAGTTCCAGGACAGGCTCCAAAACCACAGAGAAACCCTGTCTCGAAAAACCAAAAAAAAAAAAAAAAAAAAAAAAAAGAGCTGGAGGTAGAAGACAAACTGCTTACCCACCATGAGTCAGCCACGCTGCAGCAGCACCTGATCAGTTAGTCCTCAAGACCCTTTCACCACTCAAAACGTATTTATTTGCAAATTTAAACATTCTCTGATGGATAACTAAGAAGTTAAAATGTGTGTGTGTGTGTGTGTGTGTGTTCAGAGTCCTGTTCTCTGCAGGAAAAATATCCCGACTTCAGCAGGAAGCAGGAGAGTCATTCAGAGCTCTTGCCTGCTGGATTTGGAGCAGAGATGGCAGCCTCTAGTTCTTCCCATGCTTGTGCTCTATAACCCCACCTCCACCCCATCAGCTCTCCAGCGTCTCCACAGACTGATCCTTCCATTCCCATTCTGGAATGTTCCTGCTTTTCCCGAGTAAAGCATCCCAACAAAACTTCAAGTATTTCCCACACTGTCACAGGGTCCCACGTGCGTCACTCGTGGAACATTTGCCGTCATGGAACATAGAAAAACCTATTGTGCTCTTTGTATCCATGTCTACTAAGTTCCTGAGTAGAGCTGCTAATTATGAAACTGCCCTGTGTGTCCTGCAGAAAGCCAGCTCTCCTCAAGCTTCCGCCAGCCTGGAGCAAGGCCACACAGAGAAACCCTGTCTGCGGAAGAAAAGAAAGAAGTACAGCAATGAACTGCTCCCACCCCAGAGTGGATGAGGAAACCCTATACCTCAGGTGTCCCTGGCTTCTGCAGCTGATCCTGCTGGCCTTTGGTGGGACATTGCCCTCAGCTGGGCTAACTGGTCTTTGTTTTGTTGTGTTGGCAGGCCAGGAATTATTTTTTATTTTTTTAAAGATTTATTTATTTATTATGTGTACAACATTCTGCCTCGATGTATGCCTGCACGCCAGAGGAGGGCGGCAGGTCTCATTATAGATGGTTGTGAGCCACCATGTGGTTGCTGGGAATTGAACTCAGGACCCCTGGAAAAGCAGCCAGTGCTCTTAACCTCTAAGCCATCTCTCCTGCCCCCCAGGAATTCTTTTAAGTAGAGCGGACTGACCTCAAACTCACAGAGATCCACCTGCCTGCTGGTATTAAAGCCACCACCATACTGGGCTGCTATTGACCTGTCCTCTCTTCCCTCCACCCTGGCCTTGCCCTCTGCACCATTATTTCCCTTAATCCAGACCGTGGAATTGAATGTTTCTTTTTAAACCTACCATGTATCTCAGGAGGAGGTCAGGCCCTGGTCCCAAACACCTGGCTTGTTTGGCGGGGTTACAAGCGGCTCATCCAGGAGGACAGGCTCCTGAAGTAATAAGGGTGGCGGCGGGGCTGCGTCCCCAACACCCCAGCCGCCTGCCCAGCTAGCTTATGCCCCGAAATAATTACACGGACACTGTATTCTTTTAAACACCGTTTGGCCCATTCTCTTCTAGGCTAATTCTCACATATTAATTTAGCCCATTCCTAATCATCTGTGTGTAGCACCCCAAGGTGCGCTTACCGGGGAGATTCTAGCCTAGTCCATCCTGGGTCGGAGCTTCATCCCGGGAGTGGGGCATGGCATCTCTCTCAGGCGTCTGCTCCCGAGAGGAAAGCGGTCGAGTCTCTGACCTCACTTCCTCTTCCTCCCAGCGTTCTGTTCTGTTTACTCCTCCCACCTATCCTCTAACCAATAAAATGGGCCAGGGCAGTTCCTTTATTAGCCAATGACCTTCCTCCATCATTTCCCCTTTTTCGGTTTAAAAAAAAAAAAAGCTTTAACTTTAACATAGCAAAATTACATATAACAAAAACAGTTATCAAGTAAAAGTTACAATAATCTTTATCATAACTAAGGAAAACTATAACTATAACTAACTATTCTTAACTCCATCAAAGACTCCAGAAAGATACAATACTACCTAAGCAAACAAGAAAAAAGCAACTTTTAAAACTCTAGAAATGACAGAGACATCTTGCTGCCTGGACAGTCACCCAAAGTTCCTCTGTACCGTTGGGGCATCCATCTTCAGCCTTCAGGCCCATGGTATCCAGCAGACATTTCCATAAAGCAGGAAAATTCAAAGTCAGTTCAGTCACTATCTGTTGTGTCCTGCAGAATGTCTCGCAGACTCTTTGATGAATCAGGAACCCTGAAAGATCATCTCACCTTAGGCAAGTTCAGTAGTCCTCTCTCTGCGGGTTTTCTGTGTCCAGTTTATGCCAATAGTCCAGGCAAGAGCAGTTTCTTGCCCAAATGGCTATCAAATTCCATTACGTGCCTCTTCGATGCCCATCTTCCTCTTGAAGTACATTGGTGCTGCCAGGAGCAGAGTGTCTCATTGTCATGAAAAGTCCTCAGTTATTAAAACATTAAATGTCCTATTCTGTAATCTTTGAAAGACATGAAGAATGTCTATCTAAAATATATCTCTATATATCTAGAAAATCTAACTAACATGACTACAAGCTTTACTATTATCGATGATTATCCATTAACAACCTATATTTCTTAATTATACAGTACATATTTAAATGAACTACACAATCACAATACCTTAATCAAAATCAGAAACACTTATACATATAACAAAATTGACCTTAAATCTCTATCAATAAAGCAAAATCTATACTAATGTAAATTATTCATATCTATATCATATCCCCCTTTAAATGTAAAAGGACGTTTATAAACCATATTTGGGAACATGGGCGCAGTTTTTTCTCTCCAAACTGCTTCCTGCTGAATGGGGGCGTCATTAATTAGGTCTTTCATGGTATAACCTGTGTGCTAGTTTCATCTCAGTTGACAGTTGAGCGAAACAAATTTTTTAAGGCGTGCACAGGAACCATTCAGGAGGACGTGGTCCATCATACCAAATCGGAATAGAAGAAATGAACAGCGTCTCATCCTCTGTGAAAACAAAATAAGAAACTCCTTTCCAAAGTATCATATCCTTAGATCCAAATTCATAATATCTATGTTGGATTAGTTCAGCAGTATTTATAAATAAATATCTTTTAGCATCTGTTTCTCCTTCCTCAGCATTTAAACAATTCAAAGAGAGCATAATAGCATACAGTATCAAAAGTCTCTGTGTATTTTCCATCTTTGTACGCTTTGTTTTAACCTCTATTTTGTTTATTTTTACTTTTAACTCTTTGCTTTTTGAGACAGGTTCTCTGTATCTTTGACCTGAAGTAACTCTGTAGACCAGGCTGTCTTTGAACTCTCAGAGATCCACCTGTCTCTGCCTCCCAGGCATTGGGATTAAAGGTGTATGCTACTACACCTTGAACTCACAGAGATCTGTTTGCCTCTGCCTTCTAGGCACTGGGATTAAAGGCGTGTGCTACCACACACAACAACTCTCTTCCTTTTTTTGTTTTTTACTTTAAGAGCTTCAACTTTTAGTCTGCATATATTTTTAACACACTTTAAACCTTTTAGAAATTTTCTTTGTCTTTGAATCTCTCTTTACTGTATATCTCTCTTTTTCTGACCACACAAGTCTTTAATTTACCAAGCAATATCAGTAGGACTAAAGGCGTGGCTTTGCCAGCTAGATCCAGTCCATTCCTTAGCTTTCCAGCCTCATGGCGGAGGTACTGGCTGTAGCCAGCAAGCGAGCTTCAACAGCCTGTGCTTGCAAGCCGCCTGTGTAAAAGAGTCAGAGTTTGTCCTGGCAGGACAGCCCAGAAAGCCAGCATTTTTAAACGGCGCAGCTTTTTTCCTGCTATGGCTGAAAACCGAAAAGCATGTGTTCAGCTTTTCGTCAACACCGTTTAAGTGTTTCGTGGCAGGACCTCTTAATGAGCTGCAGGCTTTGCAGCTAAAGCTGAGTCAGGAAGCCTCTCTTAGATGAGGCGCTTGCTTGCCTCGAGCAAGCAGAGTAGAACCGAGAAATTGCTGCTACCAAGAAACCAGGCACAATGCTTTCATTTTGTTCTAGAATTACTTTCCAAGCTGTCTCAGGCTTTATGTGGAAGCAGTTGTCCACGTGGGCGCCATATGAAGTAATAAGGGTGGCGGCGGGGCTGCGTCCCCAACACCCCAGCCGCCTGCCCAGCTAGCTTATGCCCCGAAATAATTACACGGACACTGTATTCTTTTAAACACCGTTTGGCCCATTCTCTTCTAGGCTAATTCTCACATATTAATTTAGCCCATTCCTAATCATCTGTGTGTAGCACCCCAAGGTGCGCTTACCGGGGAGATTCTAGCCTAGTCCATCCTGGGTCAGAGCTTCATCCTGGGAGTGGGGCATGGCATCTCTCTCAGGCGTCTGCTCCCGAGAGGAAAGCGGTCGAGTCTCTGACCTCACTTCCTCTTCCTCCCAGCGTTCTGTTCTGTTTACTCCTCCCACCTATCCTCTAACCAATAAAATGGGCCAGGGCAGTTCCTTTATTAGCCAATGACCTTCCTCCATCAGGCTCCTCCCACCCATCCACCGCCTGTGGAGGGAGAGAGATAGGGAATGAGATACCCTGTGTTTGTAATACATCATTACCAGGCCACAAGACCGCAGTGGGAGGGTGGAGCACATCGGGCCAATGCTGCCAGTACTGAGGCCCTGACGCCATCCCCAGCGCCACTAAATAATTACACGATGACAACTGTATTATGTCCTCACTCTGGGTGAAGAGAAGACCAAGTCCCTCATTGTTAATATTTGGCACTTAAATTTCTCTCCCATGATTTCAACAACTCTACCACTAAACCACTCCCTATCCTTTGACCCTTTGGGAGCAGTGGAGTCAGAGTAGAGAAGGGGAAAGAGAGGCAGTGGGCTGGTGTCTGGTGAAGCCCTACTGTGTGCCACTGCATCCCCTGTCTCAGTGAACACACTACCATCTCCATGTGTACTGTGAAAAAACTGAGACTCAGAGACGTTAACAAATCTTCCCAGGACCACAATTAGCACAAAAATACTATGATAGAAACTCTAGCCTGGGATCTGAGGAAGCCAAGGACCCCAAAACATGTTTTCTCCACCGTGCACTCACCTGGTTCCTAACCACTGGCATCTGTTGGCACACTTCACATCTAGTACAAGATGCCTCTTGTTCCAGGTGGGCTATCCCAGGCCGTCAGAAAGTAGCTCGCAGACGCTTGTCCTCATTTGGGGATCCCTGCTCTCCTTAGGGACACTGTGCAGTGAACTCACCTGGCCCTCACCTCTGGGTTCCTTCCTCCATGACTCTTACCTCAGCTTCTTTCAAGTCCCCATCCTGGCTCTTGGGGAAACTGCCTTCCCTTCCAGGCACTGTCTCCAAAACCCCACATTTAGCACAGAGCACTGTGATCTGCGTACTATTTATAGCACAATACTCAGTGTGATTAAATCTATCTCAAACATGTTTGAGGGTGATGATAAAATATTTGAGATGAATATTTAAAGTCATATTTGCATAATTAATCTTCATTCATCTCTCTTCATCTAACTTGAAAAAGACTACGTATTAACTGATAGAGGAGTGTTGTTACAAGCCCAGAACAGCCTGGTATAAAGCGTGAATTCCCGTCTCAAAAACCCTATTGAGGGCATAATAATACAATAATTTTTGTTATGGTGATGATGAAGATGTGTGTGTGTGTGTGTGTGTGTGTGTGTGTGTGTGTGTGTGTGGTGGACAAGAGCACTAGGGCATCCATGTGAAGGCAGTTTTCTCCTTCCACCTACATGGGAGTTGCAGGGATTGAACTCTCGTCATTAGACTTGTGTGGGAAGTACCACCTGGAAGGCCCTGAATTATTTTATCCATAGCACATGCATGTTGTGCTTTGGAAAGTATCCCCAAAGATCCCTGTGTTAGGATCTTCCCAACTGGTGAGGTTTCAGGAGACAGTAGGATTTTAACAGATACAGTCCAAGAGGCTTCCTTTTGTTTTGTTTTCAAGGTAAGGTTTCTCTGTGTAGCCGCAGCTGTCCTGGAACTCACTCTGTAGACCAGGTTGGCCTCGAACTCAGAAATCTGCAGCCTCTACCTCCAGAGTGCTAGGACTAAAGGCACGCTCTACAACACACAGGGAGTCTAGGAGGTTTTAAGTCATAGAAGTGTTGCCTTTAGGAGAATTGTGGGTCACAGTCTCTGCCTCCTCTTCTTGTTTTCTCCTCTTCCTCCTTCATTTTTAAATTTTTTTTCATTTTCTCACCAAAAGCCATAAGGTGAATAACTTTGCCCTACCCATACACTTCCCACCATGGTTCACCGCCTTGCCACAGGCCCAAGGGCAACTGGCCATGAACTAAAACCATAAACCAAAAGAAACCTTTCATCCTTTTAGGAGGATTTAGCTCAGGTGTTCGTTAAGGCAACTGAAAGCTGACTAGCAGCACACAGGTGAAAATGACGTGTCTCTTTAAATAACATTTACACTCAAATTCAATTTGAAATCCACTTGCGACAGAGATTCAATTGAAAGTTACATTGTTGAATTAACAGCCCTAAATAGTTGGCCTAAGTAGTTCAGTAGGAAAAATGCATATTTGCATGTATTTCTTCAGTCTTCTTTGGCTTTTTTTGTTTGGTGGTAGTAAGGATAGATAGCATTTAGGACCTTGAATTTACCAGACAGACAATTTATTGTCAGATTTTTATGCAAACGTTTCCCAAACTGGCCTTGAATTCACTCTGTTGCCCAGGCCATCCTGGAACAGGTGATCCTCCTGCCTCAGCTTCAAGAGCAGCAAGGATTACAGGCCTGAGACTCCCCCCCCCCCCCCCACCAACTGAGCTCTCAGTCCTTGCTTGCTTCCTACACAGCAGGCTGGATTCCAGGATCCTAGTGCATAGCCCAAGAACATAATCCCTGCTTATCTCTCTGAATGCCTAACTCACTAACCTACCCTAGCTACCCACAGCGCTCCTCACAAAAATTCCCTCCTCAGCAACACTCATGGCAGGCACTCTCCCGCTTCCTTCCTCTTCTTCTTCCTCTTCCTGTTTCTCCTCTTCTTTCTTCCCCCTTTCTATTTCTCCTCTCCCCTTTTGGTTTTGGATTTTGCTGTTGTTTGGCTTGCTTTCGGCGTTTTGGTTGAACCACCTTCCTGACTAGGCCTCAGCACTGACCTATAAAGTCCTGGGCAAGTGCTAGCAGTTCCCAAGGTCCCAGACCACATCACTAAGAATCATCACGTCCTCCTTTAAAGGATCAAGCTGAGAAAACTCAAAGCTGTTGGGAAAGTTTGTTATTTGTTCCAGGAATAACAGAAAACAGAGCCCCTAGCTCCCTCCCCTGTAAGAGGACCAGCAACCCCTCTTCCAAGTTTTTGATAATTCTCACTTATCTGATATTTGTCTATTTGGTTGTTGAGACTGGAACTCCTATAACCCAGGCTACTTTTGAACTCACCATCCTCCAACCTTGGCCTCCTGAATGCTGGGATTACAGGCATGTGCCAACACACCCAGCTAGAAAACCATTTTGTTTCTGGTGGCAAACGGGTTAACAGAATGCCAGTGAAGCCTAGTTAATTCATATGGGTTCTGAGGAGGAAAGAGAAGCCACAGGCTGTGGTTATCAGGCACAGTTTGGCAAGGCAGGTGTTTTAGACACATAAGCCTTCAGAGGACAATGTTGCATCTTCTGAAACAGGCCCAGAAGTGCTGTAACTTGACGGTAGTGTGTATGTCTAGCAGGTACAAGGCCCTGGGATCAGTGCATACACACATGCACACACACACTCATACAGAGGCAGTGACAGAAAGAACATTTTGAGGCTGCAGGAATAGGAGAGACTCACCTGCAGAGAATCAAGAATTCCAGCACAAGTCACTTTTGTTTAAAGCCTTTCTCCTTTCCCAGCCTTAAGCCTGCCACCTCCTAGTAATCTTACCAGAAACTCCTGACAGGAGGGAACAGATCCTAACCCCTAGGGGCAACCTCATTGGCTCCTGGTTTCATCTTATCAGATTGAAATCCCAGAGCCACCCTATAATTTAAAAAAAAAAAAATCTTATCAACCCTTGGAGCTGTAACTGGAGAGCCCCCAAAATGGTAGCCGTGGCTAAGCCATTTACCTGTGATTCTCCCTGGAGATACTTATTTTTATCTGGAGATGAGTGTGCTACCTGCCTGTTTATGCACACAGGGAAGAATCAGATCCCCGGAACAGGCCTGTGGGCTACTGTGTGGTTTCTGGGAACTGAACTCGAATCCTCTGGAAGAACAAGAGCTCTTTCTTACCCACTGAGCCATCTCTCCAGGCTTAGGCTGTTTTAATGTGTGTTAGGCAGATCTGGTCCCTGACAGAACACCTGAGAGACTAGTTTGGAGGCACGTGTTAGCTAACCGTAAAAAACCGCTGGACCGAAGGAAGCGAAACACAAGACAACTGCTTACCTGGCCCAGCTTCACGACAGGAGAAGCGTGAGGCTGCTCACTCCCTGTGCCTCGTTGGGCTAGGAAGCTGAGTGACTCGCTTGCTCCAGCAAGGCCTAGGTTCCGAGGCCTCCAGTAAAGAGCAAGCAAGTGCCACCAGTGGGTGCCAAGGTTTCCAACCCCCGTGAGCCTATGGGGGACATTTCGCGTTCTGATCATGACAAGGAGAAATAGTTTGTTTTGGTGCGTAGTTTCAGAGAGAGGATCTGGGGGATAAGATAGACCCTTCCGGAGCCAGCAAGATGGCTCAGCAGGTAAAGGCACTTGCCACCAAACCTGACACCTGCGTTCCATCTGCCAGACCCAGATTGATGGAAGGAAGCAAGTCCTGAAGGTTGTCTTCTGACCACCAAAACGGCATCTAGTATGTGTGTGCACACACTAAATAAATGCTATCTATTTATTTATTTTGAGACAGGATCTCTCTAAGTAGTCCTGGCTTTCCAAGAATTTTCTCTGCGTAGACTAGGCTGGCCTTGAACTCACAGACACCTGCCTGCCTCTGCTTCCTGGACACTGGGATTAAAGTTGAATATTTTTTTAAAAATGTAAACAGATAGTGATGAGTTCTTCAAAAACAGGCCACAGTGACCTACTTCCTCCAACCAGGCTCCGCCCTCTAACAGCCTGTGAAATTGTGGGCTTGTGAAGGCAGAATTCACCCAGATACAGAGAACTGTGAGTCCTTAGCCCCCCGTGGTCCAGTCCCCTCTTCACAGTGTCACCAGCTGGAGCCCACACAACATGTGTGGCCCAACCACAGCACAGAGAGATGCTAACCAAAAGTAATTTCCTCTCAGTTCCCGGCACCGATGACTGGAGGAGAGCTAGAGGGACCTGACTGGCTAAGCTGCGTGTTGAAAAGGGAGACCCAAGAGTCAGGGACACTTGTACTTGAACCCTCTGGCTCTGCCTTCCCTGGGCACCTTGAGTAAGAGACTTCAAATTTATTTCAGAATATTTCCTGATCTGTTAGATGGCAAATTTTAAGCCTGTTATGAGGCTTAAACTTACCAATATATTATCAGTTAATAGTTCTGACTAAAAGGTTTTTAATGTATTCATTTTGTAATACAAAGGGAATACTGAAAGAACTCTGAAAACACATTTCAAAAAAATTTTAAACAAATTCTAGGCCAAGCTATGATTATTGTGCTTATTTAAATGGGGTGCAGGTTAATAGGGGAAATGAATGTGTGCTTGTGTGTATGTATGAAAAGACACGCACAGGAATGTAAATGCATGGGAAAGCCAGAGGTTGATGTTAAATGTCTTTCCACGATTGATTGATTGATTGATTGATTGAGACAGGGTTTCTCATGGAGTTCATCGATCCTGCTATACTGAGCAATCAGTAAGCCCCAGAGATCCCCGTGTCTTCACTTTCCCCTCGCTGGGATTGCCAGTTTGTACCACAGAACCTGGCTTTATTGCATGGGTACTGGGGATCAGAACTCAGGTGCTCCTCGAATCTGAGCAGCAAGCAGTTGGCAACCTGCGTATCTCCCTAGGCCCACACAGTGCAGAGCTTTTGAGGAATTCGAGGCTTTTCCAGTAAGGAGCCACATGACTGCAATACAAGCAGACGCCTGGGAAAAGCTGCAGCCAGCTGGCTGCAGTTCCTTAGACAGCCTCTCAAGGACAGGAGGCTGTGTGTGTCCTAGTTCCTTGGCCAACACTTCAGTCCCTGCTGCAACAGCCCCACCCTGGTAAGGGCCCTGCTGCCGCTGGACAGACTGCTTTTAAGCTATATGAGTTCTTTAACATGCACAAATTGGAAAAATATCTTTCCTGGTGTTTGGAATATCTTATAATCAAAAAATATTTCCCTCAAAGTCTTTACAGTGCTTGGGCTGTGTGTGGTTGTAAAGTGCAACAGTATGGTTGACAAGAAGGCTTTTAAATAACTTGAGCAAGCTCTTCATCCCAACCACAGCCACCACACCTGCCCTTCTTCTGCTTTTAGGTAGATGTCGTGGAAGGTCATAGAAGTTGTACCTGGCTATTAGCCATTACCCATAGATCACTATCTTCCAACCAGAATCTGAGACTATGGTATGGGGGACTGTGGATGCTTGATTCAGATCTAGAGGGGACGAGAGAAGGGCATGGTGTAGCCATGGGACTCACAGCTCCCGTGGGTCACATCGCTAACCCTCCCCCATGTTGAAATGAATGTACCATGTCTGGCTACAGACTATAGGCTCAGGAGTGTTTTGTAACAAACTGCCCTGCCTGTGGCTAAGATTTGAGTCATTTTTAAAGGCTCAATGCCCCATGCTAAAAGCTCTGTCAGAGTATCATTAGTGGCCCCCCAGCGACCTCCAGGCTATGTCTCAGCCAGCTGCAGAGCGGGGTACTTGCTTAGATTGATTTAAAGAAAGAACGTACGGTAAACAAGCCGAGCGGATAAAGAGAGACCTTTTCCAGTCGCTGGAAGCCAGGGGATGTGCCTGGTGAGCATAGGTCTATCTAGATGGCGGCAGAAGCACAGCTCAGGCCCTTTGGAAAGCTGACTGGGAGTAGGTGAAACTGAAAGTCCAGAGGGCCCGGCTCTTCCGTTCATTGTGCACCTGAAAGAGCTCAGAGAGCATAAACTTTTTTTTTTTCTGTTTCAAGTTCCTAGCCAGGAAGGAAGAAAGAAACAACAGAACAACTTGATCACCGTCAGTGGAACAGGACCAGGAGACCCTGTCCTTAACCGGCAGGGACAGGGCCCAGACCCAGCACCTGCCCACCATCTCACGCTGCAGAGTTGCAGGGTTAATGACCACACTGAGACCTAGTGCCCAGTGCAAGGACTCTGACTAGGGAGGACTTTGGATTGTCACATCCTTGTGAGGTCTACACTAGGCTCCCACTTGAAGCTGAACGCAGCAGTCTCTTAGCTCATATGTCTCTTTCCTCGGCATGGCTGACCAATAAAGAGTTGTTGAGAGCTAGGTGTGCCATGGCCGACCAATAAAGAGTTGTTGAGAGCTAGCTATGGCAGCCTAGGACGGAAACACAGCTCTCAGAAGGCTGAGGCGTGGCAAAGGAGGAAATAACCCTGAGGGGTGGCTGCTGTGGAGACAAAGTCAGCATGTTCACTGTGCTCACGTGGGGCAGTCCCTGCACCGAGACAGTGACAAAGTAACCGAGCATAGGGTACATCTGTGAAACCTGCCTCACCCAGTCTCCCCAAGCAGTACAGGATGGGGGGACCTTTGTGCCTTGCACAACTGCTGAGTGCAATGAGCCAGAGAGACAAACAAGGCGTGGAGAAGCAGAGCCAACGCTGGCCCCTGGCCACTGCGCTGGCAGTAGAGCGTGGCTGGAGGCCACCCAAGAGCCCATCTGGCAAGACAGCTACTGTGACCAAATCCGGCTTCCTTGGATCACCACTTGAAAAGGCCAGTGACTCAGGACGAGGTTATAGCTGCAAGGGAAGCCAGTAAAGCAAGGAAGAGAGGCTATCAGTGTTTGAGCAGCCATTGTAAGGGTCTATCAAGGGAAAACTCCTTCCTGCTAAGCGACCAGAATCCGGAACTGGAGGGAGACCTAGCATTCCGGTTCCGGCCAAGTCACCTACAGAATGACACTACCAAGGGACCACCCTGAGGAAGGTGAGTTCTCCTTCAGGCATGCAAAAGAGATAGGCAGAATAATGTTTCCTTTAATGAGATAATGAAATGTGGTATTTTTCCTTCCCAGAATTTCACCCCACACACACACACACACTACAGATCCATGAATTTGCCAAGAGGTTCGAATTGGTCTTTTCATCCTCCCCCTCCCCCCAACCTCTATCTCTCTCTGCCTTTATCTTTTGGATGTTGGCCAGATTCTTTTCTTTTCTTTTCTTTCTTTCTTTTTTTTTTTTCAAGACAGGGTTCCGCTGTAGTTTTAGAGCCTGTCCTTGAACTAGCTCTTGAAGACCAGGCTGGCCTTGAACTCACAGAGATCCGCCTGCCTCTGCCTTCTGAATGCTGGGATTAAAGGCGTGCGCCACCACCGCCTGGCCTACTGGCCAGATTCTAAATATGCTTTTATGGCTTCTTTGGGACCGTTCCCTCTTTCTCCACCGTGGAGCTGCTTGTTCACCATATGTCTGGCCTCCATACCAGCTCAGGTAGCATGGCTTTTTTTTCCGTTGTCTAATCCTCAGGTCATCAGCTGAGATTTACAACTTTCCTTCCCTGGATTTTTTTTTAATGTTAATAAATTGTCCTCTAGATCTCATTTGAGTTCATTCTTAAATTCTTTTATTAATGAGACTAAGAAACCCAAGAGCAGAACCCCAGCTCTCCCAACATTACTATGATAGAGGATCATCTTCAGGGACTCAGGTATAAGAAAGAGGCAGATGGTAATGAGCAGAAATGATGCAGGAGAGAAAAAAAAAAAACAAGGAAAAGGGGGAGTTAGACCAACTCATACCCCCCCACACTAACAGGTGACTTGTAGCTGGAGTACACCCAGCTTGTATGCGGCTCCACTGGCCTGTAGGGGACTCCGCTGGCCTGTAGGGGGCTCCGCTGGCCTATAGGGGGCTCCGCTGGCCTGTAGGAGACTCCGCTGGCCTGTAGGGGGCTCCGCTGGCCTGTAGGGGGCTCCGCTGGCCTGTAGGAGACTCCGCTGGCCTATAGGGGGCTCCGCTGGCCTATAGGGGGCTCCGCTGGCCTGTAGGAGACTCCGCTGGCCTGTAGGGGGCTCCGCTGGCCTGTAGGGGGCTCCACTGGCCTGTAGGGACCATTGTCTTAGTTACCTTGCTTAAATATCCACAGCCTTGAAAAGGAAGAGAGATTATTTTGTATTTCAGTTTTAGGCAAATGTTTCTAACTTTTTAAGAAATCATTTTATTTTGTATGTATGGGTGATTTGCCTGCATGTATATGTGCCTGGCACAGGCAGAGGCCAGAAGGCTTCAGATCTAGAACTGGAGTTACAGAAGGCTGAGTGGCCGTATAGGTGCTGGGAATTGAACCCAGGTCCTCTGGAGGTGCAGCCAGTGCTCTTAACCACTGATTCATCACCCAACCCCTTAAGTAAACTTTTTTTTTTTTTTTTTTTTTTTGGTTTTTCGAGACAGGGTTTCTCTGTAGCTTTGGTGCCTGTCCTGGAACTAGCTCTTGTAGACCAGGCAGGCCTTGAACTCCCAGAGATCCGCCTGCCTCTGCCTCCCGAGTGCTGGGATTAAAGGCGTGCGCCACCACCGCCCGGCTAAACATTTCTTAAATGACAAACACACCCACACGCAGAGCTAAGCAGAAATCTGACCCCAAGATGAAGGTGACAAAGGGAACTGAGACACAACAGGAAGGCAGAGAGGCCAGACTTATCCGGCCTGCTTCAGCTCCCCATGGACTATCTACCCCTGTGTCTTGAGACACACTGCTTTCATCAAGAGTGGCCTTATTATCCCAAGACGTAACCTATCTGACTCATCACTACAGCCATACATCACAGTGTTAGGGTACCAATAAAGGCTCCTTAAAGAGAAACTTCTTAGGGGCTGGGTGTGGTGGCCATGCCTTTAATCCCAGCACTGGAGAGACCAGAACGGCAAATCTCTGTGAGTTCCAGGGCAGCTTGGTCTACATAGGGAGTTCCAAGTCAGGCAAGGCTATGTAGTGAGACCCTGTCTCTAAACAAAACAAAGGAAAAGAAAAAAAGAAAAAGGAAAAACTCCCTTTGGTGAAGAGAACAAACTTTCTGCTCCCAGTGAGACCTCTCTGCCCTGGGCAGGGACCTAACACTTCAGTTGGGCTTGGTCAGCTGCTCAGTTGGCTAAGGGACCATCCTTAAGGAGGTGAGTTCACTTTAAGCCATGCATGGTAAAGCAGCAGGTGGAATCACTATTCCTTTAATGAGTTATATATTATACTGTGTTCCTTTGCAGGATTCCCACTCCCCAGTGAGTCTTTTACAGAATGTAGCCATGTAGCTTAGTAAGTTCGACCCATCTCTGCTTTATTCAAAAGTTTATTAACTTTTCCTTTTCTTCTACCTCCTTTCCTTTTCTTTTTTTCTTTCTGGGTTTTCTTTTCTTTTCTTTTTTTTTTTTTTTCGAGACAGGGTTTCTCTGTAGCTTTGGAGCCTGTCCCAGAATTAGCTCTTGTAGACCAGGCTGGTCTTGAACGCACAGAGATCTGCTTGCCGCCCGAGTTCTGGGATTAAAGGAGTGCACCACCACCGCTGGGCTTTCTACCTCTTTTCTAAAGATGTTTTCTCAACACTTCCAGCTTCTCTGCTATTTTGGGCTTCTTTCTCTAGGTCCCTCTTCCAGGTATGTGGCTGCTTGTCTGCCCTGTGTCTGCGTCCCTTCTTCCATTCCCTGTGTCTGGGAAGCAGCTGAGATTCACAGCTGAACTTCCTGGGACATTTCCTTTAAACTCAAAATTGCCCTTGAGCTTCCCTTTGAATTCATTCTTAAATTCTTTTATTTCATTTTTTTTATTTAGCATGTATGTGTATGTGTGTGCATGTGCGTGTACATAATCACATGCATACAACAGCACACGTGACAGTCAGAAGACAGCTTTTAAAGTCAATTCTCTGCTTCCAACATGAGGGTCCTAGGATCAAACTCTGTGTGTGTGTGTGTGTCTGTCTGTCGGTCGGTCGGTCTGTCTGTCTGTCTGTCTCTCACACACACACACACTTTATTTTAACTCGCTAGTGTTAGTGCCCCATTAGTACCAGTGTAGATGACACCTGATGTTACTGGGGAAACTGAGGTCCTGTCTTGGGGTTCTTAATCTCATTAGTAAAAGAATTTAAGAAGCCGGGCGGTGGTGGCGCACGTCTTTAATCCCAGCACTCGGGAGGCAGAGGCAGGCGGATCTCTGTGAGTTCGAGACCAGCCTGGTCTACAGAGCTAGTTCCAGGACAGGCTCCAAAGCCACAGAGAAACCCTGTCTCGAAAAACCAAAAAAAAAAAAAAAAAAAAAAAAAAAAAGAATTTAAGGCTAGAGAGATGGCTCAGAGGTTAAAGGCACTTTTCTGGCTGAGGCTCTAGGTTCAATTTCCAGTACCGATGTGACTCCCGACCATCTATAACTCCAGTTCCAGGGGATCTGATGCCCTCTTCTGACCTCCGTGGACGCCGGGCAGGCACAGGCTGCACATACACACACGTGGGTAAAACACTCATAACCTATGAACTACATAGAGTCCTGCCCCGTCACTCACCACTTTATGTTCTTGAGACGTGTCTCTCACTGAACCAGTAACCCACAGATTCTGCAAGACCAGCTGGCAAGGAAGCCCCAGGGATCTTCCTGTCTGGGCCTCCCCAGTGCTGGGATTACAGCTGTGTGTTGCGGCCTTCTGTTTGTCAAATCTCTTTGGAGTAACAATGCCCAGTTTAGGAGGCTGTGGTCTAAACCACCAAAGAAATAAACACAATAGATGACAAGCTGACATTGTCGTGCATAAATACAGACTGCATTGTTTGTTTGTTTTAGCGCACGCTCACGTGTGTGTGTGTGTGTGTGTGTGTGTGTGTGTGTGTGTATGCGTATGTGTGTGTGTCTTTTCATGCAGGGATCAAACCCGAGGCCTTTGCTTCACCTCTAGGTTACACTGCTAAATGGACCCATTTGACAGGTGTTCCCTAAGGCCACAGGAGAGCCCAGATATTTACATTACAATTCATAACAGTAGCAAAACTACAGTTATGAAATAGCAACAGAAATAATTCTATGGTTGGGGTCACCACAACATGAGGAACTGTGTTAAAGGGTCACAGCGTTAGTAAGGAGGAGAACCAGTGGTCCAGAGGGTGTAAAACTAGCTGGGGCTGGCCTTAGAGCAATTCCTTTAGATGCCAGGATCACTCCGGCTGGTTAGCAGGCCTGGGGTGGGGCCTCGCTATTGTTTGGACCTGCTTTTGACCTCACATCCTGAAGCAAATGGCAGTTGCTGCCCTGCTGCACGGGAGCAGGAAGTGGGTGGGGCTCGACCCCACTTGGTGGTTCATGAACGAAGAAACAGAAGTTATAACCTCTGCGGTTTTGTTTTGTGTTGCAATATGAGTATCAGGAAGCTGCTCGTACAGGGTCGATGTGCCAAGCTGAGGGCAGAGAGAGCCCTGACTGGTAGAGGGGTGTGCCCTTTGTCCTCCACAGGAAACACCCTGGTAACTGGTGAAACCATTCAATTTTGGGAAATTTCCCCCAAACACAACTTGGTCAGTGAAATGGAACAGTCAGCGAGTATATGCAAGACTGTACTTTGGTCAGACCGGCTTGATCCCAGCACCTAAAAGACCACGGCAAGAGGATTGCTGTGAGTTTGAGGCCAGCCTGTCTCCAATGGGACCCTGTCTCAAAAACTAACAATGAAAAAGAAAGACAAGGGCTGGAGAGATGGCTCAGAGGTTAAGAGAACTGACTGCTGTTCCGGAGGTCCCGAGTTCAATTCCCAGCAACCACATGATAGCTCACACCCATCTATAATGAGATCTGGTGCCCAGAACTCTATATACATAATAAATAAATCTAAAAAAAAAGAAAGACAAAACATAACAACAACAAAGAGTGAAACCCGACACCCCCACAGGGGCTCACAGAATCCAGGGTGACTTTGAACTCTGAACTTCTGATCCTCCTGCCTTTGAAACCTGGCACCCCCACAGGGTCTCACAGAATCCAGGGTGACTTTGGACCCTGAACTTCTGATCCTCCTGCCTCTGAAACCTGGCACCCTCACAGGGTCTCACAGAATCCAGGGTGACTTTGAACCCTGAACTTCTGATCCTCCTGCCTCTGCCTCCAGAGGTGTGACCTGCCACACCCAGTTGACTCTATGCTGAGGATTTGAACCCAGGACTTTGCGAATGCCAGACAAGCACTCTACTGGTTGATCTATGTCCCTAGCTCTACTTTGCCTCTCTTAAAGACAGGCAGCTCCCCTCAATGGTTTCCCATGACTGAAAAATAGCCCTGGTCAGCAGTGCTACCAAACTTGGGGTTCACAACCTGTGGTCCCACAAATCAGGTTCAGCCACCCATTCTTCATATGCCAATTAAAAGAGTCGGATTAATCATAAAAAGGAGAATGTGCTCATCTGAAGCCACAAGCCAGAGCACACTGCTTACAAGACAGCCAGAAAGAAGAATGTTTGAGCCGGGCGATGGTGGCGCACGCCTTTAATCCCAGCACTCGGGAGGCAGAGGCAGGCGGATCTCTGTGAGTTCGAGACCAGCCTGGTCTACAGAGCTAGTTCCAGGACAGGCTCCAAAGCCACAGAGAAACCCTGTCTCGAAAAAACCAAAACCAAAAAAAAAAAAAAAAAAAAATGTTTGAGCAAGAAACTTAAGAGTCGGGCAGTAGGGGCACACACCTTCAATCCCAGCGTTCAAGAGGCAGAGGCAGGCGGAGCTCTGTGAAGTCGAGGCCAGCCTGGTCTATAGAGTGAGTTCCAGGACAGCCAGGACTACAAAGAGAAACCCTGTCTCTGGAAAAAAAGAAAAAGAAACTAAGAGCCCCTGGTAGAATATAGAAACCACAGACAGAAAACACAGCTCCTTGGAGTTTAGCGGGATGGAGTCTCCTATCTACAACCCTATGATGGTCACCTCAAAAGTGTCCTGAGAACCCAGTTAGAGTGAAGATTAC
Source organism: Microtus oregoni (assembly GCF_018167655.1). Taxonomy (NCBI): domain Eukaryota; kingdom Metazoa; phylum Chordata; class Mammalia; order Rodentia; family Cricetidae; genus Microtus; species Microtus oregoni. The sequence continues at coordinate 5,915,966 of NW_024543221.1, forward strand.
TGAGACCATCGAGGGTCCACACTCCTCCCTCCAGCCCCTGTGGGTCCAGATCCTGCCCTTGCCACTTGCCTGGCTCAGCAAGTGAAGATGACTGGAGCTAGGGGAACCTTTGGAGATAGTCGCTATTAACTAAATTCCTTGGTATGGCGCCGCCCCAAGGTGTCACGTGGTGTGGGCGAGCCCTCTGAAAAGCCTGGCGGAAACTGGCGCCACACTGCTGGCAAAGGAGTCTCTAAAAGCCCCTTCCAGGCCCCAGGTCCCCAGGGTGAACTTCATAGTCGCTTTGATCTTAATTAACGTTCCGGGATATTAAAATCTACACCCACACTCTTCTAAAGGGCTAACCCAGAGCCCAGAGCAGGGCGAGGGACAGTGCTTCAGGAGAATGCCAGGAGTTGGCGTTCCCAATGGGTTGGAGCAGGCCAGCCATATTGCTGAGTCTATAAACACAATAAACACAAGGCCAGCCTTATCCCTACAGTTTACACTAATGAACCAAACACGGTATTATGGGGACAATGCCTATATCCACAGGGACTCTTCATCCCTGAACTTGGCGCAAGAGGGAATTCCAAGGGGGAAACTGGGCGCAGGCGCTGGCGAGCAAGTCCCAGCCTGGCCTGAACAGTTCCCACTCATCCCCCTCGGGGCCACAGTCCCAGATTCCTGTTTTATACATTAGCTTTTCTATCATAACGGTGAAGTGGGGGGATGCAAGCCACAGCCCACGAAAGGATAACTTACAGGATCCAATTCTCTTCTTCCGTTATGCGGATCCTAGGGATCAAACTCGGGTCAGCAGGTATGCGTCAAGCGCCTTTATCCACTTAGTGCCTGGCCAGCCGGATTCTTGTTTGGACAGACACCTGCGCAACATGTTTTTTTGGGAGTAGCGCACCCTGCTGGAGACTGCGGAAACTCCCCTTCCCAGGCAGGATACAACAGACATCCCCTTGGAGAGATTAAAGGAAAACTTCCTCTGCCTCACGCCTACCCATTCTCTCCTGATGGCTGGAGCAGCGAAAGCCCCAGGGGAACCCTTGGCTCGCTGATGCTCATCCATTCAGGACCCTTCTCCCTGTGCCAGACACCCCTAGAGTCCAGCCATGGTCCAGTGGGAGAATGAAACGGGGCCACAAGAGGTACAGAGCAGGGGGACAGTACTCGGACCTGAATGAAGTCAGGGACCCATAGAGGAGGACAGGAGGGCCACAGCTGCTATTCCTAGGCGACTCCCCGGAGCAAAGGGCCCAGAATGACAGTCAAGGAGACACATCCCTGGCATTAGAGAACAAGTGCCATCTTTTTTTTTTTTTTTTGGTTTTTCGAGACAGGGTTTGGAGCCTGTCCTGGAACGAGCTCTGTAGACCAGGCTGGTCTCGAACTCACAGAGATCCGCCTGCCTCTGCCTCCCAAGTGCTGGGATTAAAGCCGTGCACCACCATCGCCCGGCCATGCAAGTGCCATCTTCCTCCGGTCGTCTTTCCATCCCAGTGTCCCCTCCACTCTATCCCAATGCACCTGCCTTAGGCTGGCTCCAGCCTCTACTGCTGTGGCCTCTGTCTCCCTGGAATCTTAAACCCAAATTAGTGGCTGATTCAGAGCTGATCGCAGGACTCAGCGAAGTGAAGCAGGGGTGGTCACAACTGGTCAGGCTGACCCCCTTCCTCTGATGCAGTGATTCTGAGCCATAATGATTGTTCATTGTTTCTACAGCAACCAGCATTCAAAACGCCGGTGGAATGGTGACCCTACTCCCGGCTCTGGGAACACGACAGAGTTCCCACTGTGTCTCTAGGACAAAATGTTCTTCAGCAACTCGGGTCTAATGAAAGCATCCTTCCCAGACATCCACCTCTTGACTTTTCAGGAATTTAGCAGGAATAGCTTTTTGTCCCTCACCTCTTACACAAACAGCAATGTTTAGGCTCAGCCTGAGGGACCTTGGAGAGGTGGTCATCACACAGTGGCTGTGTGTCTCTCCCAGAGGTTGGTCACCCCTGTGTAAACTCAACTGGGGCATTCCCTACCACTGTGGGGGTCCCAAAGCCTCCTGTGCTGGCATCCTGACTAAAACATTGGCTATGACCTAGCAATATGAGGGTCCCTACGACTTAGCAGTATATAGGACCTTTTCCCTCCTGACTCTCGGTCTGGCTGGCTGACACACTCTCTCAGAGCCTTGCATTTCGTTCCTGCTGTGGCTCCACCTGCCTCTCCTGTGCGAAAACATAGAACCTCCAATCCCACTGTCCTCAGCTTAATGGCCTTCTGAAAAGGAAAGGCGTCAGAGCCAGGGGAGGAGATGGGCAGCCCTCTCAGGCCTGGGCTTTTGGTGATCCACGAATATCAGCTGCCCAAGCTGACCAAGTCCCCTACCTTCATGTCTCCTCATGTAGATGGCCTTGGGCTCTGGCATGAACTGTTGTATAACAGTTTCCTCTGCAAGAGAAACATTCTATCCTGCAGGGAAACTCCTTAAGCAGAAAAGTCAAAGGCCTCCTGCTCCTAGCACCCACCCCACACCTGCTAGGCTCACAAGGTGGGTCGGAGCCATTCTTCCCTCTGAGAGTCTGCACTCATGCGTGGGAGACGGAGGCAGAGCTGGGGTGAGTTACTGGTCTCCCTCAAGCACACCTTTCTGTCCCAAGCCTACTTTCTTCTACCTACTACCCTTCAGAGCACCTGGGGAACTGAGGCTGGGGTGGGGATGGGGTCTGAGCAACTGGGCTACTCTGCCCAAACTCTACCTCTGCAAACCCTGTGGTATGAATGTTCTTCCTGCCCTAAGCATCAGGCTCTAGCTGGGCGGTGGTGGTGCACGCCTTTAATCCCAGTATTCGGGAGGCAGAGGCAGGTGGATCTCTGTGAGTTCAAGGCCAGCTTGGTCTGCAAGAGTTCCAGGAAAGGCTTCAAAGCTACAGAGAAACCCTGTCTTGAAAACAAAACAAAAAAAAACAAACAAAAACAAACAAACAAACAAATCAGGTTCAGAGCTTGTTCACACTGCGGAACCAGGTCAGAGTCTGCACGCTCCTCACAGTTTGTCCCACTTGAGCAGCCTAAAGCTTGAGGGCCGTTATCTGAAAGTGAAGCACGCTGGGGACAGGCACGACACGGTGGTGGTAGAAGCCAGCACCCAAGATGAACTGTGGAGGTCGGGCCAGGTATCCACACACAGCAGAGAAGAAAGGGACTCCTCCTGTCCCAGGTCAAGGGCCCAGAGAGTTGGGTCTGGGAGCAGGACAGGGCAGGCTCTGGCCAGAGGCAGCAGGTGTCCCAGGAGAGTAGCTACAGTGTCACCACGCTACACAGGAAAGTAAGAAACTTGTGCAGTTTGTTTCCTCTGGTGTCCAGGTGACTAGCTTTCTTTGAGCTTATGAGATGGAGGAGCTTGCAGAGGACCATGTGACCCTTGAAGCTACAGGGCAGTAGCCCTGTCTGAACTGCAGCTTCTGCAGGAACCAGAGGCTCAGCCTTGCTTCCAGTTCATAGCAGGTTCTACCTTAATAAAGATGGCTCTCACCTAGCAGGGGAAATGGGAGGCAAGATGGTGAGAAACCCAGACAGCGTGCAGCCCACCCTCCATCACCTGAGGCCGTGTAGTGGACAAATGGCCACTGATGGAGTCAGAGGGTGAACACTGACCACACCAAGGCAAGCATGGCCTCCCAGGGGCGGTGCTGATTTTGATGCTACCTGCAGTGCCCCTCAGCCACACACTTCGGTTTCTTTCCTGGAGTATTGTTACAGCCGCCCTGTTACCCTTTCTCCTCTCTGGATGAGAAACACTTAAGGGAGGAAAGAGTTGTATTGACTCATGTTTCCGGAAGTTTTGTTCTATCATGGTGGATCACCATGGTGCAACTCAAGGAGGAAAGAGGGCAAACTGGAAGAGGTTGCCACAAGATACGGCCTCCCAGGACACACACCCAATGACCCACTTCCTCCAGCTGCCCCACTCTTGCCTCTCACCTTTCTGGTAAGGTCTGTGACCCAAGAGATTAGTCTCTTGATTAGGCCAGAGCCCCCAGGAGGTAATACCCCTCTCTGGATACCTCACAGACACACCTAGACCACGCCAGAAGAGGGCACCAGATCTCATTACAGATGGCTGTGAGCCACCACGTGGTTGCTGAGAATTGAACTCAGGACCTCTGGAAAAGCAGCCAGCACTTTTAACCTCTGAGCCATCTCTTCTGCCCACCTTGGTGTTTCTTATCTAGTCCCATTGACAAGATTCCAGACCACGGCCTCCTAACCAGCCCCCTGCTTCTGCCCTCACACTGCAGGCTGCTTTCCCTGCAGCCAAAGAATGATTTTTTTTTTCAAAGAATGATTGACTGCTTGAAACCCTCCAGTACTGCATACACCCTGCAGCGTCTTCTCAGCCTTCCCACTCAACAGACCCTCCCCTCTGCCATCGTCCTCCCTGCTCACCTAGTGTTAAGCAATGTGGAGTCCTTCTGGCTGCTTTCTCTAGCAAACTACTTCCCAAATACTTTAATGGCCCCTCTCTTCCTCAGATTAGTCAGCAGGTGGTGGCACATGCCTTTAATTCGAGCACTCAGGCAGATCTCTGTGAGTTCGAGGCCTGCCTGGTCTACAGAACAAGTTCCAGGACAGGCTCCAAAGCTACACAGAGAAACTCTGTCTCAAAAAAACAATAAATAAATTTTAAAAATTACAATTTGGACTGCAGAAATAGCTCAGGAGTTAAGAACACATGCTGTCTGTGGAGGTTTGAGTAAGAATGCCCCCACAGGCTCATATATTTGAGTGTTCAGTCATCAGGGAGTGGCACTGTTTGAGAAGGATTTGAAATAGGTGTGGTGTTGTTGGAGGAAGTGTCTGGGGATGGGCTCTGAGGTTTCAAAAGTTCATGCTAGGCCCAGTCAGGATGTGCCTCTTAGCTACTGCCCCAGCACCATGCCTGCCTGCATATTGCCACGATGATAATGGGCTGAAAATATGAAACTGTAAGCCAGCACCCAGTTAAATACTTTATAAGGTTTGCCTTGGTCATGGTGTCTCTTTGCAGCAATAGAGCACCAACGAAGATACTACCCCCCCCCCTTTTTTTTTGTTTTTTTTCGAGACAGGGTTTCTCTGTGGTTTTGGAGCCTGTCCTGGAACTAGCTCTTGTAGACCAGGCTGGTCTTGAACTCACAGAGATCCGCCTGCCTCTCGAGTGCTGGGATTAAAGGCGTGCGCCACCACCGCCCGGCTGAGATACTACTCTTGCATCGAACCCACATCAAGTGTTTCACAACCACCTGCAACTCCGCCAGCTCCGGAGGATCTGATGCCCTCTTCTGGTCTCCAAAGGTACCTATACTCAAAGTGTACATACAAATGCATGGGCATACATGGAATTTAAAATAAAATACAATCTTTAAAGAATTACAATGCAGAGTTTGAGACCAGCCTGGTCTACAGAGCTAGTTCCAGGACAGGCTCCAAAGCCACAGGGAAACCCTGTCTCGAAAAACCAAAAAAAAAAAAAAAAAAAAAAAGAATTACAATGCAATCCAGTCCCACTTCCTTTTATCTCCATTATAGCACTTTCTACCAGGTAGGAAGACAGATACACACACACATACACACATGCATATACACATACATACACACACACAAACACACATACACACATGCATACATACATACACACACAAACACACATACACATACACACATGCATACACACACAAACACACATACACACATGCATACACACATACACACACACACACACACACACACACACACCTCTTGTCTACTGCTCAGTCTTTCAGGGTAGGAACCATGGCATCTCATGTTTGTTTGTTCTCCGTTTCCTCCCTAGCCCCAGAGCTAGTCTAGATTGCACTCAAAGGGACCTCTGGGTGACCTGCTGCCCTTTCTTCACAAGGACGTCATTTTGGTGACACCCTCTGAAGGGCAAGTACAGATAAGACTCTCCCTGTAAGGGAGCAGCCATTTGTAGCTCCTGGTAGTTCCTGCTCCTATAGGGGACATTGGAATCTGGTCATTTTTTATTTGTTCTAGTTTAGGTCTTTTAAAATAGGGTCTCATAGCCAGGCGGTGATGGCACACACCTTTAATCTCAGCACTTGGGAGGCAGAGGCAGGTGGATCTCTGTGAGTTTGAGGCCAGCCTGATCTACAGTGTGAGTTCCAGGACAGCCAGGGCTACAGACAGAGAAACCCTGTCTCAAAAAACAAAAACAAGAACAACAAAAATTGGAGTGTAACTAAGTAACCCTCGCTGGCACTTCATGGTCCTCCTGCCTCCGCCTCCTGAAAGCTGGGATGCCCAACAAACTTAGCCATCATTTGGAGACTCATTCTAGAGATGACTCTGTTGGGACAGGTTGGTTTGCCTAAAACCTTCAAAGTTAACATTTTTTTTCTAGGAATTATGCCTGCCAGAAATCCTCAAATCTCCCTTTGTGTCCCCACATGCTGGAGACGGTTTTCGTCAAACAGAAAACAAAACAAGACACCAAGAAAGGAAGCAGAGGAAACTTTCTGAGTGCTACAGCCCCTGGAATTAGGAACACTTGGCCCAGCCACATAAGGGGCCAAGAGAAGCTATGGCCCCTAACTGGTCCAAGACACAGTTGCCAGTATAGACAGCTTGGGGTTCTCTGGGAGCCCCAATCTGGGCACATAGACCTTCTCTGGCTCCTAGACATCAGGACGGGGCTCACTGTGACCAACCCTCTTCACTGGGGTTAGAGCCAGGGCTTTCAGGGGGATGTTTTTGTCTAAGTTGTTCTATTATCAGTAAGACTCACGAATTAGATATTGGGGTAAAACTTAATAGATTAAAGAAGTGGCAGAGGCCGGGCGGTGGTGGTGCATGCCTTTAATCCCAGCACTCGGGAGACAGAGGCAGATGGATGTCTGTGAGTTTGAGGCCCTTGGTCTACAAGAGCTAGTGCCAGGACAGGCACCAAAAGCTACGGAGAAACCCTGTCAGAAGAAGAAGAAGATGAGGAGGAGGAGGAGGAGGAGGAGGAGGAGGAGGAGGAGGAGGAGAAGAAGAAGAAGAAGAAGAAGAAGAAGAAGAAGAAGAAGAAGAAGAAGAAGAAGAAAAAGAAGAAGAAGAAGAAGAAGAAGAAGAAGAAGAAGAAGAAGAAGAAGAAGAAGAAGAAGAAGCGGCAGAGGAGCAAACAGCTGTCCTCTCCACACTTCCCAGATTGAAGAGACAGGGAAATCACTAAGTCCCTCCATACTCCTTCCTGTGTGTCTTCTCTGTCTGTATTCCTAGCTTCTTTATGACTAATTCTGGTCAGCTAACTGCTGGCACTACCCCCGATTCAAGGTTAACTTTATTAACACAATCTTGGGTTGTTACAGTGCAATCAAATATCCCACAACATTTCCCCCTTTTGACTAAATAAAAAGGAAAAGTTTTTAACTCTAACAAAGTAAAATTATACACAACGAGAACAATTATCAAGAATTACATTCACAGCGTTCAGTCCATTTGTACTTGGCAAATTTAGAGAAAATACTCTATTGTCTATCATATCCTGGTAAAGTCCAAAGTTTTATACCTAAACTACTTTCTATCATAACTTGTATTATCAACCTTAAAATATCTTTTTAGACCTTGAAACGTTTCCTTAGATAAACAACTTAAGCCTTAATATCTTTCAATCTTATAAACTTTACATCTCTTTGGTAAGTTTCTTTTCTGAATTTGGTAACAAAGAAGATGGCATTTCTATCTAGTCTTCAACCCCCATCAGAGACCTGAGAAGGATATAATATTACCTGAGTGAACAGGAAGTGCAGAGTAAGCAACTTCCAAAACTGTAGAAATGACAGACAGCTGTCTGCCTGCACAGTAGTTCAAGGTTATTCTGCAGCATTGGGGCATCCATCTTCATCTTCCAGGCCTAGAATATCTGACAACTTTTCTATGAAACAGGAATTTTGAAGGACTGTCCTACCTTGTCATGGCAAATTTTGGCAGTTGCCTTCTTTTGTGTCCTGCTTTTCCAATTTGGACAGCATATTGTCAGTAGTTGAGATAAGGGCAGTTTCTTGACTAGTGACTAACTGTCACAATGAAAGCAAACTCCATATGGATGTTCTTTGATGCTCACCATTTGAAGCAGATATGTCTTACTATCATGAAAAGATGTATGTTATTAAAACATCCTAAATGCCATAATCTGTTGATTTCAGTGTTCAAGTGTTTGAAGACTATCAATCTAAAATATATCTCTGTTTGACCTTGGAAACATACCTGACATGACTATATAATTGTTACAGTTGACTAACTACTAACCTGCATTTCTTAATGGTGAAGAGAGAAAGCTAGGGTCATGAAACAATGAAACAGGACTAGGGTTATGGCTAGGGTTATTGATATTTCCCAAGAGCAGTTTCTTGGTAAAGGCCAATATGCTGATTTGCAAAGACAGCTTGGATTTGATGATCATTCCTTGGCCCTATGTCATCTAGCAGCTTTGAATGCCTGGAACAGGATTGAAGAATCAGGAAAGATATCTGAGTTGTTTACTAAAATTATACAGTGCCCAAAAGAAGCATTTACTGATTTTTTTTCTTTTTTCATGGCAGGGTTTCTCTGTAGCTTTGGTGCCTGTCCTGGAACTAGCTCTTGTAGACCAGGCTGGCCTTGAACTCACAGAAATCTGCCTGCCTCTGCCTCCCAAGTGCTGGGATTAGAGGCATGCTCTACCACCACCTGGCTATTTACTGATTTTTTTTTTTACAAAGACTGATTTCAGTTGTAAATAGAATGCATCAGACCCAGAAGTTAGACAAATATTAATTGAATCTTTGGCTTTTGAAAATGTTAATTCAGAATGTGAAAGGGTGATTAGGTCATTACAGGCGAGATTAGCATCAATATATGGATGGATTAGAAATTCAGCTGATACTGGATCTCACACTGATGATGCCACTTGGATAGAAGGGATTTCTAAAAATTTTAAGAAAAATCAAAAGGTTGGAAGTTTAATTGTGGTAAGCAATGCCATCTGAAAAGGGATTGTAGGCAAGGCATTCAGAGAAACATTTTTTTCTAGAGATAATCCAAATAGAAAGCCCCAGTCTTCTGGAGTATGCAGAAGGAATGGCAAAGGCCAACATTGGACTAATGAATGCAGACCAACAAGGGACAGGAAAGATAACCCTTTGCTATTGGGAAATGTCTTAGGGGGCCTCTCACAGGCCCTAGTATCAAATTTGGTTCAATCATTCCCTGTCAGCATTAGAGAAACTCATCCACAGAACAATTAAAAGACTTAATGCCTGCTGTCAAAAAACATCCTGCTCGGGGGCTGGAGAGATGGCTCAGCGGTTAAGAGCACTGCCTGCTCTTCCAAAGGTCCTGAGTTCAATTCCCAGCAACCACATGGTGGCTCACAACCATCTGTAATGAGATCTGGTGCCCTCTTCTGGCCTGCAGACATATATGCAGACAGAATACTGAGAATACTGGATACGTAATAAATAAATTTAAAAAAAAAACAACATACTGCTCTAGATGTGATCAAGGACAGAACAGTTACAGTAGAGTAAATAAAAAATTCAGTAGAGACAATAAAACAACTATTTGACAAACATAAAAGCTAAAAATACGAATAAATGGCATTGTAGTTGAAGGTTTGGTAGACACAGGTGCAGATGTAACAACACTTTCACTAAAATCTTGGCATCCAGATTGACCTCTTCAGAAGAATAACATTCAGTTTCTAGGGATTGGAACTATACCTCAGGTAAAACAGAGTGCAAGGTTGGTGGAGTATACAGGGCCAGAAGGACAGGTGGGGAAATTAAAGCCATGTGTAACTAACGTAGCAATGAATTTGTGAGAATGTGATTTGTTACAACAATGGAAAACAGATTAACATTCCTGCAATCTCAGAAACAAACCATAAAATAAAGAATATTTCTGAGAGAAATATTAAAAGGTATTACTAAGAATAGTTACCAACTGTTCAGGTTGTATCTGTGCAGAACACAACAGCTTTCAAAGTTACCACTGCTAGGCTTACTTTTAAAATGGTTAGCTGACAGCTGGGTGGGTGGGACAAGGGCCTTTGACATCAGAAAAATTACAGATACTAGACCACCTTGTCCAGGAGCAGCTAAATGCTCAACATATTAAAGAATTGTTAAGTACTTGGAATTCTCCTATATTTGTCATTTAAAAGAAATCTGGAAAATGGAGAATGATAACAGATCTGAGAGCCATAAATAAGATGATCCACCCAATGGGCTCTTTATGGCCTGGAATTCTCTTGCTTTCCTTATTACCGAAGGAAGATATACTATAGTGATTTGATTTAAAAGACTGCTTTTTTAAAAGTATACCTTTTACAAAAACAGGATAGAGAAAAATTTGTCTTCATGGTATCCACTTAAAATAATTCTTAACCTGTTAAAAGATATCAGTATAAGATCTTGCTGCAAAGAATTTTAAACATTCCCACATTGGGTGCCAAATGTTTTAATCTTAGTTGTTTTTATTATCAATAAAGACTCAGGAGTCAGGTATTGGGGTGAAAACTGATAAATCAAAGAAGCAACAGAGGAGTGACCAGCTGTCCTTCTCTCCACACTTCCTAGATTGAAAAGACTGTGAAATCTCTAAGTACCTCCCTACTTCTTCCACTAATGGTTTGCTTTCCTTCATTAGTACATAGAAATCTGCTTCTTACTACACATTTATGGTGCCTTATTCACAAAACACTAGAGCAGCCCAAGTACCCACTGAGATGAATGGATAACAAAAGGGTGCCATTTCCACAATGGAATATTACTCACCCTTTGGTAGGAAGAAATTCTAGTGATATGGTGTCACATGCCTCTAATCCCAGCACTTGAGAGGCTGAGGCAGGAGGATTTTAAGTTTGAGGACCTATTGGGCAACATAGCCAGACCCAGTCTCAAAGAGGAAAGAATTCCAACACATGCTACAATACATGAACTTTGAGGATAATGTTAAACAAGCCAGACACAAAAGAACAAACACAGCATTGTTTTGCTTGCCTCAGACACCTAGAGTTTCCAGGTCTGTAAAGGAAGAAAACGGGTGAATGGCTGTCAGGTCTAGGGGACAAATGAAGGGAAAGCTTGAATTTAGTGAAAAGTGTCTAACAGATGTGAGTTTCCATCTGGAAAGAGGAAAGTGTTTGGGAGGCAGGGACTGATATGGCTGCACGGCCATCTAAACATGCTTAATGGTACTATGTGGTCACAAAGCTGGTGGGGAGGCTCAGTATCAAGCCTCACAAGCCAAGTTTGGTCCCCAGAATCCACATGGTAGGAAAGAATAGACTCCCTCAAGATGCCCTCTGACTTTTATATCTTTCTCTCCCTCTCTCCCTTCCTCTCTCTTTGGACTGGTATGTAGTGATATTTTGTCTGTGATCTAACAAATAAAGCCTGCCTGAAGATCAGAGTGCAGAGCTAAGCCACTAGTTAGCCGTAGAGGCCAGACAGTGGTGGCACACACCCTTAATCCCAGCATTTGGGAGACAGAGACAGGATCTCTGTGAGTTCAAGGCTACCCTAGGCTTCACTGGATTGATCCAGTCTCAAAGATAATCAGAGTCAGGAGGTGGTAGCTCACTCCTTTAATTCCAGCACCAGGGAGATGGAGACAGGAGCTCAGGTGCAATCTGAGGATTTGTAGAGACAGGACCGCCCCTTTGGTCTGAGCAGTGGTAGAGGTAAGAACTCTAGTGGCTGCCATTCTGCTTCTCTGATCCTTCAGTTTTCACCCCTTGATAGCTGACTCTGAGTTTTTATTGTTTTAGTTATTTATTTTTTATTTTTATTTTTTTTTCTGAGTTTTTATTGTTAAAACCAATTAGAATTCATGCTACAGTGGTATTACTCTGTGGCCCGCAGCCTGTGAGCCTGTGTGAAATCCTGCCCACTCCATAGCACCGCACACACACACACACACACACACACACACACACACACACCAAAAAAAAAAAAGCAGGTTCTAATTTCAGCCACCGAGAGAGCACATTTGCGTGTGTTTTAGAAGCAGACTCTGCCAGCTACTTTCTTGAAGGAAGGGTTCCCCTGTTAGTCAAAAGCATCACTTCTAGGGCCATAGTTCTGACAGTCTTGGCCCTTATCAGGCAGCCATATGACTATGGAGAAGGTTTCTAGGTGCCACAGCACCCCATCAGCAGAGTGGGTGATGGTAGCCCCTACCTAGTAAGGCTCGATCTTGGCAGAGACGAGAGGGAAAGAACTCACACACCTGGCATAGCCTCTGCCATCTGGCAAGCCCTCAGTGCAAAGACCGATGCTGCTACCTTTGCAGACAAGAACAGGGAGGCTGCTATAGGCACGGGCGTCACACCTGCATTCTGGGAAACACACCTGCTTGAACTGTTTGGCATCTCTGTGCCGCTGGCACCCTCCACAAACACTGCCATTTACCTAGCTCAACAGCTACCAAGAGTCAGAATCAGGAGCTACAGTTAGCAGCATTAGGCTGTGGTTTGAGTGTCTCCAAGATCCCCTTGTGTTACATGCATCCCAGCTATGTGCTGTTGGGAGCGATGGAACCGTTAAGAGTCAGGACATCTCTCAAGGTCATTTGGGGTGTATCCTTAAAGGAGATTGTGGGACCTCAGCTCCTCTTCTCTCTCTTTAGCTTCCCAGACACGGGGTGAAGAGTTTTACTTCACGCGCACTTCTGCCACGATGCTAAATCAAAACAAACAAACAAAAACACACAAACCACAACTGGCAGTGTTGGTGCACGCCTTTAATCCCAGGCAGAAGCAGGCAGATCTCTGCGAGTTCAAGGCCAGCCTGGTCTACAGAGAGAAACCTTGTCTCGAAAAGCCAAGCAGCAACAGCGACAACAAAACCTTCTCCCAGCTCCAGGCACAGAGAGGATCAGACACGGGTAGAGCTCCCAGTCCTCTTGGAAGGTGTGTTTTGGTTGAAGACAGAACAGACCAAATGATGTGGGAGTGTCATATATCAATCTGTTGATTTCATTGGTTAAGCAATAAAGAAACTGCTTGGCCCTGATAGATTAAAACATAGGTGGGAGGAGTAAACGGAACAGAATGCTGGGAGGAAGAGGAAGTGAGCTCAGAGAGACGCCATGCTCCCCGCTCCCGGGCAGACACACGCAATGAAGCTCCGACCCAGGATGGACGTAGGCTAGAATCTTCCCGGTAAGCGCACCTAGTGGTGCTACACAGATGATTAGAAATGGGCTAAATTAATATGTGAGAATTAGCCTAGAAGAGGCTAGATAGAAATGGGCCAAGCAGTGTTTAAATGAATACAGTTTTTGTGTTGTTATTTCGGAGCATAAGCTAGCCAGGTGGCCAGGGTGCTGGGGACCCAGCCCCGCCGCTCCTATTACTACAACCAAAGAAAACAATAAATCAGTGAGCATTAATTAAACCCTTGGGGCCACCTCCTGCACCTGACTGTGACCCTGCCCACCTTCAAAGGTCATCTGTTCTAGGTCAGCAGTTGCTGGGTGAATGCCCAAGCACTGTGTAGCCAGCTCCCTCCGTGCAATGCAGAATCAGGGCCTCCACCTCACATTTCTTTACCTCTCATATCCAGCACAAGCCAGTACCACAGCACAGATTTAGTCCAGAAAGCCAAACCCGGGGCTGCAGGCCACTCAGCCATGGATGCGCTGGTGTGCACAAGGGCCTGGCTTAGATCTCCAGCACCCAAGAGCAAGCAGCCTTCCAGGCCCTACTGCCCCAATGGCTAGGAGGTGGAAGGGTGGGCCATTTCCCTTACTACTGGCAGATACCACTGCCCCTGCCTTGCCACAGCGCAGACATCACTCCACCTAGCCTTCGGCTACTTGCCTCTGCTTCCAGCTGCCCCTGCCTGCAGCTGACCTGGGGGGATGGGACTGCCTTTGGAGAGGAAGACCTGACCTCCCTTTTATCTTCATAGGTCTACAGGGACAAGGAGACAGCCCAACAGCTGTCCTCAGCAGCCTTGGGAGATTCCTTCTGTTCCCTTGAGGACTGCCACTCTTGGGCCCTTGACTATATCACAGAAAACAACTTCAGGATGACCCAGTGTGAAGTAAAGTTAGTAGCAAAATAAATTCTTTTTTTTTTTTTTTTTTTTTGGTTTTTCGAGACAGGGTTTCTCTGAGGCTTTGGAGCCTGTCCTGGAACTAGCTTTGTAGACCAGGCTGGTCTCGAACTCACAGAGATCCGCCTGCCTCTGCCTCCCGAGTGCTGGGATTAAAGGCGTGTGCCACCATCGCCCGGCCGCAAAATAAATTCTTTATTAAGCATAGTGAGTCATACATATTCCCCAGAGAGTTCCACAAAATTATGGAGAATCACATTTGAGTTCCTATAAATATATACATATACATACATGTATGTGTGCATGTATGTGTAGTGACACTTTACTTGTATTTTAATAAATAAAACTTGTCTGAAGATCAGAAGAGTAAAGCAGCCACACCGGCCAGCCTTACAGACCAGGCAGCAACGACACACACCTTTAATCCCAGCAGCCACACTAGCTTGCCAGAGAAACCACAGAAACTACCACAAAGGTGGTAGTGGTGCACACCCTTAATCCCAGAACTGGAGAGGATTATAAAATGGGAGGGGACAGCTCTCAGTCTCATTCTGAGATTCCTGGAGGCAGGATCACCATTTTTGGACCGAGGTCGAGGTAAGAGCCAGTGGCTGGCTGCTTGCTTTTCTGGTCTACAGGTAAGCTTGATTTATTAAGACACAAACGAAATGCCACTCCAGGTATGTATGTACTGACCCCGGCTGGTCAGAGTACTAGAATTAAATTCTGTGTCTGTGCACCTGGTTTATGCTTAGGTATTTTTCCTAAGCTTCTAAGTTATGTTCTCAGAGTTGTAATCTCCAAGTTTTAAAGATTAAACAAAACTTAAAATCGAAGTAAAGTCTTTAAATTAGGTAAAAATATAAGAGCTGGCTTATTTTTTTAATCTTAAAGGGTTTCCTTTTGTACAGTGGTTTCTGAGCTGTGCTGTTTAGAGTTAAGTGCGGGAGCGGAATGCAGATGCAGTAAATCTCAAGACTGTATTAGGTCACAAAGGAACTCCGGACAGATGGCTACCTGAGGTACCTATTAACATATCAAAAAACATAGTAACATAACCTATATAGCTTGGCTATAAACCAGTGATTCTCAACCTTCCTAATCCTGTGACCCTTTAATACAGTTCCTCACATTGTGGTGACCCCCAACCATAAAATTATTTCGTTGCTACTCCGTAACTGTAATTTTGCTACTGTTATGAATCATAATGTAAATATCTGATATGCAGGATATCTGATATGTGACCCCCAAAGGCTGGGAACCACTGAGTAACAGAGTCCTGACTTCCGTCACCCCTGTTCCCTACCTAAACCTTTCCAGACCTTTGCTTCCTTTCTCCGAAGCTTCTCTTTCCCACAACACCCTGCTACTTGGGCCTTGCACGCTCTTGCTTCTTCTCTTGTTCCTCAGCTCCTCTCTTGGTCTGCTTGCCCTCTCTCTTCTCTTCCTCTCTCATCCTCCCCACGCCTCCTCTCATGGCCCAGTTCAGTCTAATACCCAAGTCTGGTCTCCTGCTTTCTCTCTCTCTTTGCTCTGAACTCTTCCAGACGCTTCTGGCTGTACTCTCCTCAACCACACCGAGGAATGTTCCGCATGTAAACATTCTGGGTCTCAGGGAAACATAGTTCGTTCCTGCTGTGGAATGTTCTGGCTTGAGCTGTCTTTAGGGAAACTCACATTAGCTCCGTAGGGACTTTGGGCTCCCAGTGTGTTGAGGTTTCTAGTCTCTCAGCAGGAAAGACGCGCTGGATTCTCCTCAGGCCCCTTCCGTTTTCTGCGTTTGTTCCTCTTCCCTGTCTGATATTTGCTGGGATCTGGAGGGCAGGCAGCAGGCAGAGGCCATCTGAGGCCTGCTAGGGCTGCAAGGCCTCCAGAGGATGGTGGGCTTTACTAAGAGCACAAAACTCTTTAAGTCCAATGGAGGACCAAAGATAGACCAAAACAAACAAAATTCCCGAAGCCCAGCTTTTCAAACTGTGGGTGGGGTTGGACTCTAGCGTCCAAACACCGAGAAGGAGTCGCCCCCAGAGACCATCTCACACACCACAGCCGATGTAAAAGCATGAGGATTTTATTAATTCTGTCATGACAGGGTCCCCCAGCATTCGGGAAGCCGAGGGACCTCGAATAGCTGGTACAGTCAACTTTTAAAGGGGCCATAGAAGCAAGGGGGGTTGTTCTTTGACTATCCTGATTGGCTTATTTGAAAGGGCTATTACCAATAATTGACTGGAGAGCTGTTGCCAGATCAGATGAGGTAAAAGGTCATTTTGACCCCGTTTCCCAGGGGACCGAACCAAAACATACGTATATGGGTAATTGTTCAGGAACTGAGTATATGCGAGTGTAGCTGTTAGGTCCTTGGTTCCCAGGGGAGGAGGGGAAGCACTATGGCACAGAGGCTGAGAGGATTCAGAATTGTCAAAAATGGCTTCAGGATTGTCTTAAAGTCTTACAGTGGCAACAGAGCAAGCATTAATTCAGAAGTAAAGGTGTAATCACCCCGACATTTCGGGACGTATTCACCCATGTTGCAGAGTGTGATTTCCCAGCAGCCTTGGTTCTGACATGCACACTGTGCACTGTTCCTGTTCTGGTGCCACCCAGCAATGCATGCTGCCTGCAACCCTTCGGCTCAGCTCTGAAACTGTGCTACGGAACAAGCTGCAGTGTTTCTACTGTACTTACAAAGTTTTCTGTTCTTACGAAAACACTGAGGTTTAATTATGGAAAACAAATGCTTTCAATATTTTCCTGCTGTCGTTCCTCAGCATGTGTCACAGGAATACATTTCTGGGTCGGATTGTGTAAGAATATTTGATTTTAAAAATCCCTGTTTGAGCTGCTGACTTGAGCTTCATCAAAAGAAAACCATTCAGTGACTTGTGGCTTGAGATTGAGACAGAATTTAAGACAATTTCTGAAATGGCTCTGGAACATATTTCAGCTATTTTATACTCAACATTTATGTGAATTCGTGTCCTCAGCACTGACAATTATAATTCTGTCACTCCTGTAAACCACTGAAGCCATTCCATGTCCTATGGTATAAAATATGCCATATTTGCTATGTAAATATAAATAATTGCGTCCAACTCACTGCTATGCAAATTTGCTTTCATCTTTAATAAATGATAAAATTATATCAATAACTAAAAAAAATTATATGTATACCTAAGAATTGCTTTAAAAATTATTTATGAATTATTTCCTGTAAATGTTTGATTGGTTACACGTTTTATATCTATGTAGCTAGGGTGGCATCCAAGGGGTAGCCAGCAAAGAAAGTTTAAGCCCTGCCCTAAAGAACTTCTCCTGGCAGAGCATTCCCGCCCTCCTTTCTGGGAGCAGATGGTCTGGTGAGTTCTGCCAGGCACCCGAGTGGAGTGGCTGTGCTCTCCTGAGCTCTCCCTGTACCCACAGCCAATCCAGATCTCAGTGTCTCAGGCCCCCTGGGCCCTCAGACCAGGCAACAAGCATCCCAAAGCTGAGGTGGATGCTGGGCCCCTCCTCTGAGCTCCACTGTTTGGAGAATTGCCCAGCCCCCAGGCCTCTGGGTACCCTCGGATCTCAGCGTCAAGAGTGAGTGAGTGGGAACGAGGGGGCAGGGGCTGAGAGTTGCCATTACCACAGAAGTTGAGATGAGGCTTGCCTAGAGGTGCAGAGGCTCTACCCCAGCACACAGTATGGTTCATACAATAGGGGGTGCTGTGAGGGGGCAGGGACAGAAAGTCTGGCCTCCAGACTGAGGTGCCTACCTCTGGGAAGCGCTTTCCAGATCTGTCCTAACGGGACTCTCAGGTAGCAGCCCAGAGAGACTAGGAACCCAGGCCCCACTCACTCTGATACTCTCCTAGGACCCAGGTTGGTGGGGAATGTCCTTTCCACAACTCTTACACTGGCAGGGAAGGCCCAAATTCTCAGAGGAAGAGAGCAGAGGCCCGGATGGTTCATGTCCCCTGGGTGAAGGCTCCTGGTGTTCAGTGCAGGAACCAACGGGGGAAGAGAAAATGGGTCCGTTCCTTTGGTTTGGTGGGGTATGTGATACCATTAGAGGCACCAACCGGGGGCACCTCGGGTGTCATCTCAGCAAGGGAATTCCAGAAGAGTTGCCGCCGCCGTGCAGAGACCAGCTTACTTGGAGGTGGCACAAAGCCCAGGTCACTGGTTTTGTGAGAGAAGGCCCACACCAACATGACCCCTGGCTCCGCACCCGCCAGGCAGCTCTGCATAAGCTGGCTATTTGCAGCACTCTTCCTAGAGCCCAAGTAGGAGGGAAGTGAGTGAGGCTGAGTGGGAGAGAAAACAGGATGTGGCAATGCCAGACTGGCCAGGACCTGAAAGGGCTTTGGCAGGTCCCAGGGTGAGCCTGGAGTGCCACCTGGCTTTGGATTGCCAGCCCTCGGGCACTGTTTTCCTGACCAGCGCACCTCTTTTGATGCTAGCCAGCTGACCAGAGTTATCTGTGGATACCAGAGCTGGAGTGAGGGGGTAGCCAGCCCCTTCTCCTAGCCCTGAGGATAGACATGCCTTTGTGTTTCCCAGACAGGTTTTGGGGTGGGCAGGAAGGCTGGAAAGATGTGCTTTGAGAGCCTCCAGGCAGGAAAGAATAGCATCTCGCAGGGATGTCAGTCAGTGGGGCTGTATGTGGTCCAGCAGGGAGAGGCTTTCTCTGCTGGAGTGTTCAGGGACACCTGCTTCCTGATGTAGTGTCACACTGCCCTTGGGACAACGATCTGGGCTTTGCACAGGTCCATAGATTCTGCCCCCACCTCACCCCCAGGGTAGAGGACAGTGAGGGGTCCCTGGACATAGCCTGAGGCCACTGTAGCGGGGAGTATAAGCTCTGCACCCCAGGGGTTCCCAGGAAAGCACCTGAGTGGGAGGAATCCCTGAGAAGGAAGAGCTGCTGGTTCCTCACAGGCTAGTGCTAGATTTAATGGGATGTGGGAGACAATGCCTGTCTGGACAGCCATTCCTCCTGCAAGAGACCCTGGTGCTGACAGGAGGGGCTATGGCTCATAGCTCAATGGGATGGTAGAGTACTCATTTAGCTCATGTGAGGCCCTGAGTTCAAACCCCAGCATGACAGGAAGAGCCCTGAGACAGGCGTTATCACTACATGTCAAGCTTCACACAGGTCAGGCAAGAAAGTCCTATGCCTAGCGTGACGGCACACACCTTTAATTCCAGCACTCAGCAGACAGAGGCAGGTGGATCTCTGTGAGTTCCAAGCCTGTCTCGTCTACACAGTGAGTGCCAAGACAACCAGAGCTACGTAGTGAGGTCCCGTCTCAAAACAACAACCACCGAAAAGGAGGTGGTGGTGGTAGTTGTCCCGGACACAACACCTCCTTCCAGTTCATTTCAACTCCACCATGGCCTTGGGGAAACAGGTTGGTAGGAGGCTCTGCCAGTGAACGGAAGCCTGGTCCCAGGCTCTGGGGACATTACTCAGCATCTCTAAGGTGGCTCCTATTGGGCATGGCCAAGACAAGCTGGCTGCTTCACTGCTGCCGCCCCAGGAATTCACAGACAGGACGCAGGCACCTCAGCCTACAGGGCCTCAAACCTGGTGTCACCCAGAGCTGCAGAGCTGTGGCCGGTCCTAGGCTCCCTCTGTCACCCACCTAGAAGAGGGCCCAGAATCTGCATTTTTAACACAGCTACACTTGAGGGGACTCTGGCCAGCCCAGGCCTGGCGAGCATAACTCTGGCAGGCCTTGTGCCTCCCTCCCTTTCCTCTGTCTTGCTACAAGCGGTTAGACTACATTCCTAAAGCTAGGCACCAAGGCCTGTTCCCTTATTTGGCCACTTCCTTCTCCTGAAATTGACTACTAAGGTCCAGCTATCAAAAAGTATTGAAGTCCAGCAATCAGAAGCCCCCTTCGTGTATCCTGATTAATGTGCCCAAATAAAATGAAACCCCTCATCCTAACACAGGGTTTCCCCTTGTATCTTTATAAATCGCCATTTGCCTCTGTGCCACGTCTCTATCCAGAGGCAACCCTTTGTACCGCCAGGACAAATGTCCCTATCCCCTTTCCCTTCTCCTCTGTCTCCCATCTTTGTCTCTTATTTCCTGTCTTTTGTCCCTCTGGGCAAATAAATCTTTGTGCTGAGAATTTGGTCTTGGGGCATCCTGGGCCAATACTTTCCCTTGTAACATCCCCACGGGGCTCCGTGGAGCCTCAGGCCCACAGGACACCTGTTGTTCCCTCACAACTTTTCCCATCTGTCCCCTGATGGTGTTCAGCTCTGTCTGAAGTCCTCTCCAGAGAGCTTCTTCTTGGCCACTTCTCAACAGATGAACAAGTCACTTTTGTGTATAGGCATACTCCATGCAATATTTTCAATAAAATAAGTTTTACTCTAAAATTATTTGCTGTCAATCTGAAATTTAACTATAGCTGGGCATTGGGCTGTGGTTTTGCTTTGTCTTGTTTTTAGTTTTTGGTAACCGGAAGTGAGCTCAGGACCTCACACATGCTAGATGGATCAGGCTTTCCCACTGATCTACACCTTCGGCCCAAAGGAAATTTCTAACTAACCATTTTGGTTGTTTGTTTTGTTTTGCTTTGTTTAAGATAGGGTTTCTCTGTGTAGTCCTGGCATTTACTTTTTATTAGGTTAAACAAGATTTGTTTATTTTTATTTTTATGTGCATTAGTGTTTTTCCTGTATGTATTTCTGCATGAAGATATTGGATCCTGGAGTTAAAGGCAGTTGTGAGCAGCCATGTGGGTGCTGGGAATTGAACCCAGGTCCTCTGGAAAAGCAGTCAGTGCTCTTAACCATAGAGCCGTCTCTTAAGCCCCAAGATTTATTTATTTTTATTTTATGTGTATTGGTGTTTTGCCCACATGTATGTATGTCTACTGCCTATGGAAACCAGGAGAGGGTGATGGGGACCCTGGGGTTGGAATTACAGACTTTTGTGAGCTGCTTTGTGGATGCTGGGAAGCAAACTTGGGTCCTGTGCAAGAGCATCAAGTCCTCTTCTCTGCTGAGCCATCTCTCCAGCCCCCGTTTCTTTGCTTTAAGAGACAAAGTTGCATTATATTTTCTAGGCTGGCCTGAACTCCTGGGCTCAGGGGATCCTCTCACACTTCAGCTTCCTGAATAGCAGGCATGACATGCATGTTTCTCCAAGTCCCACAGCTCCTGCATTCGCTTTACAGTTTCTGGCAACCCTACACTAGCGGGACTCTCTGCACCGCAGCCTGGCAGCAGGCAGATGTTAGCTGGAGTCTCCAGGGCCACAGGTACAGCTTCGATAGCACCTCCTGCCCCAATCTGTTACAGGGAGAAAGAAAAGAGCAGACAGCTCAGGAGGTTAAAGCATCTGCTTCCCTGAGAACAGCTAGGGGAAAGACTGTTTCCAACTCCAGTTTGTACTGTTTATCCCATAAAGATGGCTGCAGTGGGAACACAAGGTCAGAAGCTCATCCGGGATTCTGCCAGTCGGGACTCCAACATGACTGTCTCACCAGGAGTTCTCCCGGCACTTCCGTCGGATGCTGCTTTGATGGGGTTTTATTATCTACCACTTGCTGGTTTCTCTTTTACTTTTGCTTTCAATATAATAAATTCTCTCTCTCTCTCTCTCTCTCTCTCTCTCTCTCTCTCTGTGTGTGTGTGTGTGTGTGTGTGTGTGTGTGTGTGTGTGTCTGTATGTGTGTTTCTGATTTTCTGAGATAGGGTTTCTCTGTGTAGCCCTGCCTGTCCTGGAATTCACTCTGTAGCCCAGACTGGCTTTGAACTCACAAAGATCCGCCTGCCTCTGTTTCCTCTCCAGGTCTTTGTAAAGAGCATTTTGTGAGGCTGGAGAGATGGCTCAGCTGTTAAGAGTACTTGATGATCTTCCAAAAGACCTGGCTCAGTTCCCAGCACACACATGGCAGCTCAGAACCATCTGTAACTTCCATCCCAGGGGATTTGATGGTCTCTTTTGGATGTAAATGTTCCCTGGGAGCCATGAGATCACCAGGTCTTTTGACTGAAACAGAGAGCAGGCAGAGGGGAGAGGCAGGACTCATGGGCACGTAAATAGTGGGAAGAGGGCTCTCTGGTTTCCAGGGCCTGTCTGTGCTCTCAGGGCAAATAGGCTGGACATCACTGTGGAAAGACCATCTGAAGCTGAAGAGACAGCTTGGGGGTAAGAACTCTTCTTTTCTTGCAGAGGATCAGAGTTAGGTTCCCAGCACTCACACTGAGTAGCTCACAGCTGCCTCTAACTCCAGTTCCAGGGGATGTGATGCCGTCTTCTGACATCAGATGATCACACACGCGCGTGCGTGCGCACACACACACACACACACACACACACACAAATGATGATGATGATTAATAATGATGATGACGACGACGATGATGGCTCGATGTGGTGAAGCACACCTTTAATCCCAGCACCCAAGAGGCAGAGGCAGGTGGGTGGCTCTCTATGCCTCACCCCTTTTCTAAGTCTGGGGTCAGCTTTAACTGCTGAATTTCTCTGCAGTCCAGGAAAGTGGACAGGGAAGGGCAGTGGCTGGAGGGACTGAGAGCCCTCAGGTAAGCGACATGCTAGGCCCAAGGCTGACAGTGACCCCTGGGGAAGCAAGCGGCTCTTCTGCAGGTCACTTTCACTGGGAGCTTTGCCTGGGAGTCCATGCTCATTCCCTGAGCACAGAAGACCCGGCTCATGCTATCTGTCACCATGAGCCAAAAAAGCTGGGACTGCACATAAACCAACTTGTCAGCTGGGGCACAGGACCCTTAGGTCCTCACTGGTTACTGGGAGAGCCAGTCTAGAGGACCATGGACTGCCCTTCTCCCTCAGAGCCCACCATGTTAGGAGGTAACAACTGCCAGCAGGTAGACTCAAAGAGGAAGCCCTAAGCGGGCTGTGAGATAGGTCTCTAGGCCCAGCTCCACCATGGGCTTCCGGTGATTGGGGGGGCAGGGGCAGACACCTGCCCAGGTGAAAAGATGGTACTTGGCCCATGGTTCCCTGGCTGCTGGCTTCTTCTGATTCGCCTAGAGTTATTTTTTGTTTGTTTCGCTTTACTTTTCTGAGTAGTTCCGCCTGTTATAGAACTTGCTCGTGTAGACCAGGCTAGCCCTGAAGTCAGAGATTCGCCTACCTCTGCCTCCAGAGTGCTGGAATTAAAGGTTTAGCCCAGCTGAGCCTAGAATTTTGAATGAAGGTCAATGCTGTAGGCAGACAGATTTCTGCAATTCAGAATGTTCCACTATGTGGGGCATGCTGGGAAGGAACAAAGTGCATTCTGGTCTTCTCACTGACCCAGCTAGTGACCAGTGAGAGTGTCTCCATCCTGATGGATGCCTCTGATGGCTAAGCATGGGCATAGAGGGTCACAGATTCACACCTCGATTCTTGAGTGCCTTCAACACACTACTGTGCCCCTCCCCATCCTCCACCCTTGGCTCTCTCCTACTCTCAGGGCCTGTTTCTACCTCCCAGGGAATTCTACCTCCCAGGGAATTCTACCTCCCAGGGAATCCTCCTGCTGTCTGCTTCTGTTCTGGAGTACCTCTCCTCAAGCTCAAGGGCTAGCCATGGTCCCTGAGACTTCTCTCCCACCCCTAAACCACAGCCATGTTCAAAGGGCTTCTGCTTGGACCCTGCCTGATGCTCTACCCACAGCAGGCTCTTCACACTCCCAGCATAATCCTGGCCAGTGGAACATTCTGTATTCAGAAGCTGGCCTGCCTGTAGGGTCCATCTAGAATCTGGGGGCACTCGGGGATCCCCTCGTCACAGCACCAACAGTTTACGAAGTCTTCCATTTTCCCTGCATACTTTCTCCAGCTTTAAATCTTCATTCTTTCCCTATCACTCCAAGAGTTTGGAACGTGTGTCCACCCTTGCTGGTTGCTCTTCCAAAACCTACTCTCGGGGTTACTCACATCTGACTGAAGCAGCAGCCTGGACAGTTCTTGTCAGAGGATATTTTGTTGCTCATGTTACCTTCCCAGCCTTAGTGCAGGCTCAGCGGTCCAAGTATCCTATTCACTCTGTCTTGTGGGTCAGACTCTGATCAGCAACTGACCCGACCATGCAGGCCCAACGCAAGAAGAGAAGGAAGGTCGTCGGCCAGCAGAGGGCGCTGCACACCCGCCGGGAGACTCGCGGCTGAGCGCTGCCGCCGCGGGGCGCCAGAACGCTGTAGTCTAGGTAGCCTGTGCCTGCTGGGTGACGCCAACCTTAAAGACAATGGGAGGGACACTGAGCATAGTTAAAAATGGGACACGGTGGAACTGGCTTCGCCCCATTACTTTCGCTGCCTGCCTTGGTCCACCCTAGCACTATCCCGATTCCCAAGCCAGCCTGGCCTGCCCGACTCCAGGACCGCGCTCTGCCAGAGCAAGTGGGGGAGGTGGGGATGGTACCTGGGGTGCTGAGTCCACACGGAGCTCTACTTTCCTCCAGGGATGAAATGGGGACAAAACCTCTTTCTGGTCAGAAGAAAAAGGTCACATTGTGACTTCTTCCTTCCCTCCAGGGAGGATACTCAGGCTCGGCATTTAATCCAGCCAGAGGTACTGAAAAAGCCTTTCACTGGAGCCCACTGTTCTTGGCAGCTAGGGGGAAAATCACATACCTGTGATGGTTAGTTTTGAGACTCATATTGACTGGGTTGCATTTGGGCAAGTGTTTTTCTGGGTGTGTCCCCAGGGTTGAGGTGGCGGCAACAGAGCAGAACTTGGCCGCACGTCTCACAAGGGACTGGCCCTTTCTCAGATGTGCCACGCCCTCTTGTAGCACTTCCGGGAATGCTCTGCACCAGTTGTACCCACAGGTGTCTCTGAAATCTTCCTCGCCCTTTCCTGCCTCCTCCTACTTTCCGTGGTTAGGGTTTCCAACAGATCCTTTGCCTAGGAACGCCCTGAACAAAAACGGTTTGATTTTCTCTTAAGTTGCTAGCCTGTCTGGCAACGTCAGGTCTGGTGTCTTGGTCTAACTTTGCCCTCCTTATTGCAAAGTGGCTGCAGTCGTTCTGGACACTGAATACTTCTCATTCAAGAAAGAAATGAACAGTGATGGGTAAAGTGCTTTCCCACATCTACCTTCCACTCATGATGGAGGAAAAAGGCTTTGTCAGAAATTTCCAAAAGAAGTCGTCCCCTTTCATCCATCTCATTGTCCAGAGAGAGAGCCATGAGGGGCCCTCAGAGCAAGTCTGAATCTACATTCTTGAGATCAAAGGAATTCAGTTGAGAACAAACCAGGGAATGGCAGCAGAGGAAGGGGGTGGACGTGAGGGCAGAACAGATAGTCCAGGCACCATATAGTCTGTCTCTTCATCCTCTAGCAGCAGCTTGTCCATTAGTGGCAGGCGAGGAGCTCAGACTTTAATCTGAGCCAGCTGGAGCCCTCAAAAGGCTTTCAGCGACAGGGCTGTTTTTGTCCTATGTTACTCTGGTGATTGGGGGCTGTAAGGGGAGGTAAGGCGATGTGGGGTTATTAAGGGGAGGAAATTGGGGTGGCTCCTGAGAACCCTTTAGGGGCAAAGCCATAGCTTGCTTGTCTTAGGGGAGGTGAGTCAAATCCAAAAGAGATACCAAGAACCCGAGGGTTATGGTGGAGGAGGATGGGTAGCCAGGCCCATGTTGAACTTGAGATGCCCGGGGTGTAGAGGGTCTTATATAGGAAGCAGTGGTGGCAGGTCTCAAGGAGGGAGGAAGGGCTTAAACTTGGGCCTGAAGTCCCAGGGGAAAAGGGCTTCACAAGACATGAAAGAAAGCTGTCCCCACCCCAACTCTCATTTCACAAAAGCCTGTACTCACACCCTCAGGTAAACTGTTGCTCCCCAAAGAAGTCTACCAACACCGGCCCATTCCTGGAACTCAGCTAACCAGGATTCCAGATGGACCTGTCTATCACCTGAAAGTTATTCACATCCCCTCAACTGCTTCTGGAGGGATCCACGTATGCCCTTTCATGCATCTGTGTTATTTTTGTAAGCTTTACAATGTGAGCATAAACTGTGTCCAGAGGCTCACTCATGTGTCTCAACACTTGGCACCCAGATGGGTAGTGGTGTTTTGAGAAGTGATGAAACCTTTAGGAAGTGGGCCACTCTGGGCCAGGCCTTATGGGTTATAGTTCTGGTGGGGCATTTGATTTTTAATGTTTGTATTGGTCAGGGTCCTCTAGTGTTACAGAATTTATAGTCTCTCTCTCTCTGGACTAAAATGGTTTATAGGCGGTGGTCCTGCTAATCCAACAATGGCTGCCTATGAACAAAGGTACAAGAATCCAATGCTTGCTGAGTCCACGAGGCTGAGGCTGGATGTCAGTACTCACCAGAATTCCAAAACAGGCTCTCACACCAGTGAAAGAATGGCCTTGCCAGTGAGGTTGAGCAAGAAGGCAGAGAGAAAACATCTTTCATGTTTTTTACATAGGCTGCCAGTAGAAGGTGTGGCCCAGATGAAGGGTGGCTCCTCATACCTCTAAAGTCCAGATTAAAAGTGGGTTTTCCCACTTTGAATGATTTAAGAATCCCCCACAGATGTGCAGACATTTAAGACATAGTCAAGTTGACAAACAAGCACGGCCATCACAGCTTAGACAGTTCTGTCTGCATGTTTTTTTTTTTTATTTTTTATTTTTTTTATTTTCGAGACAGGGTTTCTCTGTAGCTTTTTTGGTTCCTGTCCTGGAACTAGCTCTTCTAGACCAGGCTGGCCTCAAACTCACAGAGATCCGCCTGCCTCTGCCTCCCGAGTGCTGGGATTTAAGGCGTGCGCCACCACGGCCCGGCCTGCCTGCATGTTTGTAACTCCCCCAGAACTAGAGTTATAGACGGCTTTGCGCCACCATGCGTGCTCAGATCCTTCATAAGAACAAATGCTCTTAATCACGGACTCGTCTCTCTCCAGCCCAGGGGCTACTTTAAAAACACAATCGAAACTTTGCTTCCCTACCCCACACGTTACAATTTTTGAGAAAAAAAAAAAAAAGGTAAACCACAACCAGGACCTGTGCTGTGATCCGTGCATATCCTTTTCTCCTCCGCGTGCCAAGGTTCTCATGGGTAACTGGGTTTAATGTGCAAAGAAGCCTTCCCAGCGAGCTCTCGGCTCTGGGAAAAGGATCTCTTCAAGCTTGTTCAATTATTTACTAACGCAACGGACCCACTCCAGGCTGAGTTCATCACACCCTGTCCTTTCCATTCTTAGACCTTCCTTTGACCAAGGTGCTGCGGTGGGGCTCAGGTGAAAGGCAGGCTTTGCTGGTTATTTCCTGGTTACTGGGATCTCAGTCCAGGAGGTCTGTGGGTCCTGGCGCAATCCCTTTCTCACTGAGCTCTGAGGATTCTAGAAGTGACTTCTCTGCACTTCCCACCCTCCTGGCCCCCTGCTAACAGGGAGGCTAACACAGGCAAACAGCTCTTTGGGGCCGGATGAAAGGATAGAGGGATTGTGCCATTAGTGACTCGGTAAGGAGAAGAGACCTCACTTGCAGGTCCTGCTGCTCACACCATATCAGACTTGGTGTGAGTCAATGCAAACACAACACTAGAGAGAAACTTTTAGGATTCTGAACAGTTCTCAAATAATATATATAATTCTGTTAAAGATCTGTCAACTCCATACCAGATTAATCATCCACTTTTTTTTTGTGTGTGTGTGCTCAAAAACCTTGTACTATAGAGCGCAGGATCACCTCCTCAAATCAAGAACAGTGTCTTTCAACCTGTGGGTTGCAACTCCCTGGGGTCAAACAATCCTTTCACAGGGGTTGCCTAAGACCATGGGAAACACAGATACTTACTTTACGATTCACAGCAGTAGCAAAGCTACAGTTACAAAGTCACAATGAAATAACTGTATGGTTGGGGGACAGCACAGGAGGAAGGCTGAGAACCACTATCTAGAATCTCTTCCAGAGGAAAAAGGTGGCTACTGGGAAAATGCCTCACTTCTCTTCTCAGTGGGAACTTCATGGAATCCACCTAGCAGAAAGGAGAAAATCTGTTCTCTAAACGTGCACACTGCTAAGTGATAACTTAAAATGCAATCCATGTAAACATGAATTGAGTATAAAGATGTCATTGGGGGCAGGGGAGTTGTATCTTGAGAGGTAATTCACTACGTGTAGTCATGAATGAAATGGGGACGGAGTTTCTTGTTTCTATTTCAGGAAAACAAAGAATCCGGTTAGTGGTATGCTAAGGTTTGATTCTCTCACTTGATGTTTGTTGGGCTGATGTCAGGCCAACAACAGGAGGCTCTCAGACCCTTCTGATGTGCTCCCAGGTGGCTACTGCCAGTGTCTCCAAGTGAGGAGGTGCCTGCTGAGCGGACACGGGCATCTGTTGTGGCCCACCATGGCTATTCCTAGTTACAAATCCAGAAGAAAGGCACCCATCTGTTCACCACACATGCTGGAATATTCATAGTGGCACCGCTCATAATAGCCCCAAGCTGGGAACTACTATATCACACTGAGAACGGACCACCCACCGCCATGCGTTGTGGATGAGTCTCACGTACATTGAGAGAAAGATGCCAAGCACCAAAAGGCACAGTCCCATTTATGTCAAGCGCAAGAGACAGCTAAGTGTGGAGAAGCCAGCAGAGGTGAACTGGCTGTTAACTATGGAAAGAATATGAGGGGATCCCAAAGACCCAGAAAGAATGCTTCTTGACCCGGGTGCTTTTTTTTTTTTAAAGATTTATTTATTTATTATGTATACAACATTCCTTCCATGTATGTTTGTATGCCAGAAGAGGGCACCAGATCTCATTATAGATGGTTGTGAGCCACCATGTGGTTGCTGGGAATTGAACTCAGGACCTCTGGAAGAGCAATCAGTGCTCTTAACCTCTGAGCCATCTCTCCAGCCCGACCCGGGTGCTTTTTATACGTGCATTTAGTGACTTTGTGTGGCCAGTTTTCTGTTTTATTCCAACTGAAAAAGGCCAAAGCACGATGGTGGTCATCCATTTGAGGGGGTTCTGGTTGAAAACTCCTCTCAACAGTCTTGACAGGAGTTAGGGGATGGCCAGTCAATGGAGACACATCTGTCCCAGCAGGTTGAAATCTATCTTTAAGTTAGATTCCAAAGGTTCTAAGCTCAGGGATAGAGCTTTGAAAAATGTTATCTCATGTCACAACTGAGTTTCCTGGCTTCACAAACACAACTGTGTGTATTGTGTGGATCTTACAGTGACAAATATCCAATTACTGTATCCAATTACCTGGAGTAATAAAGTTTCTTAATTTCACAACCTTTTTGCCTTCATGTATGTATGTGTACCATGTATGTGCCTGATGCCTGTGGAGCTAAGAAGAGGGGGTGGGTGAGATCCCCTAAAAACTGGAGTTACAGCCAGTTGGAAGCCACCATGTAGGTACTGGGAACTATCCCTGGGTCCTCCTAATAAGCAGCAAGTACTCTAAGGAGACATCTAAAGTCACCTTTAAAACTTAGTTCTGAAGAAGAGATCTTCAAGATGGGTATGACAAGTGCCTACCAGCACTTGGGAGGCCGAGGAAGGAGGCTCATGGTCTGAGCTACAGACAATATTCTCACGAAGACCGAGGAGAACGAGTGAAGCTGTCTCAAGAACTCTTGTGATCCTGTCCTGCCAGCCTGGGTTGTCTGCAGCAGGCAACTCCAGACAGGCACCCCTCAGCACACTGCAATCATAGAAACCATGACAGGATGACTTCTGAAGATCCAAACCTTCTAGAGTTAAAGCAGAAAACCCACAGCAGCCCCACGGCTTGGTGCAGATGCCCACTGTACCCAGACTACCTTCTCTTGGCCCATCATCCAGCACCCATGGGGCAGCAAGTGTGTTATCCTGGAATGTTCAGTCTTAGGTGGTGGGCTTCAAGGAGTATCTTCTTGTAATCTGTGGGTTCTCAAACATATTTTACACTATATATACTCTTGTTCTTTTGTGATGGATGATGGGGATTTGGTCTAGAAAGAAAAAATACAAAAGTTGGGGCCCAAGTGAACTCTTAGTCCCCATGCCGTGTACTATTACAGGGGTACCAGGGATAGTCTGCATCTGGAGTGCAGCACAAAGGTTTGGTTCCAGGACTGATCAGGCTCACTTCTGGGACTCGGGGCCTAGTGAAGTTAGGTCGTGGACTCTGTCCTTGAAGGTGATGGCAGTCCCCCCTCCTTTCTTTTGCTCATTGCTGCCTGGCCACCATGACATGGCCATGCCTCCTCTGCCACCTTCTGCCACACTGCTGTACCATAAGACCAAAGCAAAGGGGTTATGTAATCAAGGACTGAAAACTACAGTCCAGATAAACCTTTCTTCCTCTTCTTTTTTTAAAAGATTTGTTTATTTACTATGTATACAGTGTTCTGTCTGCACGCCTGCCTGCAGGCCTAAAGAGGGCACCAGATCTCATTATAGATGGTTGTGAGCTACCAAGTGGTTGCTGGGAATTGAACTCAGGACCTTTGGAAGAACACTGAGCCATCTCTCCAGCCCACCTTTCTTCCTCTTAAGTTGAAAGAACTTTGTCTCAGCAACAGAAAACTGACTGGCACACTTTGCTTAATTAGAAATCAGGCTGGTAAATAAGGAAAGGAATGGAGTTATTTAATAAAAGGTGCTTGGGTCTTTGTTCCAACGAGGCCATTTATATTTAGGTCACATCATTTGCACTTATTGAATACATCACCAGGTTTCCATTAACACCGTTAGACCAAGGAAGAAGAGACTCATCCTGAGAAATGGAGGTAGGTTGCCTGCCCCTCCTTGGATGAGACTGCAGAAGGATGGGCAAGCAATCTTCTGATTGAGAACTAACTGTAGAGCAATGTCAGAATCACAATCATGGAAATGGGACAAAAAAACTTTTTCATAGGATATATTAGGTAAACGAAGAATAACTAGCAAAATAAATACAAATCTCTTTTGAATTAGGTATTGTGTCTTTTTATTTCAAAAGAAAGATACCAAGAAGCAGAAGAATGAAGCAGTTAAAATCAGCAAAGCTGCAAAGTAGGAAAGGAAGCTGAAAGGGAGACAGATCTGATTAGACGACAAAACCGTTAGTGCAAACCCTAGGGTCCACGGCTGCAAGCCCAAGTCACAAGTCCAGCTCCAGCAGCTTGCTGACCCGTCAGCCACAGGGCTCAGCCCTTTTTGCTGAATCCTAGCTCTGCACATTCTAGACAGGTCATGCACATACATGTTACACTTCAGGGTTACATGAAATTGCATGCAGTTCACACATAACATTATTGGAAGGCACTGTAATATGTAGCAGGAGCTGCTACTTTCTGGCAAGTCTTCCTAGGGTGGATCAAAAGTGGTCCTCCATATTAAATCATTGGAAACTTTGGTGCCAAACTCAGGCACTTCCCGATCCTACCAAGCCAACCATCTTGCCTTCTCACCCTCTCTTCTATTTCCCTTTCTTAAAGCACGTGCCAAGCTTGGATGATGGTGTTTCCTGACGATGAAATTGTGTTTCATACACACTTTCAAACAATTTCAGTCCATCAAGCAAAATTTTACAGTAAGCTATAAAATTTACAGTAAGTTGTGGCCAGTTTCATTTCTCCTGAATTTTAGCAAAGCCTATAATCCACACTATTCACTGAGATAAGATACACAAGGTTCCAGCTAGCAAATGATAGGTGTCTACTTAACTTCTCCAGTCTGACTCCAGTGATGCTGTTTCCACACTTTAGAGTACCAAAGTCCCAGTTCACAGACTTTAGCAAGGAGAACAATTCTGGGCAGCGCTGAAGGAAGATGACATGAGACAAGTCCAGGATATTCTCTAAGTAAGGGCACAGGTTCTGACTATCCACCTCAATTCTAAGACTGTCCCTAAACTTTCAACCATTGTGCTATTCTAGTGTATGTTTTTGGTTTATCAACTTGAGGTCTGAGAAGAAAAATGCATGTAAGGATCTAAATCTGGTTCTTTAGCCAGGAAGGGGCATCACTGACTCCCTAACTCCTAAAAAAGAAAAACCAATGCTAGGAATGGCTTACACGCTACACCTGGGCCTCCTCACTGACTCCCAGAGGCTCACCAGGTTTGCATCAGGCAGAGGATCTGGATCTTCTCCCACGGGTCAAACCCTGAGAGTTTCTAGATGGAACCCCCAGGCAACTGTCTGAGTTCTGTTCTGGATAAAGAACAGATGCAGTAGTAACCTTTTGTCTGCGCACTGGAGATTCAGTGTGTGCCTACGATTACAGATGGTAGAAAGGCTTCTTCAAAAGTACCCCCCCCCCCATTACAAACATATATTATAGAGATATTTTCTACCCACTACAGATGTCTCGAGATAGAATTTAAGAAAATCCTATCCTGGTTTGCTGACATGTATGAGAATAACTCGATCCTTCCCACCACATACATACATCATGAAAAACAAGTCCTGTCAATGAGAGATGAATGCCAATACATACAGCAAGACTCTCCTGAAGAGCAAGCCAAGGATCAGAAAACTCAGTGTCAAAGGGGCGCCTGGCCTTTAACTGTAAAGACTGAGTTAAAAACAAGAAACCAAGAAGGAATGGATTCATATAATAAAGAGCAGAGAGGGAAGTGTGGTGTCATTCTTTGTTTCAAGCTGACAGTGACATGGTACACAGGACACAAGCAGAAAGAACACTGCTGAGGTGCATGCTCTCCAGGAAAGAAGGATGGCGAGGTTGCTAACCTCCCCAGCTTAGTAGTCAGCGAGCTTAGAAGCAGGTCATGAAGCATGAAGACAGCACCCAGGGCTGTCTATCACTGACAGCCCACTAGAGCACAGGTCTGAGAACCACCCCATGACATCAGCAAAAAACACTGGTCTTTCTGATAGCATACGCCTCTACTGAAGCCACCAAGTTGTCCCCAGGATTTCATCTTATGGAAGCATACAAATGATGCAGAATGGACCAACAATAACCAGTGCCTAACAGAACGCTTCTGACCTCAAAATAGCCATCTACTGATACTTCCTTATTCATAAACAGGATGTAAGTTTCTCACTGAACATAATCTAGTCTTTTTAAACATTAGAGGCTGCTCTTTAAGAACAGAGAGCAGAGGGTTGGAGAGATGGTTCAGCAGTTAACAACATTTTCTATTCCTTCTAGAAGCCCCAGCATCGAAAGGGTGGCTCACAGCATCAAAACCCCAGTTCCAGAAGATCTGATGCCCTCTTTTGTCCTCCAAAGGCACCAGGCACATATGTGGTGCACAGACATACATGCAGGAAAACATCCATAGGCATAAAAAAAATTCTGTTTCTTGAGCCAAATAACAAACCAACCACAACTACAGAGGGCAGAATAATGAAGAAACCAACTAAATTTCAGAGGTAGAAGGGACCTTACAGACGAGCAATATGGCACGCAAGACCCCAACTCCATGCCTGCCTCAGGAACGTGGAAATAGAGGACATACCTGAAAGAGTACTACACTCCACACAGGGGCCGCATGTGCCTGGATCACTGTCAGCAAGCGACATGACGAGCTTAGGAGAAGCAAAGTCCTGGAAATGCCCCACCCCCGCCCCAGTGGCAACTAATTTTTAACACGGTTTTTTTCCCAATTACCTTTCTCTGAGATCGTTCTCCTAGGCAAAGTGCAAAGATGCTACCATGCAGCATCTCAGTCTCTGAAGGGCTAAGTTAGCTCAGTTCTGAGTTCTCCTGATACACAATGGAAGCCTAGTGGCTTTAGCATCGGGTAGGGCTTGTGATTATACCTCAAGATAGACAGACCTTAGACTAGAGGGTAAAAACGCGTGGGGAAATTCTACAAGTTAAAATATCAAATGCCAAAATATGCCTACACCCAGGTTCCAACCCGGCAGTGGAATGACAATCTTATGCTGGTATGTCTCACCCAGAAGGAGTTGAAAATCATAAAAAAAATATATATATATAAGCGCTTAATACTATATGAAGCATATAAAAACCTGTGTAGATAGAAGTAAGGAATGTTGAATTTCAGACATTTTTAGATAATACCTTGAACAAGGTTTGTGTCACATTTACTACATTTTGATTTCTTCAGTGCCAGGGATTAGTTCAGAGCCTCATACACACTGTGAATTCCTACGACGACAGAGCTGCATCTCAGTGCTAGAATATGTGCACACGTCCTTCCTTTGGGGTACCAGTTTCTTTGTGCCGACTGGCTGGTCTGCCTGTGCATATGTTCTAAGCCTACTTGGAAGAACCACCACTAACAGCATATCAACTGGCAATATCATTCACTGCCTGTATTAAGAGAATTTTTTTTTTAGAAAAGGAGTCTATTATCTACTGCTAAAGAAATCTTCCTGGAGTCAAAAGGAGACGACTAAGGCAGATTTACGGAACAATAAATGGTCACTTACAAATAGTTTTTTGATGAAGCACATGGGCATCTCTAATTTCTATGACAACAGGTTAACTTATGTTTAGAAAGGGCTGGATTTAGTGATGAGCTCAGCGGTATGCTTGTGACCCTGATCAAGGTCTCCCATTACCCAGGAATCCTAGGGTCCTACACCAGAACCTTCTGAGGCTGTGTGATGAGTACCTGGTAACCTTCAAACTGGGGTACAGTGACAGATCTCCAGTCCAAACACTTAACGGATGCCTCCGTTTTCCTCTCTCCTATATGTTAATGAGCAAGCATCGGAGACATAGGGTGCCTGGCACACATGGTGCTAACATTTCAGTGAGTTTATACAACAGAAAGCATCTATAACTGAAGGGAAACGTTATTTCTCAACCCCCTGCTCCTCATGTGCATCTGTATCTTTAGATTTCAATGGATACGATCAATGACTGTAGCAAATTCCTTTTATCATCTTAAGTCACCATGACCAAGTCACTTTTAACCCTTTCAGTGACTGTTGCTTTACAAATTAACACAGTTCATACTTCATTTTCAAATTTACATTTTTGCCAAAAAGCTCAGTTTTCCTTGTATGAGTTGACTATTCACTAGTACTCGACTGATGGGAAGTACCTGTCTGTTATCCCATAAATATATTGTACCATTTAACTTTCTTTTCTAATCAACTATAAGAGTTTAAAAATTGGACTGTTTCATTTTTCCAACATTAAAATATAAAGGAAAAAGGAGCAAGGCAAGAAAGCTATGCTAAACTGAAAACGTGCCTCCTTAGGAAGCACAGTTAGATCCCAGAACACATGTAAAAACGCTGGGTGCAGTGGCACAAATTAGGAAGGTCAGCACGTGGAGGCAGAGACAGGAGGGTCCCTGGGGCTAGCTGAATTTGAGCTCTCAAGGGTCAATGAGAGACCTGGTCTCAAAAGAAGTGGGTGGCAAGGGTCAACACTGGTCTCTACTTGCACATCCATGTACGCATTCACCCATACCAAAGACATTAAAGAGAACCTTGGTACTTCAAAAAATTCACAAGGGAATGAGATTTAATCCACAGCCTATTCTGATATTGGCAATAGAGAAAAACCGTTATCACAGTTCCCCTACCCCCAAGAATATTTGGCATAAATAGATGGCTTTTCTTGAGATTGCAAATTTTAGCCTCTCAGTCAAATGGGTGTATGCTCAACAAAAAACAACTCCTGTTAAGTACATTGTCTCCAAGGTCTTCATACAAAATACTGACCAGACTAATTGTTTAGTTAAACTCCTTAAAATACAGCAAGTTTTTTTTTTTTTTTTGTTTTGTTTTGTTTTTCGAGACAGGGTTTCTCTGTGGTTTTGGAGCCTGTCCTGGAACTAGCTCTTGTAGACCAGGCTGGTCTCGAACTCACAGAGATCCGCCTGCTTCTGCCTCCCGGGATTAAAGTGCTGGGATTAAAGGCGTGCGCCACCACCGCCCGGCTAATACAGCAAGTTTTGACTTCAGAAGAAGCATTGAACTTAGAAACGGGTAAATGGCTCTTACCAAAACATCAGAGGTATCAACTCCAGTAAACTCTTAGGATCCTTTTATATTTCTCAGAGTTCTGGGTAGATGATCAGATACCAATTCTATTAAAAATAAAAATGGCACTACTAGGAATAGGCTGGAGTTTGGAGGTGAAAACTAGAATAAAATGTCTTAGGAAAATGTTTTTTCTCACAACTTGATAAATGGACAGGCACTCCCTTTACACTGTCTTATACAACATCATTTTCATGCTATGACCCATAGGACTTGATGGTTTTGTTTTAGACTAAGTCTATCTATGCAGTCCAGCCTGACCTCAAACTCAAAATCCTCCTGTTTCTGTCTCCAGAATACTGGATTGCGAGTTATGTCCACAAGATCAGAGACCATAGTAAAGGGCTCAAACAAGTCTCATGGCCCACATGAACAAACTACACGTCCTGCAGCTCATCTTCACAGGCCCTGCGCCTAAAAGCATGAGTTCTTCATAGCAGCACTGAAAAGAGGATAAACTTAGGAGACGGTAGCCTAAGTCAGGGAAACTGAAAAGCTTACCATCTGCTGCTTAATTCATTTCTGAATGAGAAGTGACTAATATGTAGAGAAGGCAGGAATGTGAGTTAGGACACAAGGAAAAATCAGCCAGCATTCTCACAACACTGGCTACATAACGGCTACAGATTAAAGCCAGAAACACATAGTTCACAAAGAAAGAGGACAGCTTGGGATAGAGGCGGGGGTCTGGTAAAAGGAAAAAAAAAATACAAGACTGTTGTACTTCTAATGAAGAAATTATAGTTTCAAAATGGAACTCAAAACTGATACTTTATAATAGATAAAAATGCTGAGATTTACAGACACGGAGGCAATATAAAGAGATCAATATAATGTAGAAAAACACTACAGATAGTATAGACTACTACATTTAAAAAGTTAATCTCTTGGCAATAACCTTTAATCTGCAAATTATATGAACAAAAATGAACTGTGCTGTGTAATATGATCATGAAATATATGATCATGTTCTAGAACAAAAAAATGGAGTAAAACATATTTCACCATCTTGACTATAAAAGACACTGTGTCAAGGTGTGCTGAGAAAATGTAAGATATAAGGACACACAACACTTACTTCAAAATAAAAGGCAGAGAGATCATTACATATTCCCTTTGTGATATTTACTATTCCTGATTTTGATGAAATCTTAAAGAACAGTGGCATGATGTGTAAACTGTAAACAGTAAAGCCTTGGGCTTCGTTAGGTGCTAATTTTCACCCAGTATCACTTGGTTTAGAATTAACACATTACTTCAGAAGGTCTTCTAAGTGTCACAAACAAGAAACATGTATATACTGAAATTTTATTTCAATCGCACAAATGAAGTTAGCGTGTAGGAAATTTAAATGAAACAGGTATGGTAAAAACAGCAGAGAACTGAAAAACCTAAACAGGAAACACACCTGCAGCATGAGGATTCAACATTCATCAGTGTTTCATCTTTAGTTCTGATTGACACATTAGGTCTGTAAGTCTTTAGACAGACTTTGAGATCATGACGACTATTCTTCAGAGATCTCAGCACCAGCACTAAGGTTTGTACATTCAGTCAGTTCGCTATCGACTTGCTAGCCATTCACAAAGTGTGTTGTACGGAGTTGTCGCAGGTCAGATCACAGTGTTGAGGAGAGCAGTGCCTTCCTGTAGCTAGAAAGGGTCCCTAAACTGTACTCAGCTGAAGACATTCAACACACAAAAGCAAAACCCATCATCATCATCATCATATGCTTTCAAGGAACTGTTTTGGGAAAATAACCTAAGCTTCTGTTTCCCATTTTAATCACTGAAATCTCTAACAATGACAAGACTGTCATGTATGACAGTGAACGCATAGAATGGTCCAATTAAGCTTCTAAGAAGGAATACATTTAGCCATGTGGGATAATGCAATATTATGGAGGATATAGCATGAGTCAACACTGGTTCTTTTTTTTTTTTATCATCTTACACAGACATTGTGTTAAATATTAGACCAAGGCACAAAACGTTTAGTGCATAAACCAGTTTCTTTTAGGACTTAGCATTTGCCTTTAGTACTCTGTCTCACTTTGGACCACTTATATCCTGTACTCTACCTACTATAGACTATTTCACTTCAGCAACAAATCGAGTGATTTTTGATCAGATCTGTAAGGGATGTACACATTTACATTATTAAAGTAGCTGCATAATCCAAGTTCAACAGTAAAATGAAACGCCTATTTCTTGTAGAGAACAATTTATAAGCTTGCCACATCATTAATGCCTTTACTATTACTGCATGACAACAATGGGTAGAAAAAGAGCTGTGTATTTGAACTATGATAGCTCATCCCTCACAGTTTAATCTAAAAGTAAAGTTTCTACAGAAACAAACTCTTACAAAGGAAAAAAAAAACCTCATTCGACTTCTCTGTATTGAGTGCGAACTGTAATGTTTAGAAAACCACACGATCACCAAGTTTGCTTTAAAACTGAGAAGTCTGAAATCTAGAAAGCAAATGAAAGTGGGTTATTTCTTCCATTTTCTTTTTTAGTAAAAGATTCCAAAGCAAGTATGGCACATTAATAACTCAAGCATAAATTGTGATGGAGAGCCTGGAGAACTTTTGATTTCCTAGATTTTCCAAAAAGCAGCTAACATTACAACAAATAGGATTTATCCCTTATTTTAACCTTGCCAATTATATCATAAAGGGGTAGAACACATCCCCATCACATTCTCTCTCTCTCTCTCTCTCTCTCTCTCTCTCTCTCTCTCTCTCTCTCTCACACACACACACACACACACACACACACACACACACCATCAGGGCCTAACAGCATCAGACCCTTCCTACCACCTAAGTCTCACTTCAATTTTACTAAAAGAAAACTGCAGAATTCCCCATTGGTTTCCCGTTACCTGGTAATTTCTGTGACCCTAATTGCTGCCACCATTGATATTTCCTGTATTTTAGCACAGCAAAGGTCAAGAGCAGCTTCAAAGTCAGGAGCATGTACCCAAACACCTGCAGCACTGCAGGGACCTAGTGACAGCAACTGCTAAATTCAGGGATCAAACTTTTGAGTTCCACAGCGAGACATAACTCCTGTGAAGCTCAGAATCATGCTTCAGACCATTGACATTGCTGGTTAACATACAAACAGCTGAAGACATGACGTAAAAGATTAAGTACTTGGTTTTGTTAACATGTTTATCGATTAAAGTCACAAGGTGTTTCTCATTATAATTCATGCAGATTATTGAGAAAAAAAAGATAGTGCAGAATTAACTTTAAATAAAAAATTATTCCTCCCCATCCTCCCACTTCCCTATATTCTACAAAATATTTTCCCTGGGACTAGGCCTTGAAAAGGCCACTACATATTAGTGTGACATGCATTATTGTCTGTAATTAAAAAAGCTAACTTTGTGGTGATTGTAATTATATTATAAAAATGTCCGCATGCATAAGTCTAAAAAAGGTTGAAAACCTACAGTAAATCTATAATAGAATGTTTTACATTTGACCACTGTTTGTTATATATAAGTCATAGATTTGGTAAAGCATTGTAACAATTTAGGAAGGCATCTAAATCTTTAAATTCTGGACGGATTTTGTTTTAAACTACAAAACTGCATGAAGGCTAACCCGAAAGACTTCCTATCATTCTAAAATTCCTCAAGTGGGACTAAACATTGTAGGTCCTTTCTGATAAATACCACCCTTTGAAAGCACATACAATTCCATATGTTCCATACTTTATGATCTTAACTCTTCGTGGAATATCAAATATGATAGGAAGACAAACCTGAGAGAAACGTTTACAATGCAACAGCAGAACTTGCTAAATTAAATGCTTCATCAGCGCCTTCTTAAAAACCCCCTAAGCCTTTCTCTTCTTTATTTTAGCAATGGATTGTGGAAAACGTGCAGTTTCACCTAGACATGAAAATACTTCTTGCCTGCCGGGTTTAGTACTGCTTGGGAACTCAAACACAATTCTTCATCCTGCAGTAAAGGTCAGGACAAGAGCAGCACGCTGGGAGGGCGCAGCTGATTCAGAGTTGCTGCATCTGAAGGTTTTCAGAGGTTGGCGCGTTTTCCCCTCCTGACTGTGTATCCAGTTTCTTCTCACAGCTTAAAAATCGTAGGGGGTGTTAACAGTTGTTTGTAGGAAGTTTTGTTTTTCTCCAGATTCAGTCCTGTCTCTCCTCAGTTTGCTTCTCTATGCAGTGTTCGACTTGCTCAGTTCCTGCCTGATTGCTGTAATGAGATACAGATGATGATTTACTCCTGAGAAGGCTGTTCAAACTGTCATAAAAAGATACAAGATTTAAATCTTCATTGCATACACCTTTAATACCACAAAGATGCGAATCACATGTGATTATATTTACTAGGTCCTCCTTTGAATACAGAAGACAATGAGTAATGTCTTAGGGAGAAATCTGCCTGACTGCTTTCCACCGAATACTAAACTTGACACTTAGAAATGATGTTTATCTCTGTGAGTTCAAGACCAGCTTGGTCTACAGAGAGAGTTCCAGGACAGGCTCCAAAGCTACACAGAGAAACCCTCTCTCGGGGGGTGGGGTGGGGTGGGGTGGGTGGTACAGAGCGAGAGAGAGACAGACAGAGAGACAGAGACAGAGAGAGAGAGAGAGAGAGAGAGACAGAGACAGAGACAGAGAAAGAAAGAAAGAAATTCTGTTTATTTTCATTTTTACAAAGAATTCCCATTCTAGGAGGAGAGCAGCTTCCCAACAACCTAAGTCACGGCTAGCCCCTCTGGAAGAGCCAGGTACTCACCATCAATAAGCTCTTCCTTCAGCTTTGTCAGTTCTTTTCTCATCTCATCTAAAATGTCCTGAAGTATCAAGAGAAAACACCAGGAAACAAAGAGATGAAATGACATCTAAGAAGTTTCTTGTTCAGATCAAAACTTAAAATATC
Source organism: Microtus oregoni (assembly GCF_018167655.1). Classification (NCBI taxonomy): domain Eukaryota; kingdom Metazoa; phylum Chordata; class Mammalia; order Rodentia; family Cricetidae; genus Microtus; species Microtus oregoni. Next base: position 5,956,906 of record NW_024543221.1, read on the forward strand.
ACGAAATATATTTAGGTTAAGTTCTTTTGTGTGTATGTGCACGACCAGAGGACAGTCTACAAGTCCAGGATGTCATCCGTCTGTGCCCATGTGATGACCACACTCCCAACACCCCTAAGACTCTCTTGACAGCCTGGAACTCAAGTAGGTCAGGCTAGCTGAGGATACTGCACACCAACGTGCCCAGCTTGTTCATATGTGTCCAGGGATCAAACCCTTGTACTTACTTACAAGGAAGCACTTGTTTCCAGGGTCTACCCCATGACTTCTGATTCTAGTTTCAATTCTATTTCGTAGAGGACTAGCCTTAGTAAATTCTGTTTAAATATTTCTTCCTTCTAATATGAAATGGAAAGACTAGAACTCAAACAGCCAGTTCTGTTATTCAGAGAGGTATAATTCAGATAGCTGTGAGACCCAATCCTCTGGCACCATCGAAGTGATGATGTATAAATCAGTTTCGAGGAAGATGTTACTGGACAATTAGCTCTGAGCAGATTTGTCACCATATATGAAGTATGGCAATCTCTTAGGAACCACCAGAGCTGCCAAGTCCTATTTCAAGGACCTAACAATGCAGGCACCAGACATACATAGCTGCTGAGTTCCAAACATGAAGTTAGTCTAAAAAGAGACAGACTGTAAATGTAAACCAAGCATCAGATCTCAGACTTAATATTAAGAAAATAATGTGGTGACCAGCTCTTGCAGAAGACTCAGGTTTGGTTTCAACACATATGGCTGTTCACAACCCTTTGTAACTCTAGTTCTATGGGAGCTGATACCCCCCATTCTGGCCTCTGATATAGGAAATAATTCATTAAATAAAAATTTTAACCAACCACTCCATTAAAACGTCAAAACATTGTGTACATATTGAATTCATTTTTAATATATTTAGGTTAAGTAAAATATTTATTTTTATTTAAACTGATTTTTAAAATTTTTTTCCATGTATGAGTATTTTGCCTACATGCATGTGTGCCACCTGTGTACCTGATGTCCGAACAGGCCAAAAGAGGGCATCAGATCCTCTGAAACTGTATGATTTTAAGAATATGTGGATATTCAAAAAGGGAACTGGGTCCTCTGCAATAGCAGTAAACGCTCCTACCTACTAACCATCTTTCCAGCATCACCTATTCTCTGTTTATGTGGCTAGTATTTCGTGTGTGAGTAGGATGTACATATACGTTACAGATGTACATACATATTTAAATGATGCTCTGAGCCTCCATCAAGAATTGTACATAAAGATGCCTTTAACCCCAGCACTCAGGAGGCAGAAGCAGGCAATCTCTGTGAGTCCGAGGCCAGACTCCAAAGCTACAGAGAAAGTCTGTCTTAAAAACTAGAGAAAAGAAAAAAAAATGTACATTTGGGTTGGAGAGATGGCTCAATGGCTAAGAGCACTGGCTGTTATTCCAGAGGTTCAGGTTCAATTCCCAGCACCCACATGGCAGCTCATAGCTGTCTGTAACTCCTGTTCTAGGACATCTGATGCCCTCATACAGATATATCTGCAGGCAAAACACCAATGTACTTAAAAAAAAAGTACATTCAAAGTTAAAAGAACAATAAAAAGAACCACAATTTTCATAGGTGAAAACAGCAGCTATTTTTGGAAGGAATTGATTTCTCTTAAATTATGTGAGTATTATACTGTGCACTTCAGAGATTTTTTAATTATCTCTTAAAGTTCATTAAAGAAAAAACTTTTCACGTACAAATGAAGTTGATGGTTATCAATTTGCTAAAATTCCTTTATTTTTGCACCAATCAATGTTTATAAATCACTTCAAATAAAACTGATGGAGTCAAAAGTTGAAGATTTGGAGATTTGCTTTTGCCAAACTGCTTCTTAGAAATCTTAAGTATGCTCCAAACTACAGAGAAACCCTGTCTCGAAAAAAGAAAAAAAGGAATCCTAAGTATGCAAGAGTGTTCATTTCCCATATATTCTTGCCAAAATCAAATGTGTTCAGATTTGTTTGGTTTATTTTTGCTAATGTGAAGAGAAAGGAGGAAGCTCACTGTTACTGTTCTTACAGCTAAGCTTTAAATTACACGAGCACACCATGTCCCCTTCACTGCTGCTGGAACTTAAAGGGAACTCACTGAACCAGAAAAGAATTGAGATGCACAATAAGGGATGAATATGGCTACTTTAATTTGTCTAAAATATTTGCAACTGCGTAATCTTTTGGAGTATTCCCATGTATACAATGTATGTGTGCAAGGTCCCTGTCCCCCTTTAAAAAAGAACGGTTAAAGGAAGCACACTGAGTACCAACCTGCTTCAGTCTGTCATAGTCGAGTCCTTCTGTCTGGACTCCATTGGCACTGGGCTGTGACGAAGGTGTAGACTTGGGTCTGTACAAAAGAAATTTCCAGTACAGATAAATTATATTTATAACATTTAATGAGTTTGCAAGTAACTAACTGTAAAATTGCCACCTCAGTGCCAGATTTAATTTCATAAACACATTTTACTAAAAAGTCAACTGTGAAAATTGTAGGACTGATTAGAACAGGAAGCAGAAAGTCTTTTACTTTTCTCAATTTAATCTACTGAAAAAAGTTGAAAAGTGTGACAATATAGTGATGCTCCTTTAAGAGAATAGAAGATAGTACTCCCTTGGACCAGGTGACACTTGGCATGTTGACCATGGACATGACAAAGTGGCCAGTTGAAATTCCCAAGGCTTATATATAATGCAGTCATTTTTGGTACTTTTGAAACTTTATATTATGTATTAAATATCAAGCAAATCAATAAAGGGAAAGCTTTAATATCTTAAATATTTTATCATAGATCAGTTTATAAGTTCTGAGCCTCAGTTTATAGGAAAAATTGTTTAGTAAGCCTAATTTCTTTGTTTATTTGCTTCCTTTTTAAGCACTGAAATAAAAATGTTGAAAAATGACTGTTAGAAGCATACTCTCATATTCAATTGGCACTATGTTGCCATAAAGTCCATAAATTTACTTTGTTTTAAAAAGAAAACGGAAAAAAACTGAGAAATTCTAAGATAGAACCTCTCAATTACAACTGCACTTTCAAAAGTTTAGCTTTTATTTGATTTTTACATAGTAAAATGTCCTATGGAATAGGCATATTTCAAACATAAGTTTCGACATAAAATAAATCAGTCATGGTTCCCTCTCCAATCCTAGAAACAAAGAGAAATTCCTCAGAGGGAACCTGGAGTTTCAGTCGCTCACGTCTTCATTTTCTGGTTTAGAACAGTAACCATTCTACAGACCATTGGTCAATCTCATTATTTCAATTTTGCAGAGTACCAGGATTAGCAAATTATCTGAATAAAAATCCAACACACATAACTTACTATAAAGTTATATTTCATAATTCTTAAGATGTAACACTTCAAATCCAAAGGCATTGTTTATGGAGATGAAATACTTAATTTACTTTAATATCAAAACGTATTATTGCTTAAAAAGTTTTATGAAACAAAACCAAGACATCCAATTTTAGCTCATTGGGCATCTGCTTAAACAGTAACTTGCAGAAATTTTGTTTACTAAGTACTGCAGATTTATATAAAGAACTGCTTTTCCTCTCATAAAGACACATCGTTCTTTGTTGAAGACCCTACTTAATTCTAAAGTTTTAAGATCTAAGACCCATAGCAAAATATCCAGTGTTCTGTGTACAGTCAAGTACAGTATATATTCTTAAGGGTTGGTATACTGCATTTTATAGACCCAGGTTATTTATCACTGCCTTCCAGAATTAAATTATTAATTAATCTGCTTTCTATCTTTCTCATTTAAGAAGGCCAATTAGTAAATTTCTCCTAAGATAGATAATGACTATTTCTGAAATTCCAACAGGTACAATATCTACATAATTGAGAAATATGCTATAGTATACAAACATATCTGCATTTGTTAAACAGTTTAAAATGTTAATTAATAAACAACTGTGCAAACATGCAACTTTAAAAAAATTTAATTCATGCTAACATGCAATCCACCACCACCACTACCACCACCACCACCGCTGCCACCACCACGAGAATTAACTCAAGGGGGGAACTTTTCATACTGAAGGAAAAGAGTAATCACCACTTCTTTTGTTTTGAAGGAACATTACCCTGGCCTGGTATGGGAGCAGGAAGGTGACTTAGAGGACTTTGTTATATGCACTGTTTTCCTCTGTTCTAGCAGATTTTCCTAATAAACCTTTTGTTGAAAACAGCCTCCCTCAAAGAAAGAAATAAAAAGGCTGGACTGTAATATGAACACTTATGGAAAAATAAAGTTGACAAAATAAATATGCCAAATATTTTGCTTTCCAGTGGCATAAAAGCAATTTTAGCAAATAATTTAACTAGAGTCAAATTACAGAACTACTAATGGACAGATATCCTCTTTATGCATTACTTAACCCATGTGTTCAGCAGACCTGATGCACATTTTAAAAAATGGCTGTATGTAATATTAATGTATTTCTTTTCTTTTGAGACAGGCTCTGTGTAGTCCTGCAAGTCTCGGAACTCTCTATGCCAGTAATTCTCAATCTTCCTAATGCTGCGATCCTTTAACACAGTTCCTCATGTTGTAGTGACCTCCAACCATAAAATTATTTTTATTGCTTCTTCATAACTGTAACTTTGCTACTGTTATGAATTATACTGTAAATATATGATATGCAGGATATCTGATCTATGACCCCTGTGAAAGGGCTGTTTGACCCCCAGAGGGGTGGTGAACCACAGGATGAGAAACACTGATCTATGTAGATCAGGATGGGTTTAAACAAAGACCTTCCTGTCTCTGTCTCCAGAGTTCTGGGATTAAAGGTATATATGCCACTGTACCTGGCTGGCATATATTAACATTTATGGAAAGTATTTCTTTTTTTCCCTCTTCTTTTTTTTTTTTTTTTCAAGACAGCGTTTCTCTGTGTAACAGTCCTAACTGTCTTGGAGGTCGCTTTGTAGACCAGGCTGGCCTTGAACTTAAGTGATCCACCTGCCTCTGCCTCCCAAGTGTTGGGATTAAAGGCGTGCACTATCATGCCCAGCTATTACTGTACTTCTGATAAAATGCATATATTTTAGTTGTTTATGTATTCATTCATTTATCTGAGACAAGGTCTCACTATATAGTCCAGGATACCTTTAATTCATAGCTCTGCCTCAGTATCGGAAATGCCAAGATTACAGGCATATTAATACCATGTCCCTCTTTATATCTGTTGCTTTTAAATTATGGGTTTTGTTATAACTTATAATAAAACATGAGGGTTTATGAGATGTTTAAATATGTATTTTTCCTTAACTATAGGAGAATGTTCCTAGATGCCTATATAGCAACTATACGGCAATATTTACCTTTCTTTTCTATCATATTCTACAAATTGCTAAAAAAAAAGCATCTACAGACTTTTAAAAATTGTTGCCTGTTTTCAATTAAGAAAAATAGATTGATATTGCCCTATACTGCCCTTCCCTTTAGGAGGTGGTGGAGAATAGTGCTGAAGACCAAACTTCAATACTGAAGCATTTCATGTGCTAAGGACATGATCACTGAGCCCAGCTCCCAGATTTGTATATTTAATATTATAAGGATTGGGTTTTTGTTTGTTTGTTTGTTTGTTTGCAATCCAAAAACAATGTGCTCAGGAAGCTGGGTGCCAGACTGTTAAAGGTGCTTGCTTCACTATACTGACGAGCAACTTCATCTGTGGCTACAATACTATCCTGCGTTCTAGCCAAACCAGCACAGGCCCTTCAATTCCATTCTCTAAAGACTTGTCATAAAATCATGAAGAAAACAGTCTTTAAAGGAAAATGCTCAAGCTGCCAACACCGTAAGATGATCTGACTTTTCATTTTATCATTTGTAAATGTCTAAATCCAACCACTGAGTGGTAGCAGGGTTCTACTTTAATGTTCAAACTATAGTAAAGTCTCCCTTGTGGTGATTACCAATCCAGGTAGAAAAAGCTCAGCCCTACCCTGGACGTGTTATTGAAAAGTCTGAAATCACAAAGTCACAGCAGGATGATACCTGTGTAATGAATCATAGGACCTGTTGTCAAAAACAATCTGATTTTTCCTTGGAGAATCCCGTCTATGAAGGGGAAAAACCATTTAAAGGTATACAGTAGAACTTCAAAAGATAACTCCCACGATACTACTGATTTATAGGCTTTTAGTTATAGCAAGAAAAACAAAAATAAATTATCCTTAAAGGTGTAAATTATCCTTAAAATATCTATTTTGCCAAATTAAAAAGGGTACTTTGATACTAATTTATATGACACAAAGGCCACTTTTGTAGGCTGCAGCCATCTACTTCCCAAGGATCAAAACGTAAGCAAAGACAGCTCTATTCTGTGAGTATCAAAGCAATAGACTAAAAAATATCTGTAGCTTAATGTATGCAAAACTAACTGTTCCTGGGCATGTACAGAACATTTTCTCCCATCAAATGCAAACCCAGTAGATTTTCAATGAAAACCATGACATTTCAATATTAGCGATCATTCATCTCAGTGTATTCTTACCGCCACACTCTTGCCTACAGTTAACGCACAGCAATAAGTAAGTACTGTTTATGGACACTATCTTTCCTTTCTTTGTCTTTGGAGACAGGATTTCATGTAGGCCCGGCTGGCCTCAAATTTAAGTAGATGAGGATGACCTTGACCTTTCTTCTGTCTCATCCCCAACCCCTGTACCTCAGTACTGGGATTATAGGCATATGCTACCATGTCCAGTTCATGCAGTGTTGGACACTGAACTCAGGCCTTTGTGCATATCAGGTAAGCATTCTGACAACTAAGCTATATCCCCAGTCTGAATATTATCTTTGTGTGTGTGTGCGTGCGTGCGAGAGAGAGCGAGAGAGAGAAAGAGAGAGAGAGAGAGAACAAGCCTATCTTCTCTAACTTGACTATAATTAAAAATGTTTGGTTGTAATATTTTTGAAAAATTTATTATTTATTGATTGATTTGGTTTTTTGAAACAGGATCTTACTATGTAACTATGTAGTTTTGCCTGGCCCAGAACTTACTATGTAGTCCAGATTGGCCTTAAACTAAGAGATCTACTTGCCTCTGCATCATGAATGTTGAGATTAAAAAGTTTGTACCACCACACCTAAATTATAGAATTTTAAATTATACGCAAATGGGTATTTTGCCTATACATATGTCTACATGTGACTACAGTGCCTTCACAAGCCAGAAAACAACATTGGATCCCCAGGAAGCTACCATGTGGGTGCTAGGACTTGAACCTGGGTTCAGTAGAGCAACCACTGAGCCACTTCTCCAGGCCACAGTTAGAAGTTCTGAAGAGATACAACAAATTGGTACTGTATTTTAAAAACTATATAGAGACTGATGGGGCATTATTGGTCAATGCTATATCAGATTTCCATTACCGTTCAACGTTTAATTGCTGTGGGGGCAGTAATTCTATTTTGGTTATGTGGAGATGTCCTGGGTTCTTTGAGAGACTGTCAAAGGATTTAGGTTAAAACATCACTTACTTGCAAGTTTCTTTCAAACTATTAATAGGCAAAAATATGGATGCAAAGACATAAGACATGTAACTGTTAAGTTTGGGTGGTAGTTGCATTTTAATATTTGCTACACTGTTTTTCTCTTTTAATTTGAATTAAAAAAACAAGTTAAAAGGGATAAACTATCCTAAAATATCAATAAATCTGATTAACAAACATGTCAGCAGAATTTATCAGATAATCAGGAGTAGCAAAAATATAAATTTAGTGGTTGTTCAATATATGCATCATAGGTGCCTTTATGTTTTCCTTTGTACAACCAAAAGTTTTCTATGATAAAAATGTATTAACTTCTTTGTAGACAAGCATGTAATATAAATCTTAGAAAAAGATCAATACCTGGAGATGACAGGTGACTTACTGCCATTCATTGTGTTTGTTCTCTCCCAAGGTTTTCTAGCTGGTTCTTCAAAAATAAGAAACAAGTGTTATTAAACGAATACACCTCAGATCCTTCTAGAATCATTGCAAAACAAGACACAAAAGAACTATCATTCTATGGACACAGTAATAATACATACACCAAATATAAATTCTGAACACAAAGGACTCTAAATTTTATGGTTTTTAGAACTTAAAATGGAAATTCAGGAGGTAGAGACAGAAAGAGCTCTGAGTTTGAGGCTAGCCTGGTCTTCACAGTGAGTTCCAAGGAGTAAGACCTTGTCCAAAAAACTAAAATCAAATCAAAACAAAAAAATGAGAAGAAATTAAAAGTTTCCTTGAAACCCTTTCTATTATAAAATCTAAATAATCCAAATGATAGCAGTAATAACATAAGTAATCCAAATGATAGTGGCCTTTTACTAATCAACACAATTTACACTAGAATCCAATAAATTCAAATGTACTAAACTTTTTGTCCAATAGTAAATAAAATGTTCAATCTGTGATATATTTTCTAATGTTTCCCCTCAGTGGCTTCTGTACTCAGAAGAAAGCTTTAAAGTCTCTTTGAACTGTATGCAAAACTAAATTAAAACTCCCTTGATGCCTGCTTTGGGCTCTGAACTGTTAAAGGCACCTAGGGAAGACCCTAAAAGTTGCCATTGATTTTCCTTTACTTGGTCAATATTTAATTCTTCCTTTATAAGGGACTCTTATAAAGAGTGCTAAGGCACTCTGTCAGTCAGCAGTTAGTAAGGGAACATCAACAAACCAGGAAGCCAAGATGATGGAATAAGAACTACATCCAAGGGCTGGAGAGATGGCTCAGTGGTTAAGAGCATTGCCTCCTCTTCCAAAGGTCCTGAGTTCAATTCCCAGCAACCATATGGTGGCTCACAACCATCTGTAATGGGGTCTGGTGCCCTCTTCTGGCCTTCAGGCATACACACAGACAGAATATTGTATACATAATATATATATATATATATATATATATATATATATATATATATGAATCCCAAAGATATTTAAAAAAAAAAAAAAGAACTACATCCAACACACTAACCCAGGTAACAGAGGATGGAAGACAGAGCAGGAAGGGAGGGGAAGAGCCACCGAGACACTTATCAGAGACGACGCAGGTGGAAGGATGAAAGTAACTGCTGGTAGATGGAGTGCTAACACTACCTCAACAGAAGAGGAGGGAGAATTTATTAATCTCTTTTTTGTTTGTCTGTTTGTTTTTTTTTTTAAGACAGTCTCACACTGTAATTCAAGGTAATCTAGAATTGTATATATAATCCAGGCTGGACTCAAATTTGTGGCAATCCTGTTGTCTCAAGTCTACTAAATGCTGATATTACAGGTAAGAGTTTACCCAGTTAAACTTTTTTTTTTTTTTAAAGGGGTTTCTCTGTGTAACAATCCTGGCTGTCCTGGAACTTGCTGTGCAGACCAAACTGGCCTTGAATTCAGAGATCTGTCTGCCTCTGCTTCCAGAGTGTTGGAATTAAAAGTGTGTCACCTCCCCAGCTACTCCACTGGCTCCAGCAGATTTCCCAACTGGTTTTCGTTTTTTAAAAAACATTTATTGCCGGGCGGTGGTGGCGCACGCCTTTAATCCCAGCACTCGGGAGGCAGAGGCAGGCGGATCTCTGTGAGTTCGAGGCCAGCCTGGTCTACAAGAGCTAGTTCCAGGACAGGAACCAAAAGCTATGGAGAAACCCTGTCTCGAAAAATCAAATAAATAAATAAATAAATAAATAATAAACATTTATTTATTTACTATGTATACAATATTCTGTCTGCGTGTATGCCTGCAGGCCAGAAGAGGGCAGCAGACCTCATTACAGATGGTTGTGAGCCACCATGTGGTTGCTGGGAATTGAACTCAGGACCCTTGGAAGAGCAGTCAATGCTCTTAACCGCTGAGCCATCTCTCCAGCCCCCAACTGGTTTTCTTAACTCAGTCTTCCCCAGCTCCACAATGACAAGGCTGACAAAAGCCAACTTAAAGGGCTCCCAAAGAGTTTTACTGACTTACGCATCAACACAAATATTTGCAAGACAAAATCCGAATCTATTATCTTTCCCTAACAGTCTTTTCAATTTTATTTTATGTGCACTGGTGTAAAGGTGTCAGATCCCCTGAAACTAGAGTTGCCGACAGTTATGAGCTGCCACGTGGGTGCTGGAAATTGAACCAGGTCTTTTTAAACATTTTCTTTTCCCCAACAATCTCTGGTAAGTCAACTTGTCATTTCTTAGTTTTCTCTTACTCAACTTTAACACCACACCTCTGTTCATATATGTTAATGTGCTAGTTTCAGCTAGCTAAACACTCTACATACAGAAGGAAACAGCATTCTCGCCAAAGATAGCCCAGGTGACTTGATATGTCATTCCCTCTGACACAGCTGACACAGTTGCATTTAACATTTCATGAGATTTTGTGCTTAAGAGGCTTTAAATATTGCCAGGCAGTGGTGGCGCAGGCCGCCACTGAGAAGTCAGGGGGCAGGTGGGTCTCTGTGAATTTGAGGCCAGTCTGGTCTACAGAGCGAGTTCCAGAACAAGCTCCAAAGCTACAGAGAAACCTGATGTTGGAAAGCCAAGAGTGTTTTTAAATCTCTCACCCATTTTTGGCTCATTAAATGTTTTAATGTGATGTCTTTTTGTTGTTGTTTTTTGAGAAAGAGTTTCTCTGTGTAGCTCTGGCTGTCCTGGAACTTGATTTGTAGACCAAGTTGACCTCGAACTCACAAAAATCCACTTGCCTCTGCTTTCCAAGTGGTGTGATTAAAGGTGTGTGCCACCACCGCCTGGCTACAATGCCAATCTTAAGAATTGAATTAAACAAATGAAAAAGAAGCTCTAAACTTTTCTAAATGAATTCCTGATTTCATATGTGTGGGTTAAAAACAGTTGGATTTTTTTTATAAAAATAATGTACCAAGTCCATTTAGAGAAAAACCAAGATGCATTGTGGAAAATTAGTTCATGGGGTCACAATGTTAATGATAGAAATAGCCAACTTCAAAAAGATATTTTTTTTAGAGTGGGAAAATGTCCTGAGAGGAAAACCAGCACTACTGTCATTTTCCTAAACCAATATCATTTCTAACTATATACTATTATTCTTTATAGCTACAGGTAAATATAGCTGTCACCTTTTTTCCCCCCAAAAGATGGAGACTGTAACAAGGATCCACAACTATGCAGAGTGACTGGCTTGTTTGGTGCCAAACCCAGATAATAATCTGCTATATAACTCCTATACCTAAAGCTCAGGAAAATCACAGATGAGAAGATGAGAAGCTTCTAAGAAGAGTCAGAGGACCAGGCGAATGCATGTGTCGACATGACAGGGAAGCTCTAGCCAGGATATCTCAACAACATGGCTGCTTGAACAAGACTAGCACAACAACATCAGTTGACACGTCAAAACAGACATGGGACATTCCATGTGACACAACCCCTAGACAAAGAGCTACTAGCAGTCAATGGCTGCATAGAAACGGAGAGTTTGAGCCTGGCAGTGGTGGCGCATGTCTTTAATCCCAGCACTTGGGAGGCTCTATGAGGTCAAGGCTAGTCTGGTCGCCAAAGCTACAGAGAAGCCCTGTCTCGGAGGGGGAAAAGAAAAGGGGAGAGTTTGTTTCCTCAACTGAGAATGTTCTGAAATATGCTAACATGTGCATTTCATTTCTTCTTTTAAAACTGTAATGAATAATCTCAGTCTATAAACACACACATGAACATGTATATTAAGGTATTTGCCAATATAACAGTAGCAAAATGTTGAATTTAACAGATTTCAGTTTCGGGAAGAAAAGCATTAACTCCTGAAATCACAAAAGGCAGAAAAAAAGATCAAAGCCTTCAAATGCACAGAAGGCACTTTAACATTATTGATGAGCAAGTAGTCAATTGGTCAGTCCAAACATGGGGAAAGAGACTTTTTACTTGGACAGTACTAGTGTTTAGGGAAATTTCTGCTGAACTTACCAGGTGTACTTGTTGTAGAGGCCTTGGAAGTTATAGGTTCTGAATCTTCCTAAATATACAGAAACAGTCACATGAAGATCACATCACCAGAAACACTAGTCTCTGCAGCTAGGTTTCCAAACTCTCCTCCCATGTCCTCTCTGCCATCTACCTCGTTTTCCTTCCATTCTGGCTTACGCTGCTTCCCTCTCTTCCTTTCAGTCTTCCCTCTACTGTCTTCACAAAGCTCCTTCTTTGCTAAGCTCTGAGAGCCTGCTCTAGCCAACGCTAGGAACCGGACACGAGGTGGATTTGAGAAGTGTTATGAAAGGAGGCCAGACGGCACAGAGAAAACAATCATGGCTGTGTTGAATGGCACATACAGAACAGGCTGGAGATGCTCACCCAGCTGAAATGTGGAATAGGATATGAAGGTACAATCCTAGGGGGCACAGCTAATAAACCCAGGGCTCCTAAGGGTGATGCATAAACTGCTGATCTAATCTTACATTAACACAAAGAAATTGAGGAGCCTAACGGATTAGAAAACTTGCAAGAATCCATTCGCTCATATAATGGTGGGTATAAGAACAGAATTAACTTTAGACATTTGAACTTCAGTACTTTTCCCACAACTCTTCATATTCAACTCAATTCACCAAGAATGAGATTAAAATTTTATACATAACACTCAAGCCATTTTAATACTTGTACAGTTATAAATAAAATAAGCAAATAAGCTCAAAAGAATTAAGTTTAGATTATATGAGTCTTTAATGAGCTAGGCTTGAGCTCTACACCTGAAGGCACAGAGATTTTATATTCACTTACACTTCTGTCTTCTTTTTGTTCTGTTTCTATTGTTGACCCCTTTTCAGCAATTCTTCTCCTGGAAAGGCAAATTGATTAAAAATTTTTATATCACCTATCTTTGTCTGCCTGCCTGCCTAACTACTCTTGTTCTAAGAGGGAAGAGGACAAAATTATCAAAGTGTTTTTGATTCTGGACATACCCACTACAATAAAATCTCACCTCCTGGCCAGCAGGGCACTCATCTCTTCCATTAAGCCACTCCCCCCTAGAGGAAGGGGTCCATTCCCACGACCAGCATCTCCTTTGGATGAGGCCAAGTTCACACCTACAGTACCCCCTCCACTTGGGAAAGAGCCATCCTCCACCTTAATGAGAACACACACAGAATAATTTCCTATGTAGATAATAATGCTTATTAATACATTCAAAACAGAGGAACACATCATTATTGATTTAAAAAAGTACATTTTTTTTTAAATTTGAAGAACCAATAGTGAGTAACACTGACTTTATATGTTAATAGGAATTCTATAAAGTTAAGACCACCAATAATGGGGAAAAACAGTACTGATTTTCCAAATGATGCACTGAAAAAGACACAATCCTAATGGTAATTTTTTCCTCATCCCAAATACATAATCTGAATCCAACAGAGGAAGAAATATGATAAATCAAACTCAGGTAATTATAGAAAAAAAAGTTAGTGTTTTTAAAGGGTAATAAAGATTGAGGAATTGTCACAGATTAAAATAAGAGACATTATATTTAAATTTAACAAATGATCTTAAACTAGAAAAAATGCCATAAAAATTATTAGCTACCCTCCCTTCAAATTTACACTGAGATAGAAAAATAAGAACATGGTGTTTCTGACTTACTCTCAAATCATTCAGATTAGAAACTGTGTGATAAAGGTGATATACGCAGAGAAAAGAAGAGGCAAATAGTGGTTAAAAGTCAACTAGTGAATATAGAGATGATGAGGTCACACTCTTTATACTACCCTTACACCTTTTCTAAAATTTTAAATTATGTTGGTTTTTAATAACAGGGTCTACACCAGCATAATACAGTAATTTCACGTTTTTAGACATTTAGAAACAAGACACACATTTAAAAGTTCAGTAATTTGGTAATTTACCCGAGACACTTTCCTAAGTTTTGCTCCTGCAATTGCAGCTGCAAGTCCAGTTAAAGGGCGATTGTCTTCTGACATAGATCCAGAGAAAAATCCAGATGCAGGGAGGGGAGGGGCAGGAGGTGGGGGAGGAGGGGGAGGAACTTGGTTAGGAAGAGGGGGTGGGGGAGGCGGTGGAGGAGGCCCAGTGGATGGAAGTGGAGGTGGTGGAGGAGGTCCAGGGGGAGGAGGGAGTGCTGAGGTGTGGTTAGGGCCAGGTGGGAGGGGTGGAGGTGGTGGAGGTGCAGGTGGTCCCAAGACAAGGCCTGAGAGGAAGAAAAGTTAAGACAATCATCAACAACAGAGCTAATATATCATTGTATTTTACAAGGGAAAATATATAGAATGACATTCTAAAGTAAGTTGACTCAGACACTGTATATAAGAGATTAATTTATCATTATACTTAAAATCTAGACTAGTTTAACAAAAGGTATGATTTGAAAGCCAAAGTATTTACACAACCATTTAATATTTGACCTTTAGTAACAGAAGCAATGAGACCCCCTCAAGGGAGTTGAAAATAAATGCTTATTAGAGAGATATGCAATGTTACATACACACATACACACACGTGCGCACGCCCACGCAATTAGTACTGCCCAAGATAACAGACCCAAGATAATCCATGTAAAACCTTAGATGCTAAGATAATATACTTGACTATGATAACAAAAAGGTATTTATTTACCGGTAAGGCTTAAAAGGTTAATTTTTGTTTTTGTAAAGAAGGAACTGAGTTTGCACACTGGGTAGGAGTTGTCACTTCTGAGGCTTGAACAGGCATACAAACAGAAATGAAAGGCTGGAGGTAAGCTGTCCTATCCTGCAGATTGAGCTCTGAGTCACAGCAGGACAGTTAGCATTGTCAGGCTGCATGTGCCTTCTGATCAGATGTCAATCAGATAGTAAATTACGCATATTCTAATTTGAGCCACCTTTTAGTAAAATCTGATGAAATATCATAAAAAAGGTCGTGTTTAACAAAGGGAGTTTTTTTTTTTTTTTGGTTTTTCGAGACAGGGTTTCTCTGTGGCTTTGGAGCCTGTCCTGGAACTAGCTCTGTAGACCAGGCTGGTCTCGAACTCACAGAGATCCGCCTGCCTCTGCCTCCCGAGTGCTGGGATTAAAGGCTTGCGCCACCACTGCCCAGCAAAGGAAGTTATTTTTAAATCTAGATTGTAACATTGTTTTTAAGCATGAAGTTGTTTTTGGCATCCTCACTACATTGTATACTTATATAAACAACAACAAAAAGCAGGGTCATAATGTTTCCTCTTACAGAACCGGGGAACTTTATGTACATCCTCCACACTTACAGCTCTAAGGTCCCTTCCTTGCTGTCATGCAGCACAGCTTGTGTTTGGGACAAACCTTTAAGGACCCTCTCTGTTTGCCCTTATACCACTACTTGCAATCGGGCCTGTGAAATCCTCTGGGGTACACACCAAACCTGCCAATCCTCTCCTTCTTCCCCCAGCCCAAAGGTTACCCACTCTAAACATCTAAATCAGCACGTCTTAGAGCAGAAGTGCCCTGGGGCAAGCTCTGAGATGATCTATCTATTAAACAGACCTCCAACTCTCCAGGAAGTATTTAGATTTCCTATTTACTGCATGGAAGATGACCAATCAAGTTTTCCTAGCGAAGTTTAAAATTATTTGTATAAGGGTCCCTAAATATTAGAAAGCACCTCCTACAACTCTTACTGCAAAAGATCCAAAAACCTAAGTCTAATATGGATATCTCCCATACTAAATTCCTATATACAATTAAGGTCCCAGGACCAAAGAAAAAAAATTCCTTCAATTTTTTAAAAAATAAAATAAAACCCCATGTAAGTACTTTGGTAAAGAGATGCTCAATTATTAAAACCATCTGACTCATTCTACCAGGCAGTCAGTTATTGCTACACACTACTCTGAAGTGACCAGTAGTCAGCAGTAGTAGCAGTGAAGCCTTACCCTGTGGGGTTGGCGTCTCGGCCGGCTGAGAGGCTGCCTGCAAGCCTGGCTCGGAAGCAGAGGAGTCTCCCAGCTCAGGATTTAGAGGGGTCTCCACAGAGGCAGGGGCAGCTGCAGAGGGAGAAGGGAGAACACTGGGCTTGGATGAGGGAGTTGAGGCAAGAGGGGTGCCTGGAGGAGGAGAAGCCTGTGATCCACAGTGTGAGAGTGAGGCGAGGGGAGGCAGCGGCGGTGGTGGCGGTGGTGGTGGAGGCGGCGGTGGCGGAGGAGGTGGCGCTGCTGGCCCTGAGGTAGGCGGTGGGGACACTGGGTATGTTACAGAGTCCAGCAGCCCATTGGGTGCTGTCGGTGACGGAGGCATTTGGGGCACAGGAGAGGAGACACAAACGGGGAGGACAGGCCTTGGGCCAGTAGCTTTGCCAGGAGGACTGCTAATCATTATCGGAGGAGATGGAGGGAGGGGCGAGAAATTGGAAGTAGACCAGGCACAGGACTTCGCAGCTGGAGGCTGAGAAGAGGGTGTGTTCACAGGAGAAGAAGGTCGAGAGTTTTTGTTCAGAGGACGAGGAACTGTAGCATAATGGGGAAGAACAGGGTGGAAGGCTGAACCTAGAGATGTTGCAAAACGTGTCGCTGAGTGTCGCAGTGGTGGTGTAGGGGGTGTGGAAGTAGGTGGCAAAGCAGTCACTACAGCGTAATCAGGAGTGGCATCTGACACTGGAGCTGAGATGACTTTAGCATATGATGGAGGAGGTGCTGAAGGAGGCTGGCAACTGGAATACTCAGGAAGTGGAGCATTATACAGGGAGCTGTCTGAAGATGGAGCTGGACATAAGGTGGAAAGCAGCGGCAAAGACAGGATAAAAAAGGAGAGAGAAAAAGGGAGCTAGTGAAGCCACAAAACCAGCAATCAGACAAAATGTATAATCGTAGACTATAGTTAGTACCAGAAAATTAGGCAAATAACTGTCTCCACTTGAGAAAATTTAACTTGTCAACACTTTTGAAATTTGAAAGAGGATGAAATATATTCTTTTAACTATATGGATTAATACTCTATCCTTTATAGGAAAAGGACAGTAACAGTCTTAACTTTTTTATTTAGTCCACTAAAACAGCATCAAAATTATTACAAACAGCAGAATAAACTGAGTTGTTTCGAACATGACAAAATGTTTAGTACAAATGGAAAGAACACCCAACTTAGTGCTTACTTGTGGACATTTCTATCTTCTCAGCTGTGACTGCAGACAATCAGGCAGTGAAAAACTATGAATTAACTTAACCAACTAGCCAATCCTGAACCCACACTGGCTTCTGATGTAGCTCAGAAAGATTAAAGTTCTCTGATAAATACTCAACACCTTAAGCTTTAACCATATCATAAACTCAATGACATTTGATGAATCCCTGACTTGATATTTTTCACAATACCAGAAAATGTTTAAATAACCAGTTACTTTAAGCGAATACTTCCATCTATTTTAATTTCTCCTTCAGAAACCTGACTATACCCAAGCTAACTTGATGCTGTATGTGGCATAGTAGAGTATGTGATAACTTTAACTGACTGCACAAGGGAAATATCTTCCAAGATCATTATAAAAAAACTTTGCATAAAAACATTCGCACTTTATAGCTGAATTTTAGGACAGCAAAAAGAATGAAAATGGCAAAACAAAAATTCCCAAGAGCTTTCTTTTAGTTTCTAAGCAATAAAACAAATACTGAAGCAATAATTGCTAAGTACTTATCCTAACTCCAAACTGCACTGCTTATTCCCCAGCACGCACATGTGAAGTATCACAATTCTCGGCTGCACAGATCCTTTCCCAGCTCAGGTGCAGGAGACGTAAGTCTGCAGACTCTTACCAGCATTGGACACTCTGCGCTCCCGCTCCCACTCCACTTGCTCGCGCTCCAGCTGCTCCAGGCGCTCTCGGTCTTGCCGCTCCCTCTCCAGGCGCTCCAGCCGCTCCCTCTCCAGGCGCTCCATGTGCTCCCTTTCCTGCCTCTGCCGCTCCAGCTGCTCTTGTTCCAGGCGCTCCCTCTCTAGCCTCTCTCTTTCTAGTCGTTCTCTCTCCAGCCTTTCCCTCTCCATTCTTTCTCTTTCCAGCCTCTCCCTCTCCAGATCCTTCTGTCGCTGCTGTTCTTGCAGCTGCCTGAAATTAAAAATCGAATAAATAAAACTAAAACCCGTGGTCACTACTTCCACACAAAGGCAGGCTCCTTACAGACACCTTGTATTTTATACCAATGGAACTAACCTCTCAAGAGCCACATGGGCTCAATCAACACAGCTTTTGAGAATAAACCTCCCACTATAATCACCAAATCATTATATTAATCAGATGATGAAATAATTTTAAAATGTAATCTTTTTCTTAAAAATGTAACATTTTTAACCGCACAAGTTACAGCTTCAGGAAAAACAATGATAGTAGCTATACCTGAAAACAACATTTGGTGACTAGAAAATAAAGCCAGTTAAGTAAGAAATAAACTATAAATCACTAAAATTTCATGTCTGTAGGTAACTATAGTTAACATTTTGGTATATACATCTAGACCTTTTGTTCTATAATAACACACCCATAGATTTTGAAATTCAATCAAATCAGTATCATCTCACCACAACTCTGAAATCTGCTTTTTCTGACACAATGCACACTGGAAAAATTACCGCAAACCCTTAGTCTAACCTCTTTAACTTCCACGAGCATATGGACAGCACTGCTTAGCCCTTAAGAGTTTGAGTGGTCTCCAGTGCAGGATATAATTAGCCTGGCATACAGGCACAACACTGTATACATAATAAATTTAAAAACTAGAGACAGAAAAGATATTTTTTTCAATAATGTATATATAATAAACAACCTCAAGTGAGGTTTGTATTAGAATTTTAACTAAGGGCTAGGGATATGGCTCAGTGTTTGAGTACTAGCTGCTCTTTCAGACGACCTGGGTTTGATTCTCACTTCTGTAACTCCAGCTCCAGAAGATCCAACACTCTTTTCTGGCCTTGAGGCAAAACACTCACATGCATGAAAATAAATTTTTTAAAAAGAAAAGTGACCACTGCTAATTTGAAAAAAATATTAGGTTTTAGGATGTTTACATTTTGTGCTTCTCTTTTCATTTATCTCAAAACCATTTATGTATATATCAAGCTTACAACAGAACAAACATTAGCTTACCATCTTAACACTTCCTTACCCATTTCCCATTTTAGCTGATTGATTTCCATTTTTAATGGCAAAAGCCTTCCACAACAACCATCACACACACACACACAGCAGTAAGAAATAACTTGGCTAAATCAATATTCAGGAACATTCAGGGTAATACTAGCATTATATAAACACTGTCCATAGCTGAGCTACAAAGTATTCTGACAGCAATTTGTACCCATTCTGATTGCTGGGCATTAAAAAAAAAGCTGTTAATATCTGTTTCTCTAAGCAACACAATGCTTTTAACACACGGAGCAAGTAATGGTTGGTGGTCATTAAAGGTAAGATAGGTATGGATGTGGTGAATCTGGAAGCAGCATTGAATACAGACATTTATAATGACAATGTATTGACTTCAGAAGATTTTTCTACCTGTCAATCTCTAAAGGCTCCAAGTCTATAAAAGTTAAGAGTGTCTAAGGAAAAAAGTGCAATGCCGGGGAATACTTTCAAATTTGCTGATAGATAATTCAAATAAGCTGATGATACACCTTCAAGAGACTGATGTTTGAAGAAAGCCTGCTCACTGAGAAGATGACTATGTATATGTAGATGAAAAACAGCGTGAAGCACAAATTTTCTGCCTTACAAATCCTTGGTGAACATGAATAATTCCTACCTCAACTGAAAGACTTACAAATCTGCCTATAATGTTTTAATCTATACAGTAAGACATCCCTAAATCTTTTTATTAGTTTCCAAAATTTTGAAGCTTGCTTTCCTCAGGATCATTACTACTAGCTTGCATACTGGAAGTTGGTATAGCCCTTTTTCCTAGAGGTCATATATATCAATTGCTATTACCTGTTATTAGTAGATTTTACTACAACACACGTGTCTGAGTTCCAGGCCAGGGAGAAAATTCCAAAAGGTTTGTTTTCTTTGAATTAGCCATACATTTTAAATAATTTGAATGTTTCAGAAGAAACAATTATATACCTTTTTCAGAAATAAATATAAATGAATACTATTATGGCCATTAAAGTATTTTAATGTATCGAGTAAAAATATAAAGTATAGTTTTCTTCTATCACTGAAGTGTTATCCTCCAAAACAACAGGCCCCAAATGCAAACAGATATTGAAAGAACTGGCCCACAATGAAATCAATATATATATATATACACACACACACACACACACACACACACAAACATGCACTTAGTTTATGTTTACTTAAGACACAGTCTTGTGAAGCATGTAAAATATAAATAAAATGTCAAGATATATTTTATTCATCATTACCTTGAATGGTAGTTGTGTAAATATAGATTTCAATTCAAGACAGGGTAGCACTATGTAGCCTCAGCTAGCTCTGAACTCACACTGACCCACTAACTTCTATCTACAAAATGCTGAAATCAAAGGTATACACTACCACATATGGTGAACACACATACTTTTTATTGTAAAATGTGGGCATTTAATCTATTAGTTAAAAAAGAGGAGGAAGAGGAAGACTTTAAAAAAGACAATTGAGTTTTAAAGCCACAAAGCTCCTGTGACAAGAGTCAATACTTACAACAAAATCCGATCAACTCTTGGTCCATTCTGCCTCTGAAGGATAATGGGAGTGCTGTACACTTTCATTACTCCAGTTCCTCAGTTCCTTGCTGGGATTATTATCCCCCTTTTATAACTTTCAGTTAGTAGTGTTGATTTACTAGCTATTTATAGAAATTAACTAAATTATCCTCTATGTCGAGAGCACAGGACTGACTCATGTTTCTTAGAATACATTTCTCCATCATAGCCAAGGTAGCCAAATATTAATGAGTAAGAACCAGAAACTGATTTAATGAATGGCAGACACATGAGTAAAAGACTATCTTATGGTATAATAAAGGTATTATATCAACAAGGTTTAATATTTACTTTAACACTTAACATTTATTTTGCCAACTAATTTCATACTGATTACAAAAAAAAAATAAACTTATAAAAGCAATGCCTAGTTTAAAAGTCAAAGAGCATTACAATGCCTCTTACCAATGCTCACCACTGCTGGTTTCTTCCCACAGAATCAATTAAGTTTTCACTATTCTTGCAGTTATTTCACGTTTCTAAATACAGCAATTACCTTAGAAACATTTCTTCTTGGGCTGGAGAGATGGCTCAGCCATTTAAGGCTAGGTTCACAACCAAAAATATAAGAAATATTTCTTCTTGCCATTTCAAATTGATATGTCACTATTTTTCAACTAGACAAATTATTCAATTCCTATGTTCTGGGAGGCTGGCACGGGGGACTGAACCTCCATGAGCTCTATCCCTAAGCTATACTCCAGCCCTGACTCTACTCACTCTGGCTACTCCTCATTTTCCAATCTCCCTATAATAAAGTCAGAGAACTTTGACTACAGAAATACTATTTTTATTTTATATGTATGAGTGGGTGTTTTGTCTGTATATGCCTGTGCAGTGCATGGAGGGACCAGAAGAAGACACTGGACCCTGTCAGAACCAAAGTTAGAGATGGCTATCAGGTGCCATGTGGGTGCCAGAAGAGCACTACTGCTCTCAACCATAGCGCAGTCTCTCCAACTCATGTAAAACTCTCTGAATGACTTCCTACTTCCTACCGAAATGGTGAGGGAGTGTGTGTGTGTGTCTGTATGCACGCGTGCACGCGCGCGCACACACACACACACACGCTGGCTAATTCAGAAAAATCCACCCTGAAATGAAGTATTATCCACTTGATTTTAGGGATGAAAATGTATTAAATTTCAAGCCTACTTCTAGTATAATCCTCATCACACATAAAAAAAAAAATTCAGTCCATGGTATAAAATCCAGTCCGTAATCCCAGAGGTGGGGAAGACAATCCCTATAGTTTACTAGAAAATCCAGTCTAGCTCAATCAATCAGCTTGCTCTGGGTTCAGTGAAAGATTGTTTGAAAAAATGTAAAGAGCTATTGAAGATACCTGATGTTTCCCTTGGACTTCTACATGCATGGGTACATGTATGTGGGACACACACTGATACTGAAAACAGAATAAGGCTGATTGAAGGGAACAGACACTATTATATTCTAAGTCTATTTAATGTATTTTTAGATGTATCCCAAGTACGCTTTTTACAAAAAAGCAGATAAAATGGAAGTCCTAATTTCAAAGAACTGAAAGACATAATGTATTGTCAGTGTCCTCTGGGTCTGCTGCAAAGAAGGAAATGTAATTGTACAGACTCACCTTCTCTGGATTTCCAACTCTTCTTGGGATGGGCCATTTTGAACTTGAGCAGGTAGCTGTGTATTTTGTCTAGGCAATGTTGGCCCTATAAGGGAGGGAAACATTACAGATGAGTGCTATCATTCTACCTAGCTGGATGGAGGAAATTAAACCATGAGAACAACATAAAACCATCACATATTAAAAATGCATCTTCTTTTTGTCTAGCAAAATAAAATATAAGCTTTACATAACACACAGCAAATGAAAGACTGCAACATAATATTGTCATCATTTTCAGAAGGCTTACTTGAAACAAATGGAAACACCAACAATAAAGGAAAAAATAAACATTTATATATGAAGAGCTTGAGTAAAACAAGTGTTCAATGAGCACCTGAATAGGCACCTGAGCTTGACATTCTCTAAGACAATGAGACATTCTGTTCAGGGAAATTGTTCATGAGGTGGAGAGGAAAAACTAAAATGAAAAATCAGAATTAAAAAACTCACCTAAATAGAACACTGGAAATGAAAAACAGGAGAGAGAGAGCATGAGAACCTCATTACCAGACTGGAGCACGCTAAAGCATTTATCAAACCTGCCCAACTTGAGCTGCCATTTCTGTTTCATGGCATTGCATTTTTATTACTGGAGAAACAAACATTTGCTAAACTCCCATACACTGTATTAACCTATTTATCTCAATTTTTAATATTATAGGTAATCTTAACAACTTTCGAGGTAAGAAAGGCGGGGGGAAGGGGAAGACTGTTCACAGCAACATGAGAAAGCACTGACCATCCACTCCCACAACTACATATAATGTAGACCCGTCTTTAGCATCTTAGACTGTCACTAAATTATGGGAAATCTTATTGCCACTGGATATAAAAATTAAGTGACTGATACTAACGTAAGGCTGAACTACAACAACCTTGAAACCCACAACAGTAAAGCAAGAACGTGATGACAAGTTTTCTCCCGTTCTCTGAGGGGTTTCTGACTGCTAGTGTGCCACCAAAAACCCCTAGCAGGGATTCTCAGAGTTTTGCAGAGCACTACTATAAAAAAGTAAGTAAATAAATGCTGTGTGTACTAGGATATGTTACTGTGAGCTGTGAGTGAAGATCATGAAAGTAGCTATTTTATCCTCGTGGGGCAGTGCCACAACTGGAAGCAAAAGTTGATCAGGATGTAATAGAGCACTGGCACCTCCCAGTTACAGAAAACAGGTAAATGATCTGAACTTACCTACTAAATTTTTCATCTCTTTACATGTTTTTAGATTAATCGTTTAATTTGCCCTCTAATGACAAATTAATGACAACTGCAACAATATATTTCATTAGATATAAGTCTACTACTTTGCAAACCAAATAAAACATAAAATAAACCCCATGTAATTTAACAAGAAAAACAAAAACATGTTTTAAACTCAAAGTCAAATACACACATAAATGTTTACACAAATGAAAATATAACTGTTGTCTAATAAATAGAATGTTTAGAAAATTAACACAATGACTTTTTGAAAAAACTGTCATACTGTGCTATACTCTAATGCTTACTATTTTAGAGAGAAAAGATCCTTTCAGAAAAAGGGAGAGAGACAAAGGAGTTGGAAGGATAAATTTAAGACTCTATAAAATTGGGGAAGTATAATCTATATGCCCATACTTTAATTTTAAAACTATAAAATCAAAGCATTTTGCAAGGCCAACTTAAAGACCATTAAGGCTTACTTTTAAAAATACTCTTTGACTGTTTAAGTTAAAACTTCAGCCAGTATAAATAATGGAACAACTGTAAGTCAGTAATCTGTCATGCTCACATCTAGAAAACGCATTGTATCTCAATGATCCTATTAATGAGTTAAATCTATGTTTTAGCTGAAATCTATAAATTCAAGTCAAAAATGTTAAAATTTCAATTTAACCTTTTGACATTATCAAACGATTTTTATTCATTAAAAAAAAAAAAGCTAACTCTGGGCCCAGTGTGGTGGTGTACGCCTGTAACCTCAGCAACCACAGGAGAATTCTGAGTTCAGGCTCACCCTGGGCTATATATACTTACATAATATCAACAAAACAAAACTATAACAAACTGAATAGGGAAATTTACTATAGTTTATTCCTGGCACATGAGATGAGAAGAATTTCAAGGGATCCCTTTAAAATGGGGATTTTGATCTCAGACTAACCCTTACAATTCCTTGCTATGTAGCTTTCTGATAATGAGCCATTTGTTTACCCAGGCATTCTCAAAATCCCTCCCTTTGGCATTTTTTTGTCATCTATATTTAATCTGTTTATTTTGTTTCTTCATAAATATTGCCAAGTTGTAAAAACTAGCATTAAAAACCAGCATAATGAAATATATGTGCAATTAAACATAATTTAATTTTAAACATACTATAGTTATTAGATAAAAATTCTAGATATATAATGAACTAAAGGTACATAATTACATTTTTTCTTGTCAAACATTTTAATGGATTATAAAATTGGTAAGTTGTATCAAAGGTATCACACAAACAACAGAAAACAGAAACGAGGTTAGGCAAGGCTATCAGTGGCTGCATTTTCTGGGATGTATATTATTTTTTCAAACGGGCCATATTCCTAAATGAGTATCTGTGTTCTCATAAAATATAAAATAGGTACTTTCATAACCATCTCAGTAGGCAAATGACAATATTTTAACATGCATGGTATGGAGGTTATCAGCTATCTTTTGAAGGGGAAAGAGAAACCACCAAGGAGCAGGTATGAGTGATAGTGCTCTAGTCCTCCCACAGGAAGGAATGGCAACTGCCTGAAGGTTTGCTTTATAACCAGACAATGGTGGGTCCTAATTTGTTCAAGCTAGAAGGTGCAAAGTTTGTGAATTACTGTTCCTAATAAAGACAATATGGTAATGTTGCTGAAAAGCATCATCCTACAAATGATGGAAATCTGATATGAACCCCTCTCCAACAGGAATGGCGGTTCAGCCTTGCCTTCAATATTGAGTTTTGGTTAAAGTACATTTCACTTAATCTCCCCATTTTAATTCTCATTAATCTAGTTTCACATTTAGCCACAGACCATTTAAAAACACAGGACTAAAATACAAGTAGGTGCTATTATATACAATACAACCAAACTTAAACTTGGCAATCAGATTGTAGATTGTACACAAATTGAAGACTGTTATAAAGGAAATCTGTTTTAACCTGTAATTTTAGAAGTTTTAAAAATTCACCTTTATTAATTAGGTCAAATCACTTTTCCCCCTTTAAAACGGGGTAAGCTATCACTCTACACATGGATCTCAAGCACAAAGTTACAATATTAATGCGTTTTCAAAATGAACTTAAGAGAGGCCTAACCACACAAGTATCAGTGATTGCTCATAGAAGCCCAGGAAACCCCTAAGAAAAGACACGACCAGAAACAACGTCACTGATTGATTCGAAGCAATCTGCAGTGCTAAGCTGGAGTCTGGAAGAGGGGAGGAGAGACTGATAACAAGTCATAAACTAGGTGCTCACTGGTGTGACCATCAGCTGGAGCAAATCAAAATATAACTTAGGTGATCATGAGATACATTAGAATTGTCTTTTTTTTTTCTTATTTATAGCATGCTTGTCTAAACCAGTAAGCACATCAACTTAAAGAGGATTTTCCTTAAAGAAACGTATCAACAATATTGAGAAACTACACTAAAAATTCTGGGTCACATGGATAAAGTACACACACTAAACTAGCAATTCAAATTTTTTTTTTTTGCTTACACCATCTTATAGTTTTATCCCACGAAATAATCTAGCTAGTCAAGATATGAGTCAAAAGGTATATGTGAATCAATAAAAAGTTCAAATAATACATTTTTTGAAACTTGGATTTTCAAAATGGGAGGATTCAGAACCAAACAGAAATGAAAGAATTCAAACAATAATATGTATCTACATACTTATCTATATAAACAATTTCTTGTGCAAAATTTATATATAATATATATATACATATATATATATTATATATATATGATTGGTCAGAGCCAACCTGCGTGGCTAAATGACATACCTAATTTAACCATGCAAATAATACATGTATGTACACACATGTATGTTTATGAGAGTGAGTATGACAGAAAACAATCTATAAGCCTAAATTCACTTCTAAGCCACAGAAACCTACTATAGAAGAGGTTGTCATCTGAAACCAACCTATTAAAAAATAAGCTTACATCTGCCTGTACAACATGCACACCTAGAACTCATTCAAGGTTAAAAAAAAAAAGCTCCTTTCAAATAAGATACATTTAACATTATCCAAATCATATGAAAAATACATATACCTTTTTCTTTTACATTAAACTGAATGTCAGTTCCCAAAGCAAATTATAATTTAAAAAACTTCTCATTTATATTGGAAGAGGTAAACAAAGAATTCTAAGACCCTACTTCTAACTAATTCCTCACTAGTAAGCCAACTCAAAACCACCTACATGAACCACAACAAATATCACAACATAAAACAGAGGCTTGCTTTATATCCCAGATACCACAAACCAGACTATGGCCTAGGAAACAAAAGTTATGGAAATGTGCAAGTCGTATGTACCACATCTTGAAAAAGTAATGTAAACATAATGTTGCTTACCACAGAAAATACATCGCAAATTAGTGCTGTCCTGGGTAGCAGTAACCTTGCTCTGGGCTGCAACAGACACCTCGGTGTTAGAAGCTTCGAAGGACAATGGGGCCATCTGAAGAATTTCACATTAACTAAAAGGTGCTTTGAAATGTTCAAAATGTATTCATACATACGTCCTATCTAGATCCTCATTCTGGAAACTTTATAATTTTACAGCTTAAATATTTCCTGAGTTATACAATCAAAGAATGCAATCTGCATTTTAAGACTGTATTCTTTAAAATGTTAGTGAAAATGAAGTATAGAAAGTTAAGATGTATGGCCAATAGAATTAATATCATGAGGTCTACCCTCCCATTTAGGAGAACTGCATTCAAAAAAAATTCAGGGAAAATACTTAAGATTAGTTTAATTAAGATGACTTTGTACTTAACAATAACCAATGAGATTTACAGAGAGACACTTTACTATATTTCCCTAGATATGAAAACATACTTGAGAAAATGAATTACTAAAATTCTGAGTGGCCACACTAGCCATTAACCTAAATGATTTATATTAAAATTTAGTTTATCAATGAAATAAGTCCATAAATTCGTTTTAGGAAGAAGAACTCAAAGAGAAAGTGGTAATATCTGAAAAGAGGAATGCTTTATCCAATCAAGACAATACCCAAAACTGGGATGAGAAAAATTTTTTCTTACTATTAACAACGTGCAAATGGTACATAATAATTTCTCAGAAAAACCCTTTTCAGCAAGGAAAAGATTTTCTTTTCTTATGGGTACTACCTAAGAAAACAGTTAATGGCTTAAATACATGTTGGTTTAAGGACGAGCATATTAAAGCAAACAAGACAGTACTTTAGTATATTCTTGAAATAAGACAACTCCTGCTAAGTAAAAATCAGAATCAAACCAATTTATACCCAAAGGTTTATCTTAATATGGTAATTAGCAATAAATAAAAATAACTTTTCATCATCTTAAACAAGACAACATAATCCAATTAAATCTTAAAGTATTAGATACAGTAGGTACTTCAAAGAGCAATAAAATTGATAATGCTAGCTTTGCTAAGTACTTCCACCCACCCATCTACCAAGAATGCATGCACAATATTTAAGAGTAATAACATAACCACAGGCACACGAAGACAAGCTGAACAAGCTAATGAGACCATGCTAAAGGAAATAAACATTTTAGAAAAATTACGATAATTACATTTTAAATTTATACTCCTTTATAATAAAAGTCTTTTCCATCGGTGTTTATAAATATGACTTCCACTGAACCTTTATTAGTAAACATGCCTACTTATCAGGTTTTACCCTTTAATCCATATTAAATGGGAGGAAAACAGAAGGACAATTTAAAAACTCACATGAAAAACCTGAGAAAGTATCTTGTTTCTGACAGCAAAGAAGCGGCCCCATCCCATGAGCAATCATCTCAGCAGCAACCCGACTGACAACAGTCAGAACGCAGGCACCACTGTCACTGCAGACTGCTCCCAACAAAGACCCCCGAGCCTTCCTCATGACTGGACTACTAGCAATGTCCCTGCACTTGTCATCTTTCAGCCTCTTTTCTGGTGACTTATTTCTGTTACGAGGACAACACTGATTTACTTCTGGCAGGGTTGCTAGAATTCTACTGCAGCTTGCATTTCCCGAAGATACTAAATTATTCATCACATCATATGCATAAGGCTAACAGCTTCCTGCTTACTACGGATGCCATTAACTCTTTTGTTACTAAATCTGAGATTGATTATACAGGTAAATTCAGTATCACCAGTTTAACACTGGTAATAAATGCTAGCATTTATCTATGAAAAGACACTTTTTTTTTTTTAAAGCAAGCCATATAATAAAATCTTAGGGCTAAGGGAACCTGGGTGAAATGCAAAAGAAAACAAACCTAAAGCAATGAAAATTAATTAAGAATGTAGAATTTTAACATCTTTATGTTTCTAAAAGTAATATAACCCTCTATCAACTACTTTGGCCTTTGATCTTGTTGCAGATGCTCACCTGTCTCTTAATGTAATTTCTGAAACAAACACCCTTCAGGCTTTGCCACCTGCCTTTACTATTTCTATCATTTGATTTCTTTTTTAAAAACAAGGAAACAAAAACACTTTAAGTGAGGAACTCTGTAATAGAAATCATAGTCTTTCTAGCTTTTATCCATATCACTCTATGGTCTTACCTTAGTATTATATATTACTACTACAGCAGGCCCTCAGGACATTTGGGCTTTAAAAGAAATTAGTGTTTTCTATTATTATTATTAGCGTCTTAAGGTAATTTGTAAGGGGAACACTGTTCATCTCAGCATTTTGTATTTTTAAGTATTAAAGGAGATAATGTTTGCTTAGACTGGCAGGGATTTGATTTGCCTTCCTGAAAAGCTGGTCTTTGAGAGACAGGGCTCAAGGTCAGCATTTAAAGGTGTGGAATTCACACAGCCCTTCCTGACCCAAAGGTGAAGGTTTATTCGAAAATGAAGATTAGAATGGAGGGAGGTATGTAAATCCCTAAAACAGACTGTTCAGGTTATATTTATATATTTATGTGGTGACACACACACCTTTAATCCTCACAACTCAGGAGGCAGAGGCAGGAGGATCTCTGTAAATTCTAAGTCAGCCTGGTCTACAAAGCGAGTCTCAGGACTGTCAGGGCTATATTAAAGGGGCCATGGAAAGGAAGGAAGGAAGGAAGGAAGGAAGGAAGGAAGGAAGATAGATTAAAGGAAAAAAAAAGCCATGCATTTGAAAGGGAATGGGGCTGGGGGGTTTGAAGGCTTACAGGGAGGAATGAAAAGGGGGAAATTATGTAATTTATATTTTAATTTTAAATAACCAAATTCCAGATTGCGGGCACTGTTCAGAGATATGAAAAACAATGGGCACTTCATGGTTGCTTTTTTGCTTTTCAAAACAGAGCTTCTCTGTGTAGGCCCTGGCAGTCCTGGAACTTGCTTTGTAGATTAGGATGGCTGCAAACTCAGAGATCCACCTGCCTTTGCCTCTGCCTCCTGAGTGCTAGGATTCATGGTGTGTGTCTTTCCTACTAGGCTAATATTGCATTATGAAAACACTTTCACAGCATTATTTCAAATTTTGTTTTGAAACAAAAAGGTTTAATAAAAGAAAATCATCTATCTCAAGAAATGGAGCACCGTGTAGTTATAACCATATATGAGAAAACCCAACGTCATCTACATCTCATGTATTTAATCTAGAGTTGCGTGTGTGTGTGTGTGTGTGTTTAGCTTACTCTCCTTTGCTACCAGAAGGTAATTATCCTTCAATTTACAGCTTCAAATGTACTTTTTTATCATTTACTTTTCAAAAAAGAAGAAAAATGACTGCAAACAACAGATAAATTGCAGATCATTTATACACTGTACAGGCCCCTCTGTTCACCATGATTTTATTTTTATTTTTCCTTTATTTTTAACCAAGGAACTACAGACTGTTTCTAGTTGAAGAAACTTTAGGAGTCAACTCAACTAGATGCTCAAGGGCCTATAATTTACCATCTTGTCATATCCTGATGTTCTAAATACTAAACTGTGCCTCTTCATTCATTTTGTGGGTTCTTCTCCCTAAGCACAGATCAAGACCTATCCATCAACCACCTTTCATGCCTTTCTGCCCATTGTCACTTCAAGGTGTCAAGTATACACTCAGAGAAGACAACACATTTGCAGTGGTAGCATGTTTAGTTTATTACTGCAGCATCTGTTGACTTTCAACCAGCATTATCTATTCAATTGCAATAGAAATACAGAACTTCTGACACCTCTTCCCTTTTACTCTTATTAACCAATTCCAAAGCCTGTCTGTGAAGCCTCCTAATTTCCC
This sequence comes from Microtus oregoni, assembly GCF_018167655.1. Taxonomy (NCBI): domain Eukaryota; kingdom Metazoa; phylum Chordata; class Mammalia; order Rodentia; family Cricetidae; genus Microtus; species Microtus oregoni. The sequence goes on from NW_024543221.1 coordinate 5,987,729, forward strand.
CTCCTATCTTCACTGATATTGTTCTTGTCTGATGACTGATTGCTTAGGAGTATTCAGTGTTGAGAAGTTTAGCACATACTCAGAGAAGAAAGAAACAGAAACAGTAACACTTCTGTTCCCTTTCCCATAATTTTCATTTTTCTATTCTGCCACACCAACTCCAGTGTCGTCTGTGTGACATGACATATGTCATTATGCCAGATGGGACTAGGCTTCCTGGAGATCAAGACAGCCCGGTATTGGCTGCCCTTGAGGCATAGACGGGTTTCTCGATTAGCTGGCTATGCGGGATATGGGCTTTGCACAATCTCTTTTATAATAATAATATTCTATATATCTACAAGACAAGGATTATCTCTTCAGGAACAGCTCTGGGATAGGGAAGCAAAGTATGGGAATGTATAAGACTACAGCAGAACCCTTGTCATACACGGAGTGTATGATGAGCAAGGGAATAGATGGGTTAATGTTGATGGACAAAGAGTGTTATACTTTGAACTTTATGGATAGGCTTGCTAGATCCCAACCCCCATAGTGTCTGCTGCATAAGAAGGTACTAAAAAGTGTATTTCAGCAGGTGCAGAGAACTGATTAGGTATATTTGGTCACTAGATGAAATAAAGGGTTAGGAAGAGGAAGGTCCATGATAGCGACAATGAGACAGAAACTTTCTATTCTTAAGATGAAACCACTTGTCTGAGATTTACGTTCCCAAGGACAAGAGTTCCTCTCCTAAGGATGTTTTATGTCTAACACCTGTCCCTGATAATATGCTTTTCTTAAATATTGCTGATGTGACTAAAAGAAGCTTTCATACTGTGCCAACCAATGATACATGACTTTCTGATTTGTTCTTTGTTTGAATGCTATATAACGAAAACATGAATTCAGTAAAATCGCAGCAGATACCAATCACTCCCTTGTGTGTTGTGTCTGTCTGTCATTCACCAAACTTGTGCCTTCCTGTTACCAAGACCCTGCTTCTCCCACAGTCTGAGTGGCTCCCCTGAGCCGGTCCGTGGCACTATTCTTGTTTTATAATATATATGCTACGCTAATTCCAAAGTGTGCGTAGGCACTTAAGAAAAATCAATTTGCCTACTTTTCAGCAAGAATTGAAACAAAAGGGCTGGAGAGAGGCTCAGAGGTTAAGAGCACAGATTGTTCTTCCAAAGGTCCTGAGTTCAATTCCCAGCAACCACATGGTGGCTCACAACCATCTGTAATGAAATCTGGTGCCCTCTTCTGGCCTGTAGGCACACATGCAGACAGAACACTGTAAATGAAATAAATAAATAAATCTTTAAAAAAAAAAAAGAATTGAAACAAAGAAAATGTTTTTTGAGACAGGGTCTTACTGGATAGCACATCTTCCAAAGACATTCCTTAAGTCAAAACTCTGAATATGGGGGGCTGGAGAGATGGCTCAGAGGTTAAGAGCATTGCCTGCTCTTCCAAAGGTCCTGAGTTCAATTCCTGGCAACTACATGGTGGCTCACAACCATCTGTAATGGGGTCTGGTGCCCTCTGCTGGCGTGCAGGCATACACACAGACAGAATATTGTATACATAATAAATAAATAAATATTAAAAAAATATGTGGCAAGTTTGTGTATGCTATATTTGTTTAAAAAAAAAAAACTCTTGAATATGGGGTTGAAGAGAAGGCTCCATGGTTAAAAACACTGGCTGCTCTTCCAGAGGACCCAGGTTAGATTCCTAAAACCCAAATCAGGAAGTTCACAACTGCCTGGAAGTCCAGCTCCAAGGGACCTGACGCCTTCTGTGGGCTTCCGTGGGCAACTATGCACACATATATAGACACTCACACATACACATAAATAAAAAAATTTAAAAAAAACCAAACCTCTGAATATACATACACCCATTCAGGACAGCTCATCAAAATTTAGGAGTGTCCTAGTTACACAGGTCAGCTGGCTCCTTTTCCACGCGAACCCTATACTGGCTGTGCCCTTCTTTCTCTCTGTACAATAGTTCACTATATTTCAAATAAGTTGCTTACTCAGAAGCCTCTATCAAAAATAACATAGGACAGCAAAATATCTAAATAATGAGAGTTTGAAATTGATTTTTGAAATTCAAAACTACACGCAACTTTACTGTAAAAGTTTTAATAAGTTTAAAATAAACTGCTTAACCATGAGACTTATTACATAGAATTAAATACAAAGTTTTAACATGTATTATTTGAAATGACATTTAAAAACTGTTTACACAGGGCTAGCAAGATAGTAAAGATGCCTGTCACCCAACCATGCAAGCCTGCCTGAAGGAAAGAACTGATCCCACAGGGTCCTCTTATCTTCCTATGTTACAGACTAGCAGGCTTGAGAGCACACCTACACCCAAACACAAATATTGAAAATCCAAACACCACTATCTCTCAAGTGTAATTATAACAATGTACCTTTGTTTTAATGTGTTTTAAAAAAATATGTTATATTAGGGCTGAGGAGATGGTTCAATGGTTAAAGCACTTGCCTCCCAAGTGTGAGGACTGAAGTTTGGGTCCTCAGAATCAAACATTGATTGAGGTGGGTTTGATGGCCTGCCTAAAATTCCAACTCAGAAGTCAGAAACAGGATACTTGAATAAGACCTAAAATGTCAGCACTCTGGAATCTGAGGCAGTAAGAAGATTTAAAGTTAGCTACACAGTTGGATTCAGTCTAAAATAGCAAAACAATGTCCTATTCAAGTTGTTTTTAGTGCCACGCCATTTCAAACCAAGAGTCTGTTATTCATATGAAACATTAGCATATTAGAAAACAAAACAAATTCTCTCTCTCTCTCACACACACACACACACACACACACACACACACCACCACCACCACCACCACCACCATTTATTGCCAAACATGAAAATTAAAGAGAGAAATTTAAATCAGCAGAGCAACATTTCTGTTCTTAAAAATCCATAAACAAGGCTGGAGAGATGGCTCAGAGGTTAAAAGAACTGACTGCTGTTCTGGAGGTCCTGAGTTCAATTCCCAGCAACCACATGATGGCTCACACCCATCTATAATGAGATCTGGTGCCCAGAACACTATATACATAATAAATAAATTAAAAAAAAATCCATAAACAAGGGGATGGAAAATGGTTCAATGGTTAAGGCTATTCTTCCAGAGAAACCAGGTTTAACTCCTAATACCCACATGGCACTTCAAAAAACATCTGTAACTCCAGTTTCAGGGGATTTGACATACTCACAGAAGCATACATGGAGGCAAAGCACCAATGAGCATAAAATATTTTTTTAAAACTCCATAAATGTTAATCAATTATTTCAGCTTGAGAAAGCTATATAATAAACCTAGTAAAGCATTCTAAATACCGATATTCCATCTATCATTTTACTTTCCTCACTGACAATTTCTACATTAACTTTAGCCTTCCATTATCCATCCTACAAAAAATATGACGTAAAGTAACAGAAATGCTTTCTTCATCTATCAAAACCCATTATAAAAGCCTAATATCCATAAGCAGGATCTAAGGGTTCTCTAATTTCTCATGTAATTGCTGGATTATTACTTTATACTGTCTGCTTAGAATAAACTGACTGCCTCACTAGACTTGAAGACGTTCAAAGAAAGCATAAAATCATCCAATGAAATAAAGAAATGAAGAAGGAAGGACATGACTGCTCCTAGGTATGGAGAAGGAGGTTTACTGTAGATAAAGGGGAGAGCATAGCCAGAGGCAAGGACATTTGGGGGAGTCCAGAGTGAACGTGACCCTGAGCAGTGCAATGACAGAGAGTGCAGAGGGGAAAAGGGAGAGCCAGGAGAGCAATGGGTAGATAACCACAGTGGCTGGATTATATAAGGAAGGGCCCAACTCCTGGTCCCAAGAAGTTTAGGGTAGAAAATGAGTCTTGTATGCCAGGCATACTCTGTAACAGGTAGGAACTGAGGGATGCTGGGAGAACCTGGCAGCCAGGTCTGCCTTGACATATTAAACAGTCACCTCCGTTAGCCACTTGTCCCAGGTTTAGGACCTAAAACCATATTTATCTTTCTACTGCTAGCAACTATTATATACTTTGGTATGTAGACAATTGGTACAATTAAAACATCTTTTTACAATTGTTTTCAACTTTTAAACAAGAAGGTATACTACATGTTAGCTGTACTATGTATCTACATCTAAATAATTCAGACATGAGAAAAAGAATAAAAGCCGGGTGGTGGTGGCGCATGCCTTTAATCCCAGCACTTGGGAGGCAGAGGCAGACGGATCTCTGTGAGTTCGAGGCCAGCCTGGTCTACAAGAGCTAGTTCCAGGACAGGCTCCAAAACCACAGAGAAACCCTGTCTCAAAAAACCAAAAAAATAAAAATAAAAAAAAAAGAATAAAGAAGAATTAATGAAATATGTATGTACTTTACAATAAAGGAGTAAGAGAAACATAAACATACAAGATCAAAATACTTCAATTTTTTTAAAAATAATCTTTATATACATAGAAAAGTACAGAGGTGTGTGCCTTTAACTCAGTACTTGGAAGGCAGGGGCAGGCAAATCTCTGTGAGGTAGAGGCTAGTCTGGTCTACTTAGTGAGTTCTAGGCCAAGCAAGGTTACATAATAAGACTGTCTAAAACACTAGAGATTCCTATATAACTTAATCCAAGTTCCTGCCCTGCTTGAGCTACTATCTTGACTTCCTTCAATAGATATGGAAGTGTAAGGCAAATAAACCCTTTTCTCCCCAAGCTGCTTAGTTATGGTTTTATCACAGCAACAGAAACCCTGAGACAGAACCTGCCTCCAAAAGAGCAAAAACAAAACAAAAAAAGACTTGACAATATTTCAGAAAATATATCTGTTTTCTCCTTGTGAATCATCTTAGATACATTCACAGAAATAGCAAGTCTACCTCAGAAGAATCTTTTTAGTAACTTTATACAAGTAGCATGCTAAATTTATTTCCCAATCCTATTTCCTAAGCACCACTTTGTACAGTATTTACACTGCCTTCCAGATATTTCTAATCAAGAATTGTTTTCTCTATACAAGTAAAGCCAAATAAGATCAATAGCGTTCAATAATTCATTATTCCTTCATTATTCTAATATCATATAGCACAGTATCTAAATAGGAATACAAAAAGTCTGTCCAATGAGGCTTTTATTTAAAATATTCGTTAGATATATCTATCTTATCCAGATTATTAAAACAAGAATATATGGTATTAACTCAGGGGCAACATACGAATGTGTATATGGATATGAGCAAGCTGGTACTGCTACACTGTGGAGGCCCAAAAATGTGAGCCTATTGCCATTTTGTCTGAAGGTCAGAGTTTGAGGTTGCTTAAAATTGTTGACAACTACCAGGGCAACACAGACAGTCCCGACCTAGGGTGTGGTTACTTGGGTCTTTTGATTTTAAGGTGGCCCAAACAGGCAGATCCACCCCACCCTGACAACTGGTCAGCTCTCCTTCTTTTGAAACAGAAAGTTTGACCTTGGGAGTGGCTGCCTTCAGAATATTTGATCTAGGGTGGGTTCCCTGCCTAAACAACAAGAATGCTAATGACTTGATATCTCAAGGTATTGAAGCAATTAACTGTCTTTTGTATCATGTTAAAGAAGTCTTTTGTTGCCTTTTCCCCCCTTTTGTGTTGAGGCATATAAAAGTGGACAAAAAAATTAAACTCTAGGATTTCAGGATTCACAGGAACTCCCCATACTATCCTTTGTTTCTGTTTTACTATTTCACTCGCTATCCAATTCAAGTCTGTTTGTCCTTTATATCCTATAGAGATAACAAATTGATCGAATGACATTCTGTAAAATGTTTCTCTAATTCATGAACAAAAACTAACAAAAACTGCAAATACAGGTAGAACAAGTGTGTGTAAATCATTGTGCCTGTGGAGGAAAAGTATCCAAATAATGAGATGGCTTCCTGCAGATCACTGCAGGAGCACTGTGACCAAAGCTCAGTGAGAAGCAAGTGTGAAGAGAACTTGACAGATATGCAGAGAAACAAGGATGCAAGGCTGACTGCAGGACAGCAAACCAGATTAGACTAACTTTAAAGACACCACAAAAGTAGGATCTGCCTCTTTTTTTCATGATGCCTCTTGGTGTTCCCTAAAAATCAGACATGAATTCAGGAGACTTCATGAAGAGTGGGACAGGAAGACTCTTAAGAGCAAGGTTGGGGAAGGGGGCTATGAACAGCAGTGGTCTAGACCTGAGGTGGCTACAGCACTCAGGACTCACGGCAGCTATGGTTACCTGCACAAGGTCAAGACAACCTGATCAGACAACATTCCAGCAGGAAGCACTAACAGGACTCAATAATTTAAAAAGAACATGAAGGTTAGAGAGGGACTGCTGACTGGACAGCCTAGTGAGGACACACAAAGAGAAAATTGGGGTCAAATATGTGCAAAATACATTGTGTACAGGTATGAAACTGTTAAAGAATGAATATAAGAAGTTCTAAAAATAAAAACTAGAGCCGGGTGGTGGTGGCGCACGCCTTTAATCCCAGCACTGGGAAGGCAGAGGCAGACGGATCTCTGTGAGTTCGAGACCAGCCTGGTCTACAAGAGCTAGTTCCAGGACAGGCTCCAAAACCACAGAGAAACCCTGTCTTTAAAAAATAAATAATAAATAAATAAATAAATAAATAAAAACTAGACAAGTTATAATCAAACTAAAGTAGCTTTCCTAAGTACTGATGTTCATTAACACTGAAGTAACTATTTTTAAATTTATTATAATGGCAAGGTTTATTATAATTTACATACATGAAAAGAACTCAAGCAATATAACTGTGGTGGGGGGAAGTAAAGTCAGTCAGGCTGTGGTGATACATGCCTTTAGTCTCAGAACTTGGGAGGCAGGCAGATCTCTAAATTAGAGACCAGCATGGTCTACAGAGTGAGTTCCAGCCAGGACAGCCAGGGCTGCAGAGAAACCATCTCAAAAACAAATGGCAGTGTCAGGGGAGATGTGAGCCAGCTACCAGAAGAATAAGATGCACTAGGGGACAAGTAAAGCCACGTGCCATGTGGAAAAATGTAGATTAATAGAAATAGGTTAATTTAAGTTGTAAGAGCTAGTTAGTAATATGCCTGAGCTATAGGCTGAACTTGTGTAATTAATATAAGATTTTGAGTAATTATTTGGGGGGGTCCTTTCGGGACAAAAAAAGCTTTGCCCTGGTTTACATTTCTCAAGGCCTGTGTGTCTCAGGACTTGTATACTCTTAAAAACTACTGAAGATCGTGGAAATCTTGTTTACTAGGTTCTATTCACTATTGTTTTTTGAGACAGGGTTTCTGTTTGTAGCCCCAGCTGTCATGGAACTCACAGAGACCCACCTGCCTCAGCCTCCCAAGAATTGAGATTAAAAGTGTGTGTCACCACCACCCAGTTCCACTAAGATTTTTAATATTAAATTGCTTCAAGTTTATTTATTTAGAATATGAAAGCTATTACATTTAGTATAGTAACATAACGAAATAAAAAATGTATACTGTGACTTGAACAACACAGAGTTACGTTTTTATAAGCTCTGTTGTGGTCTGTCTCCCATGATGGATTTGCTGGAGGATTCACGTCAGTGAGGTACAGCCTTGAGGGAAGCTACTGGGAGTGCTGCCCTCAGAAGGGAGATGGATCAGTCACACAAAGACTTTTCCTTTTCTTCCCTCCCTCCCTCCCTCCTTCCTTCCTTTTCTGTGTATATTCAACAGATAAGGTTTCTCTGTGTACCCCTGGCTATCCTGGAACTTACTTTGTAGACCAGGTTAGCCTTGAACTCAGAGATCCACCTACTTCTGCCTCCTGAGTGCTGGGATTAAAGGCATGCACCACCATGCTTGGCCACAGGAGGGTTCTTCTAAGAAATTTGTCCCTGCTGCCCCTTCTCGTCTGACAAAAGTATTTCCCAACGACATGTGTATGACCACCACCATGATGTCACCCTTTACGAGGCCTTCAGTAGAGCCCTGCAAGAAGTCTGTGCTATATACCCCCAAAATGCACTGTCAGCTAATAAACTTTTCTTACAATGCAGATGCTCTTTGGTATTTTATTATAGAAAAATGGGCTAAAACAAAGTTTTCTAATATTGGGCTTCACAGAAGACAACTAACCTATTCTCTTTATATTCAATGCACCACAGTATGTTGTTTTCATTGGTGTATAATAAAGGGATTTCTTTTTAGTGCAGCACTTTGTTAGAGATCTAGACAGGAACTCCTCAAGTGTCCATAAGTCACATTTACTGAATCCCTAAGTGAGGGTTTGAAACTCAAAGAGTCCCGATTCTACTTCTGGTTAAGCAAAGAAAACCATAGTAAGAAGTGATGACAGTCTGCGCACTGTAAAATGGGTTAACTTTTATTACTTATCCACTCAACTTCTCTTTTAATGACTAAGAAGAACCAGATATGAAATTATTTCAAATATAAGTCAACACAAATGCTAAGAGATAAAGCATCTAGTCCACAACTTCAATTACTTCTTGTGGGAAAATGATGAGAAGACCAAGAAAAGAGGCTAAAGGGGAGAAAGGGAAACACACAGAAAACAGCCTGTTAGGCCTAATGTATCCAATGTAGGTGAAGACACCTAATTATTCTCTTTTGGGGAAACTGAGAGAAATTAGTCACTCAAATCATTTTCTGATTGAAAAAGTCTAATCACACTGAGATGAAAATCCAAGATTTGAGGTATAATATAAAAGAGATGGGGCACAGGAAGTAAAAGTGACTCATTAGTTCCTGTTCTTTTTCAAAAGCTAGACATTATCTCTCAAAAAAGATTCATGTTTTTATTTTACGTGTATGGGTAAATGCGGCATGCTTTGTCTGTGAACCATGTCATGTAGTGCCTGTGGAGACCAGAAGAGGGCATCAGAGCACCCGAAACTGGAATTAACAGATGGTTGTGAGCTGCCATGTGGAGGCTGGGCACCAAATCCTAGTCCTCTGCAAGTGCTCTTAATTGCTGAGCTATCGCTCATTATTTTAACAAATGTCTTTAACTCAGTATTTTGTTACTGAATAATAAGTGTGTGACTCTGTCCAAATTCGTTGTATGTATAGTTTTTGTTCTTTCACAGGTCACTGCAAATCAGTCATATTCAGTCCAGAATTATGCATCTCCAATAAAAACAAACATTCACATGTATTATGAAAAATGCTAAACTAATTCTAACACTGGTTCTCTAATTTTATTACTTTTTTCTATCTTCATGTATACACATGTTTGGGGTATGTATGTCCAGGCTCAAGGTTAGTGTCAGAATGTTATTTGTCCCTAGGTCTGACTTTCTCTCTTGCATTATTACAGTCATGTCTTGTTTTAGGAGTTGAACACTGGGAACTTGGCTCTTTGTTAATTCCTCTTTGCATATATAGGCTCAAGCAATGGGCGATTTAACTTTTCTATAGATAATAATAGTTTTCACAGGGGAGAGGTAAAAGTAAAGAAGCTGGAGTAAATCTGACAAAGCGCACTTTTTATTCTCAAAGTAAGTTATTCCACATGAAATTTTCTTAAATTAGCCCCCCAAATTAACATTTTATACTTTTCTTGCCAATGGTTCCTGTGTCATCTAATTTCCATGTCCACTGATTAAACCATTCTCATGATCTGTAAATGAGGAAACCTGTCTAGAGCGTGTGACCTGCTCAGCCCTCACTGCAGATGGGACAAAACTAGAACGTAAATTCCAAATTCAAGTTTTTCCACTAAGTCACATTAAATGTCTTAGAACTTTACTAAGAAACACAAGACAAAAAGTAAGAAAAAATTTTCTGATTTCTTTCTCACACTAAACTGGCTTTTTTTTTTCAGATGTCTTTTTAAAAGAAAATACATTAGAGGTTTTGAATTGAAAGGCAGAAAAATCACAGTAAAAAGAAGGAAATCAGCCACTAGAAAATCCAACCGCCTCCTTGGTTGCACATGTGCCTACCTGGAAACTGGGAAGGACACTAGACACACTAACCTGACACTACTGTAAAATGGCAGATGCATAAACAAGCAGATATGAACTTGCAACTGCTCCAGGATTTGAGATGCCATCCCAGAAGCAAATGTTACCTCCCCAGAAAGATTAGTGCAGGAAACCTAAGAATGGAGAGCAAAAGCACCATCCAAGATTAGCATGGGATTCCTCCCCAGGCCCAAATGTATATGATTTTATTAGAGCTGTGTTAATAAAGTTCCCTAAATACAGTATGCCCAGAACTAACTTTGTTATCCACTTAATAATCATCTTCCTAAAGTCTCTTCCCATTTTTTCTACCTCTGGGTCATGGCACCAACTTCACCAGGGCTCCAAACTGACATGCCTGGATATCATATGGCGACATCATTTACTCCTTCCTACATCACAGCATGAAGAGGTTGAATTTTAAAATAAAAGCTAGGAACAAATGCCACTGTCTGGCTTTAGGTCCTAGGGCCAGGCTAGTGACCTTCAGCCCAAATCCTATTTTTAAAACAGTAGTATCACTAAATTCACCATTAAAGCTTATCGCAGATTAAGATCAGAAACAAAGTAAGTAAGCAGTCAAGTCCAGTTCAGAAATGCTGTAATGACTAGACGAAGAAGGACGTAAGCAGAAGCTACAATGGCAGCATCGTGAAAAGACAGAAGCTGGTGGCCTCCACTTCACTGTGTTCCTTTCCCTCTCTACTGTGTGAAGATCAGGCCAAGTCTTTCTCCACCACTTTTGTACTACAGCACCAGCCTGACTATCTGCCTTAAGGCAAACAATAAAATGATCCTCAAGACACCACAGCCCCCTTCCAATCTTTCTAACCTTATCTGTTAGGAGTTTCCTATATCCCAGACCACTTCTGTTCTCATGCTCCAACCACATGGTCTGCTGTTTCCCAGTTGTCACACACCTCCCATGACAAGCCCATGCAGAATACACTCTCACTGAGGAAGCCCAAACACCTTCTGTTTGTAAAGTTTGCTATGACCCTAGACTTTTCTTTGGCAATCCAAAGACTTTACTTCAAACTTTCCCAATGTTCTGGCTTTTCTAGCTAGCTCTAGGCCAAGTATGAAATCCAAGAAGGAAAGGGAAGGGCTTTACCGTATTGATGTTATTCTCAGTGGCCCCCAGCACAGTACAGTTTTGAGATTATAAACTTAGTATTGCTCTTATTCATATCAGCAATTTAGAAGATTAGAAAGCAAAACTATCCCTAGGAACACTGATGGAGCATGACTTTAATTTTATCACTTGGAAGAAAGAGGCAGGAGGATCTCCATGAGTTCAGGGCCAGTGTGGTTTGCATAGGGAGTTCCAGGACAGTCAGGGTCACACAGAGACATTGCTTCAAAGAAAAAACAAAACAAAACAAAACAAAAAAACCAAGAATTTCTGAAAATATTCTGAGATTTTAAAAGTACAATCAATTCCAAGTATATCATAAAGATATTACATAATGCTGAGAATAATGCCAATGCTTATATAGGAATTAATGTTAGGCCAGGTTTATGTTTAAAAAATTATTATAATCTCAAAATTTATTATAAATCTGATAAAAACTTCAACGACAAGAAGGCTATCTCTGGCTATGTTCTCATTCATAACAATTAAAAAACCAACCATCTTTTCGTTAGTGGTAAAGTATTTTGAGGTTTTTCTTTTGGTAAGCTATGATTAATCATGGTTGAACAAAAAGAATAATCTAACTGGCATAACATCTTATTTTGAAAAAAAAATAGATTTAAAGACACATTTCCTATTTCCAAGTGATTTAAACCATTTACAAAAATGCAACAAGGCTATGTGAATTTACCTCGGCCAACCATCAATAAAATTGACATTACAGCTTATATAATCCATTGCTATTATCTACAGAAGTCTATTAATATACTTGATAAGCTAATACAGAAATAAAACTGTTTTTCTGTATATTTATTTAAACTGAGGCAATTTCTATACGTGAAAAGTTACAGTGTGGCATTTGGTATAAAAGCATGAGCACTAATTCAGTTCTTTGGAAAAAAAATCCAAGAACATGTGATTCCTGTTTTTTTTCTAATTCCAAATATAACTCACTGTATTTAGCACCTTCTGTACTTTCCTGTATATTAGATAATTGCATACTATGTTAAAAACAAAATAAAGGAAAACATTCTTGCCACCCACCTTCTCATAAAATACTGAAATTATTAAACATATACACGAGGGTAGCTCATGAAGATTAAAATGACTAGTCCAAAGAACACAGCATTTCTTTTCTTAATTAAAAAAATATGAGGATTTAGAGGGCTTTGAAGGATGACAACAAAAGAAGAGAGAAGTGTAGAATCATTGGCTTGGACAAAAACTGACAGTACTGCGGCCAGGTACGTGGTTGTGGGGCACGCCTTTAATCCCAGCTCTCCAGAGGCAGAGCCAGTCAGATCTCTGTGAGTTTGAGGCTAGCCTTGTCTACAGAGGCCTTCCAGGACAGTCAAGGAGAGGGAGGTGGATGGGGGAGGGAGAGATGGAGGGAGGGAGGGAGGGAGGGAGGGAAGACAAGCAAGTGCAAGAGAGAGCATGCTACTAAAAAATGCTCTGGAATTACCTCAGTGGCTGTAAGCCCTAACCCCAGATTAATTAAAGAAGCTCTCTCACTCCTCCGACATTTGGTCCATTTGTACTGAGCCGCAGAAAAAAAAAATTGTTGGTCTACAGAGCTAGTTCCAGAACAACAAGGGCTATTACAAAGAGAGACCCTCTCTCAAAAAACTAAACAACAAAAAAATTGTTTGAACAAAGGCATCCATGCCCTTAACGTCTGAGAATCCCTAAGAAGGGTTAAGTAACAACAGAAATGTTTGATTCTCACGTTAACACCTATACAAATATAAGCAGTAACAGTAAATATGGAATATGGCTTTACAAAGTGGTAAAAGAGGCTAAGGATGTAGCTCAGTGGTAGAGTGCTTGCCTAGCATATACAAGGCCTTGGGTTCAGTTCAATTCCCAGCACAATGGAAGGAAGGGAGGGAGAGAAATGGCAACACACTATAAAGAATAAGAGAGATATGGCAATTAGTGTGATCAAAATAATTATATATGAAAATAGCAAAGACAAAAAAATTAAGAAACAGGTAGACTGATGCGTAAAATTGCTCTGCCTTCAAGGGTAAGTTTGTTCTTTTGTATCGGGTCAAATGCACTGGGCTACTGTTTACATAGGAGTCTGAAGTCAAGCTTTTTCAACAGCTTGGGTTAACAGAAAGACAGCAGATGATTTCAACAGATGATTTTTTTTGGCTGTGAACCCAAAGCAAAGAGCTTTGGTAAGGTTGCTAACAATATTGTTTGGTAAGTTTGCTTTAGGTGGATGGGAGGGGCCAGCACACCACCAGGTAGAGGACATTTCTATTTTGTTGTGAGAATCTGCACAAGAAATCACCTCCCTTCCCGAGGAAGGACACTCCACGTCCCTTGAGACGTGGGCTATCTGTAGCCCTGGCTGTCCTTGAACTCCCAGAGATCCACCTTCCTCTGTGTCCCAAGTGCTGGGATTAAAGGTGTGCCTGGCCTGGTGACACACCAGATCCTTTTTTTTTTTTTTTTTTTTTTTTTTGATTTTTCGAGACAGGGTTTCTCCGTAGCTTTTGGTTCCTGTCCTGGAACTAGCTCTTGTAGACCAGGCTGGCCACGAACTCACAGAGATCCACCTGCCTCTGCCTCCCGAGTGCTGGGATTAAAGGCGTGCGCCACCACTGCCCGGCTCAGATTCTTAATATTTCTTCCCAGTGCTTCCACTTCAAGGACAATTAGTGACATCAAAATTCAGAAATTGTGATGTATGTATTTATTTATTTGGTTTTTCAAGATAGGGCTTCTCTATATGGCTTTGGCTGTCCTTGAACTCAGGAATTGGTATTTATGGTAAAATAATTTCCTAAATAAATAAATGATGCTATCTACAAATTAACCATGTTAATGTTTTCTCTGAGAATAAACAAGACAGAATACAACCTAAAGCTTCAGTGCCAATAACTTGGTCCATGACAGACATAACTAACTTCAGCCAGATTATACTACCACAATTGAAATTGTGAATAAGAGAACGTATTATCAAACTTGTCTATAACAATAATCCTATATACTGTATAAACCAGAAATACTTCTACAGCAAATAAAACCATTGAATTTCCTATTTGCAAAACTTTACAAAACAGTATTTCTTAATGTTTATTGTTTTGTAAGAGAATGTAATTTGAGTCTCTCCACATTAAGCTCAATTTCAAATAATAAGGATCAGAACAAAACCAGTACTCGTCATCTGCATTTTTAAAACAAACTGTAATATTACTCACTGAAAAACAGTATTTTCCATTTGGTTAAAACAATAACCAACATCAACAATAATTTGAAAATGTTAAGTTACATTTAGTTCTTAACTGGACCCCCTTTTGAAGGCTGAGATATGAAAATGGTAGTTGGTTCGAAACACAGGAAGACAGAAGCTGCTATGCACACACTCTTCAAATTATGTAACTGACTTATTTAAGATATATGAATCACGATTCTAGTTCCTTTCCCAATCACTACAGGATAAATCTCTTCCTATAATATATGCTAATAATGCAATAGGGACTTGGAGACTGAGCTCTATGAGGCCAGACTTCACTATCTTGTTCTTGGACTAAGAGATAAATCGGAATAAGTTCCAATGGCTTATTTCCTCAAAAAATTCCAATATAAGAACAAAATTGTTCCTTACAGATACTGATTTCCTCCAAAGAAAACTTTATATATAACAGATACAGGTAGAATTGCATAAAACCTTCTGCAAGATCTCAAAATGCCTATTCCTCTAACACTCATTTCTAAAACAAAGGAGTCAAATGTTTTAATCCTTTTCATGCTTCAGTTATTTTCAGAATAAGATATAACATTTGTAATGGATTTTAGAAACTCTGTATCAACAAAATATCAATATTTCATCTGATTGTAATACTCATTAAATTACACAAATTCTAACCAAGACATTTATATCATTAAAATCACTACCAAACATACAACACAGGAAGGAGTAATTATATGTATTTTTTCATATTTAACATTTACTGATTACAAAATTTATTGCATTAAACCAAAAGTTTATCTCTGCCAGAAGGTTTTAACTACTTGGGCTTTTAAAAGTGAATTATTTCTATTCTTCTTTCTAAGCAACATGTAGTTTAAGAATCCAATTATAGCTTGGGTAAGTAGAGGGCATGCTTTTAATCTTCAAACAACCTTTAGAACAGTGGTTCTCAACCTTTAGTCATGACCCCTTTGAGATTCTTTCACAAGGATCACTGAAGATCATTAGAAAACACAGGTATTTATATTATGATTCATAAGAGTACCAAAATTACAGTTATGAAGTAGCAACAAAAGTAATTTTATGTTTGGGGGGGTCACTCTATGCCACATGAGAAACTGTATTAAAAGGTCACAGCATTAGGAAAGTTGAGAACCACTGCTTTATAGTCAAGCTCTTATCCATTAGCCCTTATTCTAATTTTAAGTCCTTAGGATCAGCAGTGGCTTAAAAAGTGTATTTTAGAAACCTACTGTTCTTTTTCCACAAACAGCAAATAACATCAGGTATACTGGTATGACTAAAATTCCAGACATCTGGTAATCAGAAGGCAAGAGGGTTGCCTAAAGTGAAGAATTGGAGGCTAGTTTGAGCAATATAAAAACCGTGTATCTCTCTCTGGTGGCTCTCATGTCCTAGGTGTAAGAAATAACTAGACTAAACTCACAGGATTATGCTTCTAGACTATACTTTCAACATAAAGAAGAGTTCACATTTCTGTAGAAAATAACTTAGGAATTACCTTAAATAGATATATGACTTAAAAGTTGACAAGAAAGGTTTGCTTTTACATATACATAGCATTTCAGTTGGAGAATACAGGGAAAGCACAGACACTTTACCTGCTTCCTGTGAATTTAACACTTCTAAGGCATGCATCATGGCACTTGCGAAGACATTGGCATCCTCTTTGCTGCCAAAGTTGAGACCATACACCTGTCTAGCATCCCGCCATTGGTGGAAAGTCTGTGTAGCTTGATTGTACTTCAGCCCTTTAGGAATGGCACAATTTATCACGACCTAAAAGACAATAATTCATTACAAAGTCAGGCTAGCTAGTCATTGGGAAAATAATACGAGTCAATACAAACCCTGTCTGTGGGTTATTTATAAAACTTGTTCCTAGCAGAGTTTGTCAAAAGTAGTTGGAACAGTTACTTAGGGTAACAGCATTACTACAGAAATGAGTCTGATGGAAATTAAGCTATCATAGGATTATGAAAGCCCTGCTTTAAAATCAACAAAAGGAAAGCAATGCACCTCATTACATATACTTTAACTTGTCTGCTGGAAAACTACAAACACAAAACCGGAACATTAACTGTAAAGGGCCCTCTTGACTCCTCCCATCCGGAGAGAGTATCTCTAAAACTACAAACTAGTTTTATAAGATTTGAGAAAAACAGTTATAGAATCCATGTTCAGAGATGTACCTGTCCTCTTTCTTCAAATTCACATTTGACAGTCATCAACTTGTACATGTAATTGTGGTTTATTAATTTTCATTGCTTTATACAACATTCCTTTGTAAATAAACTGCCAATCTGCCCATTCTTGCACTAACATTTTTATAATCTAGAATTTGTGGCTACTACAAATAATGACATGAACACTCTATGGAACATATGGTGAACACAGCACACATTCTTACTGAACATGCACCTATGAGGGTATTAGTATAGGTCAACTTTAGTAGAAAACGCCACACAGCTTTCTAAACTCGCCCTGTCACTTACACTTTCTGAGCAGTGTGTGAAAGTCTGTATGACTCCAGACACTGTGCAGCATTACCGCTGATAATGTTGGTCTTTATAGCGATCTGGTTACTCTGAACGTGCGTCCTTGTGTTGTTGGTGTATATTACATTACTATGATCACCAATGAGGTTTAGTACATTTTCAACTTCTGAAAAAAAATTTAATTTATTATATTGTGTGTGCATTATGGGGTTCAGAAGAAGGCCTGCACGTCATAGAGCATTTGTAGAGGCCAGATGACAACTTTGTGGCATTAGTTCTCTTTCCATCTTTATGTAGGTTCTACGGATAAAACTTAGGCTGCCAGGACGCACAGCAGGTGACTTTACCCACTAAGTTATACATAGGCTCCCTTTATGTCTTTTATTTGCTTCAAAGTAATTCTTTTGTGAATTCCTGCTTACATGCATTAATAAACCTCTATTCCACTTCTCTCCTAAGTGAGCCATCTTGTTCTTCGCATATTATCCCAAAAGAAAGATGTTTGTGTGACAAATATCTTGTATCACCCATGACTTGTCTATCCACTCTTAGTGATACTCACTTTCTTCTATTTCAAATTAGCAATCCTTTTTTCTTTTAATGTTTTTGTGTTCTGTTTAAGAAATATTTCCCAATCTCAGTAATCAAAAAAGTACCTTCGTTTGTCTTATAGAAGCTTTACTACTGCTGCAATTAACATCTGCATCTCTGGGACAAGTGGAACTGATTGACTCAAGTCTATGGTGTAAGACAGGATCCAACTGACTTCTGTTAACCGAGATGCAGGTTTACCCTTTGTCCCACTGGCAAATATATCTAAAATTTACCCAACTCTAGTGTCCTAACTACTGAAGTTTTCTACTAGGTCTCAGCCACTAGCTTTGTTCTCCTACTCTGTTCCTCATTACTGCTTTAGCTATTTTTGGTTCTTTGTATAAAGCCACTATTTACACTCTAATTGTCAATTTCCAAATTTAAGACTATATAGAAACGCTGGGCAGGGGCGGCACACGCCATAAATCCTAGCACTCAGGAGAAAGAGGAAAATGGATCTCTGAATTTGAGGCCAGTCTGATTTCAGAATGAGTTCCAGGATAGCCAGGGCCACACAGAGAAACCCTGTCTCAAAAAACAAGCAAAACAAACCAAACAAAACACCCAAAAAATATTGTACTGAAGCTAACATTTTTTTTTAAATTTATTTATTTACTTATTATGTATACAATATTCTGTTTGTGTATATGCCTGCAGGCCAGAAGAGGGCACCAGACCTCATTACAGATGGTTGTGAGCCACCATGTGGTTGCTGGGAATTGAACTCAGGACCTTTGGAAGAGCAGGCAATGCTCTTAACCACTGAGCCATCTCTCCAGCCCTGAAGCTAACAATTTGATCACTGACATCACAGAGCTATCTCATGAGTATATTCCTTATTTAGGATGGCATTAACATTCAATGGTTCTCTGTATTGGTATCTTGAGCACCTACCATAAACCTGTCAGGTATTTGATAAAATATTGTTATTCTGTTTTAAAACATTTTCCATAGGCTCGTGGTTGAACACTTGGTCCCTAGCTGGTGGCACTATTTGGCAAACTTGTGGAACTTTTCGGAGGCTGAGCATGTCTAGAGAAAGTGGGTCACTGGAGGCAAGCCTTGAAGATCTACAGCCTGTAGCTCCTAGCTGGCGACTAAACGTGAGCAGTCAGATTGCTGTTCCCTCTGACTTAAGCTGCTTTAGTCAGCATATTTGATCACAGCATCAGAAAAGTCACTAAGACACTACTGCAAACATTAATTAAATTCATTTTCTAACTCAGATGACAGCATACCTAGAGCACTTATTAAACTTACTTCTTGATTCTGACCTATTACTAACCTAAGATTCATTAATTCTAACATATCCTGCTAATCTTAATGATTTATATCCACATTTCTTGCCTCAAAATAAATAATCATGTTACCTATAACTAACTTTTTCATATTTTCTTTTTTAATCCTTGTACATTTTATTTTCTTTTTCTTGCCTAATCTACTAATTAGATATGCAACAATGTTAAAAAGATACAGTCAATACCAAGTATCTTTTGTCTGATGCTTATCTTCTGAAGAGTATGAATATTAATCTTATAAGAAAAAGCGAACAGTGAAACGCTTTAGTCATGATAAATAAAAGCAAGGCCATAAAAGAAACAAGTCTGCTGAGAAGATAGGGAAATGAGTCATAAGTTGACTTCATAGACAAGGTTAATACTGTAGCAGGTCATAAGAGTGTAAGTATTTGCTGGGCAGTGGTGGCGCACGCCTTTAATCCCAGCACTCAGGAAGCAGAAGGTAGGTGGATCTCGTAGACCAGGCCAGCCTTGTGGACTCAGGCTGCATGAGATTACCTGTAGCACACAGTTTAGTCATACAGTATGCTTTCACGGTCAGTCACTCACTAAGTAGTTACCATCACGTGATAATATTTAAACTTCTTCTTCTTCTTTTTCTTTTTTTAAAAACACGGTATCTCTATTATGAAGTCCTCACTATTCTATAATTTGCTATGTAGACCAGGCTGGTCTTGAACTCATAAAGATCCATAGGGATTATGCATGCACCACCAAAACAGATTATACATTTCTTATTTTTAAAGACCAGTTACAATGTTGTCCCATCCTCAAAGGTTAGATGATTAAAGTAATTGATTCCTATTTGTTTGTTCTGAAGATATGATCTCACTATATAGCCCTTGCTGGCCTCGAACTCAGAGATCTGACTGCTTTTATCTCCCAAATGCTAGTAGTAAAAGAATCCTCCATGGTTTTGCTTCCACATGTGATGCAGACATATACACAAGCAAAACAAAACAAAAAAGAAAAAAAAAAAAGGGTTTTGTTTTGTTTTGAAGAGAGGGTTTCCCTGTGTAGCTCTGTCCTGGAACTTACTCTGCAGACCAGGCTGACCTCAAACTCACAGAGTTCCATCTGTCTTTGCCTACCAAGTGCTGGGATTAAAGATAAGAGCCATCATTGCTCGGCTAGTTTTTAACCCTTTAGTTTTCATTTTGTTCTCTATAATATCATCATGGGCAGTACTGGCAAGGCACTAACCCACTGGTTTTCAACCTGTGGGCCATGACCCCACTGTTAGGAAGGTTGAGAACCACCAGTCTAACTAAGGGACCACTCTGCTGGAGGAGAGATGAAGAGAGAGAGCAGGTGGCGCAGTTGAACAATAGACAGGCTGCGATGAGTGGAGTTTTGGGTGAAGAATCTGAGGAGACTAGCAGCTGTGTAACATAACAACGAAACTGGAGAACAAAAGAAAATGAGAGGGAGGAGGAAGGGACAGGTGAGAAAGACATGAGGTGAACTAATTTCTGTAAAGTAACCCAGAACGATGAAACATTCTTATCAGAGAAATGCTGCATTTCCTAGGAGCTCCAGTGCAATTGATGTTAGTCAATCACCTATGTAAAGAAGACAAACTGCAGCTTCTATTTCCCAGGGAAACTCCAAAATCTCCTCAGACAAAAAGAAGAGGCCTTTCTCTCTGCTCTTTTTGAGATGCAGCCTCTCTGAGTCCCAGTTGTGTACAGAAGTCCAAGTTTCAATGCGCATTCGCTACATGCATGACAAATAAAAATCCTGACAAATCAACTTCCAACTGAAGGTTACTGCAGCGTGGGTTTACATTCCATCTTACTAGAAAACCGTGGCTCTAACTTTCTTTTAACAAGAACTCACGGGGTACCAGATAGAATTTAGGTGTGTTTTCTCCACACTTTGTAGCAGGATGGTTTTAAACGTGAGTTAGATTACATCTTCGGAAAACACTTATGGGTCTTCTGTCTATGTGTTACTTTCATTGGTTAATAAAGAAACTGCCTTGGCCCTTTGATAGGCAGCTTAGATAGGTGGAGTAGACAGAACAGAATGCTGGGAAGAAGGGAAGTGAGTCAGACGCCATGATTCTTCAGCCCAAGACAGATCTAGGCTAGAATCCCCCCCCCCCCCCCCCCCCCGTAAGCCACCACCTCGTGATGCTACACAGATTATTAGAAATGGGTTGATCAAGATGTGAGAATTAGCCAATAAGAGGCTAGAACTAATGGGCCAGGCAATGTTTAAAAGAATACAATTTGTGTGTTGTTATTTTGGGGCATAAGCTAGCCAGGCGGCCGGGAGCTGGGCAGCAGGAACACAGCCCTCAGCTCTATCTACAGTTAGTATACAAAGAACACCAGGAAGCCTGATCTAAACTTTCCCTCTGTCTCCATCTGTCAAAGAGGGACCAAGATAACAAGTAATCAAACAACCTAATTACTTGCTTGAAAATTTGGAATAGGGAATTACCAAAAGCTCAGCTGTCACCTTAAATATGAACTGGAAAGAAAACCCTAATTATTCTGGCACTACTAATGCTTACTACTTTAAAAAAAAATCACTTATGAATTTAACAATACATTCTGAAACCATTTAAACATTCAAATTCTTTCTCTAGCCTCAAAAATAATAAGTAAATAAGTTCCATAAGCATACAATATGTTTTTTACACTGTACTTCATCTTTGTCTATCCTGAATTTAGACTTTTATAAAATCTAGTCATTTGGATGGTCAAAGAAAACAATCTAATGAAGAAAAAAAGAATCAAGCAAACAAAAACACCTCTAGTGCTCAGTGAGGCTTGATGGACATCAGTTCAATCTTCAGATCCTACAAAGCAGCAAGAGAAAACAGACTCCCAGGAGCTGCTCTCTGACATCCACATGTATGCTACCATATGTACAAGTCTGTACTTATAAGTATGTATGCACGCACAAATACAAATTGTAAGGAATTTTAGCAGACCCTTACCTGATGATCTTGAATCTTTCTGCCCACCACTCTGAATGTGTTGTTGCCTGTATGGTGATATATATGTACTCTGCTGAACCCAGTTGAGCCACCAGCTGGCACCCACTTCTTATTGGCATCATCATAAACCATCACAGCAGCTCTTGCCTGACAGATACTCTGTTCACTGTAAAAAAAATAAAATTCAAATGAGATATTTAAAATATGAGAGGTATGCCACAAAGTCATGAGCCAAGATTAGTCAACTTGGCAGTCAGTGATGAACAGTGGATCTTACCCCTATGGGTGAAGTCTAATGGGAAAGACAAAAACAAAGTATAGTAAGGGTGGAGTCTGGGATCCATAGAAATACAAAGAATACCAGAAGTATTTTATTCTAAATATATCTTATTATCAAGATGAATAAATCTATTAATACAACTATAAATTAACCATTATTTGTTTAACTATATGATGGTGACTGTCTGAGATTTATTTTCTCCTTGTGGACAAAATTAGATTTATCATTAAGATCACTTCAAAGTCTCTAACAAATACAGTCAAAGGAGTATCTGCTCTTCCAAACACAGAGATAAAACTAATAATCAATGGCTAACAACATGACTGACTCCTTTCACACCCTTTAGTCAAGTTAATATCCTACACTTGGAATATTTTTTTTTCCTACAAGTGTATAATAGGGGCTGGAGAAAGAGCTCAGGGATTGAGATCTTATTGTTCATGCAGAGAACCCATTTTTCTTTCTTTCTTTTTTTTTAAAGATTTATTTATTTATTGTGTATACAGTATTCTGCCTACATTCATGCTTGCAGGCCAGAAGAGGGCACCAGATCTCATTACAGATGGTTGTGAGCCACCATGTAGTTGCTGGGAATTGAACTCAGGACCTTTAGATAAGCAGGCAGTACTCTTAACCACTGAGCCATCTCTCCAGCTCCAGAGAGAACCCATTTTTGAGACACAGTACGAGACATACACACACACAAATAAAAATAAAAAAGACTAAAAGATGATGACTAAGGATTCTGCTAGATTTAAAATTCTCTTCTTCACAGATAAATACTAAAAAAGGAAGACGAGAACTTTTGGTTCCTATCTATCAAATTACTTCTTATTAAGTGATACTGAGATAGCAATTTATATCTAATGCAGACTCTCTGTGTGGTTCTTTGGGGCTTGACAGCTATGGGAACTGGACAGGACAGATACCCCAACAAGCTGACCCTCATGTCACAGATTTCTATGAGTTTAAGGGCTATAAAACATGACTCCATTCTAAAACATAAATGGCATTTCAGGAGGCCACTAAAGCCTGATGACTTGAATTAGATGCAATACTGCACACCCGTAACTCTAGTGCTCTCATGGGAGACAGAAGACTAAGACATTATCTACCAACTCTGGCCATAAATGTGACACAAAAATTAATCCAATGGTAATCAAGTTTTTTTTATTTCATAGACCTACAAATCTAAAAGATTGGGTAAATCAATACAGAACAGGATGTTAATATTTTGGTCTATTATCATTTTGGTTAGATTAAAATCTGTAGAGGGAAGATGATCACAAGTTGTTAAAATGAGGATTTTTTTTTTAAACAGAAAAATAGGAATAAAAGAGATGGAGAAATGTCTCAGCAGTTAAGAGAACAGTTGCTCTTCAAGATGACTCTGATTCAATTCCCAGTACCCATATGGTGGTTCACAACGCTCTGTAAATCCAGTCCCAGAAAATCTGGCCTCTGCAGGTACCAGGCACATACATGGTACACACAAAAACACATTACTTTAAAAAAAAATCTTAAAATGATCAAAATGTTTGTATTTTCTTTAAAATAAGACAGCTCTGTGAGGTACGGCAGTACCCAACACCCAGGAGGCTGAAGGCTAAGGATTGCTGGTTTACTCCACCCACACCCACACCCACACATATACACAGACACAAAGTAAAGAAACACAATGTTACTTTATGTATGATTGTAGCTTGGACAGTTAATTCATATAATAAATATATTCCTGAACAGGTATGTATATATAATGACAGAGAATGTGCATCAAATATAGGCACCAGTAAATAAATGTTTATATTTAAGGAAAAAAAACCAACTTGTATGTACTGTTTAGTGATAATGCAGTAAAGCAGTCTTAAACAAACAGCAATTCCCTTTCAAAGAAATAGCATCTAATAGTCATCTGTTAAAGTATAGATATCCCAGTGCCTCTCACACAGTAGGTACTCCTTAAACACTGGCCAATAAATAATCACATCTAACAAAATCTGATTTATCAAAAACTTGAATCAAATACTTTTTGTTTTCTTAAATCTTCCTAGAGTTCCCAAAGCCATCACAAATTGTTTCCTTTTGTGGTCTCCTGAAGATCAGGAAAACAAAGCAGCCAACCATTAGAGAGAACTTTTACCTCTACCAAATCTTCAGACTGAATGAAAGGGCTGTCTGTATGAATCCTCAGACTGCACACTCCACTGAGTTCCTGTCTCTTCCCTTTATACACCTCTCTCGGCCCAATGATATCACTTCTGTCTCTACCTCCCTTAGTGCTGGGATTAGAACTGTTAAGTCCCGAACACTGGGGTTAAAGGTGTGAACTACAACCACCTGGATCTGTTTCTGGATTGATTTTGTGTAGCCCAGGATAGCCTTGAACTCGACAAGATCCGTCTGCCTCTATCTGCCAAGTCCTGGGATTAAAGGTGGTCTGCCTCTTATCTCCCAAATCCTGGGATTAAAGGCACGTGCCACCACTACCTAACCTGTATGGCTGACTAGTGTAGCTGCTTTGCTCTCTGATCTTGAGGCAAGCTTTACTCATTAAAACACAAATAATATACCACTATAAAGGAGATGGTAAAATACTGAAGTAGAACATAACTTACATTTTCAAAAACATAAACTCAAGCCACCATGAACTAAAGAGACTGTGGGAAGTCAAATGAAAACTAGGAATAGAAGCAAAAATTCTAGATCCCTAAAGAGCAGTTCACACCAATATGGAGTCATTAATGCTAAATACCACAATCAGATAGAAATTTTAAGTAGACAGATTCTCAAACTGAGTAGCTGTTTCTCTGTGCCCCCCCCTTAAAAAAGAGGTCCGCCTGAGTCAGAGTAACCCCTAAATCCCAAATTCCCTCAGCTTTAACCTTCACACAAAAAGCTAACTGATAGTGATGAGCCCATGTCCCCCATTATTATTTGTTCCCACCTTACAAAACCAAGCCCATTTCTCAGAAGGAGCATATACATAAAGGTCCATCAGATATACGAGATGAAATTTTTGTTATTTTTTTTATAGCTTCTCCCCTCCCAAGACACTGACTACTCCCCTGGGAGAAAAAATGCAGAAGAGGGGCTAACAGTCCCCTGTGTGGTCCCTGCCTTCCTCAGGAACAGCATAGACTAGACAAAGTCCTTCTCGTGGGACTTTGCTCCTGCTTCCTCAAGTCACTTCTCCCTGCAAGCACACAGGTTTCCAGACCCACAGTCAGTGTGTTCTGTGAGAGTGTAAGTGACCTTTGGGGCTCTGCAATGACTGAAAGTCACTGTCACCAACTGAAGCTTTAGAATTGACTGTCAAGAGATGCAGACAGTGGTAGGACAGCTAAGAGTCTAAACTCTGGCTTTTCAAATAAAGGAAAACACCCCACCACCATTCCAGCTCTCTGGAATAGAAACCACTGGCTAGCTGATCATGGAAATTTCAGAGCCAAAGCTGTAACTTACTGGTGGGCAGCACACTTAACCACATTTGATGATTGACCTCAACACAAAAAATGACTGTCAGCATCTCAACCCTGTAATTAATTGTCTCTTCTAACAGACTCAAGATTCAACATAAAAATGGGATTCTTACCTGTGCACCTTTAATCCCAGCACTCAGGAGGCAGAGGCAGGCGGATCTCTGTGAGTTCGAGGCCAGCCTGGTCTACAAGAGCAAGTGCCAGGACAAGCTCCAAAGCTACAGAGAAACCCTGTCTCGAAAAACTAAAAGAAAAAAAAGGAATCCCTAAAATCTTGGGGGGGGGGGTTTCAAAGACAGGGGCTCTGATTGTCCTGGAACTCACTATATATACCATATTGGCCTCAAACTCATAGGCCTTGAACTCACAGATACCCACCAGTCTTGGCCACTCTCTGCCTGGCTCTTAATTTCTGAAGAACTGAGTATGACAGTTTCTAACCATGCACTTTTTGCACACTAAAGGAGACTAAAACCCTCACAGGATGAGAAGCACCACACAAAAAATATTTTTTTTTTTTTAAGGTTTTCGAGACAGGGTTTCTCTGTGGTTTTGGAGCCTGTCCTGGAACTAGCTCTTGTAGACCAGGCTGGTCTCGAACTCACAGAGATCCGCCTGCCTCTGCCTCCCGAGTGCTGGGATTAAAGGCGTGCGCCACCACCGCCCGGCCACAAAGAACATATTAAGAAGCAATAAGAAGACAGCTAGCACAAGCGCCTGAGCGGAAGCCTCAGAGGACAAAATCCTATTACCAACTTGTTCATGGACTTCCTGTCTCTAGAACTCTGAGAAAGTATATAATTTCTGTTCAAGCCAAGCAATAACAACAACAACAATAATGCAAACTTGAACATGTAACATTTTAAAGATACCAAAACTTATTTCCATTAACCAAATATGAATCAGTAGATTATGAAAAAGGTTTCTCCTACAACAAAAATTTATGAAATATTAAATAAGATTTCTACTTTGCTATTACATTAAAAAAAAAACTTGAGAAAGATAGGGGGAAATTCTTTTTTTTTTTTTTTTTGTTTTGGTTTTTCGAGACAGGGTTTCTCTGTGGTTTTGGAGCCTGTCCTGGAACTAGCTCTGATAGACCAGGCTGGTCTCGAACTCACAGAGATCCACCTGCCTCTGCCTCCCGAGTTGCTGGTATTAAAGGCGTGGGGGAAATTCTAATAACAGGTTCTTCTATCATGGGTGACTGAAGAAAATAGCAACAACACTGTGAATGCCACTGACAAACCGCAGATACAAATAAGAGTAGCAAAAAAAATTTTTCTTTTCAAAGCAAGAAAACCATCTGAGATGTAGACACTACAAATATGTAGAACGGCAAGATGTATCATTCATCATGTTCACAAAAGCAGCAATATTAATTTTTAAGAGGTAAAATATGTCACAACTAAGCTCTTCATCCCACAGTATCCAAGTTCATACACAAAATGCAAATAGGTGTAAGAATTGATTCACAGGTAAGAAAAAGTATCAGTTCATCTAAAGCAAAATAGTACATTTTAAAAAATATTTTGGTAAAACTGTTGGGCTACCTTTAAGGGTGAAAAATCCTTTAGCCATTGTACTTTCCACATAGTTAATATATAGAAAAAGGAGGTTCATTAAAATGTACAGATT
Source organism: Microtus oregoni (assembly GCF_018167655.1). NCBI lineage: Eukaryota > Metazoa > Chordata > Mammalia > Rodentia > Cricetidae > Microtus > Microtus oregoni. The sequence goes on from NW_024543221.1 coordinate 6,014,828, forward strand.
TAATGTCTAATACATTTTGGTGTGTGGTGTTTGTTTGCAAGTTTTTTGAATACATTTATTAAAAATAAAATATTTACCATATTCCAAAAATAATAAAATATTTGTATACTCTACAATATGGGTATATAATGTCACTGAACAATTTTTTGTTTTGTTCTGTTTTTCAAGGCGGGGTTTCTCTGTAACTTTGGGAGCCTGTCCTGGAACTAGCTCTTGTAGACCAGGCTAGCCTTTAACTCACAGAGATCTGCCTGCCTCTGCCTCCTAAGTGTTGGGATTAAAGGTGTGCGCCACCACCACCCGACTGAACAATTCTTTCAACCGTGCTAGACACTGAACATTTTCATGATGAAATGTTGGGGAGAAATTAAGCAGAGTTACCGCCAAAATACCAAGACTTCATAGTTACAGTGACAGTTTTGAATGTCAACTTGACACAGCCTACAATCATGTAGGAATTGTCTCAATTAGTGCCTAGATCAGGTTGTTTGTCAGGTTGGGGTCTTGATTACTAATTGATGTGAGAAGACCCTCAATATGGACAGCTCCACTTCATAGGCTGGGCTTGAAGTGTGTGGTATGTAGTGAGCAGGCAGCCTGCATGTATTTGTTTCTGCTGACCATGGATATGATGTGCTAAGCTGTTTGAATTCCTACCTTGACTTCCCATATATGATGGACTGAAACTAGGACTTGTAAGCCAAATAAACCCTTTTCCCTCCTGTGTTGCTTTTGGTCAGAATTAGTTTTCAAAACAGAAATGAAACTAGAGCAGTTCCAATATAAAATGACATACAAAGTATCTTTTTTGATATCTTCATTTTCATAAAATGAAAGACCAAGGACTGACATGTTTTATTTCTTATATTCACTCAAAATTAAGAATTTTAAATTGAGGGTAAAGGTTCTTTGTCATGTGAACCTGGAGAATGGAGTCTGACCCTTTGAACCTATATAAAAGGAAAAGATCCAACTCCAGAAAGTTGCCCATTAACCTTCACAAGCACACTGTAGTATACGGGCCCATCTGTTCACACACCAACCCATACAAACACAATAGAAATAATATAAAAAATTCGATGGGCAGGTAGTGTGCTGACTAATGCTTCCCACTAAGGCCCAAAGAAATATACCACTAAAGCTTAAAACCAGTCCATAGTCAAACCTGTGTCACACAGTATTTCCAGCCTACATTTTTCTGTGCTGAAGTCATAGACAGCTACTTGCTGTGCCTGTATACATGACTAATTTCAAAGCATAAGGCATTTTCCTACCCATTTTCTTCCCTTACCCTAACTACTCCTCTCTCCCTACTTCCCATTTCTTCCACAGATAAAAGTTCCCTACACTGCTCCTGTGTATTACCGTCCATCAGTCACCAGCACTCACAGATACCCTCTATGCTGCCTCGCATGGTCCCACTGCCACTCTGGACCATTACAAAAGCTCACATCAGTCTTCTAATCTCCTGCATCTTTCTGTAGGAGGCTCATAGTCAGCACTTCCCAAATAAATATAGTTTTTCTCAACAGAATTTTTGTTTGTTTTCCTGTGTTATCTGCCTTGTTTATGTGCAAGCTAGTATCTGCAAAGGATAAAGGACATCAGATCCCCTATAAATAGAGCAGCAGATAGTTTTGAGCTGTCCAACTTGAGTGCTGGGAACTGAACTCGGGTCCTTTGGAAGAGCAGGAAGCACTACCCCGAGTCATCTCTCCACCCCAGATTAAGTATCTTATTACCTGGAATATACAATGCCTTACTACTTCTGCGTAGGTGAATCTAGTATTAATATTTCAATCAGGGCATTTTTTTTTTTAAAGACATGGCCTCACTATGTAGCTCCGGCTAGGCTGAAACTATGTTGTACTAGCTAACCTCATACTCAAAGAGTACGCTGGTCTACAAGAGCTAGTTCCAGGACAGGCTCCAAAACCACAGAGAAACCCTGTCTCGAAAAAAAAAAAGAGTTACCATGGTCATGGTGTCTCTTAACAGCAATAGAAACTGTAAGACAACTAACACACACACACACACACACACACACACACACACTCACTCATTCATTCATTCATTCATTCATTCATCCATTCATTCAGAATGCTTAGCCACCCCAGGCATTAGCACTTTCGGGCCCTACGGCTGCACAAATGTCAAACTGCCTGGCCACCCCTGTGGGCTTGCACTAGACAGTCTTTAAAAGCAGACATGCCCTCCACTCCCTCTCTTACCACACTGTATTCAGGCAGGCCTATGCACTACCCTCTTTCTCCCTTCCTCAGTTAATAAAACTCCTAAAGTGGGTTCAGTTGTGTATCCTGTGATCTGTTCTCATGCCTGGTAACATCAGCAAACACATGCATAAAATTAATACACAGACTACATGGTTGTGGCCCTCTCTACCCACAGTAAAACAAGATTTCTAAGATTTTCATCATCAATACTCAGTTCTATAGGACTGAAGGTGTACATGCCCTGATTGAAATATTAATACTAGACCTGATTGAAATATTAATACTAGATTAATATTTCAATCAGGCCAACAGAATTAGTATTAGTTTAATTTTGTTTTCAGTAGATTTTATATAGACCGTTCACAGTAAAACCTTCAGTATAAGGCTGATCACGATATTCACTTTAGTTGCTCATCTCAACCCAAACCATTAAAGAAAATATTAAATGTACTTCGGTAGTGGGCAAAGAATGTGAACTTAAATCTAAGTGAATTTCAATGCCAACTCTTATTTTCTGGTTGTATTAAATGATTTATAAAGTCTTCAAAAGCTTTAATTTCCTGATTTCTTTTTTTTTCTTTGTGTCGCTTTGTTGCCTGCCAGGCTGGCCTTGAGACCCTCCTGCCTCTGCCTTCAGAGTGCTGGGATTAAAGGCGCATGCCCCCACCACCTGGCTAATTTCCTGATTTCTAAAGTAACACAGGCACTATTGTGAGAATGAGACTATGTACACAAAGCTCTTCAAGATCTTATCATGCACTGGACACTCAAACTTGTACACACTGACCATTACTTTTAGAAACAGCATTTTGGCAAACTGAGATACCAATAAAGAAATTTATTTATTTATTTATTTATTTATTTATTTTGAGACAGGGTTTCTCTGTGGCTTTGGAGCCTGTCCTGGAACTCGCTCTGTAGACCAGGCTGGTCTCGAACTCACAGAGATCCGCCTGCCTCTGCCTCCCGAGTGCTGGGATTAAAGGCGTGCGCCACCATCGCCCGGCAAGAAATTTAAAACCACAGTAAGAATACTGGGAACTGGAGTACACCTCTAACATTTGCTCAGCTGCCAAATAACCTTCAAGATCCACGGCACCCTTTGAATTACCTCAATCCTCTGGTCAGTTCAAGATCCTGAACCTCCAACTATTCCATTGTAATGTGTAGAGAAAAAGCCTACATAACTCTGACAAAATCTGCCAAACTCAACTCCTACTCTCCTGCAGACCAGCAGGCTTCCTTTATTTCTACCCACCCTTCAGAACCCATCTTAAGTGAAGGCTATTATAAGCTACAGTGATTACTTCTAAATCTGGAAATTCATGATGGTCTTGAAATTTCCCAGCAAACTATAAATGGCTGTTGCTTAGCACATCTCCTTAACACTAGAATACAATTCTAACTTTCTGGTTTCAATGATTGTAACTTAGTAGAGATTATGGAGCCAGGTGTACTGGCAAATGCATGTTATCCTAGCAAGAAGGAGGCTGAGAAAGGAGGAACATGAGTTTCAGGCCAGCCTGAACGACATATATAGCCAAGATTCTGTTTTATGTTTGTTGTTTTTAAAAAAAGATTGACCATGAAGTCTCAAAACTGCTCTGTTAGTCATTAATGTGAATTTTATATAATATTTAGTAGCATTAAATACTTAGTCCAACTAAATCAAAACCCAAATTTCCCATTTTTAAGCATAACTATTGGAAGAAAGCCTGGGTTTCCTATTATTCCAAGGAAACTCTTAATTTTCCAAGAGTATTTCTTGGACACTGATGATTCCAGACCAGATATTTATAGTCTGGCAAGTATCTTCACATTTACCAGCTGCCAGCTTCTACTCAGAACTATTTTGTAAATTGGGCAATTCTGTCCTGAAAAGCAATCTTTCTACTACAGCTGGGAAAACATGCTCCTCACCTTTTTCCATATATAGTTTCTCCATTAAGAGGAGGAACTTGGTCCTTCAAATGAGGTTCAACATATTTTAGTTCTAAGAACTAGACTAGCTATGAGTTACACACAACATAATCCCAGACAAGATTATCTGAAGATTAGAAAAATGAGGCTGCACACAGTAGACCTTCGTTCTACCACACACATTAAAGTCTAGAAGCCTTGAAAAGCTGACAGCAAGCAAACTTCCTAGAAATTACTCATTTCACATTGAAATTTCATTCTTTTGTAATTTGCCCCATTATACAAACTGTTTTAATATGAAAGTATCCCTAAAAAGCTTGTACTAAACTGGCATCCCCTGTGGATAACCCACATTTGTCTATAGTCAATCATGAGGTAACAAGTACCTCAGTGTGAAACACAAACACATCACAAAGAAAAGCATAGAATGCTAATATACTGCTCACAAGTCTGTCGCTGACAACAGAAAAAAGAAAACGAAGCATGACTTAGCAATCACCAACCTATGATGTTCTGTTCGCAAACTGGCAGTATTTGGAAGAAATGACAGCACAGGATAATTGAAGACAATCACTAGCTATAGTCTAAAATTTTCAGCCAAATATAAACTGTATGATGTTCCTGAGGTTTAACAGTTTCTTGCCCTGTGCTCCTATAAAACTTCAAATAAGATATAATGGTGATTAGTACATTTTTTTCCTAGTTACCCTTTAAAAAGGCCATAATACTGGGCTTTTCTGGTAATATCAAGGGGTTTACCAAGAGGGGTTGCTTTCAGAGGAGACTACCTGCTGGAATCTGATGAAAATGATCAAATTAATGTGCTTCAAAAATATACTATCTTGTATTCTTATGTCATAAATACAAAAGTGCTCTTCTCAGTCTATCTTAGGAAATGACGTCAGGGAGTATGCAATAAGGTTGTGTTAAAGCTAGAACCTCAGAGGTGATCTCTCTCTCTCTCTCTCTCTCTCTCTCTCTCTCTCTCTCTCACACACACACACACACACACACACACACACATAACACATATACACACAGTTTCACACTGTAGCTCAAACTGGTTCAAAACTCACTATGTACCCCTCAGACTGATCTCAAACTCACAGCAATCCTCCTGTTTCAGCCTCCTGAGTGTTCAGATTATAGACATGTACTGTCTACCCAACAGTCTTTTCTTGTATGAGTTGGTTACATTGCTTCTTTTGGTATATTCCTAGACTCAAAATTCAAAGGCAAACTGTTCTTAAATTTTAGTTGTGAAGTGACAAACATATTAAGTACTTTTTATCTCCAGTGTAAGTGAGACTATCTTCAAGAAGGGCACAAAATCTGTTTTTGGGATTTGAATGAAATTTTATCATTAAAACAACCTATGGGGGCTGAAGAGATTACTCAGCAGTTAAGAGTACCTGCTGCTCTTGAAGGATTTGAGCTTGGTTCCTAGGACCCATATGGTGGCTCACAACCATCTTTAACTTTAGTTCCAAAGAATCCAAAGCCCTCTTCTGGCCTCCAAAGGTACCAAGCACATACATAACACATACATACATACATACGAAACACTCATACTCAAAAATAAAACTAAACCACCTTTAAACACATACACACACACACACACACACACACACACACACACATTAAATGCTATCTTCTGTATGGGTGACAAGCCTCTCTTCTCCATTACTTCTAGCTTGCTAATTTTTAAGTCAGCATTTCCTTTTCCAAATAAATCCTCATTTCATTCACTGGTTTTCTGTTTTGTTTCTTTTGAAACAGGGTTTCTCTGTAACTTTGGAGCCTGTCTTGGAACTCACTCTGTAGAACAGATTGGTCTCAAACTCACAGAGATCTGTCTGTCTCAGCCTCCAGGGATTAAAGGCGTGCGTGCATCACCACTGCCCAGCTGCTCACTATTTACTTTTTCCTTTTTTAAAAGATTTATTTATTTATTGTATATAGTGTTCTGCCTATATGTATGCCTTCAGGACAGAAGAGAGCACCAGATCTCATTTATAGATGGTCATGAGCCACCATGTGGTTGCTGGGAATTGAATTCAGGTCCTCTGGAAGAGCACTCAGTGTTCTTAACCGATGAGCCATCTCTCTAGCCCGCTCAATGTTTTCTTAATCATTACTACTCCACTGCAGCTTCTAGTTCATATCCAAGTTGTCTTCTTAGACTAATCTTTCAGTGTATTCCTCAAATAGGGCCTCCCAGTACCAGAAATACTATCATAGCATCAGTCTCACTATACTATAACCAGAATTCCTTGTACAGAAATGTATCATCTCTATCTACAATTAATACCTAAAGCACATTCATATACTTGCTGAATGTCAAGCAAGCAAAGGGACCATAAGGCCCAGTAACTATTTTAGTTTTTTAAAGTTTTTAAGATTAGAAATATCTCCTCAAGAAATTGCTAGGTAGGGCATTTAAAAGTCATATCCTTATGAATGGATTTATGCCATTATTTTAAGAGCATATTAAGGTATAACTGTAGTAGGTTCATGATAAAAGAAATTCACTCCCTTTAATACCAGCACTCAGGAGGCAGAGGCAGGCAGATAGATTTCTGTGAGTTCAAGGCCAGCCTGGTCTATAGAGGGAGTTCCAGGACAGTTGGGGCTATAAAGAAACCCTGGCTCAAAAAGAAAAAGAAAAATACAAGAGAAAAGAAAGCAAGCAGGAAGGAAGGAGGGAAGGAACCCACTCCCCACAACTTCTGCTCTTTTGCTAGAGGATGACACAAGAAGACCTTGACTGGATGGATGTGTGTCACTTGATCCTTGTCTTCTCAGCCTTCAGAACTACAAGAAACAAACCTGTTCTTTGTAAATTACCCAACATCAAGTATTCTATTATAGTAGTACAAAATAACTGGAACAAAAATAATAAGCAATTTTATCATTAAATGACAGTGGTAAATTTCATTTATACAGAACCTTTACCATAGGCACCAAATATACTAAAAACATAATCAATGAGGCTTTAAGACTACGTTTCTAGGGGCTGGAGAAATGATTCAACACTTAAGAGCTAAAAATAACCCAGAAGACCTGGATTCAGTTTCCAGCACCCACATAATGGCTCACAACTGTCTATAACTCCATTTCTAGCGGATTCAATGCTTGTTTCTGCCTCCTGCAGGCAACAGGCATGTATGTGGTACACACACACACACACACACACACACACACACACAGAGGCAAAACATATAAAATAAAAATAAATATTAAATAAATCTGCATATCTAATAGGCATATAGAATTGATACAACTGAGAAGAAGGGAAACAGGAGAATAGAAAATTTACCATGTAACAGTGTCAGAGATTTACTTGCTGCTTGGGAGCAACTCAATCTATGTACAATTAGGCATGCCACAAAGAATCAAACTAAATATTTCAACTGAGTGATAAAGTTTTATCAAATCAAGTGTGGAAATTGAGTTGATTTAATGAAATGTATCTTGACATGAGTAGCTGGTCACACTTATTCTGATTCCCAACAAAAGGAAGGGAACATACTCCCAACTTCCCGACAAACATCCTAAAGCCATTCTCCTAACTGCACTTGGCCATTATAGTTTGACACCTAAAACAAGGCAGACATTACCCAGAACATGCTGAAGTAGGATGTTCACGCCCTTTAAGAATTTTATTCTCATGTTAGCGTCTTCTCATTGGTACCAGCTATCAGCTGGCATAGTATCCAAATCCAAATCCAAATGTTTGAAGCAATTCACATGCATCTAAGCAACAGCTGTGTAATCTTTATAGTATGTCTAAAAATAAAGTTTAAAACATTAAATGAGTTTCATGTAACATTTAGAAATATGACTGAACAAAATACAGTCAACTCAATTCATGTTACAGAGTCATTGAGCAGAAGGCAACATTCAAAATGATGAGTAATCCAATTCATAAAAAGTAAAAGTGTTTATAGGCTGCGTTTTTTTTTTTTTTTAGAAGTGTCCTCTTTTCCTGAGGCTATGCAATACTTGGAATGGCAAGGGTTTTGTTTGGTTTTATCCCTGGTGCTGAGGATTGGGCCTAAGGCTCCGTACATACATGCTAAACTCCCACTTGACAACTGAGCTTTGCCCCAGCTAACAGTCTTATTTCTTCCTTACTACTGGAAAAGTTATCTTTTATGTAAAAGTTTAGAAAATAGAGTTCTTGACTATCTTGACTTAACTTTACGCCCTCCCACAACTTCTGTTGAAAAGGACTCCTCTGAAGCTCATCTGTCTTTCTTTGGCTGACCTCATTAGCCACTAGAGCTGAAAAAGCTCATATTCTTTAACATTCTGTCTTTGAGATCTCACTGCTACTGAGATAGATAGCTATACCAAACACACCTCATTAAACACCCAATGTCAACATACCCAACCCACCCAAGAGACAGGCTAACAGCCTGCTGGGAAAATTCACTTTCATCAGCTGGGCCTAGCACTTGCTCAACCATCAGGCTCATGTTGACTCTCTCAGGTCTTTTAGTTCCTGATCTCTAAAGCAAAATGATCCATAAGGCTTCTAATAGGACCAAGAAGGCAGCAGTGAAACTTACAAGATATCTATGTAAAAAAATATGATTAGCTCCAAACCATGCATCTTTCCCTAGTTTAACTATATTCAAACAACACTTAAATTATGCAACAAAACCAAAAAACTATGCATATTTATAAAACTTCCAGAGTAAAGTAACTATAGCATGAGTATGGGGGGAGGGTCCATGTTGTTCACACTTAGGGATAAGATGTTACATATGGGCCTAATTTTCATTGTTGTAATACACACAAACAGACACAAAATCAGCATGTTTGCTTTTTAAAGCAATTGGATATAAAGTTCAGCTCACAGAGTGTTTGCCTAGCATTCACAGGCACTGACTGGGCTCAATCACCTGAACATAGTAGCACACACCTATAAATCTAAACACACAGGAGATAAAGACAGAAAGATTGCAAGTTCAAGGCCATACTCAGTTATGTAGAGTCTGAGACCAGCCTGGGAATAAGAGAACTTGACCACACACCCACACACATTAGTAATGATGAATGCACTGATTTTTATAATGAGTACATCAATTTTTCTGTAGTCATGCAACTTCCTAAAGATATAAAATGTCTCAAAAACAATAAATTACCAGCCTGGTCTACAGAGCTAGTTCCAGGACAGGCTCCAAAAAAACCACAGAGAAACCCTGTCTCGAAAAAACAAAAAACAAACAAACAAACAAAAAAAAAACAATAAATTAAGATGTTAACAAAGACACCACACACTAATAAAAATGAGAATATAATCTACTCATCACAAATACACTTTTTTAAAAAGCCACAAAATATAATGACTAACACAATTGTCAAAGAAAACACATTACCTTTAATCTAATATAATCTTCTCGTAACTATTGGTAGACCAAATATATAAATTGAAAGCAAAAAAGTCCTGAACAATAATATTAAAGATTCAAAAACAGAGAGATCTAGCCAGGCATGGAGGCTCATGTCTGAAATTCCAACACTTGGGAGGCTGAGGCAAGAGAATACCGTGAATTTGAAGCTAGCCTAGCTACCTGGTGAGTTCAAGGACAGCCAGAAATACAGAATGAAAACCTTTCTCACCCTCTCCTCCAAATTAAAACAAAACAAAACAAACCCCCCCCCCAAAAAAAAGGAAAAAGAAAAGAAAGGGAGAATACAAGTAATACTTTTAATCTCAAAACTCAGAAAGCAGAGGCAAGAGGATCTCTTTGAGTTCCAAGCTAGCTAGGTTGGCATACATAGTGAGGCTCTATCTCAAAGCAGTAAAAATGAGGAAAGGAGACAGACAGACAGACATGACAGACAGATACATGAACGCATATATACAAGTTAGAGAACACATTTCTACCATACTCCCCCCCCCCCAAAAAAAATCTATGCTATCAAACCGATTGTTAGGCATCAAAAAAAGGAACCTGTTGGGAACGCACCCCGCAGCTCCTACTACAGGAACCCTTACAAATTCCTTAGGGTTTCTTACAGATTATAATTTGATATAGGAAATATGATAGAACAAATTTTAAATCCCAAGTTTGTAAGCAACAAATACACCATACAACTTTATGAACCACAAAATAAGCCGGGCCTGGTGACACAGTCTTTAATTCAGCACTTGGGGAGGCAGAGACAGGCAGTTATCTGTGAGCTCAAGGACAGTCTACACAGAAAATTCCAGGAGCTCCAGAACTACATAGAGCAACCAAGTCTCAATAAAAACAAAAGAAGCACAAAATAGGTTAATGCAAAAATTAAAATAAAATGAAAATAAAGGAAAGTCAAGAGCAGAAATCTAGATTAAAAGAACAAGTGAGAGGGTTAATAAAAAACAAAAGCTGCTTCTTGGAGAACAGTAATAACCTAGATAAAACTTTAGAAAGATTTATGAAGACCAAAAAGAAGGGAAGAGACTTAGTGTTTTATCTAAATACTGGTGATTTTGCATTTCAAACAAGATTTACTTTTATCCATATAAATGTTTTGCCTGCATATATACATGTACCTTCCTACTGTCCTACTTACCTACAAACATACATATAATGTGTGCATGCAATGTTTGAAAAAGTTAGAAGATGATATCAGATCCCCTTAAATTTGAGTTACAGATGGTTGTGAGCTACCATGCAGATGCTGAGAATTGAATTTGAATCCTCTGGAAGAACAGCCAGAACCACTCAGCCATCTCTCCAGTCACCACCATAAAATGCCAAAATTATAAAAGTATAGATTTTGAGTGGAATAAAAGAAAGAGAATAGAACAACAACAAAAAATAAAAATAAAAATAATAATAATAATAATAAACTCCAAGCCTAACTCCATGCTGAAACCTTTTTCTTTACAGGTGGTACTTAGGCCAGTCAAGACTAGAGTTAAGAACTGCTCAAAAATAGAGGTCTAATCACAAGATCGTTCGAAAAGAACTGAAAACCTAGTGGAGAAAAGGACATAACTACCAAGAGTTTAGAGGTGAGTTGGGGGGTAGAAAGATGACCCAACTGATGACAGTGCTTGCTGGGCAAGACTGAAGACCTAAATTCCATCCCCAGAACTCACTCAAGCTAGAAACAGCAGGACCTGGAATTGTGGTGCTGTGCTGCGGGGCAGAAAGGTGGCACTAGCTACCCAGCCAATCTAGCAAAATTGGTGAGCTCTAGGTTAAATACAAAACCCTGCCAAAAAAAAAAAAAAAAAAAAAGGAGGAGTGATGTAAGAAGAAACAGGAGATTGACTCTAGTCTCCATTCATACATGTACATACACGCACATGCGAACTCTCACACTCACAACTAAACAATCTTTTAAAAAAATACATTAATGGAGCTAGAGAGATGGCTCAGTAGTTAAGAGCACTCATTGCTCTTGCAAAGGATTCATAACCATCTATAACTGCAGTTACAGGGCATCTAATACCCTCTTCTGACTTCTTTGGACCCGAGGGATGCAAATGGTGCATACTGACACATTCAAACAAAACATTCATACACATAAAATAAATATAAAAAAGAAATTAATTCTCTTGGTCATCCATAATGAAAGCCTCACCTTAAGAGTCATTTTTCCTAAGTCAAAGCAAGCAATTAAACATCTAGAATTGCATATAAGTTCTTAAAACTTCTACCATCAAAAATATACACACATAGTTCTGTTATATTTCAAAGTATATATTTATAGTAGTAGGAGCGGCGGGGCTGCGTCCCCAGCATCCCGGCCGCCTGCTAGCTTATGCCCAGAAATAACAACACACAAATTGTATTCTTTTAAACACTGCTTGGCCCATTATATCTAGCCTCTTCTTGGCTAACTCTCGCACCTGGACTAGCCCATTTCTAATAAAGTGTGTAGCACCGAGGTGCGCTTACCGGGAAGATTCTAACCTACATCCATCCTGGGCCGGAGCTTGATCGCGTCTGCCTCAGAGAGCAGAGCTATCGTGTCTGCCCGGGAGAGGGGAGCATGGCGTCTCTGAGCTCACTTCCTCTTCCTCCCAGCATTCTGTTATGTTTACTCCTCCCACCTATGTTTTAACCTATGGGGGCCAAGCAGTTTCTTTATTATAATTAACCAATGACCTTCCTCCATCATATATTTACAAGAGTCTAAATTATTTTCTTAAACCCTGAAATGGGTGAGATATGCTTATTTTCAGTTCCCATAAAAATACTATACAGTAACATTTGAAGTTTAAATCAAAGTGTGCGGGGGGGGGGGGGGGATCTGCAAATATACCTGGCTTTTCCCTTTCTCCCAGTTCTTTAAGTTTAACACAAATACTGAGTTCAGTCTGAAATGTAAAGAAATAGCATGTTTGTTTATTCTACCGTGGCCTCAAAATATACAGAAGTATTCATTGAAAGTATATTCTGGGGCCAAGTGGTGGCAGCATGCAGACAGGCACTGATCCGCAGGCAGAGAGAGAACATACATAGGCCTGGCATGGGTGTGTGAAACCTCAAAAGCCCACCCCAACTGACATACTTCCTCCAACAAGGCCACAACAACTACTCCTTCTAATCCTTTCAAACACTGCCAATCCCTGGTGACTACACATTCAAATATATGAACCTATAGGGGTCATTCTAATCAAAACACCACAGTATTGTTCAAGGCATTAAGGTCATACTTGTATGGCTATGGTTTTTGTTTCTTTTATTATTTTGCTTTCTAAGACCAGGTCTCACTATGAATCCCAGGAAGACCTCAAGCTTACAGCAATCCTTTTACCTAAACCTCCACAGATGTCAAGATTACAGAAATGTGCTACCACACTCCATTTTTGTCTTTTATGTTTTTTATTTCTGTAACTGTAGATGCCAATGGCTGAGTAATAATGATCAAACAAAGATGAAGTTGTAATGTGTTGTAAAATTAAAATACAAAAAGTAATTAAGTAGGAAGAAAATATATGCTAGACACTATTAAAGAGCCATATGAGTGACTTAGAGCAACAAATGTTTACATTGTACAAATGTTGATCTAAAACAGTGGAACATATTATAAAATAACAAATGGAAAAGAATATCCTCCTATTCAGCTAAATCACTCTCTCTCTCTCTCTCTCTCTCTCTCTCTCTCTCACACACACACACACACACACACACACACACCAACAAATATTTTCAATTAGTACACAGCCAAGATTTTAAAATAGACCCAAGAGAAAAAGATTATGAAATAACTCTAAGCAGCTTTGGCATCAATCAGATGTTAAATAAGGGTTGTGAAGGGTTAGATATTTTACACACAACAGGGATTATGTCTGGCTGAAGAGCTGAATTCCCACAGGGCTTGAGAGAAATCTATACAACAGGAAAACAAGAGGAATCAAGTTACTTGTTAATCTGTTAAATGCACATCTCAAGGGGGTGTGGTGAGGGAGCTTAAATACCATAACCTCGTACTTGAAACAAATTCCTAAGTGAAGTTTAAAATAGATGTCAAAGTGTTGTCCCTGTTTACTCACACTGAACTGTGCTGTATTCACAAAGGCTATAAACTATGTCAATGAAGCAGGAAAGGTATTATAATCTAATTTTAAAACAGACTGAATGCAAAATCTCTTGCTTTTAAATTCCAGCAAAATAGGTAATTCTTTTAGTTCTTAGCTAAGAAATATCTAACAGTTAAAACTAGCCTTTGCAATTACACTCATGAGTCTCAACGGCTGTGGTTACCTATACACAACCTGCATAAGAACAATCGACTCAATATTTCACCAAGGAAGGGGAGAAAGGGCTTCACGAGGTCCTGCTCCTAGTTGAGAAGCTACAGGAAGTCATGATTGCTAGTGGAAAAAAAAACAGTTTTCTACAGGTGTAAGCCCCCGGTAGGTTGTCCCATGCTATAGTGGCAGACAAAATAAAGATACAATGAAGGGGAAGGAGGAGGAGGAGGAAGAGACTGAATGCCACAAACAAGAATAAAGCAAATGCAGGTGCTGTCACTAATCTCTACTGAAAACCAAAGCTGATTTACAGGATAGGTCCCTCTTAAATATGACGTATTATATCCTGTACTATTTTTAAACATAATTTTAAAAAATCAATAGCAAGTAAATAGATGCATCCAAGAAATCATTTTAAGGCGAATGACAATTAGCTAGGAGTAAGTCCCTTGTCTTAAAATAAGATAATTGCTATTTAAAATAAGTCCTATAACGTGATGAAGTTTCCAGTGAAACGGTCATGAATGACAAGAAACAAAGGGTAGAAAAAAGTCACAAGTTTTACTTCCATCATTAATGACTGACGACAGACAGCTAGCCAATGATTCCTCAGCTATGTGTAACTTTGCAACCACTGTTTTGTTTAATTCTAGCAACAGTCAAATGAATTAATTATTGTTACTATCCTCTGCAAATGAGGAAACTGAAGCCTAAAGGTTAGAGTGCTTGCCCGAGTACAGTACTAAAGCTACACAGAGATTCACAACTGAGCATCTGGGGCCAAGAACTTCCATGAGTATATTTGATCTTTTTAAAATCCACAAAAAACCTTATTTCCTTGATTTAACAAATAGAAAAAAATATGACTGGATTTTCAATTTCTGAACAAAGCACACTAGAAAAAACAAACAAACAGTCAATTCCTTAGTTTCAATCCCAGCTCTGTAAACAGAACTGGACAATTCACAAAAGATTTAGGGAGAGGTAATACAATTATAGCAAAGAGAGAAGCTCACTGGTGAGCAAAGATTGCAAGTTAAAACAAGATACCCTTTTCTACTGTGGGAGGCAAACAGCACCTTCATCTCTTGCTGATACAAGTAAAACAAGATTTCTGCAAAGCTGCTGGTACACAAGCACCAAGAGCCTTTGAAATATAGACATTCCTTGCCTCAGCAGGTTACAGTTCTGTAGGTTTCACTTAAAGTGCATTATGCAGAACTTAGCTGCTAAACAGAACTTCTGATGATGATAGGAAAGCCTAACAAGGTACTGTGTAAGCATGTTTTTAGGTTAAATTTTATGCAACTGCCAGACAGTCAACCACTCTTGGTGGAGGATGGGGGGTGGGGAAAAGGACATCATAATTTAAAAAGAAATATACCTACATGGATAGTGATGTTGAGAATAAATGGAAACATAACACTTTAGAAAAAAAGTGCAACTAAGGGAATATTTGATTCAATTAACTGACTTTTTATAAAGTATAATGTATTACAACTCCAGTTTACACTAGACGCCAAAATCTGAAAAGTGCAATTAGTGCAAGATCAAAACTACGTATGTGCAAAGTCCATGTTGCTTCCCCTAAGTCTCATCTACCTACTGATGTACATTAGAAAAAGGAGCCTTTTGTTATATGCAGACCAACAACCTAACACTCAGGAGGCTGAGAAAAAGTGCCATGGACTGGGGGCTACCCTGAGCTACTTATCTCATACCAGACTAGGCAGCACAGCAAAAACAAAACAAAACTGGAAGAAATGACCCTGCTGGGCTGGAGAAATGGCTCAGAGTAAAGAAACGTTTGCTGCCCTTAAAGAGAACCTGCATTTGGGTCCCAGAACACACATCACATGGTTTCACAGCTAATTTCCAATTTCAAGACTGTAGTAGTCTGCACATAAATGTTCAATAAAAAAAAAATAAACATTAGAGGGCTAGAGAGATGGCTCAGAGGTTAAGAGCACTGCCTGCTCTTCCAAAGGTCCTGAGTTCAATTCCCAGCAACCACATGGTGGCTCACAACCATCTGTAATGGGGTCTGGTGCCCTCTTCTGGCCTGCAGGCATATACGTAGACAGAATATTGTATACATAATAAATAAATAAATATGTAAAAAATAAATAAACATTAGAGTGTTCATAGCATTTATAATATATAAAACTACTGCCAATTCAAATGTTCCTCTACCTGAGAATGAGTAATCTACACAATGGAATTATTTAAGTTATAGATGAATAAAACATTCGGAAGATTAGAAAAAGCTCCATGAGTACATGGATATGTTAACCTCCATGTTCCCAGGCCACAGAATAGTGCTTATCAATAGTAACACTTGTGAAGTTAACCAATAAATCCTTCTGCTTTTTAAGTCTGTCAATAAACATATTGCCAATAAGCATTTAGTTTGTCTATAAGCATATGGCTTTTTTTAAAATATTTATTTATTATGTATACTATATTCTGTCTGTGTGTAAGTCTGCAGGCCAGAAGAGGGCACCAGACCTCATTACAGATGGTTGTGAGCCACCATGTGGTTGCTGGGAATTGAATTCAGGACCTTTGGAAGAGCAGGCAGTGCTCTTAACCACTTGAGCCATCTCTCCAGCTCCAAGCATATGGCTTTTTTTCCCATCCTGTTTTTAAATATGTACCTAAGTGAATGGGCACATATCACCTACTGAATCAAAAGAAATAGTAAGCCAGGCTGTGGTGGCACATGGCTTTAATCCCAGCACTAGAGAGTCAGAGGTAGGTGGATCCCTGTGAGTTCGAGGTCAGCCTGGTATACAAAGTGAGTTCCAGGACAGCCAGGGTTACACAGAGAAACCTGTAACAAAACAAACAAAAGAAACAGTAACTGTTATATATTTCCCAAGAGCAAACCCAAGGCCTTGTTTTCAGTCATAACAGGAACAAAACCTAAACATAACTCCTTCCTAGAGAAGGAAAGTAATGACATGTACCTTACAGCATTATCTTAGGAAAGAACAGCTTGCCCTATTCTTACACAGTACTCAAAACAACCCTTCTGTGCAGAAGAGCACATACTTAGCATATGTGAGGCCCTAAGTTCAATTCCCAGCACCCTGACATTAGATTCTCCAGAAGACACCAAATAGGTGTCCTACATGCACCTCAGATGACAATTATAGGCCCCGAGTTATAATGCCTCCCGCGCGCCTGTGTATTAGAGCAATCCCTCCTGGGTTTTGATTTGTTGAGTGTGGTTCAAAGAGCTCAAGAAACACTTACACTTACCCATTTGATAAAAAAGTGAACACGTGAACATGAAAATAAAGAGTCCAGAGGGCTAGATCTGGAAGGGTACTGAGTGGGAAAGTGTCACAGAGGGGAGGCACCTCATTGTGTTCTTTTTTACAGCTCCCCGGAATTCCTTCCAACTGGAATTCTAAGGGAGGCATCACTGTGTGGAAACGACAAATCAAACCACTGGCCATTCCTGATCAACTCAACTTTCAGCCTCTTCTCTCCACACTGTGACATGGGGTTGCAACTTCTAACTCTCAAATTAGAAATGGATTCCTCTACAAAGTAACTCCCACAGTTCAGTCTTTTTGCAAAAATACACTGACCATTTCAGCAATCCAAGAGTTTTAAAAACGATGTCAGGCAGTAAACAGAAACCAAATACAGAGTTCTTATTATATTGCAATATCAAGATGACCTATTTCAGAAGCGTAAAATTACTTGTTTCAAATTTTTAATGTCATAAATTACCAAGCCCAACACCAATTAAGCCTCAGTCAGACCAACCAGGCACATATACAAACCCTGAGCATAACAGAGAAACCCTGTCTCAGGGGAAAACAAAAAACATTAATTCAGAACTCATATGAATATTACTAAAGTTGAGACTTCCATGAGCAAATAATTTACTTTTACAAATAAATCTCAAGTATAAAGCAGCTGAACTACATCTACTCTTCTACTAACTTTTCTCTAATGAAATATTGTGTGTGTGTGATATTCAAAAGTCTGCAATTTTGAAGAATTTCAAAGAAGCTCAATTGGCAGCCTATAGAAATATTCCAAATTATAAAAGCCTCTGATCCCAAGCATCACAGGTTCAGGACATTTAATCTATGTCTATAGCTATATATTACATCTGCATATGAAAACTGGAGAGGGACTGGGAATGCAGTTCCATTAATAGAGCAAGCACTTGCTTAGTATGCTCAAGACCTTGAGCTTAAACTCTAGTACCAAAAAGAAAAAAAAAATTTTTTTAAGAGAAAACTATTCTGTTTCTGAAGAGAAAAGCTAGCTAAGATATCTGATTTTTTTTGTTTTGTTTTGTTTTTGTTTTTCGAGGCAGGGTTTCTCTGTGGCTTTGGAGCCTGTCCTGGAACTAGCTCTGTAGACCAGGCTGGTCTCGAACTCATAGAGATCCGCCTGCCTCTGCCTCCCGAGTGCTGGGATTAAAGGCATGCGCCACCATCGCCCGGCCTAAGATATTTGAAAATCAAAACCAATACTATCAACCTTAACTTCAAAGTCAACCTAAATATCTTGGGAGGGGGACAGTTTCCAACATAAGCAATCCATATTTACAGTGAATAAATTTCTGTAGTTGTTGGAAAACTGAACCCACCTACAAGTTAAGGTTTGAAGACTTCCAGTTCCTGCCACGCAGACAACTGAGTGCAGCTATAGTCTGGCACCTTATAACTCTGAAGTGCACTAGTTCTCTGCTTACTGCAGCATCACCTTTAAAACTGAGTTCAAGTTGTACTCAAAACTGACACTCAAACTAACAAACATAGGCGACTGTATGCCCAAACCTTCTACACACTAATCACTTTTTAGGGCTGACAATTTATAATCTGGACACCACAAAAAAACCACAAAGGTCAAGCCTAAAAAGCTCCGGGTTTATTATATGACCCTGGTTCAGGATCTGGAATGGAAACATCTGATACACAGAACCCAGCATATATACCCACCCACATTAAAAGCATCTATTCCAAGTTCTGACATATAGAGCCTTCAAATGGGTATTCACTTAGACAAACAAAAAGCTTTTAGCCACTTAGTGCTAAGATGACAATGAGCTGCAACTAATTTAGTCTCTTCTCCAAATTCAACATTTAGTATATCACCGCCACTGGTCACATGCATGATCAAGGTATGCAGTCCTAACTGAGGATGCTTAATAATCACCCAGCTAAGCAAAGCTTACAAGTTTCTAAAGGTTATTAAAACTTACATTCCTATATACAATAATGGATAATTGATTTCAATCAAATAATTGGAGTGCTTGATGTTTTCATCAAGACAATCAGAAGGCTTATATCCTACACTACCAAAATCATTAATTTTAAAATACAAACATTGTTACCATTAACTGTTCATGTCCAAGAAAACATTAAGAAAAAGCACAAGTAACATTTTCAGTGTGCTCACAGGAGCTGCCAACCACTCTTGAAAGAAAACTTCCTTAGGAGAACGATTATCAGTTAGGAACATTACCAACCAGAGCTAAGTAAATGTAACCAGAGTGAGCAGCAGAGCATTTATCCTTAAAGGCAAAAAACACATAATTTCAGCAGCCAGGAGGCAGATTTCAACCACACACCAACTTACACCTAATCCCCAAACAGACTGTTCAACAGCTGCTGCCCTTGCCGAAGCAGTCTCAATTCTCATCCAAACATGCCCCTGGGGGAAGATGACAACCCAGGGAAAAGCAATCAGCCTTACTAGCAATCAACTTTTCTAATAACTGGGGATAAAAAAGAAGTGAACCATGGACCCATGTCCCTAAAATTAATCAAATAATATCTCACCATCAACTCTTTGAATGACTTACCCACCTCTCAAAACAAAAACATAAAAACAAAAAACAAAACCAAAAAAAAAAAAAGAAAAAGGGGGAAAAGGCCATCCAGATGCAAAATGGGCTACAGGGATTTCTTTTAATCACCCATTTGCCAATCTGGGATTCCTCTCTCCTCATCTCTCCTGGCAAGAGACTATGGCACAGAAATGAGAATAATCACCCCTCTTTCCCTCCACCTCTACTTCATCATTCACTAACAAGCACAGACTCTCCATTCATTCCACACTATTTCCTCAGTACCTACTCGGGGTCAGGCAGTATTCTCCCACTTTCCCAAGATACTGAGGAACCCTCAGTGGCTTCTCTTAAAAACTCAAAAACTTGTGTGATTTTCATGTTTAACTTAAAACAATGAAATGGAAAAGTGTCATTTCTGTGTCGCAAATTTTCTCTTAACTGCCTTCAAAAGAAATGTCTTTAAAAACTAAAATTCCCTAAGGATTCTGTTAAATTACACTTATACATGGCAAGTATAGGAAGAATATGATTTAAAAGAGATTGATGGGGCCACTGGAACAAAAGAGAATGTCTATCGTTCAGGCTCAGTCAAACTCACCCTCAGCTCCTAAGATAGCCAACCCACATCATGTCATCTCTCCCACAGTAAATCTCAAATTGTTAGGGCTAGTAATAAAGACAGCATATATCCAACTTAGTATGCACATACAGAGAAACTATCTTCATAACATTTGTCTACTACCATGTGGATAGTTATTTTGATAGTCCTATTTCTGATAAATGTTAGCCATTCAGTCAGAACCAGGCCTTTAATACAAACCTATTACTATTCCACACCACTTGAAAGACTTCATTTCTGTTTCTCTCACAGAGAAACTGTTACTTAGTAACAGCCTTGTCTTATTTTCTGGAGGTCTGAATAATCAAATAAACAAATCACAGGCTTCTTAACAGTAGAGATAACCCTTTTCAATCTTGGAAAACCAATAATAAAATGTGTAGTCCATTCAGGACAGGGTGGATGACCTGCCCTATACAATGAAAAGAAAGTCTAATAATTTCCTCATCATCTGAACCTCACAGAGAAGGAAGACCCAAGACTAAGGTCTCCAAGAAATACTCCAAAATTCTGACACTTCCCGGGCCAGTCTGACATCGTCTCTATGTAGTAGAAAATCTAAATGAATGACTACCTAACCTACTCTAACAGAATATTAAACGGGCCCTCCCTTTACCTAACAGCTGATGAAGTATTGTACTCAATAATGTAAATGTGGAACACTGGAAAATCCTTTATCCCCTTCTTATACATAACTCATGTCTGAAAAGCATGTGAAATAGAAGCATTTAAGAGTTGAGCAAAAAACTGATTTTCTAAAATTCTTTTTAATTTCTTATTTTTATGAATGTATGTTCTGCCTACATGTGAGTCTGTAACACCATATGTGTTTTGGATCTCCTGGGACTGGAGAGCTGTCATGTGGGTGCTGGAAATTGAACCAGGTCCCCTAGAAAAGCAACCACTGCTCTTTACCTCTGGGCCAACTCTTCAGCCCTGCAAGAAGCTGATGAACTTTCATTCCAAGAGCTAAAAGATATCCTTAGTTGTCTTAAAGAACAAATGTTTAATTTTAAAAACCAAGGCACACATAATCACTTACCACAAAATAAATACGAAAAGCAGGAAATGAATTTTTTTAATTCTTATCTCAACTCTAGTTTTCCTCAAGTACCTAAAACACTATTTATTATACATAATTTTAAATAAATAAACAAATAAACAAAGGAACAGAGAGCTTGAAAGGAGATATTTTCTTACAAACGTTCTGTTTAAAAACAAGTTTTTTCTTGGGCCTGGAGAAATGACTCAGCAGTTAAGGGCACACTGACTGTTCTTCCAGAGGATCCAGGTTCAAATCCCAGCACCTACATGCAGCTCACAACTGTCTCTAACTATTAACTCCAAGATGTGACACTCTCACATGGACAGACCTGCAGGCAAAAAAAAAAAAAAAATTCAAAAAAGAAAAAGAAAAAATTATTTTGCTGGGCAGTGGTGGTGCACACCTTTAATCTCAGCACTTGGGAGGCAGAGATAGGTGGCTCTCAGTGAGTTCAAGGCCAGCCTGATCTATGTAGTGAGTTCCAGGACAGCCAGGAATACACAAAGCCCTGGGTTGAAAAAATTACTCAGGAGCCGGGCGGTGGCGCATGCCTTTAATCCCAGCAAATCCCTTCAAAGAAAGGGAATGTTGTAGTTAGTATTATGTGTCTGGGCAATCTAACAAATCACTAAAATAGCAATCTTAAATTTCTCCACTTAGAATTTCACCTGTCTTAGTAATTGGTTCTATTATTATAATAAAACGCCATGAACAGTGGGTGGTGGTAGATCACACCTTACTTCCAACACCAGGGTTGGGTGAGAGAGGTGGGCACATCCCTTGAGTTCGAGGTCAAACTAGTTTATAGAATGAGTTCCAAAAGCGCCAGGGCCACACAGAGAAAACATGTTTCAGAAAGTAACAACAAAAAACATGAACATAAGCAACTAGGAGAGAAAAGGGTTTCTTTTAGCTTGCAATTACAACTCTTAGGTCATTCTATCACTGAGGAACTTCAAGACACAAACTCAAAGCAGGACCTTGGAGGCAGGAACTGAAGCAGCGGCCAAGGAATGCCGATGTCTGCCTTGCTCAGTTCTACTTTTACACAACCTGGGACCACCTCCCCAGAAGTGGCCCACCCCACCTTACCCCGTGGGCTGGGGTGGGTCACCCACATCAATCATTAATCAAGAAAAGGCAATTTAATAGAATCGTTTTCTCAACTGAGGTTCTTTCCAGGTAACTAGCTTCCATCAAGTTAACAAAACAAAAACACCAACCGGCACCACCTGTTAAGACATGATTCCTGTATTCCTGTATGCTTCATAAAACTTTGCTACTATCTTCCTTGGTTGACAGCATTCCCTCCCACCTAAAAAGAAGGGACAATGGGTCAAGCAAGCTTCATCAGAGACTACAAAAACACTGCTGGCACTCAGTTTACAAAAGTTGGGACTGTGGAGGAAAAATGAAGACTACAGGGAAACTGAGCACAGCGGCACACACTTATAACCCTGGCACTTGGGAAGCTGAGACAGGAGGTCACCAAAACAAGCCCAGACAAAATTACAAGCTACTCCTGCTCAATCAACACCGTCTGCTGTTTTCATCCCTGAGGTCCTGGAACTGCTGAAACATGATCATACACAAAAAAAAACCTCTTTTGGTTGGTGTCAACAACAACAACAACAAAAAATTTAAAAAACGATTTTGTTTTATTTTTCCAGACAAGGTTTCTATGAGTATTCTTGGCTGTCTTAGAACTCACTGTATTGACCAGGCTGGTCTCAAACTCAGAGATTCACCTGCCTCTGCCTCCCAAATGCAGGGATTAAATGCATCCTCTACCACCGCCTGGCAACAAATCTTACTGACACACCAGTTCCAATGAGGCTGAACGCATCCTCCGAAAGTCCTATATTACCATATTGCCAAAGTGCTGGTATAAGGTTGGACCTTTGGGAAATGATTAGACTATGAAGCTTCATTCTCATCAAGAGGATGAATGTTCCTCAAAAGATCTAGAGGTAGAGGGAACAAGCTATATGGATGCATTGCCTTTCACCACAGTAAGACCCAGAAGTTCTTACCAGACCACGAATCTGCTAGTTCCTTGATCTCAGACTTCCTAGCCTCTATAAATGTGACAAGTTCCTGTTAATTACCTAATCTGAGGTATTTCTTCACAGCAATGAGATCACACACACTGAAGAATTTCCATTCATGATGGAAATGGTCTATGCATACTTAAGGGAGCAACTGAATCAATTTCAGATGCTGCTACATATCTGGAGGGAAAGTCAGAACTATCCAGTTTTCCAGGTAAATGTCTTGTGAAACTGTACCGATTTGTCCCCCATCACTCAACTTATCAAAATGCTTGAGGTTCAATAGCAGACGCATGTCATGCATCCAAGAGATGTCTTAATAGAACAAGGACTGCATCATAATAAAACTTGAACAGTTTAAAGAGCTGAGACTGGTAAGCTAGGCTTTCTTTCTTACTAACCTGATCACAACCATAGTTGGGATCTAAGTATAATTTAGGATAAAAGCTCAACAGAACCCAAAGTAAATTATTCTTCAATTTAAAGGTCAACATCAAAACATTCTCTGCTCTTGCCGATTGTGAAGCTATGGACACTCTTGTGTTTTTGCCGGCTGGCATAAAAACTGACACAACACTTTCAGAAAGCATTTTGGCAATATGACTCAAGAGCTTTTAAAACTGCTTCTGTTTCTTCAGGGATCTAATACTATTTCTGGAATTCTATCTTAAGGACACAGTCTACAATTAGGGGGAAAAAAACCTTTGGGTTCAAAAAAACATTATTCATTATACAAAACCACTTGAAGCTATGAAAATATTCACCTGGAAGGAAACAGGTAAATTACAGTGAAAAATCCATCCAATAAAATCCTGAGTTTCTTAAAAGCATTAAAATACAGAAAACACACCAAGTGAACAAAGCAAAATGCATGCAGCATTATCACCTGTACCATATATCACAATGTAATCGTTGTCTTTAAAAAGACCTCTGTGTTCAAGGCCAGCCTGGTATATAAAGTGAATTCTAGGACAGCCAGGTCTACACAGAGAAACCCTGCTGGGGGAGAGGAGGTTGTCTTTAAAATGTGGTACAACTGCAAAGACAGATTTAAAAAAATATATTAAGGAGTAAATCTGGTTGAGCAGCACAGAAGATATATAAATCCAGAAGATTAAGATTCTGGGTTTTAAAGTACAAACACCTTGGGAATCAACAAGGGAAGGTAAATTCCTTAAAATATAGAGACAGAAGCAGGGCCTGGTGGCTCATGCCTGTTATCCTAGCAGTCAAAAGGCTGCTGCATAAGGACTACAAATTCAAGGGCAGACTCTGCTCGCTATACACAAAGAGACCTTGTCTCAAGGGGGAAGGGGGGGGGAGAGTGGAAATAGAAATATAGTGCCCACACAATATACAGCAGAAGGAAAGAAAGAACAGCCCACGAAAGTCCACTTCATCTTTTAAGCACTGCCTTAGTAATATTTCTTTCCTTTACCCATGCCTAATGCTCTATTCTCTAGATCACCCATGAGTCAGAGGAACAGGAATTTAGAAAATACTAGACTAAGTAGATGGCAAGCCACTGACAAGCAGCTGTAAGCTTTGGACAGCACTGTTTTAGAATTCATAAGACCTGTAAGGCTGAGCCAGGAAGATTGTGAGGTCAAGGACAGTCAGGGCTACAGTGTTTTAGGTTGCTCTAGATTATAAGAGCCTGGCTTTTAAAAAAAATGCAAAAATATTTAGAAAAAATTATTGAAATATTTCAGTGATTTACAACCAAAATAAACAGCAAAGTGTAGTAAATATTAACTTTACTTGAAAATGCAACAGAAAGCAATTAAAAATATATACCATTGCTCTTGCCAAATACAGCATAAAGTAATTCCAAAAGAGGGCAACATAACACAGTGGTTGAACACAATCAAGAGCCAGACTGCTGGTGTTGAAAGCCTGGCTCTACTAATTGATAATGCTATTTTACTCTATGGCTCGGCCTTTTGATCTGGAACAGAAGTATATACCATGGAGGACGAACTTTATATTATACCACATATGCAATGTTTTAAAATATTAATATTGTTTGAGTTAATTTATCTAGAGGATTTAGAATATAGCCTGAGTGAAATGCCAGTTCTGGAAACCATAAGGTGATGGATGGAGGCACCAAGTAAACACATCTAATGACAAAGAACTATACATGTTAAAACGGATCTCTGTGAGTTCGAGACCAGCCTGGTCTACAAGAGCTAGTTCCAGGACAGGCTCCAAAGCCACAGAGAAACCCTGTCTCGAAAAACCAAAAAAAAAAAAAAAAGTGTGTAGTAATAGGAGCAGAGG
This sequence comes from Microtus oregoni, assembly GCF_018167655.1. NCBI lineage: Eukaryota > Metazoa > Chordata > Mammalia > Rodentia > Cricetidae > Microtus > Microtus oregoni. Next base: position 6,040,513 of record NW_024543221.1, read on the forward strand.
GCTGCGTCCCCTGCACCCGACACCCGGCTGCCCCCATGGCTAGCTTTACCCGAAATAATTACACGGAAACTGTATTCTTTTAAACACCGCTTGGCCCTTTAGCTCTAGCCCTTACTGGCTAATTCTGATATCCCGATCAACCCATCTCTAATAAACTGTGTACACCGGTCTTACCGGGAAGATTCTAGCCTACGTCCATCCTGGGTCGGAGCTTCATGGCGTGTGTCTGCCTCTTCTGAGGCGTCTGCTCCCGAGAGGAGAGCAGTCGAGTCTTAGCTCACTTTCTCTTCCTCCCAGCATTCTGTTCTGTTTACTCCTCCCACCTATGTTTTAACCTATGAGGGCCAGCCAAGCAGTTTCTTTATTTTTTTAACCAATGACCTTCCTCCATCAAAAGTGGTTTAATGAGAGTGGGCAGTGATTAATCTTAGCACTTGGGGGGCTGAGGCAGGCCAATCTCTGTGAGTTTAAGGCCAGCCTGGTCTACTGAATGAGTTCTAGGACAGCCAGAGTCGCATGGGAAAATCCTGTTTCGAAAAAACAAAAAAACAACAAAAAAAAGTTGTGTAATGATATCATGTATATATTTTACCACAACATAAGAAACACTATTATCCATCACCCATGTCATTGGATTTCAATTTCCCTGCTAGAAAATAATCATTATATTCTATAAGAGACTGTATAAAAGTTCAAGATTCCTGTTTTAAAATCATTTGCAATAAAAGCATTTTAAAATACTTTTTTACTTTTCACAACATGTTGTACTATGATAAAATTCCCATGTTCAAAACATTTAACTTGAATTCTCAAGCAAAAATACACTCTAGAGGTTGGTACTATCTTTTCAGCAACAAAACCATAACACACTGTTCTAACCTGAAACAACTTGGAAACAGATCTATAAACTCTCCCATCACAAACATTTCAGTGGCTTCTACATGCAGAAAAACTCCACGAACCTTAAATACAACCAATTATGAATAGCAACAAAAATCTTTAAATGTCCATTTTAAAATAAAAACTTAAAAAATAGCCTCAAACCACTTACAAAATGAGCATGTGGTGAAAAGGGACAGAGAATACCAATTTACTATACCCAATGCTAACTGACAATGTTTGTTGCATAGCAACAAGATTCTGCAATCTGAAAACAGTACAAAACTCCCTTTCTCCATTTGCCAAGCCACAATTAACTCCATCAAGGTAAGAAACTACGAAAAAAAATTATATAATTTATATTTCTAAAACTACAAAATGGTAAATCCAAATTCTAAACTACTTAGAATTTCAAAGTATTCTTATACTTTCACTCTCAATGTTTCTCTCTGTTCTTATAGTTTCTCTTATTTAGCCAAAAAACCCACAAAGGCTCATTTTGGGACTACACTTGGAAAGCATCATTTGTAAGGTAGTTCTGGTTTTATTTTGTATACACGGGTATTTTTGTTTGCATACAAACACACACACGCACACCTAAGTATCCACCCATGTACCGAGTGTGGTCCGGTGCCCACTGAGGCCAAAAGGGATTCTGATTCTCTGGAAGTGAAGTCGCAGATGATTGTCAAACGTCTTGTGAGTGCTGGGTTATCAGGCTTTCCCCTCCAAGAGCAACAAGTGCTCTAACTGCTAAGCCATCTCTCTAGGCCCATTTAGTTTTTAAAATAACAGGTTAACAGTACTTGTGTGTGCACAGACACCCACTGCTTCATAATTTAATAGCAACAGATGCTTTCAGCTGATTTAAAAATTGTAATTTACTGTAAAGAACTATAAAATTTTAAATCTTAGAACTGAACTATTTCTTAGGATTGTGCATATAGATAAACTGGCATCATTTCACAAAACTTTTTCAGATAAAACTCTATTTCACCTAAGGAACAAAATTAAAAACCACAGCCATTCCTCTTTATGTTTTGTGGTTTCTCTATTTATTTTGAGAATGTTAAATGTTCTCATGTGACTTTTTTTTTTTTAAATTTTTCGAGACAAGGTTTCTCTGTAGGTTTGGAGCCTGTCCTGGAACTAGCTCTGTAGACCAGGCTGGCCTCGAACTCCCAGAGATCCACCTGCCTCTGCCTCCCGAGTGCTGGGATTAAAGGCGTGCGCCACCATCACCACCCGGCATGATGTGGCACATTTAACACAGAACAAAAAGTTTAAAAATCTTTTCAAACACTTTAAACAATGAGAAGCTGTTTAAATTCATAGAATGGTTAATCCATTTATAATAATCTGTTGACTGAGAAAATTTAGGAGCACTCTGAATTTAGTAGCTTTTAAATAGATCTACACACCACAAAAACATTCAAAAATATACTTGACGTGCATTATAAATGAAGGCTGTTATATCTGTTATACAGAATACAAATATAGTTTAGCACACACTCTCAAAGAGTCTCTAAAATAATTCTGTTAAGGGGGCTGGAGAGATGGCTCAGAGGTTAAGAACATCTCCTGATCTTCCAAAGGTTCTGAATTCAATTCCCAGCAACTACATGGTGGCTCACAACCATCTGTAATGGGGTCTGGTGCCCTCTTCTGGCCTGCAGGCATACACACAGACAGAATATTGTATACATAATAAATAAATAAATACTAAAAAAATAATAATTCTGTTAACCCCATGCTCTGAATTTCAAGTTATTTATCTAGCAGAAAAGTTCTTCAAGTCATTTTAAAGTAGACTTCAAGAAAAATATGTAAGCTTGGAAGTAAGACAAAGCTGGGTTTCAAACAAGGTTCTACCACGAACTATGTACTTCAACACAAGGGCATCCTACACTAGGCAATGGCCTAAGAAATTAAAAATAATTTATAGGAAGTACATGGCACATTCATTTTTATTTACCACCCATCCCTGAAAACTGTATACAGTCTTGTCCCATCTGCCATCTTTCCTACCATTGCCTTCACAAGCTCTACCTTGCCTTCAGACAGCAATGGGCTGAATATTTTTTTTTCTTTTTTTCAAGACAGGGTTTCTCTGTGGCTTTGGAGCCTGTCCTGAATATTAAGGATGAAAAATAAAATTTGAGAAGTAAACAGCACTGAAAGATAAAATTTAGTAAGAGGCCGGATGTTTAACAGAGAGGACTTTGATTTGAAGCTCAGCTGTCATTTGCCAATGATATGACTTCAGCCAAGTCTCCTAACCTTTCTAAGCCTCAGGTTCCATAATGTAAAAGAACAGTAAGAACACCTGAGAGGTTGCCCGCCTTTCAAGGCCCATCAATAGCAGTTATTTATCAACTGTTTACTTCACCTAAGTGAGGAACAGTAAACCTTGTCATTTACAATTGTTTAACTCACTTGATTTACACCAAGGTAGGCAAATATTATCCCAAAAGTGAAGCTCAGTAATATTCCACTCTATGATCAATAGCGCATCCTATAACAGGCATGTGTTCAATATTCAACTTCCAGGCCTTCAGATAAGAAATTTCATAGCAGATTTGTAGAATAAAAAAATTACTTTCTGGAGCTGGAGGGGATGGCTCAGTAGGTAAAAGTGCTTGCTGAGTAAGTTTGGGAACTTAAATTGAGATCTTAATTAACACACACACTGGATGGCATGGTAACCACCAAAAGCTTGGGAGGAAGATAGAGAATTTGTGGAGCAAACTGGCTAGTCGGTAAGTCAAATCGGTAAGCTCTTGGTTCCATTGAGAGACTCTGTCTCAATATATATGGTGGAAAGTGATCAAGGAAGATCCCTGACATTAATCTCTAGCCTCCACAAATGCATTGAAACACACACACACACACACATACACACACACACACACCAAGAAAGGTGCTATCTTTCAAAGAGTGGTTGCGCATGACTGTAGTCTCAACAGCTGGTAGGCTATGGTGATATTTTATTTGTGATCTAACAAATAAAGCTTGCCTGAAGTCAAAATGCAGAACCAAACCACTAGTTAGCCATAGAGGCAGGCAGTGGTGGTACACACCTTTAATTCCCAGCACTAGAGAGTTAGAAACAGGAAGGGATACGGCTGGGTGGAGAGAGGAATATAAGGCAGGAGACAAGGGCTCAGGAGACGAGAGCTCGAGGCATTCAGCTGCTGTTTCTCTGATCTTTCGGCTTTCACCCCCTAAGATCTGACTGTGGGATTTTAATTAGAATTCATGCTACGGGAGACTGAAGCGGAAGCACAGGTTCGAGGCTAGTTTGGTTAAGCAGCCTGTTAGAGTACAGCTAGTGTGTACCCAGGCCCTACCTTAAAATAAGTTTCATCTTAAAAGACGTCTAAATGTTTCTGCTAACAATTCTTTCAAAGAGATTTATCTTTCACATTTCATTAATACTAAAATTCAAAAGCATGTTTTTTTTTTCCTTCAGATAACTCACGTACTAATAGGCTTATGTCAATTTTTGTTTGCTTCTATTTTCAGGTCTCATGTAGCTGAGACATGCTTGTACGTGTGTGCATGCAGAGTAAAACTGTTGGAAAAGCACTAAAAATCACATTAAATCACAATTTAAAAACCAGGGAATAACTTCTTAGGATATCAGTCATTAAAAAGAAGATAGTATTTCCCCACTGCATAATCTTAGCACTCTTCTTGCCTTCCTTGGGTTGTTTGTTCATTTGGTGGTTTTTTTTTTTTTTGGGGGGGGGGTTACAGTAAGATGGTCTCATTCTGTCGCTCACGCTGTCCTCTTTATAGCAGCAAACCCCCTGCTTCATCCTCCCCAGTGCTACATTTACAGATCTAAGTCAACACACCCAGCAGACTTTTCACTCTTGTTGAAAATAGACTGACCTGTATACCTGAGAGCTTGTTTCTGAACTCTCTTCTATTCATTGGTCTATCTTTATGCCAATACTGGAATATTTTGATCATTGTAGTATTTTAGTAAGATTTTTTAAAATGTGTGTGTGTGTGTGTGTGTGTACAGTATGCATGTGTGGACATTAGACCAAGTGGTCCTAGAGACGAACTCAGGTCATCAGTTTTGGGAGCAAGTGTCTTGACCAGCTGAGTCATCTTGCCAGTCTATTTTAGTAAGATATTTAACTGGACATATAGATCTCCCAATTCTTCTTTTTAAGGTTATTTTGGGTCCCTTAAAATTCCACTATCAATTATGGATTTCAAATACTGTCATTAGGATTTTGATAGGGCTATAGGGTCCAGATGTATATCATTTGGGATATCAATGTTCTCTTAACACTGTGTCTTCATTTACTTAGATTTTTTTTTTATTTCTTCCAGAAAATTCTCAGTCTTACGATACAAATTTTAACTCCTTGATTAAATTTACTTCTTGGTATTTTATTCCTTTAGATATCACTGCAAATGAAAACTGCTCTTAATTTCTCTTTTTTTAAGTGGTTCATCGCTGGTATATAGAAACAAAACTGCTTTTTTGTGTTATCTCAGATCCTCCATCTCTGCATTAATTAGCACTGGTAGCTTTATCCTGACTCTCTGCAGGTATTGTTTAAGACATATACACAAATTTCCTTTTATATCTGTCATGAGACTACTTGTCTAACCAGAGATAGAGATGCATGAGATCAAAGTTGTGACATCCATCCAAATGGGAACTCAGGCTATGACTTAGGAAGTATCTCAGAACAAGACCCTTCTTCATAAACAGGGTCAATATAGAAGGGACACAATGTTAGGCCCTTAATCCTAGATGGTTGGAATTCTTATAAAAGGAAAATGTATCACTGGGCAAGGTGGCACACACTTGTAACACTAGTACTTGAGAAGCTAAAGTACTTGGGCTACATACATATAATGAGACCCTGCCTCAAACAAATAGGAGTATCATGTTAAGAAAGAGACACATAGGAAAAGATAATTATATGACCAGAGAAGCAGAAAGTAAGGTGTTTGTCTACAAGTCAAGGAATCTGAGCAACGACCAGAAGCCAGAAAATGCAAAGAATCCTTATCTAACTTTTTAACAAACTAGGCCTATTCACAAATTTCAGACTCAAGATTCAAAATCAACCTACTCCTTTTCCTAACACCCTCTGGTGTTTGGAGTTGAACCTGGGTTTTGCACATGTGAGACATATATTTTATTACTGAGCAACACCGCAGCATTCAACACCAACTCTTAAGTGTTCCCAGCCTACTGTTCTGCCTTATACAATTCAGATTTACCCCTGCCTCACACACACACAAAAATTCTAAATACACAATCTTCTAAACGGCATGGTAAGTCTCAAAAGTATGGCAATTAATTATTTTTTTTAAATATTTATTTATTTATTATGTATACAATAGTCTGTCTGTATGCCTGAAGGCCAGATGAGGGCGCCAGACATCCTTACAGATGGTTGTGAGCCACCATGTGGTTGCTGGGAATTGAACTCAGGACCTTTGAAAGAGCAGGCAATGCTCCCAACCACTGAGCCATCTCTCCAGCCCTGGCAATTAATTATTAATCCTAATTTACAAAGAAAAGAAATTGAGATTTGGGATAGACAAAAGGTCTCAAAGATAATGTTCTTTCTTTAATTTTTTAAGGTCTGTGCGAGTGCCCACCAGAACACTCTCATGTAGGAAGGTCAGAGGTTAAATGTAGTTTTTTTCTTTTACCACACATGTTCTGGGGGCTGAACCCAGGTCATCAGCGTTGGCAGCAACCATCTTTACCATCAGTAGAGCCATCTTCTGTCCTTTACAGACACAATTCTGTTAATAAACTTGAATACCTGTCCTCCAAGATGGAAAACTTCCATATTTAGAAGAATACATAAAGTTAAAAGATGGGGCTGGAGAGATGGCTCAGTGGTTAAGAGCATTGCCTGCTCTTCCAAAGGTCCTGAGTTCAATTCCCGGCAACCACATGATGGCTCACAACCATCTGTAATGAGGTCTGGTGCCCTCTTCTGGCCTGCAGACATACACAAGACAGAATATTGTATATATAATAAATAAATAAATAAATAAATAAATAAATATTTAAAAAAAAAATAATAAAGTTAAAAGATGGCATTCAGAGGCAAATCCCTTAAAGCAGAAAATGCACTTTACTGAGGCAATACAAAGTAACAGCGACATGAGATCTACCACACAGTAGGTTGACTCTAGTGAATAATATCATACACTTCAAAACAATCAACTTCAAATATACCATCACAGAAATACACCAAGCAAGATGATAGCTAACTGGCTTTATTTAATCATTCCACACCATATGTATCAAACATCCTACTGCACTCTAAAAATGTAATATAACTACGATTCGACAATTAAAAATGCCAAGGACATGCTAAGCAAGGTACTGGGCTCAGTCCTCAGCTCCAAAACTCAAAAATTTTAAATGGAAACAAAACATTGACAATCTATTATAACAATGGTATAAATACAAGAAATTTAAATATCATGTGTAACTGGCACTATTTAGAAGGAAATCAACCACAAATATGTAACAGTTCCAACCTTCATGGTAGCAAGAATTTTTCTTTACACCTCTTGAAAAACAGATGAATATGTCACCCCCTCACTAAGCCAAGTACAAGGGAATGGGTAATTCCCAAGCATATCTTTCTAAGTCATTTTGGGGATTTATCTTATTGGGCTACTCTACTAACTTTGGAATCACAGAGTAGGACTTAGGCCATGATAAAGAAAAATTAGTCTTTAATTATAAAGAGCAACAGAAGACACAGAGAGTTACAAAGGATGAGGCTGAGCTAATAAAGCCTGGAACAGAAAGATCTGACTACTGCAAAGATGACAGATTTGATAAAAATAACAGACCAAGACAATCAATGAATTAGGAACACTGTATCTATGAAAATGTGAGAGGACAAGACAGATAAAAGGGTCTCAACCAGGAGCTTCAGTAGACTCCCAGAATTTGCCAGAAACAAGAAGAATCCTGAAATACCCACTAAAGAACGAACTATTCATAAAAACAAACTCGGCCCCTTTAAATATACCTTCCAAGGCAGCACTGCCTCTGAAGAGGCGCCACCATTTGGACTCACCTCTGCCCAGTCAATCTCTCCATCAGCTATTTTCACTCCACGCCACACAATGCAGACCATCTACAGAGTAAAAGTACAAACCTTTCAAAGACACAATCCTGTAGGTTCCTGGAAACTATTTCTAATCAATGCAACACTCCTGGCAATAATGAAACCAAGGATAGTGACTGAGAGGAGGCATGTAGGGACTTAAGTTCATTCTCTACCCCAACAGAGCTGACAGCGTTACAGGCACGTGGGTATACTCACTAAGCTGTACGCTCACTTGTCAATTTAGCAGTTTTTATTAACTTAAGGTTCTCAGTCTTCCTAGTGCTGTGACCTTTTAGTACAGTTCCTCATGTTGTGGTGTCCCCCAATCATAAAATTATTTCGTTGCTACTTCATAACTGTAATTTCACTGCAGCTGTGATTCATAATGTAAATATTTGATATGTGTCCCCACACACAAGGGGGGTCATGACCCTCAGGTTGAGAAATATTGCCTTAAGAGGTTTAAGTAGGAATGAAGAAAAAACAGTTCTACTGCCTGAAAGACTTACCCAACTTAATTTGAGGCATCGAGATACTATGACCTACATGCTAACATGGTGAAGGTAAGGTGGACATCACAAATGACAAAAGAGCTTTGGGTCTTCAGAAGACAGGGAGTACTCCATTGTGTTAAGTTAGTGTACTCTACCTCTGGACTTCCAATATGAGATAAATTGTTTTTCTCTTTTCTATTGGCTTGTTAGGGTTTCTGTTTTCTTTTGAACCCACTATGGAACCCAGGCCTTGAACTTCAGATCCTCCTGTCTTAGCCTCCTGGGTATGGCCCAAAACGCTCTCAGAATGTTTAATTAGCACTTCGTTACGTGACAACTAACAAAGACCTGATTATTAGGAGGTGAAAAGAAAGTAATCAAAAAAACAAAACAAACTCCTTAGATAAACTAATTAAGTCTTAAGTATTTTAGCAAAAATGGGCTTTATCATATTAGAAAAGCTCACTACAGCACGAAAACTTTGGTTTGTTAATACTTTGCAATTTTGTCAGAAAATATGCAAAAATATTAAAGCAGCCAACATTTGATTCATTATTCTTGCATTCTAACAATATAACATAGTTGCAACCATAATATCAAAGTTTTCATACTTGTGGTTCATTTTTCAAGATTAACTCCAAATAAAGCCATTCCTCCCCATCTCTGCTATGCACTGTTATCTATGAAATGTTCTAGGCTAATTCATTCTACATGGTCTTGTTCTTATACCAATTATTTGAAGAAATTAAAGAGACCCCTTATACATGAAATAGCAAGATAAAATTGTTCACCAAACATCAAATACCAGTTAAAGTTAATTACAAAGAAACCCAAGGGTTTACTCGTAAAAACCAAGGCTCTAGGCAGAGAAACACAAATAGTTCCCCTGTGAACTGGTTAAGAAAAAAACCTAGCTGTCTCTGCCTCTATTTCCTTGCCCACAGAAGTGGAATGACAGTCCCTAGCTTTTAGCTGCTCAAGCAGGATCAATTGAATTCACACGTTAAGTTTTCAGATGGTTAAGTACTCAGTAACATTTTGATACTATTATTTTTTTTAACTCTAAAAAAAAAGAATATAAATGCTAACACTGGAATTAACAAAGAAAAATTTTTCTAAATAAAATATATATGCTTTAAAATAGTAGTACAAAAATGATAAAAACTTAAACAAGACACATGCTGGTAGTCTTAGCACCCTGGAGGTTAAGGGAGAAAGATCCCAACAACTTCGAGACCAACTTGAGTTTCATCAGCCTTGGCTGTTATGAGACTGCCTCTAAAAATTAAAAACATAGCCGGGCGGTGGTGGCGCACGCCTTTAATCCCAGCACTCGGGAGGCAGAGGCAGGCGGATCTCTATGAGTTCGAGGCCAGCCTGGTCTACAAGAGCTAGTTCCAGGACAGACTCCAAAGCTTCAGAGAAGCCCTGTCTTGATAAACAAACAAAAAATATGACTTTACTATCTCAGAGATGCCAAGCTGACAGTCTAAGCCACCTGCGAAAATAGCCTCAGCTAAGGTTAGATCAGACTGGCCTGTGGAGGATTATCCCAACTGTTAACTATGGCAGACAGATCAGCCCACTATGGGTGGCGCCATTTCCTGGGGAAGTGGTCTTGAGCTGTATAAGAAAGCTAAGCAACAGCCTGAGCAAGTGAAGACAATTAGCAGCACTTCTCTCTGGTTTTTTTGCTTCAAGTTCCCGCTTGAGTTCCCTCAATAATAAACAGTAACCTAGAAACTGAAATAATCCTTTCTGTCCATAAACTGCTTCTGGTCAGAGTGTTTAACACAACAACAGAGATAAAACAGAAGACTGGCCAAGGGAACGAAAAACTTAAGATCAGACTTACGGCTCAGTAAACCAATACACTTTATACTGGATTCTGAGGTGGTTTGTTACAGAATAGTTAAGAGATAAAATAGACACAGACTATAAAAGACTAGTATCTTTAAAACATATGAATCATAGTAGAAAAAACTAATCCTGTTGGGGAAATGGCACATGAACAGATACTCAGAAACAGATGCCTAACCTAAGCAAATGAGATATTCGACCTAGTTAGTGCGCACGCACGCACACACACACACACACACACACACACAATTAAGCTAACAGACTGACAAAGATTATGATGAGCTAGCCAGATATGAGGAAACTGAACTCTAACTAAAGTACTAATTGCATAATGTTTATCAAAACATGGTTAATTTAAGGGAAGCAATAGCTTCCTTTGATCTGTTGAGTTTGAGGCCAGCCTGGTCTAGAGTTCTAAGACACCCAGGGCTACACAGAAGTCATGGTAACTTCTATATCCGGTAATTGTTTCATTTAATATTCTCTCAAACACTAATTGCAGAGACCTGCCCTGGGGACTAGGACCAAAGTCAAATTAGAAATGACCTTCATAATTTTGTTTATTAATTTATAGTTTTATTCTAAAACACCACTGAAGGCTTTAGGAGGGGAATAACAATATCTAGTTTCTACTTTAAGATCATTCTGATTGATGAATGGAGAATCAGAGTCGAGTGGAAATGAGGAAACAGTAATTGTTCAAATGAGCTAACAATTAACCAGATTTTCATAGTGTAAGACTGACACGAATAAATGGAGGTGGACATGAGGAGATATCAACTGGATACAGTAAAAGATAAAGAAGTCTGACCATGGAGGTGCATGTTTGTAATCCCAGAACTTCAGAGACAGAAGGATTCAGAGGTCCAGCCTAGCCTGAACTACATGAGACCCAAACTCAAAAAATAAAAGTAAATACTGTTTCTTGACCTTTTTTCTAGAACTTTATCCTGAAATAGAGTCATATATAAACACAGACACACTTACAAGGATGTTCACAGCAGTGCTTTTATTTCTGGAGACAGCTCATGCAACCCAGGCTGGGCTCAATCTCCTGTCCCATCTCCTAAGGGCTGGAACTGAAGGCAGGTGCTATCTCATTTAACAACAGGGAATTTAGTTCAGTTGCCTAGCAAGTACAAAATGCAAGAGCACAGGGCTATGTTTGGTTCCCAGAGCTAAAGAGGGTGAGGATAGGCTCAGAAAAAATAATACAACAAATCTAAAAGCCGTATCTAAGTGATTAAATTAAGTAGACTGATCCATCTACCCAAGGCAAAAAAAAACTACTAGGTAGTCACTTTAAACTTATAAAGATCTGTATTTAATGACAACAGTTAAATGCAAAGGACTAGTGTGTGCATGCTGTGTATTCATTCCACGCACATATGTAGAGGTCAGAGGGCAACTTGTGGTGGTTAGTTCCTTCTACTACATGGGTTCCAGGAATTGACAGGAAGCACCTTTTACTTGCTGGTCCATCCCTCCACCTTCCCATTTTTAAGTAGTGCAGTCTTTACTTATACACACAAACACTGCATATGGAATGTTACAAAAAGCCTAGCTGCCGGGTGTGGTGATGAAGGCCTTTAATACCAGCACTCGGGAGACAGAGGCAGGAGGATCTCTGTTTGTTCAAAGACAGCCTGGTCTACAAAAGGCTCCAGGACAGCTTCAGGATAGCTGGAGGTGGTGCATGTCTTTAATCCCAGCACTTCAAAAGCAGAGCCAGTCAGATCTCTGAGAGTTCAAGACCAGCATGGTTTACAGAGAGAGTTCTAGGACAGCCAGGCTACAACAGAGAAGCCCTGTCTCAAAAAACTAGGAAAGGGCTGGAGAGATGGCTCAGTGGTTAAGAGCATTGCCTGCTCTTCCAAAGGTCCTGAGTTCAATTCCCAGCAACCACATGGTGGCTCACAACCATCTGTAAAGAGGTCTGGCGCCCTCTTCTGGCCTTCAGGCATACACACAGAGACAGAATATTGTATACATAATAAATAAATATTTAAAAAAAAAAAACTAGGAAAAAAAAAAGGGGGGGGGGAGGAAATGACTGCTATGCAAGTATAAAAACCTGAATTTGGATCCCAGAACCCTCTTAACAGTCAACTAACTGCATTGCTGGGAAAACAGTATCAAGTGTATTCCTAAAGCTTATTAGCCAGTCAGCCAGTCAGTCTAGCCAAACAGATAATCTCCTGGTTCAGTGAAATGCCTTGGCTCAAATAAATAAATAAATAAAAATCTTGGAGGAAGACACAAGATTTCTGACGTCCACATGTGAATTACACAGGTGCACAGACACAACAAGTACATCATACATAAATACACAATCCTATTTAGTTGAGTTTCCATCTGAGTGTTTAACATCTTTATACTTCAAAAGTATGTGCAAAATACACTAATGGAAGGAAAAAAGCAATTCAGAAAAATTACCATTAATGTGAACAGTAATTTCTTCACTCTCTAGAAGTAATACAATTATCAAGTAGATTATAAAGAACTATTCTAAATGAACATTAAGATGCAGAAACTCAAAACATTAAAAAAATTGAAGGTGTGTTTGGCGGCACGTACTTTTAATCCCAGCATTCAGGAGGCAGAGGCAAGCAGATCTCTAAGTTTGAGACTAGCCTGGTCCATAGAGTGAGTTTCAGGAAAACCAGGGATACACAGAGAAACCCTATCTTCAAAAACAAAAACAAAACACGTTAAATAGTCACAATTTTGCTTATAACAACCTAACAAAAGGTAAAACTATGGGGGATTGGGGGGGTAATGGCATCTCAGGATTGAGAAACAATACAAACATCTCACCAACACAGGTAACTATGAAACCTTAACAAGAAGACCCACGCCTTCACTGAACCTGAAATCCAACAATCTGGACTCCCCTTAGATTGACCTGAAGACTATTCATTTGACTTATGTTCTTGAGTTCTTTTTCTAAAGCCTTTCCCCTATCAAACTGACAATGACAGACACCAAAAAAGACAGAAAATGAAGACCTTCTAAGGAACAGTAAAAAGGACAGTCATTTTGAATTCACAGCATCATCATTACCAAGAACAGGTATTCCAGCAGGCCTTCTCCACTGGAAAAGTACTCAGTCCTTTTAAAGACGTCACCACAGCTATCTTATTCCCCAAGGACAAAACTCTCATTGGTATCTGAGATTACTGTAAACAGACTCAAGGAAAACACCACTCAGACTAAACAGTTTTCTAAAGAGCCTACAGATGTGCTTCAAGACATTTTATTGGTGGCTTTTATTTACTATTGTTCTTAGAACTTAAATTTTTAAAATATATTTTTGGGGTGGTATGTGTGCCACAGGTACAGAGATTGGAGCACAACCGGCAGAGGTTGTTCTTTCCTTCCACCATGAGGGTCCCAGGCTCCATCAGGCCATCAGGCTGCGTGGAAGGCAGTTTTAGACCTGCTAAGCCATCTCTCCAGTCTGTCACTTTTACTTATAACAAGGAAATTAACTACTGTTTATTTAGCAGTACTTTAAGACTCTATAACTTGCCCAGGCTTCTCAAAGGCACCATTGACAAGATTTCAATCTAAGCACTTGAATAGCCGGCTCCCCAGAAAAGACAGCCCAGTGCTATGTTTTTAGTCTCTCTTCATTAATAAAACATGAAGATGTCAATATTAATTCAAAGTAATAAAAGTATTAGGTATAAATGTAAGAAACAGATGCAATTCTCTTTTGGTATTGTCTATTCCAGTAAAAAATAAATAAATAAATAATATCCTAAGACTATAACTCAGACACAGTAAAATTAACCTTTTTGTAACTTTAAAAAAATTCTCCTTTTAATATATACACAATATATATTCAATTCAACACGTTCACTGTGTCAAAAAGAAGGCATAACATATACCAAACTTCCCATTCCTCCCTCACTCCTGGCAACCTCTAATATACTAATAGTTCAGCAAGGCATCCTTTTGGATCTCGCTTCCTTCTCTTGGCTTATTTCACCAACATGGTGCAATGTATCAATATTTCATTTTTGTTTGTTTTCGAAGACAAGATTCCTCTTTATAGCCGAAGATGTCCTGGAACTCGACCTATAGACTAGGCTGGCCTCAACCTCTGAGAGATCTGCCTGCCTCTGCCTCCGAGTACTAGGATTAAAGGTGTGTGACACCACCACCCGGTCATTCTTCAAATTCTTAACATAAACTTATAAGATGTTAAGACTTCCCTAGAAATAGAGGATTTATTTTGTATGCCAAGTGTTATGCCAGAGCCTTATTTAATTTTCCCAACTCTGTGAAGCAGAACTTACTTCAGTTTTACAGAAGAAATTCTAATCTAAATAAACAGTTCACAAACTACTTAAAAATTAGTTGATAAATGTCAAAACTCGACAGCTAACCCAGAGAGGACTCTGAAGCTGGACTCTTCATAAACCACACCATTTTTACACCGTATCATTTACTTACCACTTAGATACACATACATTGTTTCACATCAGGACTCTTTAGACAAGCTGTATGTTAAAATTCTAACACAGAAACTTCCTAATATAAGTACATTTCTAAAAATCGTAGGTGACTTAGGTATATTAGTTCTCCCAAACATACTTTAATAAATTATTTCTGTTACATTAAAAAAAAAAAGGGCCTAGGGCTGGAGAGATGGCTCAGTGGTTAAGAGCATTGCCTGCTCTTCCAAAGGTCCTGAGTTCCAGCAACCACACAATGGCTCACAACCTTCTGTAATGAGGTCTGGTGCCCTCTTCTGGCCTGCAGACATACACACAGACAGAATATTGTATACCAAATAATAATAATAATAATAATAAAATGCCTATCCATGATTAGTACAAACCTTACACAAATTACCCTCTCCCCCTCAACCCCACCAACACACAAGTATGTTCTGCTATACAGACTGAATTGTGTCCTCTCAATTGTTGAAGTCCTAAACCAGAATGTAACTACATTCGGGGATAGAGCTTTTAGGAGGCAGGTACAGTTAAGTGAGCTCAAGCCAATGAAACTGATGTCTCTGGGAAAAACTCTAGCCACCCCTCCTAACCCCACTAAGATTCCACTCTTCAGCTCTGAGAAAATAAAACTGAAATCTCAAGCACTGGGGAGGGGTGGTGGGGAAGCAAGCAATTCTGCAGGCACAAGTTAAACCAAGAGAGATACATACATGTCTGATGCTCAAATGTTTCAGTCTCTGGTCAGACACTAAAAACCAAAACATTCTTCTATCTGTTAATTTAGTATTTTACAATAAAGTCAAGGAAATACAGTCCAACGAGCTCTGGGGGTAAACAAACCTGAATCTGAGGCTCTGGCTACTTGTGAGCTTTGGTAATAAGTAAGAAACCAGTTCTACATCCATCTTGTAGCAGTGACGCTGGTGGTGCTGATTTTTGTTTAAGTAATTTTATTAGTACTTTCAATCTGCAAATACCACACCACATCCTACCAAAGCTGTACCCAGTACAGTTCTAGAATGTTACAAGGCACTCCAAAACTGTGACTATTACTGTTAGTACGTAAGATTCTAAAAGAATACCAGACAATGTCAAATCCATTTGGATATAGGCAGTATATGCCACGTATTTTACTGGTAACACAAATATGAAAATGGAGAACACTGGGCTAGTGGTATGACTTGGGAAAAGAGTATCAAATCCTTTAGAACCAGGGGGGGGGGCAATTTAGGGACTACTCAGAAGGTATCACAAGGAAGACTCTTGGTTCTTTGTGTTTTTCCGTAAAGCAAAATCCTCAAATCTATATTTGGAGAGACATCTCCTGTGGTTCCTCAACTCAGATCACTTCTTAGGAGTTTTACATCCCCTCAATTCTACCCATTAATTTCAAAGAAGGTGTAGAGGGAGGAGAAAGGAAACAAGGGTTTGAGTATCTTTTTACTAGCTTCCAATCTCCCAATAAAGTTATGCAATAATCTCTTAAACTAAAGTTGTATGTAGAATAAAATATTAAAATAATTAATGTAATTTTCTCTTTACTGGCCAAATGGTGCCTGACTAATTATTTAGCTTATTCCAAATGGATTAATAAGATACCCAAAACCCTGAATACAATATAAAGTTTAATAAATTTTATCTACTTATCCACACTCATATGCAAGGCTTATTCACTTAATACCTATAATATTGATATTCAAAAACACTGAAGATGAGGCTCCTACTTCTAAAATAAGTATCTGTAGAAGAGTCACATACTCAACAGCTGCAAGCACAAATGGAGACCCATGGAAGTAGAGACGACTATTTTCATCCTCTCACAGATATATAACGTGGCACTAAAATCCTGTGAAATAATAGGATTATCTTTTTACCAATATGCTCAATTAGCAAGACAGTTCAGATAACCTGAATTTTCTGTCCCTTGATTGCACTTCTCTCAAGTATGTATTAAATTTATCATTACTATAACTTAAAACAGCAAAACCATAAAAAGTTTCAAAGACCAAACATAAACACAGGAAGAAAGCTGAAAAAAAAAAACCTGTTTCCTCACTTAATCAATATGGCTGGGCATAAAGCAGTTTGATTAGTAGTATTCTTGTAACCGACCACTCTCTGAACTTATATCTCAAGCAAACATTACTAATGAATATATGGCATTCTTCCTCATCAATCCCAGAAATGTTATCAATGCCCTTATCTGCCTATTAGTCACTACCTACTGAACTACATCCACAAAATGTAACCTATTTGGCATCTTTAAATAAGGTCAATGGTAAAGCAAATTACTCTAAAGTTTTGTGCAATTAGTCTAAAATAAGTAAGTTTTTAATCTCAAAACAAAAGAAGCCCACAAAGCATTTATTATTTGATCCTCACAACTCAGTCAAAAATTACCTCTCTATATACTGGGGGGCACAGATGCATTCAGTTGGCAGAATGATTGTCTACTATGCAGCAAGCCCTGCGTAGAATTCCTAGTACAGCATGAAGCTGTGCAGGTCACCAGCATTCTGGTGTTACAGGTGGGGAAAAAAAAAATCAGAATTAAAGTCATCCTCAGTTATAGATTTGCATCTGAGGACAACACACAATACCTAAGACCCTGTCACAAAAAGCAAACTATACACAGTTACATACATAAATACATACTGATAATTACCACTGATTTGTACATATTGTGTGTGAGAGAGAGACAGAGAGAGACAGAGACAGAGAAATTACATGCTTAGCTCAAGGCCACTCAGTAAGCAGTAAATAGCGTTGGTCAATCCTCACAACCCCATTATGCCTTTTTTTACATGAGAAAGTCAGAGTATCTAGTGAGTGTTACAGTAGCCTGGGCCATACAATATGGCTTAAAAATATCAATCCAAAATTTTCTAAGCTCTCCCAAGAGATCAGACTATAATGAGCTAAGTATTCTAAGTCTAACAGACTCTTCTTTCTGTTAAAAAAGGTAAGGTAAATTTTTAAGTGATCAGCTAGTGTTTAAAATTGCAATCCCAAACACACAATTTCGGATCACAAGGAATACGCTTCTGAAGCATCACACAAAACAGAACCAAAAACTCAACAGGCTACTACAAATGCCAGCCTGGTATTTTGGGTCTGTGGCTTTTTTCCCATCAACTCTTCCACGGTCCTGTGTAAATACTAAACCATGTTTTTTGCTGTCCACCTCTAATCAAAATTTCATAACTCTATACACAGCATTTAAATGTGGAGCATGTCTTATGACTTTCAGGAATGTTAAGCATTTAGTTCCCGTCTGTATAAGATTACATTATGTGACAATACATGCTGTTCCTAAAATTAAATCATCTGAGAGATCTTACCACAAATACTCAATACTGCAAGACACTTATTTCTTCCAAATTCTGACCAACTTAAATAGAAATTTCTACTCAATATTCCTATTTCTGGATGGTCCTTGAAACACCAAAACTATCTTTCACATAACTTTAAAAAAAGAACCCCTTAGAAGGTTAACATTTAGTCCTGACAGCATCTGTGATTTACCAAATACTAGCAGAAGTCCTTTCTTAAGCACCAAAGTATCCCAACAACTGCTCCCAGCACTGGAGATTACCTCATATCAAGCCATCCTACCCTCACAGCTACCTAAGTAGCTAACTGCTCCTGCCCAAGCTGAACACACCACCTACCGAACAAAGCCCTTCAAAGTGAAAAACTAGCTGATCCTCTTTTCTGCTCTTAAATTATTCAAAATCAGCCTACAAAGAATTACTGTAGACTGCTCAAACATCTTAGACCTCGGAGGATGTTCATGCTACTGGAAATACTGCAGTGTGATCTCTCCATCTCTATTACTACTAAGAAGTATAGTAAGAAAACAGCTTAAAAAACAAGTTACATTTTACTGGAAACTAGAACTTGTAAGTCCAGATATAATTTACCCAAGACAGACAATGTACAGTATAAGTTTTACCAAAAACTTCAATGTATTTTGTTCAAAATCTTTCAGATAGCTTAAATCTTTATTTTTAATGCTAAGAAAATTACTCCAAGTCTGAAAAAGCAGTGTACTAACGTGTTCTACGAGACCTCTACAGCATTAAGTCACTAAAGTAGAAATCAACAGTGTGTAATATTACATGACAGAGCAGTCATGGATTTTGTTAACAGCTCCTGAATTTTCAAGGCTACTAAGCTTAAGAAAAATGTACAAAAATATAGCTGAAGTTTCTCATCTTGCATTTTACAAAGATCAATCTTGGTTTCTGGTTTGTATGCCATAATTACTTTTTAAACATTTGAAATAGCTTGTGTGAAATCACTAAGGAAAAGAAAGAGGTCAGTTAGCATTAAGCAAAAATCTAAGACTAACATAAATAAAGATATGACACTCGGAGTTGGGAAAATTCACAGTAACCTTAAGTGAACACAACACAAAAAATACTTAAAAGTGACCTGGGACTATGTTCAACCCTGATTTGGGGTGGGGAGTGGGAGGAATATAAAAACTAAAGTTGAAAGCGGAACCTACTTAAAAATAAGGGGAAAAAATCCCAATGACATAACATTTTCATGCCAAAAAGAAGGAAATTCATAATTGTATCATTCAAATCTCATGGCATTACATTATAAAGGTCTTGGCAAGGGCTGGCCATTAATCTTTAACACAAAGGAGCTTCAAATCCAAATGAACTGAGAGACTATCTCCAGAGAAAGACGTGGAGTAGTTTACTTCGTCCACAATTGTTTAACCTAAAAGAAGGAAGGCCTTTAAGGATGATAACGCAAAATGGATCAGCCTCCGGTCTACGAAGGCCCAGATCTCACCAAGTCTTGCACCAATCCAGAACCAGGAGGTTATGGACACAAAACAAGCTTAGGAAAGGCTTGGGGCGCGGGGGGGTGGGGGGGTCCCCTCCAATGAATGACACACCACATCATGGTTTATTCTCCTACACAATCGGAGAAAAAAAAAACCCGAGAAATAACACACCATATGTTTCATCGTATCAATCAAAAAGAAAAAAAGCATTTCACGACGGTCCAGCCAATTCTTTCCTTAGGGGCTGAAAGGAGAAACTGTTGTATTGATTACAGAGGAAGGGAAAAGCCGCTTACTGCTGCAATGCAACACAGCCTGCTACAGAACGGGAGAGAAGGGCTTTCCAAACAAAACCCTCCCCCGCCCGGGCTTACAACCCTCAAACAACTTGTCCCAGCCTTTCGCGGTCCCCCGCCAGTGCAAACCTAGTAAATTCCCTCCCTTCCCCCACCATCGGGAAATTTTACCTTTCCCCGCTCCTCTGCTTACCCCTACCAGAGGCACTTCATTCCCCGCAGAGATTTCAGACCTCTCAAACTTTCCTCCCCCACCCCCCTTTTTTTAATTAAACACTAGAGCTTTGTCCTAAAAGTGCTGGGAATTTTTACATCTACACGGAAAATACCTGTTCCTCGGCAACAAGCACGCTACGGATCTCGAGCCCCTCCCCATCTCCTGGGTTTCGCTAGCTGAGGCTGGGGGAGGGAGGAGGGAGCAGGCGAATTAAACTGAGGAAGGGGAATCCTGGGTGAAAGAAGAGCATCTGAGGGAACACGAAGGACCCCCTCCCCCAAATCTGAGAGCTTGGGTAGCGGGGGACGGGAGGGGACGGGAGGGGGGGGCGGGAGGAGAAACCCTAAAGGGACAAAAGGGAGCAGGGAAGAGCCGGGAGAGCCGGCGCCGCGGGCCGGGGGCAGGCGGGTCCGCGCAGAGCGGTCGCGGCGCCGCGGCACAATGGCTGGCGGCCCGCGCGCCCCTCACCTCATGGTGCCGGCGGCGCCGAGGCTTCCCCGGCGCGGGAGACGCCGAGCGGAGGGTCTCTCTTCAGGCGGGGAGGCGGACGCCGCGGGGACGCGCGAGCAGAGGCGGCTCCGGCTCGGGCGACCGGGCTACACCATCTCCGCGCGCAGAGGCGAGGCGCCGGCCGGCCGGCCCGCCGAGCGCGAGCGACCACGGGCTGAGGAGGGGGGCGCAGGGGCCGAGGCGCCGAGTAGGGTCCCCGGCGGCCGCCGCCTCCTCCCCGTCGAGCCTCAACCTTCGCCTCAGACGGGAGCCGCCGGGGCCGCGCGCCCGTCCGTCCGTCCGCCCGCCCGTCCGTCCGCGCCACAGGCCGCTCCGAGTGCGTCGCCGCCGCCGCCGCCGAGGCCGTGAGGAACCGGCAGCTGCTGCAGCCGCGGGAGGAGAGCCGGGCTCGCCGCGGGGCGCCGGGGGCGGGGCGGCGGAGGAGCACGCAGGCGCCGCCCTCCTCCCGCCGCCCCCGCCGCTCCCGCGTCGCCCGCTCCCCTCCCCCTCCCTCCCGGGGCGAGGGGCAGCGCGCGCGAGGGGGCTGCGGGGCGGCGGCCGAGGGAGGCGGCTGAGGCGGCGGCAGCCCTTTATTGCCGCCCACCCGGCTCCGCGCCCCCTGCGGTCGGGGGGTGGGGGGGTCGGCGCCCGCTCTGCCCTTGACCCCGCTCACTGTCCGTGGCCCTCCCGGCCGCCCGGTGGCCCAGGTGAGGAGCGGACCGCGGGGGGCGTGACTAGCCGGGCGCGATCGCGGAGGGGACTCCGGCGCACGGGCTGACATCCCGCAGTCGCCGTCGTCGTGTGTTCCCCCCCATGCGCGCCCCCGCTGCGGCGCGACTCCCTCCCCTCCTCCGGGTGAGGGGCGGGGTGTAGGGGAGTCCCGAACACGCAAGACGTGGTCATTGTCGTCCCCCGGGTTCCCGAGGACCCCCGAGCGTGCGGGACCTGGGGACTCGGCCGACGCGTGCACGGTACGCGGGTGACCGCGCACACACACATGAACACACAACACACACACACACACACGCACGCACGCAGAGCTAAGGCATCAGTGGCCCGAGGCACGCGGTACCCTGTGCAGCCGCGAGAGACGCAGCCCGTGGAACCCTTTCTGTCGTCACCAGCTGAAAGGGAATCCCGGCCGGGGGCGGGGAGGGATGGGAACTGAGGATAATTTTAAATGTTCTGTCTTTCACCTAGACTGGAGCTCACCTCCTTGAAAAGATAGATGTACAATACTAACGCCGCGGGGAATGTGTTACAGTCAGATGGTGCAGGGGGCGTCTGAGAAGCCCGAATTTGTAAATAAATAAAAGGGGTACTACCCCCCGCCCCGCTCCAAATCCAATGCTCTGCTAAAAAAATTAAACTGGACAAATAGCCTTCTTGTGTGTGCGGTATTCAAGATGCCTGGAATAGGACAGAAAGGTTTTACTGCTACGGGATTCCTATTGCATCCAAAATGGAGGACCTACCAATACTGCAGGAATCCATTCAAAACTTTGATGTTCCTTATAAAATGGGCTACTATTCAAAAGATTTTTATGAATGCTGGGAATATGTGCACTTTGAAATGAAAAGCAAACGTAATATAGTCATCCCTTGGTCAATGCCTGACTTGTCTAGAGAACAGCATAACCTGTTTTTCGCTGTGAAAAGCCTCCTGGTTTCAGAGCTTAACAAAGACAATGTGCTTTTTGGAAGGAAGCCCTGCAAGAAGCAGTGACCTAGAGCTGTGGCACAGGACCAGGGTGGCCTCGGGTAGGAAAAAGCAGGGTGCCTCTGCCCTAAACATGGTGTACTTGGAGAACACTAATTTCCACCCACATAGCTAATTACAGCTTGCCATCACAGAGCATTTTATTCAAGGATCTCCAAGGACTGAAGAGAAAACAGCCTTGTCAGTCAAATGTCCTTGTTGCCATATGACAAAAGACAGAGAAATATACATATCAAGCAACCCCATGCATTATATGTACAAAGCCATGATGCCATGATTAGCAAACATCTCGACTATGAGGTACACTGTCTGTATATACATGACTGTAGTTTAAAATGCTTACACCTCAAGAGTTCAACAAGTTAAAAAAACATTTGCTATGGAAGCCTTCATTCTTGATTTTAAAAGAGTATTAATATATATTGAATCATCTTGGGGGGAATGAAGATGCATATTCAACCATATTCACTCCAGTTTTCCTTAGTCCATTCCTACCAATACAGCAAATGCAACAGCACCTATGTTCAGATAAAAGTCACCAGAACTAAAGAGGTGGAGATACCACTGTAATGACTCAAACTCTCTTGTCAGAGACAAGAAACACAAATAAAAAACTCCTTGGAAATGATGAGAACCTGGTTCTCATTTGTAAAAGTTAATCCATCCTGGTCTAAATAAGTTGTATATCATCAGCATCTTTATCCTAACAGCAAATGTCCCAATGGCATGGCTACCAAACTAAGTGATCCAAGAGGAAAATGCTATTCTTGTTTTCTGTGTTTATTAAAAATGTACCAGCCAAGAATGTTGGCTGCCTACACGCATTTCCATCCTTTTGAATGGCAGTCTGCCAGCTCACAGTTGGTCGGTCACACCATTGCCTTTGATTTTAGATCTTGCATTGGCTGGCCTGACCTCCAAAGGTCATTTTATGGAAGGGCAGTTTGTTAGCTCTGACAAAATATTACTTCTTGTTCATATTTGGTCTAACATTGAAAGTGCGCAAAAAAGCAAATGAGCTAGAAACAGACGAGTTCTGGTCAATGGGCAGCTTCATGGTTGTGTTACTATATAGAAATACAGACTAGTTCTGGTCAATGGGCAGCTTCATGGTTGTGTTACTATATAGAAATACAGACTAGTTCTGGTCAATGGGCAGCTTCATGGTTGTGTTATTACATAGAAATACAGACTAGTTCTGGTCATGGGCAGCTTCATGGTTGTGTTACTATATAGAAATATAGAATTTTAGGGGGCTGGAGAGATGGCTCAGAGGTTAAGAGCATTGCCTGCTCTTCCAATGGTCCTGAGTTCAATTCCCAGCAACCACATGGTGGCTCACAACCATCTGTAATGGGGTCTGGTGCCCTCTTCTGGCCTGCAGGCATACACACAGACAGAATATTGTATACATAATAAATAAATAAATATTTAAAAAAAGAAATATAGAATTTTAGAGATGGGAGGAATCTAGCTGTTCACTCATTTTTTAAGGAGTGTTGAGAGCCAGAGAGGTTAAGTAACTTGCCCATTGTCGCAAAGTGCTTTGTAATAGAACTGGAACTTGAACCCAGGATTTCCAGCTCTTGGCCCATTGTCTCTCTGCCTGCATCATACTGCCTAAGAGTTCACTAAGGAGGAAGTACAGCTGATTGTCTTCATAAACCTAGAAATTGGAGTTGGCCTGACTGAATCCTAACCCTCTTCGGAAATGATTTTTTTTTTAATTTATTTATTATGTATACAATATTCTGTGTGCGTGTATGCCTGCAGGCCAGAAGAGGGCACCAGACCTCATTACAGATGGTTGTGAGCCACCACGTGGTTGCTGGGAATTGAACTCAGGACCTTTGAAAGAGCAGGCAATGCTCTTAACCGCTGAGCCATCTCTCCAGCCCTTCGGAAATGATTTAAACTC
This sequence comes from Microtus oregoni, assembly GCF_018167655.1. Classification (NCBI taxonomy): domain Eukaryota; kingdom Metazoa; phylum Chordata; class Mammalia; order Rodentia; family Cricetidae; genus Microtus; species Microtus oregoni. The sequence goes on from NW_024543221.1 coordinate 6,064,783, forward strand.
TAACAGGGTTGCCCATCAGACACAACGCCTGGCCCGTCATGGAGGGACCTGGATATTTGAAAGGTGAATGAAAGGATAAATGGGTGAGACAGCCGCTCTAATCTACAGAAGATTAATACGCTTGTGAGCGCTGCGGCTCTAACCCTGGGTGGCTACATTCCCACCTCAGCCTTTCCTCCTGACACGGAGTATGCGCATCTCAACTTTCCCCCACAGACTGTCTGCCCCGGTTTGCTGTGGCAGATTGACCCACGCAGCTATAAGCAGCGTGCACTCCCATGGAAACGAAAGAAAACAAGCTTCTGCTGCTGAGAGGCAGGATGGGGAGTCAGCTCTGAGGGCTTCCCTGGAGCAGGCCTTATTTAAATGCATCTGATAGCATCAGTAGGCTCTCCTCCCGTTTATGGACAAGAGAAGGAAGCATGACTAACACTACTCCTTGGTCAGAAAATCACTGCTGAGGGGGCAAGACCTTTCCCTCCCTCATCCCCTGTAGCTACCTGGGATGGATGAAAGTGAAAAAGTAATTCGGAACAAACTTTACTGTATACTTTATAATTGCCTGTAACACTGCTGTACTTTCTGGCCGTTCATGGTGAAATTTTTGTCCCCCCCCCCCCCCCACACACACACAAATGGTGGGAAAATAATGTAGAACATGACATTCCAGCAGGATTCATGGTATTTTTATTACTCCTCCTTCAGCCTCCTTGGCTGCCCACATATAATCTCAGTTCAAAAATTCTATCAGCAGACATTAGAAGAAACCATCGGCCTCTCTGTCTTTTGCCTTTCTTCCCATTTGTCAGCCAGCTCCATTTCTCATCCCTCTCCCTTCTAAACTGGGATCAGCTTGGTTAACTTTGCTTCTTCCTGCCCAAAGCTGCTTTCAGCCTGACAGTGCTTAGACCTGGCAGGTGACTCCCAGAGCACCCAATGAAGTGATGTTATTTAATTGGTAGAGGTCATATTCTAGACGACACAATGCATTATTTCTACAAAATTCAGCCATGATTGCATTAATGAATGTGGCTCCATTTCTAAGAAATAAGCAAACATCCGTGCTTTAGAAAACGGCTACAAACAAGAATGGCCATAATCTAATTCTGAACCTTTAAATCTAGCAGGTGGCCTGAGGGGAAAAGCAGTGATTGTATTCTTTCTTTCATTGAATTGATTTCTGTTTACTGTAATCAGACTTGATGGACTACAGCTTGGTTTTCTTGGATAGCTGGACCAAAAGACAACTGACCTTGGAGTATTTCCTCAAGAGATGACCCAAAGAAATGTTCACAAAGATTATTTCTTGGCTAATCACAGCTGAGAAGAAAGATGGTACTACTAGGATATATCCTGAATAAGTTTCCTTCAAAAACTAACTCACACAACTCAACACTATCTCGTTTGGAGATTTTTATCTGTCTTTCAGGTGACTTTATAGCTCATTAAAAATCCTAATCATATATATATATATTTTTTAAATGTATATACTTTTTAAAATATATATATACCATAACAACCTAACCAAGTTCTAGTTTGACAATTACCTACCAGTTGGTGTGGTAATGCAGCCCTGTGTTACCTCAGTACTCAGGAGGTAGAGGAGGGAAGATCAGGAATTCAAGGTCATCTCCAGTAACATGAAATCTTGGCTGATGCCAGTCTGGGCCGTTGGCTTTCACTAATCTTTAGTATCACCTCCAGTAAGTAGTGATGCTGTACTCTGTGTGTAGCAAACAAACAAACAGCAATAACAAAAGGGAAACCATTGTAGGCTTCCGTGCAGTGATACTGGGTGTGATTGCCTAGCTTTGGAAAAAGAAAAGGAAAGAAGGAAGGAATGAAGAAGGAATGGAGGGAGGAGGGAGGGAGGGAAAGAAAGAGCCCCAAAGGCAAGACTTTTGGTCTCAGTTCTATCCTTTGTGCAAATACTCCTTTAATGGAATCAGACATAGACACGCTTCATATGTGAAAAGAATTTGTAACTAGTAGATGAGAAATACTAGTTCCATAGCTGCAATAGAAGATCTCTTCTATTTCATTTTACTCCCTCTGACTTTAAAAATGGAGCTCAGGCATGCCTGTAATCCCGTAATCCCATTACTTGAGACGTAGAAGCAGGAGGAACGGAAAAGTTCAAAGTCATCTTCGGCTCCAGGAGCAAGATTAAAGTAACCTGGCCTATTTGAGATCCCATCTCAGAATAGAAAAGGGAGGAGACACAGAGTCAGAGGGATGGAATGGGATGGGAGGAAGGAAGGGAGCTGGGGTATAGCTCAGTAAAGCCTGTCGTGCTCAAGGTCCTGGGTTCAGTCTTCCGAAGTAGGAAAGAAAAAAGAGAAAGAGCTTGAAGATCACTTAGGCCATGTAACTAGCACAGTTAAAAATGAAACAAGATTCAGTCATGCACCTCTTGCCACAAGAAACCAGAGTGGCACCATGCTCCCAAATTAAATTTCATTCCCATGCCCCAAGCTATTCGCAAACCCCCTCCTAGGCAGACATCTGCTCACCAGGACCTACCTTGTACTTTTGGTGACAGGGTCTCAATAAATGAGTTCAGTGAATCTCCAGATTAATGCTCAGACTGTATCTGTGTATAGGTTTATACATGTGAGTGCACGAACCCTCTGAGGTCAGGTATGTCAGATCCCCCTAAAATTGGATCTCAGTTCTGGGAATAGAATCTGGGTTCTCTGCAAGAGCAGGACTCATTCTGAACCGCCCAGCCATCTCTCCAGTCCCTCATGGACATTTTAAAAGGTCTTTTGAGAAATGTCTACATTCTGTCTATTAACATTCTGATTCATATCACATAAAGTAGGGAGGGAATACATAACTCTATGGTGACCCTGTGCCGCCAATAGCTTTGGTTGTTTGCAGAGCAAACATCCAAGTCTTAATCTAGATGAGATCCACCAAGCTCTTTGCAAAAGAGTACAGATTCCTTCATTTGCATTCTTGTGAAAGACTTGGGATTTAAATACTCATTTAAACTTTATCATAGATGAATACGGTTATAACATTTCAGGAAAAGGCCCTGAATAGAGCCTAGCTTCCCATTCAGGTTTTTGTGTCTTACTCAGGTGCCATTTTATCTCTGTCAAATGCCTCATAATTTGTTTTCTGTAAATGGTTTCGGTCTCGTGTGGTTTTTATAATGTCGCCTTCACTGAGTATCTCATTGTACTTGATTTTATTCAGTGTCTCTCACTTGCAAACAATATTTCCCTTCAAAAGTTCACAGGCTGGTCTTTTCCTCCCAGTTTTTCGCTTTATTTTCTCTCCTATTACTAATGAGATAGGGGTTCTTAATTTGCTTTGAGTTATTTATATCTTCAGGCCTTCCTCTCATAGCAAATCTGACTTGGCATTCTTTTTCTGCTGCACAATGCCCAAATTAAGTTAAGAAGCAATTCCTAAGAATGCTGGCCTGTGATTCTTCATGCTCCTCTGGTATCCTAAGCACGAGACAGTGTGTTTAATTTCGAACGCTGATGTCACTGGCTAAGTTCATAGTTTATGTCAGGTGTGACTCAAGAGTGCTTTCCAGAATAACTGCTCTAGACAGGAAGAGAGTGAGCCAAGAACACGGAAGGGAAGCAGGAGAGGTGGTGATTGTAAGTGTATAAAAGATACCGAGAAAGAACAATTTGATTTCTAGACTAGGCTCTGTTTGCCTGCCATTGAGCCGTCAGACACAAGGCATCTAGCCATCTTCTAATGAGGGAGCTCTTCCTAAGAGAGTAGGCAACAGTACAACGAGGTTCTGGTACTGATGCTAACCAAACTCCTCCCACTGTATATTTTCCTCGTCAAAAGAGCTTTTCAGCTTTGATATATGGAAGATGTAGGGAGGTGTTTGTTTATATTTGTTTTTGTTGTTAAGATTCTGGGCCGGGCGATGGTGGCGCACGCCTTTAATCCCAGCACTCGGGAGGCAGAGGCAGGCGGATCTCTGTGAGTTCGAGACCAGCCTGGTCTACAGAGCTAGTTCCAGGACAGGCTCCAAAGCCACAGAGAAACCCTGTCTTGAAAAACCAAAAAAAAAAAAAAAAAAAAAAAAAAAAAAGATTCTGGGATCTGTAACAGAATCAACTCCCAAAAGCAGTTTAGTGATTGTGCATATTCAAGTCTTCCTTTCAGGCTACTTCATTCTGGGTGCTGAGACATTGTCACCACTGTCTCCATCTCTTAGCTTTGCTTACAGATGTCTTTGTTTTGACTTACTCTTTCCACTGTGTATCATCCCAACTTCATGAAACTATATACAGTACTGTAACCCCAAAGGAAGACAGGCTAACTAGCAAGGATTCTGACTAGCCCAGCTTGGGTTGGTAGCGATTGGCAATTCTGAGCCAGAGTGAAGAAGTCCTCTAGCTGATGGGAACCAAGACATGTTGTGGCTCTGAGATCAAGGAAGATAACTTTTTTTCTGGAAGGCACCAGGGTGGAAGCGCAGACTGGTGGCAACCAAATCCAACTGTAGGATGCCCCTAGTTAGAGAGTGGGGGTGGAGCCTCTAGTTGGAGAGAGTGAATATAGCTAAACAAGGACAAAGTACTTCTCTGAAGAATGGGTAAGAAAGGGAATGGCTTTTCTTCAGTGATGGGGTTTACAAAGAACAGAAAGCAGAAACCCCTGAGAGTAGTGTTTCTACAGACCCAAATATAGCCATAGGTGCTTCCACAGATGCCTGGCGCTGCTAGAAGCTGAGCTAGTGCCAGAATCCTGCTCTCTTCAGCAGGATAAAGTCTGGGGCAATGAAGGCCACAGCCCCAACAGCATGTGATCAGCCTCCTTCGTCCTACCATTCTTCCTAACTGGTCACAGTGATGCGCCCCCTCCCCGTCCATCCCTTTGGCCACTCTCACACTGCTGCTAAACTTTTCCCATGTGATTTATTTGGGCCACTGGTATGATAGCAAAGTCACAGAAGCCAATTTTTGTAGCGTATTTATGCACTGGGATCTGTCCTTTCTTACTGCTCTTTGGAAAACAGAGACAACCACATGAAGAAGGCTGAGCTGCTCTATCTGGCCGTGTAGAGGAGAGTGGGGTTATTCAGGCTGAGCTCCTAAACCAATAGCCTGCCAACCCACAGAGCACCAAAAGCAATTCTATACCAAGCCACACCTGGTGAGCTGACCTAGGCCAAAATAACTGCCCAATTCATCCACAAAACAATGAGAAATCATTTTTGTTTGTTTTTGTTGGGTATCGAACCCTGGGCCTGGCAGGTGCTGATGCACTCTGCCACTGAGTTACACCCCCATCCTTTAGTTACTGGTTTGAGGTCACTACATTGATGGGGTAAGTAGTTATGTTGCAAAAGCCAACCCATAAACCAGGGAGTTCTTCAAGGGCTTCTCGTAAGTCTTTGAGTAGAGCCGTGGCTGCTGCGCCAAGGGAAAAATGTGTTGGCTGAAGCTCTCATTCCAGCCACGAGGTTTCTACCCAGGATCCCACATCAGCAGTGCTATGATGGCTTCTCAGAGCCTAGGTCTTGGTGTACCACAACTCCTCCTAACTGCTTGCTTGGTATACTTTAGGGTTGCTCTCCAGGAGACAGAAAAACCAAAGGGGATGGAGGGAGGGAGAAGAGCATGATGGGAGGACAGGCTCTTAAGGCACCCAGTGATGCCGCCTAAGACTGGTTCTTGAAGCTCTGAGCAAGGTTGAGAACTATATGCTGAAAGCCTAGCTTCTTGTTTCCTTATCAGCCCATTTTCCTTTTGTTGCCCAGAGACATTTAGCAAAGTTTGGTTTGAATGTTTCAAGCTGTTCTCTGCTGGTTCACAAGGTACTGAAAAGCTCGAGTTCAAGTTTCTAGGTCAGACTCTTGGGTTGATAGTAGAACTGTCAAGAAGATGCTTTCCCTCGCCTACCTGATGAATTCTGGAGGAGTGAACGCTCGGGAGCAGCTGCTACTCAGCCACACTTGGCCACGGTCTCTGTGAGGCGGTTGCTTGTGCGTCATGGCTAAGGAGGCAAGCATGAATAGGCACAGAGCCATGCTTTTCTCCCATCTGAAAGACACTGATGTCATCTCTCTGAAGAGTTCAAGGAATCCAGTTCACTCAGACTTAGGAAGGAGGAAGGAAGCAGATATTCCTGGAGATCTCAGAGCAATAGTTCAGAGCTTGGCTTGCACGTGGACTAGGCTGCAGTCCAGTGGAGTAACTGCACTGACGCTAGATTACATGAAGTCCAAGAAGGCTGTGTCAAGGGAGCTGAGAGCCTGAGACATCCAGTTCTCAATAGAAACAGACATCTAGGTGGGAGAGGAAGAAAAATCAAGGCTAACAGGAGGGAAAAGGAAACACTTTACAAACACCTCCCCCTGAGAGAAACAATTAATAAATGGGACCTCCTGAAACTGAGAAGCTTCTGTAAAGCAAAGGACACTGTCAATAAGACAAAACGACAGCCTACAGAATGGGAAGAGATCTTCACCAACCCCACATCAGACAGAGGTTTGATCTCCAAAATATACAAAGAACTCAAGAAATTGGTGATCAAAAGAACAAATAAACCAATAAAAAAAAAAACGGACTACACACCTAAATAGAGAACTCTCTGCAGGGGAATCTAAAATGGCTGAAAGATGCTTAAGGAAATGTTCAACATCCTTAGTCATCAGAGAAATGCAAATCAAAACAACTCTGAGATTCCATCTTACACCTGTAAGATCAAAAACACTGATGACACTTATGCTGGAGAGGTTGGAGGGGATAAAGAGAACATTCCTGCATTACTGGTGGGAATGCAAGCTGGTACAACCCCTTTGGATATCAGTGTGGCTATTTCTCAGAAAACTAGGAAATAACCTTCCTCAAGATCCAGCAATACCACTTTTGGGTATATATCCAGAGGATGCTCAACCATGTTTGACCGAAAAATGGATAAGGAAAATGTGTACATTTACACAATGGAGTACTACACAGCAGAAAAAAATAATGACATCTTGATTTTGCAAGCAAATGGGTGGAACTAGAAAACATCATTTTGAGTGAGATAACCCAGACCCAGAAAGGCAATTATTATATGCACTCACTCATAAGTGGTCTTTAAACATAAAGAAAAAAAAAACTAGCCTACAAATCACAATCCCAGAGAACCTAGACAACAATGAGCCTCTAAGAAAGATTTATATAGATCTAATCTACATGGGAAGTAGAAAAAGACAAGATCTCCTGAGTAAATTGGGAGCATGGGGACCTTGGGAGAGGGGAGAAGCAGGGAGGGGAGCAGAGAAAATGTAGAGCTTAATAAAAATCAATAAAAAGTATAAAAAAAGATAATGATTCATAATGAAATAGAGCCAACAGAAAAAAAATCTGTAAAATGACATCAGCTATCATGGTTTTTTGTTATTGTTACTTATTCCATTAAGTAAGTTCAATTGCTTTTTTAAAAAGTATTATAAATGACATGTGTAATTCATGTGGAGGAGAATAACTTGTGGGAGTCAGTTCTCTCTTGCTGTGTAGGTCACAGGGATGGAACACAAGTTGTCAGGCTTGCTTGCAAGCACCTGTACCCTCAGCCACCTTGCTGTCCCCAGTTACTTTTTAATGGACATGATCATGCCATAATTTATATAAAATAAGACACACCCATCGGTATGCACTATTTTGATGAGTTTTGGCTCATTATATGGCATAACAGCCATCACAAGGCATAGAAGAATTTCACCAGCCCAAGAATTCCTCTGTGAGCCTTTCTCACTGTCCGGCCAAGAAAACCGCCTGTCAGCTTCCCATCACTGAAGATGATTAGTCTTTTCTAGAGTTTCATATGGAGGTAAGCACACTAGGCAAACTGTTGGGTCAATTTCATTTCAGTTTTTTCTTTTGGTACAGGATCTTACTCTGTAGCCAGGTTGGCCTAACACTCAATATGTAAACCAGGTTAGCCTTAAACAGGTGGCAGTCCTGTGACTTCCAGCCTCCTGAGTACCGGGATTACAAGCTTGAGTCACAATACTTGGTGGATCAATTTCTTTCACTCTGTGTGTCTCTGTGATTCTTCCATGTTCTGTGTACCATAGATCCTTTCTCTTTACTGCAGGGTAGTATTACAGTGTATGTATATACCACGATGTAAATGAATCCATTTATTTATTTATTTATTTATGGATAAACAGAGATCAAATGGTGTTGGTCATGGTTTGCTTCCAGTTTGGTAGCCATTATGGATGAAGTTAATATGAACGTTCACTTGTATGAACTTGGCTCAGCCTACTTTCTATTGCTAATAACATAATACTACAGACTGTATATATTTGAAAGACAGATTTATTTTGAGTCAAAATACTGGAGCCAAGATTTGGTGAGGGCCTTCTTGCTGACAGAGTTCAAAGGCAGAATAAGCATTACAGACTGGGTGGTTGTGGCACATGCCTTTAATCTCAGCACTTGGGAGACAGAGGCAGGCAGATCTCTGTGAATTCAAGGCCAGCCTGGTAAACAGAGCTAGTTCCAGGATAGGCAAGGCTACACAACAAAACCCTGTCTTCAAAACCCGGAAGGAAGGAAGGAAGGAAGGAAGGAAGGAAGGAAAGAAGGAAGGGCATTCCATGGAAAGAGTGGAGGTAAGAGCTCTTTTTCCTGCATCTTAGAATCACTCAACCATCGGACCCCACTCTTACGACTTTATGACATGACCCTCATCACTCCCGGAGGCCACACTTCTAAGTACCACAATCAGATTGACTTTCTGCTCCCTTAACACCTCACTGGGAAGATTTGATTTCCACATGAGTTTCAAAGGGGACAAACAACAGCAAACAAATGGAAGAGCGGACACGTGTTTTCTTTTCCTTGGGTAAATAGGATTCGGATGGCTGCATCTTGCCGTAAGTGTATAGTTGGCTTTAAAAACAATTGCTGAACTATTAACAGAATTGTTCCATTTTCCATTCTCTACATCCTTGCCAACACTTGGAATGGTTAGTTTTTTATAATTTGCACCGTGATAGTGGATATGTAATGAGGTTGCCTTATGATTTTAATCTCTACCATGTTGATGAACACTTTTCCCGCTGTTCACTAGCTAATAATTACCATGTTTCGCTGTTGTTGTCGTCCTTATTTATTGCTGTTCTTCCACTTTTAGACTCTCGCCATCCCATGTCTGAAATATAAACTTTCATCTCTCGTCATGGTTTATGCCAGCCCTGCTCACAAGCCTTCCATAGAGCCTGTTCTCTCTGGGGGAAGAAAATCACACTAGTGTGATGATGAAATAATTCTACCAATTCAACCACCTAAGACTTTTTGTTGTTTTGTTTTTCAGCAGGATTTCTCTGTGTCAGCCCTAGCTTTGACCTCGAACTCACAGAGATCCACCTGACTCAGCCTCTTACGTGCTGGGATCAAAGGCCTGTGCCACCACTGCCCAGCTCCATGCAAGACTTTTCTTCTTTTTTTTCTTTTTTTTTAAATATTTATTTATTATGTATACAATATTATGTCTGTATGTTTGAACTAGACCTCATTACAGATGGTTGTGAGCCACCATGTGGTTGCTGGGAATTGAACTCAGGACCTTTGGAAGAGCAGGCAATGCTCTTAACCACTGAGCCATCTCTCCAGCTCCCCATGCAAGACTTTTAAAGACCAATTTTCTACCATTTTGTACCCAGCTTTTCCTGCTTGACTCCTGTCTCCTATACACTTGCATGTAATACTGTCACATGTGTTCCTCATTCCCATCACACATGCTTATGGATTCTTGGCTTTGCCTGTAATGTCTGTTCTAACTGTGTTGCTCTCAGCTCTTCTCTGGATGACAAAACTTGATTGTCTTTAATGCTGCACTCAAAAAGTCCTGTAAAGCCTTCCCAGCCTCGATGGGTAGAGCTGACTGCTGTTGTCTCTCTCTGATAGTGTTTATTCCACAGTGCTCATAGGGTCCTCACCATGGTCCGCAGCAGCAGTTTGGCTGTGGATTTTACCATTTCTCCTTGGTGAACTTTACCTAAGAACCATGAAGATGCCTCAGGCACTCACATTAGCTCCTACTCAATGGCATTGGTTGAGCTTGTGGGCCAAGATTAAATAAGGAATGAAGAGTAATCTGGCGTAAGCAAGTTGCTCACCCTTGCTAGAGCTCTGCTTCTCTTTCTGGAAAGTAAGCGGGTGCGTGCAGCTGATCTCTGCTGTCGTTCCGGTTCTACTGCTCTTAAAAGTCTATGTTTGGAAAGCCAGCAAAGCAGTGTATGTGAACAGATTTCAAAACTGAGTAATGGATCAAATGGCACTAATGAGATTGTGCTGGCCCAGCGCCGACGCTTTGAGGGGCAGCATCTTGTGCACAGTAAAGTGACAAGATGAAAGGCGGGGATTCTCGGTTAACGCTGCCAGTAGAAGTGATAAGGAAGAATTACACCGCTGGAGTCTAATTCATACGGCGTCAGTAACACAACATCCTCACAAATTCCGGCTCATCCTTGCTATGTGTTGCTATAGGTCACGCTTTTTCTTTTATGGTTTGACTCAAAGAAAAGGAAGAACAATAACATAATTTAGTAGTGTAGTCACACTTGAAACAACCTAGTACTACTTCAGTTGTAACTTGTATTGATTACCTCTTTTCTCTTACTCAAACATATGAAGTTAAAATGTGGAATATGACAAAGATTTTCAATAATATAAATGATTTATTGTGTTTTTAATCTGTAAATCAGAGGATTCCTCTTCTGCGTGATTATCCCACATAAACCTAGAAATCAAGGCAGTCTGTGATTGGTTGCTTCTTAACTTTTTTCCAGTGTTATTTTTTAGCTGGCAACAACTAGATCCAAACCCAAAATTTGAATTTTAAATTTAATAAGTGATTAATCATTTGTAAGACCCCAAATACACAGAACTGTGGCAGTGACAATATTCTCCTCAAGCATTTCAGAAGGATCACGAGCATCCTGCCAAGATTCATTAAATGCTCTACAAAAGTCACGCATAAAGGCGTGACCCCCAAGGCCTGACAAAGCCAAAACAGTGTCAGTTACTGCTATCTGTCAATTATTGGGAAGCAGTGGCTGCTTATGGAATTATATAACAACAGCCTTCCAGGACTCTATATTTTTTCTGTCCAAATACTTAGTTTTTTGGGTTTTTTTTCCATTCTGAGTGCAACATTGAATTGGCTTTCCATTCTCTGTGTCACTTTCCTATTTGAATATTGCCAAATACTCCTGATATTTAGAGAAAAAAAAATTCACTACTCCTGGAGTCTGAAGGCCTCTCTGGAGCTTTTCCCATGTCTTGTAATATTGAGACATTGGTCCTGAGAAAGAGTCTACTCAACATACTTCCTATAAAAATGTTTCAGTTTTGGGTTTTTGTTTTATTTTTGTTTTTGGGAAGCTCGGGATTAAGCTGGTGAAGTAGCTCAGCAGGTCAAGGTTCTTGCCCTCCAAGCCTGGTGTCCTGAGTTTGATTCCCAGAACGGATACAGTGGAGGGAGAGGACCTATGCCTAAAGTTCTCTGATTTCTACACAGACATCCTTATACATGCACGCACACACACTGAATAAATATTACAAAACAAACTTAAGTGATATTCTTGGGAAATTCTTTCTTTGTTTTTTGAGACAAGGTCTTACTATATAGCTTTGGCCATCCTAGAACTCTCAATATATATCAAGCTGGCTTTGAACTCCCAGAGATTTGCCGGCTTCTCCCTCCCAAAGATTGGGATTAAGGTGCATGTCAGTGTACACCCTGTGCACACATGCACATACATAAAATAGGACTTCTATAGTCATTACTACAAAAGTGACACATCCCTTCACTTACTGATTCATACTGGAAACTCCTTGACGAACCTACAATGTGACAGCTGTGGTTCTTATTGTCCGAAGACAACAAAGAGCCAGAAAGTTAGCAGACTGGCATGTGACCGAAAATGACAAGTGGTGAGCTAGTGGAAAACTCAGAGCCTCGTGCAACATGAAATAGTGTGGCTCCTATGGAAATAGAATTACCATACGACTCAGCGGTCCCAGTTATGGGTATATCCTGCAAAGAACTGAAAGCAAGGAATCGGAATCGTTTACATGTCCAATTTCATAACAGTAATATTCATATTAGTCAAAAGGTTTCAGTGACACATGTCCATTGATGAATGAATGGATGAAGAAAGTGTGCTATAGTCATCAATGGAATATTCTTTAGTCTTAAAAAAAGGACATTCTGACACATGGTACAATCATGAACCTTTAAGAATAGCATTGTATGAAATACTAGATGGTTCTTCTGTGAAGAACCTTTAAGCTACTGAACTCACAGAAACAGCAAGGAGCTGGAGGGAAGGAGAAATGGATTAGAGATGAGAAATGGATAGATCTAGAGTATTCAGAATTTCTGCTTTGCAAGACGAAAAGGATTTGAGATGAGTGGAAGTGGTAGTTGCATGACCATGTGAATGCAACCAGCACCACTGAAGAACTGTACTCTTAAAACTTATTCATGGCAGGTAGTGGTGGTGCACGTCTTTAATCCCAGCACTAGGGAGGCAGAGGCAGTAGGGTCTCCGCGAGTTAGGTCAACCTTGTTTACAAACTGAGTTCCAGGACAGCCAGAGTTGTTACATAGGGAAACCCTGTTTCAAAAACACAAATAAATAAAGTATAAAAAACTCGGGCACTTAATTCATATGAGGCTTCCCCAGGCAATTTGCTGGTTTTGTTTATGAGAAGTCTTATTTGTAGTCTTATTCTGGTTAGGTTGCCATTCTTGTTCCCAACCCTTCACAAACTGAAAGAGAATGAGCCAGGGACAGCTGTGCTGTCTGGTGCCCCATCCTGGACAGTAAAAGGGATGAGGGTGGCAGAAGACCCCCATACATATACCCTAGAGATCCCCAGTTAGAACAGCAAGGGGGCCCCTTCATGGGACCCCCAAGAGCCTGGTCAAGACAAAGGAGTACATTTGGAAAGCATCATAAACGGCAGTGCACACAATTAGGAGCTTGAGTCTTAGACTAAGACTTGGAGGGAGAGTTTGGTGTTATCTGAACGAGCCTCTAATATGCAGCAGGTTGTATACGGGAGGGAGCGGAGACAGGCAGAGAGAGGAGGGTGGGAGGGGAAGAAAGAGAACAGAGAGGGAAGGGAAGGAGGGAGGGAGTCGATAGAGGGAAGTTGGGAGGAAAAGAGAAACAAGTGGAGAACACACACATTCAAATGACAGCGGGGTAGAGGTGTAGAGGGTGACGGGGTGACCAGCTTAGCTACTGTAGGCTTTGGTTATATCAGTTGTACCCAAATATATCAGACTGGTAGGCTCTCCATGCGGGACAGTCTGTCTCAAATCCTAACCTCCCGGGCAGGAAATGTCACTGCCTAAGTCACACTGCAGGATTGGAAAGTCCAACAATACTATTTACCTCATGTGAGACAGTCTGCTAGCCAAGCCGGTTGTCAAAGCTTTGGAGTTCCTAATGTCACATACAGTTTACAGTGCAATGAAGCCTGCCTCTGTTTTCATGAATAAAATCCCTCGAGCTTAAGAACGACTGTGGGGCTGGTGAGATGATTCAGCCCCGTAAAGGCACCTGCCACCAAGCCTGAGGATCTGAGTTTGACTTCAAGGACCCACATCATAGAAAAATCAACTCCTACAAGTTGTTATCTGACCTCCACATATGTGCTTCCTTCCCCGCCCCCCCCCCCCCCGCCAAAAAAAATTATTTTTAAAGGCATAAATATTAAATTCCAAAGACCTGGCTTTCAATTCCAATGTGGCCACTTCCCATATATGTAGCCTTAGATAGGTCATATAACACTTCTGATATGTCGCTTCTGCACATGTGAAATGTTTGCTAATACCTGTGTAATGTTTGCTAATACCTGTGTTAACCTCCCCATAGGCTAAGGTGAAAATCCAATAAAGTAATACAGCCTTTGTACTTGAACTAAATTCATGTAAAAGATGTTTATGTTGAGTTGGTTAGTGCACTGAGATGATTGGTATTTTTACTCCTGGAATGCTCTGTGCCTAATTTGTCCAGGGCAAGAATGTTTTGATTTCTAAATGCAAGAAGAACATGTAACAAAAACTCATTTCAGTTCAATGGAAAGCTCAGGCTTCGAACATTGCTCTTTGGAGGAAGTGAGACTGGAACTTACATCATAACCCGATCGCCAGGGCAGATCGAAATGCTCACACTGGCTTCATAGGGGTCAGTGAGTTTGTGTAGAACTGTTGGTGCCATTCTGGAGTCTCACCCAGGACACAGTGCCAGAGTCTCTAAACCAAGAGTTCTAAAGCTGAGTGAGGGTCAGGTGACACAGACAACACTGGTGAAGGGCTGCCACTTTATGGCTGTGTCCCTGGCCTGTCAACAGAGTAGGGCCTCCACTCCTTCCTGCCTGCCTGCCTGCCTCCCTCCCACCCGCCTGCCCGCCCCCTCCCTCCCATCGTCCTCCTGCCTGCTTTTCTCACCTCCACCCCTGCACCACCCCTCAACTTTGTCTCCTTTTCTCTTGTGATCCATAGATAAGAGACATCAGAAAAGGGAAAGATTTGAAGAGCGATGACCAAAGTATCCATTGACAGATTTTTTTTTTAAAAAAAAATTAGATTAAGCTGGGCAGTGGTGGCGCACACCTTTAATCCCAACACTCAGGAGGCAGAGGCAGGTGTATCTCTGTGAGTTCGAGGCCAGCCTGGTCTACAAAGGTACAAAGGGAGCTCCAGGACAGGCTCCAAAGCTACAGAGAAACCCTGTCTCGAAAAACAAAAAAAAAAACAAACAAAAAAAAATTAGATTAAATGTGATGTACAGGAGCTGGAAAGATGGCTCAGTTGTTAGGAGAATTTGATGCTCTTGCAGTGGACCAGATTTTGATTCTCCACATCCACATGGTCTTTCACAACCACCTATTACTGGGATCCAACAATCCAGGGCACTCAAGGCCGCCTTCTGACGGCTTCTGCGCATATGTGGTACGCATACATACACTCAAGTAAATGCACATATGTGGTACGCATACATACACTCAAGTAGATTCATATAAAATGAGCTTTGAATAAAATGTGACGTATACACAGGATGTTATGAGCTAGCTTTAAAAAAACAAGGAAATGGCTGAGGGTGTAGCTCAGTGGCAGAGTGCATCATATAACACAGGGTTTTGTCCCCAGTGCCACATAAACCAGGCACAGTGGCACATACTTTTATTTTATTTTATTTTTAATATTTATTTATTTATTATGTATACAATGTTCTGTCTGTGTGTATGCCTGCAGGCCAGAAGAGGGCACCAGACCTCAGTACAGATGGTTGTGAGCCACCATGTGGTTGCTGGGAATTGAACTCAGGACCTTTGGAAGAGCAGGCAATGCTCTTAAACTCTGAGCCATCTCTCCAACCCTGGCACATACTTTTAATCTTAGCAATCTGAAAGTGGAGGTGGGAAGATCAGTAAGTTGAAGGTCATGTTCAGCTACAAAAAAGAGCTGAGGAGAAGGGGCAGTTACGGTCTAAAGGGTACCATGATATAGTTTGTGTAAAATGACTAAAAGTGCTAGTTGTGGGGCCGAGGGGTAGCATCGCGATAGAGTGCTTGCTTGGCATGTATGACGCATGCCCTGGTTTCCATTCACCAGTACAGGAAAACCAAACAGAAATTCAAGCCCTGGCTGGAGATGGCCGGTGGCCGTTGTTGCACTAACATATGAACACACTTAAAGCCACTGAGATGTCATATGCTTAACAGTAGTGTACTGGCCATACCTCTACTGAAAACGCCTCTGTGAGATCCATCTATAGGCAAGCCTGTGGGTTTTCTTAATTAGGGATTTATGGGCATGGCCCAGCCCATGATGGGTGGTGCCATTCCTGGCTTGGTGGTCCTGAGTTCTAAAAGAAAGCAGGCTGAACAAGCCAGGGGGAGCAAGCCAGTAAGCAGCACCTCTCCATGGCTTCTGTATCAGCTCCTGCCTCTAGGTTCCTGTCCTGCTTCAGTTTCTGTCATGACTTCCTTTGATAATGAACAGTGCTGTGGATCATAAGTAGAATAAGCTCTTTTGTCCCCAAGTTGCTTTAATTATGGTGTTTCATTACAGCAATAATAACCCTAACTGAGACACCAAAGTAAATTTTATATCACATATATTTTATCATTTCCCTCTAATACTCAGAACTGAACCCAGGATCTCACAGAATGCAAATGTTCTACCACTGAGCCATGCCATATCCCTAGCCCACCATATATTTTTTTAAATTGGCATTTAGTAGGAGATGGTTTAGAAATCCCAAGTTGTACATGTTTTTTCCCCAAAAGCACAAACCTAGAATCAGCTTAGGTTCCCTCCCCAGAATGCTAGGAACCAGACAAGTGCTATTAAGCCCCTAGAATATCTTGGTTTTGTTTCACTTATGGGAGGGCCAGTGTCTTAGTCAGGGTGTCTATTGCTGTGAAGGGACGCCATGGCCACAGCAACTCTTCTAAAGGAAAACATTTAATTGAGGTGGCAGCTTACAGTTTCAGAGGTTTAGTCTATTGCTATCGTGATGAAGAGTACGGCAGCGTGCAGGCAGACGTGGTGCTAGAGAAGAAAGTGGGAAGTCTACATCTTGATCCAAAGGCAACAGGAAATGAACTGAGATGCTTAGCATGGTTTGAGCATATATGAGAGCTCAAAGCCCGCCTCCACAGTGACACACTTCCTCCTGACACACTTCCTCCAACAAAGCCACACGTCCTGGTAGTGCCACGCCTAGTTTATGGGGGCCACTTACATTCAAACTACCATAGACAGCTTAGCCAGTATGCCTTAATTTCTTACAAATCAACAGGGATTTTGTGTGGATATAAAGAGTTTGGACATAAAAGTATCATTGCACATGTAACCTCCACACTACCAAATGCCCTTGTTATTCAAGAGAGTGCTAGCCATTTTTCCTATGTCTCCCACATCTTGGTTCCCAGCATATCAGGTGTCTTTGAACTCTTTCAGAAAAGTGTAGTGGTATTGTTGGACCCTGCTCTGTATCTGTCTACAAATTCATTTGTTTTAGTGGCGAATGACAATGGCGGAACAACCAAAAGTAAGCACTTTGGTATCCCTGTTTGTGCAGAGGAAGACAAATGCTTAATTACAGTGTTTGGTCCAACATCCCTAACTCCAGATTGGAAGAGACATTGCTTTGGATCATGGAATGACCTTAACAAACCATTCATTCGTTTATGACAGCGTTAGGGCTGGCCCAACTGACCTCACACTTAATACACAGCAGAAATCCTCCTGTCTCAGCTTCTTGAGTGCTGGGTTTAAAGGCATGCTCCATTCTTCCCAGCAATGTTTTCAGAATAACCTGTGAAAGCAAGAACTTGGTTCTTTTGGAGGTAAGAAGGCTATAAACAGATTTCAGATTAACTGGACCAGAGCCCTAAACCTTAAAGAACAAGAAGGCGTGGATTTGTGAGGAGCTTAGAACAAGGGAGGCCCTTTGTCTTACAGTCTGGAGGCTACAAGTTCAGGATTCAAGCAAGCACCATACCAGACCTGTTTCTGAGTTTTGTTGGTGAGGGTTTTTTTGTTGTTGTTGTTTGTTCGTTTGTTTTGTCTGGGAGTGTCTTCTGGTAAGGCTTCCCTGGCTCCTGCAATCTGGTGTCTGTCTTCCTCTGTACAGGGCATTTTCTCTCTTTGTGCACATCTGTGACCCTATCTAAATCTCCCTTGCTATGAGGAAAGTGGTTCTGCTGGATTAGGGCCCACACTGCTCTAGTGCGACCTCCTACCACCTAAAGAACATAGCTACAATCACCTTGTTTCAAAATGAGGAATTCTGAGACACCAGGATTAGGACTTCAGCGTGTCAATCTGGTGGCAGAATATACAATCTATAATTCAAAGATATGAAAGTTGGCTCCATCTATGTAAGCCAGCAGTTCAAAATTGATATCTGTATTCCGCTGTGTCCTTTGGGCCAGGGAGGGTGTTAAGGCAGTAAAAACCTGCTTTGGTGTAGCTCTATTAATATCTTAGAGCTGATGTAGCCCCAACTGTGTGGCCACTTTTGCTTTATTCTTGGTAATAGGTAATCATGAATACTTCATGAATTATTATTGGTAAGACTTATTATTTTAAATTGTGTGTGTGTGTGCACGCGCGCACGCTCACGCACGTATGTGCGTGTGTGTATGAATGCACATGCTTGTGTACCAGTATGCGTGTCCACGCAGATGTGTGTGGATGCCAGAGGCACCAGATTCCCTGGAGCTGGACTCACAGGCAGTTGCTAGCCTTCTCCGTTGTGGATCTTTGGAACCAGACTCATGTCCTCTTCAAAGCAATATGTGCTCTTAATCACTGAGCCATCTCTCCAGCTCCTACTTCATAATTTATGGCGGTAAGTGTTTGCCTAGAAGCCATTGCCTGTGTTAACGTAAAGAAGACATCCATTTCAATTGAGTTTTGAGAATGAGAGCAGCAAATGAATCGTCTCTACTAAAGAGCTGCGCTTGTCTGCAGCCTGCACGCTTTCACCGGCAAAAGCAGGTTTGTACAACAATGCAGTTTGGGAAAGGCAATGGATTTTAGTCCAAGTCAACAGGCAGTGCGAGCGAATTTATTCTGGAAACCTTGTCTGCTACAGCAGTCAAAGGCTGGTCCCAGGAGAAGACTTCCCAGCTCACTTCCCAGCTGAGAAAATGACTCCTGGCCCTCACTGCCACAGTGTTCCAGCAATAATGACAGCCTAAAAGACTCGTTCTATTTCTTCGTTGTGACTCCATATTTTTTGTTGTTGTTGTTGTTGGTTTTGACAGACACCTCTATTTCATAATGGAGAAGTATATGCTTACTATAAACAGATGTGAGGGTTTCTTTTGTTGTTGTTTGTTTGTTTTTTAGTGTTTTTTTAAAAGTTCTGCTTGCCTGCCTCCTTCCTTCCTTCCTTCCTTCTTTCCTTTCTTTCTGTAATCTTATGCAACTCAGGCTGGTCTCAATCCTCAAACTCTTAACAGTCTTCTTGCCTCAGCCTGTAAAGTGCTGTGTTCACAGGCATAAACCAACACACTCAGCTTCTTTAGTTTGTTTTTTTGTTTGTTTGGTTTTGACAGCCTCCCTGTGTACCCCTTGCTGACCTTGAAGTTTTGGCCAAAACAGACCAGGCTGGCCTTGAACTCACAGAGGTCCACACACCTCTACCTCACAAGAGCAGGGATTAAAGGCACACGTGACGCCACGCCTAAATTAGTTTGTAGACTAGATTGGCCTTGAATTTGCTACGTAGCCCTGGGGGTCGTGAAGCTCTCAATCTTCCTTCCCTGCCTCCCAAAAGCTGGGCTGACAGGCAGGCATGTAGCACTGCCCACCACACATAGGCTTTTTAGCTAGTATATCAGGCATTTTTATAGCTATGTTGGTTTTAGTTTTATATAATATTCTGTGCATTAAAGTATTACATATATGTACACATACGGATCACATCTATACATTATAAACTATAGTAGTCAAACACCTATGATGCCTCCCTACAATTTAAGAAGCACATGACAAGTACCTTGCCTCCCACTTCACTATCCTAAGTTTGTGACTTTTGGGCTTTGAAAGTAAAGTTTTATCATACTCATAAGGGTGTGTGTGTGTGTGTGTGTGTGTGTGCATTTAACTGTTTGGGGACTTTATAAAAAACCAACAAATTGCCAGGGCCATGGAAGCACTCGCCTTTAATCCCAGCACTCCAGAGGCAGGAACAGTTCTCTGTGAGTTCAAGGCCAGCCTGGTCTACAAAGTGAGTTCTGAGATAGCCAGAGCTGTTACACAGAGAAACCCTGTCTCAAACAACAACATCAGCTAGTTATTGATTGATTTCACAACCTACCTAACAGACACATGTTTGAAAAAAAGATTATATATATCCACAGCCCTTGAGATAGCTCGGGTCAAGGTGCTGGCCGACAAGCCCGATGAACTGAGTTCCACCCTGGAACCTACATGGTCAAAGGAGAGACCCAACTTCTGAAAGCTCTTCTCCAATCTGCTTACACTCACGCCATGGCATGCACATGCCCACACAAAATAAAATAAATAAATGTAATATTTATCCATCCATCTATGTCTAGTCACCCAAACCTTCCGTTTAACAACGAAAAACAAGTGGTCTTCTGAAATGGTTGTTCCAGTTTACACTGTCCCTAGCAATGTGGGGGGAATCCTAGAGTTTTAGATCCGCATGTGGCACTATCGGAGCTCTGAGTTTTCCAAGTGTGAGACAGTTGATCTGTAAAGTCTCAGAAGAGTAATTGGGTCATTACAATTATTTGCCTCCTTGTCCATTTTTTCTTCTTCCTCTTTTTTTTTCATTTGTTTTTTTTTTCTTTTTTTGTTTTTTGAGACAGGGTTTCTCTGTGGTTTTGGAGCCTATCCTGGAACTAGCTCTTGTAGACCAGGCTGGTCTCGAACTCACAGAGATCCGCCTGCCTCTGCCTCCCGAGTGCTGGGATTAAAGGCGTGCGCCACCACCACCCGGCCCTTTTTTTTTTTTTTTTTGAATGAATGAATTTTTGATCCTCCTTCCGTAACCTCCCACGTGCTGGGATTACCAGCATGGGCCACTGTGTTCATGTGTTTGCCCATCCGTGCTGGACCAGAGCACCTGTTGAAAAATAGCACCACATTTAACCTGAGGCCCAGTGGGAAGATTCTTTCTTTGGGGGATGTGTTGTGACTCAGGAGACTTCATCTGGTCTAAAGGTGCAGGAGAAAAACTATGGCCTCAGGTTTTGCTTGTCTTGCACAGTTTTCCTACAGAAGCCTTCTAGTTACCTTTGCTGGGAGTGAATAGCGCACCTCCTCATTCTCTCTCTCTCTCTCTCTCTCTCTCTCTCTCTTTCTCTATCTCTGTTACCCGAGCTGAATGCTGTGTTCATCTGTCCTCTGCACGTTCCACAGGCTCTGTCTGAAGCTGTCCAGATTAATCCTGACTTCTCACACACCTCATTCTTCCTCCCTAGTTTACACCAGCAGGAGGAAAAACCACTGACCACTGGCTGCTAGTGCTAGCAGTGCCTTGCCAGGGGTCATGCCTTTTGACCTGCTCAGTGCTGTGCAGTCCCACAGCTGTCCCTGGGCCAGGAGGGACCTTGTCCTCCCATGGCTTTGCATGGCAGTAACAACACTTCTTAGAGCAGATGACATGTTTTCCATATCCAACTGTAGCCCTGATACAATTGAGGTTTATGCTGTTTGCTATTGTGTGGAGGCAGCCTGTAGCCCAGGCTTGCCTAGAACACACTGTGTATTCCTGGCTGGCCTCAGATGAGTGCTGAGGCTACCGGAGTAAATCACCATGCTCTGCTGGTTGTGTTATTAAGTAAGTCTGTCATAATATATAAACACCCCGACATCAGAAAAACAAAAATCAGGAGACCCTTGAGCCTCTGTAATAATCAAGTTATGCCCACCCACACTGGGAGCATGGATCCTCACACTGGCTGTACAGCCTGGAGCAAGGGTCGCTGCTGCCCCAGTTAAGCTTTGGCGGCTTTCATTGTTGATAGACACTTAGGGCCCTGCTTCCTGTAGATCAGTCGCTTTCAGATTGGGTTCCTTGGAGCCTTGGTGTTCGAGGGGGAAGAGAGGAGTTTCACTTCCCATCAAGCCTCTGTGTCAGCCTCTGAGATTCCATGGCAACCAGAGAAGGGAGGATGAGTAGGTGGCCAGGGCTCTGGGCCCTCTCTGTCTCAGCCAGAGCGTTCCTTTTGTTTTCTTTTGTTATAAACAGAATCCCATGTAAAGATTCATGTAAATATATTTTTTCCTCCTAAGTGTGACTATCCCTGGGCTAGCTCACCGTGACAGAGGTCCTTAAAATAGACAGGGCCGTAGCTAGGGAGGAAAGGCAGGCTGGTGTTGGCTGATGGTTAATTTTCCTTCTGATAGACATAAAGTTTCCAACAATTTTAGTCAGTTTTTTCCTTTCCTTTTCCCATTGATGCCTGACTGCTCAAGGAACCTTGATCCCCGCCCCCCTCCCTACCGCCCTGGCAAGCAGGTATAGCTGTCTAGTTCCTTAGGGTGGTAGACTATCTCCCCAGATCAGTGTCCAGTTCGTCCATAGCAATGGGCTCTAGGCAGCATATCAGTGCCCAGCAAGAGATTTCATTTCCAGCCCTTGGCAGCTCCATGTGGCAGGATAACCACGTTGTCCCTCGTGCACTATGAGCACAAGTGATGCGTGCCATTTCCACACCATTTGCTTAAAAAGAAATTGCTCTTGCAGGCGTCTTCTCTCATGCTTCCATCTGCCTACAAGCTGAGAGTTTACACGGTGACTCTGGACCTCTGTATACAGATGAGGATAACTAGATGACGAAAGGCCTGGGTCCCTACAGGGCTGTGTGAGGCACAGATGTCTCTCAGTGGAACCAGTGGGACTTCCAGATTGTTACAGACCTCTCCAGGCAGTCACCATCTCAATGGCTCGAAACCCTATACTCTAACGTGGAATATTCCTTTACACCATGTGAATACATGTTGCTGTGATTGGTTTAATAAAGAAGCTGACTGGCCAATAGCTGGACAGGATAAGGTTAGATAAAAGAGCCCAACTGAGAATGCTGGGAACATGACAGAATCCAGAGTTTTGAGCAGACACAGGGAGGGGCAAGATGAGCATGCCTTACTGAACAAAGGTACCATCCCACCTGGCAAAGCATAGATAAGAAATATGGGTTAATTTAAATCTAAGAGTTACCTAGGAATAAGCCCGAGCTATTGGCCTAGCATTTGTAATTAATATTAGGCCTCTTAGTAGTTACTTGGGAGCAGGATGCAGGACAGAAACTTCCACCTACACCAATAATATCAGCAAATCCAGAAATAGTAGAACTGTGATGTCTCGAGTTCGCTGGCACTAGTTCTGAGATTTGCATTCTTTCAGGACAGAGAATGTACTCTTGCATGTTGAAGGCTTTGGTAGCCTTGGGTAGTGGGATCTGGGGGCAAGTTTTCCGCAGGAATGAGACACTAATGACGGCTGCAAGAGTCCACCACCCCACCCAAACATTTGCACCTGGCTCTGAGCAGTGCAAAAAGGGCAGCAGAAAGGACCCATGGCAGGCTTGGCAGACTCTGCTTTGAAGAATATACTAAATGGCACAGTCAGTCCTCAGTTTACAGGAAAGGAAACAGCCTGTGTGATCCACTGAAGGTGGAGGGTGGTGTAGTGGGAAGGCAGGGTCTAGAATCCAGGGCTCCAGCTCGTTCTGAGCTATGATCTACACTGTTTCTACAATTGCCCTGATTTTCCCCCAGATAGTCCCTATTGCTCTCAAGTCAGGGAACTGATGTTTCTAGAACGCTGCTCTGAGGTACAAACTTTATCAATGAGCCATGATGAAATGCTTGATCCCACTTAAGAATGTAGTACAGTCAACTGTGAGGAAGCAGAGGTGGGTGTTTCTGTCTGTTGACCTTGGCCCCTCACCCACTCAGACGGTCCCTTTCCTGATTGAGAGCTCTCTCTGTCAGCTCCCTCTCCTCTCACAGCAGGCGCAGCTTTCTGGCTGGTCCCCATCTGTGACTTCTCTCTTTCCCTACCTTGGCATAGCATGGAAACAGTTGGCAGGATCCCCTTGGATGTCAGCCCATACAATGGCAAGACATACAGGACAGACAGCTTGCAGTTATGATCCCGTGAAGTCCAGAGACACAGGACCAGCAAGCCCATGGCTCGGTGTCTTAGTCAGGGATTCTGTCGCTGGGATAAAACACTGTGACCAAAAAGCAAGTTGAGGAGGAAGACGTTTATTTGGCCTACACTTCCACAGCACTGGTCATCACTGAAGGAAGTCAGGACAGGAACTCAAACAGAGCTGGAACCTGGAGGCAGGAGCTGATGCAGAAACCATGGAGGGGTGCTGCTTACCAGCTTGCTTCCCCTAACTTGCTCAGTCTGCTTTTTGTAGAATCCAAGACCACCAGTCGAAGGGTGGCCTCATCAACCTTAGGCTGGGCCCTCCCCTGTCAATCAGTAACTAGGCTGGATATTATGGAAATATTTTCTCAGTTGGGGTTCCCTCCTTTTACAACTCTAGCTTATGTCAAGTTGACACAAGACTAGCAATCACATTCAGTATCTGAAAAGGCCCACTACCCTCACAGTAGACCCTGGGAGCCATGTTCTTCAAACATACGACTGCAAAGAAGGGCTAGAACTCTGTAAGAGGCCTTCATACATGTCTGCTGTCACAGAGGCCTGTCCTGTGCCGTTCATATGTCTGCTGTCAACATCATTCTGGTTCAAGAGGAACAAGTAAGTTGTAGTTGGTTTTCTTTCTGGCGCTTTTATGATCATGCTGGGACTCAACATTCCTTCACTGCCTGCCATATTTCTTTTCCTTCTCTCCTCTTTATAATTTAAACAAAAACCATTGCTAAAAATAAATCCTCATATTCCTGAGTTTCCTATTATGCCACTTATATATCCTTAAGTCACCAGAGTCAACCCTCTGGGTACATAAACACACACACACACTTGAAAAATAAAACTTTATTTTCCAAGAAGCTTCTGGAAGGCCTGGACTTTGCTGAGAGAAATGCATTTAGATTGCTGGTATTCTTCCATACTTTTTTTTTTTTGAGACAAGATCTCATATAGCCCAGGCTGGCCTTAAACTTGCTATGTAGCTGAGGATGATCTTGAACGTTTGATCCTCCTGCCTCCACCTCTCTCTGGAATTATAGGCTTATGCAGTCCTAGGAAACAAACTCAGGGTTTTGTGTATGCTAGGCATATACTCCACCAACTAAGCTATGTTCCTGGCCTCCCTTCAATATATTTTGGTTTGGTTTTGCTTTTTATTTTCTTTCTTAATTGAGACAGATCTTATTTTGAAGCCCAGGTTTGACCTCAATCATTTACCTCTACCTCCCAAGTCAGGTTATCTTTTAATCAGGGGTCTTCTTCAGCAGACAAGGGTTGGTGCTAAAACCAAGGAGGTATTGGTAATTCCTTGGGTAGGGATGGAATGGGGTGGGGAGGTTAAACCCAAGTCCTCATGCATTTTATATGTACATCTTATCTATCAGGTATACCTGCAGCCTTTAATGTACTTTCGCTCAGTTTTGTAACTGTGTTGGTCAGCTGATGTGGGAGTGTCATATATCAATCTGTTGATTTCATTGGTTAAGCAATAAAGAAACTGCTTGGCCCTGATAGGTTAAAACATAGGTGGGAGGAGTAAACAGAACAGAATGCTGGGAGTTTGATAGCCATTTGGGCAAGAAACTGCTCTTGCCTGGACTATTGCATAAACTGGACAAAGAGAACCCACAGAGAGAGGACTACTGAACTTGCCTACAGGTGAGATGATCTTTTGGGGTTCCTGAATCATGAAAGAGTATGTGTGAGACATTCTGCAGGACACAACAGATAGTGACTGAACTGACTTTGAAATGTTCTGCTTCATGGAAATGTCTCTGGATACCATGGGCCTGTAGGCCGAAGATGGATGCCCCAACTGTACAGAGGAACTTTGGGTGACTGTCCAGGCAGCGAGATGTCTCTGTTATTTCTAGAGTTTTGAAAATTGCCTACTTTTTGTTTGCTTAGGCAATATTGTATTCTTCTGGAGTCTTTGGAGTTGAAGAATAGATAGTTATAGTTCTAGTTCTCCATTGTTATGATAAAAGATAAAATAGATATAAATATTGTAACTGTAATTCTTGCTTGATAAATGTTTTGTTATATGTAATTTTGCTATGTTAAAGTTAAAGCCTTTTTTTGTTTAAACAGAAAAAGGGGAAGTGATGTGGGAGTGTCATATATCAATCTGTTGATTTCATTGGTTAAGCAATAAAGAAACTGCTTGGCCCTGATAGGTTAAAACATAGGTGGGAGGAGTAAACAGAACAGAATGCTGAAAGGAAGAGGAAGTAAGCCCAGAGACGCCATGCTCCCTTCTCCCGGGCAGATGCATAGCTCTGCTCTCTGAGGCACACGCAATGAAGCTCTGACCCAGGATGGACGTAGGCTAGAATCTTCCCGGTAAGCGCACCTAGCGGTGCTACACAGATGATTAGAAATGGGCTAAATTAATATGTGAGAGTTAACCTAGAAGAAGCTAGATAGAAATGGGCCAAGCAGTGTTTAAATGAATACAGTTTATGTGTTGTTATTTCGGAGCATAAGCTAGCCAGGCAGCCAGGGTGCTGGGGACGCAGCCCTGCCACTCCTTATTACAACAGTCAGCATTCCATCACTGCGTCAAAATGCCTGACACAAAGCTGTTTAAACAGAGGAAAGGTCTGCTTTGGCTCACAGTTGTAGACGGTTCAGTTCGTGGTTCACTGACTCATTGCTTTTGGCCCTGTAGCAAGGCAACACACGATGGCAGGGGCAAATGGCGGAGGGAACTTTCAGTGTTTTGTGTTAGCAAATTGAAGGAGACAGAAGGGGCCAGGGACTCAATATCCCCTTCAAGGACACACCCTCAGTGATTCTCACAGCTCTCTGCCTAGCAATTCCAGGCCTTCCAACAGCAACACAAGCTATCAAAACGCTAGACATATGGACCTTGGGAGCTCTGCAAACCATAGCAGCAGCGTGTTTTGTTTATGTCTATGTGCATGAGTGTTTTGCCTGCATGTTTGTGTCTGGTGTCTGCAGAGGTCAGATGACTTCAGATCCCTTGGAACTTGAGTTACAGATGGCTGGAGTCACCTTGTGGGTGCTGGGAGCCAAACCAGGGTCTTCTGCAAGAACAAGTGCTCCTAACACTTGAGTCATCTCCTGGGCCCCAAAGTGGCACTGTTTTTAATAGACTATCTAGGCCCAACAAAATGTGACAACTATACCGAGCAACTAGGGGAGTTTTCAGTCAAGTTAGAAATTGATAGAAGTTGTGCTGTAAAAAACAAAACAGAACTTTAACCCCCCTTTTCTTTTGTCTGTCTGTCTGGTTGGCTCACTTGTTTATTTTGGGGTATCTGCATAACAGTGATCACCATGCTGAGGGTTAAACTTGTGGGAGAAATAAACTCAGTGGGTCGGCTCAGGACAGAACATAATTGAAAAACAGTGCCATCCCCAGGCTTTGCAACTTTGTGGATTTGGGTTAACCAAGGCTAGAATTCCAGGACTCAAGTTATCCATGGATGGCAGGCTAGGGGAGTTTCTGTTGGCTAGAGGGGAAATCTTCAGAGTCAGCATTTGTTTTCATTAGTGCTCAAATTTTTAGCTCAGTATACGAATGGCTTCCTCTTTCTCTTTATATAGATGAAGAGTCTGAAGTCTGTCTGTCCACTTAGGTTTATATGTGGCCACCCAAGCTGCTCTGCTGCCTGTCTCTAAAAGTCACTGGACACCTCAGGCTACACACACCCTATTGTTCTCCGTCGCTTTTCCACAGTGATCCCAGCTGGTTCTGTTCAATGCTCCAGGTCCCCAGGGAGCTGGAAGCCCTGTGAGGCTGAGCACTCATGTCTTCTGCAGTTCCCCTGCACAACATACCAGTTACTTTGTTAGGGTTCAGCGGAGGACCAGGACTGTGTGTGAGCAGCAAACTGAAGAAGCCACTGTAGGAGGAGGGGAAACAAGGGATGGGCAAGGCCCTGTCTCCAACCACCCTCCCAAGCGCTAATGTGAATGGACCAGAGTGTGTCTTTCAAGGCGAGAGGGTGGCCAGGGCAGTCAGTTGCTGGTTTGGGGCTGTGAGTGACTAGCTAGTAGAGAAAGATGTGGGAATATTTCAAATTCTTTGCGTCCAGGGGTGGAATTGTGGTCTCTGTTGGCTGTAGGAAGGATTATTGGATAAGGAGTGAAGAAGAACGAGGAGAAGCTGGAACCTACCATCGTGTCTACTATTTCTGAGCCTCTCCACTTAGAACTGAGTCTCCTCTGCTTGAAAGTCAGAAATTGGAGCCGACAAAATGGACCAGCAAATAAAGGTACCTGTGCTGAGCCTGACAGCTTGAGTCAATTCCTAGGACCCACCCGATAGAAGAAAAGAACCGGCTCCCACAGTTTGTCCTCCGACCCACATGTGGGTTCCATGACACACGGTCCCTCTACCCTCCCCCAACAGCCGTTTGCTGTTCAGTATTTCCTTGAGCACAGACATGAGCGAAGGAAACAGGAGCGACCGTACTGCTGTATTTACCATTCCTCAACACACGTGCTTGCTTTACCACATCCGCTGGCCGTGGCAGCAGGGACCTGGGGGAATATGGAGGAACTGATCCACGCCAGGGTCCAGGGAGCAGGCCCTCCAGGGAATGGCTTTTTTCTTGGTTAACCGCTATCAATAGCCGAATGGAGCCTTAGGCCAGGTGCCTTCTCTCAACATCTAGGTTATGTGTAACCTTTGAAAGTAGAAAATGGTGACTCTGGTAGCCCTGTGGAACACAAACTTCATGTGTGCACACCAGACTTCACCCTTTAGATAGGGAGAATGGTTTTGGGGCAAGCGGAGGGGTTAACAACAGAATGAATGGCCAAGAGTGCAGTTCAATGGTAGAACATTTTCTTAGCAAATACAAGGCCCTGGGTTCTATCCCCATACTGGCAAAACAAACAATAACCATACGCAGTATTATTTCCCACCACACTTTTTCATTAATGTGCTCCATTCTGAGTACCTGAGTGTTTATCTTTAATGATATCTGGGGGTTGGGGATGTAGTTCAATTGTCCATTGGCTACTTAGCATTCAAAAGCCCTGGACTCAATCTCCAGCACCATATACACTAGGCAGAGATGTGGCTGCCATCCAAATACTCTAGAGCTGTGTCTCGGCCTTCCTAAGGCTGTGACCCCTTAATACAGTTCCTCATGTTGTGTTGATCTCCAACCATAAAATTATTTTTGTTGCTACTTCATAACCATAATTTTGCTACTGTTATGAATCATAATGTAAATATCTCTGTTTTCCAGTGATCTCAGTTGACCCCCGTGAAAGGGTGGTTCAACAATCAAAGCGGTGTCAGCCCACAGCTTGAAAATCACTGCTCTAGCGGTAGAGGCATGGGGACAAGAAGTTCAAGGTCGACGTTGGCTACATAGTGAATTCAAGACCAGAATGAACTAGAAGAACCCCTGTCTATAATAATAATAATAATAATAATAACAATAATAATAATAATAATAATAATCTGGGGCACTAAATATTTCATCTCTTGAGTACCCAGCACGGATGTCAACTAGAGGCTGTTAACAAACATAAAGCTGTGGCTTTGGATACAGAGTAATGTCTGAGGCCTTCAGAGGCGATGGGCTCAGGGCGGCAGTGTTTTATCCTAGGCTTCTGGCTGTTGGCCTGCGTGTGTCTCTAAAGATGCAGCCTGTGTTGCACCATCCACGTTCCCTCCATACCCCCGCGATCCAGGGACATGCTTAAACAAGTTGGCAGATGAACAGTAAGCGAGGTCTGAATAGCTATATACAGTCAAGGACAAATATATTTTGGTATTTAAAAAGCCTAGTATAAAAATAGCTGTGAAAAATATTTCATGATAAAAATAATCCATTCCAAAGGCCTCTATTGGTTTTCCCCTTTCTGAACTGGAAGGACGTTTATGTGACTTATCGTACTAGGGCCCAATGTCATATTTGTTATGTTTGTGTAGTAACCAAAGCCTCCAGATAAATATTTATGTGGTTACAAAACTTTTAACAGGCCCCCAAACTTGGAATAGTCCAAAAGAAAACAAAACGCTCCATTTTGGGCTGTTGTAAATCCCGTCGTCAACGTTCCTCGGACACTGGAAGGGAAGGAGTAAGCCCAGAATGGCTCCCATATGTTTGCTGAGAACGGGCTTTGGGGGCGAGGCGGAGGGGGACAGAGGAAAGGGCTGCTGCGCTGGTCTGCGAAGAGTGTCCCAGCAGTCTGCCAACAGGCAGGGCATCATTTGGCACTTGTCAGCTGTTGCCCGGGGCTGCCTGCATGATAAATGACGACTGCTCTCCACCTAGGCTTCTTGTTACACTAAAAAATTCAGTGCATATGGTTCTGGCCTGTTCTCTATCCCATCCTGTCTTTTTGTCAGCACCTTTGTCCCCTAGGCCATAAAAAAAAAAGGACGATTGCAGCTTTCAGGGGAGGATGGAGGCCAACAGCTCATCAGTCCTTAGGGATGTGGCTTAAAAAAATCATATTTGAAGCACAGACCCAGAATCACAAGCATGTAGGGTTCATGGGTTGGGAGAATGGAAAAAGGGAAGAGAAGCCAGTAAGCTGTTCCTTTGGTTCGTGTGGAAAGACCCACGGGTCTGCCTTCCCACTGGCAATCACTGAGGGATTTGCTCGGTTGATGGAAAAGGAGGTTACTTCTGGAGCCGTGTGCATGACAAGGCTGCCACAAGACAGCAGTACTTTGGGGGCAGTACACTGCATTGTGGCAATAGTAACTACCTATGTATGAGGTTGTAGAACAGAAACAAGAGCCTGGAAGTTGTTAGCACATTGTTAGACCCGGGGCAGCTACCACAGTGCTCCAAATGAAGTCCCACGTCTTTCTCTTCTGTTGTTTTTCTCCTCTCTCTCTCTCTCTCTCTCTCTCTCTCTCTCTCTTTCTCTCTCTCCCCTTCTTCTTTGTTTGTCTATTTGTTTCTTTGAAGACAAGGTCTCACTAGGTAGCCCCAGCTATCCTGGAACTCACTCTGTAGACCAGGCTGGCCTTGAACTCGGAGCTCCGCCTGCCTCTGCCTCCCCAGTACTTTAATAAGGTATGCGACACCACACTTGGCTGCTCTTTCTTTCTTTCCTTCCTTTCTTCTTTCCTTTCCTTTCCTTTAAAACCAATTTATCCCAGCACTTGAGAAGCACATGCAGGCAGATCTCTAAGTCTGAGGCCAGCCTGGACTACAGAGTGAATTCCAGGACATCCAGCGCTACACAGAGAAACCGTGTCTCGAAAAACCAAAGCCAACCAAACAAATAACAAACCATTTTAGCTACTGTGTGTGGTGTGCTCGTGTGCTTTACTGCATTTGTGTGGAGGTGAAAGGACAACTTGTGAGAACTGATTCTCTTCCCTCACATGTCCTGGGGATCCAACTCGAGTCATCAGACCTGGTGGTGGGGACCTCGATCTAATGAGCATCCTGACCTGCCTTTTGGTGGTGCTAGTTAGACAAAGTATCGTTAGCCAAGGATAACCCCAAGCTCTCAAAGTAGCCAAGGCTGGCCTTGAGCTAACAGTCTTTTTTTCTCCTACTTCCCCGGTGATGATGATATCACAGGCATGGACCATCACAGCTTTTTGTTTTTAAATGCTATTTCATTATGTCACTAAGGCAGGTCTCAGCCTACAAGGCCCAAGTGTTCCAACAGTTAGAGGACACATTGGGCTCCATAGCAAGACTCTGTCTGAACAAACAAACACACCAAAAAATAACCAAAATAATTCAAGTTCCAAGTAGTTCAGATAAAGGAGACTCAACCTGTATAGCCATTCCTCAACACATGAGCTGCTCGCTGCTTCCATCTCGGGGGATGGGCTAATATTAGACATTAGCTGTGGTTACCAGAAAAAGAAAAGGGCAGAATTCTCTTCAAAGGTTTTGGATTTGAAGGAATGGTGATTATGGATCACCAAAAACTTCAGCCTGCAGACACCGGAAGCCTTCCCCACCAGGAGTCAGCCTACCCCAGCCAAGCTAGCAGAAGGCTGAATGCCTAGGAACCAAGGCTGCTAAGGGCCTTTTGTCCTTGAATAGCTCAAAGCATTTCTGGAAGCTTTGCAGTGAGGCAAGGAACACTCGGTGGACCCGAAATAGCCCTGCCAGGGCTCACAGCCAGCAGCTGTGCAATGGCAGCTGTTATGACCCATGTCCCTGCACCCGACCTCAGGCATGGGGATCCCTGACAAATGGTCATGAGAGCTCCACATTCTTTATCTGTCTGGAAGCCAATGTGAGGTGAAGGAGGAGGGGCACATTGGCTCCGAAGCACAAGCACTCAATGAATTCAGGTAAACTTCTCATTCCGCAGCCAGTCCCTTACCTTACCATAAAACTCATAGACTTTGAGGGTAGCAAGATTCCTGCACTTTGGAACTGTGAGGGGCTATCCTTTTTGTTACTTTTTGTTTAATACTATCTTGTTACCCTGTTTTCTCGATAGTCTATTTTTGTCTTAAAATTCAAGTAAATCATGCCAGGCGGTGGTGGCGCACGCCTTAATCCCAGCACTTGGGAGGCAGAGGAAGGCAGATCTCAGTGAGTTCAAGGCCAGCCTGATCTACAAAGTGAGTTCCAGGACAGTCAAGGCTACACAAAAGACTCTGTCTTGAAAACACACACACTTTAAGTAAATCTCTCATCAGAATAGGGTCCTACCCCTGGGGCTCTCCGAATACTGTCTTAAACATGGAGCACGTGCAAGCTAGAATAATGACACCAACTCTTACTAGCACTACTGAGGTACTGCTTTATACAATCCCAGACAATCTTATAAAAGTACAGCTCCAAATGCCAAGGTCACCAAGCCAGTGCATAGCAGAGTCCAATTTATCCTCTTCCTCTGCAGAAAGCTACCTCATTTTTAAATGAATCTCTTGAAATATTTCCTATCTTAAAAGTATTCTCAAGGCTGGGCAGCTGCTCAATGGTAGAGAAATTGCACAGCTTGAATGAGGTTCTGTATTCAGCACCGTGAAAGAAAGTCAGTATTATTATTGCTTCTCGAAAGTTTTTCATGTATTTATCTGTGTGTGTGTGAGAGAGACGTATGTTGAGGGAGGTGTACCACAGCACCTATGTGGAGGTCAAAGGACACATTGTGGAGTTGGCTCTCTCCTTCCACCTTTATGTGGGTTCTAGGACTCAAACTTAAGTCACCAGGCTTACACAGCAAGTACCCGTCTTAGTTACTTTTCTATTGCTATGATAAGACATGACTGGCTAGGTGTGATGGCACACACCTTTGATCACAGCACTTGAGAAGCAGAGGTAGGAGGATCTCCGTGAGTTCAAGGCCAGCCTGCTCTACGTACCAAGTAGACAACCAGAACTACATAGTGAGACCCTTTCTCAAACAAAACAAAACAAAACAAAAGCCCTAAACATTATTAACAAGACAACTTATAAAAGGAAGGATCTGTTTGGGTTCTAGGGTCCAGAAAGATAAGAGTCTGTCATGGTGGGGACGTGTGCTGGCAGCAATCAGCAGGTTGGAGCAGGATACTGAGGGCTCCCATCTTGAACCACAAGTAGGAAGCAGTGAGAAAACTGGGAATGGGGAAAGGTTTTTGTTTTTTGTTTTTCGAGACAGGGTTTCTCTGTGGTTTTGGAGCCTGTCCTGGAACTAGCTCTTGTAGACCAGGCTGGTCTCGAACTCACAGAGATCCTCCTGCCTCTGCCTCCCAAGTGCTGGGATTAAAGGCATGCACCACCACTGCCCACCAAAAGTCAGAATTCTTATCACATTTCTGATTATTTAGAAAAGCTGTATACTCAGAAATTCAGGAAGTATGAAATGAATAAAGATGTACTAATTATAATATGCTCTCTATAGTTGAGGTCAACTTTCAAATTAATCTCTGTGAGTTCGAGACCAGCCTGGTCTACAAATTTTCCCTAATAGGTTTTACTGTGCATGTATTTATAATATTCCTCTTTTACCCAAGTTGTGTTCTAAAACTTTTTAAGACCTTCCAAAGATGTTTAAATTTTCTTTAAACACCAAAAAAAAACTGTCTTAGCCAGTGAAGTAAGTATTGACTCCCAGAGTTCAAATATAGTTTGGAAAATTGACCACAGTTTCCAAGAGGGGACTAAATTTGGCCTCAAGCTCATTCGAACCGAATGGAGGCTCTAAGTGGCTGGCCATTTGTTCCTTGGGCATCATGACCACTTTTCTGTGGCACTCGATAGCTATTAGTGTCATTAGAAATTCTTAAACCTCTTTGGGCATTAATCACGCTCCAGATGTTACAGAAAATTAATGACTGAAAATGTACAGACATTAAACCCTTCAGCTGCTGCCTCAAGGTCATGGGGATTTCTATTCATTCTCTTCTTCCAGAGTGCTCAGCCAACCACCCTCAGTGAAGTCCCAGCCTCGTTACAGACCAAGAAGGCTTCATTATGCATTATTTTACAGTTTTCACTGGATACCCTAAGAGTGTCCGTGTCCCTTTAAAATGTATCTCCTTGGATAGTCCTTTGAGGGACCCTTCTGTGGGCACGAGAGATTATTCTGTTTTGGTTCTTTGTCCCTGAAATACCATCCAGGGCTATCCTCTCTGTTTTGTCTGATCAAATGAAATTATTTTTAATAGAGACTTTTTGTTTGCAAGACAGCTTATGATCTTGGAAAGCCCTTTGCCTTCTAGCCATGTGGTCTTGGTGACAGTGTTCATCAGCAATGGCGGCATTGGCCTACGAAGAAATGACCTTTGAACCCTCCCTTTCTGTTCTTATTGTTGAATATGGAATCTGCAACTTACATAATTTCTGATAGCTCCCTCCTGAATCCATCCCTGAAGGCTGTTCTTTTAGGTTCTTGCTCTAGCTCCCTGGTTCTGAGGCAGACACCAGGCCGCGGTGGAGGGCCTGCTGTAAGTCCCCTCCCAGGGGACATCCCCACACGTTTTCCACAGCTCTGCCAGGTACTTTTGTACACTCACGGAGTACACGGGAAGCACAGGCCCTCTCACTGGAGCTCCACAGAGTAAGTGTGGAAAAAGTGAGCACTGTGTCATGAAGCACAGTGGGTTTTGCATTCTGTGTAATTTGAAGACAAGATTCCTGTGGTGTGTGTCATGTCCTGTATAACCACTGTTGTCCAATATTTCGTAACCACCAATTCTTTGCCAGTGCCCACATGCAAAAATGGGTTTGTATTAAAAAATAAATGAGAACAGCACATTCTGATGTGATGTAGTGTATCAGCAGTTCCCACCAGAAGCCTCACGGCTTGCCCTTCCTCTTCTGGGAGACAAAGGACAGAGGCAGAGCTTACTTATCCCAACACAGCGCCTGGTGAGAAGGGCGAAGGGATGTCAGAATCAAAGAAAAGCCCCTTTTTCCTTTGAAATAGCTAAGTGTTCAAAGATAGGAACAGCCACAGCGGGAGAATGCTGGGCTCTGCTTGTTGAGCTGGTTTTGTGGGCCATTCCTTTCCAATTGGACAGCTCGATCACTTTCAAGTTGGAAATCCAGACAATCAGACTTGGCAGTAGCTTATTATTATCATACAGTAAGATCAGAAGTGGGCGTTCTAATCCCAGTCCTCCAGCACACAGTTCCTCCTGCCCCGAAGGGAAACATGGTGTACCAGTTACGTGGTCTCCTTCCCGTGGACAGTGAAGGGTTTCCCTGAAGCTGGGCATGGCAGTGGATGATAGAATCCAGCCACTTGGGCAAGTGAGGCAGGAAGGTCACAGATGGGTACCTAGGAGTTGGGGCCGGTCCAAGGAAAATGCAACAGAAAAAGGACAAGGGTGCTGGGTGGGGGGTGGGGAATAGAAGGAAAGGAAAAGGTTCCTATTAAATCCTCCAAAGATTCTTTTTTTTTTTAAAGATTTATTTATTTATTATGTATAGAACATTCCTGCAATGTATGTTTGTATGCCAGAAGAGGGCACCAGATCTCATTATAGATGGTTGTGAGCCACCATGTGGTTGCTGGGAATTGAACTCAGGACCTCTGGAAGAGCAATCAGTACTCTTAACCTCTGAGCCATCTCTCCAGCCCCCCTCCAAAGATTCTTACTGTCTTCTTATTGGCCAGTACTGTGTCACATGGTAACTTTTAAAAGGCTTGAACAGTCAGTATTAGGGCTCAGTGGAGGAATGCCCCTTAGCACTCACAAAGTCTTGGGTCTTATCTCCTGCACCACCAACGCAAACAGGAGAATGGACAAGGATGAAAAGTGAGTTTTCCTTGGGGATATTGCTGGTTTGACCCAATCGAAGCTTTGGTAAGTGGTCCTGCTAGTGGCATTCCAGAGAGACTGGCCCTTAGCTAGTTAGTACACAGGTGTCAGCGGGGACAAAGAAAAGAGACAGAGGGAGAACCACACTAACCTAGGGGAAGAGATTGTTGCCATTATGGGTTTCAAGACACACCGGAATCAGA
Source organism: Microtus oregoni (assembly GCF_018167655.1). Lineage (NCBI taxonomy): Eukaryota > Metazoa > Chordata > Mammalia > Rodentia > Cricetidae > Microtus > Microtus oregoni. The sequence continues at coordinate 6,100,832 of NW_024543221.1, forward strand.
CAACCCTGGCTAAAAGAGAGTGGTTCCCATTTTGTTCATCTGTGAGCATGTTGCAATGAATTGTTGATTCTCCATTAAAGTCATTATAAAAATTCTTTGTTTATATTAATGGGAAGGTAAAAGGAAATAGCCATTTCACTCATTTGCTTAAACCCTTCAGAAACTTTCCATAGCTTTCATCTTAGTCTGTTGTCTGATGGCATAACAGACAGCCATAGAGGAATAAATGCTAAATCACACAGCTTCATCTGACACACAGTTCTGGAGGCTGGGAAGTCCAAGAACAAGGTGCTGGCATGTAGTGAGGGCCATTGCATTGACTCAACAAGGCGGAGGGGCAGTTGAGCAGGCACAAGGTGAGCAGAGGGAGAAAAAGTGAAAGAGAAGACAAGGTATGAGCCGAAGTTATAAACTCACTCTGAGAGAATGACATTAGTCACTTCTTTAAAACTTTCTTTTAAGCCGTAGGGTGGTGATGCACGCCTTTAATCCCAGCACTCAGGAGACAGAGGAAGGAGATCTCTGTGAGTTCGAGGCCAGCCTGGTCTACAGAATGAGTTCAAGGACTGTAGTGGGAGCTGTGGGGCTGCATTCTGCCACCCAGCTCCCGCCACCGGCTAGCTTATGCCCGAAATAACAACACACAAACTGTATTCTTTTAAACACTGCTTGGCCCATTTCTATCTAGCCTCTTCTAGGCTAATTCTCGCACCTGGACTAGCCCATATCTAATATCGTTTGTAGCACCCCAAGGTGCGCTTACCGGGAAGATTCTAGCCTATGTCCATCCTGGGTCGGAGCTTCATCGCATGTGTCCGCCCAGGAGCAGGGAGCATGGCGTCTCTGAGCTCGCTTCCTCTTCCTCCCAGCATTCTGTTCTGTTACTCCTCCCACCTATGTTTTAACCCATCAGGGCAAGCAGTTTCTTTATTTAATTAACCAATGACCTTCCTCCATCACAGGACAGGCTCCAAAGCCACAGAGAAACCCTATCTCAAAAAAAACAAAAACAAAAAAGCAAGCAAGCAAACAAATAAAAAACCCCAACTTTCTTTTAAACATTTATCTATATACTGGGGAGGCACAAATGCTATCTCATGCCTGTGGCAGCTGGAGGACAATTATAGAAGCTTTCTGTCCTCCCATCACGTGGGGCTCGGAGACCCATCTCGGTGTAGGCATGGAAGCAAGCGTCTGTTGAGCCTTCTCACTAGCACGTTAATCTCCACTTGAGGACCCTGGGTCTTTCTCAAAAATTACGTGTGTTGATATGCATCGATATGTGGATACATGCACATGAGTACTATACCTTAGGAGGCAGAAAGAGGGTATCAGATGCCCTGGAACTGAGCTTTCTAGGTGGTGTGAGCCATCGGACATGAGTGCTGGGAAACAAACCCAGATCCTCTGCAGGAACTGCAAGTGCTCTCAACCACCAAGCCACCTCTCCAGTCCCAAGGCTCTACCTCTTAGCTGTTACAGTGGCAATGGTATTTCTTCATGAGTTTGGGAAGGGACATTCAAACCACAGCTGTTTGTAAAATAACACACAAAGTCTTTGGCATAGCCCTTAGCCATGGTGTTGTCCTTTTTATCTTAGAAAGCTCCCCCCCCACACACACACACACAAGACAGGGTTTCTCTGTGTAGCTCACAGAGATCTGCCTGCCTCTGCCTCCCAAGTGCTGGAATTAAAGGCATGCACTGCCACCATCTCCACCACCACCACCACCACCACCACCACCAGGCTATTTTAGGAGTCTTCTGTCTGTTTGCCTCCAGGCCCTCGCATGTGACCTATTTCTTCAGAAACTTCATTCCCTATCCTGGTTCTTGTTCTCCCTGTTCATTCTTCAGCCCTAAGATAAAAACCTTCTTCAAGCTTTTTCTGACCTTTCCAACTAGTTTAAACTCTAAATATTTTTACGTTTTCCTTAGCATTTACCTAAATAATTTGCTCAAGTCTGTTTCACTGCTAGAATGTTTGTGAAGGTCCAAATGTTCTTGTTTACTGCCCGAACTGTTGCCCCAAGCTGGGCACCTGCTGTTCAGTAAGCACTTAACACATACTTATTAAATAAATGGGAATTTACAGGCATGAAGATTTTTTGCTGATACGTGTTAGTGTCTCTCAAAATACGGTCCTCAAGCTGTGCTGGTCTGTGACAATCCATTTTCAATCTGCACAAGGCGAGGACAGGAGTTGAGAGTGTTGGGAAGCTTTATAGCAATGACTAAAGTGTTGGTGTGCAATGATTTGGAAGTCTATAACACTGAAAACAAAAGCCTTGCTGTGGATTACACACCACAAACCGTCATTGGACCAATGCACACTTCCCGTCCTCCTCCTCCTCCTCTTCCTAGCCCGCAGCGTCTGCCTTGTTAAACACAGCCTGGTTCCAGCAGACACTAGGTAAGTATCTGTTATTGTTGTTACTCGCAACATGTTGGGGGAACAAGTTTACACAACATCATGTAGGAAAAGAAGGAGGAGGAGGACAAGGAAAAAGAGAAGGATGGGAAGAGAAGGAGGAGAAGGGGAAGGGGAGTAGGACGAAAAGGAGAAAGAGGAAGAGGAAGTAGATGGAAGGAGGGGATAGGAGGAGGAGAAGGGGGAGGAGAAGAAAAGTCAGGCTGTGGCATGTTGGTGCCCCACACTGGGTGCCCCCTAGCCCCCCCATACATGATAAAAATAAAATGTCATGTTTATAAATGGAGCCAGTGGTGCACCTCGGTGGCAGAGTTCATGCTTCTTTGTATTTCATCTCCAACATCTAAAGTAATCAATAATAAAAACAGAAATAAAAGAAGGTGTGATAACAGGAACAGCCTGGACAGGAAGGCAACAGAGATGGCCATCAAGGCTGCCCTGAGAGGACACAGCCCATGGAGGAGAGAAGGCTGTATGCCCGAGGCAGCCTGAGGCCTGGCTCTGACCTCTCGGCTAGGAAAATATTTGCATAACAGAACTGGTGTGTTCAAGCCCAGTTCTTCCATGGGAAAAACCTGCAAGTTGGACAATCCCCGGAGAAGGAATGCACCTTTTTATTTTTGTTTTTTAAAGCTATATTCTTTTCTGACTCTGGTATGGTATCGAAGCTTCTCCTATGAGTTGAAGTCTTTTGTATACAGTGCAAAGTCAACTTTAAATTAGAACTGCATTCCCCCATTCATTTACACCTTAGTATGAAGAAAGCAACAGGAGGCAGTTTGTAGGGTAGAACCGTTTTCTCGGGCTGGGTCTGGCCAGACAAGGGCTTCCTAGTCCATCCCTAACCATGCAAGCCCCGCTCATCACAGAGCAATTAATTTAGAAACACCTTAAATCCAAGAATTCCCTTGAGACTGGGAACACAGTTAGAGCACTAACTGGTATCCACCATGCCCTGGGCTTGGTCTCCAGTATTGCAAAATTAAGATAAACGAGAAGAGGATAAAAGGTGTCTCTGACTGCTCAGCCTTGCTGTCCTCCCGATCTCTGAGGAAGTCCTGTCTATGCCACACAACTTAGTATTTCTTGTTTGCCTTCACTGTTCAGCATGATTTGGTGTTTATCTTAGCCATGCCTCTGCCTTTGGGGGGTAAATTCTTGGTGAGTGCCTTCCCCAGCACAGGGTGACACACAGGACAGGTCCGTAAGAAACCCTGACAGTGATGGGGCCGATGGTGCTGGACCATCAGTGGAATTCAGGGACTGGGAGGAGCCAAGCTTGGACCAGACTACTGGGCTAGGTCGCTTGTGACCTTAAAGGGAGCATTCCCAATAATGCAGGATGGAGTAGGGTCAAGGAGGGAAGGTGAGTGAGTCAGACCAGCAAACAGTGGAGTCAGAAGTGTGCCGGAGAATCTGTGTTAGGGGTTTGCCAGCCAAAGGAGGGCAGGTACCAGAGGCCATTATGAGAGGGGTAGGAAGGGCTGGGAAGATGGCTCAGTAATTGAGCATCTGCTGCTCCTCCAGAGGACCTGAGGTCACTTCCCAGCACCCACATGATGGCTCACAACCATCTGTAACTCCAGTTCTAAGGGAGCTGATGTTCTCTTCTGGTCTCTGTGGGCACCAGGTACACATGTGATGTACATGCATACATGCAGCCAAAACATCCATACATATAAAAATAAAGAGTTGGTGTGAAGATGAGTTGGTGTGAAGAGTTGGCGATATGTCTCAGTGGTGGGGCACAAGCGGGCGAAGTACTAAGTTCGATTTCCAGCACCACAAACACACTACAAAGTGAAGAAGGGCCGAGGGTGTAGCCCATGGTAGAGTACTTGCCTAGCCTACCCAAGACTTGGGCCCACCCATTGCAAAAGAAGAAAAAAAAACCGAGGAGAAAGAGCAGAAGCAGTCTGAGCCTGTGTACCGGCAACAAGGAAGGGGGCTACAGTGAGGAAGCACTGTGGATGAGGAGGAGGGGCTGTTGGTGAATTAGAGCCCCCCAGAAGCAAAGGATCGAGGAGCTCAATGGTAGGAGTAAACTTGGCTAGAAAGCGGATGCCCTCCAGTCTTGCTCCATTGGGTGTGGCTGCAACAGAGTATACCCAGACTGGGCAACTGTAAAGGGACAAAACGTATTCCTCATAGCTTTGGAGGTGCAGAAGTACAATATCAAGGGGACGGCACCCGTCAGGAGCCTCCTTGGCTACATCATTCCTTGGCACGAAAGACCTGGGAGAGAAAGATAAAGAGGGGAGAAGGAAGAGATGGACAGAGGGAGGCAGGGAAGAAAGAAGAGAGGGAGAGAGAGGAAGACATAGATGATAAGAGGGGAAGGACAAGGGGGGCAGGAAGAAGACAGTGCAAAGGGGGACTGTCATCAGGAGCCCCATCCGCTCATAAGGTCTCACAGAGGAACAGGTTAAACGCCCCGCCCCCACCCCCAGCATTGCTTCCTTACTTCACAGTAAAACTTTAACCAGTGCTCAAAGCATAGACTTAAGGGGAAGTGTTCAAACAAGTCCTTTTCTGACGGGGGAGGGAGGGAGGGAGAGAGGGAGGGAGGGAGAGAGGGAGGGAGGGAGGGAGGGAGGGAGGGAGGCAGGCAGTAAGAAGGGATTGAAAGATGAGATAAAGAGCAGGTGGGGAGGGAGCCGGGAGACCTGATATTAGGCTCTTCTCCAAACTCCCTCTTCTCAGTCCCCTCACGGTCAAGATTTTGTTAACAGTGGAAAAACTTTGGGAGAAGATGCTGAGACGCCAGGATGATGCACAGGAGGGCCAATGTGCCCAGAATCCGTGCAGCAGTTCCAGATCCAGCAAGGTCCCCATGCTAAAGCCTCAAGTGGTGACCAAGAGCCTGAGTCCCCTCCTGAGCAGGCCGACTGGAGGAGAAGGCCAGCCCGGGCAGTGAGAACTTAGTTCCGGCAATGTCAGGGTAACAGCGATTATGGGGACTACTCCTGCCGGGAAATGAGTGGAACACAGTTAAAGGCCAGAAAGATTATCCAGGCAGCTGCTGGAGTGAGGGAAGGGTGTAGGTGAGAAAAGGCTGAGGCTAAAGGGAGGAGCAGACACAGATCACCGGGGCTGAGGCTTTCCTCTGGGCCTCACTAGCAGGCTTTCGCGGAGCTGGCAGAGACTAAGGCACTGGGCAGCTGGGAGGCCTATGGGGCAAGAGCAGAGTCAGTGGAAGAAGGGGAATGGGCTGGCTGGTGGGGCGGGCGGGCTGGTAGGCTCACTGATTGGCCAGATGAGGCCAGATGCAAAGTTTCCTCTTGGGCAATTGAGGAGAGAAGGAGGGAGTCACTCAAAGGAGAGGGAGAACCGGTTTCTGGAGGAAGATGACAAGCTTATTCTTGAGCCTGTGGACAGAGGCCCTTGTGGGAACATTGATGGAGAAGAACAGGAACAGAATTCACGGGTCTGGAGACCGGAGGAGCGGCCAAGGTGTGAGGCTCTAAGAGACCTATCAGCGCTGGATGCGAATGAGATACCCAGGGCTTGCTAGATTGAGCGAAAAGGCAGGAGAAAGACAAGGAGAACTAGACAGAAGCTAGACCAGGAGACAGAACACTCTCGTAGGAATGGGAGGAGAACAGAAATGAAGAGAATTCAGCAGCGACTCACACTGGAATCTAGGAGGATGGGAAAGTGGGAGGCAAAAACAAAAGAGCTCAAGGGGACACAAGCAATGACCTTGGGGAGAGGTCAAGAAGAAAGGGTCCAGGTCACTGCTGGGGGAAGCCTGGGGAGGGTGCACTAGGTATGACCAGCTGCAGAGCAGTGGGTAGATGGAGGGGGGGGACGACACACAACACATAAGGGGTTTGCCTAGCAGCTGGGGATTACGTCAACTGGTAGAGTGTCCAGTTCAATTCCTAGCACTCCCATAATGCCAGCACTCAGGAGGTAGAAACAGGAAGATCAGAAGTTCAAGGTCCTCTTCAGTGACAGTCAGTCAGAAGCCATCCTGGGACATATGAGGTCTTGTCTAAAATAATAAAACAAAACAGAGCGGCAGGGGCGATGGCACAAAGATGTCGTCCCAGTTCTTGAGAAGGAGGCAGGAAGACCAGAAATGCAAAGCCGCTTCTGCTGCATAAAGTGTCTGAGGCCAGCCTGGGCTACACAAGACACTATCGCCAAATGACTAAAGAAACAGAATGAGTCTGTCATCCTTGCCCCCAAGAGGCTGTGGCAGGAAGTATGACTTGAGTTTGTCAAACCAGAGTGTCAAACACAGTGAGTTACAGACCCGTCTGAAAAAGAGAGTCAGGAAAAAAATGGGGGGGAGGTACAAAACTGTCCTTAGCTGTGCTGTTCTTTAAAATAAGGAAAGTACATTGCGTCTGGTTGGGTGGGGAGGGGCAGACGCTGTAGAACGAAGGTGAGAAACAGGCACAGGGCGGGTGAGAGAATGAGTGAAGCGGGCTGGGAAGGATCCACACGTCCAGCCTTGGAGGAAGTAACTGTGGGGGGCAATCTGAGAGAGTGTCTTGTGCCAGGTATTGTGCTAAGATCCATATTGGGGGGAACTCCGTGTCTGGAGCAGGCTAGCAAGTGAGCAGACCACAGAGGTGTTCTCTCTCTCTCTCTCTCTCTCTCTCCACCCAACTCTCTTTGAACTCACTCAAGCAAACAAGGTCACTCATTAAACCTGGAGCTACACTGGCCAGTCAGAAAGCTCTGCGCACCTGTCTCTGCCTCCCCAGCGCTGGGATCCTAGGCCACCATGCCTGGCTTTTTACACGGGTGCTGGGGATCTGAACTCAGGTTCTCTGTCTCCCTCATCCAGCACGTTACTGACAAACACGTCTGAGTCACCTTTCCAGCCCCACTGGGGGACAGTTTTCGACTGATGGCTCCTCGGTTATCACAGCTGTCACAGAGCAGGCAAGAGATTGAACTGAGCTTCACAGTGACGGGAATGGAGGGAAGGGCCGATGCAGGTGAGTCTGCAGGTTAGGTGACAGATTGTGACCTGTGTGAAGAGGAGAGAGCGGTGGCAGTGGAGAGGCCAGCTGGAAGACTTAGTTGTCATTCTCACCAGGGTGAGTGGAATAATGGGTGAGCACCTGACAGGACTAGGCATCTGATGCTCCCAGCAGCTGGAGTAGCCGGAGAGCTGGAGGACCTGTGGGGCTGGAACCGGTTCTCACTAGTCGCTCCCTGTGTTTGCCTTTCGCTCGCACCTGAGCTTGGCTTGCATGGGGGGGTCTTCCTGCATTGCTGCATTGCTCCAGGAGTTCCAGGAGGGAAACCTCTGCCAACGGAAACATTCATCAGATCCTGGTTAAGTGTGGCGCCACACCCATGGGATGACCGTTCTTGCCAGGTTTTTTCCCCATAGGCTTCTGTACCGATTTTGTAATTTGCATTTTCTTTTTTGACTTACCAAGGGTTATGATGTCGACATGAGAGGGACCCGCCATGCAGGAACGCAGGCAGAAGACAAGCACGCCATGCAGACAGAGCTTGAGTGCGGAGTTTATTAAGATAAAGGGAATGAGGAAGGGAAGAGAAAAACGGGAGGGAGAGACAGAGAGATTCAGAGGAAGAGAAAGAAGAGAGACAGAAGGCTGCCTCCACAGAGAAAATGGCAAAAAAGAGGGCAAGAGTAGGCGGAGCTTGTCTCTTAAAGGGACCTTTTGCGCCTGTGTACAAACTAGGGTCCTGGGCTGGCCAGGCTACTGCCTGGGTGCATCCTGCCAGATGACAGGGCAGGCCAGCATAATGCCTGAATTCTAACACCAAGTCTCTGTGGCAAAACCACTTTCTGTTCTGGAATGTTTCATTTGGTCTATCATTCATTTCCGGAATATCCACTGAGAGTCAACTCAGTAAGTGCCCTTCATTGTCCTTACTGTTCACAATGAGAATGACGATGTTGACCCACGTGAGATGGGGGGGGGGAGGGGGGCTTTAGTTGTGTCCTTGAGTGCTGGATCCCTGAAGCCTCGTGCATAAAGGATGCTCTGCAAATGGGTGTTGGAGGCAGACGTGCATTTATTATGGAAGGAGTTTATCGCGTGCTTTCATGGTAATTTTACTAGCTAAGACCTCTTTTCCACCCCCAATTTCGCCTTCATCACTTTCTCTTTATGCCAGGCGACACAGAAACAACCTTGGGTGCTTTGGGGATCCAGCTGAGAGGAAGTTGCATGATATGAGGGACACATACATGTGGTATGGGGACACATAAGTATGTAGAGAAGCTATTATTGGCTACCCCAGTGTCGGGATCCAACCTTGACGGGGTTGGCACGTTCCAGGGTAGGGGCGTGTAGATTAGAAAAAGAGACACAGAATAGAATCGGGAGGGCAATCCAGTGAATACTGAATTTGCCCATGTTTATTTCTTACGATTTTTCAGTACCCCAATCCAAAAGAGGGGAAGAAAGCAAAAGATCTCTTTTTCATGATACAAAGGAAAAAACTGATTGCCATCTTAATACCCAAAACACCAAGTAACCATACCCTAGGTCAAGACATCCTGTTAGTAACCACAACCTAAGTCAAACCTCCTGTCAACAGCCCTGAAGGAGCAGGAATAGGCCTGAACTCTGACCTTCAGTCAAGGTGGAAGGGATCCACTTCTGTGGCTCCCACGTCCGGTGTGACGGCTTCCAGGGATAGCCCTGCCACACACCCTGAAGCCTCGCTGGGTATGTAACAAAGGTGCAAGGCAGATACAATGTCGCAAATGGGCACGTTTTGGGATGCTAGCGCTGGCTGCTCCCGGGTAGCATTGAAACAGAAGTACCGGCACTGAAGGATAAGGACGAGCTTCAGTCCCTTGCCTTCAGCTTGATTCGGATGATCCCAGAGTTGAGGACCAGTTGGCCTGTACTTCACTTTTCTCTCATGCTTACACACAACAGAGCTCCAAAGCTTGTTCCTCGTCCAGAGAATGCATGGGAAACTTTCCAGGAAATGACGCAGCTTCCGAAAAGATGCTTTTGTGAGAACAGTTTGACCAGCCTTTCCAAGGGTGGGCCGCTCTTCAGAGCTCACACATCTATCAAATTATAATTCGTTTCAAAGAACAGTCAGATGAGCCGGGTGCAGTGTGGGGGCGCACATGAAGTCCCAGCTGAGTGTGACGAAGGCAGGAGGATTGTGAGTCCAGGAGCTCAAGACTTCTTGAAAACAAATGGAAATGATAATAATGATAATAGCAAATTTAAAATCAAAGTAAGGTGCTGGAGAAATTGCTCAGTGGTTAAGAGCACTGGCTGCTCTTCCAGAGGATTTGGGCTCAGTTCCCAGCACCCACATGGTGGCTCACAACTCTTGATAAATCCAGTTCCAGAGGATTTGACACTCTCTTCTGGTCTCCTTGGACACCAGGCACATATGTGGGGCACAGAAATACATGTAGCAAAACACCTATATCACATAATTTTTTAATAAAAATCCAAATAAATATTCTCTATACCAAAATCTTTGTACCAAATGCTGTGCAGGTATATCATGCTGCCTTGTTAGTGGGTGCATTATAATTCTGATTGCATTCATTATTCGATCATTAGACACACAGGGTCGTCAGTATGAGACAGACATGGGGCACACGTTCCCCACACAGTGCACTCCCCCTCTTTGAAGAGTCTTCACCTTCCCAGCTGCTTTGGTGGGGAGGGGCGTAAATAGATGACGGTCCCTTATTGGAGCCCAGGCCGAGGAGGGGACAAAGAACAAGTGGAGGTGCTCGGGCGGGCGGAGCACCTTCCTCGGTGAGGTGTGAGGTGAGTCTGGGAATGCTTCTCGGAAAAGCTGACTCAGCCTCTTGGCCTGGAGGCTACAGCCTTGGGTGGGAGACTGAACTGGAACAAAGGTTCCCAAATTTGACTCATCATCAGAATCAGCTGAGAAGCCCGAGACTCCCAAGAGACAGCAGAGCAGACCGGGGAGTCGGCCTGTTTGTTCTGCTAAGAACTTGGTGGTGGTGATTGTTTTTATGAGATACGGTTTCATGTAACGTTCTAGGTCTAGGGTGGCCTGGAACTACTACGTAGTTGAGACTGGCCTTGAACTCCTGATTCTCCTACTTCCACCTCCCAAGTGCTAGGATTACGGGATGTGTGTCACTATGACCATCTGGTTAGCTTGCTCCAGGAATTGCTTCCAACCTCCGGGATCACAGGTCTACTTCTGCCCGAGATTTCCGTAGGTGCTAGGAATCTGAACTGCTGACCTCACGCTTGCCCAGCAGCTAGCACTGCCGGTTTCAAAGAGGACAGCTCAGTGTGAATTTAGTATATCACAGATGATCTATTAAAATTATCCTAATATCTTAGAACACTTCCATAACCACAAAAGAAAGCCGTGCCCACAAGTAGTCATTTCCTGCCCCGCCACCACTCAGCATCTGCTTATTTTCTATGCTGGTGTGTAGATATGGGGGAGCTGAAGACCAAATTCAGGGCACTCCACCGCTGAACTATACTCTAGTTCCCTACATACTTAAATACTGTGTTCATATATTTATCTGTTTGGAATCTACCCTAGTGGGCTTGTGACTGTAGTCCCATATTGTAGGGAACTGAGTCTGTTGGACCAGGAGTAAACACACTGTGTTGACAGATATTGTGTATTAACACTTCAGTAATCAGAGCAGTTTGCTTTTCACAGGCATCCAAAGAGTTAATTATTCATTGATTATTTTGATCCTTGTTTCTTTTTAGGTCTGTTGTCCGGATACTTATAATGCACTCATTAGGGAAAGAAAAATGGAAATTTCTCTCCCTTTAATTTTACATTTTTATTTTTTCATTTCATTTTTTTTACATTTTTTTATGTGTACGAATATTTGCTTGCATGTATGCATGTGGTGCTCATGAAGGCCAGAAATGGCCATCAGATTCCCCAAGACTGGAATCACAGAAGGTTGTAAGTCATTTTGTGGGTCCTGGGAATTGAACCTGAGTCCTTTGCAAGAGCAGCAAGTGCTTTGAACTGCTGAGCCATCTCTCCAGCCCCTGGTTTTACATATTAACAGGGGAAAATGATACTGAACAATAAATATGACCCTTTAATACATGCAGTCCCTCATGTATTTGTATCAACCACAAAATTATTTTGTTGCTACTTCATAACTAAATCATAATGTAAATATCTATGTTTTCCAATGGTCTTGGGTAACCCCGGTGAAGGGTGGTTTGCCCTCCAAGGGGGTTGTGACCAAAAGGTTGAGATTACTGCCTTAGATAAAGAACATATTCTCACATACAACCACTGTGAGAATTCTCCAGCTCCTGGGAGAACATACACTCAGCCATGGGTCACTTCAGGGGCTCAAAGGATCAGTGCTACACACAACTGGAACTTGCTCTGAATAGTCATCCCCCACTTAAGAGATTTCCCCGAGTGGCTGAGGCCTCACTGAAATGGTACTGTGGCCTAACCAACTTCTATGCAGTCTTACCTCCTTCCTTCCTTGTCTACTAGCATTGATCCTGAGAACATGTCCTAGCAGACTTTTGTACTAAATCAGTCTCTGCTTCTCTGCGAGCACAACTCAAGATGTTGGGTACCAGCAGGCCTCAAAAAAAGCTGATACTAAGATGGAACTTGGATTTAGATCATCTACTGCCCAACTAGCAGGGAGGACCCTCATTGGCAGGAGGCAGAGCTAGCCCAAGACAGCAGTGGTGAACTGGCAAGGGTGGTGGTGGGAGGGAACGCAAGCCAAGGTGTGGTTTATCAGGTGTTTGAGAATTGTGGAGGAAACACCATAAGCCTGTTGCAATTGGCAGCTTTTGCTAGGGATAACTAACACTTTGAAAAGTAGTAAAGTATTGAAAAAGAATAATCAGCAATTGAGAACTTGGTGCTCAAACCAAAAGACCTCTTTGGGAGGACATAAAGAGACTCGTTCCTCGCACCTGTAAGAAAAGGGATGCTGAGGCTAAGTGTGAACTTAGGGGCTTAATCGTCAGAGCAACAGAGGTTACAGGTTCGAGTAGAGACCTCTTTTTCTCACAATACCAGGAAAGATGGTGGAAATTCAAAGCATGCTTACCAAAAGTACCCCACCATCTCTAGAAAAAAGAAGGTTCTGCTGAGTGCAACCAGCAAGGAGAGGCTCCCTCTACTACAAGAACACTGGTCTGGGCTTCACGACACCCACCATCAAGGGCCCCTACATAGACAAGAAACACCTTTTACTGGTAATGACTCCATCCCAGGGTGACTCCATCAGAGGATATGGTGGTTCAGATGAAGATGCAGAGGACCACTGCCACCCATGAACATCATCTCTGGTCCATCCATACGAACAGTCCCTTTGAGAAGCACCACGGGAATGAGTCTGTGCACCTGCTCCCTTTTCAGGGATGTGCAGACTGGCAACATCATCACTACGGGCAAGTGCAGGCCCCAGAGTGAGAAAAGAAGCTTCAGTGTGCTCAAGGTCACCAAGGCCACTGGTACAGAAGCAGTTTCAAAAGTTCCGAGAGAATGCTGGCTAGCCCCACAGACTGCAGGCTAAGTCCTCAGAACATGATACAGTTATTTTCTGACTTACAGGGGTTAAAAAAAAATAAAGTAGACAGATCTATGCCAAGGCCAAGGACCCGGTGGAGAAAGAAGGAGCCTCTGCTGGGAACAGAAGGCTCTAAGCGCCAGTTTATGTTTGGACAACGCGGTGCTGAGATGGGGTGACTGGTGTGAGTCAGCTAAAATGTAGCTGACACTGGACATGGGGGAGTAAACAATGACTGGGCACAAAGGGGCTGACACTGGATGTCTGGGGAACCCCAAAATAAACAGCGGTCCAATATGCTATTTAATTATTTTTGGCAGAATGACACTTCCATGTGATTCTATATGAATGACCTTGAGGTTGGAAGCCTGAGCTCTTTGCCTCTGTCTTTGCCAGCCTGCCTGTACATGCTTGTCTGTATGCCTGTGTGCCTAGTCTTTGTAGCCTGTGTGCCGGCCTGCGTGTGTGCCTGTGCCTGCCTGTGTCAGCATATGCCTGAGTGCCTACGCAGGACTGCCTGCCTAGCAGTTCATTTGGTGGATAAATACGTGTTATCTGCTGCTTGCAGCTCTCTGCACTCTCTTCAAGCTCCCAGCCTCCCAGGATCCTCTCCCTTTTATGGCACCTGGGCATGGACCCCACAGCCACTGATACATGGGGCCTGAGTGTCTCGGTGGATTTACCTAGAGAGTCTGGATTCCTAGATTGCTTGGAGCCCGTGGCAGCTAGTACCTCTCTCTAGTGAGAACCAGCACTCTCCCCTTGCTTAAAGACAACTCCACTGCATGACCACATACACTTTTACAGAATATGACTCTGCCTGCCTTCCTGACCATGAGACCAATAACTAGGGTAAAATAACAACATACCCTGACCAAAGGTAAGCCTGGGATTGACAAGGAATGAAAGGGCTTTGTTTGCTAGGAAGCGTTACCTCAGTTCCCTAACACCCCTTTATACAAAAAGTCTGGAATGTTCAGTTGGGGGCTTTACCCCAGCCCCCTGGCATCTATTTTGGATGGAAAGTTCCATGTCAAAGTCCCCTCCCCAGGGAAGGTCAAGACCACTCCCAAGGACTATTTAAACTACCCCCCAGAGAATGAACACATGGTCTCCCCTTTCTGATTCTCCTTTCCTCATCTCTATATTTTCCTGGGGGCCACCTGGGAGCGCTGGCATCCATTAAACCTGGGTTTCTTCTAATTTGGTCTGATTTGGTCTAATTTGGATTTATTGCGTCGGCAGAGAGGTTTGTTGGTCCAGGAAAAAACTTAACAGGCTTCTATAGAGGGACTGCAGTGCTTATCACCATATTATCAGTAACTGTTCAGAGAGCATGTTTGGGGCAATAGTCTGAAGGCCTACGATCAACAGGACCCAGCAGATAATGGGGAAGGGAAGGAAGAGTTGTCCATTTGGGACCCATCTCAGGACAGCTGCAGAACTTTCTGGGAAGGTTCTTAGAAGCCAAGGAAATGTGTAGTTCACAGCAGAAGCAGAAATGTCAGAATTCCCATGGCAGACAACGAAAAGACCAAGAGGCTCAGAGAGAGTACATGCAGCAGGGAAGCCTGCCAGGTGATGCTATTCCATAGCGGCCCAGAGGGTACCCAGGCAATGAGGTGCTGATGGGGGCGGGAGGGAGAAGGTGCCGTCGTCAGCTAGAGTCTACAGCCAGGGCTGTGAGTGGAGATGCCACCACTGCACAAGGTTCACAGGTAACAATGGAGTGAGAGGACCCAGATGGGACACTACGCTCTCAGGTGCCAGGTGGATGCAATTATCATAACAAACGGCAAGGCTAGAGTGGCAGCCAGGGGACTCTGACCCTCAGAGAGTAGGGTGTGGTTAACAAAACACAGACAGAATAATGGGGCAGTCAGTATAAGAAAACAAAATCCACAACGGACGACCGGGAAGCCAAGGACAGACATCTCGATGACAAATTAAGCTCTCTTCTAAAGTTACGCTGTGCCTGGTTTCCTAATATAAACTAGTTTTCAGACCCAGAGCCTGTGGATAAAAAGAACTGGTCCCCATCAGACAGTACCCAATGACATCACAGTAATGATAGGGGACAGTTTTCAGGTCTTCCCTAAAGGGAACTATGGCCATTTATTTGGTAATCAGACATTAGAAGAATAAATACAAAAGGATATTTTCCCCAGGACTCTAGGATGTGGGGATCTTTGCTGAAACCCCAAGACTTAAAACATCATCATGAGACCCCTTTCAAAATGCATACACATAGTGCCAGTTGGTAACTGTAGCTTGGCCAAGGTCTGACCAACAGTTACCCACAATGTCTCTGAACTGGCCAGTTCATTTCCTGGTGTCAAATATGTAATTAAAATGGATATGGGGCCAGCAAGACAGCTCCGTGAGTAAAAGCATTTGCCACCCAGATGAACAACCTGAGTCCCACACCAGGCCCCATGTGCTGGGAAGTGAAAGGAGGGAACCAACTCCCACAAGTTACCTTCTAACCGCTGCACATGTGCATGTGTGCAGGCGCGCGTGTGTGCGCACACACAGACAAATCGTATGCCTTGGCTTCTCAGCTATGATGGTGTAAAGGCCAAGCGGAAGAGTCTGAAGTTCTGTACCGCTCTTCCCCCCAGGTGCCAGGGTATCAAATCAAAAGCTGCAATGCACTCCTGGGAAAGTCCACAGCTCATAACATGGAATTATAGACGTGACTGAGGAAGACCTAAGGGATGCAGGCTGTGGTCCGCATCACATCTCCAATCTGAACCCTGTGAAAGTCAGACCTGGAGAAAGACAACAGAGCACCGTAGTCAGACAAGCAGTAGCCCCGCAGTGGTTGCCGTGCCTGGTGTGGTATCTTTGCTAGAGCAAACACAGATATCCTCAGGTATGAGCGTGTGGCATTCTGGGACAAGGGGTGCATGCTCTTCCACCAGAACAGCTGATTCACTGGGAACATTTACAACCTTGGCCCAGGGTCACGTTAATGCTCTTGGCATAAGATGGCCCCCAGAGACCTGGACTGCCTGGATACCGATGACATCATGCTCACTGGACCAACTGAGCAAGAAGAGACTAATGATTTTGAGGCTTTTGGAATGCACTCATTCCAGAAAGTGGAAGAAAAAAATATTGATGAGGAATTAGAGGTTAGGGGTGGAGCAATGGATCAACAGTAGAGGACACACATACAGCGCTCTACAGAGACAGTAGGGAACACACAGCACTCTACAGAGACAGTAGGGAACACACACCACTCTACAGAGACAGTAGGGAACATACAGCACTCTACAGAGACAGTAGGGAACACACAGCACTCTACAGAGACAGTAGGGAACACACAGCACTCTACAGAGACAGTAGGGAACACACAGCACTCTACAGAGACAGTAGGGAACATACACCACTCTACAGAGACAGTAGGGAACATACACCACTCTACAGAGACAGTAGGGAACATACAGCACTCTACAGTGACAGTAGGGAACATACAGCACTCTACAGAGACAGTAGGGAACACACAGCACTCTACAGAGACAGTAGGGAACACACAGCACTCTACAGAGACAGTAGGGAACACACAGCACTCTACAGAGACAGTAGGGAACACACAGCACTCTACAGAGACAGTAGGGAACACACAGCACTCTACAGAGACAGTAGGGAACATACAGCACTCTACAGAGACAGTAGGGAACATACAGCACTCTACAGAGACAGTAGGGAACATGCACCACTCTACAGAGACAGTAGGGAACATACACCACTCTACAGAGAGACCCCTCTTCTGGCTTCCTCAGGCACTGAATGCACATGGGACACAGACATATATGCAGGCAAAACACCCATACACATCATATAAAAATAAGTCTTTAAAAAGAATCAGACATCTACCACATCTGTATCATTTTTATGTGTCCAGTGGTCCAGAGCACGTGGTGACATCCCTCTAAAGTAGGAGATACACGATTAGCTCTTGTACTTATTGTCCAACACATTGTGGACCCCTTAGACTTCTAGAGACCACATATTCCAAACCTGGGGATATCACTTTATACAAGGTAACTTGAAATCCTGCCAGTATTAAATGTGACCAGGAGCAGTAAAGGGCTCTTGTCACGCATGCAGGCTACACAGTACAAACATCTCTGAGGTCTGGGCCACATGATCTGGTGATCTGTATGAACAGTAAAAGACATCAGTGTTTGGAAAAGATGTCGTGTAGAATTTATGACAATTTCCAAAGCGAGAATCACAGTGCAGAGTCCCAGCGTTCTGAAGCAAGGCCATGGCAGTTGTGAAATGAAATATCTTCCTAGAAAATCTTGGCATGCTATCGGGGCATGAGGGAAACAGAGTGAGACACCATTGGGCAAGTGCTCCACAGCTCGGCATCAGCTGGCTCTGTCAGGGCTGTGGAGTGATGCGGTCACATGATCCACCACAGGCCAGGCTGAAGGACACAGAGATCTGTGTGACCCACTGTGCCATCATCATCATCACTGCCCAGGTCTCTTCCTTAGCTTGCGTGAATGGCTCCTTGCAAATCTCTGGATAGTTGGTTTTTGTCGTGAACCTGAGTTTGGTCCATGGATGGCTTAATAAGTGAGTGCAAATTGAAAATGGATTGTTGTGGTGCTGTGATACACCGTCATTCAAGGGTGACACAGACAGATGATGGGGAGCCACAGGTCCCATTGATGTGCAGACAGACCTTCAGGCAGAGAGAACCTGTCACCCAATTTGGGGGGGGGGGGAGTGGCTATGGCTTACAACAAACAAGGACTTATTTTGTTAAGCTGAATGGCTTCTTCAGAGTGTCCTTGAAAGGGAAAGATCTTGGAGATCAGGACAAAAGCGTAAGTTAGGCTCAGTGTCTGTGTGGGAGAAGACATGTAGTACAAAGGTCATTGTCGCTGTTAACACCCACAAGACAGCACCAAGAACCAAAGACAATGCAGCTGGAGTGAGCTAGACACCTCCGTCACTGCTGTTCCCCTGCTGGCTAAAGGAGCATATAAGCAAAGTGACCATGACAGGAGGGATGGAGGCTGTCCATGGGCTGGCAGCACGAGCTCCTGCTCACCAAGGCTAACCTTGCCATCACTGCTGCATGTCCTGTGCCAGCAACAGAGACCAACACTGAGTCCTGCCTTCAGCACCCATCCCTGGAGAAAACCAATCAGCCACCCTGCTAACTTTCACAGAAAGAGAGAGTCATTTGGGGGTGACTTTAGCTTTATTCCACATAGGTCTCAAAACTATCTTATGGGGCTGGAGAGATGGTTCAGTGGTTGAGAGCACTGGCTGCTCTTCCAGAGGACCTGGGTTCAATTCCCAGCACCCACATGGCAGCTCAAAGCTGTCTGTAACTCCAGTCCCAGGGGATCTGTTACTGTTATATAGACACACATGTGGTCATAACACCAATGCACAATAAATAAATAAATCATTTTAAAAAACTATCTAGTGATTAGAGTCTTCTATTCACCAGCATAGGATCCCATGAGTCACTGCTGCCCTGGTCGACCTTTCTCTCTTTCTTTCTTTCTTTCTTTCTCTCTCTCTCTCTTTCTTTCTTTCTTTCTTTCTTTCTTTATAGGCAGGGTCACTTTATTTCTTCCTGGCTATCCTGGAACACCCTATGAAGACCAGGCTAGCCTAGAACTCACAGAGATCCTCCTGCCTCTGCTGGGATTAAAGGCGTGTGCTACCATGACCAGCCTCCTACTCTGCTTTCTGTTGCTGTAATAAAAACACTGACAAAAAAACAACTCAGGGAGGAAAGGCAGGAACCATGGAGGAAGGCTGTTTACTGGCTTGTTCTTCAAGGATTTCAGTTTGCTCTTTGAGACAGGGCTCACTATGGAGTTCTGGCTAGTCTGGAATTCACCATGTAGAAAGATCAGACTCGCCTGGAGGTCACAGAAATCCACACTTGCTTCTGCCTCCACTGTGCTGGGATTAAGCCATGTGCCACCACATCTAGTATGACTTGCTTTTTAAAATCCATCCCAGGGAAGTCGAGTGCCAGGTGTGGGCCAGGAACAAGGTATATCTTTCCAAGGTTGGTTCCCAGTGACCCTCTTCTTCCCAACAGACCCTCCCTCCACAGCTCAACCATCTCCCAAAGGTTCGTCTCTTTGCATGTCTCAGTGCATTTGCACAGTCAGAGCCTTCATGATCTAATCACTTCCCCAAAGTCCCATCTTGAATGTCACTTATATCAGGGAGCAAACTTTCAACACATAAGCCTTTTGGGGGACACTTTATAACTGAACCCTAAGAGCAGAAGTAATTGACTGGTAGCAGAAGAGAAAGCTGTCACTCCGGGGACAGGGAAGAACATGGTTGACAGTTGATCTACTTGGGTGACTCTTGATACTCCCTCACTCAGGTTTGACAGCTAATGAACAAGGGCAGGAACTGTGCTCTGAGAAGGGTGTGGTGACCAGGGAACAGACCTTCAGAGGTCAGAGTCTATCCAGGTCCCCTCACCAGGTAAGCTGTCTAGACTAGGGACATTGCTTTGAGAATGAGGGGTGTCTAGATTTGATAATAGGAGGAAGGAAAATGAATGTTAATCATAGTCCTGAGACTAGCAGCAATGTCAGGGGGCTCTCCTAACCGTCTTGACAGGCGTTTCTCCAGGGAAAGAAGCCAGTGAAGTCAGAAGGAGATGCTCCCTGCACTAACAAGAAGGAGCGTATCTATACAGCAGAGCAGGTGGATTACAGTAGATCCTGCGATGACCCACATGGGATCCAACAGCTGCCGGGGAATCTGCCAGCCCACAGCAGAGTTGTGCCAGCATCCTTTCCTAAGGCTGCTCTCGGCTCCCCAGCTCCAACAACCAGCGGAATCAGAGACAAGGTAGTCGGAGCCCCTCGACCTAGCTCAGGTTGTCCCTGCCGACATCAGTTATGTGTGTGGAATTGGTTGGTAGCTTAATTGAGATGACTTCACAGTCTAGTACAGCTTTCTCCTCCCCTAAGCAGACCTTGACTCTGGGGATATTCTCAAGCAAACATCCTCCCCCTGAAAGCCCTTTCCTAGGGCTCTACCTGCACAGCGGTGCCCCAGCAAAGGCCTGAAAGAAGGACAATGGCAAGGCATTCCAGGAAAGGTGAGGCTGTCCTTTGCCCCAAGGCAAAGACAACCTGCTCAAGAGAACCCAGAGTGACTGCAGGGAGAGGAGGGAGTGGGACAGAGCTGGGAAATCAGTGATGAGAGAGGACAAAAGCATGGGGCGTCTGGGGTGAGGGCATTCTTGGAAGGGGCTTTTTACTCTGAGCAGGCAAAGATTCGAAAAGACAACAGAACTGGGAATCCCACAGAACCAGACTGGGGAGATGGGTCAGCGGGCAGAGCACTTGCTACACAAACATGATGTGGCAGTGTACACCTGTCATTCCAGCCCTCCTACCGTGCGCTGGGTAGCAGAACCACAACGACAGGCAGAAGCTTGTGTGAATGCAGCCGAGAACAAGAGAGCCTGTCTCAGACATGGTAGAGAGCGAGGGCTGAGAACTGAGGTTCAGCTCTGACCTCCATATGTGCACTGTGGCATGAATACATCCACACAGATGCGCATGCACACACATACATGTAACACACAAACACACACACAAATATACATAGATTCATTCTTGCTGGCATCTTGAGAAGCACCAACACTAAAATAAATAAAAGTGTGGATAGGTCGAGCAAGAATAGTCATAAAGATGGCCAGTTACGAGGTCAGTAGTCGGAGTGACAGCAACAGTGGCTCAGACCAGGGGGATGGGATGAAGATGGTAAAATACACCCTGATTCCGGATATACTTACAGATCAAGTCAGCAGATTCCCTGATGGATAAGTGTAGAGTGTGGTGGGATGCAGAGAATTGAGCATTTTGCTTTGACTCTAAGGTTTCTGTTCTCAACAATGTGAAGAATGAGACAGACAGAAATGCTGCTGGCAGGACAAATGTGGCAGGGGAGACGATTTCGATCTCATTGGGGTGGCTGCAATTTTTTGGTTGCTGTAAACGGAATCCAGGATCTTGAGCATGTAACCATGCGCTCTACCACTAAATCTCTAGCTCCTGGGTGCAAGTTTTTAGAAGTCTATCAAGGCCTCCAAGTGTGAGCTGGAGAGATGGCTCAGCAGTGGAGAGCATGTCCTGTTAGCACTGAGGATCTGAGTTCAGTGCCCAGCACTCACATAGGGTGGTCACGGCCGCTACCAACCCAGCTCCAGGGGTATCCTACAGTTCTGCCCTCTGTGGACGCCTCCTCTCCCATGTACATACACATAGAGACAAATAAAGACTTAAATAATACTAAATCTTTTTTAACAGACTGCCAAGTAAAGATGTCAAATAGCCAGTCAGATAGAGCAGTGTGCATTTCAGGGATGGGGAGCCTGGACAGAGACCTAAGTTCTGGACAGCTGAGAGCACAGTTCATGCCAATGAGCTCTTTCTCTTGCCTGCTGTCCCTCAGCCGCACAGGTGAGAACAGGCTGTTACTCTGCAAATGTAGTTAGCAACCTGATCTGACCATGCTCTGGCGTCTGTTTCCCAGCAACCTCTTTGTCTTCTGCTGCTCTTCGTCATTCTCAGAACCCGTGGCCCTCACATGACCCCTGTCATCCCCAAAGCTACTTATCTCTGTAATGCTCCTGGGTTAGAAGGTAAACTGCACAGAGCAAGGTAGAATTCCAAAAATCACAGTAATTTTAGGGGAAGAAATAAAAACATAAGGGATTTTTTTTTTCTGAGAGACTGAGGAAGATCTAAGGCTTTCAGACCTAAGATTGCAGGAAAAGCTGGGAAGGCGTAATAAGAGAAGCTGCTATGAGACTCCCTACGTGATTATCCATTTCAAAGAATCCCCAGAGGGTGCTTGCATATTTGAAAAATATAATTTATGAGCCACATTTCCAACTTAGCTACTGTTGGAGGGCTTCTGTGCTCTTCAGTCTAGCCCTCGCCGAGAGATGGCTGGCCCAGATGGCTGGCCCTAGGACACTGCCTGTCCACTCTCCAGGGCTGCTGGAGAAACAGCAGAGGCAGAAAAAAGAGACCTGAACCATAGATTTCCACTGTCATCTCAGATAACCATCCACACTTTGCTTGGCTTTCAGATCTTTTCAAAATTATACAAAATACATTTAGAGAATCTGCTTTCTTCAGTTAATAAACATTGAGTGTCCTTGTAACTTTCAGCCAATGTCGAGCTACACTGTTGCTGGTTTGTATTCTTTTTCTGATGTTTTGAGACAGGGTCTCATTATGTATATCTGGCTGGCCCAGAACTTACTACTTAGACCAGGCTAGCCTCATCCTCACAGAGATCCACTTACCTCTACCTCTCACATTATTCGTGTTAAATTCTAGTCTATGGAGCATTTAAATTCATTTAGTTAGTTCTTTACTTTGGCATTTTTAGTTAATTTCTTAGTTTCTATCACAATAACAAGAAATGCACAGTTATATAACTGTGGTGTTAAAATGGAGAAAGCATGAATATTTTAGGGTTTCTGAGATAAACTCCTAATGATGCAAATGTCATACAGAGAATTCTTGACATATTGTTATCTCAATAGCAGAATTCCATCCTGTCAGCTTCCATTCGGCCAGTGATCCTGACTTCCCCTTGATAATGTTCATACTGAAAGGGACGAGGAGAAAGTCCCCAGCTCCCCTTGAAAGAAAAGGGAGTTTCCAAAGCAAGAATATGTGGTGTCCTGGGACAGCCTGTTATCTGCGCACTCAGGAAGGAGGTTGAGGCAGGAGAATGGTGAGCTGCAGGCCAGCTGACCTACATAGGAGAGAGAGGAAGGAGAGAAAGAGAGGAAATGCTGAGGAGTGGTGGGGAACGGGCTGGCCACTTCTTTAATTATTTTTGCAGTGCCTCGTGTAAGGGCTTCATGCACGTTAGGCGAGTGTGCTGCCATGGAGCTACAGCCCACCCCTTAACATTCAGAAAAACCAAGAAGCAGGTCTTTGTATAGAGAGGACCAATCAGAGCTTCTGGAAGCCTCCACTCGGCCTGCCTTTGGTTAATGGCAGGAACAGCCGGATCTCTGGTTTACACTGTCTGCATCTGCACTCTGTTATCTACTGGGGAAATGATGGTGCTGGCGGAGAAATCAGATCAGAGGTAGACACCGGCTGCCGCATATGAGCGCCTGATGTTCTAAGACCAAAACCAGAAACACCAGACCCAGAACCAGCAGCAACCCCTTCATTCCACACCCTGGTCTCTTAGCCAACAGGCCCCAAACCAAACTTATTCTTACTTCGCATGGCCCTTGTTCCCATAATTCCTATGTTCTGCTAATGTCATCATCACATCACACGACAGCATGAACTGCCAGCTGTCACCCTGACTTCCTCTTCTAGCTCAAATATCAAATCAGCTCATATCTGAACCCATTTAATTCTTAGCGTCGCTCTTCTAGCCTAGCCTAGGTAAAGCTTCGTTTGTCTTTTACCTGGGAGAAGGCAGTAGCCTCCCAAACAGAAGTCTAAAAACCTTCAGGCAGTTCCACAGATACTTCTGTAAGCCACTGGAGAGCTGTGTTAGTCAACCCTGTCACCGTGACACAGAAAACTGAGAAAACCAACATTAAAAAAGAAAAGTTTAGAGCCGGGTGGTGGCGGCAGCACATGCCTTTAATCCTGGCACCCAGGAGGCAAAGAAAGCAAATCTCTGAGTTCTACAGAGCGAGTTCCAGGACAGGCTCCAAAGTTACACAGAGAAACCCTGTCTCACAAAACAAAAATAGGGGCTGGAGAGATGGCTCAGTGGTTAAGAGCATTGCCTGCTCTTCCAAAGGTCCTGAGTTCAATTCCCAGCAACTACATGGTGGCTCACAACCATCTGTAATGAGGTCTGGTGCCCTCTTCTGGCCTTCAGGAATACACGCAGAAAGAATATTGTATACATAATAAATAAATATTTTTAAAAAAAGAATTGAAAAATCTTTAAAAAAAACAAAAAATAAAAGCAAGCAAGAAAGAACAAAGGAAGGAAGGAAAGGAGAAAGAAAGAAAGAAAGAAAGAAAGAAAGAGAGAGAAGTTTAAGGCTAAAGAGGCAGAGAGATCCTTTCTCAAAATAATAATTATTTAAAATAAAAAGAGGATAGGGAAGATTTACTATAGTTCTCAGTTGCAGAGGCTCTAGGCCGACTCATTACTTCTTTCACCTCTTATGGGGCTACCAGATTTTGATGGCTGAGTGCACAATGGAGCAAGACTCTTCAGCTCAAGGCAGGAAGAATAAGAAGGAACAGAGGAAGGGAGGGAAGGAGGGAGGGAGGGAGGGAGGGAGGGAAGAAGGAAGGAAGGAAGGAAGGGCCACAATTCCACAGTTCCCTTCAAAGGCACCATTTGCCAACGACCTAAGGACCTCCCACCAGGTCCCATCTTAAAGATTTACCACCTCCCTCTGTTTTCAGGACATTCAAGATCCAAACCACAGTGAGTTCTTGCCACAACCCAGCCTTAGCCTGGCTTTTACATCCCTGCCACCTTCCTTCCCCTGCTTCAGATTCTTGGCCATCCCCAGAAATCGCCTATGTGACCTTTCCATCTTTCCTGCATGTCCTCTTCCTTTCTCAGCCAGGTGAATTTAAAATCATTAAAGGCCAGGGCAAGCCTTGTGCTTGGTGGTTGCACCTCTGTAATCCCAGCTACTCAGGAGGCTGAAGCGGGAGGGTTATGAGTTTGAAGACAGCTTGGACTACACAGGAAGACTTTCAAGTAAGCTAATCAGTAATGAGTGCAATTATTAATCCTCTGTAGCTTTCTCCTGCAGAATCAGCCACCTTACCCGTGGGTCTGAAGCGTGGCCTGTGTTGCTCAGGAAGTATTCATTCTGACTGGACGCACAGGCCCTCTTTTAGTGCTAGGCACACAGTAGGTATTTAACAAATAATGGATTAAGGGAAAAGAGAAGCCCTGTCCAATGTCTTTTATATTACCCCAAGCAAAGATTTGCATGCTTAGGGTAGACATTACCATATGGAGTAGGCAACCTTCCCTCTCTCCTCCTTTCCGGCTGTCATCTGTTAACATTTCTTAGGAGATTGTTTGTTTGGGGGATGGGACTATCTCCAGCTAATTTGTAGATATCTCTGGGAAGGACTAAGTCTTCAAAGTATTAGCACCACCCTGAAGGAACCCCAAAATTCTGTGCTAGCAGGAAACTTAGTTGTCAGCTGCTTTCCAAAGAAATGCCTCTGAGAGCCCCCCACCCCCACCCCTGCCCAGAAGCTGCACCCGGCTGAGTGTTCCCAGGAGAGCTGAGAGGAAGCAGGACCAGAGCAAAGGCTGAAACAGGTAGGGGTGAGGGCCGGCTCTTGGTGACAGCCCTGGAAGGAGGTACTAGGCCGGCTGTGCACACAGGGACCAAGAAGGGGGTGGGGTGGGTAGTAACATCAAAGACAGCTTCCTCCTACTTCACAGTTTGGTCGAATGCCTTCCCTGGGTAGAGTAGTGATTTCCAAATCTCTCTGTACAGCGCCAGGAAATTCTCCAGTGATTTTCCAATTTTAATTCACCTTTAACTTAAACATAAATACATGCCTCATGGCATTTTTAAGAGGGGTGGGTGTTTGACGAGATCAAATGAGTGACATTAGGGTGTCACAACTCCAGACAGGTTTCACATCGCAGGATTGCTTTCCCGGTGAGTAGGAGGGTGACGAACCGAGAAATGGCTTCCAATCCGCTCTGCCCTACTATGCTGAGTTGCAAACATGCAGCCTTCCCACAGCGCTGAAAAGCTCCCCGCTCTGGGGTGAATGAACCCCGCAGAGCTGCCGCTTGGCTCTCACCCAGCAGCTGAAAAGGCCGCGAAAGGAAATGTTAGCAGTCATTTGATGCACCCGGACTCTTCGGGAGGCAGTGCCCAGGATGGGACCAGCCAGGGCACTTGGGATGGGCATCCAGGGCACAGCACAAAAGGCTCCCTGGGAACTCTCTGGACAATGGTGGCTTGGAGCCCTGGCCTCACGTTTCACTTTAAAGGAGGCCACCATCTAAACAGGTTGAGATGGTCTGTCCATAGCCAAGGGGTCACTTGTCCACAGATGTGCAGAGTAAGTAATTTGGCCTCATGAAGCCCCGTTCCTTCCTGGGCTTGTCTCCAGGCAGCTTTGGTGGAAGAGACAAGATGACTCTTACATTGGAAGCAATCTATGCCCTAATTTCATGTGTTTTAACTCTGAACTATGTGGGATCCCTGTATGTGGGTGCCCAGTAATAACCGTGGATTAATAGTTCAAATAATGAGTCAGGTGGTGGTGGCATACACCTTTAATCCCAGCACTGGGGAATCAAGCAGGCAGATCTCTGAGTTCAGGCCAGCATGGTCTACAGGGTGAGTCCCAGGACAGCCAGGGCTGCACAGAGAAACCCTGTCTCAAAAACCAAACAATTCAAATAGCGACCTCCCTTTGTTACAAAGACAAGAGCTGGAGAAGATTATGAGGCCATGAATCATCTTTCAGGCTCAGTCAGTCAGTCAGTCAGAGCTGCTGGGATGCAGACTCAAGCAGAGAGCCCATTGGAGACCTAAGGCTGGGTATGTACCTAGTGACAGAGTACTTGCCTCCCATGTCTGGAACCCTGGTTTCCATCCCCAGGACCAAAATCAACCAACACAACAACCAAATACTACCTCTTCTTCTCAGTATTGGCGGTTTCTTCTACATTTTTGGGGGGAATAGGGGATTCAAGACAGGGTTTCTCTGTGTAGCCCTGGCAGTCCTGGAACTCACTCTATAGACCAGGCTGGCCTCAAACTCAGAGATTCACCTGCCTCTGCCTCCGGAGTGCTGGGATTAAAGGCGATTGACACCACTGCCCAGCTTGATGTTTCTTCTTTTAAAAAGCCGTATAACACCTAATGGAGGAAGGGAAGCGATAACAAGCAACGGAGCCCTCATTCAAATTAACTCTATACCTGACCTCAGTATACAAAACAAGAGCTGAGCTGCTTTGAGTGAGCTGGAATGGGAGCCTGGGAGTCTGAACTCCTTCTCTTGGCCCCTGGGAAGCACATCCATGCTGGGTTCCAGAAATATGCCATCATCCCAATCATAATTTCCCAATCTCCGAGGGCAATTTTGTCATCTGGTGCTTTGAGAACCGTTTTCAAAAGTTACAAAAGACCTGGCAGAGTCCCAGAGGCAGAGGCAGGCACTTAACACTTGGGCTTGGAAGCCACTGTATGTGATATTAGTATGTCTAAGTGGCCAGCTCTGCTCCAGGGGCTCCTAGCCTCTCATCCGACTAGCTGTCTGTTGCAGAAAGCCTCCGGTGGGCTGGCGGGGAGAGCCTTAAGGAGGACCAACAAAAAACAGGGCAGAAAGAGCATGACACGTGGATCACTGAGGTCAGGTGACACATCGGCTATACTTTCCGAGCTGACTAAGGGTGCCTCCCACCAAGCTGCTTGCTTGCTGAGGCCTGTCTTGAAAGCTGACAGGAGACGCTTGTGTCTGCACAGAGCTTTTGCCCAGCAGCTAAAGAACGTGTAACAGAAGCCTCCTGCAAATCCCAAAAGGCTCCAGATCAGTTTCATTTTCTCAGCACCCAGCAGAGCCAGGCCTTCCTCCTGGGTCAGCCGAGATATTCCAAACAACTGACTCCTTGGGTGTATCTCAAAGGGCTCAAAGGGAAGAGGAAAGGCCTTGCCTGGGGACACGGAGAAGGCCATTATAAAGAGAACAGCTCTTGGGAATCTGATAACGCTTCTTCTTGGGACAAGGAAGGGAGGAGGCCAGGCCTGAGGACTGGGGCTATTTCAGGTGTCTGTGTCAGCAGCTGAGAAGTCAGTCTTGACTTCTTTGTCACGCTCTGCAATCTGGCCTACCAGGTTCACCATGTTCTCTGTGCAGTGTAAGAGCCGGTCACTAGACACACTGTTCTCCACAAACTGATCCGGCCTCAGGAGGTCACGTGACAAGAATGTGTCTCTTAGTGGCCGGACAGATTGCCATGCTGCTGTGATCAAAGGCCTTGGCCCCCAGGTCAGACGCAGCATGGCCCAGGCTGCAAGGCTGGACTGTAATTATCTGGCAGTTAGCCAGGTCTCCTCTGTGAAGGGCCTGGGCCCAGCATCATCTTGAAAAATTCAATACATTCCTCACTGTCCCAAGAGGAAGCCCAGGGGAGACGAGTGAAGATTCTGAGCTATTTTGACTTTGCATCTGGGCTTTCCTGTACCTCAGTCCTAGCTCCTATGGAAATGGGACAGGGGTCATACCCACACCTCCTGGGGTCATTGCTAAGAGATGCTGTGTGGCAAGTGTTGGAACAGCTTTGCCACGTGTAGAAGATGCCAAGAGACACTGAGTAATTTGCCTAGACCAGAGCTGTGTTTCCAGGTTATGCCTCAATCTCCCCCTCGAATCCATGGGGTTGTACTCTTCCAAGTGCTGGATACAGAGGATACACAAGGCTAGCTTACTGTTCCCCACTCCTCCCACACACCCCAAGTCCAGTGTCCAGAGCTCTGTACTGTGACGTAGATCCTGGAAGAGTCCTAGCACCCTGCTTGAGGACTGACTGGCAGCAGAATCTCTTATCATTCAGTTGGGAGAGGTGCCATCTACCTCTGGTCCTAAGCTGGGAGGGAACGGGGTCACATAGCCTAAGATTGGCCGCGGTGAAGCTTTTCCCTGGTGATTGTACGTGACTCATCTGAGCAGTAAGCACAAGCATGAGAGGCCCCAGCAGGCACTCAGGGAGCAGTCTAGTGAAGCAATCCTCAAGAAACGTGACGGCCATGATCTCTAACTTTTGCTGTTTGGGCGTGTGTTCTTTAGCCAGCTATCTCTTCTCATTTCTGCCTTTGCCAAAATGGGGATGCGACTGCTCACAGAGGAGACGCTAATGAAAACGATTGCCAAGTGCCTCTTTAAATAGAACATACGGTAAGCAGAAATGCTTTAGGTAATGAAATTCAGTCTCTCTTCCTGCTTTGCGGCCCGAGCCACAGAATCAATAATGTTTTCCCAAGTGCAGCAGAGTTCCCAGGACAAGATGTGAGTCAGAGAGCTCCCTGAGCTGGGCCTACAGCCTTCCGATGGGGAGTGGCCTGGGTCCTCTGGGCCCCACTGTCTCTGCAGTGAGTGCCCATCCCTTCCTGGGATACCATCCAAGATGCCAGAGTTGCAAATTTCTCTAATGTCAGAAGAGGCTTTGTTTAGGGTCCAGTGCTCACAATGGGCTCTGCTATCTGTCTTCATTCTGTTTTCTCAGATGCAGACCTAACTGTCTTTTAGTGAGGACCTATTGTGCTCAGGCTCCATGGTAAATGCTGTCTCCGACAGTATCTACTGGAATTCTCAGAGCCAGCCACTCTGGGAGCTGCCTGTGATTACCATTCCTATTTTACCTAAGGAAACAGACCTGGGGAGAGTTAAACAAGTCAGAAGGTAACAGACCACAAAGGCAGGGCTCCTTGTCAGCCTCCCACCACTCCCTATTGTATCAGAGTTGGCCTACACGTACAGACCCCCGACTGAACAGAAAACCACCCCCACCGTGTGAGAAGGCTCTAGCCAGGGAATCCAAGGCAGCGGGGGTTCCCACAACCACCGGGAAAGATGCGGGTGTGGCTATGAGGGCTATCAGCCTTGGGGGGCTAAGGGAGGAGGAAGCAGGGTCTCTCTTCTCTCACCTGGCTCTAGAGACTGGTGCACAAGCCTGCAGGTCACCAGAGAGAATTCGTAACCTACAGAGACTGACCAGAATCCCACAGCATCCAGGCTGCCCGACCCACTGCAGAGCCCTTGAGTCCTACAGGACACTCAGCACCCGTTCCAGTGACAATCACCCTGCCTCATGACAGATGTCCACTTGCTGACCATCTGCAGGATGGTCTAGGCTATCTGAGCCTGTCTCTGGATGAATACAAATGAGGGATTGGAGGAAGGGAGAGTGGTGGAGGAAGTTCCCAGAACTTGTCGCTCTCTCCAGGGAGAAGAATGCTCTGGTCCCTACCCTAGCCCCTGCACCCAGGGGGTCTGAGATGTAGAGCTAAGGAGAGTTGCCTGCTCAAATCTGTTGCTTTTTAACTTAGAAAAGGTACATGCACATGTGTGTGCATGTACATGCATGCATGCAAGTGTGTGTGTGTGCGAGTGTGCATGTATGTTCATCAGAAATATTGTGCCCCGCTAAAGACTTCATTGGCTGCTGGGATATAAAGGGCTATGATTCATGGAGTTTCAAGATGTTTGCTTAGATGGCACTGACTCAGATGCGTGGCTCACCCTTTTACGGCCCGCATGTCCCTCTCCCTCATCCTGCTGCTTGGAATGAAGACATGATGACGGATATTCTTTGGCCCTCTTGGATCATGAGGTAATGTGGCGGGAGGGCGGTGGTGGTGGAAGCCAGAGCTAAGGATGGTGCAAGAGGAAGACAGAAATGATTTTCCTGCTAACTTCATGCCGTCATCATTCTTGCCCTGGGATTCTTATGCATGAGAGAGAACAAATCCTGACTTTTCTCTTATATAAAGTTTATCTTATTTTTATTTTTTTGGTGTTTCGAGACAGGGTTTCTCTATGTAACCCTGGCTATCTTGGAACTCACTACGTAGATCAAGCTGGCCTTGAACTCACAGAGATCCAGATCTCACACAGATCTGCCTCTACCCTCCGGGTTGGGATTAGAGGTGTGCACCACAATGCCTGGCCGTGGATAAAGGTTAAGTTCATCCTAAATGGGTTCTATTAAACAGAGGAACCTAGATCTTCTAGCTAGGCAGGGTCACCTGAGCCCTGTTAGCTTGGATTCAGAAGGGCTCTAGTAAACCGCCCTTCAGGAGGCACCCCTGGGAAATGGGAGCCTGCAGGTGAGCTGGGTTCAGCTGAGACTATAGCCAAGAAAGTCAGAGGACCTTTCTGTAGCTAATATGAGATCCCTTTCGGTGGACCGAGATAGTCTACAGATTGTGAGCTGGCGGCTGATTCCTGCTCAGCCTGCAGCCATCTTGCCCATTTAGGAGCTCCTTTATCCCTTTCCTTTTTTGCTTTTCAGCGCAGTTCCTGCTCCATGCTTACATCTAAAGCAAGAGACGGAACACAGACAAGCTGGGAAGTCTGCCTCTGTGCAGAGAAGAGACCTGGGGAAAGAGCTCACTCTACTTGTATTTAGGTAGATTCACACTTTCCTCATGTGGTCCTAGGCCTTGACCTTGGCAGAGAGTGTACAAGGCAGAGGAGCACCCTTGGTGACTGTCCCTAAGGAACCAGTCTGACTTTGTTCCTCCCCACCGGGTCCTACCTAGGCAACCGGAGGCCTGCTGCTTCTGCTTTAAGGCTCTGGTTTTGTTTGTACAGGAGATGAGAATGGACAGAAGGGACAGAAACAAGAGCGAGCAGCTCAGCACTAAGGCACCTTGGGGAAAGGGCAAGGCTTTTCTCTTCCTACACACTGGCAAGGAAAATGCATGGCTGAGAAAAGATATTCAAACCAGGGACAAGGTCTCAGGAACCCGCAGCATGGGCTTGAACTCACAATCTGCTGGCTTCAGTTTCCCAAGTAGTTGGAATCACAGGTAGGCCTGCACCATCAGGCATGGCTAAATTACAAACAAATTTGAAAAGTCATGACTTCATTCTTATTTGTGTGTATGTGTGAGAGAGTTTTTTTTCCCTATTTGGGAGAGTTTGGTCTCAATTTCAGATCTTGTGGCAAAAACATGAAAACTATAGCCAAAAAAGAGACACAGCTGCCAAGTTGATGTAGGTGGGTCTTCTGTCTATGTGTTACTTTCATTGGTCAAATAAAGAGACTGCCTTGGCCTTTGATAGGACAGCAGCTTAGATAGGCGGAGTAGACAGAACAGAATGCTGGGAGAAAGAAGCAGAGTCAGAGAGCCGCCATGGAGCCAGCCACCAGGTCAGACATGCTGAATCTTTCCTGGTAAGCCACCACCATGTGGTGCTACACAGATTATTAGAAATGGGTTAATCAAGATGTGAGAGTTAGCCAGTAAGAGCCTAGAGATAATGGGCCAGGCAGTGTTTAAAAGGATACAGTTTCCTGCCGGGCCATGGTGGCACACACCTTTAATCCCAGCACTTGGGAGGCAGAGGCAGGAGGATCTCTGTGAGTTCGAGGCCAGCCTGGTCTACAAAGGGAGTTCCAGGACAGGCTCCAAAGCTACAGAGAAACCCTGTCTCGAAAAACAAAAACAAAAACAAAAAAAAAAAGAATTCAGTTTCCGTGTAATTATTTCTGGTAAAGCTAGCCAGGAGCCAGGCCACAGCCCACAGCTCCTTTACTATACCAAGTGATGCTTGCAGCCAGGCCTGGGGTGAGCAGTTCTGTTGATGGGATGGTCTACTTGCCACGGCCGTAGCCTAGGGAGCTTAGGTGCTCACCTCCTCACATGCTCTCTGATTCACACACTGACTGCCCAGGTCAGCCATAGCTGGTCTGCACACGAGCTGGAGTGTGAGCTTCTTAGAGGTGGAGTCTAACTTATTCCCTCCTAAAGCCCCAGGGTGTAGAAGGTCTGTGGCCTGTTAATCAAATACCTGATGCATCAAGCAATGGCATATCTATAGACTTTAGATTGATAGCAAATGGAGCAGTGGGCAAGTCCTGGCCCTGGAACCCAGAGGACTCATTCATCCTTTCAAGGACAAGCTCAGCACAAACTGGACGCCATGCTCTGCCACTGCCTGAGCCCAAACAGACCTCTGTACCTGACTTTTTCTTTGGGGTCGCTAATCAGCTCCCAAATCATCACACAGAGACTTATTATTAGTTTTGATCACTTGGCCTCGCTTATCTCTTTTTGGGCTAGCTCTTTTAACTTAAATTAACCTGATTCTCTTTAGCTTTTTCCTCAGGGCTTTTTACTTCTGAATATCTTACTTTCACTGCTTCTCATGTCTGCTGGTCTCTGCCTGCCTTCCTGCCCCAGGTGTATCTCTCATTCTCTCCTCCTCTCGTTCTTTCTTCTTTTTGAGTCTGGATTTCTCTTCCTATTTATTCTCTCTGCCTGGCAGTCCTGACTGTCCCTTTGCTGCCCAGCTGTTGGCCATTCAGTTCTTTATTAGACCAATCAGGTGCCTTAGGCAGGCAAGGTGAAACAGACACAACGCATCTTTAATAATTACACACATCCTTACATCATTACACAAATGTCACACACCTTTACAGAGTTGAAGTAATACTCCACAGCATAAACAAATGTCACACATCTTTGCCCAGTTGAAATAAGATTCCACAACAGACCTCGTTTTCTTAGCCCTCTGGTCCTATAATCCCTAATGATCCTTTAGTCTCTTAGACTCTTTCATTACCCGCTGGTAAACAGATCACAGGTGAAAGACTCTGGCCAGCTGGAGCATGGTGAACGTGGTGAGCATGATGAGCGTGGCTCTGGTAGACCTTGACCTTTCCTCCCATCCCCTCTGTTTGGTAAAAATGGTTAGATTACAACCCTAAAGCTAGCCACCAAGGTCCCTTCCCTTATTTGGCTACTTTCTCCTCCTGAGGCTGACTATCAAGGCCCAGCTATCAAAGTATTAAAGTCCAGCAATCAGAAGCCCCTTTGTCTCACCTAATTAACATCTCCAATCAAAATGAAACACCTCATCCTAACGTGGCGTTCCCCCTTACACCCTTACAAGCTGCCATTTTCCTATGGGGCATGTCTGTTTCCTCTCTGTCCAAAAGCAGTCCTTTGCCATCTTTTTCTCCTTTCCCCCAGGACATATGGCCCTGTTATAAGATACTTGATTGCCCTGTGAACCCTGAGATTATGCTATTTACTGGAAAAAAACTGTTTCTAGTTGTGGTGTGGCTCAGCCTTAGCACACACCTGTAATCCAAGAGTTTTCTGCTTATTGTGAACAGGATTAAATATAGTCCACCCTAGGTCAAGAGGTGGAGAGCACCTAGCTGATCGTCCTCCTCTGCTGATGGACGCCCCAGAGGCTTTTCTCCTCTACTTTGCCATATCTAACAAGACTCCTCAAACTGAATGTTCCTCCCTTCCACTTTTCTGTGTCTCTCTCCATCCTCCGGACTCCCTTTTGCTCTCTATAGTTTTGTTGTTGTTCCTGTCAACTGGTTGCTTGCTCCTCCGCTTGACCTATGGTTGACTTTATTTAATCCTGTTTACAATATTCAAGCAGAAAACTCTGGGGTTAAAGGTGGGTGCTAAGGCTGAGCCACACCACAGCTAGAAACAGGTTTTCCAGAAAATAAGGCAATCTCGGGGTTCACAGTGTGGTCAAATATTCTGCAACATTTCCCCCTTTTTTGTCTAAATAAAAAGGAAAGGCCAAGTTGTATTTTTGGTTTTTCAAGACAGGGTTTCTCTGGAACTTGCTTTGTAGACCAGACTGGCCTTGAACTCAGAGATCCGCCTGCCTCTGCATCCTAAGTGCTGGGATCAAAGGCGTACACTACTCACCACCCAGCCTTATCCTTCCTTTTTAGTTAGACAGAAAGGGAGAAATGTTGCAGGATTTTGTTAATAATAGCATACCGCTGCCCCCTCTCCCTTGTTCCCTTCCCCTCCTCCCTCACTCTCTATCTATTTCCTGCCTTCTGTCCCTCTGGGGTAAATAAATCTCCTTTGTGAGAACATGGTCTTGGGCATCCTGGGTTGATACGTTTCCTTTCAACAGCGTTACTGGGGAATTAAACAGCACACAGTCATGTGTCATATAACATTTTGGTCAGCAAAAGTATCCTTCTGAGATTCCCTGCCCTACTGGTGTGGTCACTATCTCAGTCTGTGTAAGGACACTCTGTGTTTTTTGCATGACACTATCACCTAAGGATGCCGTTCTTAGAGCTCATCCTTAAGCAACCCATGATTACAAGATATAAAAGTCTTCCTCCTGTTATAGTAATTCTAGTATTTGTGGGCCCTGAGGAGTCAAAGTTGTGTGTTCCATTGTATGTGAAGGGCTATGGAGTATTCAGGTAGAATTGCAACTATGTAATTTATAGCAAGTCTCTGGTCTACCAGGAGATGGAAGTGACAACATAATTAGCATACAAACCCCAATCCCCAGCTGGGTCTTTTTGCATATAGAGTGCTCTCCCATCAGTATAAAAGTAAAGCTTTTCAGAGGTCAGATACACTGCACAGGTCAGCGGGTGGAGGACAGCAAGGAGACTACTGAGCTTCCTGTATGCACAGCACCTTCCTTAGAGTCAGGTGCCTTGGTTGGAAGACTAATGGGTGCCCTGCTCACCACTCTGCTCTTGCCTTAGCTCTGCTTTCTCAAGCACAATTCAGCATCTTTGAGCATCTACCCAGGGGTCTTTCCTGTCCCTCTGATCAGCTTCTGTTTGCCACCCACCCTCAGCTTTCCGGTTTGCAGCCTGGCCCTCCCCTCTGCCGCCCAGCCCACCTCCTGCTACCCCACCCACTCCTCTGCTGCCCTCTCTCCCAGGCTTATGCTCGCCCCCCCCCCCCCCCCCCCGCAAAGAAGACTTGGCGTCCCAGGCCTCCTGCCCCCAGAGCCTCTCTCGCTTACTCCCTCCCTCCCTCCCACCTCCCAAGGTTGGCTCTGGAGTAGCAGCGTTTCATATCTGTCCTCTGATGTCCCATTGTCCACCTCCAGCAGTTAGGAACACCGTGACAAAGGACAACAAATACAGAAAACAGGAGACATTTTTAAAAGGAGGGTTAATAAAGAAAGAACAGATAATTTCCAAAGGACATTAAGCTCTATTCAGGGCGACAATCTCCAATCAACAAAATGAAAGGCAAGAAGGGCTGGCCCCACAGGGACTGGCTGAAAGGCAGCCTGACGGTGAGAGTGTTCAGGGGCTGGCTTCTCACACACCCCGTGGGAGGCACTCCTCAGCAACGACTCCCTCAATATCTTCCTGGCAACCAGCTCAGTCCTTGGGGGGGTCCAGACTAGACCCCACCCCAAGCCACAGGCTGTGAGCCGCCTCCTCCGTTCCTCTGTTCCTCCTTGTCCGTGACAGGACTTGCTGAGGTTCCCTCACCAGGAACCACAGAGGAACCGCTCTGTGTGCACTTAGCTAACAGAATTCTTTGGCAGACAGAATGCTGCCTGAGTCAGCTCGGAGAAATAATTAACCCTCCTGATACTTCCTAGAGGAGGAAGGGGCTGAATGCTGAATGCATAAGAAAAGCAGAGGTCTGGCTGACCCGGGCAATGTGGGGGATCTCCATCTGGCTCTCTGGGGCTTTAGACTGTATTGTTGGAAGATGAAGAGAAGCTCCTTTGAGTGTGTGTGTGTGTGTATACTGAGAGTGCAGGGTGCATATTTGTGTAGATGCATGTAGAGATTCTAGAGGTATCTTCTCAATCACTCTCCACAATATTTTTTAATTTAAAATTTATTATAGCCGGGCGGTGGTGGCTCATGCCTTTAATCCCAGCACTTAAGAGGCAGAGGCAGGCAGATCTCTGTGAGTTCGAGGCTAGCCTGATCTACAATAGCTAGTTCCAGGACAGGCTCCAAAGCTACAGAGAAACCCTGTCTCGAAAAAATATATATTTTTTATTATTTTTATGTGTGTGTGTATATGTGCGTGCACTCCTCTATGGCTACCTGCAGAGGCCAGAGGTATCAAATCCCCTGAAGCTGGAATTGCATACAGTTGTGAACCACCTAAGATGGGTACTAGGACCTAGACTACTAACCTTTGCAAGAACAGTACATGTTCTTAACCACGGAGCCATCTCTCCAGCCCCTCCATGTTATGTTTTGAGACAAGGGCTCTTCTCTGAACCTGGAACTTGCTTACTGGGCTAGACTGAGGACTGGTCTGCCCTACCTCCCCAGCCCTGAAACTACGGGTGTGTACCACCATGTCCTGCTTTTGAACGTGGGTTCTGGAAGATCCACCTCAGGTCCTTGACTTCTGAGGAGCCAGCTCACCTAGTAGTTTTGGGCCTTCTTCCTGGGTACCTGTTTCTGCCTTTTCAGAACAGGCAGATAAGCCATGCAAAGGTGCTTGGAGGACTGACTGCTTTAGCAAGCACTGAAGAGTCGATCCAAGAAAAACATGAAACCTAGACCCGTTCTCGAGGAATCAATTCACCACC
This sequence comes from Microtus oregoni, assembly GCF_018167655.1. Lineage (NCBI taxonomy): Eukaryota > Metazoa > Chordata > Mammalia > Rodentia > Cricetidae > Microtus > Microtus oregoni. The sequence goes on from NW_024543221.1 coordinate 6,137,817, forward strand.
CTGGTCATGTCACACGTCCAGCTGAAAGGCCAAAGGTGCTTCCTTCAGCCTCAGCAGACTGCCTTACACATTTGGTCCTGCCGAGGTGATAATGTGGCCTGCGGTTCAGGATGCAGCTTCCTTCTTCCTTCGAAGAAGCCTCCAGTTCCCTGCCAAGGTCTCTGGGAGCCTTGGGCGGATTCCCTTCCTTCATTTCCCTCTACTCCAAGGCCAGAATTTCTCATCCTGTTACACAACCAGCAAAGTCATGACACAGCCTTCGGCCTGGCCTGCCAGGCAATCAGATTCAAGCGGTGGTGCGGCCAACAGTCTGAAGATCTCTCGATCTCCGCTGGCATAGCTGGGTGTGGTGGTGCACTCCCTTAATCCTGGCACTGCAAGGCAGAAGCAGGTGCATCTCTGTGAGGCCAGCTTGGTCTACATAGTGAGTTCTGCGTGCCGAATTACGTGGTGAGACCCTGTCTCAGGAGGCGGAGGAGGAAGAAGAGGAAGGAGAAGAAGGAGGAGGAAGAGAAGAAGAAATCTCCACTGGAGCCCCCATCTTCTAGTGCAGAACAGTTATTATTATTATTTTGTTTCTTGTGTTGGTGATCTAACCCAAGGCCTCACACCTTACTTGGCACACTTTCTTCTTCTTCTTCTTTTTTATATTTATTTATTATGTACACAGTATTTTGCCTACATGTATGCCTGCATGCCAGAAAAGGACACTAGATCTCAGTACAGATGGTTGTGAGCCACCATGTGGTTGCTGGAAATTGAACTCAGGACCTCTGAAAGAGAAGCCAGGGCTCTTAATGGCTGAGCCACCTCTCCAGCCCTTGACACACTTTCTAATCCTGAGCTGTACCTGCAAATCCCTCAGTGAGGTTTTTATTGTACAAGGCACTCCTGGGATAGACAGACCGAAGACAGTAAGAAGATAGTGGGTCGATATTGAGCTTTGTGTTGCTGTTGTTGGTAGTTTATATGATATCTATCTATCTATCTATCTATCTATCTATCTATCTATCATCTATCTATCTATATCTGAGCTATGTGTTCTATTGAGGCCAGAGGTTGAGATCTGTTTATTTTCCTCACTCACTTCTCCAGTATTTATTTATTTAGGTAGGTAGAGGATCTCTCACTAAACCTGGATTTCATCAGCTTGTCTAAGCTGGCTAACTGAGCTCCAGGAACACACCTGTCTCTGCTTCCCCTAGTGCTAGGATTACAGACCTGGGTGCTACAATGCCCAGTGCTGGGGATCCAAACGCAGGTCCCTATGCTTTATAGCAAGTACTTTACCTGCTGAACCATCTTTCCAAAATCCCTGCTAAAACAAACAAAGAAACAAAAAATATCCTATTGAGAGTTATTATAAGAAACCATCCTTGTAAAATAGGCCATGCTGGCCAGTGATGGCACACGCCTTTAATGCCAAGGCAGAGGGAGGCCAACCTGGTCTACAGAGTGAGTTTCAGGACAGCCAGGGCTACACAGAGAAACTCTGTTTTGGGGGGGAAAAAGGCCAAGGTTAAATTTAATCCAATCCATAGAGGTAGTAAGCTCTCCCCTCTACCAGGTGAATCTACACAAGGCCCAAATTTGGTAAAACGTTTTTTTTCCTTCTCTTTTTCTTGTTTTCTTTTTTTTCAAGACAGGGTTTCTCTGTCTAGCCCTGACTGTCCCGGAACTCACTCTGCAGACCAGAATTGCCTAGAACTGGAGATCTGCCTGTCTCTGCCTCCTGAGTGCTGGGATTAACGGTGTGTGCCACCACCAGCTACATTTCTTTATTTTTCATCACAGGGTCCTCCTCCCTCCCTGGACAATGGAATCACAGTCATTTAGTTAGCACTGCAGTCTCAGCCCTGATCAGAACCCTCTCTGACCTCTGAAAGTCTGGCTCATGCCAGGCACCCCTAGTGTGGGAGTAGGCAAGTTCTTAAAGGAAGATGTATGTTAGAGACTGCACTCCAGCCGGGCAGTGGTGGCGCACGCCTTTAATCCCAACCCTCAGGAGGCAGAGGCAGGTGGATTTCTGTAAGTTCGAGACCAGCCTAGTCTACATGAGCTAGTTCCAGGACAGGTTCTAAAGCTACACAGAGAAACCCTGTCTCAAAAACCAAAACAAAGCAAAAAAAAAAAAAAAAAAAAAAAAAAAAAAAAAAAAAAAAAAAAAGGCTGCAATCCAAAGCCACCTCTATCTCCACCTCTGTCTGCAGTTCCTGCTCTGACCAATGCCAAATGCACCATGAACATGACTTTGCAAATTCCCAATAATTGTTGTCATTTCCAGTGGGGTTTTTCTTTACTCCAGTCTCCGTTTTGAAGCTAACAAATATTTATTGACCTTTTAAGCATGGGTAGAATCAGATACAAAGATACACCACTTAAGTATTTAAGATAGCTGTATGGGGCCTCTGAGGTGGTTCAATAGGTAAGGGTGCGTGCCACCATGCCTGAGTTCCATCCCGAGACCAGAATGCTAGAAGGAGAGAATCTACTCACGAAAGCTGTCCTCAGGCCTACACATGTGTACTGTGATGTCAGGCAGGTGCACACACACATACACGCTAAATGAAGATAAGTAATGATAATATAATAAAGAGGCTGGAGAGGTGGTTCAGTGATTCAGACCCAGATTCAGCTCCCAGCAACCATAGGGCAGCTCACAACCATCTAGAATTCCATTCCCAGGGGAGCTAACTCCCTCTCTTGGCATCCTCAGGTATCAGGGACACACATGCCATACACACACATTCAAATACATAGTTGTTTAATTCTTTTTAGTGGTTGCAGGGTAAGCGGTCCAGACCTGACTGTGCTGAAACTCACTCTGTAGACCAGGCTGACCTCAAACTCAGAGATCAGCCTGCCTCTGCTTCCCAAGTGCTGGAATTAAAGGCATGTGCCACAACACCTGGTTCATACACATAAATTTTAATATAGATGCATATATATGATATATATGCACATATACACAACATACATGTATTTATTATATATGTAGGTATATCAGTTTTTAAGAAGCTATTTGGGGGCTGGAAAGGTGGCTCAGTGGTTAAGAACAGTGTCTGCTCTTCCAGAGGCCCTGAGTTCAATTCCCAGTACCTACATGGTGGCTACAACCATCTGTAATAGGATCTGATGCCCTCTCTGGCATGCAGAATGCACATACATAAATAAAATTAAAAAAATATTAAAAAAAAAGAAGCTATTTGTATTCTGGCTGGTGTAGTGATACGCTATGCACCCAAAAGGGGTGAAAAGCCCGTGTCCATATAGTGACATGTTGGTTAGTGCCAGTTCTGCAACGATGGGAGGCACACGGGACATACAGGAGGTCCATCTGGAGCCACCACTTCCATTGTGTGTCGGGTGCCTGCTGGTGGTTAAGCGGTAGCCCACGTGAAACCACATCTGTGAAACACTATTGGCCCAGAGGTGCGACACGGTGGCAAAGGGCTGACTTAGCACACTCAAGATCCTGTGTTCCTTCCATGCCCAGCACTGGGGTGGGGGAATGTCTGACATATTGGTATCGGTTCTGTATAAACATCTACAGCCATAATTCAGGAAACTCGTGGGGTTTTTCCATCGCAGAACTCAGTGGGCTTCGGGAGCAGAGCTACACTGTGAATCACTGCGCCAGGCGGTGTCTGCAGTTGGTTCCAGATTCTATAGGCCCTCCCTCACATCCTTTTCCCACAACCAACGTGAATTAGCATTTTTCTAGACAGAAGGGTCCCAGAGAGTCTAAATGTTCTGCTTAGGAGGCAGAAACCCAAGCGCACTCAAGATTCATTTTCTCCGTGAAGTTTCCCCTCAGATTTCCGAAACCACTTTGTGCCTCCACATTACCGCCTCGCTTGCCTTGAGCGCCTGTCTGTTTATACCGCTCCACGTCTCATCCCACCCAGCCCCATGCAGAGCACACAGCAACTGCTCACGTGTGACAAATCACCTGGCTGTTTAAAACTTCAATAGCCTGGACGAGAGCAAATGAGTTGGGCATCTCCGGCACGCTTACTTAACCTCTCTGGACCTCGGTTGTCAACTGAATCTCATAACGTTGCTATGATCATTAAACTCCTGTGTCCAGCACATCATAAACATGTAATGGATGTTAGCTGTGTTTATCGCCAATCCTAGGCGTGCTCTAAACCTGGTCACCAAGCGAAGGGCAGAGAGCCAAATGTCAAGGACACTGCAAGGTAGGGTGGTGGGGGAGGCAGATGCAGCGGTGCTGTTTAATGCTTATCTCTTGTTGCAAGATCTCAAAGCACTCTAAACTATGAGCAACAAATTTTCACAGGAATTCTCTGACTAGGGTAGAACCCTCTATTGTCAGTGTAGAGGGGACTTAAGGGCCCGATCAAGGTTACTTACTTGCTGGGTCAACCACAGGCTAGGAATAGAAATTGGCTCCCGCAGCCCCCCTTTGTCTCAGTGGCTTCCTCCCTGTGTGGTTCTGGCAAAGATTAAGCACTCAAGAGTGACAGCAACTGGAGGGAAGGTCAGAGAAAGCATCTGAGAGTCACACAGCCTCCACTGCCTTTCAAATTCATCCTCCTGCAAGAAGGCTTCTGCGGGGGCCCGGGGATGGGGCTCAGGGCGAGAGAAGCGGATAGCGTGTTGACACCATGCTCCAGGCTTCCGTCTGACCACAAACAAACAACAAACAAACATACAAACAAACAGGAGGCTTGGCTGTCTCTCCAGCAACACACTGTCCCCTCTGACTGGGATCCCCTGACTGCCTTCATCCAGGCCTGCCAAGGAAACAAAGTTTAGTGTATTCCGGGTGCCAAAGAAAGGCTCTGCCATACAAGGTACCCTTGACCTCAGTCATGTCTGCATTCACCCCTCCCTCTCACCACTACCCCATCTCTAGAGTCTCACATCTCCTTGGCTAGGCCTTAGATGGAACCCACAATTCCCTAAGCTGCCTCCAGAGCCGGAAAATGCTCTCTGTAGCCAGGCCCCTGACCAATCATTCAGGGACTAAGTTGGCAACAGCTCTATTTACAGCTGCAAAAGCAGTCAAGTACAGGAAAAAAAAAAAAAAAAAAAAACTTAACAGAAAACCACCTAACAAAGCCATCAGAAAGGCCATCCTTGTGTGTGCATGTGATGTCCAGACCGCTCTCTGCCCTGGCTCTTGGGTTACTCCCAGCTCCTTGTTTTTACAGTTAGAACAGTGAATTATTCATGGCACACCATACTGCTTCCAGAGTCTCCCATGAGCATGGAGATTGTTACCACCCAAGGAGTTTGCTGCCAAAGTCATTGGGACAATGAGTAAGGGAAGCATAAGCGAGTAGACAGTGGCCCAAGCTGGGGCTCCTAGCTTCACCAGTGAAGACAATGGAAGTCTAAACGGCCTGAATCCTCAGAGGCAGGGATTGAGAACAATGGGAAGAGTGTCAGGGCACAAAGTCAGTCATGGAGCCTCGAGGACTTCCATTACATTCAAAGGGTAGCAGTGTAGCCTAGGAGAGCATGTGTCTTACATGTGTGTGGCTTAATCCCATGCCCTGGGGCCATACACAAAGTGGGGGTGGACAGAAAGACGAAAGACACCTTTAAGATTAGATGTACTTTTGGTTTCTCTCTCTCTCTCTCTCTCTCTCTCTATATATATATATATATATATATATCTCAGGATTTGGGACGGTTTTATGCTGGCAGTCAGCCATCAAAATGTTTTTGATCTTGGAAATAATTGATGTAAAGTGGTATTTTAAGGGAAAAAATCAGCATTTCAGATATATATATATATATATATCTTTCATACACACACACACACACACACACACACACCTCAGGCTGGTTTCAAACTCACTGTGTAGCCAGGAAAGACCTAGACCTTCTGACACTGAGTCTGCTTCCTGATCCTAGCAGATCCTGCTTTGCCTCCACCTCCTGAGTGAAGGATTACAGGTGTGTAGCACCATGCCTCATTTATGTTTGGGGATCAACCCCAGGGCTCCGTGCAAGCTAGGCAAGCTCAAGCCCTACTTTTTAATTTTTTTTGCATACCATCAAGAAAACAAATTGTATTTCTGGCAAGATAAATCCTGATTTCATAGATTCATTTTACTACTGATAGCATAGCTGGGTGGCACATGCCTTTAATCCCAGCACTAGGGAGGGAGGCAGAGCAGGCAGATTTCTGAGTTCTGGGACAACCAGAGCTACATAGGGAAACCCTGTCTCAAAATAAATAACAAAATAAATAAGTAATCACTAGAATTGATAACCTATTATTAGTAAATGGGTCTCATGTTTATCAGGTTCTTGCTCTATGCTGCAAGAAAGCTTCCTAAGCCCTGCCTTCCCTAACGTTGACAATGAGGAAGAACAGCAGGGGTTAGATGGATTTATGATTTTTGGGTTTTGCTTAGAATTTTGAGACAAAGTCTTGCTATGTAGCCCAGGCTGGCCCCAAACTCTTGATCCCCTTCCCCCCACCTCTGCCTTCTTAGTGCTGGGATTAGAGTGTGCATCACTATGCTCTATGGTGCATATGTATGGCATATTTTAGCGTGGTTATGTCAATTTTCCTCTTCTTCCTTTCCTGGGTCTGCCAAACAATTTAGATTTTTTTTTTTTAAATCTAGGTATTAAACTCAGGTGCTATATGCTATCAGGTCTTGTCCCTCTGAGAAGGGTGGACAGATGAAAGATCTTAGGACTGAACAAATGCAGGAAGAAGGAAACGCTCGAAGCCCGGCTAGCTCTTCAGTGACAGTGGGCTGTCGACCACAGAGCCGGGAAGGATGCCAGTGTGGGACTTGTAGGTAGTACACAACCAGCTAAGGATTTGGGACGGTTTTATGCTGGCAGTCAGCCATCAAAATGTTTTTGATCTTGGAAATAATTGATGTAAAGTGGTATTTTAAGGGAAAAAATCAGCATTTCAGGAGTGGGGGATGTCCAGAATCTGGAAAGATGCTCCTTTCCGTGTGGGGAGTTCAGTGGGAAGAGGTAAAGTGGAAAGGATGAATGACTGTTAACATGGACATCACTGAGTTCCGTGTACAAGAAGGAGCCGTTTCAAGACCACGGTGGTACAGGCAATTGACGTAGATGTCAGATTTGACTCAGTAAAGAAATGGCAGTAAGGAGAGCATGCTGAGGAGAGGAAGGCTAGACATGATGCTTTGGGACTCATTTTCAAAGAAGTAATAATGGTTGGGTCAAGGTGTTCTGATGTCATGGAGGAAAACGAAATTTAAAATGGGAAGAACTTTAGGAATTCAATTAATTAAAACTCTAATTGCATTTAGTACTCATTGTTAAGTTGGGAGTTTAGGCCCCAGCTCCTTGCATCTATCCTAGTCCCCTGACCCTGAGAGTAAGCACTCTGGACTCCAAATCTCAGCAGGCCAGGTCCTGACCCCTCCCAAGAATATTTAAGTGAACTCCCAAAAGAGGAACACTTGGTCTCCTTTTCTTCTTCCTGGTGGTTGCGTTTGTGCGGCTTCCTGATTTCCCCTCGGGGCCACCCAAGAGTGCAGAACTCCCATTAAACCTGGATATCTCTTAATTTGGCTTGTTTTGATTTGGCTTGATTGGGAATTTGTGTCGGCAGAGAGCTCGTGTTAGGAAAATATTCCTAACAGTCATGTGTGGGACACATGCCACAGAGCAATGTGAAGGCAGAGACAGCTTATGGGTTGTGATCTCCTTCCACCTCATGGGTCCCTGGAGACCGACTTCTGGTTAGGGAACCTGGTGGCAGGTGCCTTTACCTTGTGAGCCATCTCCTGTCTTAAGTTGATTTTGATACGAGATCTCACTAAGTAGCCCAGGCTGCACTGGAACTGAAGGTCTCCTGTTTCAGACTCCCAAGTTTGGAGATTGTGGTCATTAGCCAAAAGGCAGAAGCCGAGTGTGGTTCTGTTTCTGGACAAGTTGCCAAACTGCAGAACACACAAAGGTCAAAGACATCAGCCTCAGATTGTAGCACCTTCTTTCTGTGGGCCAGATATTTTCCTAATCCTGGCACCTAAATGATTGTCTTGTTTCCTAAGTCAGCTTTTCCAGAGGAGCAGCATGGACATCGGATTCTGTTTTCTTCTCATCTTTGCTGTTTTGAGCTATGGAACTGATTGATTAAAATTAACGTCTAGGAATTCTCCACCAGTTGTTCTAAATAGCCTCCCCAGGCTAGCTGCACAGCTCAGCAGCAGAGCACTTGCCTAGCCTGAGTCAGGTCCCATGCTCCATCCCAAATCCAGAGAGCTCTATTTTTCCAGTCTCCCCATCTGTGGTTTGTCTTCTGTCCTTGGTACTCAGTCTATTCTTTGGGGGCTGCTGAGGGTGGAACCCAGAGTCTTGAACACACTAGGCGAAGGCTGAGCTACATCCCCTGCTCTGATTGCTTTAGAAAATTATGAAAACGGGAAAAAATAACTTATGGAAATGCCTAATCATCCATAAGAGTTGAGAAAGCATAGCCAGCACTTGGGAGGCTGCGTCTGAAGCCAGCTTGAACTGTATAATGATGCCCCCCCCCCACACTCACAACAGTCACCAAACAGCTGAGAGAACAGTATGCTCAAGTAACATTTTCTGTTAGACTGAACAGTTGACATGATTTGGTCACACTTGTCTCACCTATTTCCCCTTCTGTATTTCTGCTGACTTGCTCTAAAGGAAGTCCCGCACTGTGCAGCTCTAAGCACTGATTCAGATGTGGGCACCTTCTAGACTCATCACACTATGATGCCTCTGATCAAGACTGACATGTTTTTATCATGTCACCTAATAGATGATATTGGACATGAGGCGGTTTTAATAGCGTTTCTTTGGGAAAAACACAAATGTACCATTGTCTGGCCTAGGATTATGCTATCATGCCTTTCTACATGAGGCGGCCCGAGTATGATGTCATTACTGCCCAGGGAGCGGGCCCTTGTTCAGGATCCAGTCAGCCCCTTTTCATATCCGGGAGAGACGTGAGCCCTGCTTTATTCTGTAGCTCGGCAGCTGCTTACAGAGCATGTGACTTCTGCTCCAGTCACCATCTGCTGACACCTCCGTTGGAGGATGGCCATCACTCTAGAGGAGTCTGTCTGTAGCTGGGATCACCAGCAACCACACCAGCACCTCCCTGGGGTTGGTAGAAGTTCACACAGGGAACTCCTCTTGCCCCTCAGGGAAGAGGGAGCAGAGAAACCAGATCAGAGTTGATTAGATTCAAGATGATTTGGGGGATGGGCTGAGGCTTTAATCAGTGGCTTCTTAAAATGAAGGAAACAAACACATACACATTCTCTCTCTCTCTCTCTCTCTCTCTCTCTCTCTCTCTGTGTGTGTGTGTGTGTGTGTGTGTGTGTGTGTTTTGTGACTCCCTTTACCCTGAACAAAAGAGTTTTGGGGCGTCTCTTGATACTGCTTAACATGGCAAAAGACCCCAGATCACTGGAATTAATGAGAAGCTGGAGCAGGCCTGGATAAGACACTAGTGAGGTAATGTCTGGTTTTTATTAAATATCCCAAATAGATTACTCACTCTTGCTAGATAAGGGGTAAAGACCCTGTCATGGTTTAAACACAAATCCTGCTACACACAGGGTCCCTGTGGGCTCCTATCCCGGGGAGCCACCCTGATGTCTAGGCCGGTGGCTTGGTCAGGTAAAGTGCTAGCCAGAGAGGAAGACCAAGTTAGTTCTGCAAACTCCTTCTCATTAGGAATCCGGAGTTGGTTACGAGTCTCGCATGTTTGCATGACACAAGACGCCCAAGAAGAGTCACAGAAAGATCCCCTTTCTCTGTACCCAGGAGAAGGGCCAGTTGGAACAGCCAGAGTCAGGCCCATAGGGCTCTGCTTGACGAAGCTTGTCCTCTGGGCTTCTCCTTTTGTGCCTGAAGCAATTTCTCCCATTCAAGCCGTCTTACAAGTTGCAAAGAGTTTCTTTGATGTTGCATCCTCACAAAAGCCTTGTGAAATAAGCCAAGAACATTGAGGCTCGCATTGGCTAAGGCTTCAGGCTGGAACTCCAGCAGCATGCAGATCGGAAGCTCAAGGCTGTTCTACCCCAGTGAAAGGATCGATGGTAAGGAGGTCCACGCCTTCCAATCTAGGATAGCAAAGGTGTGGGAGGAACTTAGAAAACAACAGAGAACCCACAGGATCTTCCGTAGAGAGGCGCAGAGCATCAGAAGCAAGAAGATGTAGGCATCTCGAGCCTTCCTGCCCCCAACACGTCGCCCCCCCCCCCCACTCCCTAGCCCTGTGGTAGGGCTCTGGAAGCTCCGCCTCACAACTCCCTGGCAGGTCTCCTGGCAGGGGTGCCAGTGCTGTGAGTAGTGACCAGTCACCGGAACGGAACGGACCCCAGTGCCTCCTGCTTGTGCTTTGTAGTCTCCTCCTCGCTATTCTGTTGCTAGCCGGCCTTAATCTGGTGGCAAGCTCTGCATCCTCAAGCTCCTCACCCCGTGCCAAGAAGTCTCCTGTGAAAGTGAGCAAACATCGAGGTGGCTCACCCCTCCTTACCCAGCTTAGCTGTAAGCTCCGGCTGGGTGCTCCCAAGGTGAGGAGGGCTAATAGCGCCTGCTGCACGGCCAAGACATAGCTCTTCTCAGAAATGCGCATGTTTCCCCCAGCTGATGGCATTATCTGTATCCCCCAGGAGCTCGGCACACTTCACTGTACCTTCTTTCTACTTTTGGATTTTCCTTCTAAAGAGGTCTCTAGGCTTTAGTAGAGTAAATAAAAGGGACACAGGGACAGGAGCAAGGAAGCAAAGCCCTCGTAGCTATTATTGGTCAAACCAAAGTGCCTGCCCCCCCATCTCTCAGCCTTCAGAGTGATGCACCCGAGGGATAGAGAAGCCAAGATGCAATTGTGATTACCCGGAATGTTATGATTTATAGTTTACAATGTCTTTTAAAATCTTCAAGTACATTTTAGATATTATTTCATTTGATCCTCACAATAAAACTATGTCTGGTACAAAGGAGATGCAAAGACTGCTTCTTTTTCCTTCCTTTCAATGAGGCTGGAATGTGGAAATACTACTGTCTCTACAGATGAGCAAGTCAGCCTCATAGGTATTCAAAAATCCAAATAAAGACATTGTAGCCGACCGAGACTCAGATACAGCTCTCCTAGAGTCCTGGGATGCCTGAGTGGGCCCACTTCCTCCTTAGCCCTTCACCCAGATAGTCCTGCTGGGCCCCAGCTTTTCAGCATCTTGAATAGGCTCATGCTCATTATTCATAGACTCGGTTCTAAGCATTTTAAATCCATCAACTAATCATAAAACACCGAGGTAAGTGTCAGCATTATTCCCATTCTCCATGAGGAAGCTGTAATGGGTGGCACTTAGGAGCTTGGTCCAGAGCGATGTCTGCAAGAGTAGCAGTGTTTGAGCTTTGCCGGTGCGGCCCCTGGGCCTGGGCCCTTCATCACTGCACCTCCATCTTCACTTCTTTCCAAGTGCCTGCTTCTCAGACTTCAGTAAGTCCCTTGAAGGCAAGGACTTTTTTTTTTTTTTTTTTTACTCCTTGTTCCTCAGCCCCAAGCATGACATCTGGCACAGGGTATATAACCAGTAACTATCTGCTGAAGAAATGCCTGGGTAGCGAAGTGAGGAAGGAAGCTGGAAGAAAGCAGGCCATCTGCTAAAGCTTAAAACCCCAGCGCTGAGCTCAGGTGGAGCTCAGTGGAGGAGCATTTGCTTGGCAAGGGGGCCAGAGGTTCAAGCTCCAGCGCTGAGTATAAAAAACAAAAACAGAAATCCCAGGGCTGTAGATGTAGTCTTGGAAGTTGTAGCCCTGGTAGTTGGTGGAATATTTAGCAGGCAAGCACCAGCAAGTACCAAGTCCTAGGTTCTATCCCCAGCCGAATAGAATCGGGAGTGCTGGTGAGGAGGATCGCACCAGAGGAAGGGGAATGTGTATTTAATAATCCCACACTAGCTCCCAATAGGGTATAATAATGTGCTCTTTATTAAAGGGGAACTCATAGATCACAATGAGGAACAGGAATGGAATCCAGCATACAGGTGTGGCCAGCGGGGAGAGAGTGAGTGGGCAGACCCACACGCCTTTTGGTACCCAAGGCCACGCCCAACCTGGTCCAGCCTCTCACAGGCCATGGGCTGAAGGAGGTTCTCCATTAAGCTGGCACAAATGTTGCAGTTGTCAGGAGGTAGAAGCAGGAGGATGAGATGTTCAAGGCTAGCTTATGTGCACTTGGGAGACAGAGACAGGCAGATCTCTGTGAGTTCAAGTCCAGCCTGGTCTACAAGGCAAGTTTCACCACAGCCAGGGCTACACAGCGAACCCCTGTCTCACAAACACAAAGCTCAGAGCTAAACCGATGACGTCTTTCTTCTGACTCTACCTAAGACATGAAACGACAAGCACAGATTTTTGCTTCCAGTCCGTCCGCTTGTTGCTGTGACTGGCTCTCCCGCAGAGCTTGTCCTGGCACTTGACGACCAGTGCATGGCAAGAGCCCGACCTGCGCTGTCTCCAGGCTCTGGGGCTACCGTTTGGGTCAGCGTTTAGAACATGAAGTACCCCACGGACACTGGAAAGGAGACCCACAGCCTCTGTGCTGGGCTAGAATCAATGCTGAGGACTTCCCAGGTCCCCGAAGGGACCAGCTGCTTGCTCAGTCTGGGACAAACCCAAGCACATGCCCACAAAGGGCTGCAAACTGCAAATTGAGATCTAATATGAGCCATCTGGTCTGGTGAAATGGCCAACGGGAGGGACAGGGGCCTGGAACCTTCCCAGAAGTAGGACGTGATGACTCAGCTCACCCAGAACAAAAGCTTCTAAGGAAATCCTTTGGAACAGGCCAAACTGAACCTTCCTGAGCAGCCAGGATGGGGACTCTATCTAAAGTGACCCCGGGGGCAGAGCTATGAGACCCACGGTCCCTGAGCATGACCCTGGGGCAGGTAAATCCGCATTGCTTTCGAGAAGGAAGCGTATGGAGTCCCAGCATCATTCCAGCAGGCCAGTGAGAGGGCTCAGTGGGTAAGGGCAGCGGCTGCCAAGCCTGATGACCTGAGTTTGACCCCTGAGACCCACACGGTGGAAGGCGAGAACGGACTCCAGCAAGTGGTTCTCTGACTTTTCCAAGCTGCGGCATGACGCCTGGGCGCATGTATGCACAAATAGATTTTGAAATTTATTTTTTTATTCATTCATCTAATTAATTAATTGTTTTTGAAACAGGGTTTCTCTGTGTAGTTTTGGGGCCTGCCCTGGAACTAGCTCGTTAGACCAGGCTGGCCTCGAACTCACAGAGATCCTCCTGCCTCTGCCTCCTGAGTGCTGGAATTAAAGGCATGCGCCACCACCATCTGGCTCTGAAATATATATATATATATATATATATATATATATATATATATTTTAAAATGAATAATTATAGAGCCACCAAAGGAGTGATGAAAAATGTCAGACTGGGTAGGGGCCAACAGCTTCGCCTGGATTTGGGACACTTTAGCCTTGGTCCGGGAGAATGGCTTTCTGGTGTCTTCTAGACAATCACTGTTGCGATGGGGGTGGGGAGGAGAGCCGACCAATCACCAGGTCTAATTATCCTCCTCCAGCCGCTTTCCTGGCAGCAATTGTCAAGACTTTTGCCAAAACTTTACTTCACCAATACCGGGATCCAAAGAGCCCCAAGTCACAAGGGGAAGGTTCTGCATCCCCGAGAAGCCGTAAAGACTGCCTAACACCAAGACCTGGGCACCAGAGGTCAACTCTGTGAGCTTCAAAGGGACGCTCCTCTTTAGCTCCTCTAGGCCCAGCAACTGGATGGAGGAGAGACGGTGGGGCCAGCCACTTGGAATGGCACCAGAAGTTGACACAACGGGAATCAGCACACTTGCCCTGGTCCCCCATCACCGCACCCCAGGAAGTCAGGAGGCATCTGGAAGGCCTGTTTGTGCTTGCAGCGAGAGTGTCTAGGTCAGGGCTTGCTTAGAGCTGAGGTGGTGTGAGCCTCACAGCTGAGGGCAGCTGGAGATGGGCCAGGGGCTGGCAGGGGCAAGCCAGTGCTCTCAGAGCACCTTGGGGTGACCCCCTACCTCCTTGCCTTGCCACAGCTTAGCCCGAGACCTGTTTAACACCTTCTGCTGGGATCAGAGAGCTCACTCTTGGAGGGTGCCTGGGGCTGCTGGGGCTTTTTTGGCTGGTTTAAAAATGACTCAGTTCTAGAAACCCAGCTGCCTCCGGGGGCCTGAACTTGCTGAGCAGGGTTGTGGGGAAAAGCCAAAGGGTCAGTCTTCAGGGCTCCAATCCTGCAGCCCCAAGGAGAGTAGGCTGGGAAGTTATGAGAACTGAACGGAAGCAGGCAGACTTTAGGCTGTGCTGAGAACAGGTAATATTCCGTGGCTGGGTTCAGAGGTTATAGCGGTGGTTGTCAACCTTCCTAGTGCTCCGACTCTTTAATACAGCTCCTTAGGTCGTGGTGACTCCCAACCATAAAGTTACTTCTGTGGCTACTTCCTAACTGTAATTTCGCTACCGTTATGAACCGTAATGTAAACATTTTTGGAGATAGAGTCAGAGGGGTCGTGACTCACAGGTTGAGAAGCACTGGGGCATGGGCTATTCGTTAATCCACATATTTTCTCCATCCCCACTTCATGCAGAAGGAGGCCTTCTAAGCAGCCTGGCTTTCCACTGAGATGGAGAAGGAAGATTGTGCCATGAGAAGCAAAATTAGGCGTGTTTCACAAGCCTTACCCCCCCCCCCCCCACACACACACAGACAGCTCCATGGATCTCAACGTTCATGTCAACATCGCCGGGGCGACAGGATTTCTCTCAATCCGTGACGAAGAGGAATGTTTCTGCTAGCACTGTCATCTTGGGCACTGTAGAATACTTAGAGGACAGGACTGTCTGCTGCGTGGCCCGTCTGGTGGGTGATGTGAGGAAGGAAGAGGCGCCAAGGAAAGCACCTGGGTGGAGAGGTTGACAAGGGACGGAAGAGGCTGGGGAACTGGGCCCGGGGCCTCTCGAGGCTGAATGGGGAAGACGCCACAGCACACTCTACCCACCATCACTCCACCCCCTTATCTTGTCCATCTACGCTGCCACAGTCACAGGGAGCCTGGTGGTCGGAGGTTTCAAGCCTTCTCTTGCTCGGTAGCCCTCCATGTGCTGCATGCTGCAGCCCCAGATACCATGCTGCTAAATATGTTGCCAGGTTAGTCCCAAGCCTCAAAGCAGCGAGGTGGGAGGACCTTCCCCAGCTCAGTGCCAGTTCTCTCTGCCCACTCCAAGGCCCTCTTCATCAAAAGGTTATCTTGGCCAGTGAGGTCCTTGTGTATTCCCAGGAGCCCCTCCCCTTCACTAACCATGCCTGTGGCTGTGTTCCTGCTCACCCATCCTTGTATTAGAAAGCCTGACCATAACCTGCCTTTCCCTCCAGACTCTAGTTCCTTGGCAGGGCTTGTGCCAAATGACTCAGAAAACCCAAACACTACCATGACCTTACCGTGTGCCCTGCCCCTGTCCCCCCAAACCCAAGAAAGCTCTTACACTGGGGAGACGCCAGGGAAGGGTCCACTGACCCTTAGGACTGAATGGCCAAGGACTTGACAGCTGGGAGCTATCAGGATCCCACAGCCTCAGTTCTCCAGGCCACCCAGAGGGTTTCCACAGCCGAGTGGAGCCTGCTGCTGAGTGGGGATGTCATCTGATTCATTAATTAAAGCAAACACTGTTCATCCAGCGCTCCGGGGCATGGTTTAAAAAGAGAAACCAGAACATTTAACATTTGATAAAAATAGCATTTGTCAGTCCAGAGGTAACCAAAGTTTTACTTGGTCCCTTCGGTCCAGGAGCACCCCCACCCTGTCCCCTGTTCCCACCTTCCCTACCACGCTTCTCTGTTGACCAGGGAATCCCTGCCAGAGTTTGCTAATTGGGTTAATGGAGTGACTGTGTAATTGTTCTCTGCCCACAGCCCAGCCCCTCCACTGGCTGCTTTCCACTACCTGCCTCCCACCACTTCCAGGAGCGCTTACTTGCAACAACCTTCCATTGTCGTCCACATCTGGGACCTGGGGCTTAAGTGAAGCTCCCTACAGCAGAGGACAGAAAACGCTGCTATTTTGGTTTGTGTGGTCCACAATGGGGCCATTCTGCGGGGTTTCTGGGCAGTGCGGGGCTACCCAGGGAGAGGGGAAATCGGAGCTGAGCAGCGATGGGACCCAGGCCAGAGAACAAGAGGGACGGGCTGAAGGGAGGTGACTGCCAGGGTCAAATCCCGACCTTTTCTCCCAGCTACTGGGATTTGAATTTCATTTTAATCAGATGCAGATGAAACCTATGGGCTGAGCCTCAGGAATCTCAGGGCCTCACCTTTGACCTCTGGCCTCTAGAACAAGCAGCTTGTACCAAAGGAGACAGCTAAGGGTGGCCTTGCTTGTCTCTGAGGTTTAGTTAGAACCTCTTTGTGCTCAACACCCTTGGGAAAACACCACCCCACACCCTCAAACACTCCAAGGCTTTTTCTCCTGTTGTTTTGGGTGTGTGTTTAGTTTTGTTTGAAATCTGGTTCACTTAAAGAATGGTTACTTGTTCAAATCATGAAAATGTCAGCATTCTTGGGGCGGGTCGAAGATGAATAGCTGGAGGCAGCCTTCCAGCCCTGAGGTGCCACCTAGACCTGCTGTACCTCCATTCTGCTCCCTAGCCCCTGGGCTCGGATGCCCTGAAGGCTCCTGTTGACTGCCCTTGCTGCCATTCCCTTCCTATTCCTTCTTTCCTGCCCAGGTCTCAATACACTCTTGGGGCAGCTCCAGGGTTCTGAGTGATGGATCTGGCTGGCTGCATAGTTCAGAAGTAGAGAATAGCCTATTCATGTGCAAGACCCAGGGTTCTATCCTCAGCACTCAGAAATAAAAAATAGATAAAAACACGCCGAGCTTGTAATTCTAGCACTCAGCAGGCAGAGACAGGAGGCGTTCCAGGCCAGTCAAGGGCTCAAATCAAGACCTTGTCTCAAAACACCAAACACAGAAAAAAGCCCACCACTATCGCAGCAAAAACGAACCAATACATAAATAAAATACAGGAACTACTGAATGTGGGTCTTTGAAGATCAGCCTTGTGCAGAAGCATAAACTTCTAGGGTCCTTCGAACACGCGTTGAAAGCTTATGTTGTCCTGGTTCCTGATTGGTTGACCTCCTGAGTCGCCCAAACTCCTGAGAAGGCAAGAGTAAGACCTTTGTGGAACCGTCAGTGTTGTGCGCCCCCTGGTGGAGGTGCTCCATCAATGCGCATTTCGACTTTCAGGTAAATTTGACTGACCTCACCCACGTGTGCTCTCCCTCTCCCAGTAGCTTGTAAGCGCCCGGTGCGCCTCTTTGCATTCTCGAAGGCTCAGCTACTTGGATGATGGCAGACCCAGGAATAGGTGCGCTCAATAAGTAACTACTACTGGATTGGAAATTGCTGGCCAAGGTTTTCTGGTGAAACGAAGTGCCAGGATGGGGGGGGGGGGGGCGGGAGGTTGGGTGACTAAGGAGTAAACCAATGACGAGACAGGAAAGTGTACAAATGGCAGTGTACGCACTAAGGGCCAAGAGAAGGGTAAAGAAGCTTATGCTTCCGGGAGGCAGCCCAAGGCTGATTGATCTCCGTGGATCCACATTCGGTAGTCCCTGGATTTTGAGCACAAGGCAAACATCTTCCAGCTGAGTTCCTGCTGCTTGGAGCCTGCTCTCTCTTCAGGAAGGGCTGAAATCTGCGCCAGCAGTTGGCCTGGATCGATTGCACAGCACTGCCCTCCTCTGGACAGAGCCAAGGCTGCCTGCGTCCTGCTGTGAGGCCTCGCTCAGGTTTCCTTCCCTCCTCCTGGACAAACAGGTTTTTCAGTGGGACTCTCAGAGCAGGTGTTAACCCGGCCTGCCTGAATCCCTGAAACCTGGGAAGGTGGAAGAACAAAGCCTCCCTTGACTGCTGCTGGCACACAGTGGGCTCTATAAATATTTAATTCGGGAAAATAAACAGAGCCACACACATTCTTGGCATGCCAGCGGCACTTGGGACCATTATAATGCCCATTGGAGGGAGAATTAATTGAGGGACCCACACCTGTTCTCGGTCTAGAACAGTTCCAGCCCTGTTTGTGGAAGACAAACCATGGGGAACAGAGAGGGACAAAAGTCCAAGCAGAAGAAAAGAGCTCAGGAACAGTCATTCCGCTCCAGAAACAACTGAGATTCTTTTCTCCTTTGAAGTGAAACTCGGGACCTCCTGCACACCAGGCAAACCAATGAACAACAGTCCGGATCCGCCTTGACCCTTTGAGAGCTCCTTCCTTCCCTCTCTTATCAGCCATATAAGTGACTGTTCCTGTTGCTGAGATAAAAGACCCTGTCAGAAGCAACTTAAGGAAGGAATTAGGTTGGCTCACAAGTGTTGGGCCCATCAAGGCAGGGAAGGCAGTGTGGGGGAGTTTGAGGTGACATTTGTTGTTGTTGTAGGACATTTGACCACACTGTGTGAAGATGTGTCTGTCCTTCCTTATCTGCCTAAAGCACCTTCTGATTGGTTTAATAAAGAGCTGAATGGCCAGTGGTTAGGCAGGAGAGGATAGGCAGGACTTCCAGGGAGAGAGAGGAACTGGGGAGAAGAATCTGAGAGGTGGGAATTTGCCCCGGAGACAAGGAGGAAGTTAATGTATTGTACAAGGTGACAAGCCATGTGACAGAACACGAATTAATACATAAGGGTTAATTTAACTTACAAGAGCTAGTTGGGAACAAACCTAAGCTTAGGCCAAGCTTCCATAATTAACAATAAATCTCCGTGACATTATTCGGGAGTTAGCAGTCCAAAGAAAGTTCAGCTACCACTGACACATCACATTCAAAGTCAGAAAGCAGAAAATATATAGGCCTGGCTGTCCTAGAACTTGTTATGTAGACCAGACTGACTTCAAACTCACGGAGATCTGCTTGCTTCTACCTCCCAAGTGTGTATCAAGCCCGGCTCACTTTGTCCTTTTTATACAGTCTGGGAGCCGAGCCTGGGAAATGATACTGCCCACAGTGGTTGGGTCTTCAAACCTCAATTAACCTAATAAATACCCCCCAAGATCCTCCAGATACACCCCCTGCACCCCATAGTCTGTCTCCCAAAGGATTCTAGATCTCATCAAGTTCACAGCTGAGATTAGCCATCACACCCCAGGGAAGCTTTATGGTAAAAGATAAAGAACTAAAGATAAATAGCAGGGGCTGGAGAGATGGCTCAGAGGTTAAGAGCACTGGCTGCTCTACCAGGGGTCCTCAGTTCAATCCCTAGCACCCACATGGTGGCTCACAACCATCTGTAATGAGATCTGGTGCCCTCCTCTGGCATGAAGGCATACATGCAGGCAGAACACTATATAATAAACAAATAAATCTTTTTTTTTTTTTTTTAAAAAAAAAGACAAGTAGCAGACAAAGCCAGGGTCTATCCACTCTCAGGAATCAGAATGTTCTAGCCCTGGCTGTGGCAAACTTGCTGTCTTTGTGTGTAGGTATTTGTAAACCTGCCTTTTTGTCTCTGCTCCTGATCCTGGCCTCATTACCCTTAAAACAGCATAATGCCTTACTTGTAAGAAGTATGCAACTCATAGTTACTGAATTCTTGGATCTAAAAAGTAGTGTATGAATGATGATAATAACTTGCAATGGTAATAAGTCTTAAGGAAACAGGTATTACATCTATTGTTTTAGACTTTTTTTTCATTTTGTTTTTTGAGACAGGGTTTCTCTGTAGCTTTTGGAGCCTTCCTGGAATGAGCTCTTATAATCCAGGTATTATTATAATTTGCTGAGAAATTGTTTTTGTCTCTCAAATGTAATTCTGGGGTTAGCCCAGGATCTGGCCCTCAAATGTATGGCCTAATAAGAGCTGTCAAGGGCCTTTCGCCAGAAGGATCCAGGGAGCAATAACTTGATTCCTGGGGCCTTGTTACTATGCCTCTAAAGTAGTTGGGAAACCCTGATCTAAAGCCTTTTGAAGGATACATTTTAGACATGGAAGAGGGGGGTTGGAAATGTAGGTGACCTGGCATGGAACCTGTTGATCTGCTTGGTTGTGCCCATGAGAGATGCCAGAGTGGTATTTTTGGTGGACCTTGTGGTGTGTAATGGCCAGGTGGCTTCTCGAAGGGACCAAAATCCCAGGAGCATGTTTATCCAAGGTATTACAGGCACCAAGGAGGCCCTTTTCTCTCCAACTGCCTGCGTGGCTATGGGTCACAAAGAAATCACGGGCTGTCTCTGGTAAATATGTCTCATTCTTGCCCCCAGCCAGAGGGTTCTGCTCTTGGGACGGATGTGGAACTCCTCAGAATGATGCAGATTCTCTGCCTTCCACGAAGTTCGCTATTGCGCATTGAAAGTCTGCCTTGTTTCCATCAAACTGCTACTGTTTATAACCAGGGAGCTCAAGGAGGTGGGGGAAGCTCTTGGATCTGGGTTAGTACCACAGGAAGGTTGACTGTTCCTCATGGGAATGTTAGAGACAGTCCTTGGGGTTGTGATAAAATGACTAACGAAAGCTGCCTCAGAAGGAAAAGCTTATCTGGGCTCAGCGTGGGGTACACAAATGTGAGGCTGCTGGCCACACTACTTCAGGTCAGGAGGCGGAGAGATAAATATGGGTGATCAGCTCACTTTCTCCTTCACTGACAGTCTAGGACCCCAGCCCATGGAATGGAGCCACTCACATTTCAGACAGATCTTCCCCCCCTTGATTACCTTATCTAGAAACTCTCTCACAAACAGTGGTTTGTATACTTGGTGACCACCACTGGCAGCAACGTTTTATAGTAAGCTCAGAAGCTTGGTTTTGCTGATTCTGCCATGGAGAGATAAGCACCTGTGCATCACGAGGACTCCAAAGTTTGGATTAAACATGCAATACTACACTATGCCCTTTCACTTACATGTATATGTAAAAGAGGGTTTAATAAAATCAGGGGAGTTAATGCTGGGACAAATCTAAGAGATCTGGGGCATTAGGGGGTGAATATGATTAAAATATATACATGCATGAAGATATCATAATAAAACCCATTATTATATATACTACTAAAAATATAAAAAAAATCCTCCTCTTCCCTGAGGATCATTTGCTGGACTGTCTCTCTTTCTTCTTCTTCTTCTTCTTCTTCTTCTTCTTCTTCTTCTTCTTCTTTCTTCTCCTCCTCCTCCTCCTCCTCCTCCTCCTCCTCCTCCTCCTCTTCTTCTTTATGGCTTCCACTGCCCAACATATATGTCCCTTGTTCTAAGGATGTGGGTCCCTAACTTAGAGCCTTCTTCAACATCTAATCCCCTTCTTTTTCATCTGTGACTTTAACCTTTGTATAGATGATGCAACTTCAGATTTCCTTGAAGTTCCATGCCCCTCCCCCCCATAACGTATTTAGCTTGGATGCCATGATGGTCTCTTGCTAGGACCATCGCCATTCTTATTTATTTGCCATTTATTTATCGACAGGGTCTCGATAAGTAGCTCAGTTTGACCTTGGGTTCACTAAATAGCCTGGACTTCCCTCAGACTCATGACATAAAGATCTGTCTAGTCTTGGTGGCACAGTCCCAGCTACTCAAGAGGTCGAGGCAGAGAACATTCCAGTCTGGGCAATAGAGAGAGATATTCTGTTTCAAACAAACAAACAAACAAACGAATGAACAATAGTAAAAAATAAAGAACAAAAAGAAAAAACAAAGAAAAATATAGGCAAGAGGGAGGGTAAGATGGGGGAGAGAGAAAATTGGGGTTATAACTGAATGGTAGGGACCTTGTCTAGCATGAGCAATCCCCAGCACTGTAAAAACAAAACAAAACAAAACACTGCTTAAAGCTGTCCAACGGAGAAGGAAAAGCAACTTATAGTAAAAGAAAGTATATTTGTGGGGCCAGGAGTGAGGGTAGAGGGAATGAATATAAGAAAGCATGAAGGAGATTTCTGGAGATGAAAAATGTCCCATAAATTTATTATGACATTAGGTATATAGGGATATACTCCGTGGGCGTGTAATGTGTGTGTATGTCTTCCTTCAAAATTCATGAATGTATATTGTTAAAACCAATGTTTACCACACATAAAATATACCCCAATAAAGTTTATTGTAAAAACTATCCTGTGTCACGCATTGCCTGGAGTAAACGGGTCAATTTTCTTTCTTCCTTTTTTTAGATTTATGGGTGTTTTGCCTACGTTTGTGTTCGTGTAGCACCTGTGTGCCTGGTGCCCATGGAAGCCAGAAAAGGGTGTTGGATTCTCTGGAACTGGAATTGCCGACAGTTGTGAGCTGCCATGTGGCTGCTAGGACTTGAACTCAGGTCCTCCAGACTAGCAGTCGGTGCTGTTCACTGTTGAACCCAGGCTCAAATTTCCTTTCTAGCAGATGCCACGAGGTGGCTTCCTTCGCTCCTTGCTTCTTCTCTTCCTCCATTCCCTAAACACTGTTCACATTAAGTAAGCTGCGGATCTAAAATGTGCTTGAGGTGTTTCGCCCTTCCCTGCTCACCTACTCAGCTTTTATTACCTCTGTGAGCCTCACTCTTTCTTGCTCCATTTAACCAATACAAAGATCTACTACAGAAAGTTTTTGTTTGCATTCCTGTTGTCTCCCCAACTCCTTGACTGGGCTGTAAGTGTGACAGATGGGCCTTGTCATCACCACGACTGTAACTTGGGTGCCTGGTCACAGAGCTGCTCCTTGTGAAGCAGAGCCTGATTTTTTAGCATCAATCACAGTCGGGAAAGAAGGCAGGGGCACAGTCACCACCCCTCCAGGCCTGCAGGCGGCGCTGTGGCAGCCGCCGGCCTCTCCTCGCTCCCGACGTCTCCAAGCGGAGGCCCCGCCCCTCGCAGGATGCCTCCTGCCCATTGGGCCGGCGCGGCCGAGGCTGACCAATGGCGTGGGCGCTAGCGGGCCTCCATCTTTGTACGCCGGAGCTCAGCGCCGTGGGCGGTTGCGGAGGGAGGTGGGAAGCCGGGGATCCTGCCCTGCTATTTTCTCAGTGTCCTCGTCTCTCGCTGCCCGAAGCCGCGATGCCTCAGTTCCAGACCTGGGAGGAGTTCAGCCGCGCGGCCGAGAAGCTCTACCTCGCCGACCCCATGAAGGTGAGTCACTAGCCGGGACGGGGGTCTCCTGCGCCTGTGATGCGGCTTTAGCACAGGCAGGAAGCAGCGTCTGTCCTCGTTCTCACTGCGCCTTCTGTGTCCTTCCGTCTCCTCCCGTCTGACTTGGGACCCAGTGAGGCTGCGACAGTGTCCACAGGACAGAGCCATTTCCACAGCGGTGGACTCTGCAGTGGCCTGCACCCGAGGAACTCCTAACTTCCGCTATGGCTTTGGTTGGTTTACGTGTCGCTAAGGCTGGTGCTCCGCCCCTGCACCTTCTCTTTCCTGTCCGTCACTTATTTTGGTGCTCCCTTCCCTTCCCTCAAAGGCGTGAGAGTGCCTAATGTTTATATAACACGAGCTGTTTTTTTAAAGCTATATATCGGGGCTGGGGAGAGGCTCAGCATGCGGAACTCATAAAAATGGAAAGAAAGAACCGACCCCCCAAACTTGTCTAACTACACATCATACACACGCACATGCGCGCACACACAAATAATAAATAAAAATTATAAAATACATTGGTGCTGGCAACTTGTTTGCCATTTCTTCAGTTGAGCAACATGCTGGAAGGTGTAACAAGATTTTGTCCAGAGGGCCTGATACAACAGGATAAATTTTTTAATTTAGTAAAAGAACGGTAAAGGATATACAAGCACACAGAAGGACTGTACTTGTAAGAATGTGGTGGTAGCTGTAGGGAAATGAAAATAGAAGTGACAGAGTTGTGGTGATCAAAACATGTCTAGAATAGACAGGAGAGGAAGAACCTTACGTTTCTACCAGGTGACACAGTCTGTTGGCCTACGGACTTCTGCTTCCTTAAAACCTTCTGTTAGTTTTTCACTTTTCCCCCGACTGGGGAGGGATGTAGAGCATGAACCTCATTCTCAAGTTCCAAGATGATTTGCTCTAAGAGCTTGAACTTAAGTCCAAACTGTGACTCTGAACCCCAGCCCATCTGATCCGTGCAGGGCTAAAGAAGACAGCTTGTCCGGTCTCGGGAATGTTTGCAAAGATTGTGCCTTCTCTCCCCAGCGCATTTACCACGGAGCCCATACATATCTTCTCACCCTTTATCACACTGATCCGCATGGCGTAAACGGAAGTGCTGTTGCTGGTGGGCTGAAGAAGAGACCGTTAGTTGGGCCTGTCTTCCTTCTAGTCCTTTACAGTCCTGTCCCTGCTGTCTGAAAATAGAGACACCCAAGTGTCCTCTGCTTAAAACCAGCTTGGCAGTGGTGGTGATGCACTCCTTTAATCCCAGCACTTGGAAGGCAGAGGCAGGCAGATTTCTGGGAGTTTGAGGCCAGCCTGGTCTACAGAATGAGTTCCAGGACAGCCAAAACTACACAAAGAAACCTTGTCTTGGGCAGAAGTTAAGAGCATTGCCTGTCTTCCAAAGGTCCTGAGTTCAATTCCCAGCAACCACATGGTGGCTCACAACCATCCGTAATGGGGTCTGGTGTCCTCTTCTGGCCTTCAGGCAGAATATTGTATACATAAAAAAAAAAAAAAAAAAGAAACCTTGTCTCAAAAACAAACAACGAAGACCAAAACTTCCCCCAAATTGTTCTTCATTGATTACTGAATTCTCACCCACTCATTTCTAGACTTGCTGAAGCCAAAGAATGAATTAGATCTTTATTCAGAACGCTGCTTTCGACAACGTTTTAAAAATGATTTATTTATTATGTTATAGAGTGTTCTCCCTGCATGTATGCCTGCAGGCTAGAAGGCACCAGAACTCATTACGAATGGGTGTGAGCCACCGTGTGGTTGCTGAGAATTGAACTCAGGACCTCTGGAAGAGCCACCAGTACTCTTAACCACTGAGCCAACTCTCCAGCTCCTAACCTTCTTTATAGGAAAACATGTGTTTTTCAAAGCCACTTCCTAAGAAAAGTGGCTTTTGCCCCTTTCCCACTATAATCTACTTTTCTCCTTTAGTATTTTTTACCAGTATCTTTCTTTCTAGAACTTTAATTCATTCTGTCTGTGTCGGATTATTTTGGTTTGCAGAACTCAAAGTCTTTGAGTGGAACCTTGAGTTTTTGTCTCTGTGACCCAGCTGACAATGGATACCCATCTTATGGTACCATTAGCCCCGTAACTCTCCATGAAGACAATGAGTGTTTTTAGTCAACAGTCAAAATCCCACATTGTTGTCTTGCTTAGTTTATCTTTCAAATAAAATTGGTTTCTCTTTGTTCCTACAAACTAAATTTCAAAAATGTAATAGTTCAGTGAGTAGGTTAGGTACTGTAAACATAGGTAGCTATTTTATATTCTGGGTGAGTTCCTCCTCTGTTGTCACCCAGACAAACCTCTTAGAGGTGTAACTCTTAAGACCCCAGCAGGGCACGGTGCAATTGGACGAGCTACAGGTTGCCATGCTGAAACCACTTTAAATTTGTGGGCTTTTGGAATTGGCTCGGGGCAGGAAAGGGCTGACGATCCTTAGTGTTTTGGTTTTAAAGTTACCTAAACGGGAGTTACTGATAGCGAAATGCTGACTCTGCCTCGGTCGCTGTGTTTGCATTCATCACCGAGAGAAAGAAACGCTCACAGAAGCTGAAGTTTGGGCTGCTGTTATAGCGGTGTGCTAATGTCCAGATTACATCGTGGCTACTGAAGTCTAGAATTGTGAGCAATGGGAAGTGTCCCGTGACACAGTGCTCACTGTTGTGAGTGATCCTGGCTTTGGGAAGCCATGGGGACCTTCCAGGTGGATCCGCTCAAGGTAACAGAGCCTCCCTCGTGCTTGTGATAAAGATGGCATGTGCTGAGGAGTCTGACCTGCCTTCTTGGGGGAGGTGCACAGGTGGAAGGTGCGGCGGACTGCCCTCGGCCCGGTTTCCTGAGGGATGTAGTTGGACTTCAGCCATTCCTGCTTCTTACCACCCCCTTCCTTTCATCTGTTTTACTAACAAGAGTGCCAAGCCACCTCACAGACATTCCTTGATGTGTGTATTGGGAATTTTAGTACATTTCTTCAAACTAAAAATACAGTACCCAACTTTAAAAACAAAAGGTTGATTTTTGCTTTTTTAAATAGGGCTGGGGAGACAGCTCTGTGAGGAAAAGGCTGTGTGAGCATGGGAGCCCAATGTTGAACTCAGCCCCTGTACAGTCTGGGCATGGTGTACATCTGTGACTCTAGCCCTGAGTGGCTAGAGAGTAGGAGGGTGGCAGTAGATTCACTGGCCACCAGCCTAGCCAGTCAGTGAGCTCCAGGTTCATTGAGAGACCCTCTCAAGAATGAAAATGGACAGGGCTGGGGAGGTGGCTCTTGCAGAGGGCCAAGGTTTGGTTTTCAGCACTGTACCCAGATCGCAGCTCACAACCACCTGTAACTACAGTTCCAGGGACCCCAGCACCTTCTTCTGGCCTCTGCTGGTACTAGGCACTCATTGTGGTGCACAGACATACATGCAGGGAAAGTGTCTAAACACATAAAATAAAAAGTCTTTAAAAACAGAGTGAATAGAGCACATAGCTCTGCGTACGTGTGCACATATGTACCATGTACACACATCTAAAGCATAAGTAGAACAGATGTAATGGAACTAACGGCTGGCTTTTCCCTTTACCTCATGTCAGTGAAGAGGCTATAGTGGAAGCGCTTTCTCGGGTGTCTGGGGCATTCACTCTAAAGAGCTTTTGCACGATTGATGAAATTGTGTATGCATAGTGCTATCTATTTTGCTCTTTTTAAGTAAGTAATTTTATTGCAGGTACGCGTGGTTCTCAAATACAGGCACGTTGATGGGAATTTGTGTATCAAAGTAACAGATGATTTAGTTGTAAGTATACATTTTTATTTGTTTTGGGGGTTCTGAGTTTGTTTCCTTGAAGTTGTTTATTTAGAGTTCATGCAGATGACCAATCTAGGGTACTTATTGTGCATGCATTCCATAGCGAAGAACTTCATTCTTCTTTTGGTTTTCGAGACAGGGTTTCTCTGTAGCCTGGGCTGTCCTGAAACTTGCTTTGTAGACCACGCCGGCTTCGAACTCACCAAGATTCGCCTGCCTCTGCCTTCAAGTGCTGGGACTAAAGACATGTGCCACCACCATCTGGTTAAAGCTGTTCTTTTAGATTCAGGAAGTAACTGAACTTGCTTCATGAAGGCAATGTGCCAGCAGTGGCTAACAGTTGCTTTCTTCAGGCCTTAAGCCAGAAAAACATAGAGACTAAAATTGAGCAGGTTTCCTTTCTCATGGTGAGAAATAAATCATAAATAGTAAATTTTATATATATAGTTTGTTGTTGTTTGAGACAGGTTTTTTTTTTTTTGGTTGATTTTTATTAAGCTCTACATTTTTCTCTGCGCCCCTCCCTACCTCTCCCCCAAGGTCCCCATGCTCCCAGTTTACTCAGGAAATCTTGTCTTTTTCTACTTTCTACTTCCCATGAAGATTAGATCGATGTGAGTCTCTCTTAGTGTCCTCATGTTGTCTAAGTTCTCTGGGATTGTGGTTTGTAGGCTGGCTTTCTTTGCTTTATGTTTAAAAACCACCTATGAGTGAGTACATGTGATAATTGTCTTTCTGTATCTGGGTTACCTCACTCAAAATGATGTTTTCTAGCTCCATCCATTTTCCTGCAGAATTCAAGATGTCATTATTTTTTTCTGCTGTGTAGTACTCCATTGTGAAAATGTACCACATTTTCCTTATCCATTCTTCAGTCGAGGGGCATTTAGATTGTTTCTAGGTTCTGGCTATGACAAACAATGCTGCTAAGAACATAGTTGAACACATGTCGTTGTGGCACGATTGAGCATCCTTTGGATATATACCCAAAAGGAAGGTTGTTTTCTAATTTTCTGAGAAATCGCCACACTGACATCCAGAGGGGTTGGACCAGCTTGCTTTCCTACCAGCAATGCAGAAGTGTTCCCTTTTCCCCACAACCTCTCCAGCATAAGTTATCATTAGTGTTTTTGATCTTGGCCATTCTTACAGGTATAAGATGGAATCGCAGAGTTTTTTGATTTGCATTTCTCTGATGACTAAGGATGTTGAGCATTTCCTTAAGTGTCTTTCAGCCATTTTAGATTCCTCGGTTGAGAGTTCTCTGTTTAGGTCTGTACTCCATTTTTTTTATTGGATTATTTGTTCTTTTGATGTCCAGTTTCTTGAGTTCTTTGTATATTTTGGAGATCAGACCTCTGTCTGATATGGGGTTAGTGAAGATCTTTTCCCATTCTGTAGGCTGTCGTTTTGTCTTGTTGAGAAACAGGGTCTTTCTATGTAGCTCTGGCTGTCCTAGAACTTGCTATGTAGACCAGGCTGGCCTTGAACTCCACAGGATGCTAGGATCAAAGGCACCATGCCTGGCTCCATAAATAATGTATTTGAAGCCACACCAGGGGCTTGTTCTTGTTTCTCCATTCCTTCTTCCTTCCCTCTGTGGCTTGCCCTTTGTGCCCTCCACCAGTCTGCTCCTGATGTGAGCGCCACCGTGCTGTGATGAGATCTAGCCCAGTGCTCTCATTAGTTCATGTTCATTGGATCTCTGCCACTTGCAGTATGAAGACCATTCTCTATGGGAAGTTTTAGCCCTTTGTAGCTTTATGTTGGCCTTGCTTTTCTGTGCTGTCTTTGCTGATTATTAGATGTTTCCCCGTAAATACTGTGCTTTATCAGTATTCTGACCTTGATTATCTTTTTGTATCACTTCTTCTAGAATAGTCCATTCGATTCCTACAGTCTAGTACTTTCTGTATTTGTGTCTGCTTACAGATTTGTACATTGGACTCCTATTTTTCTTCTGAGGATCTGACTAACTCTGAAGTCAAGTAACATTACTTCATTCATCCTTCCGAGTTAGCCTTCCAGCATGGAGCTTCTCACTCTTCATCTGGCTCCTCCTCTGTGGCTAGGAATGCTGTCAACCTGGCCAGAAACCTGGGCATAGTATTTGGTCCCTTCTTTTCTTTTATTGTTATGCCTACTGTTGGTTTATTTGAAGAAGTGGCATTTTGATCCCTGAACATGCCGTTCCTGCACTTGGCTAGGCGTCTGCACTTGCTAACTCAAGGCTTTCCTGCTTCTTCCTGTTGTCCCCAGCTGTCCATCTTCACTGATGCTCTTTCAGATTAGGACCATACTACTTGCCTGGTTTATTAGGATTGTCTCACAATAGTACCTGTGCATTTAGTTCATCCTGTGCACTGCCAGTGATCTTCCATACACACACATACACACACACACACACACACACACACACACACACATAAAACTTCCCTCCCATTTTTTTTGTTTTTAAATATTTATTTATTTATTTATTATGTATACAATATTCTGTGTGTATGCCTGCAGGCCAGAAGAGGGCACCGGACCTCATTACAGATGGTTGTGAGCCACCATGTGGTTTCTGGGAATTGAACTCAGGACCTTTGGAAGAGCAGGCAATGCTCTTAACCTCTGAGCCATCTCTCCAGCCCCTTCCCTCCCATTTTTCAAGGGCCATCTACATACTACATATGCACTACTACTGAGCATATCTCCAGGCCTGCCAGAATGACTTTTAAAAGTACTAACTCTCTTTAAAAAAAAAAAAATCCTTGACCTGCCACCCTCAGGTCCCTTCTGAAGTTTTTTCTGCATTGGATAAGAGACTATTCTCTCAAGTAGGAAATGTATAAATCTTGTAGCCCATGCTGGCCTGAACTTACTGTGTAGCTGAGGATGATCTTCAACTTTATTCACTTATTCTTGGTGTGTGGGTGTTTTGCTGCGTGTCTGCCTGTGTGCATGCCTGAAGAGGGGAGCTGGAACCCCTGGAACTTATAGACAGTAGGATTTAACTTGTCATTTTTGAGATGTTTCTAGAAGGAGTTTCTTTACATTTCATCAGCAGCAGTGACATTTAAAATAACTAAGGGAGCCAGGCGGTGGTGGCGCACGCCTTTAATCCCAGCACTCAGGAGGCAGAGGCAGGCGGATCTCTGTGAGTTCGAGGCCAGCCTGTTCTTCAAGAGCTAGTTCTAGGACAGGCTCCAGAGCTACAGAGATTCCCTTTCTTGAAAAACCAATAAATAAAATAATGGAGGGAAAGCAATTGTTGGATGTTTAGTGTGACTCCAGAGAGAATAGAGCAAAATAAGGGCAGATAAGACTCCCAGATATGTGACCACTCGCCTGCGTCCCTAATTACTAATATCTAGCTTTGCTTAGTTTTTGTGTCTTTAAATTTTCTGACAGTGTTTGGTGTATAGAACAGACCAAGCTCAAGATGTAAAGAAGATTGAGAAATTCCACAGTCAACTAATGCGACTTATGGTGGCCAAGGAATCCCGCAATGTCGCCATGGAAACAGAATGAATGGTTTGAAAAGAAGACTGTTTGTATGTTCTTGGGAAGTAAATAGCTTTTGAAACTGAGAAAGTGTTGGGAAGAAAATATTTATGTAACTGAGCTGTTGAGAACTGAGAGACCAGCTTGTGTTCTAAGGTTTGCTTTAGAGTGGGATGTCCGGGCTCTCAGTTAGAAGCCTTTATTTTTGGAAACTGAATAAGAAATACCTTAGCAGCTTTTGCAGATCATTTGATGTTGGGAAAATATATAATTATTTTTCTGGTAAATTCATATCAGTAATTTGTTGATGAATTAACAAGAAAAGTTCTTTCTAGATTGTGTTTAAGAGGAAATAAAATGTAACCTTTTGCTGTGTTGGCATGTTTCTTTTGGAGCATAACATTTATGCTGTTTATAATAAAGTTGGCAGCTGGGGTTGCTGCTCTGCAGTGAGCATGATCTGGTTTATGAATTTTGAGCCTGCCTTTCCTCTCTTGCCGGGTTCACACTGTGTTTGAATAGAAGGGATTTATGGCAGCAGCTTGCTGAGCGGTGAGTGCCTGCCAGACTGGCTTTCAGTTATCTGAGGGCACAAGCGTAACGATGGTCTCTGTGATGGGCTGCAACCTCCTCTGCAGAATGTCCATGATGTGATTCCGCACATCGTCTCAGAGGGGTTAAGGGTTATTCGGATGAACTAAAGTATGGAGCATAGCATGCCTCTCAGAACTGTTGGGTTTCTAATAAGCCAGGAGTCTACTGTTTTATGTTTATCTTGTACTTGTAACTGATTTCACCACCTAAGTATAACGTCCCATGTTACCTGCTCGAGCAAAGGTACTGCACTAATGTATTTTTTGTAAAAGTTTGTCATGCTGAGTAACATTTTAACTTGAAATTTTTATTAGTTATGAGAATTTTAGTCTGTTCTAGAGGTCAGTAAATAAAATATACTGTTTTTGTTGAAGCTTTGAATTTCTTGTGTAGGTTTATTTTCCTTTCCTTCTTTTTTTAAAATATTTATTTATTATGTGTATAATATTCTCTGTGTCTGTGTGTGTGTGCCTGCAGGCCAGAAGAGGCACCAGACCCCATTACAGATGGTTGTGAGCCACCATGAGGTTGCTGGGAATTGAACTCAGGACCTTTGGAAAAGCAGGCAATGCTCTTAACCTCTGAGCCATCTCTCCAGCCCCCTTTCCTTCATTCTTTAGCTAGGGTCTCACTAGCTCACTAGCCCTGGTTGTCCTGGAACTCAGAGATCCACTTGCCTCTGCTTCCCAGAGTTGGGACTAAAGGCCACCACACCTGATTTGTATGGATTTCTTGACTAGGGAATGCAGTATTCATTTAATCTAAGTATGGTGCTGAAAGTGAAGGTTTTTATTGGATATTTTTATCTTTTTTTTTGTTTTCAAGACAGAGTTTCTCTGTAGCTTTGGTGCCAGTCCTGGAACTACCTCTTGTAGACCAGGCTGGTCTCGAACTCACAGGGATCCGAGAGATCTACCTACCTCTGCCTCCCGAGTGCTGGGATTAAAGGTGTGTGTCATCACCGCCTGGCTTATTTTTCTCATCTTTTTATTGCATGTGTCTCTAAGCTATTTGTTGGATGATAAAATTGTTTTCTGGATTTGGGAAAGTACAATCAAATACTACTTTTTTAGTTTTTGGCTTTTAAGTTTTCTCCCCAGAATTAATGGAGAGAAAGGGAACATGACCTTTTTCTTATTCACATCTTCTGCTCTTTATGACTCTGTAGCAATAACCTGCATAATAATTCTTATAGCCAATACAAAACCCCAGTGGCCATATCTTCTGAATGGTGTAGTGTTGTGCCCTGAGTGGGTACTCCATCAGCATTTTTGGATGCTAGAATTAACTGTGAATCTAGTTTAGCAGTCTGTTTTGTGACATATTTGATCAGAATACAGGGCAGGAACTCAAGCAGTGCAGGAATATCTATACATGTAAGATAATTTAAAAAATAATAAAAATAAAATGAGACTGAGGAAACTGGAGCAGGAGGATCGAGAGTTCAAGGTCAACCTTGACTACTTAGCCCCTATTTAAAAATAAACAAATATGGAGCTGGAGGGGTGGTTCTTTCCAGAGGACCCTGGTTCAATTCCCAGCACCCACATGATGACTAACAACTGTCTTTAACTCCTGTTCCAGGGGATCCAACACCCTCACACAGATATATATGTAGGCAAAATACCAATGCACATAAAATATAAATAAATACATTATTAAAAATAAATAAGATAACCCACCCCCAAATTGTACATTTTAAAATATCTTCAGTTTACACACGATGTTCCTGGCAAGACTGCCACCCGCAGCTGCCAGCCTGTGGCTGAGCACCCTGACTCCCTGCAGTGTCCCCCAGCCAGACAGCTGGTCCCCAGGGGCCCTGACTGCAGTGGTGTCTGGAGCTCTGGTCTTCTTCCTTCCCTCTGTCCCCGGGCACCACCTGCTCCCACACTCGCCCCTTCACCAGTGGCTGCCAGCAGACTCACATTTCCCACTCCAGTTCTGCTCTGGGAGACTTGAATTAATGTCCATTTGAACTGCAAACTTTAATATCATCTGTTGAGCGTAAAGTTAGTTGAACTAAAGTGCCTCAGTTTCTTCAGATGTAAAGTGGTATTAATAATATTTACTTAGAGTTATGAGGACCAAGTAAATTTATATCAGTGCCTGGCACATAGCAACTCTGTTTATTAAAATTACTAGATTAGAAAGTACTTCATATTTAGAATACTCTTGGTTGAATATATTGCAAATGCCTTTCCCATTTCTGTTGCTTATAGGTTTTGTTTGTTTTGCTTAGGAATACTATTGTGGGTTTGGCACAGCACCTTTATTTACCCACTGAGTCTTCTCTCCCAGCGTTCTGATGCTGTTGTCCTCAGGCTCATGGTGCCACTGCACCGATACCTTTTCTCCCTTGCTTCTGTTTTCTCCTTCATCTCCTCTTTTTGCCTTCTTGTCTTCTTAGAAGGACCCTTGTGATACCTTGATCCCAGGTTAATCTTGCCTCTTGGTCATGTCCACTATGTTCATCTATAAAGATGTAGTCACAGGTTTGGGGGCTATCCAGCCTGCCAGGGATATCTTTTGTTTTACAGAAACTTTCAAGTTTTGATTCACACTCATCCTTTGGAACTTCAAGATGACCTTGGATACCAAAATCCACACACACTCATGTCTAAGATGGTAAAATGTGCATACAAGAAAGTTGAGCAATGGCTTCCCAAAGGTCCATCGAGTTCCCACTTCTGCCAGTGCCTGAACACCCTGTCCCACCGGAAGTTACCTGGGCAGTGGGGAGTTAGGCACGAAGGGCTGCCTGTCAGCTTTGAGACCAGATGAGGGGGCTTCTTCCAGAGCATCAGACGTGAGCACGTGCAGGATGCAAAGCAGCATTTCTAGAACACCCGCAGTGTGCACGGGCTCGTGAGTAGGACGGCCGGGCAGCCTGGCTGACGTCTGTCTGTACCTTTCGTCTCTGCCATGCCAGACTTCTTGGGTGCTTGGCTTCTCATACCTGCCTGACATGACCATCACTATTACTATAATAATATGCTTTTATTACATTTGTTTATTTTTGGCTGTGATTGTGTCTCTAGGCCCATGCAACCATGCATGTGTGGAAGTCAGCAACTCGCAAGAGTTGGTTCTCTACACCATGTGTAAGTCCTAGGGCCTGAACTCAGTTGTCAGGCTTGGTTAGACCCTCAAGTACTGACATCCGGCTAGGTGCTGGAGAAAAAGAGCAACTGGATGGAGGAGTTGTTTGTAGAAATGCGTTGTGCTGATTTCTACCTAAGACCTCAGATGTGTTCCAGTTCCCCACTGAAAACAGCACAATAAAAGTATGCCCTTTCCTGTGGTGGTTGGGAAGAGTGGAGAACATCAGCAGAAGGCAGAGCCTGTCCTGTCCCCAGGAGCTAATGATCAAAGCATGAGTTGAGGGAGACTGACTTCCACACTGGAGGCTGAGGGAGGAAGTAGTTCATTCAAAACTGAAGAGGCTGAAGCCAGGAGAAAGGTCTTGTCCAGAGAACCCAGAGCTGCGCAGGTACGCTGTCTCCAACGGTTACCTGACTCATCATGGCAGATGCCAGCAGGAGGAAGGGTTTGGGCATCTGACCAAAGGTAGAGCGAGCAAATTGGGACCCTCAGTGCCTCCAGCCTTGCCCTTTTCCCAAGCTCTTCCTTAGAACTGGGGTCAGGGCACAGTGGTAACTCTGCATCCACGGAGCAGGTAACCATCCCAGGTCTCTTGGTGTCCCTTGAGCATCTTGTGTTGGTAGAGATGATGAGAGATAGTCAGCTAACTAAAAATAGTAGCGACAGGCATGGCTTCTGCTCTTGCCCGCCAGCCCCACCACATGCCATGGGAGAACAGCAGAAGCCTGAATACATTTAACTCCCTTAGCTCAGGGTGAACCTCACCAGGCCATGGCCTTGGCCTCTGCCCTGCTGGTCCTTAATCCCCTATGCTGTAGTGGCCTAGGAACAAGGAGGAGCAGCCATTCCATGTCAAGAGGTCTCA
This sequence comes from Microtus oregoni, assembly GCF_018167655.1. Lineage (NCBI taxonomy): Eukaryota > Metazoa > Chordata > Mammalia > Rodentia > Cricetidae > Microtus > Microtus oregoni. Next base: position 6,172,809 of record NW_024543221.1, read on the forward strand.
GGGGCCCAATTCTGGTTGGTGTCCCAGTCCAGCCCTTGGGGATGCTGGTCACAGTGGCTCCCGACATTGGCCTTGTCTTCCAACATTAGACTACTGGTCCTGTTTTCCCCAGTGAGCCCTGAGGAAATGCCCCATGTTCCTGCTGGCCTGTTAACAGTTATGTACTTTCTGTGCAAATTTGTGTGTTTGTGTGTGTGTATTCTTATCTGTGTGGGTATGCATGCGTGTGTGTGCAGTCATGTAGAGGTCAGAGGTTGACACTAGATATCCTGGATTGTTCTCTGCTTTATTCACTAGATCAGGGCCTATTCCTGGACTCAGAGCTCCTGATTTGCTATTCTAACCAGTCAGCTTGTCCTTGGGAACCTCCCATTTCAGGAGGGCTGCCATACCCATCCAGAATGTATGTGGGTGCTGGGGACTTACATACGTGCTTTATCCACTGAGCCACTTCCCAGCCCCAACCACTGTGTTAAGTTGGCACAGTGACATCTCGCATCACAAGTGACGGTGTGGAGCAAATCCAGTGCCTGGTAGAGCCTGTTCAGCAGATAGCTGCTATAGCAGGTGGTGGTGTCACCTCGAAGAAGTTCTGTTTCAGGCTCATTGCATCCATGATGTCACCGAGACAGCCTCAGGCAGAGGCAAGTGTTGGGCTGACCCAGTGACTGACAGTCAGCCTCAGGCTCATCAGGTCCCCAGGACAGTGGCTGCTGTGCTCAGACCCCTCCACCACGTGGACAAGTCGCCTGCTTCCATTTCCTCTGCAGAGAAGAGATGACATCACCTGGCACACTAGCTGTGCAGGAGGAGACAGCAGCACCATAGCTGACGGAATTGGGGGCTATCGGGAAGAGCAGGAAGAAGCGTCCCTTGCCTTGCTTTCTGTATAGTCCGGTCACATTAACTTGTTACCTGTTCCTGGTCCCCCATCCGCACCATCCTTCCACAGGATTATATTCTGAAGACAAGACTTCATCTTCATCCTTGCGGTATCCTCAGTAAGTACTTGGTAAATGTTTGCCTAGTGAAGAAATGGATGGTGACCAGCAGCGAGGGTCTCACTCAGAGTTTCTCACTTGGAAGAGGACACTCGGGGCTGGTGAGGAGACTGAGCACAGAAAAGTGAAGCCTGACGTTCTGAGTTCAATCCTCAGAACTGATATAGTGGGAGAAAAGAACCAACTACCACAAGTTGTGCTGAAGATCCAAAAAGCAAACAGCCAGCCACTGGTTCTTATGTCAACCTCACTCTGAAATGGCGATCCCACCTCCGGGAATCTCAGAATGAGACTGTGTCTAAGAGCTGTCCCCCCACCCCCGTTTCATAATCCTCTCTCCAGCTGGGATTAAAGTCATGCACCACCCAGTTTCTATGGCAACTAGTGTGGCTGCTGGGATTAAAGGTGTGTGTTACCACTGCCTGTTTTACTGTCCCTATCCCCAGCAAGCTTTATTAAAATACAATTGAAATGCCACTACACTATGACACTCAGTAATAACCAGTTAAAATCTATCAGTAAGGAACTGATCAGTTCCCCTTCAACAGCCTGGCAAATGAAGCTGGGAACCAGCTGTGATGCTGACTGAGCAAAGAACCCAGAACCGTAAAACCCAAGCTTCACTAGACTCCACCCCTCAGGCCTCTGTCTACCCACGCCAGATGGTGGTGGTGGCGGTGGTCACTGCCCATCCACTTGAGAGTTCTGCAGGCTCACTCTGAGAGTGGCCCTCCCCTGGGAACTGCCCCATTGCACCTCATTGGCGCCTGTGGGATATTCACAAGGCAGCTTGGGAATCACAGACCAGGTTCTTTCAGACAGCTGGCTGGCAGAGGGTGATGGCCATACAGAACTTGCTCGGCCTCAAGAAGCCAGGACTGAGGGCCAGGCTCCAGTCTGAACATTCGACTGGGAACACTTCTGGAGTCCTCACAGGGACAGGCAAACTTCTGGCAATGTCTGCTCACAGAAATCCGAACTGATGGCCCCAGAGTCTAATCTTGTTCCCCTCCTCAAGGCTGAGGTACCACTGTGGCCCTGACTGGTAGTCCATCTCTGCTAGGTCTCTCACACCTGGGAGAGCTTCCACCAAGGCTAACTGCACCTTAAGAGGAGTGTCTACTCTGATAGGCTATCCCTTCTGCTCAGGAGAGAGCTCCCTGCTACCTTTGCCAGCCATGTGGGCAGCCCTGCCCTTCAGGCATATTTCCTGAGCACTGTGGTAATCTGAACATCACTGCCCCCCATAAGTTTATAGGGAGTGGCACTATTGGAGGCATGGCCTTGTTGAAGGAAGTGTCATGGTGGGGCAGGTTTTGAGGTCTCTTGCTTAAGCTTCACTCAGTGTCACAGTCCACTTCCTGTTGTCTTCTGATCAAGATGTAGCCAGTACCATGTCTGCCTGCATAACACCACGCTCCTCCCTGCAATGCTCCCCGCCAGGATGATAATGGAATGAACCCCTGAACTGTAAGTGAGCTATCCCAGTTACATGTTTTATAAGAGTTGCTGTGGTCATGGTGTTTCTTCATAGCAATAGAAAACCCAACTAAGAGAAACACCTATGAAGTATTAGGCATGATGCTAGGGATTAGAAGATACCAAGATAAAGGCTTCATATGTGGCCCTGCTTTTACAGGGGGACAGACAACAAGATCATATCACTCAGTGGCAGCTGAGGACTCTGAAGAACCCCAAACCAGGACAGCAATGGGAGCCTGGGGGTTTGGGGTGATGACTTGAGAAGGGGAGCCAGTCATGAAGTATCTGTAGGGGAAGGAGGGTTCCCACAGGGTAGTCAGAAAGATGGCATGGCCTTGCCCCATGTGGCCCTTGGTGGTAGCAGGCCAGCAGGGGGCTGGGAGAAGAGATTGTGGAGGTGAGCAATAGCTAGTCTGCTGGCTGTCTGCTCTAGAGTCAGAAAGGGATTCGCAGAGGCCCTTCCCACAATAGTTGGTTCAGGACATTCTCTTCAGGCTCCCAGGAGTCCTTGCCCCCCATCATATCCTCAACTCTCAGCAGAGCCACAGCCTTGGAAGTTCCCATGCAGATACTGGGGAAACCAGCCACCTCTTAGATGTCCCTGGCACCCCAACTCTGATATGGGGTATGTCCCTCCCTTCTCCTCTTCATTCAGCCATGAACCCCGAGGGAGTTCCCCCATCTGTTAACCAGAAGCCTTTAGAGGCAACTACCAGGTTGCCCTGAAGATTAATGACATTTCTTAAGTGTCCCCAGATGGACTCTGCAGAGGATGGCAAGTGTCATCACTGAGGGGAAAATGGGAGCACTTGAGTTCAGTTCCAGACCATAATCGCACTGGGACAGGTGACATGAACCCAAAGATTCGATCCATCACCCTGTGTGGCCTTTGTCACCAATTTGCACACAAATATTATCTGGGTGTATTCACGATATCTTACTAGAGATTACAAAGTACATTGTGTTCTTTTGAATTTTGCTGTTTAAAACCTAGTGGGTCAGAGAGTGAACCATCTGCAGCAAAAAAGCGGAAATATATGACGACTTGGGAACCAGGCAGATGGAGAAGGAGCGCTCTTGCCAGACCCATGTGGTGGCAGACTGAAGCCTTCTGGGCTCAGAATGCCACAGGGAGCTGTCCATGTCCAGAGGAATCAGAAACCTCTCTGTGACAACAGCAGAATTTGGGAGTTGGGGACGTGTGTCTGGGCTGATCTGGGTAAGGGGAAAGAACCCAGAAACTGGAGGAAAGTGTACGCCAGTCTTCTCCCTTTCTTGCTCTTCTGCTTGGCTTAGCCACTGCCCTGTTCATAGGGCTAAGCCAGAGCACACTGCTAGCCACGAGTGCTCATCATGTCTGCTCTGACATCCTTGTGCTGTCCCACAAGCTCTCCCCTCAGCCTGGAAACACCCTTCCTGCCCCTCAGCCTGGTGAGGGGCTGGGGATGTAGCCAGATGCTCGCAGGGCAGGCCTGGGAGACCTGTGAACCTGGGTCAGCTTCTCAGCAGTCAGAGCTTGAGCGGGTTAGCTCCATCTCCAGGCTCAGTTTCCTCATTTGGGTGTTGTGATCTGGCTGCCCTGCAGAACTTCCTTGTACTCTGTAATTGACAAGGGTGTTCATGTTCTTTCTGGCCTGTGCTTTTCCGCAGAAGCGGTCCCAGTACATGATGCCCCGATCTTGACCTCTGGCTGCTCAGCATGTCTCTGGCCAGTTGCTTAAAGGTATAAAAGGCTTTAGCTCAGGGCAAAATAAAGTTTGCTGTTCTTCCACCTGAAAAGAAGCCTCCGTGTCTCAATCTCTCAGCATCCAGGCTGCTCTGGCGTGGCATCTGGGAAACAAAGCAGGAACTGTCTGGTAAGCTTTTTGGGAGATTAAACAAACTTACCCCCACAGAGGTTCAGTCCACATCTATAAGGGGTCATCAGGCAAGAACTCTGAGCTGAATTCTTGCTAGTTAACACCATGTCCAAGAAAATGTCTTTGCTGAAGCCAGGGAAATGTCTCAGTGACTAAGTGAAGAGCAGCCAAGTGTGGCTCCCAGCACCATGTCGGGTGGCTCACCATTGACTAAAACTCCAGCTTCAGGGGATCAAATGCCCTCTTCTGACCTCTGTGGGCTCCAACACTCAGATGTACTTGTGTGCACATGCACACACACACAATCAAAAATAAAATACAATCTTTTTTTTTTTTTTTTAAATGTGGTTGTGGGCTAGAGAGGAGGCTCAGAGGTTAGGCGCACTTGCTTTTTCAGAGGTTCCCAACACCCGCTCAGCAGCTTACAACCGTCTACAACTCAGGCCCTAAGGGACTCAGAGCCCCTCTCTGGCCTCTGAGGACAGCAGGCAGGTATGCAACACACTTAGACACATACAGGCAAACACTCAACACATTAAAAAAAAACTATTCATCCCTATTTTTATACAGACTTGAATTCCACTCTCTTCCCACTAGGTTGCGAGGATCTGGATTTGTAAAGTCATCTCAAATTGTGTGTGTGTCTGTGTGTGTGTTTACATGTGTGTGTGCATGTTCGTGTGTGCACATGCATATATGCAAACACTCATGCTGGAGTTGGGATTGGGAAAACAGAGGATGGTGGAAAGGGGGAGTCAAACACAAAGCAGCAGTAGCGGGACCATTGCTAATCCAGCAGGACCAAAGGCAGTACTGGGGAGCTGCGGATGTGTGAACCTGCCACCTGGTCCCTTAGTGTCAGCAGCTCAATTGTGGCTAAAGCACTCACCTACATACAAAGGAAGACTGGTCGTGCAAATGCCATGCAAGCTGCTTCTTGGAGCCATCAGCTCCCACTTCCGATTGGACATGAAGCTCCAGTCCTGCCCCTGAGACTCAAGGAGAGGGGGTATCTGAGGGCAGCTCCATATGTCCCCCAGTGGCCTCAGCTGCCCAGTTCCAGTGCTGGGGCATCTTCAGAGAGTTTATTTCCCTGGGTGGCTGCAAGTACCTCTTGCTCTACTTTGATGTTTTCTGGGGGGAGGGGCTAGAAGGAACCTGCACCTGTCCTCCCGCCTCTCCCAAGACTAAGTTGGTGGTCAGTGATCTCTGCATCTCACTCCCAAGAGAAACCAACTTTGCCGAGGCACACAAGCTCCCAGGGCACATGTACTGCCTTGATTCATTCTGAGGTAGATCTCGCTCAAACTGAGATAGGGGTGGCTCAGGCAGTCCATGGGCTTGGCTATGCTGATCCCACAGGGCAAGCTGGGTGGAGAATTATCACAGACCACCTGGAAGGTGCAGGACAGGCATCCACGCACCCTGTCCCATGGGCGCTCCAGAGTCTTAGGATGGGGAAGATGGATGCTGGGTTCATGGCGGTACCACTGCTGAAAGACAGGTGCAAACGCTCAAGCCCAACCATTGGCTCACTTAGAAGTTGGTAGATTAGGGGTCTACCACCAATTCTGGACTCAGAAAAGATCCCGATTCAGCCCTCCTGAAGCGCCTGCCCTAAACAGGGAACTGGGGTGGAAGGCCTCATCAGCGTTTTCCCTTCTACTCCACTCAGGAACCCAAGTTTATATGAAAGACAGGCAGCAGGTGCTCTGATGTGGCAGCCTCCTATGGTTCCAGCTATAGTTGCTGGCACTGACCGAAGCCTGGTCACCTTGCCCCAACCGAGTTATGCCCTCTCGCCGCTGCCGCTGAGTTGCAGGTTGGGGCCCAGGTGGCGCTCAGAGCGTGCTTACAGCGTCACCTGGTGGATACGGCGGGTACTGCAGTTCACTCTCGACATAGGATTACCTACCGCCTGACTCCTATTTCTACACAGGCTAAAGCAGAGAGCTGTGAAACACTGGGATTAAGTTACAACTTGAAAAGAAAGAGGCCCTGGGAGATGAATTTTCCAAAAAGTCACCAGCTGCTCAGTGGCAGAGCCAAACTGTAAACCATATTTCCAGTCCTGGACAAAACTGTCTACTATTCATTTCCCTACTGCCCACTGCCAGGAAGGCTAGATTTCTTTCTGAACCACAAGTACACACCACTACCTTCCATGGAAGCCACTGTTTATGCATTCGTTTATGAACTTCCAAGGTCTATGCAGGCACCATGGTGGGCTCCATGGTTACGAAGGCAAGAATTCTTCCGCAGGGAGCCACTGGGGAGACAGACGGTAAGTGAGCACACACAACTTGGCACAGGACAGGACAGGACGGAGACTACTGGGTGTTGGAGCTGGACTGAGCTCTCAGGGACACAGGGTCACTGTCATGGCACTTGGGGAGGAAGCTCAGAAGTGTGAGCCCCTAGAGAGGCTGTTTTTGCTCCAGAAAAATAAGACTGGTGAAGTGGAAGGCAGGAGGGTGTGTCTGCAGAACCTGGAAGAAGCAGGGGCTGTGATTCCAATAATGAGACAATGGGGGGCTGGCACAGGGGGCTTAGCTGGTTTGCGTGTCTTGTAGAAACTCCATGGGGTGGGGGATAGAGAGGATGGGGTGCAATAGGGCCGGGCTGGACAGAGAGACTAGGGACTAGACACGAGTGCGGTTGGGGTTGGGCTTTCAGAACACAGTGGAACAACTTATTTGCCATCAGCCCCAGTGCCAAGAATCCCCTGCGCCCTCACTGCTCACATCTGTGCAGACCTCTGATGGCTCCCATTGCTAAGACTCGATGCTGCAGGGATTGCAGGCTGTGAATAATCACTCACGCTGGAGCCCTGGGCCACCACGCAAGACGTCATTCTAGTCGCAGCCCCTAACTGGAGCCTCCAAGCCCAGTTACAAGACAGAGGTGCAAAGCCCTCTCCAGATGTTCTACCCCTAGCCTTCAAGGCAGGCCGTCTGGGGTGCACTGTGCACAATGGCCTGTGTACCACCCTGCATGTGCTCCCTCTAGCTGCTAAGTCCCACACCACCTTATTCCTCTCCTCATCTTCCTCCCTTACTGAGGACAAAGTCAGCACCATCTCCTCTACAACCCCCTCTCAGACGCACCTCTTTTTCCCTGTGCACCATCATTACCTTAGAGACATTGAGGAAAGCTCACAACCTGGGTAGTGGGGCAGATCTGGGCACAGACTAGGAAGTCGGTGCAAATGTTTCCATGAAGGAGAGAAGCAGAAGAACACAGGATTGAGAACCCCATCAAGACAATCAGCTGGATAAATAAATCCATCTAGGTATTATTATTATCACCACCATCATCGTCATTTTACAGGAATGTGAATCATGGGGGGGATTAAGGAGATAAAGTCAATCAATTAAATAAAATCCCAAGTTCCCACATGTCTGAGCTGGGACTTAAACCATTGAATATTTAAATATCCTATTGAATAACTGAAAGATCTTGTCACTAAGATAGAAAAGACCATATTATAAACCAAGGCGGCTATGTCAACCAGGTTTCTGTCACTGAGACAAAACGCCTGACACAAATCAACTTGCAAGGCAGAAACGACTGTCTCTACTCAGCGTTTCGGAGGTTTCAGTCCGTCACTGTCCTTGGGCCTGTGTTAGCACAGAACACCACAATGGGAGCAGCAGAGGGAACAACTTACCTCGTGATGTCTGAGCTGATCTTGGTGCACTTCTGTAATGCTTAGTGCTTGGCAGGCAAGGCGGGGGAGCCTTGGGCTTGATCTAGCCTACGTATGCAGTGAGACTGTGTCTTTAACAGTTAAAAACAAAACACTAACACCCAATCACAGCATACTTTCCTGTAAGAAAGCGTCTTCACCTTCCACTTCTGTCCACAGCACCTGCACAGGTCAGTCACTACAGGACCATGCCTTCTGGGAAAGGCCATGCTCCTTAGGTCAACCAAGCTTGGGCGAGGTCCCAGCTCTACCTTTTAGTTTTATGATCTAAGGTTTTGGCTTGTTTTAATTTATAGGGTGTTCTCTGAGCTAATAATTTCCAGGCCTTTTGATCCTTGGGGGACTTGGATCCTCTCCACCCCGAGGGAGACACAGAGCCATGTAAGCTCCACCGCTTTCTGACTCAGTGGGACTCACTGTGGGAAGCTCATTCTTGGCAGGCCATGCTGATCCGGACCTCTCTTCCCACTGGCACGTTTTTGTTTGGATCCAGGGAAGGAAAGAGCATGGATCTTGAGTTGGTGCCAGTTCTATTTTCAGCCCAACTTCTCCCATAGGTGGGTCAGCTGCACAGTTGTTCCTTTGGCGCCACCTGCTGGAGACAGAAAACAAGGTTGGTTAAGGCCCAGGAGGTACAAGATTGTTACTAAGAGACATCCAAATCCTGCTGTAATCAGATATTGCTGCACACGAGGGCTCAGGAAGGGTTAAAGTTCTAGCTTCATCATTTATCATAATTCTGTGGCCTTTGGAAAGAAAGTTACTTCTCTCTTTGTCTCTGTTTAGCTGTAAACTTTGGATTGGCACTTCCTCGAGTTATTCAAAGGCCTGAGCTACCTCAGCAGAGCATTTAGGGGGCCTGGGACACAGAGAGTGCTGTGTATTGTGGGAGCAAGTGGTAAAGTTAAGCTGTTCCCTTCATAGCGGTCAGGAAGTAAAGAAAGTAGGGGAGGGGGTCTCAACATCCCCATTCTAGGGCTGCCCCCACTGGCCAAATTTCTGTCCACAAGGTTCAACCTCCTATAAGTTGTACCATTTCCCAACAGTACTGGGGACTGAGATCAAAGCCTTCAAACATATGGGCACTGTGGGGGCACAGAAAATCCAAACTATAGCATATTCCATATAAAGGAAGGCAAAAGTCTCTTCCTATGAGGTAGCTGCCTTAGCACATTCACCTTCTTGAGCACCTAGGCTAGGCTCCTGCTTTTCCCTGCTTGACACTTCCCCTGGAGCATGCTTCCTCAGTTCCAAAAGAATGCAGCTCCTATGCCACTGCCTCCAGGAAGACAGTTCCTAAGCTGCCCTTTCCCGGCACTCTCAAACACCTGACCACAGCTTTATTCCTTCTTTAAGAATCTATTACCATCCCAAAGATAAGCTATATGCCAACTTGTTGATTTCCTTTTTTTTAAATATTTATTTGTTTATTTATTATGTATACAATATTCTGTCTGTGTACATGCCTGAAGGCCAGAAGAGGGCGCCAGACCTCTTTACAGATGGTTGTGAGCCACCATGTGGTTTCTGGGAATTGAACTCAGGACCTTTGGAAGAGCAGGCAATGCTCTTAACCACTGAGCCATCTCTCCAGCCCTGTTGACTTCCTTTTTGTCTTAAAGATTTATTTTATTCATGTGTGTGTGTTTTTCTCTGTATGTGTGTAGTTTTCATTTATGTGTGTCCCCATTTCCCTGTGAGTGTACATGCATCTATCTGTCTGTCTGTGGATACATGCACATGACTGCAGGCATTTGTGGAAGTCAGAGGCATCAGATCCCCCTGTAGCGGGAGTGAAAGCAGATAAGGGCTGCCTGATGTCGATGCTGGTAACTGAACTCAGGTCCTCTGCAAGAGCAGTGTGTGCTTTTAACCACTGAGCTGTCTCTTCAGCCCCAATTTATCTGTCTTGCTTCCCCACTGCACTGCCAGGCCTAGGAAGGGGCGGTGCTTGTCATCTCCTCGCTGCACTCCCCAGGCAGCCCTGGATGGACCTCATTCCTGTTGCTGAAAGTTCATTGTCTACACTGATGGACCATGAGCCTACTGTGAGTCTGGAGGCAGGAGCGTAGAGGAGAAGAGCGCACTGAGACTCATCTACAGAGAGGGGGCAGAACCCCAAAGCAGGTACGGGCATGCACAGGCAGCAGAGGCCGAGACTCTTCTGAGGACACTGGGCACAGGCAGCTGTGAGTCCCCACTAAGCTGTGTAGTTTCAAAAAGAGCTAGGATCCTCCCTGAGCTTCAGTTTCTCTTCTGCATGAAGATGACCGTGATGCAGCTGGACAAGGACAGCATTTACAAGTACGCCTGGTGTGTGCCATGCGTTCATCCCACGATGGCTATTTGCTGAGACCAGCCACCAAGGTGATGTCTGTTAGAGTCCAGTCCTTGAGGGCCATGGGAAACCCTTACGATCATCAGAGCGAGTGTGTTTCCAATTGCTGTATACACCAGAGCTATGCAGTCACAACAGATGCCAGGTTCCTCCAGAGACCTCCCAAGCTTGCCCTCTTGCACAAGGGCTCCACAGAGCAATCAAGACTGGCTTCGTCTAGCACCCTTCATCAAGCCCACATGGTCGCTGTGTTGTCCCCACGGAGCTGTGACAAATAACGCTCAATGCTGTCACGAGAGCTGCCTGCTGCATTCCAGGGGAGCCTGCTGCATGGGACACAATAGTGGCTGGAATCAGTTTTTCTTCATAAGTCAGGAGCGTCTATCAGGAGCTATTGTGGGCCATGGCACAATTACAACTTCCCCTGAAGATGGTTGCTTTCTTCTGTAATTTCACCTGTGCAATAACAGCCATGAATCTCTCTATTATCATGCATTTTCACACAATGTGTACATTATGATTGCAACTCAGCCTTATGGGCACACATATCCGTGGATGGTCAAATAGATGACTTTTCATTTAGCTACATAGTTTTAATTTATAAAATTATATACCGGGACATGTTTCATAGTGAGTTCTATCGTCCCACAAGGACTTCAGACACCTAAAAGCCTGCCTTGCTAAACTACACACAATTAGTTCATTTTAACCTCAGAACAAGTTCAACAAGACTAGAGTTTTTTTTTTTTTTTTTTTTTTTTTTTTTTTTTTTTTGTACAAAGAAAACTTTGCAGCTTACACAAGGCCAGAGTCACAGATGTCCAACCAAGGTTACGAAGAAAAAGCATGCCCATTCTTCACTTGCCAGTCCACTAACAATGGATCTGTGTCTCTATGTTGTCATTGGGCACTGTGCACCCTCCCTGTCTGGTCAAGGTTTTGCTCCTATGTCTTTGGTCCTTTGTGTTGCCATGGTGAGTTTTTAGAAGAGAAGAAGAATCTAGAAGAAGCAGCATGGAGGAGTTAGAAGCAGGACAGGATTATCAGGGTAGAAACAGAACAATAAAGAGCACATGAAACGAAGGGCACTAGCCTGTCTGTGAAGTTACCATAGAGACCCTCTGTACCCCTCCGCTCCTGAGAAGCATTTCACCTTCGGGACCCTGGGTAGCGGCTGGAGCCAATCTCTTAGCCCCTACACACATCTAGGTGGGGAAGCAGCAGGTGATGGTCAAGGGATGGGGCAGGAAGAGCATGCTCTCGATGCTCTTTGGGCCTTGATGTTTGCAGCTCAGAGGTGGGGTCAGTGGTACCAGCAATGAATCTGTGTCTTGTCACAAGGGATCTGGCTGGCCCACGTGCTTCCAGAAACACCTGAGCAGGTTTTGAAAGTGAGATGTAAGAAAATGCCTTGTTTTCAAGCTGAGCACGAGCCCAGCACACACAAACTGATCATGCAGGAGGACCACTTCGTGACTGAGTGATCACCCTCCAAGGATCTGCATTTGAATTCACGGTGCGAGGGGATGGCTAAATCCACTTTCATGTTCTGAATCTTCTGGGAGGAAAGCAAGTTGATGGTTTGTAAAATAACGCCCTGCTGTTCAGCATTGTGCGGAGGGAGCTCAGGGTGTGAGCTGACTCTCACATCGTGGGCTACCGCGTGGAATGTAACTGGACAGGTGCAGTGTGGGAGCAGATGAAGCAAAGCCAGGCTATGAGCTGCTGTTTGTCTTTAGCAGCTTGGTTCTCTGCTGCATCACCAACAGCCACCCACTCAGGCTGCGATGTGCCCGCCGAGGGCACTCGTTCATGTGTGTGTTTACCCTGGTGCTGGTTTTAGGACAGCGTAGGAGCGGTCAGTAGTTAGGATGGTGCATGTCTAAGTAACAGTTTCATTAGAAGTTGGTTATAGAAAAACTGTGTGCAAGAGGAGGCTCCCCAGAGTTTAGAAACAAATCCCTATTGACTTTCAAGGTCCCTCTGTGTCCTCTCGGCTTATTGATGGGCTACCAAGTAAAATGATTTTCTTTTTGGTCATTTTAAACTAAATTCTCCCCCCCACGTGTGTGTGTGTGTGTGTGTGTGTGTGTGTGTGTGTGTGTGTGTGTGTTCAGAATGTTCTATAGGAGTCTTGTTAACATACACAGGCTGTGCCCTCCAGGTTAGACACAGTCCACAGGCAACCTAGGGGGAGGCCTGAGTGTGTTCACTTCTAATCAGGGTCCAGATGATGCTAACAGCCTCGATTTGAAAGTCAAAAGCTATTCTGGGAGGAGTAGGGACAGCAACAAGACCAAGTGGGCTTCTGGTATACTATGGAATACTAGGCAAGCACTTTACCTCCCCACCTCCATCCTCCCTTCTCAGGGAATGAGGAGCTTGAACAAGCTTAGCACCAACTCATCCAGAAGCAAGCATTGGTCCCAAGGCGGGTTTGCCTCAGGAAGTGGGCCTGGTGTTTCACTTGTGAGATCCCTGAGCCCTGAGCAACCTGGGAGTGAGCAGGCTCCCCTTTCTGCTGTGGAGCTCAGCTGGCAGCAAGACAAAACCGATCCTATTCCATATCCCATCCTGTGCTGTGTGCCCACAAGCAAGGGAGGAGCCTGAGGTCGCCCTGGTGAGGTCATTCTTGGAGGACCACTGAGAAGCCGCTTAGGAAGAGCATGAGGAGACAGGGGCTTCTGAGACTCCTCCGAGGGCTGGCCCACCCTTCACCTTCCTGGCTACAGACCAGCTGACCGTGGGTTCCTGATCACTCTGTGGGTGCTGCCCACAGTTCCCCTCCTGTGGACTTCCCAAGACAATCTCTACCCTCAGCTCTTCTTCTTGCAGGCTGGTCTCTTCCTAGGTCACATGACTCAACTGGGGACATGCTCTGGGGTCCTGCCTTATAGATGGATGCTCCAGTCCCTGGCCACTGGCACAGAGGGTGAAACATCTGGCAGGGCTCATCTGGCGACAGGGAAGCCCGCAGCCTGTGGTGCCAGGGAAAATGCATTTCCACACCGGTTCCCTCACTGATTACCCACACGGCTTCACTCGCTGGATTATCACCCTACATCCTGGCATCACCGGGGCCATTTGCCGCCTGGCTCTTTTCCCCCTTGTGCACACATATTTCCCGGGAAGATTCTGAGGAGGTTTCTTTTCTCTGAAAGTGCAGCCAGCTCTGTGGCAAAAGCAGAGAGGTACAAACGCATATCCATCCAATCATAGATCCACTGTGTGACTCTGAGAAAGTGGGCCCATCTCTTTGGGTCTTAGCTTCTCTGACGTTAAATACAGAGAAAAATAACTCCATTATTATGGGGCTTAAATAAGATAAAACAAATACACTGTTGTTGGACCTTGTCTCTATTCAATCTGAAACAATTCCCTGGAGAGTAGGTCTTAGGTGGTGGATATTATAAGAAACTTTCATTGAGGTTCCAAGGTGTGGCAGCCACTATGGACCTATGTGGAACTAGCACTCTGGAGGAGGTCAGCATGGATTTGAAGCCTGGCTCAGTGACATATTTACAAAGCCTCAGTTTACTCATCTTTAAAATGGGCATAAAAGTACTTACTTACATAAAGGGATCCTGTGGGAATTAAAGGAATCAGTAAATAGCAGGGCATTTGCAGATAGCCAGCATTCCCTAGGTGGATCAGAGAAGATCAGGCCTTTATGTATTGGCTTCACCAGAACACATGGCAGGAAGTCATGCCTGGTTCATGGTTGGCACTTCAAAAAACATCTAAATGAATGAATGTGCCTGTTATTACTGCAAAGATGTGATGAGTAAATATGAATTACCATGAAGGCAAAGCTTTCTTTTTGGCTCATTGTAAAAAACTACACTTCCCAGTATTCTTTGCAGGCAGGAAATGTAATCTGCCCAATGAGCAACAGATAGAAGCAACCGGGCCTTTAGTTTTTTGTTCCTTTTCTTTTTCTTTTCCTGTCTTGATAGCAAAATGGAATTGGAAGGGCTGCAGGGTATCACAGCGTGAGTGAACTCCACAGCAGCGACTCAACTTTCAAGTGAAGGGAAAATCTCCCCTAGCACTGGGGAGATATTTCTGTAACACAAATAATAAAAACCCAGAGACAGATATTGGGGTTCAAGCTGAAGATCGGAAAAGCAAAACAGCCAGCCACTGGTTTTTACCCCACCTCAGACCGAAACGGGTGATCCTGCCTCCAGGAATCTTCAGACTGAGACTACACTGTGTCTCCACCAAACTTCAGACTCCACACTCCACTGAGTTCCTGTCTCTTCCCCTTTATATTCCTCTCTCAGCCATATTGCTTCTGTCTCCACCTCCCTAGTCCTGGGATTCAAGGTGTGTGACTCCCAAACACTGGGATTCAAGATGTGAGCTGCTGCAAGTCGTAACATTATACGGTAATTGCTCAGCCATCTTTTCACGAGCGACCTATCAGAACCAAGGGATCTGATGAAGGGTAAACCAAAGGCAAGGTTTTTGGCATTATTGCTTTGTGAGTAAAGTGGCTGTCTGTTGTGGTAGGAGCAGCGGGCTGCGTCCCCGGCACCCGGCCGCCCCCACGGCAAATAATTACACGGAAACTGTATTCTTTTAAACATCGCTTGGCCCATTTCTATCTAGCCTCTTCTAGGCTAGCTCTCGCACCTGGACTAGCCCATTTCTAATAATCTGTTGTATGTAGCCCACGAGCTGGCTTACCAGGAATGATTTTAACCTGCGTCTGTCTGGAGTGGAAGAATCATGGCGACTCTCTGACTCAGGTTCTCCCAGCATTCTGTTCTGTTTACTCCTCCCACCTATGTTTTAACCTATGAGGGCCAAGCAGTTTCTTTATTGCTTAACCAATGAAATCAACAGATTGATATATGACACTCCCACATCAGCTGTCCTTTGCTGTAGGTTTTTCGCTGTAGCTAACTCCCTTTCTGCTACACATTTGGGGATTAATTCCCTAGTTCAGAACAGTTTCCCACTGCCAGGCCTCTGTTCCTGTCTCCTAGGTAAGCACAGAGATCTGCCTTCCTGCATTAATCTTTATCAGCAGGCATTTGGGGCCAGGCATAGAGCATCCCACTTAAGGTATTCACAGATCTCCAAGGACACAGAATTACTACCTGCCCAAGCTGCTGCTCTGGTTTTAACCCGCAACACCCATGACCAGAATGGCTGATAACAGCAGAGCCCAGAATTAACAATTTAGAGGTCTGGGGTCCCTTCTTTGTTTCTACCACCTAGAGCAGTAAGTCTAACTCCAGACCTCCAGAAACTGCTGTGTCTGCTGTATGTGCTATCTGATCAAGAGCCATCAGCTTCCCCTAGGTTGCCTAGTTACCTCACAGCCTCTATGCCCACTGGGAGAAAAGAAATGGCAAGTCCGTGCCCTATTCATAATTTTACTGGAAATAAACTCCTTAACTCTTGACTAACCACCTAAAAATGAAGTGTAGCACACTAACCTTCCCCTCTAGAATTCCCTGATGACTTAATTCCTTTCTTAACTAACTTCTCCATTAAGGAGTTAAGTGGACGCGTACTAGCCCACAGGTGTGTGTGTGTGTGTGTGTGTGTGTGTGTGTGTGTGTGTGTGTCCTAGAACCTGCTAGGGCTGGGGAATTGCTGGTTTTAAGGGTATACATGACTGGAACGTTTATAACGGGGAGAAGTAAGAACAAGGAGAGATGATGTAGAACTAAGAACAGTGTAGAACAAGGAGAACAAGTAACGGGTGGACAATGAGAAATGATGGCTTGAAGAGAGAAGAATAAACACGGACAGACGATTCCTGTTGTGAGTAGATTTCTTACCCCCAAATCTCTACCCTCAGATTTCTAGCCCCCCTTTAGCTATCCGAGGTGTCTTTAACTGAACCCTGGAAGGGAGTCTTAAAGGGAAAAATCTTTTAAGGCTCCTATTGTGAGCCACCATCACCTGGATCTGTTTCTGGATTGATCTTGTGTAGCCCAGGGTGGCCTTGAACTCACAGAGATCTGTCTACCTCTGTCTCCAGAGTCTTGGGATTAAAGTTGTACACTACCACCGCCAGGCCTCTAGCGGCTTAGCTCTACACTCTGATCCTCAGGCAAGCTTTGTTAGAACACAAAGTATGACTATACTTTTTTCCTTTTCAGAGTGGGAGGAAAACAGAAATAGTAGATTCTTCTAGTGCCTTCCTTTTGGCTCGTAGCGCTGTCAGTTCAGAGACTCCTATAACTAATTCCTTCCTTAGATTTCTGGGGCTTAGTAAGAGTCCCTCAGCCCCGTCCAGTTTCCTCTGGGCCCAGAGGCTCCCAAGCAGAAAGGGAACACCTTCTAAGTCCAAGGTCTATCTCAGGGCTCCCGTGGATCTCCCGAGAACTTGGTCTCTAGAACAGGCAAATGCTGCCCAGATTCTGTACTTCCCAGGGACAGCGTAACTTTGAGCCTCCTGTGGTGTTCCCATCTATGGAATGGAACTGAGCCAACAAGAGACAGATCTCCACAAGGAACTCAGAAGGGGAAACCCCACAGGACTAGACGCTACAATACCTCCAAATAACCCACGACCAGGACGAAAGGTCCAAGGTAGGCATCAAGACTGCAGCCAACAGTAGGCTGCTGGGTAGAATGAAGGAGAAAGCACCAGCAACTGAATTTTATCATCCTTTATAACATAATTAAATGTTAAGACAGAACATGCAATTTAAGAAAAAAAAAGTCTATCCCAAATCTATCTCTCTCTTTTTTTAGGGTCTTTTCTTTTTTAATATTTATTTATTATGTATACAATATTCCGTCTGTGTGTATGCCCTCAGGCCAGAAGAGGGCGCCAGACCTTATTACAGATGGTTGTGAGCCACCATGTGGTTGCTGGGAATTGAACTCAGAACCTTTGGAAGAGCAGGCAATGCTCTTAACCTCTGAGCCATCTCTCCAGCCCTATTCCAAATCTCTTAATGTTCTTCACAGTCTTGGGGAGATCTTGCAACAAGTACACATTTGGCTAACACAGCAAACTCGGAAACTTAGCAACTGCTTCTATTTCACTTGTTCCTTTGTCTTTTGTTAAGTCCCAAATATTTTACTTTTAATATATATATATATATATATATATATATATATATATTCCCCCAAAGCCATTTTCCCTCTTCCTCCTTCCTCTGCTTCTTCCCTTTCCTCTGCTCTTCTTCCCCTTCTTCCTGTTTCTCCTTTTCATCTATGTTTGGAAAGGAGTGACATTGCTAACACTAATTTGGGGGTGTGGACCCTAGATTTAGTTTTTTTCCTCCCTTCTTTCTTTTCTCTCTAGATGTGGCAGTGATACCTCTTTGGTTTCACAGCATTTTCAAGTATAGCTTAAGTTTTTTGTTTTGTTTTGTTTTTTGAGACAGGGTTTCTCTTTGTAGCTATGGAGCCTGTCTGGGAACTCGCTCTGTAGACCAGGTTGGCCTCGACCTCACAGAGATCCGCCTGCCTCTGCCTCCCGAGTGCTGGGATTAAAGATGTGCGCCTCCACTGCCCGTCTTAAATTCTTTACATTTGCATTCAAGGGCCAGGGATGTAGTTTAGTTGGTAAAGCACTTGCGTAGTGTGCACACGGCCTTGAGTTTGGTACGTGCACCGCACAGACTGGATGTGGTGTTACATGGCTGTAACCCCAACATTATGCAGGAGGACCGGAAGATCAGGGCCAACCTCCACCACGTATGGAGTTTTAGGGTGGCCTAGAATACATGATACCCTCTCTCAAAAAGGAAACAGGACAGTCACTTTTCCCAAAATATTAATATCCATTTTTTTTTTTTTTGCAGGGCTTGATTGGGGCTGGAGAGGTAGAGCTACGTGTCCAAAGGCCCACGGGTAGCAAAAGGCAGAGGTGGATTTTGCAGGGCTTGATTGGGGCTGGAGAGGTAGAGCTACGTGTCCAAAGGCCCACGGCTAGCAAAAGGCAGAGGTGGATTTTGCAGGGCTTGATTGGGGCTGGAGAGGTAGAGCTACGTGTCCAAAGGCCCACGGCTAGCAAAAGGCAGAGGTGGAGGTCTTGTGCTAGCACTTGCTCCTTTAACCCTAGAGCAGTGATTCTCAACCTGTGCCTCACAACCCATTTGGAGCAGAATAGCCTTTTCATGGGGGGGGGGGGGTCGCATATCAGATATCCTGCGTATCAGATATTTACATTACGATTCATAACAGTAGCAAAATTACAGTTATGAAGTAGCGGTAAAATAATTTTATGGTTGGGAGTCCCTGTATCCAAGGGTCGCAGCATCAGGAAGGTGGAGGACCATGGGTCTATGGATATTCCTTACTCAGGGAAGGGGCGTGGCTGTCCTGCTCCCCAGGTCTGTCCACACGGCCTAGCACGCAGAAGGGACTCTATGTGGATCGTATGTACTCCTGTGTGCACCTGTACTGCACTGTGAGCAGTTGCACTGTGCAGGGGCGAACTTACCTCAGGTGAAAGGACCTCCTCAGGCTCGCCTTGCTGAGACGTGGGGACCCGTATGTGAGGATGCTCCCAGGCTGTCCCAACCACAGACAACCCAGCGAGACCCTCCGGTGTCACTTCAGAAGTGCTCCCAGAGCTGCTGGGTGGGCGTGCACTAGCGGGAACACGCGGGCCTCTGGAGGTCACAGAACCGGAAAGCAAGGCAGTTGAAGAGGCAGCGAGCTGGGCCAGATCCTTCTGGACATGGGTGGCACCATGCCCAACCACACCAAGCAAGGGGCGATGCCAGGAGGGTTCACAGTGAGGAGGAGGGAGAGAAGGAGGAGAAGGGAGTTAGCGGGAGGAGCTGCCACAAGCCTGCTGGTGTGCCCTGAAGGCCACAGCCAAGGAGGGTGGGTAGCTAGCGGAGAGCGCGGTAGGCGGAGCCAGTCGAGTAGTGCCCAATGAGCGCCTGGCATGGACTGGGAGGAGCCTACAGAATCCAATCCGTGGAGGGAGGGAAGAATTGGGTGGAGCCTAAAGGGCCTAGTGAACTAACTCTGTCTCCTCAGGCTGGGCTGGGCGGAGCGATGCAGGGAGAAGCTGAGGCAGAGGGGGCGGGGCTGGCAGAGGCGGAGGGAGTGGGGGAGGGGCCGCAGCCCTCGCTCTTTCAGGCCCCGTGGCTCCCACGGCCAAGCTGGTCACTCAGACGAGTCTTTTCCATGGGGTCGCCTCGGTTCTCGCGTATATTAAGTTATGGCCATGGGACGGAGGCACTGGACGTGGACGTGGGTGTGAGCAGACGTCTCTGAGACGCCGATGCCGTAGACTCTATTTGATGGGGTCGTCCGTGAGTCTGCTGTTGAGGCGCCTGGGGACCTACTCACACTGGAAGGGATGCTGGAGAATATTGCTATATCCACTGGCCCCTCCTTCCGAGAGGCCCTAGAAGGTTCTGTAGCTTTCAGGTCTAGAGAGGGAGTGTGTGATGCAATGGCCACCTGTTTGGGCATCTGTTGTATTTAATTTGTGAAGTTGGGTAGGTAGCCGGGGTCTCAGAGCCTGGACAGAGGAGGAATCCTAAATAGGGGAAGGGCTACCTAGGGGGCCTCACTGTTGCCGTGTGTGAATGACGAAAATGATGGGATAGGTGCTACCTGTCTTGCCGGTGTGACACAGCCTGTCATTTCAGTTCTCCAGGACTCCTCAGGAGAGGGCTGGATGGGGTGGGGAACCTGTGTTTTGACGTTATTATAACACACAAATCTTATCTGTGCAATATACTCTCCTTTAAGTACAAATTATTTTGCACCATGCACCAGGCGAGACGGTAGGGTTATAGAAGTGAGGAAATTGCTGGGAACCCATTTCCACTCCAGTCCCGTGCTGCTGTTTCCAGGGCTCTGGCCGAAGAATGCAAACAGTAAACAGACACAACGTACAGGCTCCACAGGCAACCAATCTAAGGTCACCGCCCATGGCTATGCTCTCATTGCTGAATTGTCCTTAAAGTCACCTCTGAGCCTGTTGTCAGCTGTGAGGGAACAGAGACAAAGCTTCACCTTGTCACCCTGAATAGCCTTAAAGGAGTCCTTTTAATCTCATATAAACTCCATTCAGGCCAAACTGGGATTTGTGGCTTTAATGACAAAAAGAATTTCAGGCATAGCCAGTTTGAGCCAAAAAAAGAGTTGGACATTTTTTTTTTTTTTTAAGACCTGTGAGGTTTGGGCCTGAGGGGTAGGGAGGAGAGGTGCTCAGAAAGACAGACACACCCAAGTGTGGGCGTGGGCTCTTGAAGGGAGAGGAACAATGAGTTGTCCTAGCATCAATCATAACAGATGCCTGTGGTTCTCAAAGTGCGTCTCGGAAGGCTGGGGAAACTCCCCCCACCCCTCTGTTGACAAGAGGGATGATAGCGCCATCCAGAGGTTCCCCAGTGGAATTATAATCTTGTAAATAAATCTAGACGTAAATAAAGTTGCTCAAGGGGCTTCTCGAACATGCCCCACCACCCTGTACAATGGGCTTTCTGGTGGGATTCCTAGAAAATTGCATGTTTATAGTTCAGAAGAGGGAAAGACAGTTAGCTGTTAATTGTGGTGGGATTCTTGCTTTTTAAATTTTTTTTTTTTTTTTTTTTTTTTTTTTGGCTGGTGAGAGGGTTCAGCCAGATTCCTGGGTGCTTAGCTCCAGCTATCAACTTGACACAGTCAGAGTTACCTGGAAAGAGAGAGCCAAGCACAGCTGAAGAATTGCCCTGATTATGGCCTGTGGCCGTGGCTGTGAGACATTTTCTTAGTTGCTGTTTATGGAGGAGGGTCCAGCCTACCTAGGTGGTGCTGTCCCTATGCAGGTAGACCTAGGCTGTTAAAGAATATAAATGTAAACAAAAGCACAGGACACTAACCCTTAGGCACCTGCGCTAATGAGCAAGCCAGAGAGAAGCCAGTAGCTGCTGTCTTCCATGATTCCTGCTTGAGGCTCCTGCACTGGCTTCCCCAGATGAGGGACTGTCACCAATAACCAAATAAACCCTCTGCTCCCCAAGTTGCTTTTGGTCGTGGTGTTTATCACAGCAACAAAAAGTAAAGTAGGGCGCCAGGGAAGGAATTTCTTTCCCTTCTCCTTTCTCCATTCTCCATAATTTTTCTTGTTTTCTAACTCAATGTCCTGACTGAGGACAATGAGATGAAAAGAAGCCCAGCTGGGATATTATAGTCATGGTCCTGGAGACGTGTAGACGGCTCATTCTGGACCGTCTTCGGAGCCACAAAATCTCTGCTCTGCTACTCCACTGCCTAGCTATTAACTAGAGAGATTTTTTTTCTTTTTAAAAGAAAGACTTGTAGGTGGTTGGTGAAGGTGCACGCCTTTAATCCCAGCACTTGGGAAGCAGAGGCAGGTGGATCTCTGAGATCAAGGCTATCCTGGTCTACACAGTGAGTTCTAGAACAGCCAAGGCTACATAGAGAGACCCTGTCTTGAAAAATCAATAGATAATGTAGGGCCCTGGTCTCCCTTATTCCTGTGGTGCATTTATGGGGACAGTTTATGATCAACTAACTAAGCTTCCTGGGTGTTTCTGTGCTATGCCTGCCCCACCTGGTGGTTAGCTGCAGGGCATTTACTCCATTGTTAATATGGTAATTTCCCACCTGCCTGGGCGGAGATCCTTGTGCTACAGTCAGGTAGATAAGGACTCCCCCAATGCTGAATAAAGTGGCATTCGGCTGATCTCCTTTTGAATGACCCTGGTCTCTCTGTGTCTTCTTTTTTTTTTTTTTTTTTTGGTTTTTCGAGACAGGGTTTCTCTGTGGTTTTGGAGCCTGTCCTGGAACTAGCTCTGTAGACCAGGCTGGTCTCGAACTCACAGAGATCCGCCTGCCTCTGCCTCCCGAGTGCTGGGATTAAAGGCGTGCGCCACCACCGCCCGGCTCTCGGTACAGTGGCGCGCGAACTGTACCGAGGGTGTAACACCAAATCGGGTGTTACAGATAAAATTTTTAAAATTTTAAAATTAAAAATAAAAGAAAGACATGCAGCTGAAAGCTAAATAGTGCTTACTGGCGACCAGAAATGTATCTGGGGAAGGATGAGGAGAGAATGGGGAAGACGGGTTGTTGGATGTGATCCATTCAGCTCATGTGACATATGGAAACACTCCACTTAACATCGTTAACATACAACTAATATATGTTAGTAAAAACGAAGCATAGAACTGGTGGGTCTCTTCTACTCCTGGGGACAGTGTGTGTTTGGGACATTCCTTCAGCACTTGGGGTAGGAAAGTTATAACCTTGTGCTGGACTTGCTGCCTCTGCAAGGAGTCATTGTCAGCCACAGCGAAAGAGTAAGACCTTGTCAGATTCTTCTTATCAAAATTTACAGTGCGCACAGCTGTTGCCGCAAGAGGTCGATAGAGTGTATCGTTGTCTCTGCCTGTTCCTGCAAACAGTCCCAGAGAGGATACAGGCAAGGCAAAGCAGACTACCTCTGATGTTTTCTCAGGAAATTCCAGACTAAATGACAGCTCTCTGGGTGGAGCTTTGGAAGTCGTCCACGTTTTCACTGGGATTGCTGGCTCCCAGTTTTCCAAGAAACCACGTGGGTCAGGGAAAGCAGTGTAGAGCCATTTAGACACTGGAGGGCGTGGTGTCATTAACAAAGTCAGCCGTTTCTGGGGTTCGGTGCTTTCTCAGCTTTTAGAAACTTTTGGTTACTTAGAGTTCTGAGTTAATAGGTGTAGTCATTCTGTTTTACTTAATAGTTAAAAATTGAAAAACGGCAGCAACAACTGTATTTTCAGGTTAAGAAGCTAGAAACAAAAAAGGGAACGCAATAAAAATAGCAAGAGCAGGTTCAGGTATAGCTCGTGGCAGAATGCTCTCTTAGTGTGCACAAGGCACTAACTTTGATTTCCAGTAATGCAAAAGGGGGTAGAGGAGGCGAAAATAAATAAAAAAAAAATAGAAGAAACTAAACAAAAGATGTCAAGTGGAGGTCTGAAGTGTCTTGCGCCTGCAATCTCAGTACTTGAGGAGCTAAGGCAGGGGGATTGTTTACTACTGTAGCTTCCCCCTGTAGTGGGGAAATTAGTAAAGTCATTGTATCTGATGTGAATGCCAGAGTGTTGGAATTGTTTTTAGGTGCACCTAAGCCCTGAGAAAATCTTTTGTATCTGTTCAGTGATTGCTTTCTGCGATTTATGGAACTGTATTTCTGAAAGTGCTTTATGACTTGCATGACTTCAGACTCCAGATGCTCCTGGAAAATCTGGAACTTTTGGACTGTGGGAATTGCAAGCCTAAGGCACTGATATACGATAGGGGCCTCCTTCATGTGTAAAATCTGAGTTTGAATCACAAAGGAAGAGCCTTCATTGATTAATAATTTCTTCTCCCTCTCCTCTTCCTCCTTCTACAGGGTCTCCTGTAGCCTAGGTTGGCCTTGAACTCACTATGTGGCTAAATCTGGCTTTGAAGAGCTGGCTCCACTTCCCAAGTGCTAAGGTCATAGATGTGTTCCCTTCTAACACTGTCACGGTAGCAGCACCTGCATTTGGCAGGACACCGTTAAACAAAAGGGGTGTCGTCTTATGGGGGATTTAGGATTTTCAGATATATTTTTATAAAATAAAAAGCCATGTATATTTTTATAGGATTTTTGTTACATCTATAGCTCAAAGTGTATAGCATGCTGATTGATGATAATATTTATATACCTAGTTAGTGAAATACAGGTCACCATGACTAGTGATGTGTTAAGTGTTGTAAATTCTCACATCTAATATATAAGCTACTCCATGCTGCAATGATTGAGTCTTCCTTCTGACCACAACTAAAATTATTAGCAACTTGTGTTATTTCAGAATGGCATAATCTTTAATGGTAGACTGTGTATTTTTGATGCATACATAAAAATAGGTTTAACAGAGAAAATGTTTCCATGTCTATATTTTTATCTAACCCAGAGATCATATATAGTATGCCATGATTGATTACCCTGAAGCCAATGTTCATGTTCATGTTCAGGAAGCTTGTTCACCAAGATTATTCACCACAGAATAATTCTTGCATGGTTTTCAAAAAGTTACTTATACGTTGTTCAGTGCTTATGAACACCAAAGGGCTGAGTGTGGCATAGCCACTGGACACAAACATCTGGACACAGCGGTGAGTTGGGTCATTATTCCACATATTTCTCGAGGAGGAGGCAATGCAGTCTAAACAGTATATGACCACAAAGAAACTCAGTAGCAGCAGAATGGTACGGACGGCCCTGTGCTCTGGAGATGCTTTTGGGGACATGCTGGTGCTGTGAAGGTACTGGGACTGCCTTTTATGCCTGTACAAGAGAATCACCATGTATACACTTGAAAGCACCACGAGCCCTACAAAAATGGCATCCCGGAAGAAAGCCAGTACAAAATGTAAGTATCTGAAGTCACTGAAAAGCGAGAGAGAACAGGATTTAGTGACCAATATAAGAACGTGCGATGTCTCATTGGGGGTGGCAACAGTGGAATTCATGAAACCACTAATGGACATATAGAAAGTCCACAGGGAAAGGAGGCAGCCTGAGTTGTGAAGTAAGGATTTATGTTTGAACTTGGACAAAGAGGAACTTCTGGGGCTGAGGGTGATGGCCTGGAGGATGCTCAGGTGACACAAATGGAGACGCTTTTCATCAGCCTGTACAAGGAAATGACTGATCTACAGGTGAAGTTATCCCCAAATCTCTGGGACCCCATGAAGGCCATGGTCAGCAGCATCACTATGTGGCTTAGAGCCAAGAGACTGGTTATCAAGTTGGTGGGCTTACGCCTGCGCTCCCAAAAGAACATGACCACGAGGAAGAGCAGAAGGACGGTATTGGCTGAGACCCCAAAGGCGATTTCAGAAAAAAAGGCATTTCTTATGTTATGGTCATCGTACACTAGGTTGTTTCTGTTCATCTTATGGGGGAAAGAAACACACAGGGCATAATCTGAAAGTGAAGAAGAAAGCTCATTTGGTACCGATTGCTGTCTTCATCAATCCCAGTCAACACTGTTGCCCTCTTGAAAACATAGGCAGCAATCAATCGCAGTGCACCCTGTCCTGTCTGTTCATGTTCTTCGGAAACCATCCCCACTCTTTCTTTCTTTTCCCATCACTTTCTAGTCACGCCTGGATTCTGTTTCCCACTGCTAGCTCCCATAGTACAAAGTATATACTTGCTGGTGTTGGACTCTAGCGTCCAAACACCGAGAAGGAGTCTCCCCCAGAGACCATCTCATACACACAGCCGATGCAAAAGCATGAGGATTTTATTAATTCTGTCATGACAGGGTCCCCCAGCATTCGGGAAGCCGAGGGACCTCGAATAGCGGGTACAGTCTACTTTTAAAGGGGCCACAGAAGCAAGGGGGTTGTTCTTTGACTATTCTGATTGGCTTATTTGAAAGGGCTATTACCAATAATTGACTGGAGAGCTGTTGCCAGATCAGATGAGGTAAGAGGTCATTTTGACCCCGTTTCCCAGGGGACCGAACCAAAACTTACGTATATGGGTAATTGTTCAGGAACTGAGTACGTGCGAGTGTAGCTGTTAGGTCCTTGGTTCCCAGGGGTGGAGGGGAAGCACTATGGCACAGAGGCTGAGAGGATTCAGAATTGTCAAAAATGGCTTCAGGATTGTCTTAAAGCTTACACTGGGCGATGGTGGCACATACCTTTAATCCCAGCACTTGGGAGGCAGAGGTAGACAGATCTCTGTGAATTCGAGGCCAGTCTGGTCTACAAAGTGAGTTCCAGGACAGCCAGAGCTAAACAGTGAAACCCTGTCTCAAAAAAAACAGAACAAGCAAACAAACCAAAAAAAAAAAAAAAAAAAAAAAACAAAAGAAAGAAAGTATATACTTTCTTACACAATAAAAGTTGCCATATAGTACAGCAAGTATTTCTTGATTAGTATTTTTTTTTTCAGGGCAAGAGCAATGTCTTGTTTGTTTTTAATCTTCATCTTCTCCTCCTTTACCTTTTTTTTCTGAGACAGAGTTTCACGTAGCACAGGCTGGCCTTGAAGACACTATATAGCTAAGAATGACCTTGAATTTCTAGTCCTCCTGCCTCCAACCCCCCAGTACTGGGCCTATAGGTATATATCATTAAACCTGGTTTGTGTGGTGCCCAGGATCAAACTCAGGGCACTGTGCGTGTAGAAGTGGGCACTCTGCCATCTGAGATGCACCCTCAGCCCCTTGACCTGCATCTTCTGGATCATCAGTATGTAGTAACAGTTACATCTCTTTGGTAGACTTAAACGAGGAAGTTGTGAAGAAATGGAGCTGAGACTCTTCCAGGCAGAGTCCAGTGGATCAGATGAGCGCATAGGTACACGACTCCAGCATTGACTAGCTGATTTACCACCAGACCAGACATCGCTACACCGACAGAGGGAATGCTGGCACCCGTGGAACATGATTTCACAGTTGGGATGGATGTCTATGAGCAGCTATAGTATGAGTGTGATCTTAAGCAGTCTGTAACTCTAGAGTTCAGTCGTCTTGTTTCTATGCTATGCTCAATCCTAGTTTGGATAGTAGTGACCTCATATGAGAGAAAGATGAACTATACATACCAAGGGTGAGAGTGTTTCTGGTATATAATGATGTCTATAAAAAAGAAACAATTGCTTTTTATTATGATACAATTTCTCACACATGTAACTTGGGATACTTAGTGCACTTCTTTCAACTGTTAAAAGACAGGAGATGCAAAGTTATTGAAACTCCAGAATAGCCTTTGGTAGAATTTTAGACTTTTTAACTTCCCAAAGAGGAGTATAGATCTCTCATGCTTTGTAAATCACATGCTAGAATGACTAGTTCATTTGAACAAGATCCAGTTACTTACTGGTAGAAACATAGCCCAATCTGTTTCTCGGCAGGTATGTGAAATCCGTATGGCTTTTCAGACCACATAGTTTTGTAATATACTAAAGGAATAGAGAAATGTTAAAAATTTCTAAAGCAAACCGCCCCCCCCCCAAAAAAAATCCAGATTTTAAATCATGTGTGTGTGTCTGTGGGTGTGTGCATGTGTGTGCTGGTGTGTGCAGATGTCTGCTGAGGCCAGAAGGTCAGTAGTCTGGATCTGGTTTGTGAGGTCCTGAGCTGGGTGTTGGGGACAGAACGTGGCTCTTCTATGAGAGCAGCATACACTCCTAACTGTTCAGCCATCTCTCCAAGGCTCTTTTTTGGCACTGCAAAGGTTTATTTGTGTGGGGAGGGACCTGCAAAAGAATCATAGTCACCCCCCCCCAAAGCCAGGTGCTTCTAGAGTGGAAAGAGAGGGGGCCGAGAAGATAGACGAGTTTCCTTTTGGGTCCAAGATTGGCTGTTGCTAGGAGTGATCAAAGAATGGCGAGTCGTTGAGCAAAAGGATGTTAGGTGACTGACTGACAAACACCTCTTATGGCACTCATTATCGGGGGCAGTGTCTGCAGCAGTCCCAAGAGTTTTTCAGTTTAGCTATTTTTATTGAAAATATTTTTTCCTTACAATATATTCCACATCTCTGCTCAGGTGGTCCCCACCTTCTACACATCTAACTCCACACCTTCTTTCTTTAGAAAACAAACAGGCAAATAATAATAATAAATAATACACAATAAAAGAAAAAGAGCAAGAAACACACACACACACACACACACACACACACACACAGCCAAAACCATAAAAATATCAGACCAGTAAGATTAAAAACAATGCCCAAACAAAGCAATATGAGACAAATAGAAAGATCTACAAATCCACCATTGAGTTTGTTTTGTGTTGGCCAGCTGGTGCTGAGCATAGGACCTGCCCTTAAGTGTGGTTAGGGATGGGAGCTCATGACTACTTCCTCCTCTCAGAGCCAGGACCCCATGTGACTTAGACCTGTGTAGGCATGGTGAATGCTGCTATAGTCTCTGTGAGTTGTTATGTGTGCCAACACTTTTTGTGACTGGAAAATGACAGTTTCCTATTAAGTGCTGAGTAAGACAATTAACACAATTTGGTACATTTAGAAGCACCCACTTATGTTTATATCCCTTAAATATGAGGAGAGACTAAAGGAAATATAACCCTAATTGTCCAAATTTTCTGTGGGACACGCAACACAATCATATATATATAATATTGATATGTATTATAAGGTGTATCACTGTTTTCTTTCTAGCACATTATTTTACTTGTAAATAGGTTCTGGGGGATGTGAACCCTGTATGAACACAGGTTAAGAGTATCCTGTTAGTGTCTTCTCTCCCACCATGCCCCCCTCCCTGTACTCACGTCCACCCACTTAGCTTGGGTTAGAAGATCAGGGCAAAATAGAAGCTCTCCGGCATCTGCACACTAGTGCGGGAGACCCTCCTCAAACATGGCTTGTGGGAGCCATGGCTACAGACAACATCCGGCTCACTTTATGTACCATGCGTAAACATTGCATTTTGGGGACTCAGCAATCAAACACACTGGTTGCTTTCCCAGAGCACTTGGGTTTGATTCCTAGCACCCAGATTGCAGCTACCAATGACTATAACTTTAGTTATAGGAGATCTGATGCCCTTTTCTGTCCTCCACAGGCAAGGCTCACTTGTCCATCACAAAGAAAGACATGAATCACAAGGACAATAAGGAAGATTTTGGGAACTGGTCACATCAGATAAGACTACCTTGGGAATGAAGAAGGAAAGCTGAAATAGACAATTAAGGAAATAAAACAAAGAACCACTAAAGAAAAGTCTGATCTGGTAGTGGTGCCTGAAACACCTTCAGAGGAAGAATAACAGAGTTAAGACTCCTTTATTACATGGATCACAGAAACAGATATTCTAGGCATCTGTGTTTTGCTCTTATGATGGGCAATCCTGTGACATGAGGTGTCATCAAAAGAGCCCTAAAACAGTGATGAATGTTCAAGTCATTGTACTCAGGCCAATAGTCAGGGGTGTAGCAGGGAATGTAGGGAAGATAAACTCCTTAGCAGACACCAGTAAGTGTGGACATCTATTACCTTGTAGGCAATCACATGTAGAGAGGGAAGATCTGGAGGATCCATGTATTTTCTCATGTACAGCATAAGCACATCATCCATGCATCTTAAAATTGGGTGAGGTATAAATAATATTCATGTCTAGGGCCAGGAAGTATATGACCATCCTTATATACATGGAGGAACATGCTTTGGTTTGTCATTGCTCTGCAGCTTAACTTCAACTGTGTCCTCATTACTATCTAGGGCCAAAGGTTCTGGGACGTGACACTGGTCCTGCTTCATGCAGCAGAGCTTAAGCTGAGGCTAAATGGGGCAGCATCTTTTACCGTGGGCCACGCAGTTCTAGCTGGGAAACTACGGCGGGCACAGGGAGGAAAAGCTGACACCCCAGGGAAGAGAGGAGCATCATAGCACACCAGATGTCGGTGTAGTGTGCGAGCTGCAAGAAACAAACTCTGGGGACCCGATGAACAAAAGCCTGGAGGATATGTGGGCTATGCACTGCAGCTCTTTGTGAAAACCAGTGAAAATTGTGGATCGCTTTTGTAAAATAGCAAGATTATAAAGCAGAGCCGAGGGCATGCACCTGCAGCTAGAATGTTTAATAGAATGTCGCTACTGTTACGTCTCTGATGAGAAGAAGATAGTAGAAAAGAAAGCATTCCTTGAAGTGAGGAGTCAGAAAACCTCAGAGGACCCCTGTCTCAGACACCAAGCGCTCATTACTGGGACACACAAGTAGTCCTGCAGGAGAAGGGCTCCCTGATCAACTCTGCAATGAGATAAGAGTTAAGCCAGCTTTCTTGCCAAATAGATTTAACTCTCCTTTCTCACCATATTCTTATACCTTAGCAATGACCAGAAATTGTCTGTTTATGGCAGATTTCTCCAGTGGTATAAAAGAGGGGTAAAACTTAAATTTAAAAGAACAAGGTAGAATTGGTTTCAACTTCCCCACAGTTCCCTCTAAACAAACTGAGCTCTGGGAATCCCCTCTGGCAGAGAAATGGGAAGGAGTGTTGCTTCAGTGAGTCACACAGAGAGATAGGTTTAATAGTCACAGATATTCTGTTTCCCCAGCTTGGAAATTACATTACCAGGTGTTTGGGAGCCAGGAAAAGGAAACAAGCACAATTAATTACTTGTTTTAAAAATATATAACAGAAACTTGCATTCTCTGTATTCTCCTCTGAGGTTTTCTGACTCCTCACTTCAAGGAATGCTTTCTTTTCTACTATCTTCTTCTCATCAGAGACGTAACAGTAGTGACATTCTATTAAACATTCTAGCTGCAGGTGCATGCCCTTGGCTCTGCTTTATAATCTTGCTATTTTACAAAAGCGATCCACAATTTTCACTGGTTTTCACAAAGAGCTGCAGTGCATAGCCCACATATCCTCCAGGCTTTTGTTCATCGGGTCCCCAGAGTTTGTTTCTTGCAGCTCGCACACTACACCGACATCTGGTGTGCTATGATGCTCCTCTCTTCCCTGGGGTGTCAGCTTTTCCTCCCTGTTTGACACTTCCTAACTGGCAGGACACAGGTTTGTGAGCTCACACTATTAATTTGTATTTTAGGAAGGTCAAATTTGGACAGTTTTCCCAGGGACATACTTGTGGATATTTTTCAGTAAGGTGAGATTATGGTGAAAGAGGCAGCGTTTGCATTACAAAGTTCATTTCCAGAAATTTCTCAACTTAGAACTCACACATCCCAATCATTCAATCATAATTTTACTTTGTTTGTACATATCAGAAAGGTAAAACAGAAAGTACTTAATCAACATGAGTCGAAACTTGCCTCTTCTCTGATACTGTACAGGGTAAGCCATGTTTAAAGTCAGTAGAGCATAATCAATGGTACTTGAGTACTGATTTGATAAAATCATTTCTTAGGGTACAAAGTTATTTTTCTATCTCTCAATGAAAAGACTCCATAGCCTAAAAAGAAATTTCTCTCATTGAACATCTTGCCTGAGTAGAATGGTGGGAAGTTGATGTGTAATCTGAGGCTAACAAAAATCTCACCTGGAAATCCAGTTTGGTTCCTTGTCTTGCCTGCTTAGGACCGAGCTAGTCACCAGGAGAGTCTATGGCTATAGAATAAAGAAGTCCCTACCCAGGCCGAGGCATGGGGAGATTTAGTATGTCCAAGAACTAGCATGGAAGTAAATAGTGTCTTTAGCTGATTTCTCTGCAGGTCTGTAATTTTAATGTCTTTGGTAGGATGACAAGATCTCACTGGGGAGCAAAGAACAGTGCTGTCCCCAGTGGAATTTCATCTCTTAATTTTACTTTAATGTCTCTTGCATAATAGTAACCTGGGGAGGGCTGCGCACAAAACTTTTTTCTTAAGTACCAGTGGTACATCTGGGTGAGGAGTAAGAAGTGTCACGGACTTGCAGATGCCACCAATGTCCCTCATTTTCCTTCTTCTCAAGCTCAATTCTGACATGGGAGACTTGCTTTCCAGACTGTATTGTTCTTGTTATGGTTTCCAGACACCCAGTTTCGTGTTTCAAAATGTAATGAATTTAAAAGTAAAAATTACTGGGCAGTGTTGGCGCAGGCCCTTTATTCCAGCACTCAGGGGCAGAGGCAGAGACAAGCAGATCTCTGAGTTCAAGTCCAGCCTGGTCTACAGGGGGAGTCCAGGACAGCTAGGGATACACAGAGAAGCTCTGTCTTCAAAAAACCAAAACCAAAATAAGAAACAAAAAAAACCAGTAAAATTTAAAAGAAATAAAAGTTAAAAGAAAAGAAAAGTAGAGACTGAGCTGGAAGTCAGGGTTGAGGCAATCACAGGCAGACTGAGCACAGGGAAAACTGAAGTACACCCCAAACAGGACACTGCAGGGGAGGGAGGGAGGGAATGGTCATCTCTCATCTTCACTAATGGATTCGGCAGGAGGCTTGAACTTCCCCCGGAAAAAATCCAGAGTTAGGTCTCATCCTACAATGTAGTTTGTACAAAATTGTGATAAAATGGGACCTTTTGGCCCCTGTAGACCAGGTTGGACTTGAACTCAGAGATCTGCTTGTCTCTGCCTCTGCCCCTGAGTGCTGGAATAAAGGGCCTGCACCAACAGATTTGGTAAGACACCTGGGAGTCCTTAAGGAGATGGAGATAGCTAAGTAATAGTAAAAGGGAAACTATTTCCCCTATTAAGGATGGGAAATATCATAATATAGGGCTTTAGGACTGTACAGTGCTACTTTGGATGGCTTAAAAATGGAAGCAGTCAATGAGGGGATAAATGACTTAGCTGAGCATGACATAAGGCTGATTGTAATTACTATCAGTCTGGTAATTCATATTTTATCCTCAATAGCCATAGTGGTTTTTTTTGCCAAATATAAATATGGTTTAACAATTGTGCCAAATATGTAAACTGGATTGATAAGATACAAGAAAAATAATAAAAATACTCAGACACAGACATAGGAATTTAGTCAAGAAAGTACAGTGCCACTGCGTGATGAGACTGAAGAAGGACAGCCTAAGATTATTAGAAAGACAACCTTAGTTTATCCAGTTACTATACAAGAACTACCAAGAGACACAGACACCCTCAAGGTTATCAAGAAGTTAACTGGAACCCTATAGAAATGTTAGATTTGAGGAGTTTTAAGAAAGCAGTCATTCATATGGTATGCATTCATCCTTTGTGAAATAGATATTAAATTCATGGGCAACTCAGAACAGAATTATCTACCTCAAGACTTAGCTATACTGACATTGGGCATATACCCAAAGGATGTACACTCATACCACAAGGACGCTTGCTCAACTATGTTCATAAAAGCATTATTCATAATAGTCAGAACCTGGAAACAACCTAGATGCCCCTCAACCAAAGAATGGATAAGGAAAATGTGGTACATTTACACAATGGAGTATGGCCCTGCTTTAAAAAATGATAACCTCATGAAATTTGCAGTAAAATGGATAGAACTAGAAAAAACTCATTTGGAGTAAGGTGATCCATACTCAGAAAGACAAACATGGTATGTAGTCACTCATTGGTGGTTATTAGGACTAAAGTATAGGATAACCAACCTACAATCCACTGTTCCAGAGAGTCTAGATAATAAGGCAGGCCCAAAGAGGGATGCTTGAATTTCCCTGGGAAGGGGAAGTAGAAAAGATCTCCTGGGTAAACAAGGGGGGTTGGGAGATGAAGAGATGAGAACTAGAGGAGTGGATTGGGTTGGCTGGGTGCGGGAAAGCAGGTTGGAGGCAAGGTGGAGG
Source organism: Microtus oregoni (assembly GCF_018167655.1). Taxonomy (NCBI): domain Eukaryota; kingdom Metazoa; phylum Chordata; class Mammalia; order Rodentia; family Cricetidae; genus Microtus; species Microtus oregoni. Next base: position 6,206,374 of record NW_024543221.1, read on the forward strand.
GGGAAAGTAAGAGGTATCTTGATGGGGGGCATTTTGGGGTTAGGGAGAAATCTGGTAGGTGTGGAGTTTTGGATCCATGTGGATGCCAGATGAAGATGGACACTAAAAAGAAATCCCACACTAGCTCAGAATTGAGTATAATAAAGGGTTATTTATTTAGGGGTAGACTCACAGATCACAATCCTCTGCTCGAACAGGGAACAGCAACTGAATCCAGCAGCCAGAAGAGAGAGGGAACACATGTTTTACAACAGCATTTATAGTATAAGAGGCCATGCTCAAGTGGGTAGATAATTTAAAGGCTTCTGGTTGTAGGAATTCCTGTAGCAGGCAAAGCCTTGAGCTCTGTAACTCCTGCATTACTCTTGGTGCAGTTTGGGCACCACTGTATCATTTGCAAGCCGGGCAAGGGCCTGGAGATTGAAAGAACACATAAGAGACCTGGGCCATTCAAAAGGAGATCAGCCGAATGTCATTTATTCAAGCTTAGGAAAAACCTTATATAGCTAGCTGTTGCACAATGGAATTCTCCCTAGGGAGGTGGGAAATTACCATGCCCAAGGTGGAGTAAACAATGGCACTATAGCTAACCAACAGGTGAGGCAAAGGGAGCACAGTAACAAAAAGGATGTTTACTTGGCTAGCCAGAAACTGTCCTCTAGATGAACCCCTAGAGCAGGGGTAGACCCATGGGCCCTACAGGTCCCCCTTTTATATAAATTATAAAACTAGGCCTGTCTTGGTGGCATTGAAAGTTTGATAATACCCCTTACCCATCATAGGAAAACATCCAGGTCAAAACACATTTCCTGCCTTAGATTGGGGCAGCACCCCCCAAAACCTTTCCCATCATTGGCTCACTAGTCACCCATCACCAAGTTCAGCCAGATTTGCACTGAAAGATCCTCTGGGACAATAGCTAAGAGGACTTGCCAAGTGGTGACATTGACCTGAGCTTGCCTTTGGCTCTGGCATCATGAAAACATGAAGATGATGCTCCAGCACATCCTTATAAGCACTCTTACGGAGGCTGTGCTTGCTCAATCCTTAATATGTCTGTCTGCAAATTGGAACCCTTAAGTAAGGCCTCAGAGCTGATGGAAGGAACCCTGATATAGTTAACTAGAATAATCTCAAGAGCCAATTTGTAAATTGTGTACTCCAGGGTCTGTGAATAACAACATTAAGCCTATTACTGTATCACCTAGCAGTGGTCTTTAACCAAAACCAACTGCAAAATTAACTGCAATATTCATTTGTAAATTTAGCTCAATTTGAGTGGCCAAGGCATTTGCAACCTGCCCTGATAATGTATCCATTGTGCTAGCAGAAGCAACTGACTGACTAATGGTAAATCCAGCAGCTGTAGCCACTCTGGCAGCCACAGCAATGTCTGCCATTATCATGGGATGATTTGATAGGTAGAGGAACAATCCTTGGCACTTGGACCACCACAGCGAGCTCCTCAGGATCCTAGCAATTCTTCAGTTGACAAACCAGTGTCTACTTGACCTCTTGTCTCTGTCCTATCTTCAGGCTTCTGGACAGAAAATCCACAGCATGCACCAGGCGCTCAGGTACCATACTGGACTGTCAACATCCTGCAGGAAAACACAAACAGCTCTTCTTCCCCACACCAGTACGGGATCTGGACCATACCAAGTGCCATCTGCTAGATTCTTCCATTTGATATGAGGCATCCCGGAAGAAACTGGCTGCCAATGCCGGTCAGCAGCTGTACGAGATTGAGCATCAACAGTCAAAAAAAATGTATAAAATAAAAGATAAATGGTCTCTGGGTATGAAACCGTATTCCCCCTTTTTTGTTTTCTGCAAATATGCTCTGGGCGTACAATGTGTACTCTCCACTGTAGCTTGTCCTTGAGGATTATAAGGTATTCCTGTTTTATGAGAAATAGAGAACTCAAAGCAAAATGTAGCAAAGCCAATGCTGGTGTAGGCTGGCCCATTGTCAATTTTTAAAGTTTTTGGAACTACCATGTAGGTGAAAGCCTGGAGACAGTGACTTTTAACATCCTACAATTTTTCTCCTATATGGGCTGACAAAAATAAGATGAAACTATGTATCCATGGTTATGTGAATATATTGCATACGCCCAAAAGAAGGAATGTGGATAACACCTATTTGCCATAAATGATTATGAGCAAGCCTACGAGGATTAACTCCCAAATGAGGAATAGCTAAAAGTTCCGTACATAGAGAGCATTTTTTAATAATATCAGTGGCTTGCTCTTGAGAGATCTTAAAGTGAAATATTAGAGACCCAGCACTGAGATGAAAATGATTATGAGCTTTTCTGCAGCTTCATAAGATTCTTGACTAACTGCATAAATTTGGTGAGTAAACTGATCAGTCAATGCATTCCCCTCACTCAAGGGACCAGGAAGGTCAGTATGAGCCTGCAAATGCCCTACACAAATGGGAAGTGATCTGTGAGTCTCCTCTAAATGAATAACCCTTTATTATATGTAATTCTGAACTAGTGTGGGATTATTTTTTAACTTCTGTCATCTGACAACAAAATGGTGCCAACCAGGACAGCTAAATCCACTTAAAACCTGAGAGAGTTTGGGAAGTAATTCTAGACACAAAAGAACAGCATTAAGCATAGCTTCTTCATAGCAGCATTTTCTTGGGTGGGCTCTGTTTGTTAGAATCAATCATGTTTCATTTAAGAGAGGCTTCCTGACTCAGCTTTAGCTGCAAAAAATTTGCAGTTCTCTTTTAAGAAGCCCTGCCACAAAACACTTAAATGGTGTTCATGAATAGCTGACAGCATGTTTTTTGTTGGTGGCAGGTTGGTGTGTGATGTGGGAGTCTTCTGTTTGTGTTGATTTCATTGGTTAATAAAGAAACTGCCTTGGCCCATTTGATAGGCCAGCCCCTGGGTGGGTGGAGTAGACAGAATAGAATGCTGGGAAGAAGAGTCAGACGCCATGCCTCTCTTCTCTGTGTCAGACATGATGAAGTTCCAGCCCAAGATGGACGTACACTAGAATCTTTCCAGTAAGCCACCACCTCGTGGTGCTACACAGATTATTAGATATGGGTTAAAGCAAGATATGAGAGTTAGCCAGTAAGAGACTAGAGCTAATGAGCCAAGCAGTGTTTATAAGAATACAGTTTCCATGTTATTATTTCAGGGCATAAGCTAGCTAGGCAGCTGGGAGCCGGGCGGCAGGAATGCAGCCCGCAGCTCCTTCTACAGGTGTGAACTCCATAGAGTTGTGGAAATTAACATGGCTCTGGCTAGTACCTTTGCCATGAGGCGAGATGCTCAGAAAGGCAAAGAATGTGTTGGATCCAGCTGTCAAAGCCATGGCTTTAAACCTAGCCATATTGCATAGCAAATTAAAGACTCTCTGGTCAGAAAAAGAGAGATACAGTAAAGATAGTTTCACATGAAAAACCCTCTAAACAATTTACAGTGTGTTTAAAATGTGTGTAGGCTTGGGAGAAAAAAGAAAAAGGATAAAATCCCTTAGAGAGAGAGAGAGTAGTTGGGTGTGGTGACACACACCTTTAATCCCAGCACTTGGGAGGCAGAGGCAGGCAGTTCTCTGTGAGTTCAAGGACAGCCTGGTCTACAGAGTAAGTTCCAGGACAGCCAACGATACACAAAGAAACTCTGTCTCAAAAAAACCAAAAATTAAAAGAAAAAGAAAAAAATAGAGTTAAAATAAAGCCTTGTAAAGATGGAAAATACACAGATGTTGCGGGAGGTCCTTCCGCTCCTACAGCCAATAGCCGCTGAGATACCAGCCCATTGGGGCGTGGTCTCTCTCCCTTTAAAAAAGCGGCTACTTCCCTTCTCGCTCTCTTTGCTTCCTGCTCTGGTTCCGGCGACTAGACTTCTTCCTGATTGCGCAGAGGGCTGTTGTCTGGGATGGTTATCTGTAAGTTTTTTCCCCTTTAAATAAATACCACCCTATTAATCATAATTCCAAACTGGTGTGGCATTGTTTGTGACTTACGCCTTCACACAGAGAGTCTGGATACTGTATGTTATTGTGTTGTCTTTGAATTGTTTGATGGCTGAGGAAGGAGCAAGATCTGCTAAAAGACATTTGATTATCAATGCTCCTGGATTAATCCAACATATGTATTTTGAAAATGGCTTGACTTTAAAATTTAAGTCAAAAGTTATGTTACTCTAGATCTGGAGAAGAGTTTTTGCTTTTGTTTCCACAGGAAATGAGAGTATGTGGATTCATTCTGGATAAAGAAAAATAAGGTTTGATCAAGGAAGACCCCCTGAAAAATCTCTGATAGGAGCAGATGGCCCAGATGTCTGAGTTCTACACCCAAAACAGTTTCAAGACTGCTGGCTGAAATGATCAAGCCTCATAGAATTTTCCAGTCAGGACTTGACTTAAATCTTAAATTTTCTGTAGGTCCCCATAAGATTAGCAGCCCTCATTAGCAGGAAGTAGCCTAGAAAAGTATGTCCACATTCCCAAAAAATTAGTTATGAATGTTTGTTTTTGTTTAGAATGTTGGTTACAAGTCGTTATGGATAATGGTCAGGAAAAAAGCTAAACAAAGGAGATTCAGAGTTCTTGTTTTGAAAAAAAGGGGGAGAGGAATTGCTGTGGGACAATGGTCTTGTATTGTTTTAATAAAACACTGATTGACCAGTAGCCAGGCAGGAAGTATAGGCAGGGCAACCAGGCAGGTGGGGCGAAAAGAACAGGAGAATTTTGGGAAGAGGAAAGATGCAGTCTGCAGTCATCACCCAGATGCAGAGGAAGCAAGATGAGAATGCCTCACTGATAAAAAGTACCAAGCCACACTGCTAACACAGACAAGAATTATGGGTTAATGTAAGTTATAAGAGTTAATAAGAAGCTTGGGCTAATAGGCCGACCAGTTTATAATTAATGTAGACCTCTGTGTGTTTCTTTGGGACTGAACGACTGCAGGAACTGGGCAGGACAGAAACCTCAGTCAGTACGCGCGCGCGCGCGTGTGTGTGTGTGTGTGTGTGTGTGTGTGTGTGTGTTATGCTTTCTTTCTTTGATTTGTTAGTTTATTTTATTTTTGCCTGTTTGTTTTCTCAAGAGAGAAGGCAGAAGATGTGGAGTCAAGAGTAGGGAGGTGAGGAGGATCTGGAAGATTTGAGGGAAGGAACCATGCTAAGAATATATTATATGAAAATAACTTTATTTTCAATTAGAAGCAACAACAACAAAAGAGCCAAACCAGTACCAGGGAGCTGCTGCTGGAGTCAGGGTTTGAGCACAGAGCTCAAGAGTCCAAATGCACCGTGAAAGGCTGGGCAATGGTCCAAGACCGGGAATCAATGGGTTTCAGGTTCCAATCCAGTCAAATGAGCCTCGTCAGCAGTGGACACTGAAATGAGTCAAAGCTCTGGTGACAGCTGGAAAGGCCTCTGCTGGTTGGCTCCTGATGAACACATCCCGTAACAGATGACAGACTGGTGTGGGCCATGCCATCATAATGCTAAGTGTCCATCCCTTTGTGGGGTCCAGGTGGGAAAGCTGCCCCTTGACTGACTCGTCTGATAGGCTCTCGGACCTGGCTTTCCTGATAGAGTTTTAATATGTCCATGTGCCCTGGGAGTCTTAACTGATCCCTGTAAATTTTTGCATGGTTCCACTTTTGGTCTCAAGAAGAGGTAATTTGTCACTCTGCACTTCATGGGTGGCACAAGAGGGTTGGTATGGTTTATGGGTCTACCTGGGGCTGCGGTCTTGCTCTTCCTCAAAATGAAGTAAATGACACCACATAAAATGGGATCTCCTAGGGCAAGACGCAACCTAAAAACATTTTCTTACATATAATATTGAGTAATTTAGAGTTGGGCACAGCCCGTTCTCAGTACACTGACACCCCAAATGCCCCACATGGTATGGGTGAGAACCAGGCTTTACTTGTCCATACCGGTTTACCTGCCAAGCGAGTTGGATGAGAAGTACATTGTGGCATCATCTCTCCTCAACTCTGTATCGAGGGAAGATGGCAATGATATCTCACTTGCTTGGATAATGTGTACATGTTTATATGTGTATTGTACACGTGAGCACATACACAGTGCCAGTATGTGCTGTTTCTTGTTGTTGTGTGACGTGATGCTTTTACCCTTGCCCATTGTGCTGACGATGAACAAACAAGAGCTTGGAGCTCAGGCTGACCTTGAACTCCTGCCTCTGCCTCCTTCATCAAATCCTATTAGAGTGCACCATCACAACCAGCTAGGTGACTTTCAAAGAGAGAAAGAGGAAACTCTTTGGAAAGTACGCCCCAGCACGAGAATTTTCCATCCACTGTCTCACTGCAACCCCTAGGAATCAGAAAAGCTTCAGTACCCCGCCCTCCCCCAGCACACTCCCCGCCCACATCACCATGGCAGTAGAATTTGAGACCCAATTGATTTCTTTCCTTCCACAGTTCCCACCCTCTCAGTTTTCAGTAGCGTTCTTAGCAGAGACCTGGCTTTGGACTGAATCCTCGACTGCTTTCAGAGACACGGCACCGCACACAGACGTGGGGAAGGGAACGAAGCCACACTGTTGGCCAAGGTTGTGTCCTAACGTGCAGAAAAGACGAAACATACGTGTGGAGACAGTTCCTCTCTGGCCTCAGGGCTCCATGGGTGTCAACCTGACTCCTTGTATGGAAGTTCATAGAAGGGTCTAATCACTAGGGCTCCAGCACACACCCTCAGATTCTGGCAATACCAGGAACATACTCGGTAGACAAGTTGCGTCTGAGCCCTCTGCACTGAGGAGGTGTTCTCTCAAGAGAACCGAGGCGTGTTGGAAAGAGCTAAAATGACTTTGGCTTGTGTTGCATTTGGGGTAGGTTTCATAAGAGGCCTGCTTTGAATTTCCATCTGAAGCCAAGGATGCGATTCTGTGGTTCTACATCCTACTAACTCTGTGACAAAGACCTAGCAGTTTTAGCATTTTAGGTTTTAAATGAAGTTTAATTAATTTTAAATTAAAACCAGATCTAGGCTAAAGCCGTGACTGGCAAAAAGGCAGTAGGTGCTTCTCTTGACCAGGGTGAGTCAGCTGGTCCTATCTGTGTCTTGGGAAATGATCTTCTTAGACATGAGGGAATGGTTTTCTCTTCATCTGTGACAGTCATGTCAGTGGTGGGAGCCAGACGTAGTGATACCAGCAGTGTGTGTGTCTGTAGGTCAGAGTTTTGAGGGATTAGCTCTCTCCCTCCACCACAGTTCTAGAGAGCAGACTTAGGTGTTGGGCCACGCGACAAACTCCCCAACCCTCACTGTTACTGTCCATATATCTGTACATATATGTGTAAGTATGGCATAGGCTTTGAAACTAGAAAGAGCCATAGTGACAACACATGGCACAGTACTGACACACACACACACACACACACACACACACACACATACACACACAGATATCAGGACCGACAGGACAGAATAGAGAACCAGAAATGAACCCATATAGATACGGCCTCATAATATTTGACAAACTTGGGGAGAATAGACAGACTATTCAGAAACAGCATCGGCAAAAAGTGGATATGTACCTACAGAAGAATGAAATTGGATCCATAACTGAACTTGCAGAAAAATCAGCTGTTAAATGAATCAAAGACCTTAATTTCAAATCTGAAAATCCGAAATGTTCAACCTGCTAGAGGGAACACAGGGAGTGCTTTTCAAACCCAGCTGCGGGGAACCTAGGTGTTGGCGGTGCAAGTCTCAAACCTCCATGCGCCAGAGGCAGAAGCAGGCAGGTCTTGGTGAGTTCAAGGCCAGCCTTACAAACCAAGTTCCAGGGCCAGCAGGACTGCATAAAGAGAGGCTCTGGCTCACAGTTGGAAAAAAAGACATCAGGGACCAGCTGGAGAGCTACTCAGAGATTAAGAGTACTGGCTGCTTTGTATGAGGACCTGGGTTTCCTTACCAGCACCCACGTGGCAGCTCCCAAATGTTCATAACTCTAGGGATCAAGTCCCTTCTGGTCTCCATGGGTACCAGGCATATACACAGTGTATTTACAAACATGCAGGAAAAGAAAAAAACACTCACACAAATAAAGAAAAAGAAAAGGTGGCGTGAAGAACTCCCTCCACATTTATCAGCATAGGAAGCCATCCCAAGAGTCAGCAAATGGGCTCCCCGGAGTGAAATGTCTGCACGGCAAAGGAAGTCAGCAGAGTGAACATACAGCCCGCAGAACAGGAGAAAGTCTGCCAGCTCTATGCCAGACAGGCACCAAAATGTAAAACTGCCCATCAACAAATGGGCTAATGAAACTAACAGAAGGTTCAAAGAGGAAATGCAAAAGGCCAATCAATTTGTTTGTTTTTGTTTTTTAAGTGTTCAATCTTCTTAGCCATCAGGGAAATGCAAAATAAGATGACTTTGAGATTGCATTCTGCCTCGGTCAGCATGGCCATTCTCAAGGAAATGGACGCCACCAAATGCTGCAAGGACGCGGGAAAGGAGTGAGCCTGGTTCCCTGTGGGGGAGTGGGGACTAGTGCAGCCCTGGGAATCAGTATGGAGGTTTCTCAAAACACTGAAACTCAAACGGCCACAAGATCCATGTGGGCATACACAGTTGAAGAGCTGCTTCCCACCACGGAGACACCTGCACATCCGTGTCTGTTGCTGCACTATTCACAACAGCAAGGGCGGGGAATCTGTGGCTGGGAAGATCATGAACGTGCTAACTGCGGCTGTCATCCTTCCAGACACCCACTGCCTTTGGATTGCCCCACACAAGTGCAAGCATACACCCAAGCCGTCGCTTTCCAGGAGACTCTCTCCCTCCTTTGTCACAGCCTCCTTTGGCTTGCGTTCCTGACTCTAGTCACATTTTCTGAAACTTTCCTAAGAGCCTTTATAAGTTATGGAGGAAAAGTAAATTAGTGCAAGAAGATCCAAATGCTGCATTTTTGAGCACTGCTTTAATAAACAACTCTGCTAAAACCCTTGCAGTATTTTACGAGCTCGTGCATACTAGACAAGCACTCTTCCACTGAACCACATCCCTAGCCTGACAAACTTTTAATCTGCCATTATAGGGTGTGGTGACACACACTGGGTAGATTAAAAAGTCTAGTCGTCATGGCAGGAACAAAGCTGTTCTAAGGAGGCATGCATGTTCCTCCTTTCAGCGCTCAGATTACTGGCAGAATTTTCCCCAAAAAATTAAATTTTTTCTAGGAAGCTTATGCTAGGAGGAAGATGAGGTTAGTACCAGTTAGGGGAGGAGCTGGCCTGCCAGGAGCAGTTCTCACAGCTCATCAGATTATTCTGCAGGTGGGCTGGAGCCCAGACACTGATGGATCAGCAATGGGAGAGACCACACCTTAACCAGAATTGCTTAGTTATACATGCTCTTCACCCTCTATTTAAACCTAAACCTCATGTTAGGACACAAAAGATGGGCTGGGGTGAGGAGGTGAGGGGGTGAGGGGGTGAGGGCTTGTCATTAGACCTCTTGCTTTTCTTCCCAATGTGGAGACGTTTGGCTAAATCCCCTTTTCTGCTTTTCACTCTAACTTGCTTCTTCAGTGGCCTCTGAGGTTTGACAGTTGAGTATCTTAGACAGGGTTTCTATTGCTGTGATGAAGCACCATGACCAAAGCAACCTGGGGTGCAAAGGGTTTATTGGCTTACATATCACAGTCCTTTGAGGGAAGCCGGGCAGGAACTCAAACAGGGCAGGAACCTGGAGGCCAGAGCTGATGCAGAGACCACGGAGAAGTGCTGCTTACTGGCTTGCTCTTCATGACTTGTTCAGCCTTCTTTCATATAGAACCCAGGATCACCAGCTCAGGGGTGACACCATCCACAGTGGAATGGGCCCTTCCCCATCAATCATTAAGAAAATGCTCTACAGCTTGTGTTGTGGAATATTATTTTAATGCATATTTCAATATGTGTTACATTTGTTTATGCTGCATTTGTTTACTGATGTAAGGATACGTGTTTCATTATGCAAAGATGTGTTACATCTGTTTCACCTTGTCTGCCTAAGGTACCTGATTGGTCTAATAAAGAACTGAATGGGCAACAGTGGGGCAGGAGAGGGAAGGTGAGGTTGGAGGGCAGAGAGAACACACAGGAAAAGAAATCTAGGCTAAGAAAGAACAAGATGATGGAGGAGAGAATGAGGGGAAAAAAGGAGACAGCCCAGGCCAGCCTGGCAGCTGCCAGCCCACAGACAGAGTATGATGTACAGAAACAAAGGTAAAAAGCACCCGAGGCAGGAGGTGGAGAAAGAGAATCAGGTTAATTTAAGTTAAGAGAGCTGGCCAGAAATGAGCCTAAACTAGGCCGAGCATTCATAATTAATATTAACTCTCTGTGTCATGATTTCAGAACTGGTTGGTGGCCCAAAAGAAAAGGCCTGGTACAGGCTTGTGTGTAGCCAGGTCTTATTGAGGCACTTTTCTGACTGATGGTCCTTCCTCTCCAGTGATTCTAGCTGTGTCAAGTGGACATAAAACTAGCCACCGCATTGAGCCCGTCATGATACAGCTGCCAGGCTCTAACAAGACCAATCTGGATTACCTAGCGAGAGCCTGCCCTTTCAATTTCTCTTGCTGCAGTAAAAACATTGTGATCAAAAGGAGCTTGCGGGGCCGGGCCAGCACTCGGGAGGCAGAGGCAGGCGGATCTCTGTGAGTTCGAGACCAGCCTGGTCTACAAGAGCTAGTTCCAGGACAGGCTCCAAAACCACAGAGAAACCCTGTCTCGAAAAACCAAAAAAAAAAAAAAAAAAAAAGGAGCTTGGGGGAGGAAAGGGTTATTTGGTTCTTTGGCTTCTCTGGCCTGGGTCACAGTCTTTTGGGGGAAGGCAAGACAGGGGTGCGAACGTGGCAGAGGGCGGGGCTGATGCAGAAGCCGTGGGGCATGGAGCAGTGCTTTCCTATGTGGTACCCAGGATCACTAGTCTAGGCGTGTCAGTGTCCCACTAGAGCTGAGCCCTCCACGTCATTCATCACCCAGGTTACAGTCCGTGATTTCAGAAATGCTAAGGCAGATATGGGAGTAGCTAGTCACATGACATTCACAGCCAAGAGCAGAGAGAAACGCACGCACCCACACCGCCTCCTTGATATATTTGTGCGGCTCTTCTTTCTTGGGATGGCTGACTGCTTGATTCATGAGGGTGGAGAAAGCCGAGTAGGGAACAGGGTTCAGACAGCTGTGGCTGGAACAGAGATAGCCCTCCCGGAGACAGACTTCAGTGAATCAGTTCAACTTTATTGCAAAGTACAAGGAATATATAGGATTGGGGAGCCTGGGGACAAGCTCTAATTTGCATTAAGTTTCACGGTCCTGTTATATAACCGGATTAGTGAAAGTACAGTCTTATCAAAATGACTACAACACTTGTCTAATTATCATGTAGGCCATCAGAGGACGAACACTCACAGGGAACTGTGCCAAGGGCCACCCTCGAGATAAGTCAGGCATCGCGGGCCTAGAGACATCCTCCGGGTAAGGCTAGGTAAAGAGCAGGAAGCTTTTGCTGTGGACAGAGACTTCTCCATGTTGTCTAGCTTAGAGAAAGCTGGCAGGCTATGGTAGACAGCAACCTCTGACCAGTCAGCAAGGCTTTCCAGCAGAGTTGTTTAAATTGCTCCAGTCCTATGTAGTTCCAGACCCCGACCCCCTCCTGGGAACAATGCTGCTCACAGTGAGCTGGGTCTTCCTACATCAACTAACCGGTTATCAGAGCAATCTTAGTCTAGGTAACTCCTCACTCAGGCTCTCTTCCCCTGCGACTCGAAGGTGTGCCGACTTAACATTTAAAACAAATCATCCCAGACTCTGGGTCCCCTTCCCCATTCAACTGCGAAGGTTCTAAAGGAGAACAAATAGAACCACTTTTGTTTTCGCATTTAGTTGAGTCTTTAGGTTGTAAGGATAGAAAGATCCATCAGCTGTTTTTTTCTTTTTCTTTCTTTATGTTTTTTTCTTTTGAGGCAGGGTTTCTCTGTGTAGCCCCGGCTGTCCTGGAACTCGCTCTGTAGACGAGAGTGGAGTCAACCTCAGAGATCCTCCTGCCTCTGCCTCCTGAGTGCTGGGATTAAAGGAGTGCGTCACCGTGCCTGGCTTTACCAGATGTTTTTCTATTTGCAAGCGATGTTGCTGAAGCTGGAGAGTCAGCTTACTATAGAATGCACTCATGTACCCAATAGAGGGAAGTATGTCACTTCCTGTTCCCTTATTTTTTAATTACTTCTTTCTGAAGGGTAACTGTCCTAAGAATTAGAAAACTTGCCAGGTCATAGTGGTACACACCTTTAATCCCAGCACTTAGGAGGCAGAGGCAGAAGCAGGTGAATCTCTGTGAGTTTGAAGCCAGCCTGGTCTACAGAGTGAGCTCCAGGATAGCCAGAGCTACACAGTGAGACCCTATCTCAAGAAATCAAAAAAAAAAAACTGAAATAATTTTTACAGAGAACCCCATAACCCTTATGTCTCTGCACAATTTGGCATGTGTATGATTAGAATCAGATGTATTGTAGGAAGGCCGTGTTGTGTGTGAAATGTTAGATGAGCCTGTCTATCAAAACAGACAACTGCCCCATTTGCTCCTGAGCAGTCAAACTCCTCCTTCTATTGCAGCCCATAAAATAAAGCCCCAAACCATCTCCTGGGTGCTCTTACTCTTATGCTCCACTTTCGTTCTTGACAGTATTTCTTCTGATCAGTGCAATTGATTCACTTTTTAACACACTTTCCATACTGCTTTGAAATGTCTTTGTATCTTTATTTTAATTCCTTGAATAAGAGGCCAAGAACACGGAACACCCAGCCTAGACCCTAGCCACTAGAAACAGGTATGGAAAGCTGGTGATTGCTCTAATATGCCAATGTGAGGACATTTCTTCTCTGAGTCCTCATGAGGAGCACACAGTGATCTGCGAGAAAGTGCCTTCAGGGACGTCCGGGCAACACTACAGCAGGAAGCCTCTCGGAATGAGCCAGTGTGAGCCAGCCTGTTCTGCACAGTGAGCTCCAAACCAGGCAGAGCAACAGAGTGGAACACTGTCTCAACTCGCCTCCTCGCCTATCACCACCCGAGCAAAAATAAACAAATCCATCGTAGGAAAGGGTGGAGAAATCTCTCTCAGCGGATCCTGGGGTATGAATGCCCATCCTGACCCAGAATAGAGGAAAGGGCAGAGAAATCTCTCTCAGCGGATCCTGGGGTATGAATGCCCATCCTCACCCAGAGTAGAGTTTAGGTATTGGGAAACACAAAAGACTTGTTCTCAGGTAATTTCTGCTGTGTTGGTTCCTTATGACTGAGCTTTTGGCTTAGACAGTTAGAGCCTTTGAGGTAAGGTCTAACAGCATGTGGGATATACACGGGAGGATTATATACTGTGTGACAGTTGAGCTTGAGAAGCCCCCAACCCAATCCCCTCCACTAATGGCCAGAGATTCTCACTATGGTGCGGTTAGCAACGTCATCTATCCACCTCAGCGACACTCGGAATGGTCCAGCCCTTCGCTACAAATCCCCATGGTGTATTTAACACTGTGTAAGCAAGTTTCTGTCTCTCCTTCCAAATATTCCATGGAATTACATGATTCTCTGGATCAGATGCTTTTTATCATCAAAACATTTAAAAGTTATCAGAGGTTAATGATCTGTCCGAAGGTCCACTCGGTTGCACATCGGAACCTTCAGGTTTCGGTTTTCTGAATCCTAGACTGATACCACCTTTTAATTGAGGCACAATACATGTACAGAAAAATGGACACCCACAAAACATTCAGCTTTACGAATTTTAAACAGTGCCTCAGGATCAAGAAAGGGAACATTACCTGTCAGACTGAAGGAAACTGACAACGGCGTGGATGGTGGCTGCCGGGAAAAATAAAGGAAGTGGAGGGAGGGAGGAGAGGAAGGAGGGGAAGAGGAAGGGAGAGAGGGAGGGTAGCAATGCCTTTCCATTGCCAAGGAGTACTGGATGCCCTGAACTGGGCATTGAGAACGTTAGGATGGTAAAAGTTTTATGTGTGTTTTTGCCCATCCTCTAAAATCACAACCTGACCAAGTCCACAGAAGCTGCTCCTCTGCTTCATTCTGCCCTTTGCTCACCCCCCTCCCACCTGGGTGACCACTACTCTCACGGCGGGCTGTGGTGGTTCATGCCTGTCATCTCAGTACCTCAGGGGCTGAGGTAGGTGGATTACTGTAAATTCAAGGCCAGCCTGGACTACATAGTGAGATTCTGCCCCACCCCCACCCCCCCAAAAAACCTTCAAAGAAATAAAGAGGGTACGAAAAGGAAGAAAACAAATGTATAAATAGAAGCTTTTGCTTAAATGCATTGATCTCTCCCTCAGGTTCACAAGGTAACGAAGTGTAGGATGGGTGTCTGGCATCTCCGCCTTCATTTTGCATCTGTTTCTGTTACTTTTGGTCATGAGGGGTTTTTGTTTTGCTTGTGATTTTTGGTTTTTGGAGACAGGATTTCTTTGGGTAGCCTTGGTTGTCTTAGAACTAGTTTTGTAGACCAGGCTGGCCTTGAACTTAGAGATCCACCTGCCTCTGCTGAGATTAAAGGTGTGTACCTCCACTGCCGGCCTACAAGGTGGCATCTTTAACTCACCACGCCTGGCAGTCTACAGAATCCCATCCTGGCAGTTATACTGTAGCTTCAGAAGTGTTTACTTATTGTCCTGACTCATGATTTACATATACAACGTATTTTACAGCATGTAGGACATTATGATTTAACTACTTTAGGAAGAATCATGTACACATATCGTTCAGAGAGTTTTTAGCTAACTGAAAGTCTTTATTCAGGCTAGCTGGGGTTACACTTCGGGACTGATATTTCACACTAAGATAAACTTAATGGTGTGGCAATTTGTGTTGTGTTGGTTACAAGGCAGTGCAGAGAAGGCAGTGCAGAGAAGGCAGTGCAGAGAAGGCAGTGCAGAGGTTCCTCCATCTTGTATTCTTGTCAAGGCCATATTGGGCCCAACTCTCTCTTACGCTTTTTTTTTTTTTTTTTTGGTTTTTCAAAACAGGGTTTCTCTGTAGCTTTGGAGCCTATCCTGGAACTAGCTCTTATAGACCAGGCTGGCCTCAAACTCACAGAGATCCACCTGCCTCTGCCTCCCGAGTGCTGGAATTAAAGGTGTGCACCACCAACCGCCCAGCTAGGCCTAACTCTCTTGATCTCCTTGATGGAGGATCCCATAGAAAATTATCTAACTTTGTTCGAGAACCTTAGATCAAAACGCCCAAATTAGCTTATCTTGGTTTCTGTTAAACTACTTGTTTGAGGAAGACCTCTCCCTGAAACTGTCAAGCAGTATATCAAGATATATTTTTCGACTTTCAATTAGCTATTAACTCTCTGAGTGATCATCTCTGGTGGGCTCCCTATGACAATGTGTGCGCATGATTCTTCTAGAGTAATTAATCCATAATGTCACACAAGCTGTAAAATTGGTGTATGTGTAAATCATGAGTCAGGACGATAAGCAAACACTCTTGAAACTACCATCTAACTGACATGCATTTTGTCCCTGCCAAATGTCCCTCCTGAGAATATGCTTGTGCGTGTGATATATGCATTCACTGTTGAAATCCGGGGACTGTTCTGATCTTTGTCATTTTTAGAATCTGATCTGATGAGTTAGGAGGGGAATTGGCTCCAAAGTCAAGGCTGGGTTTTAGATGAAAGATTATGAGATAACACATTGGGCCCAGGGCACTTGGGACTTCTAGAGCAGAGCAGGTTCCTCTGTTTCTCAGCTGACCGGACTTAGTCTTAACTCCCCTTCCTGGACAACTTTGCTTCCAAGCTCAGTGCTGCTTATGATGTCTGGGCTCCAGTTGAGAGTAAGATGTGTTTTGTTTTTTGTTTTCTTTTTTCTTTCAGCTCTGGTGGTTTTGTTCTTAGTGATGCGGAGTGATTTGTTTGTTTGTTTGGACTGTCCACCGACTCATCCAAACTCATGAGCATTGCTGGCTTGCCTTTACCTTTCCCACGCCTGGTGTTGGTTTTCATCCTCATATCCCTGCCCTGAAATCTGTGGTACTCTACAACACCGGTGTGGGAGTCGGCTCTGCTCTGATTCAGCAGCCATTCCTCTTCATGAAGAATCTGTGATGTGACTGGATGTGTAGTGGTGAGGCGAGCAGGCCTGCTTTTCGTCCCACCCAGTTCCCGCAAGGCTAGCTTAACATCTGAAATAGCAACACACAAATTGTATTCATTTAAACACTGCCTGGTCCATTATCTCCAGTTCCTTATTGGCTAACTATCACATATTGATCTAACCCATTTCTAATATCTGTATTGCCGCTTGACTGTGGCTTACCGGCATGAGTCTAACCACCGTCTGTCTTGGGTAGGAGAAACATGGCGTCCGCCTGACTCTGCTTTCTTCCTCCCAGAGTTCTGTTCTGTCCACTCCACCCACCTAAGGGCTGGTCTATCAAAAGGCCAAGACAGTTTCTTTATTAACCAATGAAAGTAACACAGAGACAAATGACCCTTCTACACCAGATGCGGTGGTGCACGCCTTTCATCCCAGCACTTGGGAGACAGAGGCAGGCGTGAGATCGCAGCCAGCTGCCTTATCTCCATAACAAGTTTAAGGACAGACAGAAAGGGTTAGGGAGAGCGTTGGGAAGGAAGAAAAGAAAAGAGAATCTGTGGGTGGGGGTAGGAGATGCTTGCTTTGTAAGCATGAGGACCTGGTTTTGAAATGCCAGCACCTCCATCAAAGCCAGGCAGAGCGAGCGGCGTGAGTCTGTAACCCAGATCTGGTGAGAGGAGGAAGGTTGGTCTCAGGGCTTGTCACTCAGTCTAGCCAAAACCGTGCACGCCAGGTTCATTGGAAGACCCTGACTCAAAATGAGGTAGAGAAATGGTGAGATGGCTCAGGGGGTCAAAGTTTCAGGAGCAAGCCTAAAAGCATACATTTAGTTCCTGGAACCCACGTAAGAAAGCCAGATGTAGTGGATACATCTGTAACCTTAGTATTTCTTTGGTGACTTGGGAGACAGAGACAAAATTGCCCAGAAGTTCAGGCGTCAGCTAGCTTGGAGTACCCAAGAGGGCGGAAACAAAGAAATTGCCTTTGCAAGGTGGGAAGAAAGGAACTACCCCTGAAAGTTGCCCTCTGACCTCTACATATGGGTAATGGCACATATGCTCCCCATCATGTGTATGTCCACATTTACACACATACACACACACACACAAACACACACACACACATCAGTAATAATAATGTTTAATAATTATTAAATTATTATTACAAAGATAATAATTAAAGGAATAAAAATAAGATAAAAGAACAATTGAGGAAAATGTCCCAAGGGTAACCTCAAATCTCCATGTGGGCAAATGCACATGGGCGTATATGCACACACAAACACCTGAGGTCTATGTGCTGAGTGTGGTGGCTCACATCTATAATCCTGGCATTTGGAAAGATGAAGCAAGTTAGCTAGCCTGGGCTACAAAGTGCGCTCTGGGCCAACATGGGCTGCAGAATGGAACCCTGTCTTTAAAAAGAAAAGAAACAAAGACTAAGAACAGCCTAAGGGGTGGATTCGCATGGGTGTTTAAGGGCTCGGCAAAGCTGGGTCTGATGTCCCAGGTCTGGAATCCTGGCTCTTTGGGAGTCTGAGGCAGGAGAACTAAAGGCTTGAAGGGTGAGTTCAAGGCCATTTTAGGCAACTTAGTGAGACCCTATCTCAAAATGAGAAACTTGTGAAAGGGCTGGAGACATAGCCCAGGGGTGGAGTGCCTGCCTAGGAAGTGTGAGTGGGTTCCCATTGAATTTCCAGTGGGATAAGAAGGGAAGCCCCAAAGAGTGACTGCTGAGTTCCACTGGCATCAGAAGTAAATGTATAAGCAATGACTAAAGGTCACCTTTGTGACCGTAACACATGGCACTTTAAGTTTTAAATGTGCTACCTCCCCCGCCTACACACAATCAATCATTAGAAGGGGAGGGGCACACACACCCATTTCCCAGATTGTTGGAAAGTTAGATGAGGTGTCTATAGTGATATTTTATTTATGTCTTTAATAAATAAAGCCTGCCTAAAGACCAGAAGGGTAAAGCTAAGCCATGAGAGGCCAGGCAGTGCTATGTCACACACCTCAATCCCAGCACTAAAGAGAATTTAAAATGGGAGGCGAGAGGGGCTCAGGCGTCTGCCCAGTCTGTGCTCGTCCAGCCTCCGCAGAGCTAAGACTTCTCTAGTGCCTTTGCTTTTTTGGTTCTCAGGTCAAACCCCAATATCTGTCTCTAAGCTTTTATCATTCGTGCTACAGGTGCCCTATGGAGCACCCGCCCTAGTGTCTGGCGAGGCCTTGTTGATCCTTCAGAAATTCCTGGGAATGTCTCCCTCTCTCACAAGATGCCCCATTGCTGACCCTCCCTGACAGGACCTTCAGAGTAATCGAGGACACGTTCCATGACCAGCGGACAACTACCCTGGTGCAGTTGAAACCGTGTGTGTCATGTCTTCCAACACTTGGAACAAGTGCTCCCTGCACACAGTGCGGCCACCACAACCTCCACTCGGGGCTGCCTTTAGCTCCCTTGTTTGTAGCTGCTGTAGTTCTGTTTTTTCTCCAATTTTTTTTGTTTGTTTTCTCTTCGTACATTTTAAAGTATATTTGTTGCCTAACTTTACCACTTTGGTATGGGGGGTGTGTGTCAGGATGCGAAACCCCTCAAATTTAACTGAGAAATGCCGCCTCTGGCTAATCTTGTAATGGTGTAAACGAATGCAGACAGATTGTAAAAAAAAAAGTCTAATGTACAAATAGACTTATAGAACCACCTATCCCGCAGAGACCAGGAAAGCAGAAGCAGCGGCTGGGAGCATGCTCGCCAAATTTATAGGCAAACATTAACCCGAGGCGAACACGCCCCCTAAGGGGCGGGACTTATCCCTACATCTCCCCTTTTTGTCTAAATAAGACAGAACTAAACCAAATACAACTATATACAATAATAACAAATAATAAATATAACAAACAATATTGAGAACAAAAGTTTTGCTAAACATTCTATCTCAAGGAGTCTAAATAATGTAGAGAGTAACTACAATTATATAATCTTCAACTCCGTCAAAGATCTGAGAAGGGAATGAACACTACTCAACAAACGAGATATATCCAAAATGTGCAACAATTGACAGAGACAACTGACTACCTGGGCAATCACCCAAAGTCTCGTTTGCAATGTTGAGTCAACCAACTTTGGCTAAGGCCTAACATAACTGACATACCATTATTAAAGGCAAGGAACTTTTCAAAACTATCTTACCCTTTCTTGGCAGGATATGATAGTCCTGTTTTATCCATTGATGCACGCTACTCTGTCAGTGGTTGAGGTATGGGCATTTCTTTGCCCAAAGGCCAGTTCTGCCAAATAGAAAGGCTCCAGGTGGAGTGTCTTTGGTGCTCAACGTTCTCTCGGGAATAGAGCGGTGTTGCCAGGAGCAATTGTGTCTCACTATCACGAAACTCTGAGTTAGATTAAAGGCCATTTTCTACAGCTCTTTGAAGAGGTTGAAGATTATCTATCTATACTGAGTATAATCTCTATATATCTAAAGAACCTGATTAGTCTAATTATAAATGACAAACTTAGATGACTATTTATCTATATAATTCTCAATATCTATCTAACTTAAAGACTAAGACAATAAACAACTGTGTAACAAATGAGGATAATGACCTCCAAATATAAACACTGAACAAATATACATTGCAATATGGCAAATATATATCAATACACAAACATTATATAAGTATCTTAATCAGAGGTAGAAATGTACACTGCAATATGGTAAATATATACAATATATGTCAATACATAAAAAATGTTTTAAACAGAGATAGAAACATGCATGCATACAATAGTCAATATAATTTAACTTTGTATCAATATACAAGAATCGATACCAATATATTTGTCTAAAAGCAGTTAACTCACAATTATAAATCTATTATCCCATCATTCCCTCTTTCTTTTTTTTTTCAAAATGATCCCTGAGCTTATAAAATTCCTCCCCCAACCTCCAAACCCCTAAATGATGTCCCTAAACCCAGGGGCAAACTTTACTGGGAGAGAGGACGTCGTCCTCTAGAATTAATTCCAGCTGTCATGGGGGCAACGTTCTTTCTGGGGGATCCTGTGAAAGTAAAATGATGGTTAAATTTCAAGATCAATGTCTTTTAAAATTGCAAATAGTCTCTGAGTATTTTGTGGAGGTCTGGCCAGAATGTTGTACAAGATGTGCACCATTTCAGCTAACCAAGTGGGGATCGTCTTGTGCAGCTGGTACCCAAAACAGGTCTTGTAGTAGCGCTATCAGTATCATGACGTCATATCAACCAGGTAGAGTTGTTGTTGTGGGGCCCCATCTTCTTCCTGGAAACTTCAAATGTCACTTCAGGAAAAACTCATTGTTCATTGTGAAAAACTTAAAACATTAATCATATAGACATATATAGACGACATACATATATATATTCAATGAAAGGCATGATAGATATATTCAATGAAAAGTATGATAGATATGAAGAAAAGCAAAGATGTGTTCTAAACTCATATTTTTTTCTGTCCCATATCATGGCTCTTGACATGAGACAGAAACTCCAGAAACTCTGGGTTTTTCTCTTACTAACAGGCTTGGAATTGGAGAGGGACTGAGCCAGAGTCCAACTTCAAAACCAGCTCTACATATTTATAAAGAAATGTTTAATAAGTATATATACTTACAAAATGTGTCCATCCATCAGGAATTAAATATTCAGGGTCCCTTAATTTCTTTGAAGATGAGTATTTTCCTGTGGAGATAAGAAAAGAACCCTGCCTCCAACCTATCTGTATTTCTTACCATCAGTATGCTCGCCATCCTTATGAAAGAATTGTTATTTATCTTTTCCAAGTGGCTTCTCTTCTTCAAACTGAACCTTTATTAATTTTGACGGTATCCACAATTTTTCCTCACCTGTGGAGATAAGAGCAAAACCCCTTCCCCAACGTAGCACATCTCCTGGCTTCCATTGTGGGGTCAGCACATGCTTGAAATAAACTGGTTGATTTAGTTCAGTAGACTTTTCCATTATCCAATGTTTTTCTGCAGCCGTTGTTCCCTTCTCATTAGAGTTGAGAAAATTCAAGGTTAACAAAGCATTATGTAACCTATTTCTGGGGGTGTTTTCCACCCCTTTCTGTTTGTTCAACATATCCTATAAGTTCGATTTGATCTTTCTATGACTGCTTGACCTGTAGGATTGTATGGTATACCTGTAACATGCTTGATATTGTAATAATCAATAAACCGTTTCATTTTCCTAGAGACATAAGCAGGACCATTATCCGTCTTTATTTGTGTAGGTATACCCATGATAGCCATGACTTCTAATAAATGAGTGATTACTGAATCAGCTTTTTCTGAACTTAAAGCAGTTGCCCACTGAAAGCCTGAATAAGTGTCAATGGTGTGATGAACATATTTTAATTTACCAAATTCTGCAAAGTGGAACACATCCATCTGCCAGATTTCATTCCTTTGGGTGCCCTTTGGATTAGCCCCTGCAGGCAGTGGCGTTTGGTTATAGAAAGAGCAAGTAGGGCATTTCTTTATAATCTCCTTAGCTTGTTGCCATGTAATTGAAAACTCTTTCTTCAAATCTTTGCTATTAACATGATGTTTTTTATGAAATTCAGAGGCTTGTAGCACACTACCAATCAATAATTGATCAATTTCTGCATTACCCTGTGCTAGAGGACCTGGCAGACCCATATGGGATCAGATGTGTGTTATGTACATAGGACAAAGCCTGTTCCTGATCAAATCTTGAACCTGGAGAAACAATGAGGTTAGTTCTGTATCATCAGGTATAAATTCAGCAGTTTCAATATGTAAAATAACTCTTTCTGTGTATTGTGAATCTGTGACTATATTAATAGGTTCTTTAAATTCCCTTAGCACCATAAGAATGGCATATAATTCTGCCTTCTGGACAGAATTATACGGACTTTGTTCCACCTTACCCAAGTCTTCTGATTTGTAACCTGCCTTCCCTGATTTATTGGCATCAGTATAGAATGTACGGGCTCCAGTTATTGGAGCATCACGGACGATTCGAGGAAGAATCCAAGAAGTTCTCTTTATGAAGTTAAGCCTCTTGCTTTTTGGATAGTTGTTATTAATGTCTCCCAAAAAATTAGCACAAGCTCTTTGCCATGGTTCATTATCTTCCCATAATTTCTTTTGTTCATCAGCAGTGAAAGGCACTATAATTTCTGCTGGGTCTATGCCTGCTAGTTGACGAAGTCTCAGCTTGTCTTTTATAATTAACTCAGAGACTTTTTCCACATAAGTTTTCAGTTTCTTACTTGGTTTATGTGGTAAAAAGATCCATTCCAAAATAATATCACCTCTCTGCATTAAAATTCCTGTAGGAGAAATTTTTGATGATAGTATGACGAGAATACAATCGAGCTCTGGATTCACCCTGTCCACATGTGCCTGTTGTAATTTTTCCTCAATCATTGTCAGTTCCTTTTCTGCTTCAGCTGTTAATTCTCTAGGACTGTTTAAATCTTTATCACCATCCAAGGTTTTGTTCAAATGAATTATTAGATCAGGTGTTATTCCAATAGCTGGTCGTAGACTGGAAATGTCTCCTAACAGTCTTTGGAAGTCATTAAGAGTCCGTAGGCGATCTCTCCTAATTTGTGTTTTTTGTGTTTTAATTTTTTGCAAACCTATTTTATAACCTAAATAATTAACAGAATCTCCCTTCTGAATCTTTTCAGGAGCAATTTGCAATCCCCATTAAGGTAAAAGTATCTTTATTTCTTCAAACAATCTGTTCAAGGTATCCATGTTGGAATCGGATAACAAAATGTTGTCCATGTAATGGTATACTATAGACTTGGGAAATTTCTTGCGTATTATTTGCAATGGTTGGTTCACAAAATATTGGCACAGGGAGGGGCTATTTAACATACCCTGGGGGAGGACGGCCCAGTGGTACCTCCTCGAAGGTTGAGAATTGTTATAAGTAGGCACTGTGAATGCAAATTTTTCTCTATCTTCTTTTTGCAAAGGTATAGTGAAAAAACAATCCTTTAAATCAATAACTAGGGTTTATGGAACCAATCACCTTCTCTGTTGTTATTACTGGAAAGGCAGGTAGAGCTGTAGGTAGAGCTTTGTGGAAATTGTCCCGGAGAGATTTACCCACAGATGTAGTTAAAATTTGCCTTTCTACCCTTTGCTCTTCTTCATCAGAACTTAGAAATTCCTCAATCTTTTCAATTCTATTCACCGTTGCCTTCTGCAATGTCTGAATCTCCTGTCCAGAATTATGTTCCAAAGCCTTCATTGAGGATTCTAAAGTATGAAGTTTGTCCATTAGAGATAACATTTCATCTTTGGACATAATTTTTATGGCATAAACCGTGCCTTCTTGTATTGACAATCTTTCCGCCAATCTGTCATAAGCTTTAGACAAAATCCAATTGTCACATTCAGCAGTTTTGATTCTCTCAGTTAATGTTTCATTTCCTACAGAAAGGGAATGAATCTTACGATCCAAATCAGCTGTTCCCTCTTCCATAGTAATGAATTTCTCCTTAACATCAGCCTGGAGAACTTCAAACTGATTCTTGAGAAGATTGTTGTCATTCTCAATTGTTTTTAAGCGTTCAGTCTCTGCCTTAAGAATCCTGGATTCGTCTCATAAAGACTTTATCATATTTCTATTATCAAACCATTTAGTACCAATGAAAACTATGAATCCCAGAAGGATCCATAGATGTGGGGTGATAGACACCTCTTGTAAAATCTCCCACATGGTACAATTAAAAAAACTGTTAAATTCTTGAATACTAACGTGTTCAGACATTTTATTTATAAAAGAAAAATTTTTTACCTGCAATGATCGGTTCCTGCCAGTGGTGGTCTCTGTGTTTTTGGAGCCTGTCCTGGAACTAGCTCTTGTAGACCAGGCTGGCCTCGAACTCACAGAGATCCACCTGTCTCTGCCTCCCGAGTGCTGGGATTAAAGGTGTGCACCACCACCGCCTGGCTGGCCTTGAACTCACAGAGATCCGCCTGCCTCTGCTTCCCAAGTGCTGGGATTAAAGGCATGCGCCACCACCACCCGGCCAAGTCACTTTGTATCACACCAGATCTGCCGCTGTGGCGACTTTTGTTGCAAAACCGCAGGTACTTGAATTTCTACTAATTCAGGCAGTGGGGTTCTGCTGCAAACTTAGCCAAGGCAGGCAGGGAGGAATTAATTGCTCTGGCGAGCAGGCGGGGCACAATGGGCCTGTGTGGCCTAGTGTATCTTGGACTCGGCACTGGGGCCCGAGTCACGAACTAAAAAACAGCACCCAGGAGCGTGCTGTGTTAGTTAGCGGCTATGCGCTTGAGTCGGGGGCAAAATAGCCCGACGTTGGATGCCAAAATGTAACAGCGTAAACGAATGCAGACAGATTGTAAAAAAAATAAAATAAAATAAAATATATATATATATATATATATATATATATATATATATATATATATATAGCTTTAGTGTAGAAATAGACTTACAGAACCACCGTTCCCGCGGAGACCAGGAAAGCAGAAGCAGCGGCTGGGAGCACACTCGCCAAATTTATAGGCAAACATTAACCCGACGGGAACACGCCCCCTAAGGGGCAGGACTTATCCCTACATAATCTTAAAAATCTTGATGATTGTCACTTGGGAAAAGCACCAGGCCAAATCATAAGGAGCTCTCCAGCAAGAAGATGAACATTTTCACCCTCAAGGGCTTCTAGGGCCTATTGCCTAGCAATGTGGACCTAAATCAAGAATCAAGTCCTTGAGCAGAAAGATACATACCCAGTAATTCCCGACCTAACTGGGGACCTCCGCAGAACTATACATTCTTATGGGATCGCCACCTAACAATCTGCTGAATAGGTTTTAAGGGTGTATGACCAGGATATATAGTTAGACCCCTCTGCTTGAGGTGAATGGTGTCATTCTCTCCCACAAGCATTGCTGAGGGACAGGTCACATACTGCCTGGACATCCTCTGATGAAAAGACAGTGTTCCTCAGTGCGGCTGGGAAACAGTATTCCTTGCCCGCTGTGAAGGACACGTCTCATCCCCTAATTGGGAGTCGAACCCATCCTAGTCTTTGATTAAATGATCTTCTTTGGGGGCAAAGCGTTCTAAGTGGTAGTTTATAGCTTCCCATGCTTTTCAGTTAGTGACAGGCAGTTCAGGGGCAGAAGTTACTGCTGGCCAAGAGGCGCACGAAGGAGGTGTCTCTCTACAAAGGGACTGGGTTTGCTGAGGGTGCACGCCACTGTCATCACCTCTGAAGCGGCACTGCCGACATAGCCTTCGGCTACCTGTTCAGTTAATGGCATCTGCACCCATGTTAGGCTTGATATCAGGGAAAGCATTGTCATTCTGAAGTAATGCTATAGGTTAGTGGCTAAAATATAAGCTCTGTGCATTATTAGCAATTCAAGCTTCACATGTCCTGATATTCAAATCACATGACTAATGACACAATTGTTTCTCTGCTGGGGATGAAACCTGAGGACTTCCAAATGAGAGGCGAGTGACCTAGCTCCAAGGCTACAGCCCTAGCCCTTCCATTACTATGGACTTAATCTGAGGTCCACAACCAGAGGACTACACTGCACCCTTTGGAGCCGACTAATAGCTGCAGAGAAGGCTAACATTCACTGAGTGTGTGATATGGTCAGTAGAATTCCCCAAGTAGAGTACACAGTCAATACAATTTAGGTGCTATTTCAGGGAACCATGGAGTTGACTTAGCCTAGCTGCCCTGAGAGGCGCACATCATAGGTCTGTCGAAAGTGAGAGTCCAGGGCTCCATGCCTTCCAGTACTCACTCACGCAGTGAGGTGTTCAGGCCACTTTGTGTTTCTCTGTCTGGTCCCTGCTGTGAGACAATGCTCTTGTACGCTGTAAAGATTTGTCACTCCTATTAGTTTAATAAGACACTGATTGGCCAGTAGTCAGGCAGGAAGTATAGGTGGGGCAACCAGATTAAGTGATTCTGGAAAGAGGAAAGGCAGATAGTCAGGCACCAGCCAGACACAGGGGAAGCAAGATGAGAGTGCCTTACTGAGAAAAGGTACCAAGCCACGTGGATAAACATAGACAAGAATTATGGGTTAACTTAAGTTGTAAGAGCTAGTAAATAATAAGCCTGAGTAAATAGGCCAAACGGTTTATAATTAATATAAGCCTTTCTGTGTTTCTTTGGAACTGAATGGCTGCAGGACCAGGCAAGACAGAAACTTCCATCTATAGTTTTCTTAGAAGTCAAAGAAGCATGGAAGCTTGACAGGACAATTGGTCTCTTGCATGCCCTGTATAGATTGCAAATGTCATTTTATCCTGGTAACTACAATTGCATTGGTCCTGGCAATTGCCATTATATTCTGTTTCTGATAAAGGTTTAAAAATTGGATTAATTTTAATAGGATTGCCACAGCTTAAGTTTTTCAGCAGACTCTCTAACCAGCCTGGTTTAATTCCTCATGGTCATATCAGGTGACCTTGTCTGGGTAAGTAAGGGAAGGCACTGACATCATATCGACATGTGATTTTTGTTTATACAGCAGGAATGAAAAATGACTTGTATTCCGTGGTTCTATGAGAGTGTTTACTTCCATGTGGAAGGAGAATTGTCCTAGGAAATATTGATAATGACTGTACTGGTCACAGTTTTTAAGATTTTGCCTTTCTGTTACTGTTCAAATTGTCTTTATTGCAGGTAGTAATTGCTTTGTAATTAAATTTTTAGTTATCTTGCAACATAATGCGTCTCCTTATGACATGTCCATGCATGTATATGACCACACTGTATTCATTTCCTAATTCAAAGGAGATTTAGCCATTAAGTTAAAGCAATCATGGGGCAGAACCCAGTCAGCACCAGTGACTTCCACTGAGCTTAGTGCTAACCCAGCCTAGTTATGGAATAATTACTTAAACAAAGGCTTATTTTCATATTTCCACTCAGCCTCAGCAATTAGGTCAAATACATCAAAGGCTTTGGGGACTTTGCATTTCCCCTTTCCAACTTGGAGCCCAAAGTGGCTTTTTGTGCAAAATTACTTTTGATATTCTATAATGTATAAACACTAGCATGCATACACGCACACACACACACACACACTGTAATGTCAGCACTCTAGCATAGTCTTTACTAAGTAAAATATTACAATGATTTATGTGCTGGCTTCTTTCTGCTGAATATGTGTTTTATATTAAATTTAGCAAAGAAAAGGTGCTCACTTCTTTCTGTGTTGCTTTCTCCATCCATCTCATTCTTCCTAAAGGTTAAAAATATTTTAAGTACAAACAGAAGGTCTTTCCTACTGATCTTTCTTAGATTCCCATGCAAGAGTCCCCAGGTTTAATCTCCATTCAAAAATAAATTAATGGAGTCATTAGTCATATGTGATTCAAATATGATAGAGAACGATACATCGATTTAAGGAATTCTCTTTGTAATAAAATATCTATCTATTTGTTTATTTATTTTTACCTATATTCTGAGACAGGGATTCTCTATGTAGCCCTCACTGTCAGGGAACTCACTCTGCAGACCACCTTGAACTTGAACTCAGAAATCTGCTTGTCTCTACCTCCTAAGTGGCCAGCGCCACCACTGCCTGACTCTGTAATAAAAAGATTTTTTTAAATATTTGCTTCTATTTATGTGTGTGTCCTTGTAGGTTTTGTATGTGCTTGTGTGTGCGTACATGCATGCACACATGTGTGTGTCTAAGTATGTGTTTGTGCAGGTTCTTAATAATCCTTAGTGAGCTGGGCAGTGGTGGCATGGTGGGGACTCTTATAATAAGGAAAATATAATTAAAATATTTTGGAGTTAGCCTGGGATTCTTTGACCTGCATCTTCACTCCTAAACAGTGGTGCATGCCTTTAATTCCAGCATTTGGGAGGCAGAGACAGGCAGATCTCTGTGAGTTTGTGGCCAATGTGGCCTACAAGAGCTAGTTCCAGAACAGCCAGGGCTGTTACACAGAGAAATCCTATCTCAGAAAAAAAAAAAACCTTATTAATTTGTTTTGTTTTGTTTTGCTTTGTTTTGTTTTTTGAGACAAGGTCACTATCATCCCCTAGGCTGGCCTAGAATTTACTATCTTCCTCAGCCTCTCGAATGCTGGGATTACATGTGCTACCATGCTTGGCTTCTTGGTTGATTAAAAATGCCATTTGACTTAGTGAAACTTCTTTTGTACTCAACCACCACAGAGTCCACTCTAACAACGTCTGGGTATCACTAAGCCTGCACTCTGCCCCAGCGACAGGGTCAAGTGCCTGGAAACTGGCAGGGTCTGGAAGTATACCTGGAGGACTTGATCTACCATGCCATCACATACATGGAACACACCAAATGCTGGGCAGTCACTTGGAGTCAGGGATGGTTGTGGCCATGGACACGATCTATACATTCAAGCAATAATGTCACAAGTTCTATGGCTTTGGCAGCTGTGTCCACCATCTGCAAAAGGCCCTTTTCAGGACACACAAAAACTAAACAAAACAAAAGCCATTTGCCTTGTTTCTGGGCCTTAGAAATATCTAAGAATGCAGAAAAACCGCTCATCATATTATGGGGAACAGACCTCTCTGATTCGCCTCCAGAATTTTCTCTCTGCTCCGAGACAAGAAATACCAAGACGGTTGTGGGGAAATGGACCAGGTCTCAGTCTCTTGAGGATCTCTCAGTTCTAGTCTGTCACTCCAGATATTTAAAAACACTTTTAATGTGGACAAGGAGCCTTGTCTAGTGTGGATTTTCAACATTAAAGTGGCATCCTTAGGGGCTGGAGAGATGGCTCAGCGACTAAGAACACTAGCTGCACTTCCAGAGATCTTGAGTTCAATTCCTAGCACCCACACGGTGGCTCACAACATCTGTAACAGGATCTGATGCCCTCTTCTGGCCTGCAGGTGTACATACAGATCCAGCACTCATACACATGACATAACCCCTTTGTGTTTGACAAGGAAGACAGTAGCAAAGCTGTAGCTTCTAACAACAGCATTGTTAACTGTCTGTCACAGCAAAGCCCTGGGGGGAGGAAATTGGGCCTGGGCCGCCGCCTTCACCGTGAATTATCAATTCTTTTCCTACAGTGACGCACACTTCCTTGTGAAGATTCAGTCTACATTTGAGAGGTCCCACAAGAAGACAAAATTGCAATCACTCTCCATATATTGAGAATTTCCTTTCAAAATATAAAGTTGGCTAGGGTGTATTCAGTGGTGGGCAGATCATTTTTAGAGCAGGTGTAAGGCTCTGAGTTTCTCTTCTGTATAACCCTGTGACCTCATTAAAATCCCATGTACTTCATCAAGTGGTGATTTGGGGCCATTTCACCAGCCTGTGCCATCCCTCACATGGGACAGCGCCTCTGATTTTACTGTTGGGTGTGTGTCATCAACACACATTTTGCTTGTGACGGTATTCCAGTCATACCGTACACAGCCTGTCCTGCACGGCTCCTGGAGCAGCGGTTTGTTCCAGTTGCAAGCCATGGTGTGTGCGTGTCACAAGACCAACGCCCTTCTCCACAGCTCCTGCGGGGACTTTAAGCATGTCCTGATCTCTTTATTTTTAGAATTTCTTCAGGAAATTTCTAAAAAGTTTCTGTCTGTGTTTGCATCATTTCCCAACCCCCCCTCCCTCGGCTTCCACGAATGTTAGAGCTGGACTTTGTCTGCAGTTACAGCTGTTACGCCCGTGTCATGAGCTCTCAGAGACCACCAGGAGTCCGAGTTTGTCTGCAAAAGAAAGAGCCTCTTATTGCAGGCTTTAGCTTGGGCTCTCTGTCCATCCAATCTGTCACAGCGGTTGGATCAGGGAGAGCCTTGAGCTCAGCTATGGCAGGGTTTTTAAGGAGTAAAGGAGGGTAGGGGAATTCCAGATTCAGATGGGGATTTAACTCCTGACTGGGCAGGAGTGAGGTAACAGAAGTCTTGTCAAACAGGAATTGGTACTGGCGTTGCTACAAGGAAATTGGCCACCCATATAGTGAGGTAAGCTATCCTTAATGTTCTGGAGCATCTAGTGCTTGTTTGTCTCAATTCTGATGGGTCCCCGCAGGGTACAGTGTGTGGCTTTTCCTGGTTATTGTGAGGGTGAGGCCTAGTCCCAGTAGTGTTACTCTGCTGCCTGTCATGGCTGCACCAATGTTGAGGTAGGCCTCTTCAACAGCAATGTGTACTTAGCTTCATTATGAGTCCTTGGGCTTTTTTGGGTTTTGTTTTTGGTTAATTTTGAGATTTGATTATCTAGGGCCAAAGAAATGCTCAGTGGCCGAGAGTATGTGCTACTCTTCCAGGAGACTTTGGTTCCACTCCCAGCACCTACATGGTGGTTCACAATTGTCTGGAACACCAGCTCCAGGGGGTCTGATGCCTTTTCTGGCCTCCATATGTACCAGGCACACACATGATGTACACACACACACACATAACATATTCACTCATATAAAATAAAAACAAATCGATCTTAACATTCGTTTAAAAAGACTCAATGATCTGAACTCCTTGTATCATACATTACAGGTGACACATGAATAGACAAAATTAAAATCCCTTATTTTAAAAAGTCAGCTTTATGCCAGGCATGGTGGCACATGCCTTTTCTCCCAGCACTCGGAGGCAGAGGCTAGTGGATCTCTGTGAGTTTGGGGCCAGCCTGGTCTACAGAGCAAGTTCCAGGCCAGCCATGGCAACACAGAGAATCCCTGTATTGAAAAACAAACAAAATCAGGTTTACTACCAGAGAGTTAAATCTGATTGTTTCCTTGGTGTAGGTTTGGTGACTAAAAAACAGTCAGTCCCTGTATATATACTAAAGCTACTACTAACAGTGTTGTGTAGATACTGTTTCCTATAAACACAGAAGAAGCCCTGACAGGCCTGCTTTGCGGCAGCTTTCCTTTCTAGCTCTAGTCTTTAGGGACTTGGCTTTGACGCCAGACTGAAACTGAAATTGGAACGTTTCACTTCTGTTTGATGCTTCCAATGCTAGTTTTATTTTATGCATGGATAAATATACTGCTGCAGCTTCCTTGCAGGAAGCTTGCTGCTTTACAGAGCTCTGGTATCACATAAATTGTCACGCTGACGTTCTAAACCACATTGTGCTCACTCGGCATTCAGCATTTCATTTGCAACCACGTAACCAACAATGTAACCTTGTAAAGGATCTAGTCGCCATCTAACCCAGCGTTGGGAGATTTTATATGTATATAAAATAGGCCATGATATTATAACTCCATAATGTCTAATTTATATTATGTTTTTTTTTAGTTACTATGGAGTTCTGTTTTATTTTCAATTAAATTTATTTGAGTTTTTCAAAAAAGATAACCATTACTGTAAGTTGAGTAAAACAGCACAAAGAAGGAAGACGAAGGGTGAGGGGTTTACAACTGGTGTGTCTCCTTGGGTGAGATTCTGTATTAAAATCCAAGAGACAGGATAGATCTGATTTGAACTGTCACTTTTTGGGCAAGGGGAGACCAGATCAGGGGAGACGAGGTCTCTTTGTGTCTCCCTGGCTGTCCTGGAACTCACTCTGTAGACCAGGTTGGCCTCGAATTCAGAGATCTGCCTGCTTCTGCCTCCTGAGTGCAGGGATTAAAGGCCTGCACCACACTGCCCCTCAGTCTCAGGGTTTTTATCAGGCTTATTAGAATATTATTTGACCAGCTTTTTTATAGTATCCAGGACCACCAGTCCAGGGGTGGCCCCACTCACAATGGGCTGGGCCCTCTCCCAGGGGACACTGATTAAGAAAATCCCTTACAGACTTGCCTACATCCAGACCTTATGGAGGCATTTTCTCACCTGAGGCTCCCTCTCTCAGAAGACTCTAGATTGTGTCAGGTTGGCATAAAACTAGCCAGCACAAGCTCGGGATGTGTTTTCATTTGTTTATTGGTCATCTGGATGTATTTCATATCTTCATGCTTTGCTCCTAAGAATTCAGAGCTGTTTCTTTCCTTTGCCAGTTGAAATAAAAGCTCTTAGTTTGCCACGGACTGATATCTTTTATCAGCTGTTCTCTGAGGCAATTTCTCCAGATCTGTAGTTCATTATTTTGTGCACTGTAGAGGCTCCTTTCAAAGAACAAAGATTCTCTTGTAGATGAAGCCTATTCACTGTTTATTTCTTGTGGTTTTTGTATCATAAGGAAACGTTACCTGTTCCGGGGGCAGTGAGATAGCTTATCAGGTAAAAGTGCTTGCCACACAGGCCCCAGTTCTGTCCCTAAAAACCATGCAAAAGGTAAGGAAAGAACCCACAAAACTGTCTTATAACACCTCCTCAAACACATCGTGGCCCACCCCCACCCCCACACTAATGATAAAAAATTAATACATTTTTAAAAAGAAACTTGAGAAAGTTTTAATATGCCTTTTTGGTGTGTGTGCGGGTGGATGTTGTTTTCTGTAGAAGTAGGATACTTTGAACGTTTAGATTAAGATCTAGGATCCATTTCAAACTATAGCCACCCCTCATAGTTTGGGGAATTGGTTCCGGGGCCTCTCCAGGTAAAATCCACTGACGCTAACGTGCTATAACACCACATTTGCAACAGCTTGTGAGAGTCCCACCTGTGTTCAATCAGCTCTAGTTTTTCTAGAGGACCTAAGAAACTATGTGTATCTGTACGTCAGAGTCTCCTTTTGTTTGTTTGTTTTTGTTTTGTTTGAGTTGTGTATTTGAAAAGTATACTTTTCTGTTGCTCTTCCTCTGTGTCTCCATCTGTCTCATTGGCTATAGAGAACAGTATCCTAGACTAGTTGGTTTCTAAAAGACAAGCACACATTGCTCATGGATCTAGAGACTGAGAAGGCCAAGGTTAAGGTTTGGTTTCTGACAGCCAAAGCTATACAGAGAAACCTTGTCTTGAAAATCAAACAAATAAAAACAAAAAATGAAAGAGAAGGGTCATAATAACAATATTAGTCAAAGGATAAATGGCAGACTAGGAGAAAGAGCTGTTTACATTACAAAGAGCTAGACATTGGTAAGAAAAATAACAGCTTAAGCAGGAAAATGGAGAAGAGAACCAGGAGTGGGTGGCACACACCTTTAATTCCAGCACTCCAGAGGCAAAGACAGGAGGATCTGTGTGAGTTCGAGGCCAGAGTGGTCTACAAGTGAGATGCAAGCTGTCCAGGACTACGGCAGTTGAGTCCCTGTCTCAAAATTAAAACAAACCAAAAGTATAAAGAATATAAACAAAGTTAACAGAAAAGGAAGTGAACTTGTAGATCGACAAGGGAGTCTAATTACCTGTAGGTCAGTAACTAAGGTGGCTTTTTAACCTATCAGTTGACAAAAGCTTTGATTTGGCTATGATATGAGGAAGCCTTGGGCAACAGTTTGGCATGTGTGCCAATATTACGGTCCCAAGAGAAGTAGATTATGAAATTCTTTGCTATTATTTTATCCCCGGAAATGTACCTGTAAGTACGCAATTATTAACTCGTTGGAGCGTTTTTATTTTATGAAAAATAAGACTCTGTAATCAGGTAACGAGCTGTGATGTAACTTTGGTAAAGAGACTGAACAACAGCTTTCCAACACTGTTAGACAAAGGAAGGGTGAGAATCATGTGTGGGATATAGCACTGTTTATGTAAAAAGAGGAGAAAAGAATGAGTTTTAGTATTTGGTTATGTATGCAGAAGACAATGTAGGAGAGAGAGACAGAGAGAGAGACTCGCTGGGTAAGGCTCTTTCATTTTTCTAATGTATGTATAGGGTTTTTATTGTTGTTTGGGGTTTTAGTGTTGGGGATTAAACCCAGGGCCCAAAACATGCAAGGGAAATGTTTTACTACTTCCAGACAAAATTTTCTTACATATTTAAATTTTCCTACCCTAAAGAAACTTGAACATAATTGGATTTTTAAGAAACTTTTGAGGACTGATAACATAAACTCATTTTTTTAAATTCAATTATTTATTAAAGATTTCTGTCTCTTCCCCGCCACCGCCTCCCATTTCCCGCCCCCTCCCCCAATTAAGTCCCCCTCCCCTCATCCCGAAAAGCAATCAGGGTTCCCTGTCCTGTGGGAAGTCCAAGGAACCCCCACCTCC
Source organism: Microtus oregoni (assembly GCF_018167655.1). Classification (NCBI taxonomy): domain Eukaryota; kingdom Metazoa; phylum Chordata; class Mammalia; order Rodentia; family Cricetidae; genus Microtus; species Microtus oregoni. The sequence continues at coordinate 6,240,594 of NW_024543221.1, forward strand.
ATCCAGGTCTAGTAAATTGAGCATCCAAACTGCCTAGGCTCCCACAAAGCCAGTGCGTGCAGTAGGATCAGAAACCCATTGCCATTGTTCTTGAGTTCTCAGTAGTCCTCATTGTCCGCTATGTTTAGAGAGTCCGGTTTTATCGCAGGCTTTTCCAGACCCAGGCCAGCTGGTCTTGGTGTGTTCCCAGTAGAACATCCCCATTGTCTAAGTGTGTGGGTGCACCCCTCACGGTTCTGAGTTCCTTGCTCGTGCTTCCTCTCCTTCTGCTCCTGATTTGGACCTTGAGATTTCAGTCCTGTGCTCCAATGTGGGTCTCTGTCTCTATCTCCTTTCATCGCTTGCTGAAGGCTAATATTCAGGAGGATGCCTATATGTTTTTCTTTATGTTCTCCTTATTTAGCTTCTCTAGGATCACTAATTATAGGCTCAATGTCCTTGGTTTATGGCTAGAAACCAAATATGAGTGAGTACATCCCATGTTCCTCTTTTTGGGTCTGGCTTACCTCACTCAGGATAGTGTTTTCTATTTCCATCCATTTGTATGCAAAATTCAAGAAGTCCTTGTTTCTTACTGCTGAGTAGTACTCTAATATGTATATATTCCATACTTTCTTCATCCATTCTTCCATTGAGGGGCATCTAGGTTGTTTCCAGGTTCTGGCTATCACAAACAATGCTGCTATGAGCATCGTAGAGCATATACTTTTGTTGTATGATAAGGCCTCTCTTGGGTATATTCCCAAGAGTGGTATTGCTGGGTCCAGGGGTAAGTTGATCCCGAATTTCCTGAGAAACCGCCATACTGCTTTCCAAAGTGGTTGCACAAGTTTGCATTCGCACCAGCAATGGATGAGTGTACCCCTTTCTCCACAACCTCTCCAGCAAAGGCTATCATTGGTGTTTTTTATTTTAGCCATTCTGACAGGTGTAAGATGGTATCTTAAAGTTGTCTTGATTTGCATTTCCCTGATTGCTAAGGAAGTTGAGCATGACCTTAAGTGTCTTTTGGCCATTTGAAGTTCTTCTGTTGAGAATTCTCTGTTCAGCTCAATGCCCCATTTTATAATTGGGTTGGTTAGCCTTTTACGGTCTAGTTTCTTGAGTTCTTTATATATTTTGGAGATCAGACCTTTGTCAGTTGCGGGGTTGGTGAAGATCTTCTCCCAGTTAGTGGGTTGCCTTTGTGTCTTAGCGACAGTGTCTTTTGCTTTACAGAAGCTTCTCAGTCTCAGGAGGTCCCATTTATTCAATGAGGTCCTTAATGTCTGTGCTGCTGGGGTTGTACGTAAGAAGTGGTCTCCTGTGCCCATGTGTTGTAGAGTACTTCCCACTTTCTCTTCTATCAGGTTCAGTGTGTTCGGACTGATATTGAGGTCTTTAATCCATTTGGACTTGAGTTTTGTGCATGGTGATAGATATGGATCTATTTTCATTCTTCTACAGGTTGATATCCAGTTTTGCCAGCACAATTTGTTGAAGATGCTCTCTTTTTTCCATTGTATACTTTTAGCTCCTTTGTCGAAAATCAGGTGTTCATAGGTTTGTGGGTTAATGTCAGGGTCTTCTATTCGATTCCATTGATCGACTTCTCTGTTTTTATGCCAATACCAAGCTGTTTTCAATACTGTAGCTCTGTAGTAGAGTTTGAAGTCAGGGATGGTAATGCCTCCAGACGATCCTTTGTTGTATAAGATTGTTTTGGCTATCCTGGGTTTTTTGTTTTTCCATATAAAGTTGATTATTGTCTTCTCCAGATCTGTGAAGAATTTTGATGGGATTTTGATGGGGATTGCATTGAATCTATAGATTGCTTTTGGTAGAATTGCCATTTTTACTATGTTGATCCTCCCAATCCAGGAGCAAGGAAGATCTTTCCATTTTCTGGTGTCCTCTTCAATTTCTTTCTTCAAAGACTTAAAGTTCTTGTCAAATAGATCTTTCACATCCTTGGTCAGAGTTACCCCAAGATATTTTATGCTATTTGTGGCTATCGTGAAAGGTGATGCTTCTCTGATTTCCCTCTCTGTTTCCTTATCCTTAGTGTATAGGAAGGCCACTGATTTTTTGGAGTTGATCTTGTATCCTGCCACATTACTAAAGGTGTTTATCAGCTGTAGGAGTTCTTTGGTAGAGTTTTTGGGGTCGCTTATGTATACTATCATATCATCCGCAAATAACGAGAGCTTAACTTCTTCTTTTCCGATACGAATCCCCTTGATCCCTTTATGTTGTCTTATTGCTATTGCTAGAACTTCAAGCACTATATTGAAGAGGTATGGAGAGAGTGGACATCCTTGTCGTGTTCCTGATTTTAGTGGGATGGCTTTGAGTTTTTCTCCATTTAATTTAATGTTAGCTGACAGCTTGCTGTAAATAGCTTTTATTATATTTAGGTATGACCCTTGTATCCCTAATCTCTCCAAGACTTTTATCATAAAGGGCTGTTGAATTTTGTCAAATGCTTTTTCAGCATCTAATGAAATGATCATATGGTTTTTTTCTTTCAGTTTATTTATATGCTGGATTACATTGACAGATTTGCGTATGTTGAACCAGCCCTGCATCTCTGGGATGAAGCCTACTTGATCATAATGGATAATTTTTCTAATGTATTCTTGGATTCGGTTTGCCAGTATTTTATTGAGAATTTTTGCGTCGATGTTCATGAGTGAGATAGGCCTGTAATTTTCTTTCTTGGTTGGGTCTTTGTGTGGTTTTGGTATCAGGGTAACTGTAGCTTCATAAAAGGAATTCGGTAATGACTCTTCTGTTTTTATATTGTGAAATACATTAAGGAGTATAGATTAGCTCTTCTTGGAAGTTCTGGTAGAATTCTGCATTGAAACCATCTGGTCCTGGGCTTTTTTTGGAAGGTAGATTTTTGATAACGGTTTCTAGTTCCTCGCGACTAACAGGTCTATTTAGATTGTTCATCTGGTTTTGGTTTAGCTTTGGTATGTGGCACTTATCTAAAAACATGTCCATTTCTTTTGCATTTTCTAGTTTTGTGGCATACAGGCTTTTGTAGTAAGATCTAATGAGTCTCTGAATTTCCTCTGTGTCTGTGGTTATGTCCCCCTTTTCATTTCTGATCTTATTTATTTGCGTGTTCTCTCTCTGTCGTTTAATTAGTTTGGATAGGGGTTTGTCGATCTTGTTGATTTTCTCCAAGAACCAACTTTTTGTTTCATTGATTCTTTGGACTGTTTTCTGTGTTTCTATTTTGTTGATTTCTGCCCTCAGTTTGATTATTTCCAGTCTTCTACTCCTCCTGGGCGTGTCTGCTTCTTTTTTTTTCTAAAGCTCTCAGGTGTGCTGTTAAGTCTCCGATGTATGCTTTCTCTGTTTTCTTTAAGTGGGCACTTAGTGCTATGAACTTTCCTCTTAGCACTGCTTTCATAGTGTCCCATAGGTTTGAGTATGTTGTCCCTTTATTTTCATTAAATTCAAGGAAGACTTTAATTTCTTTCTTGATTTCTTCCTTGACCCAGGTGTGGTTCAGTTGTAGACTGTTCAGTTTCCATGAGTTTGTCGGCTTTCTGGAGGTAGGATTGTTGTTGAATTCTAACTTTAATCCGTGGTGATCTGATAAGACACAGGTGGACACTGATATTTTTTTGTATCTGTGGAGGTTTCCTTTGTTTCCGAGTATATGGTCAATTTTCGAGAAGGTTCCATGGGCTGCAGAGAAGAAGGTATATTCTTTCCTATTTGGGTGGAATGTTCTATAGATGTCTGTTAAGTCCATTGCTTCATTACCTCCAGTAGTTCTCTTACTTCTCTATTAGGTTTCTGTCTGATTGACCTGTCCATTGCTGAGAGAGGTGTATTGAAGTCTCCTACTACTAATGTGTGTGGTTTGATGTCTGCCTTGAGTTTTAGTAATATTTCTTTTACATACGTGGGTGCTTTTATATTAGGGGCGTAAATATTCAGGATTGAGACGTCATCCTGACAAATTGTTCCTGTTATGAGTATAAAGTGTCCATCTCGATCTCTTCTGATTGATTTTAGTTTGAAGTCAGTTTTGTTAGAAATTAATATGGCCACACCTGCTTTTTTCTTAGGACCATTTGCTTGAAAGACCTTTTCCCAACCCTTTACTCTGAGTAGATGCCTGTCTTTGTGGTTGAGATGTGTTTCTTGCAAACAGCAGAATGTTGGATCCTGTTTTCGTATCCAATCTCTTAGCCTGTGCCTTTTTATAGGTGAATTGAGACCATTAATGTTAAGTGATATTAATGACCAGTGGTTGTTCATGCCGGATATTCTTGTTGTTTTTGGAAGTAGAATTTGTGTGTCTCCCTTCTTTGAGTTGTGCTAGCGAAGGGTCGCTAGATGCCTGAGTTATTGTAGGCAGTGTTGGAAATGTTGGATTCCTTGGGTTGCGGTTTTCCTTCTATTACTTTCTGTAGGGCTGAATTCATGGCTACGTATTGTTTAAATTTGTTCTTATCCTGGAATGTCTTGATTTCTCCATTTATAGTGAACGAAAGCTTGGCTGGGTATAGTAGTCTGGGCTTGCATCCATGGTCTCTTAGCTTCTGCAGTACTTCTATCCAGGACCTTCTGGCTTTCATTGTTTCCATAGAGAAATCAGGTGTAAGTCTGTTTGGTTTACCTTTATAAGTTACTTGGCCTTTTTCCTTTGCAGCTCTTAGTATTCTTTCTTTAACCTGTATATTTTGTGTTTTGATTATTATATGGCGAGGGGATGTTTTCCTTTGATCCAGTCTGTTTGGTGTTCTGTATGCTTCTTGAATATTCAAAGGAATATCTTTCTTTAAGTTGGGAAAGTTTTCTTCCATAATTTTGTTCAAAATATTTTCTGGGCCTTTGAGCTGTGACTCTTCTCCTTCTTCTATTCCTATTATTCTTAGATTTGGATTTTTATTGTGTCCCATAATTCTTGAATGTTTTGTGATGAGAATTTGTTGGCTTTGCAGTTTTCTTTGATCAGAGCATTTATTTTCTCTATGGTGTCCTCAGAATCTGAGATTCTTTCTTCTATTTCTTGTATTCTATTGATTATGCTTGTTTCTGTAGGCTCTGCTCGTTGACCTAGATTTTCCATATATAGCTGGTCCTCAGTTTGTGTTTTCTTCCTTGCTTCCATTTCAGTTTTCAATTCTTGAACTGTTTCCATTACCTGTTTGATCGTTCTTTCTTGGTTTCCCAGGGTATTATGTACGTATTTACTCATTTCTTCAAATTTTTGGTTATACTACTCATACATTTCTATAAGGGCATTTTTCACATGTTGTTTAAGGGACTCTACTGCTTTCAAAAAGTCAATTTTTTCCACTTCTTCTGTGTTAGGGTGTTGGAGACCTTCTGTTGTAAGATCATTGGGTTCTGGTGTTTTCATGTTGTTTTTCAGATTATTGGGTGAATTCTTTCCTTGGCGCCTGCCCATCTCCTCCTATCGATGCTATCTAAGGGGTCTGTTAAAACTGGTTCAGGTTTCCCTGCTGGCCAGGGGCTCCTCTTACAAAATGCCCTTGCTCTGTTTCCTGGTTCCTGCCGGGGGGACCAAGATCCCTCTCACCCCTCAGAAAGGTCTTCAGGAATAGGACCCGGCTCCTCCTTTGCCAGGGACCTCCCCAACCGAAGGCCTACCTCTTTGGTTTAATTGTAGTGGGGCGATCTGTTCTCGGTGTTTCGCGCGGTCCCTGCAGCCTGCTTCTGCTGCTGGGATGGTTCCCGCCACCAGCAGCCTGTGTCCTCTGCTGCCGCTCCTGTCCCAGCTGGTTCCAGCCTCAACATAAACTCATTTTAAGTCTTTCTTTGAGATAAACAGGTAGGAGTGGCATTGCCGTCTAACACTGGAGGAGGTCAATATGGTGACAGTGACCTTCTACTGCATACCTACTGGACTGACAGAACTTTGAAGACTGGTGACAGCAAGGGGGATGAGGATGTAAGATGCTAGATGTCTCATATTTTGCACTGGAAGCTGGAACATTCACATTGGGAGCCATTCTGGCAGTTTCTTGGAGTGTTAACACACTTTAGAAGCGTTTACTCTTGTCTCCTGTTTCCCTCTGGACTCAGGGTAGTTTACAGGTCAGTGTCTCCTGGCCTGGTTTGCAAACTTCCTGGACAGTGATGGATTGTGGCACATCCTAGAAGGGAGCATGTGGAGACTCAGGATGCAGGAGCAAGCAGAAACACTGGGTCCACAGCTGGGGCTTCTGTAACCAGTGTCGTAGACGAGAGTGGTAAACAGTAGAGATTGTGTTTTCTCGCTGGTCTCAACCAGACGTCTGAGATCAAGGTGCTGTCTTGTCAGAGTTCTGAGGTTTCTGTCCCGCAGGTGTCGTCTTCGTCCTGTCTTCACATGTCCTTCCGTTGTGCATTCTGTGTGCAAACTTCCTCTTGTACAATAACCCCAGTCCTGTGGGACTGAGGTTTTACCCTAACCACCTCTGCAGAAACCCTGTCTGCAGGGACAACCACTCGCTGAGGTCCTAGGGGCTAGGGCTTCAATATAGGAGCTTTGGGGTTACTATCAGCAGAATGTAAATACAGTCTAGGACTAAAGATCGGAAACTATTAAAAAGAAAGAAAGAGAAAACGGGGGTGGGGGGGACATGGTCTTCTTTAAAATAGCATGTCGGCTCTAATTATAAACTCTCCTTCCTTACAATAGCATGTTGGCTCTAACTACAAACTCTCTGGCAGTTTAGTTTATTGCGTGTTGCATAAGGGGTGCTTGGGCCATTTTCTGTCCACTCTGGTGCAGGACAAGTTGAACAGCTACTAAGCAGAAACGGGCCCGCTGATTCATGGGGGATGTTGCAGCTCTCTTACAAATAGGAAGGAAGATGGACACTTTAAAGTATTCCCTGTGCACTACGGAACCCATCTATTCTGTTATGTGCACTCCCAATCCACAGTAGGACCGATGGCACTGTCTATATTTTACCAAAAAGAACCAAGACTGAGTTCGTTTAAAGTGACCTCCTCCTACAGAATAAATCATAATCTTTGCTGGTGTGAAAGATCCACTCCTGGGTTCAGAAGTATCTGGAGTTACATCCATTGTGCTAGCATGGTCAAAGTCTCCCCTTTTTCCCCCCAATGCACTTTTTGTGCTAAACATCACTGAGGTGATGGTGAATGAACTCTGTGCCTTCTGCCCATTTTGGTGGGTGGGGCAGACATTGCCGACTGAACCCCGTCATCCATCTCCCATCTCCCTAAGAATGGTCCTTGTCACTAGGGCGGTGAGTGATGTCTGGTTGGTGTGACATGCACAGGAAAGATGGGAGCAGCTTCTGCAGAGAAAACCCTAACATGGAATAATATGGAAGCTGCTCTCTACCACTGATGGGAAGGGGCTAGTGCTATGTTCACACACTGCAGTCTGTGGAGGAGGACCCCGCCTTCCTTTTCTTAAAGAACAACTTACAATTCTCTATCTGATTTTGCAAAAGCACTTTAAAGATTAAAAACAAAAAAGACTGGGATGTATCTCAGCGGTAGAGCGCTTTTTAGTGTGCACAAGGCTCTGGGCTCAATCTCTGGCATTGTGAGAGATTAAAAGCAACAGCTATATTAAGTGTTGAAACCTCTCCTCCCTCCATTCCTCAGAGCAACAGACACAACGTTCATGCTGTCCTGGTGAGAAATGGCTTGGGCAAACATGAAGTGGCAACTGGACGTGGCCGATTAGATCTCTCAGACCACACAATCAGTGAGAGCCATGCCATAAAGTATGGTTAATTTTGCCCCAGCTTGGCCTGCTTTGGAGGCGGGTCTTCCTCGGATGTTCTGGCCAGCCATGCCCCACCTTTCCATGTGCCCTAGGATGCTGAAGGTATTCGAGAGCTACTGTTTCTATGGGTCTGTCCCACAGGAGCCTTCTACAACCAGGCGCCTGGAAGCTGAGAGTGTAGCTCTTTATTACAACTCCAATTCTAATTACCTTCTGTTGCCCAGACAGCAAAACCTGCTCTCCCACTCCCGCTGTGGGGAGCCTGGTGGTGCACACTGGATCTTCCCTCCAGGCTCTATGAGTGTGCTAGCTGAGTTCACAAAAGCAATATTACAGAAACCAAAAAGAGCACCATGGCAGCTAAGGACTTCAGAAGGGGAGGTGCTGAATGACTGGCAGGGAGCTTTCAGGGAAGCCGCCCCTCAAACTAAAAGGGCTGATTTGTAAAAGGCATCAAGTGTAAATTAATTCGACGCTTTTTGAGAAGATAGGTCAGGTCTGGTAGGTTCTCACTCCCTCCTTTATTCCCAGCTCGGATTCTTAAATCCTTTAGTTCTCCCTGCCTTGGTCTATAGTCCAGTTTAGATTCAGGTATTTAAATGAAGTTAATTGTGTCTGTTTTGGTCTGGAGAGTCTGTGGTTTCAAACTGTCAAAAGTCTTGCTGTTGTCTGGTGGCATGGGATCAGGGAAATGGAGAGAGATGGATTTGTGCACGTCAGCTTTACTAAGACACCAAAACCAAGGATTTGATTTAGCTACTTTGGAAAATTAAACAAACAAACAAACAACAACAAAACACCATTTCACGGAAGTTTACAGTGTTTGGGGTCAGAAAAGTCATAGAGGGAGGTTGTTATCTGTCACCAGATCCAGCATCCTGAGTCCCCACGCCCAGTCCCTGCCCCATCTCCAACAACGACCAGCTCACACCCAGCTTTGTCCCTTTAGCTCCCTCCTCACTGCGCCCCACCTTGGGATTATTTCAAAGCAGATATGGAAGCTGTATCACGCAGTCCATGGGGCTTTTTTATTTCTTTTGGGGGGCAGGAAGGGTTACGAGATAGGGTTTCTCTGTGTAGTCCTGGCTGTCCTGGAACTAACTCTGTAGACCAGGCTGGCCTTGATCCCAGAGATCCGCCTGCCTTTGCCTCCCTAGTGCTGGGGTTAAAGGCGTGTGCCACCACCACCCGGCACCTGCGTGTATTTCTACGTGACACATGCCAGAAGTGATCCCAGCACTGAGAAGCAGAAGAGGACATAGGTTCCCACCCCAGTCTGTTTTCTCTAATGGAGTCTCCCTGGAATCATTGTCCACACTCCAGGCAGGCCCAGCACCAGGGGTGGTCGTCCAGCACCAGGGGTGGTCTTCCAGCACCAGGGGTGGTGGTCCAGCACCAGGGGTGGTCGTCCAGCACCAGGGGTGGTCGTCCAGCACCAGGGGTGGTGGTCCAGCACCAGGGGTGGTCGTCCAGGACCAGGGGTGGTCGTCCAGCACCAGGGGTGGTGGTCCAGCACCAGGGGTGGTCGTCTAGCACCAGGGGTGGTCGTCCAGCACCAGGGGTGGTGGTCCAGCACAAGGGGTGGTGGTCCAGCACCAGGGGTGGTCGTCCAGCACCAGGGGTGGTCGTCCAGCACAAAGCGAACTCATTGGTAGTTTTCAGATGTTTGTCTCATTTGACTTTGTCGTCTGGGCACTTTTTTTTTTTCTTACTGGTCTTTTGCTTGTTTATTTTGATTCCTATTTTGTTTGTGTTTTATGTTTTTCTCTATTTTTTTTCTAAGAGAGACAAAGAACATAGCAAGGTGGGTAGGGTCTGAGAGGAACTGGAGGAGGGGAAAAACATGATTAAAATATATTGTATACATTTTTTCCAATTTAAAAAAAGACTGTTTGTTACACAGAGAAACTGTGTCTCCACCCCCCCCCCCCAAAAAAAAAACGGGGAAAAAAAGCCTGTAACTAACAGGGTTACAGTTTGTAGAGTGTTGTCTGTGGTTCAGTTCATTTGTCTTCTTTTGGGAGCGTTGAATCAAATGCTGCAAAAGTCCTTCAGTCACCTATCTGTCAGCATTTCTTTGCCGTATGTCACAGGAATCTGGCCTCCACACTTGTGACATAGCATGTGGGTACACACACACATAGAGAAGAGTAAATAAATGTCAAACATGACAAGCCTCCCCAGCTGACTGATGTCCCTCAGAAAACTCCTGAGACCCCACTCTTCCAGTTCGAAGACGAGAACTACACCGAGGACCCAGATAGTGACCCCCAGGAGTACACTAGCGATGCCCACACGTGGGAAGCTTAGGCCCAGTTTCATGTTCCTTCTTACTGTTTCCCTGCTATGCAGGGTTTTTCCCCCCTCATTCTGCAACGTGCAGTGTGAAAGGAAGGTAGGACCAGACATGCAGGGTGTGGCTCCCGATGCCGCGCACACCCTGTGGGGACACTCAGAGTGCAGTATCAGGACAGCGAGGGAACAGGAGAGGACCAACAGGTGGGGCAGGGATGTAAAACTAGCTACTGGGATTCCCAGCATTCTCAGCGCTCACAGACAAGTTCCAAAATATGGCTCTGATGTTGCTTTCAGTGGGTACAGGGGCCCAGGTAGGGGGTCTGATTCTTGGCCAGGACACTAACACGATCAGCACTAGATGGGCACCTTTTGTGTGGCCGCCACACTGCCAGCCACACAGGCTTTCGATTACAGCACTTACCACGCCCACTGTCCTTCTAGTGCTGACATACATCACTCTAGACTCAATTCTTGACTCTGTGTTCTGAGACTCTGTCCACTTTGGCGATTTCTCTCTGAGTCCTGAGAGAGGAGAGGCAGGTCTGGGGCAGCAGGATCCCAGCTGATGCCTCCAGGCAGCGTTGTCCATCCACACCCCTCCACCTCATCTCAGGAGACCACTGGAGGGTGTGGTCCATCGAAATGAGGAAGCGAGTTGAGGGAAAAGGCAGAGACCATCCCAGACAGATGCGGATGCAGGACCTCAAGGGACACAGTTGTGCTCTCCACAGAAAAAGGGAGTCAATGCAGAAGACCCCAAGTCATAGTGCAGCCTTGCTCAAAGTCATGGCCACCAAGCAACTGGCTGTCCTGATGTGTGGGTGCAAAATATTCAGGCATGTCTGGTATACAACACACCCCGCTTCTCGGAGCACCCGATGATGCTGATGGGCCTTCAAACAATTGTTTCAGTGTCTCCGTGGTGACGAAGAAAATGCAAGGTAGTTTTTGTCCTTTGACCAGATTTTTTTTCCTAGCAGCACCTAGCACACAGCACACTCACCCTGGGGGTCTGAGGAGAAGCAGGAATGCCAGAGGACTCAAATCTGGCAATGCTTGCTCGTTAGCTATTCAGCCAGGACTCCTCACGGTCACCTTTCCCTACCTAGTGTGCTGTTCCCTGTGCTCCCTAGGCCCCGGGCTTCACTTAGTAAACACTCTCCCAGGCACAGACACATTTGATGCTTTCTCTGTGTTTCTAGTTCACAATAAAAGCATTTTAGAGTCGAGCTTTACTCTTGGGAGATAATTCTAAACTTCCTGCTGAAATAGCTGCTGAATGTGGAGTGGAGCGTGTCCTAACTTATTTGGTTAATCTTGTGTCGCTGGCTGAAGTCTTAGTCCACAGAAAGTAAACACTGGGCTTGTGAACCTTGGCTGCCTGCCAACCTTGACTTACTGAACAAATTAACCTTCAAGAACAAGTGTGATGTGGGTGTCCAAAGCACAAAATACACTTGGTGGATCGTTCAAGATACAAAACAAAACACAAAACGGGTGGGTTTTGTGCCCACATTTTCCACCTTCCTTTTCCTTCTTGGCTTTTTCTTTCCTGCAGAAAAGTGTGAGCCGGTCCATGCTGCTGGCTGTTTTGCTGGGTCAACAACACATCACAAGGAAATGACCCATGGTCACCACAGGTGTTCCTGCTGCTGTTTCTTGCAGAAGGGATGGAGGGAGACCTTTATAGGTGGGGAGTAAGCCAGGTGTGGTGACTCATTCCTTTTCCAGCACTTGGAAGGCAGAGGCAGGAGGATTTTTGGGAGTTCAAGGCCAGCTCGGTGTGCACAGCAAGTCCCAGGACAGCCAGCGCTACGTAGTGCTTACAGAAACTCTATCTCAAAAAAAAAAAAAAAAAAAAAAAGAAAGAAAGAAAGAAAAGGAAAAAAAGTCCAGAGTAGCGCTGTTCTGGCAGGAAGCAGGAGCCAGTGAGAGGCGAGAGGACAAGGGGCAAATCCCAAGAACCCCGTGCTTCTGCTCAGCATGTGACACAACTGGAAATACTTCGGAGTGACTTTTGCTCCCTTGAAGAACTGCACCCCCTCCCCCAACACATGCACCAGCATCCAGAACATTTGGGTAGCAGATTAAAATGAAGCCACCTCCACTTCAGGTGATTCTAATCTTTTTTTTTTTTTTTAATTATCACCAGGGTAAAACGTTGAGTTCATAGTCCACCTCCAAATTGAAAGCAGAAGCAGGTCAGACAGAATTGGAAGTGGGAGGAGAGACTTCATTAATTTGTTCGACAAATATTTAGTGACTGGCCGCTGTGGTACTTGGCGGCAATCGAGCTACATAGTGAAGCAAAGTTCCTCTGTAATGGGCCGTTCTCCCTGGGGGGAGGGGAGAAAAGGGGAAGAGGACATGTGTGTACAGATATGTACAACACATATGTCACATGTGGGATGTACCAGGAAGCAGGCCTGGAGGAGCTGTGCTGGAGCTGAGGGTGGTTATTGCACAGCTGGGTCAGGACAGACCAAGTGGTGCCTGCAGGAAGCGAGGGATGATGCCTCTTCCGGTGCGGAAGCATGTTCAAGGTTAGCCTGGGCTATGTGATGAGATCTCTTCTTGACAAGTTAAAAAGGGGCACATTATATGTGCCGGTGTTCTGCATGTTTGATTAAACTTCACAGCTCTTCCTATGATACCCAGAGAAAAGGGCAGTGTTGGTGTTCCGAAGGGGAAGGGTCTTGTCTTGTGAGGTCACGAGGTGACTTTCCAGGCACCTGGACAGCCCAGGTCAAGGGGTAGGTGTTTCTACCAGTTTGAACTATCACCAAATTCCTGAGAAAACAACTTATATAGCTATGACCTGAGGCCCACGTCTGAGGTGCCTGTCGCGGCTTAACAACGTTGCGTCTAAAGCTAGCAGTGAAAAATAAATGAAAAGCTAGTGGAAACAGAAGGTGTGACTGTGTTGTTCCTCAGCCTGGGAGATGCCTGGTGAATGGGGCAACCGCTGCCCATCGGTCTTTCTTGTGACCATAGGCACCACGAACATGGACTCCCGTCAGTCAAAGGAAATGCATTGCCTGGAATCACCTCCTGGGGAGCAGGGGGACTGGCTGTATGCTACAGTTTTCATGTGGGCTCACGGAGCAGCTCTAGGAAGGGTGAAGGACCGTGGAAGAGCTGGGGGGAATCCCAGTGCTGTCAGAGGTTTCCTCCTGAGGCCCCTTTCACGTCCTGAGGGTGGGGACTCCATGCCTGAAGTGGGTGATGGGAAGGACATGGCAAGGCGTCGTCATATTCATGACACATATCACCCATCTGACTAGAGACATCTCACAAGAGGTTCAGAGTGGTCACTTTGAGGTTGATTGGGAGTAACTTGTACATCTTTTTGCTGCCTCTCTGGGAATTCTCCACAGATTAGCCACAGAGAATTGAGCAACTCTCCATGAGTATTCTGAGTGGCTCTCTAGAGCACACACACTGGCCACCCACCCTGTCCCCAACTCCCCACACTACAAGAAGCTCAGGAGTTAGCATCGGCAAGAGAATGCAAGGTCCCTGGCCTTTCACAGGTCACCTCTCTGTCACCCTGCCAGGGTGGGGTTGTAGTTACACCTTAAACCTTGCCATTTTTCATGATTTGGGATTTTTCCTTTAAGGTGGACCTTTGAGAGTCAGCCGTGAGTAAAGTCCCCCTACTGTCTGCATGCCACTTTTTAGAAATCCGCTGTCTCAGGATGTTAGGGTCCCCTCCGCCCCAGCGCCTCTGAGGCTCTGGGAGAGAATGACATGGAGAGGTGACGAGCCACCACTGGAGCAGACCCACTCAGGACAGTGTCTTGGCGCAGAGTCCTTCCTGGGTTTCTTTTTGTTTCTGGGTTTTCTCTGTCCTTGCCCCCACAGCACACCAGAAGTATTGCAGGGTCAATGCTCAACAAAGAGGGGCGGGGCTTGGTGAGTGCGGGTCTCTCCTTCCACACTCCTCAGAGGCCGCCTTATAAGCATCTTGTAATACAGGCTGGGTGTAGCTTGGTTGGTAGAGCACTTACCTAGTGGGTATGAAGCCCTGAGCTGGTAATCCAGAGCTGCATAAAACTGAGTGTGGTAAACCAGGCGGTGGTGGCACACGCCTTTAATCCCAGCACTCAGAAAGCAGAGGCAGGAGTTTGAGGCTAGCCTGGTCTACATGAGCTAGTTCCAGGACAGGCTACAAAACTACAGAGAAACCCTATCTCGAAACACTAAACTGAAACAAAACAAACCAACCAACCAACCAAACAAAAACCCAAGTGTGGTGGCCCATGATTGTAACCTAGCACCCCAGAGGTAGAGTCAGGAATGGAAATTCAAGGTCATCTTTAAGTGCATAGCTAGTTCAAAGTCAGCTTGAGCTACACAGCTCTGTCTTCAGTCAGTCTTATAAAGTACCAACCCAGAAAAACACTCATCACAGAGTACAGCTCAGTGAAGAGCTCTAAGCCTATGTGACCACCAGGGGGACTGACCGGTCAGCGTCCCAGGAATTTCAGTGGAGAACCCCCCCCCCCCATTGCCCACAGAGCTAGCCTCCATCCCCAGTTAATCTGCAACCCTTGGGTGAAAGTGAAAGCCTCCAAAAGACGGCCTCCTAGCCAAGAGCTGGGCCTAGGGAAGAACTCGGCTGTACAGGGCTGGTCCAGGGTCTGCAGAGAAGGAGCTGAGGAGGCCCTGCCATGTGACAGTCTTGGGTATGTGGAAGAAAAAGAAGCTGCTGCAGTTGGTACACAGGGAGGGAGTGGCGGTGGCGGTGACGGGGGTGGGGGGGTAGAGAAGGGTGAGGGGGGGCGCTCCCTGAGTGTGAGAGACCCTCTTCCTCAGCACTCCAGCTCACCACCTCACCGCTTCTTGACATGACTCTCACTCACACCAGGCTCAGCTCTGAAACTGATTTCCTCAGTCTGATAAGTATCTATGCAAATAATGCAATTAAATAAGCAAATCAGACAAAGCTGCACGGTAGTACATGCCTGTAATCACAGCAGGGCAGAGGTGAAAGCTGGAAGATTAGCTCAACGCTAGCCTGGGGTACGTGAAACCCTGCTTCAAGAAAACCTAAGCAATTTAACCGACAATTGCCTGACCATGAGCTACAGTGAAGGAACAAACATAAATGAGGAACCAGCTTTAATACATCTTAATATTGGCTTTAAATATGGAAGCCTGGCTTCTACCCCCACAGCGCGGCCCTAAGCTCAGAAGAGGGTACAGGATCCTGAGGTCCAGTGAGCATCTCCCCCAGTTCTTCAACAGTGAGAGCAGTCAGCTCACCGCAGATCACCACCTAGGGTTGCGGTGGGTTACTCCACCCAACTGCTACTTCTCCTTCTGACTGTGTATGTGACATAGGCTCAGTCTGTTACAGATGCAGAGAGACAAAGAGTTTAGACATCTTAAAAAAAAGTCATAGAAACGGCCATACAACTTGGGTGGTTGCCAGGGGCTGGGGGAAGGCATAGGCAAACTGTTTGATGGAAGTCCAATGTCACTTTTGTAAGGTGAGGAAGTCCTGGGGACAGTTGCTCAACCGTACGTGCGTGCATGCTTGTGCACACGCACACATAAGGTACCCAACGTACCACGAGAGCCAGAAGAAGGTCCCCTGTTCCAGGTGGCTGTGAGCCACCCAAAGTGGGTTCTGGGAATTGAACCTGCATCCTTTGGAAGAGCAGCTACCAATCACTCTTACCACTGAGGTCTCCAGCCCCTGAGCTATGCAGTTTAAGATGATAGCAAGTGTGCATTTTACCTGTTTTTACAAATAAGATGTTCTTTTACAGACAAGAGTTTGGGGCAGCAGCACTAACTGCTGTTGTCTGTCCAGCTCTGCGGTCTAAAACTCCGATGCTCCCAGGGCCCATAGGACCCTGCAGGCACAAAGACCCCGGTGGCTTTCTCTGATCTCCAAGCCCCTGCAGGGCCCTGTGGGTAGCTGATAGATGGACTTGTGGCTGTGCTGACACTCTAGAGCTTTCCCTAGGCTGGCCTGAGCAGCTGAGGCTCATCTTCCCGGCCTGAAGAGGATACCTTGAACGTTAACTCAATGATCACCTCTCTCGCTCCCAGCCAAACTGGGCTCTCTGTTGCACCAGTTTGGCCTCGTTTCCCAACATGGCAATTGGAACATCAATACTAAGTTGAGTGGAGTTGTGCTTGTAAAATCATACGTGTCTAAGACAGCTCTGAAGAAAAAAAAATTTTCATTTATACTTGAACTCCAGGGCTGGAGAGATGACTCAGCAGTTGGGAACGCTGGCCACTCTTCCAGAGGACCCAGGTTCAATTCCTAGAACACACAGGCAGCTTACAACTGTCTGTAGCTCCGATTCTAGGAGATCCAAGATGCTCATACAGATATACATGCAAGCAAAAATACACCAAATGCACATCAAAACCAAACTAAACCCCTGAACTCTAGGCCATACGTCCCTCCTTTTCTGACTTTTAAGTCAGCATTTTCTGGCCAAAGAGTGCAGAAAAAAAACGTGAAGTTCAGAAGCTCCAAACCCAACTCGCTGCGGTCTACCCTTGCATTCCCTGGGAGCGGCTGAATGGATTAAAAAAAACGGTCATGTGTTAGACTAATTTGGAGGATGTCCCTGAATTTGAGGGTGTCGTTTGCTGTAAAAATTCTTTCTACAAAGTTGTAGACTTTGAGTCTCTATGCTGGATTTGAACTTGGGATGTCTGACTTGACACATGTTATTCATCCTTTCCTGTTGTTTTATTTTCTTGCAGGAATCACAAAGACAATGGCGAGCAGGCTCAGGACAGAAACCCCATCCTGTCTGTGAGCTGGGATTCTCTGGGGGTAAGCAGGCACATTTGTGGTCACTGTCCTTTAGTTTCTACAGTGTTTGACTTCCTAACATTATTCTGTGAGCTAGGTTAAAGTTCTTCCTCACTCTTGCTCCTTTTATTAATTTACAAGTCTTCCCAAGGTCAAGGTCACCTTCGGCCAGGCCCAGACAGGTCTGCAGAAATGTCACCATTTCCCTGGAGGTACAGACGTAGGCCTGAAGCATGGAAGAGATCAACTTATAGCATTCCCCTCCCCTCACCCTGGAAATGGGATGGGTGTGAGGGAGGGAGGACCAAAAAGTGGAGAGAGCCAGCCCTCAGTGTCTTTGCAATGACCACATCTCTGGCTTAGCATTCAGACCCAAGAGGATTTACCACTGCCCAATTCCTTATTCCCTAGTGAGCAAGCACAAGTTTCCAGGTAATTGAAGGGTGGTGTCACATGGTAGGGGCAGGGCTTGGATTTAGAATAAGAACACTTCAAATTACCAGGGGTAGCTGGTTCTTCCACCACTCTGGGGCCAAGCTAACCAACTTAAGAGAAGTTACCTAATATCTTAGAGTCTCAGTTTGTTCCTCCTTTAAAGGAAGACCAGACAGTGTTCTTTCTAATGTGTGCATTCCGTGGTGATGGTCTTGCTAACTGGAAGGATGCCATTTGACAAGATTGCACTAGTGTTAGATCCATATCTATCACCATGCACAAAACTCAATGGATCGAAGACCTCAACATAAAACCAACCACACTGAACCTCATAGAAGAGAAAGTGGGAAGTAGCCTTGAATGCATTGGCACAGGAGACCACTTCCTAAATATAACCTCAGTAGCACAGACACTGAGAGCAACAATTAATAAATGGGACCTTCTGAAACTAAGAAGCTTCTGTAAAGCAAAGAACATGGTCAACAAAATGGTAGCCTACAGAATGGGAAAAATATCTTCACCAACCCCACATCTGACAGAGGGCTGATCTCTAAATTATACAAAACTCAATAAACTAGATATCAAAAGACCAAATAATCTAATAAAAAATGGGGTACAGATCTAAACAGAGAATTCTCAACAGAGGAAGCTCAAATGGCCAAAAGATACTTAAGGAAATGTTCAACATCCTTATTCATCAGAGAAATGCAAATCAAAACAATTCTGAGATAACATCTTACACCTGTCAGAATGGCCAAGATCACAAACTCTGTTGACAACTTGTGCTAGAGAGGGTGTGGAGTAAGGGGACCACTCCTGCATTGCTGGTCGGATGCAAACTTGTACAGCCACTTTGGAAATCAGTATGGCAGTTTCCCAGAAAATTGGGACTCAACCTACTTCAGAACACAGCAATACCACTCTTGGGCATAGACCCAAAAGAGGCACAATCACACCACAGGGACATTTCCTCAACTATGTTCATAGCAGCATTATTTGTCATAGCCAGAACCTGGAAAGAACCTAGATGTCCCTCAACTGAAGATGGATAAGGAAAATGTGGTACATTTACACAATGGAGTACTTACTACTTAGCGGGGAAAAAAACAACGGCATCTTGAAATTTGCAAGCAAATGGACAAAGCTAGAAAAAAAAAAACCACCCTGAAGGAGGTGACCCAGAAAGACAAATATAATATACTCACTCATAAGTAGATAATAGACAAAACAAAGGACAACCAGCCTACAGGCCACAATCCCAGAGAACCTAGGTAACAAAGAGGACCCTAAGAGAGACATACATGGATCTGCCTAGGAAGGGGGAAAAAAGACAAGATCTCTTGAGTAAATTGGGAGCATGGAGGGCAGGGGGAGGAAGAGAGAAGAGTGGGGAAAAATGTATAGCACATGCCTATCCAAACAATTAAAATGAGGGGAAAAAAGATTGCACTAGTGTTGAAATTTTTTAAGGAGGAGGTAATATAGGAACAAACAGACTGCACTACCATGGTGCCCATTCGGGTAAACTCAGGGGATCCTTACAGCGCTCTCAGGCATGGTGGCCTGTGTATGACCACCCAAGCAGAATCAGGACTCCAGCGTAGTGAGCTAAGAGCCAGCTTCCTTTTCAAAAGAGCAGAGGTGAGTATGTGGAGCTTCTAAAACCTTCCTTTCTCTTCCTCTCCACCCCAGTGGGCTGCAAATTCCTTCAAGGCAGCCAAAGACTTATGTGATGAGCTGGAACTGGGCCAGGGCTGAGAATGAGGGTTCTTAGGGAAGGACGGGCACATGGAAGGTGACAGCCACCACGCAGCAGGGACACAAAGCCTGATGCCTTCCAGGACTGGCTGCAAATGGGTTTTTTACTCTGATGTTTGACGAGTTCTCTTATTTTTATCTATTATTGCAATTGAAGGCCAACAGCACCGAACTAGAACCTGTAGTTATTTTTAATTCTGAGTCTTGCAGTGGGGTGGGGACATAGCAGAACAAGCTCCCACACTGGTTTATGATCAGATCTCTATGAAGAGACCCCATAGATGATGCATGGGCTTCTCAGCACTCCATGGTCCTGCTGGTTGATGAGACTACACAGTAGCTACGCACAGAAGCCTACTCCTAGCACTGAAACCAGGACCCACTCTGGAAGGCAGTAATGGCTGGAGGGTAAAGAACCTACGCTGGGAGGTCACATTCACAGTTCTTCAACCGGCCATGGAAGCGTTACTTCCTAATGGGGCTTCAGCATTTGTGGTGTTCAAATCTGGAAAGCTGATAGGAAGTGTTTTCTCTGAAGACGACAACAGGGACGAACGGACTTCCTAGTTTAGGGGACACCAGCCTGTAAAGGAAATGCGGATTCTGGCTATGCTTTGGCCACCAGGGAGACTGCTGTTCAGAGTGAACAGGACACACCCACTCCTGCAGGTGGAAAACCTAATGGGAGTATGAGCCCAAGCCACAAACTGGACAAATGAAGTTCACTTGCGTCTTATAGAACCATTCCCAATGGCCAGGAAGTGCAGCCTTTGAGAATTACTTAATACAGAAGCAGGATTAGGGAAACTCTCCTTGGATTAGAGACTGCTGACCAACAGGATTTGGAACATCACAGAGAGAGCATGTCCATTCTTGCATGCCTCAGTCACAAAGCACCCATTTATCTCTTTACAGAGGATTATATGTACAATGAATGATGTGTGCCCAGCCACCATTAACCCATGCTTGACTATAAAAGCAATTTATATTTCTGTGGTCCCATCTGTCTTTCCAGAAGGTTCTGTTCCAACTGCCCCCACCCCATGCAGCCATGATTCACGGACCCTCTGGGACTCTGCCCTCACCTTTGTATTGTCACACACACACACACACACACGGCCTTCGAGAGGCAGCATCTTCTGACCCACAGTGATACTCTGATCTGACAGCTTCCGAAGCTTTCCCTGGAAGTATCACTGGCTTCCTGACCCATCTGCCAGGTTAGACTGATCTTGGCACAAGCTAAGCTTTTGTATTTTGGATGAGGATCCCCATTGTTTCCTCTGCTGTGCCACTGCCTTTTCAAAGAACTCACTGATCTGACCTGTGGAGCCACTTCTTGTCAAATCCTACCCCTTCCCAAGGCAGGACCTCCTCACCTGGGCTGTGCCCTGGCAGTGCTGACTAGCTCCAGGCCTCTCCCTTCAGGTGGCTGTCATCCTTTACAGATGTAGGCACCTTTGCCAGATGCCTCAGCTGGGCTGACCCTAAGTATGCAGGGAACATTTATGGACTTGTTCCTGGACTTGTTACACTCTTTTGTTTCCTCTGGGCTAAGACTGTTCTTTCATTCCAAATGACAATAGCTCCTAGGTTTTCTCTGACAAGAAACAAAATATCCCTTGTCCAAAGGACAACAGCAAAGTCTTCCAAGTCAACAGCAGGTGGGATAACAAGAACACAAGCTTTGGCAGTTGGTACAAGCCCTCACTGTTATCATGTGGCCTCAGGCTGCTCACCTGTGAGCCGAGGTCAACAGTAGAGATAGGTAAGTTACCCATCAGGCTGAAGCGGACTAGGTCTGGTGAGAGCCGAGCTGAACAGTAGAGATAGGTAAGTTACCCGTCAGGCTGACGTGGACTAGAATGTCTGGCAGAAGGGAGGACAGATAAACATCCTCACCCTATCAGGCAACATGCTGACTGACCCTCCTGCCTGTGTGAATTCTGCTGAGTGGGACATACGTCTCCTGGCATGAAGTAACCAGCACATCCACCTGGCACTACACTGTCTTTTATTCTTACTGCCCTGTGTGATGCCTGGTGAGGAATCTATAGAATGAACAAATGAAGGAACGCACCTTCGCTACGGATTTAAACAATGCTTCATATTCAAACCCTAAACTGTTGAACATTATTTTACCTTTATTTCTGTTACTGCCCAGACCAAAAGCAACATGGAAGAGAAAAGGGTTCATTTGGCTTACATCTCCAGGCTACAGTCCATTACTATGAGGGAAGTCAAGACCAGAAGCTAAAGCATCGTGGACCCATAACCAATCCCTTTTAACTTTAGGTTTTATCTACAAAATGAATTGGTACTATGTATGGACTATTTATACACATACATAGATATGTACACACACACATCTCTCTATATAGAGAGACGCACAGAGATGCTGAGAAGTTAGTAAGAGCACTGGAGTTGGGCAAGTATCTCATGCCTAGCATGCATGGAGCTTTGGGTTCCATCCCCAGTGCTGCAAACAAGAATAAATTAAAGATAATGGATGGATAGCAAACACTGAAAAGGATCTCAGTAAATGTCCCTTGTTTTAAATATATTGCATTTATCTAAAGATTATACACACACAGTCTTTGGTTTTTAGATAAAGCTCAGTAACATTCCAGAGCTCCAGTCTCATCCCATTAACCAAGACCGCAGCCTAGCACTGGGCCTGCTCAGTTGGTGGGACAGAGATGTCACCACCTCAGGTAAAGCTAATAGCACATTATACAGAGTTAGAGCCGTGAGAGAAGTGGCCACTGGAAGAGTGGTTCCTGACCTGCTGTGGGCCAGGGCTGGAGCAGGGAAGACTGGCCTAAGGCATGGCAGACACAAGAACGGTGTGTGTGTGAGTGTGTGTGTGTGAAGCTTCCTACTGCCCCACTTGGTGAACTCTGTCTGGAAGGGGAGTGTGAAGGCTCACCCATCCCGCAGAGGACTCTCTGTTCAGCCGTCTGGGCATCCCTTACCGATACAGTGGACATTCTATAACTATCTTCCCAGATCACACTGCATTTTCTCCAGTGACACTTCTGGGGTAACCAGGGCTACTGGTCTTGAGGCACAGGATGTTAGCTACTAGAGACCAACTACTTACCACTAACCCACAGTGTTTCCATAGCAATGCGAGAAGATAAAGTTTGTCAGCTGTTTCTGATCTGAGAGTCAACCCAGCTGAAAGAGGAAGGAAGTAGAATATGGGCATGGTTAAATTTAGTAAAGACTTTATTCAGGAGTTAGCAGGGCCTCATTTAGATGACATGGAGTAAAAATTATGAATAAATAACTTGCCAATTGGGACACACCTTTAGTCCCAGCTCCCATGAGGCAGAGGCAGGTGGGTCTCTGTGAGTTCAATGCCAGCCTGGTCCTGAGTGAGTTTCAGGACAGTCAAGGCTACACAGAGACACCCTGACTCAAAAAAAAAAAAAAAAAAAAAAAACTAACTCAGTAATTCACAGAGAAAGACATTTCCATCTCAACCTTTTCTGCTTATAGGACTTTCCCAAGGGAGACATGAACAAATGTCTGCTGGTGCCAGTTTGGGTACCATAGACAGATCAAAGAAATGCTTTTACCTGAGTCTAGCTTAGTAAACCAGTGAGTTTATTTGGGTTACTTAATTAGCAGCTCAAAGGCAGTTGCATCAATGAAACGCCCAGCCTGGGTGACAAAGTCATGGAATCTTTGGTGCTCCCTGCAGGACTCACGGACAGTTCCTCCAGAAAGTGCGTACTGCAGATAGATCCTTGAGGAGGGCTTCACAATGGAGGAGTCTATCAGCTTCCTGAGCCTTATAAGCCTTCCTTCCCTCCAGGAATAAACATTTGAATCAAGAGGAAAGTCACACAATACTAAATGAGCTCAAGTCAAGCCTTTAACAAAATTTGAAAGTTCTCCAACTTCTGGTAGCTATAGCATACAGTTAGTGAAATACAAAAATGCGATGAATATTAATATACTGTGGTTAACAGTTTGGTTTATTAGTTGTTTTAATAAAGTAAAACTCTATTGTGAAAAATAACATAATAGGCTTTTTATGATACGCTTACAGTATGACAGGCGCAGGCGGGCACACCTTAGTAACAGTAATGCATGGGCACAGGCGAGCGAGCCAAGCCCGGGCTGTCTCAGGCTGAGTAGCCTCTGACACCACAGAGATCCTAGTTTTAAACTATGCCAGTACAGCTTCTGAGCATCACTGATCTTAAGCTAACAAGATAAAAATTCCACTTTATCAGCTATTATGAAGCTTTGGAGAGGAATTCCTTTGGCTGTGATATTTAGTCCAGATTCTCACTCCCTTTTGGAGGCCTCTTCATCCGTGAGTAGGGACTTATTGTGTCATCCATCACAAAATCATACAGTACTTTGATCCAGGAGTTGTACTGGGGGAGTTTATCGTAGTACTCAGCTGCTATTTTCCTCACCTGGAAGTGAAAAAACACAGCAAGGTGAACCATGAGTGTTACTGAGGCCTCGAGATGACAGACAGGGGGACAAATGCCAACTCAGCCAGAGGGCACCGCCTTGCTCATGGTCCTCCAGACTCCCTGCCGTTCTTCGTGAGACTGAGAATGCAGTGAGATCATCATTAACATAAAAATCTATGCACTGTAGACATTATAAAGACATAAAGCTAAAAACTCAAATCCTCAATACAAGAATTAAACCTAGGAACCTGACAGGTGTCTGATGCACATACTGACACATGATGGCTGTGATTCTTACAAAACTGTGAACAAACTGAAAAAAAAATGCATGCTTAAAAATTGCTTTGGTCAGGTACACTCCTTTAATCACAGCACTTGGGAGGCAGGCAGATCTCTGTGGGTTCAAGGCCAGCCTGGTCTACAGTGTGAGTTCCAGGACAGAGCTGTTAAATAGAGGAACTTAGTCTTAAAAAAAAGAAAAAGAAAAAAGGTTTATGTTGGAGCTAGAAAGATGGCTCAGTGGCTTAAAGTGCTGGCTGCTCTTCCACAAGGCCGTGTAGAGTTCCCAGCACCCACATGGTGGCTCACAACTGCCTGTAATTCCAGTTCCAGAGGCTCCAACACTCCCTCTGGCCTTTGAGGGCGACAGACATGCACATAGTACACATACATGCTTGCAAACATACATACACGGAAAATGAGAATTACAATAAAAAATGTGTGTGAGCTGCAGAACTCATTAAAAATATGTAAAAACCCTTTAAAAGTTAAAATACTAAACATACTATCAGGTAATGAATGTCAGGGAGTTATTGAATAAACAATTTCTCAAAGACAGGCATGGTAGCAAGAACAGGAAAGGCAGGGCTTTCAAACTCTAGGGCTGTTTATCATATATTCACTTAACAAAAGAATAAGGATACCAAGGAAGAGCAGGAAGTGAGTGGTCACTGATGTGCCAAGTACTGCCTGAACTAAGTTTAATTTTGGGGCTGTTCCAGTTGCTTAATGGTTGACTTCTCCTTAAATCGCGATCCATTTTAAAAAAATAAGTGTTCCTTCATCCCAGAAGAGGGAAATGGGCCGCCAACCTGCCTGCTAGCAACCAGCAGCATGCCACCGGGGCGGGCAAGGACAAGTGCCACCTGTGCTGATGTTCAGACTGTCTCCACAGACTTGGTGATGCTTTCTCCCCAATTGAAAAGCCAAGAGGACAATATGGAAAACCTCATGTGCTCTTTACCTGTTTCCCAGTTAGCTCTTTGGCACACTTACTTCACATGTGTACTGCATAGGTAACAAAAGCACTTTGCTTTCTTCCTTTATGCCAACTCCAAATACTGCAACACTCATTACCAAAGGAACTTGTCCTACAAAACCCTATCACCATTATACCTGGGAAATCTAACCTTGACGCATACTTTTATGGTATGGATTATCCACTGAGCCAGTATTGTTTAGTCTTTCTTAACCAGATCCAAAGAAATAAGCACATGCTACAGTTGGTTATCCTGTTGTGTATAACTTTGTAACAGTGGTTCATACTTGAGTGGATAAGTATGACATCATGAAGTATTCATTAGGATTCCCTTATATACAGCACGGCTTTGCTTTAAAAAGTAAAGAAAAGCCGGGCGGTGGTGGCGCATGCCTTTAATCCTAGCACTCGGGAGGCAGAGGCAGGCGGATCTCTGTGAGTTCGAGGCTAGCCTGGTCTAGAAGAGCTAGTTCCAGGACAGGAACCAAAAAGCTAAGGAGAAACCCTGTCTCGAAAATCACAAAAAAAAAAAAAAAGTAAAGAAAAACTATTTTTCATATATATTATCATCTTTTTTAGAATTATGGAAAGCTTTTCTTCCTCCCCAACAGAACACTTTATTTTTGCTTTCTTTCTTTCTTTCTTTTCTTTCTTTCTTTCTTCCTTCCTTCCTTCCTTTTTTTTTTTTTGAGACACACTTTCTGTGTAACGGCCCTAACTGTCCTAACTTGCTCTATAGACCAGGTTGGCTTCAAACTCACGGAGATGGTCGTGCCTCTGCCTCCCCACTGTCGGGCTACTTCTTTGAAGATGAAAAGGCTGGTGAGAAGGCTCAACAGGAAAACCACCGAGGTTAGGAGAGCGGCTGGTTGCGGGAAAGATGGAAAGAATGAAGGCTACAGTGTCCTTTGTTTACCCCCCCACAATACACTAAGGTCGGTCTACTGTCCAGAAGTCCTGCAGGGAAGGGTAATAGCACGGACACTGATGCTGTCCGCTCTACAGATCAGCTGTGCAGGTCACCTCACCCGGGTCACATAAGCAACAGGCAGATCAGTTATGTAGGTCACCTCACCTGTGTGTCACATAAGCAACAAGCAGATTAGTTATGCAGGTCACCTCACCTTTGTGTGTTACAAAAGAAACACATCTTAGCCAAGTACAACAGCTTAGCAGTGCTAAGTGTTCCGTGAAGGGATGCTTCCTGTCCAGAGGACCTGTGTGCTAGTTTACCAGGTAAGAGGTTTGCACATTCCCCAACACTTCCGAACTCTAAGCATGACCACTAAGTCTAAGGACCCAAAACAGAGCTGAATCTCAGTCAAGTTAGGCTGGCAGATGAAGGATTTATGTTCTCCCTTTTTTTTTCAATCTGATAAAACAGATTAGATGCCTTCTAAAATAAGCCAAAGATCAAGTCCTTCACTTACCAGGGGCAGGTTTTTTCCAGGAACGTTGGGGAAGTCATGGTGTTCATTATGATAGCCCACATTGAAGGTCAGCAGATTCAGAGGCCCATAATATGAGTATGTTTCGTGTCCCTTTAAGAACATGTAATGTTCGGCTATGAAATGCCCAGAAATTGGGTGCAAACCCAGGCCAAGCAGGGAGGCTGCCAACATGTAGACTAGAGATTTAATTCCGAAAACATAGTAAACTATAATGTCAAAAATGATCTGGGTCACGGTATTGATGATTTCCAGATAAGTAATTGGTTTGGGATTGATGAACAGGGGTCTAAAAGCATAAAAGAGAGGCTGAAGGATAACCCAGACAAGCTTCCTGAAGGTGGTGCAGAAGAACCAGCCCTCAAAATCGGTAGGAATATCCACATCAATGCCATCAGCTCCGAGGTATCGATGATGGTCCATGTGGTATCTCTTAAAGGAAACCGAATATGGAACTCCAATAGGGAGGTTAGCAAATATTCCAAACCAGCGGTTCCATACCGCCTTGTGGTGGCCAAAGGGGAAATTGTGGGAAATCTCATGGATAGCCAGAGTCATTGAGTGGTTAAGGCAGCTGCCAAAAACATAGGACCAAAATATGACCCATTTCCAATCCAAGTCTTTCACTAGGTAAAGTGAAATCAGCTGGACGAGAAGCATCGCAGTTATGATCCAGATCAGGTTGGGGTCAGGCTTCATCAAGGATTTTATCTCTGGATACTTTGCTGTAAGAAGAAAAAATACAGAAAATCAGGAACAAAGAAAAGCACAAAACAGTTCAACAACTTTAATTAATGCAATTCAGTTTTTTTCCCTTTTCTAAATCATAATAATCCTTATAGACTTTATACCCTTATAGACCTTACAAAATACCCATTTCTTTAAGGGAAGGAATATATTCTGGTAATAGTCACAAAATAGCATGACACAACAATTTATGCAAGAAAAATTAAACAATCTGGACATTCCACATACTTTTGTATTAAAATAATTACATCTATGTTTAGACAAACATGCATGTTTTCTTTTAATATATTTTTATTTTATCTGTGTGTTCTGCCTGCATGTGTCTGTGGGTCATGTGGGCTCTGTCTGCTGAGGTCAGGAGGGTATCAAATCCACCTGACTAGTTACAGTGGGAGCAACTACGGAGCACTGGAACTGAACTATGTCCTCTCAAGAGCAACAAGTGCTCTTAACCACTGACCCATCTCTCTGACCCAAGCCCCGTATAGTTATCTTATATAAATCATTAAATTAGCACAACTGACACAAGAAAGAACATTTGTTTTTAGGATGTACAAATCATAAAACTCATTATGGTTCTCTCAGATCAACCAACTTCCTTCAAGTAAGTCTATTCTGACTTTTCACAAAACTTTAAAAGCAACTGGGCACAGTGGCACACACCTAAAATCCCAGCATTCAGGAGGCTAAGGTGGTTAGTGAACTCCAGGCCAGTCTGGACTACACAGCAAGATCCTGTCTCTTAGGACAGGGAACAAAGCAAAACAAAGGCCTCACATCCCCAGCAGGAATGCACAGTGCTGAAAAACATGCATACCAACACGAGAAACAGTCAAGCCAGACCAAAGCTGTACACCAAAAACGCTAACCTGAGATGGATCATAGGTCTAACTAACAAAACTGTAGAACTCAAGAAAAAAAGGAAAAATATATTGGAGCTGCATTAAAATATTTCTATATATAAAAATCTGTCAAAAAAAGCAGGTGACAATCTGACAGGCACACCTGCAATCACCTATTTCATAAGAGAATCATATTCAGAATATATAAGGAGTGCTTAAGACAATTTCAACTAATAATCCATTTTTTCTTTTTTTTTTTTGTTTTTTTGTTTGTTTTTTGAGACAGGGTTTCCCTGTGTAACAACAGTCCTAGCTGTCCTGGAACTAGCTCTTGTAGACCAGGCTGGCCTCGAACTCACAGGGATTCACCTGCCTCTGCCTCCCGAGTGCTGGAATTAAAGGCATGAGCCACCATGGCCTGGCAATAATCCATTTTTTCAAAGGCAAAAAAAATGCTAATAAAAAAGGCATACAAACGACCCCGCCCCCAAAAACCACATGAAAGATATTTGACATCATTAGGAAAATATGGAGACCATAAAACCATTGTAATTTTAAAGACAGTTGTAGCTCAATGGTAGAGCATTTGAGTAGCATGCCTGAGGTCCTGGATTAAAACTCCAGTAGAAGGGAGGGCTGGGGTCAGGAGGAGAGTTTAGTGGGTAACCCTGAATTCACACAGAAAGCACGGGGTGGCGGTGCACATCTGTAATGCTGGCAGCACTGTGACAGGGAACTTGCTGAGGCAGGAGATGGCTCCAGAAGCTAGGATGCTCTTGGGCCAGCTAGCTTGGAATGCCTAGCACAGACACAGGAACAAGAGAGATCCTGTCTCAAAGCAAGGTGGAAGGAGAGAGCCTACTCCTGACCTCCACAATGCACATTATGGCATGTGTATGACGGGCACAACTGGCGGCTCCCCCACATGCCTACACACAAAAAGACAGGTGATAACTAGGCTGTGAAGAAACCAGAAGCCTTTTTATTGTTTGTTTGTTTGTTTTGTTTTTTTGAGACCGGGTTTCTCTGTAGCTTTGGAACTAGCTCTTGTAGACCAGGCTGGCCTCGAATTCACAGAGATCAGTCTGCCTTTACATTCAGATTTGCTGGGACTAAAAGTGTGTGCCACCACTGCCCGGCAAAACCAGAATCTTCAAACACTGCTGATGTAAGTGTAAAATGGTGGGCAAGAGAGATGGCTCAGCAGTTAAGAGCACTGATTGCTCTTCAAGGGGACCCAGGTTCAATTCCAAGCACCCACATGGCGGCTCACAACAGTCCGTAACTCCAGGATCCAACGTCTTCACACAGACATGCATACAGGTAAAATGCTAATAAAATAAAAAGAAATAAATCTTAAAAAATGTAAAATGGTTTAACTGTTTTGCATCTGGCCAAAATGCTAAACAAAGCACTGCCAATGATCCCCAAATGAAAAGCACCCATGTCGTGCACAGGAATGTCCAAAGGCACATTACTAACTGGGAGGAGGGCTCGGCTCAGACGTCTATCTGGTACCTACTAAGTAAAACGTAGAAGCACCATATGAAAGAGAATTAAAGGCTTGGTTCCCAGTTGATGGATTTAATCCAACCAAATCGACACACTAATCTCTCAAAGAATTCACAAAATGATGGCATGTAGGGAGGGGAGCTGGTCACTGGAGGCATGTCACAGCGGGCACGCTTCCACCTGCTCTTTCTGCTTCCTGGCTGGCAGGCTGGGGTGTCAGCCTTTTTTCCTTCAAACCCCCTCCACCATGATTTTACCAACCCCCCCACCCCACCCAAAAGCAAGGGCAGCTGTGGCCACCGATGGAAGTATTTCAGCCAAAATAAGTTCTTCTTCCCTGGGGGGCTCAGGTATTTATCACAGCAGAGAGGCAATGACTAGGAAAATCGAAGAACCCAAGGTGATTGGCAGCATGGTCAGGCAAGTTTCCCCTTCCCAACCCAGTCACTCGGTTCACGTTCTCCATCCGAAGCCTGGGCTGCGGCACAGTGGAGGAGGCCTACTAGCACCAGGAATCCCGGAGTCTGAGTTCCAGGACTAGGAGGAAAAATCTATTTTGAACGGCAACTATTTTTTTTTTTTTTTTGGTTTTTCGAGACAGGGTTTCTCTGTGTTTTTGGAGCCTGTCCTGGAACTAGCTCTTGTAGACCAGGCTGGTCTCGAACTCCCAGAGATCCGCCTGCCTCTGCCTCCCGAGTGCTGGGATTAAAGGCGCGCGCCACCACCGCCCGGCTGAACGGCAACTATTAAGTCTTATTAATGAGACATGACATTTCTAAGTTTAGCTACACTTCTGCAGCAGAAATCAGGGCCTCATCCCGCCAATGGCCAAAGATTTTTTAAATGGCGGGTATGAGACAATCCTTCAGATGCAATGGCCTTTCATTGATTTCCTCAATTTTTAAAGAAACAGCAAAAGTTGAAACAAAACAAAAAACCCTGAAATCTCGATCTAGCACCAGGAAGAAAAAAAAAAAAAAAGCATAGTCTTCGGTTGCAATCTAGCCCGGACTGGAATCGTCTTCACGACATTACTTCATTTTTTTTTTTTAAATGCCTGCCAGATGAAGTACTGAAAAGGGAGAATTAATTGGATAATATATGCAAAGCTCTCAACCCAACAGTTTACCATTACCCTTAAGAGCAGTGATAAGTGACTTTTCTACCCCAGGCGGAAACCCCCCAAAGTCTCCAGATTTAGGCCTAGCCTGTCCTCAAGCCCGGGAGGCTAAGCCTTGCGCCTTTCCTAATCCAGCCAGTCCCGCCGATGACTGGGATAAGGAAGGACGCACCGGAGGAGCCGTCCAGTCTAGGAAGCCTCGGGCTACCGGGAGCTGGTTCCCCGCTAGGCCTGCGGGGGACTGGACCACTTGATCAAGGATCCCGGGGCCCAGGGATGCCCCGGGACCACGCCCTGAGCCTAGCGGGCGGTCCGGCTCGAGCCCACTCACCCCGGGGCACGAAGGGGGGCTCTCGGTCGTCGGGGCAGGAGGGGGCGAGCCCGGGTCGCCCTACCGGGGCCGCCACCACATGACCACCGAGGGGCCAGCGGCACGCAGGGACGCGTAGGCCCCCATCCCCCGGGCCTTGGGCCTGCCCGGAATCCGCTCCGCGTCCGGCGGCCGCCGGCTCTCCA
This sequence comes from Microtus oregoni, assembly GCF_018167655.1. NCBI lineage: Eukaryota > Metazoa > Chordata > Mammalia > Rodentia > Cricetidae > Microtus > Microtus oregoni. The sequence continues at coordinate 6,271,477 of NW_024543221.1, forward strand.
GCGCGGGCGGCTGAACAGCGGAGAGGCTGGAAGGAGCCCCCGGAGGCCGCGCGCGGGAGGCCGCGCAGGGCCCGCACACGGCCGCGCGCACATAACGGGGCTCCGGTCCTCACCCAGGATCTCCCGGCGCCGGTCGGTGTGCGGCTGGTCCGTATAGACCCACTCGAACTCCTCTCGGGACACGCGGCTCCCCATGGCGGCGGCGCGCGGACCCGCTCAGCCTCTCTCGCTCGCGTCCGGGTTCTGCTGAAGCGGCGGTGGCGGCAGCAGGTTTCCCAACTCCGGTCGGTCAGCCGCGGGGACGCGGGCGGGGGCGGAGCCTCAGACCACGCCCATGGTGACCACGCCCCCCCGGCGGCCAGCGAACCGCTGCCGGGTGATGGATAGGCGGGGCCAGGATTCGAAAGCCAAGAACTTTTCCTATTCAGGAAGCCTGGGAAAAGGTGAAAAGGGAAGGAAAAGTCTCCGGGCCGATTCGGCTGCCGCTTCAGCGCCTCCGTGCGAGGAGCACGGCAGGGGCGGCTACCTCTCCACGAGTCCAGAAGATCACCGGCCTGATTAAATGGCAATGGGCCCAAGTTTCGTTTAATTTTTAATAGCATATTATCCGCTGAGCCATGATTGGTTGCCTTCTGGAACTAAAAGCTCAGGAAAAAATAAGAACTTTTCGATTGCTCTTCTCTCTCTCTCACTCTCTCTCTCTCCCCTCCCCCAATGTTTGCTGTGTCTACTTTGTCTTTATTTGTTGAAGTGGGGTCTCAGTACCTTGCCTAGGCTGTCCTTCAACTGGTGGTCCTGCTCTTGCCTCCCAGTGGAATTTTTTTTTTTAAATATTTATTTATTTATTACGTATACAATGTTCCGTCTGTATGTATGCCTGCATGCCAGAAGAGGGCACCAGACCTCATTACAGATGGTTGTGAACCACCATGTGGTTGCTGGGAATTGAACTCAGGACCTTTGGAAGAGCAGGTAATGCTCTTAACCGCTGAGCCATCTCTCCAGCCCCCTCCCAGTGGAATTTTAAGCTTGTCTCACCATGGTATCCAGAAAATGGAAGGGAGAGATGGGGTGGAGTTTGTGGCTTTAATGAATCTCTTATACTGATGGTTGCTTAATCATATGTGTGACAGAGTGATCATCCGAAACTTCCTGCGCCGGGGTTGATTTCAAAATGCGTTACCCCTTCTTCTCTAAGGAAGTTTAGGGATTGGAGATGTAGTGCGGTGCTGGACCACAGGCCAAGTAAGCAGATAGGCCAGAGCCAGGAGTAAAAGGAACTGCTAATTAAGACTACAAAAATCAAGCTGGGCAGTGGTGGCACATTTCATCCCAGCATCCCCAGGCAGAGGCAGGCGGATCTCCGTGAGTTCAGGCCTGACCCGCCTACAAAGTGAGTTTCAGGACTGTTACACAAAGAAACATTGTCTCGAAAAATAAAAACAAAACAAAACAAGCAAAACCAAAAAGATTAACAGACTGGATGAGTCTCCCAAAGAAGCCAGGGCACACGAATATAAACCAGACACAGGGGTACGTTACTGTGTATGTTATACCCTAACAAAAGCGGTCTGGAAACAGACAGACGTCCAAGGCTGATGAGTCTGTAGCTACAGCTGCTAATGTATAGAAAACTATAAACAGAAGAATCTGCTAAACTACACCACAGGATTCTGTCAGCAAAAGCACAACAACTCAGTATTCTCTAATTTAAAAAAAAAAGGGAATAATAAGTTTCCGGACTTATTATTAGATAAACTAAACAGCTCTGATGCATTGGTCTTATTTGTTCCAAAGGACTGAAAAATGATGTGATATTATTGAAAGACTTATTTTTAGATATACAAACTGTATATATATATATAGTGTGTGTATATATATGTGTGTATATATAGTGTGTGTATATGTGTGTATATGTGTGTATGTGTGTGTATCTATATAGTGTGTGTGTATATATAGTGTGTGTATGTGGGTGTATATATAGTGTATGTATATATATAGTGTGTATGTGGGTGTATATATATAGTGTGTGTATATATATAGTGTGTGTATATATAGTGTGTGTATATATAGTGTGTGTATGTGTGTATATATAGTGTGTATGTGTACATATATAGTGTGTGAATATATATTGTGTGTATGTGTATATATATATAGTGTGTGTGTATATATATATAGTGTGTATGTGTGTATATATAGTGTGTGTATATGTGTGTATATATAGTGTGTGTATGTGTGTATATATATAGTGTGTGTATATATGTGCGTATATATAGTGTGTATATGTGTGTATATATAGTGTGTGTATGTGTGTATATATATAGTGTGTATGTGTATATACATATAGCGTGTGTGAATATATATATATATATATATTGTGTGTGTTGCACACATGTGCACAAGAATGCAGTTGCTTTCAGAGGCCAGAAGAGGGTATCAGATCCCTTGGAACTGGAATTACATGCAGTTGTGAGACACCTACCCCCCATGTGTGATAGGAACTGAACTCTATAAGAGCAGGAAGACACTTTTTTTAACTATCAAATAATATTTCTTACTAAAAATAAAAGCAACTTGTAGTAATAAGGGCGGTGGGGCTGCGTCCCCAGCACCCCAGCCGCCTGCTCGGCTAGCTTATGCCCCGAAATAATTACACGGACACTGTATTCTTTTAAACACTGCTTGGCCCATTCTCTTCTAGGCTAATTCTCACATATTAATTTAGCCCATTTCTAATCATCTGTGTATGGCACCCCAAGGTGCGCTTACCAGGAAGATTCTAGCCTATGTCCATCCTGGGTCAGAGCTTCATCCCGGGAGCAGGGCATGGCGTCTCTCTCAGGCGTCTGCTCCCGAGAGCTGTCGAGACTCTGAGCTCACTTCCTCTTCCTCCCAGTATCCTGTTCTGTTTTCTCCTCCCACCTATCTTCTAACCAATAAAATGGGCCAAGGCAGTTCCTTTATTAGCCAATGACCTTCCTCCATCAGCAACTGAAGTTTATCCCGAGGTACACTGGAACACCCATGATGAACTGTGTTAATATCTTCTCAACTGCTGCCATCTTCCACATAGAGTAAGTTTTAGTTTAAGTTAAAAACTCATGGTGGGGCTGGAGAGATGGCTCATCCGTTAGAGCACTGACTGCTCTTCCAGAGATCCTGAGTTCAATTCCCAGCAATCACATGGTTACTCACCACCACCAGCTGTAATGAGATCTGGTGCCCTCTTCTGGCCTGCAGGCATACATGCAGACAGAACCCTGTATACATAATGAACTCCCTAATCAACCTGAAGACTGAATTGGGTTACACTCTGATGGAGACTTCAGGTGCTGCCGGTTAGTGTCCACTAAGGACATATGTGTCAGGACCTCTGGCTGGTATGGTGACTCAAAGGCTTCATGCTGAAGCTCAGGTAGGTCCAGGGACCCTGGCCGAATGGAATCCTCATGGTCACCATTAAAGGTCTGTGTCTAAAGGGCTTCAAGGCTCACAGCTGCATCGTTCCCTGGCAGCTCCTGGAAGAGCCACCCCTTCCTGGCTTTGCCTGCATCAAATTTCACCCACTGATAACTGCACAGTTTTGAGCTTCCGGACAACTCTGAATCAGGGTGTGGATCGTTGACTGAGAAAACCCAGGGAAATCAGCACCACATGAACGTGTCCCGGTTGTGGCACTCATGACCCTGCACAGTTCTTCATAACAGGCATCTGCAGAAGAGCGCAGGGTGGTGTTCTTCAGGAACAATTCACTCTGAAGCTGCACACCACTATTCTGGATCTGACAGGTCCATAGACACTTCTGGTCTGGGCACCTCCTGCGGGCATACACTCAAGTACAGCAGTAGCCCACACAGTACAGGACACTCTCATCACGGAAGCCAGGTTGGTTGGTGATGACCTCCCCCCGGCTATGTACTGTTAGACTCCCTAGTCCAAGGGGGGGGGCACACAAGTCAACTGATGAGGGATCCAGAAGCAATGGGCCGAACCAGCACCTTCCCGTTTTCCTTTCCTTGGATGTTTTCTTCAGAACTTCCAGTTTGCTGTTCTCTTTACCCTTCTCTTTTTTTTCTCCTTCTTGGATTTCCTCCCAAATGGTTCTTTGGTCCGAGAGCTGGATCCAGCTCTCTGAATAGTTCCCACGGAGCCGGCCACACCCTAAGCCAGGCGCAACTTGGAGCCCTGGGAAGGAACTGCAGCTCGTGGTTCCCCTTCAGTTAGAGCCTGAAGCTGGAAGAACTTCTTCAGCAAGTATCTTCTTTCTTCTTTTGCTTTAAGAATTTTTTCCTCAAGATGAGCAATTTTATTACAAATAGCAGTATTGTCAAACACAGTGACCTTGGCTGCTCTGTGCAGCTCTTCTTAGCATTTTCATCCTGGCCAGCTGGGTGGGAACGATCCACAGCTGGTTGTACCGCTGGGAAGCCAGGCTGCCCAACAGGCTCATGACCCGGCCCCAGCCTAGGGGACTTAGGGCTGCTGAGGGCATGGAGGGGAGATAAAAGCCGCTGGCGTCCCCAGAGATCCGTCTGCCTCTGCCTCCCAAGCGCTGGGATTAAAGGCGTACGCCACCACTGCCCAGTTCGCACTTGGCACTATTAACCGCTGAACCATCTCTCTAGTTCCTGATGTAACGTTATTTAATTCAAGTATCATTTGGACAGGTGATGGTACTAAGAAATTTTTGCTGGGCATGGTGGCCCAGAAGTCTAAGGCAGATGGATCCCAAGGTCCAGGATTGCCTGGCCTACAGAGCAAGTGCAAAGCTACTCCTGGGAAATCAGAAAAGCCAGTCTCCCCCTGCTCCTCACAAAGAGAAAAGATTGCAGATTGAGTTCAATGGCAGAGTGCCCAGTAAGATGCTAGGTTCAAGACCCACCACCACCAAAAAACAAAACCAAAACCAAAAATCAACAATAACAAAACCCCTATAATGTATTATATTCGTGCTTATTTTTTCAAGAAGTTCACGCCAAAGAAAAAAACCAAAACAACTGAAATACCTATTTCAAGCTACAATGTGCTGCACTGTACAGTGGTTCTGCCTAGAAATGTAAAAGAGTGGGCCCGGAAGGGAGTTCAGTGGCAGAGCTTCTTCTAAGGACCATACACACAGCCCTAGGTTCTACCCCCAGGTGTGACTCAGCAACTGCATCACCAAACAGCCCGCCTGAGCGTGGGTGATGACTCATAAACTTGCATGGCTGGAGTCCCTTGCTATAAAGGTCTAAGAAAGTGTTTAAGGTGTGTAAAGGCAAGTTGCACAGGTCTGAGAATGAGAACGTGTAAGTTGTGAGGGTCTATGGAGGTGTTTAAGGCGTGCAAGTGCAATTTGTGGGGGTACGAGAAAGTGCTTTAAAGCATGTAAAAAATAAGGAATGGTTCAGATTTCTTCCCTTCTCTACGCTATTGGTTTATTAAGACTTCAAAAGTTCAGAGTTTAACATTAATCAGCTATTCCTCTAGCTCTGGTAAGCACGGACTGTTATTATCATTGTTGTAAGTTTGAGATTTTAAAATTCCTTTAGTTGTCTTATAAGAATAGCCTTAAAAGTGCTTCTCAATCGTGCTGAAAACACCTCAGCCCAATCCATGTATTCAGCCCTCTAGAAAGAGTGTTAATGCTTTTAACCCCAAGTCATTTTGGCTCCCCAAGTCTCCTATAGCTTCAAAGGCATGAGTCTATTACCTCTTACAATGCAGATTCCAATACAGACTACACACAGTGGTGATGGTAACATATCCAAAACTTTTATCTCTTTGTAAACTTAAAAAAATTCATGTACGCTTCAGGGAATCGAGGGAGTCATAAGACTTGGAGTCACCTCTCACAGGTCAAATGGGTTCCAGAGCGGTCCTCCTAAGATCCCCCTCCTGCCTGTTTCTGAGGGTGGGATCTTTCTCTCTTCCTGGTCTTGGAACTCTTTTCCCACAACTACCAGGACTGTGCTCCTGGAAGTTTCCAATGTACATCCAAGATAAAAAAAATTCTCCTAAACTCCTTAACTTTACCTTTTGTGTCCACTACATATGTGTTCTAGTTGATTTCCAATCAATTAAAAACTGCAAACGGCTCCATTGCAGCCGGCATTTCCCTAGCCCTAGACGGTTCCGGAAGAGCCTGGATGAGTGAAACAGCCTACTATCTTCAGCCTTGGCCAGTCTTCTGGCTTTTTTGGGCCCCCAAAGATGTTGACACCCCTAGGCAACAGCAGCAGTCTGAACAACACGGTACCCTCACTCCTGCCTCACCATCACCATGGCTTTCTATTCCCTCACCTTTTATAATAAACAAAAGGGAGGATTGTTAGTCAACTAAGAATCACCCATATTCCAGAATCAGGTGCTCCCTTCAACCCCACCTGCCTTCAACCCATCGTGACTAATGTGTTATAAGAGGAGACCCGAAAATAATCACACAGAAACTATATTATTTAAATCACTGCTTGGCCTGTTAGCTCTAGCTTTTTCTTGGCTAACTCGTACATCTAAATTTAACCCTTCTCCATTAATCTGTGCATCACCACAAGGTAGTGGCCTACCAGCCAAGTTTCTGCATGTCTGTCTCAGGTGGTGGCTCCATGGCTACTCCCTGACTCCGCCTTCTTTTTCCCAGCATTCAGTTTAGTCTTCCCTGCCTAGCTCTGTTCCTGTATAGCTCTGCTATAGGCCCAAAGCAATTCTTTTATTAACCTGTGATATCCACAGCACAAAGAGGGGAATCCCACATCACTAATGCACCATGATTCTACCGTCTTGTGTTTCCCCATGCACGGGCTCCATACCCCCTATAAAGCCAATGCCAACAAGGCCAGGCTCTCTTTCTCTTTTCCACCCCTGTTCAGAGGCAGCCTCTTGTGTCCTCCCCTTTCCCAACAAACTTTTTGTGTGAGATATGTTGTGTGGTGTGACTTTTGAGACATTCCTTGGCCCTGATCACCAGGGTACTCTTTCTCAACAAAACCTTTTTGAGCTTTTGCAGAGGCCCTGGGTTCAATTCCAGTACTCACACTGGACAGTGCGCAACTGCCTGTCCGTAACTCCAGTTCTAGGGGATCTGCTTCTGTCTTCTGGATTCTACATGCATGCACACGGTGCGCATACAGACAAGCAGGCACAAACATGGACATATAAGGATAAATTTTTAGAAATTTAAAGAACACAATAATAAGATAATAATATTCTGTCTAATAATAATAAGACAGAATACAGGGTCTAGAAATAAACTTTGCAAATATGTATAAGTATAAGATCAGCAAAGAAAAGAAAAAAACATCAAAAACTACATTACACTATGTAAAATTATTATGGTTTAAGTGTGGAAGAGAAAACTAAGCAAGTTTTTATTTAAAAGGATGTGTTATTTAGGAAGTTTGGGGGATTCTTTCTGAGAACAAACTGCAAAACCCACACACCATCACGGAAATGTGTTTTCTATATTGAATTGTAGAACTGGTCACCAAAAAAAACACTAATAAAAAAAAAGAGTTTAAGCCAGGTGATGGTGGCTCATGCCTTTAACCCCAGCACTCAGGAGGCAGAGGCAGGTAGATCTCTGTGAGTTCAAGAACAGCTTTGTGTACAAGAGCTAGTTCCAGGACATGTTCCAAAACTACAGAGAAACCCTGTCTCAAAAACAAAAAAACAAAAAAAAAAGAAAGAAAAAGAAAAAAAGTTTAAAAAGAACACAAAAGCCACGCATGGTGGTATAAATCCATGATCCCAGCACTGGAGAGGTGGACACGTGATCTTCAGGAGTTCATGGTCATCCTCATCTCTGTAGCAAGACTCCATGAGAAAGTGATTTTGAAAAAGAATGTGAAGATACCTCATGGATTGTGTAGTGTTAGTGTTACAAAGGGCCAGGAAAATGACTCAGCCAGTAAGAGTGCCTGCTGGCAAGACAGGTGATCTGAATTCAGTACCCAGCATTCACATGGACTCCTATACATTGTCCTCTGACATGGAACACACACACACACACACACACACACACACACACACACACACACCACACTAAATCATATAAAATGCATGAAGAACTCTTAAGAATCAGCAAGGCTAATGTGGGTGGGAGGAGAGCGGAAAAAATGAATAAAATGAAGAATTTATCAGAACAGGAAGCCCTGTAAAAATCTAACCAGTTGAAGCCTAAGTAGGGAAAAGAAAACATTGCTCAAAACTCATTTACAACACAAGGAATCTATTACAATAGATTGCTTACTCAGATGCTAGGAGTGAGAGCCAAGTAGGGGACAAGGAAGACAATGTCCCTCAGTTGAAAGGCCTTCTCAGGTAGGAAACAGTAGGACCTCAGTACTACATTGCCCAGTGCCAGCAGAACCACAGAGAGCCTGTCCAGCAGGAACCCAAACCATAGCAGCCTGAGGCAGAGCAAGGAGAGCGCAAATAGTCCTGTTTACTCTCCTCCATCTTTCCTCTCCTATGTCACCCGTTATTCTGAATCCAGTTACTTAGAAATCTACTGGAGTTCCACCCCCCTTTATGTGGTCCACATTGCTGTGGCTAGTTTCCAGGGAAGTGGCACCAATCAGCCTCTCATCCCTGATTCAGCAGAGGAGGCTCCACTCCAGCTGTGGAGGGCTGGGACACCCAGGTCCATCCTCTCACTCCGCTGGCTTGGAGGAAGCAAATTCAATAAGGGAAAAGATAGATAAGATGGCCAGAGCAGACAGCTCAGCCAATCACCAGTCCCTAAAGTAGGATGTCTGTCAGAGAAGAAGCAGTTGCTGCTTTTGCCTTTAAGCCCAGAGCAACAGGTCAGGGTTTGATCCACTGGGAGAGACAGACCACACCCGGAGGGGCTCTGAGGCCCTTCCTGAAAAACAGTCTTTAGAAGTCTGCTGTCTCGGCTCAGCATGGATGAAGAAGACCGTGACAACGAGCACATGCATGCCAGCAAAACTGAGGAGAAAGAGAAGCAGAGGTTCACGTGCTGTGGAGAGAGGAGGAACTGGAGACTGGAGGGTGGTGAGGAGCAGGCTGATGGGAGTGCCCTGTGCTGCCACTGAGGGCCATGTCTGGGTCCATGGCCCTATCACAGCCTGGGTCTGTGTTGATGTCTGCGGCACATATAACCATCAAAGGGCATGCGGATGCCCTTTGGTTGGTCTGGATTGCTGCTTAAAGTCATGCTGATGTCCAAGGGCTGGTGCTGAGTTGACCTCACCTCTCAACAGTCCTGGGAGAGCTTGGCCCAGTGGCATGAGCATGGGAGAGATGGCTCTGCACCTTACAGGCCCTGAGAAAGCTGGCCTCACCCTTGGCTGGCCGCCTCAAGCTAGGAAGCTGACCTTGTCCCTTGCTGGCTGTACTGTGAAGGTGCTGGAGCATGGGAGAGCTGACTTTACCTCTTGCTGGCTGCCTGATGTGGGAGTTGGGGCAACGGAGAGCTGGCCCTGCCCCTTGCCTGTGGAGGTCAAGGTGGAGGCCCAGGTTGGCCAACTCAGATACCAAACAGACACCTCCAGGGCTTTGAGTTGGCTTGCCCTAACATCTATCCCAGCTGTAACTTGTTGGAGTGCATGAAGGGACTGGTCCAGCAGAACCAAAGCCACAGGATCTCCATCCCTGGGGCAACAGTGGGAAATCTGAGAGGAGTCTCTGTGAAGGACCGCGAGTGATAGGGCCTTCATGTTGGACTTCAGAAACTGTGAAGTCCATGTTGGACTTCAGAAAGCATTTTCATAACAACCAGTTCAAAGAATCTGAGGAAATTATTAAATAAGGAAGGTACATTGACAATGCCACATCAGAGAGTCCTAATAAAGGGACAGAAATTATAAAGACCCAGAGGGAATTCCTAAAGTGAGAAGCTAAGGGCACAGATACAAAACTCACTAGAAAGGCTTCATAGCAGATCTGAGGTGGTGGGAGGAAACATTATCAAAGATAATTTAGCAGAGCTTATGCAATTCAAAGAAGAGAAAAATTAAATATATATACATACATATATATATATATACACACACACATATATATATATATATACACAAACACAGGCAGGATTATATATAGATGGGGAAACAGCTACCCACATGTCAAGGAGAAAGATCTGGAGCATTCACCCCTCACAGCTTCTAGAAGCTACCAACCCTGCTAAACCCTCAACTTCTTAGCTCCGACTGGAAGACAGTACATATTGTAACAGGCCCTGAGACTTTAGCACAACTGACTCCACAACGGAACAAAACTCAGCACGTAGACAGCACCACCTGCCAAAAAATGAAAACAAAGACCTAATCCATCAAAGTCCGGAGTTCTGGGAAAGGCTCTAAATGTCCTAACCTTACTTTTTGGCTCCCGTAGTTCTGCTTCTGGCTAACTGTTCTTGTTAAATGAAGTGTGCCAACCCAGGATATGTTTTTTGTTTTGGAAAGCTCACCTTGAAACAAGCTCAGGGCTACACTGGGATCTTGAACCCCTAGTGTAGTTGCTTAACAAAGACTTTCTATTGGCTTAAACCCATGCCCGAGTAGTCTTCTCTGGTGGGTACCCCACAATAATATCTGTTATTTAAACTGCAGAATATAGATCTGCCCTAGAAAGCCCACATACATGCACAACTGCCATCTCTTGCTAATACTTCCAAATGTATCTGAAAAACTTAGCATTAACTTACTTTTCTTTTCTTTTCTTCTTCTCCTTCTCCTTTTTCTGACAGGGTTTCTCTGTGTAACCCCCCTGGCTGTCCTGGAACTCACTCTGTAGATCAGGCTGGCCTCAGATTCTCAGGGATCTGCTTGCCTCTACCTCCCAAGTGCTGGGATTAAAGGCGTGCACCACCACCACCACCCTGCAACTTTGGCTTTTCAACTGAGAAAAAGATACAGTTGATTCAGATGACTCTTTGAAATAATGTCACAGTGAGTACGAAATGCTTCTCAGGATGGGTTCATGCAGAAGATATGAAACCCATTTGTGAGCATTCTTTCCCACACATCCCTATATTGGAAAACAAAGGTTCGGTAGCTTTTATAAAAGAAGAAAGTATTTTCATGGGAGATTACTGAGAAAGCAGAGTAGAGAAAAAGACCGTTGTATTTCCACACACATTCCTTCTGTCACTCCTACAGGAACCGGACACACACACACACACACACACACACACACACACCAGTGTGTCAGAGGAATCTTCTAAGAAGGTTCTAGAGGTACATTTTCTGCCTCCTACTCTAGCAGACAATGTGGAGATTGTGTCCTGCCACTTCCTTTTGCTGAGAGAAGCCAGATATCTTTTCCTGTTGCTCTGCTCTTGAGAAAAGCCCTCCCTTGCATGTTCAGAATATGCAGGACGCAGTATTTGTGTTGCTCCTGGCTTTGCAATGTGCACAGGCTAGCAGAGAAGAGGAATTCAGACTTGCCGTGGACCGCATGGCAGAGTCTGTGAGAGCGCGGTCAGGTCAAAAGTTTACACTTGTCAGTCTAAATATATTGTGTGATTGGGGAGAACTTCGGGTTTTCTTTTTTGTTTGTTTTTAATCAGTGGCTTCCCAAATTAAAAAAAAAAAGATGCTTATTTATTATGTATGCAGTGCTCTGCCTGTGTGTCTGCACAGCAGAAGAGGGCACCAGATCTCAGTACAGATGGTTGTGAGCCACCATGTGGTTGCTGGGGATTGAACTCAGGACCTCTGGAAGAGCAGCCAGTGCTCTTAATCTCTGAGACATCTCTCCAGCCGTGAGGCTTCCCAAATTATGAACATCAGGAACAACATGGCAAGACATTCCAGGAGTCCTCGTCTTTTTGGGTGTTATGGAGAAATTCTGTGATATGGCCCATAGACAGCCAACATTTCTCTCTCAGTTCTGGAGACGAGCCGGCAGTCAGAGCCTGGAAAAGGTCTGCTTCCTATGCTCTCGGGGGGCTGTTTTCTCCTTCCTTTGTTTTTGTGTGTACTTGGAGTTTGTTGTTGCCTTTGGTTGTTTTCGAGTCTCAGCCTTCCAAGTGCAGGGATTTTAATCAATTTTAAGACCACAGTTCAGTGTGGTGGCGCACCCTTCCATGTGCCATGGTGCTGGCTCTGGGCCACTTCCACAGGAGAGAGTGACGGTCCTCGCTTCCCATAATGACTCCCTCTCGTTCCCTCTCTTTTAAACAAAGGCAATTATTTTCTCAAAGTTATATGATTTTAAGTCAAAGAACTTCTATGTTGGTCTGTCCTAAAGGAGAAAACAAGGTTAAAAATGAACTGTGGTGATCAAGTATAAAATCGGCTGCATTCGGAGACAGAGGGAGTAAGAGATAATAATAGGAACTAATACGGAACTACGTTTTTGGCTTTTTTTTTTGTTTGCTTTTTAAAATAGGTACAGAGTTTCTGGTCAAAATGGACAGCTTTCTGGAAATAAATACTGATGGTTGGTGCACAGGCTGTGAATACACTTAGTAGCACCAAATTATAGACTTTTTTCTTTTGTTTTATTTTGAGACAGGATTTCTCTATGTAGCTCTGGCCATGCTGGAACTCACTATGTAGACCAGACTGTTCTTGAACTCACAGAGATCAGCCTGCCTCTGCCTCCCAAGTACAGGGATGGAAGGGTGCGCCACCACACTGAACTGTGGTCTTAAAATTGATTAAAATTGGGCTGGGTGGTGGTATTGCACACCTTTAATTTGAGGCCAGACTGGTCTACAGAGCTACTTCCAGGACCGCCAAGGCTAGACATGGAAACCCTTTCTCAAAAACAAAAACAAACAAAACAAAACAAAAAAAATGAACAAATTAAAATGGGAAAGTGGGCAATTTTCCCAAATTGAAAAGTGTATAGATAGTTCCCTAAGGAAGATCTGCAGGTGCCTCACCAACCTGTGGAAGGCTGTCCTGTGTTCATTTGCTGTTTTAGTTAGGGTCTCTGTTGCTGCGATGAAACACCATGACCTATGCAACTTTGGGAGGAAAGGTTTATTTGCTTCCACATTGCTGTTCGTCACTGAAGGAAGTCAGGAGCAGAACTCAAACGGGGCAGGAACCTGAGGCAGGAGTCGATGCAGAGATCATGCATGAGTACTGCCTACTGGCTTGCCCCTCACAGCCTGCTCAGCTTGCTTTCTTAAAGAGCCCAGCCCCACCCAGGGATGGCAACACCCACAATGGGCTAGGCCCTCCCCCTATCAATCACCAATTAAGAAAATGCCCTACAGTCAGATCTCATGGAGGCATTTTCTCAGTCGAGAACTCTAGCTGGTGTCAAGTTGAATAAAATTAGCCAGGACGTTAGCTATCTGAGAAATGCAAATTTCAGATACAATGGAATACCTCACATAGCTATATTGGTGTTGAGAACACATGTCCAAGAAGCTGTAGATGTGGTGGGTAGTCACGGTCAGAAGCTTGCTAACCCTGATTGGGACGGCTTCTAACTGTGTACTATTTCCACAGCACACTTTGGTTGGTTCCATGACATGTAAGGGAGATCAGAGAAACCATCTGAGGCAACCATTAGGTCTATGATTCCCAGCAGATTCATACATAGCCAAAGGGAGAGACATGTCGGTGTCTGTCAGCAGGTGGCAAAATAAAATTCTGCTACAGTAGACCGGTACTGTAGAGTACCTGTCTTAGGGTTTTCTATTGCTGTGAAGAGATGCCATGACCAAAGCAACTCTTACTGAGAAGACATCATCATTGAGGTGATGGCTAATGCTGTCAGAGGTTCAGTCCATTATCATTATGACAGGGAGCCTGGCAACATGCAGGCAGACACGGCAAGGAGCATGGCAACAAGGAGCCTGGCAACATGTGACAGGGAGCATGGCAACATGTGACAGGGAGCCTGGCAACATGTGACAGGGAGCCTGGCAACATGTGACAGGGAGCATGGCAACAAGGAGCATGGCAACATGTGACAGGGAGCATGGCAACAAGGAGCATGGCAACATGTGACAGGGAGCATGGCAACAAGGAGCATGGCAACATGTGACAGGGAGCATGGCAACAAGGAGCATGGCAACATGTGACAGGGAGCATGGCAACATGTGACAGGGAGCATGGCAACATGTGACAGGGAGCATGGCAGCATGCAGGCAGACACGGTGCTGGCTACATCATCACACGGAAGCAGAAAGTCAACTGACAATCACAATGAAGCTTGAGAGAAGAGACCTCAAAGCCCGGCCCTCACAGTGACACACTTCCTCCAGCAAGACCACACCTACTCCAACAAGGCCACACTTCTTAAGAGTGCCACTCCCTTTGGGAGCCATTTTCTTTCAAACTACCACAATATTTCTCACCAAGAAGGTGTGTCCATGTTAGAATCCCCAAATTTCACCAGAAGAAAGAATTGGGTAGGGTTTTTTTTTTTTTTTGCCATCTTAATACAAGCCTGAGTCATCTGGGAAGAGGGTACTATTAATCTCAAAGATTCAAGGAGAATGACCACTGATCCAAATCAACATGACCAAACTATTTAAAGCAAGTAGTTAAAGAAAACCTTTTTATTTGTGTCCATGGGCTGCCTCCCCCTAAGACAAGATTGGAGAGATCAGTGTTGGACAGGAGGGGGACAAGGTTTTTATAGCTCATGGGTAGGGGTTTCCAATGGGGTATTTGGTAGGAGAAATAGGTGAGATTATAGGCGCAGAATATAACAAGTTGGTCATAATGACCTCCTGAAACAAAGACATGGTTGCAGGGTGGGCATAACCACAGGTAGTCATAACAACAGGTAGTCATAACAAGGTAGTCATAAGCGGTCAAACTAACCTTTTGAAACAAAGGTAGGATTCCAAGATGGTTCTTATGCTTCTTGAAACAAAGGTATGGTTACTGTTTCCTGAAACAGGTGGTACAGAACCATTTGTAGTTAAGGTTACAGGAGGGGCATTGTCCAATCCTTGAGAAACAGAGGTTTAATCATAAACAGGAATGAACCTAGTTTGTCTTTACTGTAAGATGGCTTTCAAGCTTAAAATGGAGGCAAATTGTTTCATCAGAGACCTCAATTGAGAAAATGTTTCCATCAAATTAGCTTGTAACAAGTCTATGAGGCATTATCTTGAATAGTGATTGTGTTGGCTAATTTCTAATGTCAACTTGACATAGGATAGAGTCATTTTGGGAGAGAGGACCTCAACTGAGAAATGCACTCACCACATTGACATGTGGTGTATTTTCTTTGATTGATGATTGACGCGGGAGGGCCCAGCTCACTGTGAGCCGTGCCATCCCCTAGGCTGTGCAAGCCAGTAACCAGCATTTCTCCATGGCCTCTGCATCAGTTTTTACCTCCAGGTTCCTGCTGTAACTTCCCTGGATGACAGACTACAAAGCTGTAAGATGAAACAAATCCCGTTCCTCCCCAGGTTGCTTTTGGTCATGGCATTTTATCATAGCAATAGAAACTCTAAGACAGTGACTGATGTGGGGGGCCCCTGCAGCTGGACCTGGGCTGTATAAGAAAGCAAACTGAGAAAGTCAGGGAAAATGAGCCAGGAGCAGTGTTCAGGGTTCTTCCATGGCCTCTGCTTCGGTTCCTGCCTCCAGGTTCTTGCCTTGAGTTCCTGTCTTGGCTTCCTTCCATGATGGACTGTAACCTGAAAGCCAATAAATCCTTCTCTCCTCAAGTTGCTTCTGGTCATTCTATTAGGAGTTTTACTCCAAGGAACACAGGTTCCCTGCTTCCCTTCATGTGGAACGCTGAAAGGCAAGGTGAACCTGAGGCTGAGGTAGGTCTGGGCATCAGTGTGAATGTGGAGGCAGTTATGGGAAGTTTTATAGAAACCGTATGAAGAACATCATAAATCCAGACACCTTTTCAGTAACGTTGGTGGGTAGATTGGGTAGGCAGATGACGAAAACTGGGGACCCTTTGCTGGAGGCCTCACTTGCTATTCGATAGCTATCTTAGCTTCTATGTTGATGGAGGTTGGGAATCTGTCCTACATTAAAAAACAAGCAAACACACACCCCCCAATGTTAGATCATAGACAGAGGTAGGCAATAAATGGGGTCTAATTACAGCCTAAGGTAAGTTGTAACTAAACTCCTAGTTGTAATTAGGACTTGCAACTTATACCTCTTCACAATCATTGAAATTTTAACCTGTTAATCAGTCTTTATTGAAGGTTCCACATAGGGTACAGTTCTTTTCTTCACAGTATATAAAAACTTTCTCATTTTATAGCTGCCTAATTGTCTTTACAAGGATATACCACAGTTTATTTAACCAATTCCCTATTGATGGACAAGTGATTTTATCTTTACAGTTTCTTTATTCTCAGTATTTGTTTTTTGATTTATTTATTTTATTATGTTATGTGTGTGAGCGTTTTGCCTGTATGTACGTCTGTGCTCCATGTGCTTGTCTGGTGCCCTCAGAGGCCAGAAGACGGCATTGGCTCCCCTGAGACTGGAGCTACGGGTGGTTGTGAGCTGGGAATCCATCCTGGGTCCTCTGGAAGAGCAGCAAATCCTCTACCTTTGACCCATCTTCCCTCACAGTACAGATTTTAATAGAAATTTCTTTCTCTGGCATTGAAGGTGATGCAATGCTTTCTTGTTTGGTTGGCTAATGGCTCTGTGTAAATGTCCCTGGCCAATGTCTAATTTTGTGTTTTCACAGCATCCCAGGCTGGCCTTACTCTACCCATTGAGGCTGGGGATGACTAGGAATATTACAGGCATGTACTACGACATCCACACGGATACGAGGGACCAAACCCAGGGCCTCAGGCAATCCAGGCAACTTATTCTGCCAAGTGAGCTACAATCCCAGTCCCTGACACCAGATTTCCTAATTCTTCCCTTCCTCCTCCCCAACCCTTTTGTTTCTACAGCGATAGCGAGCAAGGACTTGGGAACATTTAGATTCCGAGTCACTGTGCCGCCTGGTTTTCTGTCGACACTGCACAAGCTACAGCCACTGGAATGCAGGGGGCCTCAAGTGAGAAAATGCTCAGTAAGATGAAGCAGGCAAGCCTTGAGTGCGTTTTCTTACTTAGTGATGGATGGCGGAGGGCCCAGCCCATTGTGGTGGGGCCTCCCAGGCCCTAGTGGGCTGAGTCAGCCACAAGAAGCACGGCGAGCAACAGTTTTCTATAACCTCGTGCCTCAGCTCCTGCCTCCAGGTTCCTGCCCTGCTTGAAATTCCTGTCCTGACTTCCCTCAGTGATGAGCAGTGCCAAGGAAATGACCCTTTCTTCCCCAAGTTACATTTGTCACGGTGTTTCACCACAGCAATAACCACCCTGACTCAGCCAGCCAAGAACGTGTCCTTGGCTAGTGCTGTTAGCCAGTGCTCACCCAGGGAGCTTGCTGGAATGGAGATTTCCATCCGGAATGTGGTCTGAGGATCTGGAGTTTGGAGCTGCTCCTCAGGAGCTAAGGTGTGAGACCCCGGCTTATGGGAGCGTGTGTGCAGCCACGCGACTCAGCAAGCTGCTTGGCACCATTGGCACGGACTTTCTCCGATGAGCACAGCTTGTTAGGATGGTTTTTAAAAGTGAAGTTGGCAAGCCAGTTTATTAACCTACTGAGCCAGTCATTTGTGTTGATGACTTTATCCCGTCTCTGGCTCAAAAGTGGGGCAAGTAATTTGCTTAACAACTTCGGAATGTCTGTGTCAATCGGCATCTTAGTTCAGGTTCCTGTTGTTAGGGTTTCTATCTCTCTGATGAAACACCGTGACCAAAAAGCAAGTTGGGGAGGAAAGGCTTTATCGGCTTACACTTCCACATCACTGTTCATCACCAAAGGAAGTCAGGACAGGAACTCAACCGAGGCAGGAGCTAATGCCGAGGTCATGGAGGGGCACTGCTTACTGACGTGTTCCTCGTGGCCTGCTCAGCCTGCTTTCCTATAGAAGCCAGAACCAACAGCCCAGGGATGGCACCACCCACCAAGGGCTGAACCCTCCCCCGTTGATCACTAATTGAGAAAATACTGTTCAGTTGGATTTCTTAGAGGTATTTCCTCACCTGAGGCTCCTTCCTCTCTGATGACGCTAGCTCGTGTCAAGTTGACACAAAACCAGTCAGCACAGTGGGTAAGTCACCGACTGCCATTCCCTCCAACCGAAGGCAACGCAGAAGCTCAGAGCCTTCACCACAGGGCTTTTTCTCGTTGTCTCCAGGTCTTGGTATGAATGGGAACTGCTCCCATTACCTGCATATCTGTCTTCCCTGCTTCAAAGCTGCTGCTGTAGGACAGCTTCCTGATCAACTTGTTCCTTGTGGGAGAGAGCAAACAGTAGTGAGTCAGGAGGAGGAGTGGAGGTTAACTCACTTGAACAACACCTGCAAGTCCGGCTGTGCGAGAGAGCCTCAGAACATTCCCAAAGCGTCGGTGCTGGTGCCCAGGGTGCTGGCTTACTGGAGAAATTTTCAATGATATTTGTTGTTGTTGTTTTTTGAGACAGGGTTTCTCTGTGTAACAGCCCTAGCTGTCCTAGAACTAGCTCTTGTAGACCAGGCTGGCCTCGAACTCACAGAGATCTGCCTGCCTCTGCCTCCCGAGTGCATGTGCCACCGCCGCCCAACCAAAATACTTAGCTTAGACAGGGACTAGAGTAAACCCATGTAGCATTGGAGACTAGTAGCAGAAACCTGCCCTGCTCCTGGAGCTGCTATGGGCTTGCATCACTGTGTGAGCTCTCACTACATCTATGTACTTTCGTGTATGCAGTACGTTCAGGACAATGTGACCGCCTGACAAAAAGCTAGGTAAACTGCCTTTTCCAGATGTGATCCCTGCACTTAGGGTCATAGAATTCAACCCTTTACAGAGCAAGTGCTTCTGATCTTGCTCAACCCAGCGGAGGAAGAGCAAACCCTGCTTGCCCTTTCTTAGTCTGACAGAGCAGGAGTGTTGTTTTCTCTCGACACAGAAGGTGCGCCCCAGCTTTCCTAGTTTCTAGTTCTCTCAACATAGAAGGTGCGCCCCAGCTTTCCTAGTTCCTAGTTCTCTCAACACAGAAGGTGCGCCCCAGCTTTCCTAGTTTCTAGTTCCCTCAACATAGACGGTGCGCCCCAGCTTTCCTAGTTCCTAGTTCTCTCAACACAGAAGGTGCGCCCCAGCTTTCCTAGTTCCTATTCACGCTGCTACTCCACAGACTCAAGATATCCGAGCCTGACAAGTGTAGAAGGAATTGAAAATACAGAAGAGGGACCAACGAGATGGCTCAGTGGGAAAAGGTGTTTGGTGTATTAAGTTAAACACCTGAGTTCAATTCCCAGAATCCAAGTAAGGGCAGAGAGAGAACTAGTCCGCAAACTTGTTCTCTGACCTCCACACACGTAATGTCCCCGTTAGGCACTGGCTCGGTGGAAAGTACATGCCCACATATGCCAAATAAACAACCAATAGAAGGAAGGCTGAGGGTCAACGAGATGGTTCACTTGGTCAAGGCACTTGTTGCATGCGCCTGACGACCTGAGAGAAATCGCTGGGACCCACTTAAAGGGCGGACCTGACTCTATAAAGTTGTTCTCTGACTGCCACAGCAAAGGAAACCCTTGGTTAAGTGTTGAGTTTGAGGCCAGGATGGGATACATAAGACTCCATCTCAGAAAAAAAAAATAAAAAAGTTGAGCTCTACAGCTGTGTTTATAAGAATGACCTATCCTTAAGTGCCTTTTGTTTTGGCATGCTGGAGACTGAACTGGGGCCTTGTGCATGCATGCATATTATCACTGAGCTGTGTCTCCAGCACTCTTACTTAGAGATGGTTTTACTGACTTGCCTGGGCTGACCTGGAACTCAGTCTGTGGCCGAGGCAGGAAGTGAACGTATGACCGATCCTCTTTTCATCAGCCTCCTGAGGTGCTGGGATCACAGACCTGTGTCACAGGCCTGGCTTGAAGCCCATCCTTCATCTGTGTTTCCTTCCTAATGCAATTTGTGCTTTTAGCTCTGACGTCCACCCCTTCGGTTTTGTGTCCTTGACTTTGCTCTCATTTGCTCTGAGATGATGCACTTTGAGATGGTCATCTAGGAGAGACCCTGAGGGAGTGACTTCAGAAACTAACCTGGGGGACTAGCATAGCGTAGGGTTTGTTTTGGTATTGGGGATGGAAACCAGAAACCAAACTCTACATACTAAGCCTGGGTTCTTCGCCTGCCTGTTTTGGGATTTTGAGCATCAAGAAAGAAAATAACAAATGTTGGCAAGCATGTGGGGGGAAGGAACTCTTCCGCACTGTTGGTGGCCATGTAATTAGTCAAGCTTCTGTGGAGAGGAGTGGGGAGGGCCTAGAGGGGCGGCTTAGTGTGTAAGAGCACTGGCTGCTGTTCCTAGAAGACCTGCTCTGGATTCTCAGCCCTCACACGGAGACCCATTTTGTAATTCATTTCAGAGGAACTGATGCCCTCTTCTGGTCTCCATGGGTACTGCATGGTGCACAGACATGCAGGCGAAATACACAGAAATAAAAAATCTCAAATTAAAAAAAAAAAAAAGCAAAACTGAAAATAGGACTACCATACAATCTATCCATACTACTCTTAGGCACATACCTGAGTCAGGTCACTACAGAGACACCCACAACAGCTAGTGAAAGGAACAAACCTGGAGTCCATCAGTGGATGAATACATAAAATGTACATTTGCACCAAGGACCTTCACTCAACAGTAAAGGGTGCGATTGTGTTCTCTGCAGAGCTGGAGATCATGTTATGTGAAATAGGCCAACCTCGCACCCATGCTTTCTGTGCGGTGTCCAGGAAAACAAAAGGGAATTAAAAGGGGGGATGCTAAGTAAGTGGAAGGAAGTGGTAAAGGTCAAGGAGGGTAAGATTAACCTAGGGCTGAATACATCAATGTGTACTGTATGTATGGAAACACGAATACAGTTTATACTCTGTATAGTTTACCCTAACCTAAATGATCTGTATGAGTCCAGCTCAACAAAAATTCTTGTGTTGGGAGCAGGAAGAATTTTGAAAAAAAGTACTGCTGTTCCTCCCTGGCAGGGCGTAAGAACTGATGGTCCCTGCTAATAGACTAGCAACATCCACCACAACGACCATAGAGCTGTTGGTGGCCTTGGACTGAGAAGTCAGCAAGTCTTTACACCCTGGGGAAACTACTCAGACCACTCCATTACAATGCCTCCAAGCCTAGTCCTTTTCCCAGCACTGGGGATTGAACCCAGCACCTTGCAGATATATACTAATGGGCAAGTGTTCTACTGTCCTTTATCCCCAGAGCTCCTGGCCTTTTCTCTGTTAATTCTTCCACCAGTGGTTTTGCACCACTTGCTTTGAGAGGGTATCTAGGACGACCACCCGCATGGCTTGCTTTGAGAGGGTATCTAGAACGACCACCCGCATGGCTTGCTTTGAGAGGGTATCTAGAACGACCACCCGCATGGCTTGCTTTGAGAGGGTATCTAGAACGACCACCCGCATGGCATCTCACTGCTCCTGCACTTTTTAGAATGGTGTGTGGCACAGCAGGGAGCAAAGCTTCAGGCAGGTGACAAACCCCACTGGATTCTCATCCTTGTCTCGATGTTGTGGACATGGTGCTCACAGGGTTGCATGGTGGCTCCGAGTGATGTGTAAACACAGGCAGTGGCTCAGGACAGTAGCTACTGAGATGGTATCTGTCTGTGGTCTGTGGTTGTTCCAAACTTTGGTCTTGAAATAAAGCAACAAGTAGACCTGGTGACAACACATTTATTTCTGTGCCCTGCTGTGTGACTGGGAGGTGCTTTTTCTCACCTTCCCATAATTGATTAGGTCACAACAATGAAAATTCCACAAGGTAAACTAGTGGTTTATTGTTGCTCATGAGCATAAGTAAACAGACATATGGTACCACATAAAGGAATCTTCAACACGTTAAAACCTTTTGGCAGTATGAACCACTAGACTTTGGCAATAATAGCCTGGTTGGATTCCTATGCTAAAGCGTGTGGCTATCTTCAGACACAGCGGTAAAAGGTGGATTTAGTGCTTGAGCTTCAGAAATATAACTAGGGTTCTTAGGAAATTGGGAAAAGCCAACATCACTCAAGCTTGCCTGAGTTCTCGTCTGTGATATTTAGCTTACTCAAAGCGAGAGCAGCCGGCGGCCACACTCCACCAGCAATGGTCACTGTTGGCTTACAGCGTTTGTTGAAAACAGCTTCCTGCAGATGGCGGGCTCTGTTTAAGTAGTTTTAACTGAACGTCTTGTGCCCTAAAGAAACTCATGTAGATCTCAAGCCAAAGCACAGAACAGTAAATTTCCTGTTAGAATCCGTCACTTCCAAGCAGCTGTGTCTTTTCCTGTGTTCCCTTCCTGCTTGCAAATCTCACGGTGTCTACTTTCTGAGGGTTCAGTTTAAGAAAAAAGAGGTAGTCACCGCTAGAAGAGGATCTAGGACTGGGCTGACCACCAAGGATGAGGTTTACTTTAAACTAAAACGTTACGCTGTTGGAAGCTGAGGGGACACGAGTTCTCAGCTCCTACAAAGTATTATGGCTAAAGAAGCAGAGAACTCAGATGAGGAAGACAGCTAAGGAAACTAACTCAGCACAGAGAAATGATAGGATTAGTGCCGTCTCAGGAATGCGCTCACCGACTAGGAACGGGCAGCACACAGCATTTCTTTGGAGGTTAAAGTGCAGGCTATGAAATGGCATAGAAAACAGTGCATGGAACAGTGCAACCCCAAGGTGCCATAGTTCCCGTTCATGGCGCATAGCCTATTTCTTGTATGTCCACTCTCTAAAAACCCAGCTGCAGTGACACCTTTTAGCTTATTTATGTAGGCATTAAACTGTTTTACCCACTCTTGGGCTACATAAAATATTTTAACATTTCAACACATAGACTAGTAGCACATACCTCTTGAAACTACTAAATTAAGGCAAGCCCCTGTGAAATTCAGTACTCCAAAAACATGTTTTACAAAAAAAAAAAAAAAAAAAAGTTGATTCTAAATCATTGGCTTTCGACCTGGGGTACCCCAGTAGTCTCTACAACCCCCCGTTACCGCCAGGCTCTCTACGTCAGATGGGAACTCTGAAGAGTGGTGTAAGTACACTGGACACGGGAGGTGAGCAGGGCTCTGCGGGAAGGGGCCAGTCCTCTTCACCTCCCATCCATGTCTTGTCATGCTTGGATGCCTGTGTGTAGTGTGTACCATGGATGAACTTATACATGGGAACGAGGCATTCACACAGAGGAACCACTTCTCGGTGGGGATACTTTCTGAAATGAGCTGTCAACCACCCACAGCATGTAAGCTTCTGCCAGGAAATGCAAGACGCCTCTCTCAGGAGGCGGGCTGTTTTCCCATGGCAAGTCAGTTTTAGCTATTAATAATGCGTGATTTGGAAAACTCTAGATGCTACTGTGCTATCCCAAAGCACTGTATTAAGTGGAGAAGACAACTGCCTGACCTGAGTTAGCTACTCTGAGTAAAGCTCAAGACAAGCGAGCTGTAGCACTTTATTCTCATAGTTATGGATACTCATGACACAAGTGCAAATCTGATGGGCAGACCACGGGCGTGTGCAGCAGACATGTCCCTTCTTACTGTGGATGCTCACTGTGAAAGCCAGGCACTCACATCAACAAATGGAAGACTAGTGATTACATTTAGGCTAGTTAGATGTAGTTTGAAAGAAACTTTTAATTACTGAAGAACTAATTTGAGGCTTATTTCTTTGATGCATAAGATTATACTCTGAAAACCTGTACTTTGATGCTTACCAAAGTCTTCTTCTACCACAACAGTAGACTAAGAAAGTCAAGCTCTGAGTGCCCAATAGGCCTCCTCCAAGGCTACAGTGATATGGCTATGTCCTAGAATTGCAAAAGTGAGACCTGCTGAGAAAACAAGTTCTAGACAAGGACCGTTATGGATGACCTGGGCTGACAAATCATTTTAGGAAACTGTTTATTTTAAAATTACCTTCCCAACAAACCACGAGACACTTGGATGCCATGTTGCGGATTCTCACTGAAACACACTACATCGTAAACGGACCTTCAAAGCCAGACTTGAACAAAACCCAAGGAAGGGCAGGATCATGAGGGGACAATCCTAAGGGGCAGGAAGTGTCACTCGGTGAAAGTAGCCTAAAGGATGCACAACACAGCGTGCTGGACGGAGGACACCCTCATGCTTCCCTCCCACTGTGGGATTACCAAACCTTAGTTTTCCACAGGCGCCAACTTTCACCTGGAAAGGGATAGTTTTGACTATCTCACAGCTAAATTACTATAAATACTGAAGCCCAAAGCCACAGATGGTTAAAAGAACTACATAATTTAGTACATTAAAATAAAATAGGACAGTGATTGTTGGGTGTTTCAAAAATATACAACGGGGAAAAGAACCACTTTACACAATTTGGAGAGTGTGAAGGTGACCACTCAGAAGGTTGGACAGTGCAAGACACACTTTTCCAGTTACGAGCTCAAAACAGTGCAAAGAAATCTAAAGTTTCTGTCAGAGTTATCGTGGGAGCTCGAAAGTGGTATTCAAAGGCTTCACCCAGCTCAGCCCTTAGATATGAAATGATCAAACTAATTTCACGGCACATTTTCTTCAAGGAACTTTCCTTCAGTTGGGTCCCTATTCGTCATGGTTGACCCATGAGCACAGTGACGAGTCAGCCTCATGACTGCTTCCCAGAGGTCTGACATCTACACAAAGAGGCTTGGCCAGTGTACCTGAACCCTACAGAGAAAGGACACATCAATGGACTCTACAGTCTCTTGTGCCTGCGAAACGGGAGGACAAATGGACTGCCAATTCTCCCCTCCAGGCAAGCCGCTGCAGAGGAAGACAGTAAGCGAAGGCGCAGCTCTGCAAGTGATGCAGAGGTCAAGATGGACCAGTGCAAGAGCTGACTAGGCAATGCATGCACCCATCCATGGCCCCAAGGAGAACTGAAAGCTTGTATCGAATAACTGGAAACATCCCTTGCCAGTAGCTTATAAAAATATAGTCAGTACTGTAGAGCCTCTACAGTAACACTCTGCGGGCCTTCCTTACCCACCACTGCAACAGCACACTACTAACTTCTCAGACATTCCAGACAAAGGTCACTTATAACAAACAAAAAGTCAACCTTTAAAAAAAAAAAAATAAAACAAGATAGTGTCCATTTAAAAAGTAGATTTTTTTCTTTCAAGTGAACAGGACATTTTATGTATTAAACTTAACTTTGAGTCTGTCCAGAATGGTTTGTTAAAATCGTATGTAATGTGCATATATGCTGAAACAGACAAACTTAACACATCATCTGCACAGGAAAAACGTTAGCTCCCAAACATGATAGCATGGGTCTGGTTAGTACAGATCTATTGCAAAGTAAGAGGTTCTCTGCATCAGCTCCACCAGAGAAGCGCGAGAAGGGACGCCAACCACAAGAGCCAAGTGTAAGTTGTGTTCTGATCGCCTGGAAGCCTAAGGGACGCCATGTTGCTCCAGTATCCTCACAGGAAGAGCTGCTTAAACTCCCGGCCACAGACATCTTCCCCAGAGCTACAGCCACATTCCAATTTACTTCCTGTTCCGAAGTCGTTTGGATTTCCTAAGAGAGTCTATGGCTTCTGTCGCCTTCCTTCGTTTCCGAGGAGAGTCCTCACCCTGCCCAGAACTTGAGGATGTTCCTACTGCACTTTCCATGACTTCTCGAAGCTTCCGCTCCAGCTCTGCCAGCCGTGCGTTCTGTTCACCTATGATCTGGGTCTGCTCTAGCAGTTTCTGGTCTTGGTCTTGAAGCTGTTTCTGCTGTTCTTGCACTTTGGTGCGGAGCTCAGAAATGTCACGCCTGAGGACAGTCACACCAGCACCATTGGTTTTAACCTGCTGCTGGAGCTTGGTGACCTCCTGTCTCGAAGGGTTCTGCTTGGAGAAGAGCTGCATTGTCGTCAGGGCTGCAGATGGTCCGGGAACTGTGGAGAAAGCATCTGAAGGGTTAATCGTTCAGCTTACTTTAGGTTTTTGGGGTTTATTATAATAAAAATTCATTTTAAGTCAGCAGTTGTGGCCTCATGCAATGAATTAGCCATGAAATGGATCTAGAGAGCATAATTTAAGTAAAACAAACCCAAACCAAAACAAACAAAAAACTGAGACACATGCCACGGGGAGCTGCTGTACTGTGGTGCACAGCCATGTTCCCAGCACTCCAGAGGCCAACATGGTCGGCTGCCAGCTTGGGGTACAGATACAAAGTGAGACTCTGTCTGCAAAAGGAAAAAACCAAAAAGACACCTGGAGGAGAGCCCATGAGTCTTCCAGACACATCTGATCCTGGTAATTTCCTCTTGAGAATGGGAACGATCTTCTCATCAAAGTACTCCATGGCCATGGAGGAGATGTCCCGTAATTCCTGTAGCACTTCATGGGCTCGCTGAGGGGCTCGGGTAGAATTGACGTATCTCAGAACACGGTAAATCTCATCAATTACCTACAAGAAAGAATCTTGTTAGCACTTTATAAAGCTGTAAAAAAGAGATCAGCTAAATAATAGAGAGGGGATGACAGCTGCTGTGAAGACTCAGAGCTCGGCAGGAGCATTCACGGCACAGGCTCTGGACTACAGCACTTTACACCTAGACTTAGAAGCATCCTTACTGCATCAGGGCGCTGTGTCAAAGCTACAGTCAGAACAGACCAGCCCTGCCCTGAGGGAAATCGGAGCAACCAGGGAGATACATGAGAATACACCATACAACAAGAGCCACACACGCTGCTAAAGAAATTAGGTTAAATGCAGACATCACAGTTCTGCATTGAGTAGTGGTAGGGAAGGGTTACCCAAGTCTACACTCAAACCTGATTCTGTCCCCAAGCCCCAAGAACTCAGTCTGACTGCTCTTTCTCTTGTGCTCTTTCTACCCCTTAAAGCTTTGTTTTTCTAAGAGTTGACACAGCGTGGAATAAGCTTCCAGGCCACACTTTCTCATCATTACCAAAGGGCAGCAAAATGTCCCTTTCTATTTTAATTGCAATAGGGAAACTGAAGGCATAACATCAATGAAGAAGAAACAAGTGCTTACCACACTGGTTTCCAACCCTCTCCTCTCCTACTTGAACAGTTTCTGAACATCCTTAGCCAAGCATGCTGAGCTTTACTCCCTGCCAGGGTATTGTTCACACACGCAGAGCTTCAATACAGACCCGAAAATAGTGATTCACATCTTTGAAGACCACAGTTCAAATAATGTCTGTTGCAATGGGACTGAATCTCATAAGAACTGGAGGCGATAAGCCAAACCATTATGCCACCAGAGTCTCAAACCTCCTTGAATACCATTTTCCTCTCGCTGCATTCATTCCAACTCTGGGTTAGTCTTGTAATCTGCCTTCTCTTTTTGACTCAGAATAAACACACAGTGTTTACTAGTTAAAAGAAAACACAGAATCTAGCCTAATAGTACCTGGACAAAGCCTAGCCCTTAATGTTTTCTTGATTCAAGTTCAAGGTGATGATCCCTGATCAGTCTAGAATGACTTGTACAGTAAGTATCGGCAAAATTAAACTGTTAGGGAATGGTCCTTTGTATAAACATAAGATGACTTCACCGAAGTAGTGGCTTGTTCTGTGGGCAAGGACTGACTAAGAATGAATGAGCTGAGGCAGAGGTCACGCAGACTGAATGGGGGTAAGACATACTGTGCTGAGCTCAATGGGCAATAAGGGGATGCGTGTCAGAGGCAGCTGGGTCAAGGTCGGGAGGACAGGAGGCAAACTGCAGATGTAGGCACATTCAGCAGAGACAGACAGCACAGAGGGTCTGGGTCCAGAGAGAGAACATGGGATCAGGGAGTCAAAGGCACAACCAAGGAACCAATGGCTAGTGCTGTATTTTTCTGCCACTACTATTCCACACAGAACTCATGGTAGAAGAAAATTAACTTTTTAGCTGAGCGGTGGTGGCACACGCCTTTAATTCCAGCACTCGGGAAGCAGAGGCAGGTAGATCTCTGTGAGTTTGAGGCCAGCCTGGTCTACAAGAGCTAGTTCCAGGACAGGCACCAAAAACTACAGAGAAACCCTGTCTCAAAAATAAAACAAAACCTTTTACAATAACTTATTCAACTACCATGCTAGAAATCCAGTATATAGTAAAATGAAATGGCGAGCACACATCAGACAGACCACAGTGAGTTCCATGCACAAATAAAGTACTAAGTGAGACACGGAGGGCAAGGAGGTGAGACTCACTGAGAGAACTGGGCAGTCGAATGGGGGTATGGAAATAGCAACAGGTAAACTTTCAGCAAATAGGGGAAGGCAGAGAAGACAGAAGGTTGAATAAAAACAACAGTCAGGAGTGGTGGCCAAGCCTGCAACCCCAGTGCTCAGGAGGGTAAGGCAGGAAGACCACAAGTTCAGGTTACCTAGTGAGATCCTATTTCAAAAGCACATATGAATGAATGAGTACAACAAAACAAGGAAAAATAAAGGAATGGAGCTGAGGCAGGTGGATGGCATAAAAGGATAGGTGACAAGAAAGGCAATTAACTAACATGTGTGATATTGTATCTGAGGCATTTATTCTAGGGTATGTTTTTAAAAACAATCATTAGCTGAGCATTAGCCTAAGCCTTTAATCCCAGCATGCAGGAGGCAGAGGCAGGTGGATCTCTGTGAGGTTGAGGCCAGCCTGGTCTACAGAGAGAGTTCTAGGACAGCCAGGGCTACATAGAGAAACCATCTCAGAGCACATCTGTTCATTTCTCCTTAACTGGCTAAGTTTGGTGGGGCACACCTGTGACCCCAGCACTCACAGGCTGAAGCAAGTGAACACAACTGTAGGTCAGTCCGGCTACCCTATCTCACCAACAAGCAACAACGGAGTACAACAGAACAAACACTTCTGGGAGAGAGCAGAGACGGTGGGCCTCAAGGACTATCTAACGGCGTCTGTATGCCCTTCCAACAGTACACCACATACCAAACCCTAGCTGGCCTGAAGCAATAAACTACATCTTCACGAATATTTCTGTATAAGAAGTTTGGCATAGTCCCCATGTGAACATTATCACATTTCTACACAAAAACTTCACTGCACAGAGCACACGTTCAAACTGTAAAATAATGGCACCGATCATCTGCAACTTCAGGCTTTCGTGGGCAAGAGTTTATCTTTTCAAGTCTACTGGTGAGCTTCCACTGGAATCCTTCCACCGCCTCCATCCCTCTGTTCTACCTGATTTTTTTACATTAACCTCATCCTTCCCACTTAATTTTTAAAAAATGCCTTCTGTAATCAAAATGGTTCTGAGTATTCCTTGTATGGCATGTGTTTGTCTGAATCCCTTTTCTTATTTCACTTAGAACAATAGTTTATATTTTTAATCCTTACAGGAGTCCCTCAATTGCTTATCCTGTTTCACTGTCACCTTTCAGTCTAGTGAGTCTTTGTTGTTTGCTTCTACTTAAGACTACAGCATATAAAAGGCAAATCGGATCTTCTAGTTATCCAAGAAGGGTGCTTAAGTAGAGGACCTGTACAGCCGCCTGTATTCCATTTCCGGTCTCTGCAGGCACTTACCCCCACATACACCTTTGTTTTTTAAAAGACCGTTTCTTCAAATAAAGGCTTACATCTTTAAGTTGGACTAGTCACAGTAAAATAAAGAAACAATCTCAAGTAATCTTATGTTTAAGAGCATTTCGTAAGAAATCTAATAAAAACCCCCACAGTGTTTCAGATACTAGATAAACCTGCATAGTCACCCCTCATCATAACTGACCAGTGATAATCAAGAAACTGAAGACTGCCTGGTGTGGTGGTCCACACCTTTAGTTCCAGCATTTCGGAGGCAGAGACAAGCACATCTCTGTGAATTCAAGGCCAGCCAGGACTACAGAGTAAGACCCTGTCCCAAGAAAGAAAAAAAAAAGAAAGAAACAAGAAAGAAAGAACAAAAGAAATAATGAAAGAAAGAGAAAGAGGGAGAGGGAGGGAGGACTGAAGAAAAAGAAAGAAAAAAATTATACCCTATTATTTTAATTATTTAATATTAATTACTTGGGTATGGTTGTGCACATCTTTAATCCAAGTGCTCAAGAGGCAGAGGCAGGCGGATCTCTGTTCAAGGCTCCAAGACTGACTTGTTGTACACAGCAAGTTCCAGGACCTTAGAAACAAGGAAGGAGAGAGAGGGAGGGAAGGAGAGGGGGGAGGGAGGGAGAGGAAGAGAGAGGGAAGGAGAGAGAGAAAAAGAGAGGGAGAGAAGAAGGGAGGGAGGAAGAGAGGGAAGAGAGGGACACAGAGAGAGAGGGAAAGAAGGAGGAAGAGAGAGGGAGGAAGAGAGGTGAGAGAGAGAGGGAGAGAGGGAGAGAAGGAGGAAGAGAGAGTGAGAGAGAGAGAAAGGGAGAGAGGGAGAGAGGGAGGAAAAGAGGGAGAGAGAAAGGGAAGGAGAAGGAGGGAGAGGGAGAGAGAGGGAGAAAGAAAGAAAACCACTAGGAAAGTATTACTGTGATGTAATGAAATCTGAATATAAACTGTCAAGGATAAATAAAAGTATTTTATTAATGCTTAATTTCCTGGTTTTCTACCTGCACTGTGGTTATGGAAGACTGCCCTAGTTCTTAGGAAACATAGAACATATCTAAGAACCCAGAACTACTAATATCTTTAACACATTTTCAAACGGTTCAATAAAGAGTACATATTAAAGAGAAAACTGGCTACAATTGCTGGATCTGAACAACACTATTGGGCCCCTATTTTCCTTCCTAGAACATGAGTAAGAAACCAATCACACCCAGTGTGTACATTTTAGGTCTGTTTGGACATTTGGTCAGTTTCTTGGCGCTGTACAACCATCATACTTTGAAAACCCTCTCTCTGAGGGCCACTGGGTTCCAAAAGGACACAGCGGTATCAGGACTCCAAGTAATGGCTAGAAGCCGCGCCTACCCACGCCACTCTTCCTTGCTGCACGGTCAGAAGACCAGCTGCCCACCATTCACCCAGAGGAGGGCAGTCTTAGGTCTGAGAGAGGAGTGCACTATGAGAGTGGTGGGGAGGTGGGCAGCTACAGCCCCGTCTGGTCTGTGTATGAACATATCTAGTTCTTTACTCCACACTGTCCAGTTGTCACTAAGAACTGGAACCAGAAAACAGAGCCAAAATGACGACTCTCTAGTTTTCACTGAAAAACGCATGCTGATCCTTCCTCTAGAAGGCAAAGTCTCAATATTGTGATGTCTGGCAACCTAATTTAAATCACAATTTTGTTTTTCTCACTTACTTAAGCAACTTAATAAATTACTGACTATACACCTCAATTTCAGTGAAAGGGATATAGTATAATAATCTAAAGGAATGTAATCTTGGGGACAAGAAACCATACACTAAATCAAGTTTACAATTAATAGGAAAATTAGCTATTAATATGTCTACAGTGGCCTCAGGAGGCTCACATATGAAAGCCTTGGTTTTCAGTTAAGTGTTACTTACAAGTCTGTTAAGAGGTAAGGCCTAGTGGAAGGGGTCTCATTAGGGGAATATCCTTGTTAAATTAGCTTTGGGGGGTGGGCACTTGAGACAGGGTTTCAGGGTTTCTCTGTATAGCCTTGGCTGTCCTGGAAGTTGCTTGGTAGACTAGGCTGACCACTAGCTCAGAGGTCCACCTGTCTCTGCCTCCTGAGTGCTGGGATAAAGGTGTGTGTTACCACCACCTGGCTTAAATTAGCTATTTTAATTAAGAAACATAAAGTAACAGCAACCTATATATTTTTAAAGATTTATCTATTTATTTAATGAATGAGTGCTCTATCTGCATGTATGACTTTCCGCCAGAAGAGAACATCAGATCACACTGTAGTTGTTTGTGAGCCACCACGTGGTTGCTGGGAATTGAACTCAGGACCTCTGGAAGGGCATCCATTGCTCCTAACTACTGAGCTGTGCTCTAGTCCACAGTAACATATTTTTAAAAAATAACAATTACATAATATAACACAAATTCTAATTGGTCTTAATAATAAAAACTCAAGTTAACTATCAGGGGCGAAAGCTGAAGGATCAGAGAAGCAGAGCAACAACCTAGAGAGTTCCTCTCTCTACCAATGTTCAGACCAAAGGGACGATTCTGTCTCTAGGAATCCTGACTGAATCTCTTTCAGAAACCTCAGACTGCCTCTGAGCTCCTCCTCTCCCCTGCGTTATATTCCTCTCTCTGCTCAGCCATATCGCTCCTGTTTCCACCCCCCTAGTGCTGGGGTTAAAGGAATGGGATCCCAAGTGCTGGGATCACCTTTGTGTGAGCTCTGTTTCTCTTTTAGACAGAATCAATCTCGTGAAGCCCAGGGTGGCTTTGAACTCACAGAGATTCGTTTGCCTTTGTCTCCTGAGTGCTGGGATTAAAGGTGTGTGCCACCACTGCCTGGACTCTGTGGCTAACTAGTGGCTTAGCTCTGCATGCTGATCTTCAGGCAAGCTTTATTTGTTAGATTACAAACAAAATATCACCATAACATAAGCTATTAAAGAAGGTAATTTTAAGAAACAAACAAAAATCCAAGTATGATAAACCATTGATCTAAATAAAAATAAAAGTTATAATTTTTGGTTGTTTTCAGTCAAGTACTCGTTTGCTGGAGAAAAAAACCCTGTGGCAATGGATTCACAGTGAGGACGGCTGTAAGGATGCAGTAGGTGTGTGAGACACCATGCTGGAGTAAACTCTGCTGCAACCAGATTCCCTGGGCTTCAGCTTTCTTGCCCATGAGACAGGACAGGAATGTCTGCCCCACCTCCACATATGGCTGTGAGGAGCACAAGTGAGGGAGCACATAAGAAAGGTGCTCTGACAACGAGCATGCGCTTCATGAATGCCCAGTGTGGTAACGACAGGAAAGGGAGAGGAGGACTCCATCTTCCCAGGTGAATGTCACACAAAGTTCCTCCCGGGTGAGCTCTACTGTGGGCAAATGAAGGCCTGATCTAGGAGCTGCCTAGCAATGCGGAGAAACCTGAAGATGTGGTCACTGTTGCCCACTGGTTTGGTACTAGAATTTAAACTGAAAAGCTAACAAACGGTTCCCGAAGAGTAGAACTCAGCTGGTCTTCACCAGTTACTCAGGCAGTACAAATCTACCGATTCAGGCACATGAACCCAAATGAAGAATGGCTACAATGTCTGTAAAGGTCAGACAAAAAGCACTCATCTCTGCAGGTCCCCAGTCCAGTCACAAACCCCTCTGTTAGAACAGCTGGCTGCACTTTCTCTGAGAGCAGGAAACTGGAAGCTATGTCTATTGCTCCCATCATTAAAAATGAGACGCACAGTGAGAACTATCTATTGGAGAGGGCAAGTCATCAGGCTCAAAGGACTTTTCAGCAGCACACAAAGAGTTAAGGGCTGTACATTGATAAAATCTGGTATAAAAAATCTGAACCCGAGGCTGGAGAGCTGACTCAGTGGTTAAGAGCACTAGCTGCTCTCCCAGAGGTCACAGGTTCAATTCTGAGCACCCACATGGCAGCTCACAACTACCTGTAACTCCAGCTCCAGGGGATCTGACATTCTCACACAGACACATATGCAGGAAAACACCAGTCCACATACAATAAAAATAAAAAAACGGAACCCAGTTTTTAGTTAGTCATGCTCTTACAGCATAATCTTATAAAAGCATTTGTAGGTTATATGGAGAAATAAGATACAACTAGGAAGACTTGAAGTCAAAGTATAAGCCATCAAACCAGATGTTACTGCAAACTGAGAATGGAAATAGTATCTACATACACTGTAGCGCTAAACTGTTTCTGGAAATAATTTCACTAGGTATTAAGAAGTTCCTACGACTGAAAGGACACTTTTGCCAAGGTCTATCAAGAAGCAAAATGATCTTTAAATCCATTCCCAATGCTTCTATATCTCACTTGAACTGACACTTTATTCAACAAGTAGGGTGCTTCCATAAGTGTCAGATCATGCAGTGCGGCTGGGGAAGGGAATTTACTTAATAATTGTCCAAGTCCCATACTTAGTGTGGTAAGGAGGACTCCTTAACCCTGGTATATTCCCACACAACAAATACTACTCTGGTTAAATATACACTCATCATTACCAAACATTTCTCAGACAAAACCAAACCCAGCAAACCCTCCATCCTACCTTTCCCCAAACTCTAACAATCTTGAAGGCAGCACAATCTGTATTTTGTTCATTGTGGCATTTCTGATATTTTGACCATAAAGGTCAGAACGTTTTTTTAACTATGAACCCCTGCCAAGCCTCTCATTTCTAGTGTGCATTTTGCAATTAGACTTTTAAATGTCAACACCACACGAATGATACATATTTATAATTGTACAGAAAAGCTAAGTAAACCCACTAATAAAAATTCATTCAGAAAAATAATATTTCTGACACCATAAAGTGTTTTAACATTTGTAAGACTTAGTTTACACAGGGCAGCCCAGCTTTCTAGCTATGCAGCACTGGTTACCTTTCCTGGTATGAAGCAACAGAGGTTGGAGTCCACATACTTCATGAAAGTCATATTTAACAGTGACAGCCTTGTTTCCACGGCAGCAAGGATATCTGCATGACGAGCTAAGGAATGGTTTCTCCTTTCTGACTCTCTCCTGAAATAACAATAAGTCAGTGGCACCCATTAAAGCAGTAGTGTAGAATACAATGTTAGCCAAACAAAATACCTTAACAACACAGACAGACGAACATGCTAATTTAGACATTTGCAACTGGGTCATAACTGTAATGCTCATATATCTTTAACAAGAACTACTGCTAACAAAATACCAGTTTCTTAAAAAAATACACAGCTGGCAGTGTAGCACAGTGTAGACCACTTGCCCAGTACTTGTGAGGTCCTGAGCTTGATCCTAAAACCCCTCTCTCTATTTCAATCTTTTCTAACAGTTTTACTCAGAAGTAACTCACACATACAATTCAGTATTTCTTTATTTAGAAGGCAGTTGGGCACACACTGTACCAACGCCACAACCTACTTTGTATGTAGTTTAATCAGAATAGATTCTGTGTGTTTAAGAGTGGCATCACCATTACCATTATCTAAATTTGGCACACCATCACCATAAAAAGAAAACTTGCAACCGTCTGCCAACTCATCTACCTTCTGTTTCTGTGAACACCGGAATAAACAGGACTGTGATGGGTAGCCCTTTGTGCATCCATTTCTCTCGTCACAGTTCACCAATGCTCTAACACTGACCTTTTCATTGCTGAATAACACCCCTTATACTTAGATATCATCCCTTTACACATCTGGGTTGTTTCTACATTTCGATTATAAATAAAGATCCCAAGGACATCTGTGTACAAGTATGTATTTTTGTTGTGCTGGGAACCACGTGGGGTGGTTTGAAAGAAAATGGCCCCCAAAGGGAGTGTTGCTATTAGGAGGTGTGCTTTGAGGTTTCCTCAGAACTCAGGGTACTCCCAGTGAGACAGACCACTTCCTGTTGCCTGCAAGATGTAGGACTCTCAGCTCCTTCTCCAGCACCATGTCTGCCTGCATGCTACCATGTCCTGGCATGACGATAATGGATTGAACTTCTGAAACTGTAAGCCACCCCAGTGAAATGTTTTCCTTTATAAGAATTGCTGTGGTCATGGTGTCTCTTCAACAGAAGACAACAGCAATAGAAACCCTAAGACAAGACCTTGTACAAGGTAGTCAAGTGCTCCACTGAGCTATAGTCTTCAAGCTTTTGTATGGACACACATTTTAATTTCTCTTGAACACACATTTGGGGCAAGCTACTTTATTGTAATGTGTCTGTTTAACTTAATTTGGTTCATTTTGTTTTTTACAAAAGGATTTAATCTTATGTGTATGGATATTTGGCTACATGTATTTATGTACACCATGTGGGTGCTTGTTACCTGCAGAAGTCAGGAGTTGTTGAATCACCTGAAACTGGAGTTACAGAAAGTTGTGAGCTGTCATGTGGGTGCTGGGAACTGAACCTGGGTTCTCTGCAAGGGCAACAAATGCTCTGAATTGCTGAGCCATCTTTCTAGGCTTCAGCTTGTCTTGAGACAGGTCTCATCACACTCAAGATGGCTTCAAACTTGCTCTGTAGCTAAGGCAGGCCTCCAGCTTGTGACTCTCCTGCCCCAGCTTTTTGGATTCTGAAATTAGGGGCATGTACTATACTATCTAGCTGGTGAAGCCACTCTTACTTGTAACATTATGTGCTCTAGGGGTTCAAGAGCAAGTGTAGTTACCTAGAGTCCTTTGCTAGAGTGTGGTAGTGGCCAGCTTTAAACGTACAAGTTTTTGCTTTATTTAGCCCCAATTTTTTAAACTTGTATGTGTGTGGCAGAACAAACCGTGGAAGTCAGCTCTCTTTACATCATGTGAGTTCTAGAACCAGGTCATCAGTGCCCTTACTTGTGAGTGACCTTGCTGACCCCTAAGTCCCAATTTATATTATTATTATTTTGAGACAGGGTCTCTCTATGTAGTCCTGCTACGTAGACCAGGCTGGCCTTGAACTCAAAGATCCTTCAGCCTCTGCCTCCCAAGTGCTGAGATTGAAAGCATGTATCATATCACCTTGCCTGATCCAATTTTTAAAAAACATCACTTTTTCTCCAGCTGAACTTTCTTGGCATCCTCACTGAAAATCATATCTAAGTATACAAGGGTTATTTTCCAGACTCTCTATTTTATCTCATTGATCTATGTGTCTATAATTATACTTGTATGTAGCATACTGTTTTGATTACTATAGCTTAGTACTAAGTTTTAAAATCAGGAGGTATTAGTCTTCCAACACTGTTACTCAAAACTGTGATAGTTAATCTGGGTCTCTTATATTTCCATAAGAATTTTAAGATTAGCTGTCCAAATTCTAAAAAATATGAGTGTATAGAGCTAAGCCTTGGTCAAGACTGTGTGTGTGTGTATAAAATACATGTGTGTATGTATATATGTAATATATGTATAGACAGACCCGAGAAGTATTGTCACATTAAAAACAGAACCTTCCAGGCCGCAAACATACATGCTCTTCTATTTCTTTATGTATTTTTTCTTCCCCCTAATCTATCTCTTTTCTTTCATTTTGTGTTTTTGAGACCCATGTAAACCAGGCTAGCCTCAAGTCTGCTAATGAACCCAAGGCTGGCCTTGAATTCCTGATCCTCCTGCTTCCCTTGCCCAAGTGCTAGGATTATAGATGTGCACCATCACACCTGACTCAATTTTTCTTTGTTGTTTTGAGACAGTCTCTCTACAGAGCCCTGGTTGTCTTGAAACTCACTGTGTAGACCAGGCTGGCCTCAAACTCACAGAAGTCTACCTGCCTCGGACTCTCAAGGACTGGGATAAGAGCACTTGCTACCACTGCCCAGCCTGTGACTCTTCAATATTTTGGTTCTCTGCAAGAACAAGTGAGTTATCTCTCCAGCCTTCTCCTTCTTTTTCCTTGTTTTTTCGAGGCAGGGTTTCTCTGGGTAGCCCTTGCTATTCTGGAACTTGCTCTGGAGACCAGGTTGGCCTCAAACTCAGAGATCCACTGGCCTCTCCTCCCAAGTGCTGGGATTAGAGGCGTGCCCCACACTGCCTGGCCCGATTGTTCATTTCTCACAGAGCAAACCCGTGGTACCCCCAACACTAACTAGAACATACCTTGGCAGTTGTGCTTTAACTTGCTTCTGACATAGATTGTGGTACCTCTCCACTTTCAGAAATCCCTGATTCAACATTCTCTGACAGACCAAGTCCATTCTTTTACAAACCTATAGGCAGAGGGGAGACAGAATTTAAAAGATAAAACCAATAACCAAAGCATTAACATGAACTTGGATGGGATGACTGAGGCGGGAAGTTCTCTGTACTGGTACAGTCCCCAAAGTGCTATCTCACCCAACTCACGGCCACTGTCATCAGCGCCATGGAATCATTATGGCCGCTCACTAAGAAATTAATGTTTGGGCAAAGAACTACCACTTACTTAGGTGTGAAGAATATCCTGTCTGCAGTACGGAAGATCAGTAAAATGATATACCTGGAAGCTTTTAATAGTTTGAAACACTCCCTTTTATCAAAAAAAGTGTAAATTCAAATTTTAGTCTAATCTCAGAAATATAAGCAGAGTGAGAATTTTTATTTCTTCTAGTGATTTGGGTCATGATGTCCAAGGCTTTCAGATGAGATGCTGTTATGTTCTCCAAAGCATCTCAATGTACATCACAAAGGCAACCACTTCTGGTGCTGAATAAACGGGGACTGTCACAACATAAGCAGTGCTGTCTGAGAGCCTGAGGCCTGACCGTGGCTGTGAACAGTATCTGGTTCACAAACAGTTCAGACAATCACAGCAGTTAGATTAAATCACACAGGCCAATTCCTTTGGAAAACTCTAAACTGTTGCAAAAAATTGTTAGGTCACCTTAAAATGAATCTGAAGCCTCTGTTCTATAGATTTAATTTCCATATTTCTGAGAGCCCCTAGAATCTTTCTTATCTTTTAATATTTTAAATCCAGCACATAAAACTTAGTGGTTTTAGGTCCTCCCCCCTCCGAAAATTTTATAATGGTTTGATCTTCAACCTAAAGTTACTTCTCACTGTATAGGCTAGATGCTGGAGAGCACAGCCATTGAAGCGAGTACCTACCAGGGTCATGCTGTTTTCTATCTGCCCTGTTCCATCACAGCATCTATGCACAAATACCTGCTATGTACTTGTCAAGATGAAGTGCCTGAGTTTATTTCTCCTGGGAACACAGGAAGACAAAAATTCCTGTACACTGAGCTGAATTTCATAAAGACTTTCATGTTTCAATACTGAATCACAGCATGCCACATGGAACACATTAGTGAAAAGTTATTTTCAACTGTATAATAAAGTAAAAAGTAAATCGAGGGTAGTGACACACCAGCACTCAAGAAACAAGAGGCAGGAGAGTTATTTCAAGTTTGGGAAGCACAGAATGAGTTCCAGGTCAGCCAGGACTATGTAGCAAGAATCTGTCTCAAAAAATCCAAATCACTGCTTTTTAAACCCACTAAGGGATCTCTTCATTCAAAGGGAAAGAGTAATTAGGACTTAGTTTAAGGAGAATGCAAAAGAATATTTTGAATAAAGCAAATAAACATCTACTTTACAGTAAATAAATTTAAAAGTGAGGGTTTAATGTCATACACACATATTGAGAAAGACATGCAAGGTCGCACATAACCAGGCTGTCCCTGAACTTATGCATAAGAGGATGGTCTTGACCTCCTCTGATCTCCCTGCCTCAATCTCTCAAGTGCTGGGATGACAGGCATGTGCATCACACCACCTGATTCTAAACATCCCTGCATGATTATGCGCATACATTTTATAGACTATGTAGCTCCAGTAGGCTTGGAACTCATTACATAGACTAGGCTAACCGCAAACTCACAGAGATCTTCCTACCTCTTAAGTGCTGGTATTGAAGGCAAGTGCCACCCCTCACTTTGGCCTTTAACATGTTTTAAATGAAAAATTCTTTTTAAACCATATTTAGTGAGAAGCACTATTTTACATTTTTTCAATGTTCTTTGATAAAAGAAAATTCTAAAAATTAACTTCATGAGACCATACAAGTAATTGTTTTAGTTGTTATTAATATATAGACAAGCTCACAGGCCACATAAATACTAGAAAACGCTATGGTTATTTTAAAATAAGAAGTGAGAAACATAGTGCCTCATTAACAAAAGTATCTGCAGGGCTTAGCTGCTCTTCCAGCACTCACATGGTGGCTCACAACCCTCTGTAACTCAGTTCCAGGGGATCTGATGTTCTCTTCTGGCGTTCCTGAGTACCAGGCACATGGTGCAGATATACATGCAGACGAAATACCCATAAACATTAAAAACAAAATCAAACCACAAGAATAAGTTATCTGCAATCTTACAGAGTCAATCTTGGAAACCTCTGTGGGCTCTCTAGAATACACTTTATACACTCAGTAACCTAATATGGAATAAATACATCACCACAAACATGAGTACTGAATTATTTTGTGAAAAATGTGAGGAAGAAAATGACAGTATATTTATGTGTGAAATGGAAACAGAGAGGGCTAAATTCTCATCTTCCAAAGCAGAAAGTTAAGAGAAAACATGAAATAGAGCAGTCAAAGTGGTACAGCTGGAGTAAGAGTTGGGGCCAGCAGAAGGCAAGATACTATTAAACCCTTCTTCTGTCAAGTTAAGAGGATGTTTCTTGTCTCTGCAGACTCTGCAACATTACTAAATTCTGAGATCAAGTAATTTTTTGAACAACCACGTATTTACAAAACTCATAAGGTCCATCGATTATTACTGTGACATTTTTTTTTTTTTTCGAGACAGGGTTTCTCTTTGGCTTTGGAGCCTGTCCTGGAACTAGCTCTGTAGACCAGGCTGGTCTCGAACTCACAGAGATCCGCCTGCCTCTGCCTCCCGAGTGCTGGGATTAAAGGCGTGCACCACCATCGCCCGATTACTGTGACATTTGTAAGGTAATGGTGAAATTACTTGTTCTGAATTTTGTTCCACTGGATCTAGCTGGTTCTAAGGTCTCATTGTCTTTCTTTAACCATGCAGAAATTCAATAATGCGAATTCTTACCTAATCTGAGTAGATAAGATTCACTAACGAGAACCCAAGTACACACAAAGTCAACCAAGGGAAAAGGCACCTGACTAAAGATTTGAATTAGGCTTCTCAAGCAGAATTACATTACAGGCAATCACGTCTACGAAAGACAAAGTCGGAATGAGCAAAGC
Organism: Microtus oregoni; assembly: GCF_018167655.1. NCBI lineage: Eukaryota > Metazoa > Chordata > Mammalia > Rodentia > Cricetidae > Microtus > Microtus oregoni. The sequence continues at coordinate 6,312,166 of NW_024543221.1, forward strand.
ACCACATAAGCACTCCTGAAAACAGATCAGATGTAGAGGGAGGGTGAGAGATTTCCCAAGTCTTGACCTTGGCAATCAGATAAGGAGAAATCTTGAAAAAGACAGTACCCAGTCTTCTCAAAGATCTGATCCTGGGACAGTTGGCTGGTTATTTCTGTAAACATTGTAATATTAGGGCTAAAAAATGGACTTCTGGAAACTCACCAGAGACAGCTGGAATCAATATGGATGAACCCCAGAGGAAAAAGGAAAAGATAAAAAACAAAATCCTTATAAATGAAGCCTCCACTGATGTCTATAAATGGAAGCTAACAGAAAGGACAAAAACAAAAAAATAAAAAACACGTCACAAAGACAATTTAGAACAGCAACTAAAGAAGCCAACATCAAAAACACATGAAGCATCAGTCAACAGTGTCTCAGATGCAGTTGTATTGGTCCTTCTTTCGTGAATGTTCAACAAACACTGACAGCACAGACACAAAGAAATGACACACTCATCTTTTGTTTAGGGTTCAGAAAGACGCAGTCATCTTAGGGAAACTGGATTATACTGAATTTTCCCATAGCAAGCAATTGAATGACCACTATTGCTAATGTAGGCTACCTTGCAACTCTAAATCACCACACTTAGGGTAAGGAGGTAGCACAGGGGTAGAGTGCAGAGATGCTGGGTTCAGCAGCACACCATACTGAACTTGCACCACACTGCACAGCGGAAACAATTCCTAAACTGCCTCAACTAAAGTGCAATTCTAAATTTAGAGGTATGTTAATAATTTTCCAAGGCTCAAGGAAAAAATGTTTCTTTGGTTCTTAATATCAACGAAAATCCTAGCAAACTGGCAGTTTAAGACACAAATTAAAAATACAGAGCATAATAAACAAGGATGATGCCTATGTTAGAAACAGGTTAGAATGGTACAGAGAGGCTGAGAAGGGTTGGGTGGGGTAGGAAAAGGCTAACCAACAGTCACTAAGCTCCATTTAGAGGCCGTAGTTACCTGAGTGCAAGGTAACTACAGACAGTGATCAGTCATATACAGTGCACTTATAAAATGCCAGTCAAATATTTTAAATGTTTCCACTATAAAAGAAACTCCAAAGCTTTGAGATCCATGTTTATCCTAACATGGACATTGCACAGCAGATATGTGTGTACAAACCTGCTCCAGGCATCAGTGGTACATGTCTGTAATCTTAGCACTTGGAAGAAGAGCTAGAGTAGAGTTCATGGCTAGCCTGGGCTACATACTAAGTCCAGGCCAGCTTGGACTGCATAGTAAGACTATCTCAACAAACTAATTAACTAACAGTTTTCCAAATAAGCATCAACTTAAAAAGAATAAAGGCTTGGGTGGGGGAATAAAGTAGGAAACAGCTTTTGGCAGCACACATGGTTTTTAAAAGTCATAGTCAATTTAAACATACTAGTTATAAAGATCAGCATACATAACAGATGTATCCGTTAACATTTTTCAAGTTATTTTATATGCATAGATTTTTTTATGCGTCTATGCCTGTGTACTATGTGTAGGTATGATACCTACAGAGGTCAGAAGATCCCCTGAACTGGAGTTACAGGTCGCTGTGAGCAGCCATGAGTGCTGGGAATGGAATCCTGATCCCCTGCAAGAGCCAGTGCCCTTATTTGTTGAGCTGTCTCTCCAGTCCCAGTTTTTCTCGTTTTATTGAGAAGAAAAAAATAAATGCTACATAAGAATACTTGGAAAATATAACCCCCCCAAACAAAACAAAACAAAGGGAACTAATGAAAGCCACATAGTACAGGAATGGCAATGCTGTTTTAGTATTAGGAAACAGATGCAGGTTTCCCTAATTCATTAATTAAGCAGGATTTCAAATGTCATGTTTATCCTTTTTTAAAATCATTTTTAAACTTAAGTGGCAACAAATTCTTTGTTTTTTTGAAAAGATTTTTTTTTTCTTCTTAAGTTGTTTTTTTTCCCAGATGTATGCCTGTGGGAGGGTGTAGGATCCTGGAGTTACAAACATGTTGTAAGCTGCCATGTGGGTTCTGGGAATTGAACCTGGGTCCTCAGGAAGAACAGTCAGTGCTTGTAATGGCTGAGCCATCTCTCCAGCCTCCTTTCACATAATTTTTTTTTTTAGAATTTTCTTAGACTTTTCACCAGGGCCTTTCTTGACAAATGTGAAGCAACTACATGAAACTTGCAATTTTCTTCTAATATGTCTGAAATCAAGTTTTAGTTAATTCTAAGCTGGCTGAGCAGCTTATAAAATATGATGCCTTTTAATTTGTAGCATGTCCTCCTCTGATGACTGAGCTGTCTTCAATCTTGTTTAAGACACTGCAAAGGCTTTCTATGTAACTCACAGATTACCGTAATAACATACAGTCAATGAAGAGACACTCCGATTTCATAAATACTGAGTTATGAAACACTAGCTTGGAATCAAGAAAATTGTGTAATACAGCTCAGTTTTTATAACATATTCTTTGGTGCTCATTTTTTAAAAAATGAAGCACTTGATGTTTTTCTCTAAATAACTCAAAAGCTGTCATTAAAGATTCACTGCCTGAGTTTTCAAACTACTGATAGAAGTCTACAGAGTAAAACTTCCTTTTTCACTTGTTCTAATTGGGACAGGGTTCTGAGTATAGCCCGGGCCTATTTGAACTTGGAGCAATCCTCCTGTCTCAGCTTTTCAAGTGCTGAGATCATAATTATGTGCTACTACATCTGACTTAAACAGATTTTACAAGTTATATGTTCTGAACTCTTCAAAAGATCAATAGCAGAAAAGAACGAAAATGTGGAATATACTAGAGCTTAATTCTTTATCAGATCCAAGATGCTCCTCCCCCAAAGAAAGCTATGGACATTTTGAGGAAAACTGAGAAAGCTGAATATAAGATGGTATGGGAACTCCCTGGAAATAAATGACACTGGTTATATGAAGCAAGTATTTAGAGGTACATTTTATATATTTGTGCTCTTCAAATGGGTTAGTAAAAGGTGAGCTTTATCTTTGCCTGTGTTTGTGCACCTAAAGTGCTCCACCCCCCACTTAGAGCAAGACAATGAGCAGACAAGAGAGGGAGCCAAGGCAAATGTCCCTGAAATGAATGACAGATGAAAAGTCATTTATAAAATGAATAATGAATGAGGACATCCATTCTGCCTACTTTCTTTCCCATTTACTTTTTCAGGGAACTCATTTTCATTTCCCTCAACCAAAGAAGAATTAACTTCCCAAGTCTTACATAACAGTATTTCAACATCTCCTGAAAAGTGATGTCCACCTTACACAGACTGCACAGTATATTTATATGTTGGGGTGATTTGCTTGCATGCATGTCTTGTGCACCATGTGCCCTTGGAGGCCAGAAGAGGGCATCAGATTCTTGCAATTGGGTCACTGACAGTTGTGAGATGCCAGCCTTTGAGCGCTGGGAATCAAACCCAGGCTCTATCGAGGAGCAGCCAGTGCTCTTAACCACTATGGTATATTATATATACCACATGTACATCATAATTCTCAATCATCAGCAGGCAGAATTTTAAGAAATATTTTATCTTGGGTGGTTTGATCCCTAGATATTCAATTGAAAGAAAATATAAATTCCTTTCACATTAGCCTAGGAAGAGTCTATTCCCAGGATTTCTGTAAAGTCAGAGGAAAGACTTTCAGATTTCTCTGTTATCGGGGCTGTTTATGCACCATTAACCATTTATATTATGCTAATTTATTTTAGGAATTTCTTTTGAGGGGCTAGTTAAAAGTGCTTTTTGTTCTTCTAGAAGACCGGTTTGGTTCCCAGCATGACATAAGGGGGCTCACAGTCGCCTGTAACTCTAGCTACAGGGAATCCAACACCTTCTGGCCTCTACAGCAAATGCATATATGTGGCGGGCACAGACACAAACACACACACACATCTAAATAAAAGCAAAACAAATCTTAAAACATGTTTTCCTTGGGCTAAGAATAGTGGGGTATGCTTGTAACTGCAGCTCTTAGGCGGTGCTGGCAGGAGGAGCCAGAGTTTGCTAGTGTGAAGCCGCCCTCAGCTATCCCAGACCTGTCAACCTCTCACACTCATATATGAGTTCAGGGGTGTATGCATGCCACCCCACAGACATGTACACGACAACATCCACACACACATGCACACAAATAAAAAAATCTTGTAAAATATTTTTCATGTTGGGGGTGAATTAAAAACCTGAAAAAAAAAAGATCTAATCTAGTTCAGGCAAATAATAAGCACCACTTTACTTTTTCAGTAGTTAGTGTGAGCTATACAGAAAAGCCCTTCATCTCACAATGACGTGACTTTCTATTGTTTATTCACAACAGTGAAATGTTTTCACAACTATTTTGTTCAACACACTGAAACCTTACACTATATCACAGACTCTGGAAGGCCCAAATGAGGCATGGTGAATAAGGGAGATTAGGGATGGGGAGGATTACCAACAATGACCTTATTTCTCCCTAGGTACGTGCACCTACACAGGTGAACACACACGTGCACAAAACAGGAAGAGTCATGCCATATAAGAAGTCAGATGTATCTGCACTCCGTGTGCTGTCACTGGGATCTGGAATGTCTCCCAAAGTCCACGTGAGAAGACTTGGTCTCCAGCTTGGCACTACTAGGGGTTGCCCAAAATGTTAAGACATATGGCTGACTAGTGGGTTTTAGCTCTCAGGAGCTATATCCTATTGGGGGATTGTGGAAACTCAGCTCCTCATCCTCCTCACCTACCAGAGTGAACACTTTGCTGCACTAGGTGCAGGGGTGCAGTATGTTTGCACAGTAAAGAACTAGAACCCCAAGACTCCCAAGAAAAACCATTCTCCTCTCCAGCCAATTTCCTCCTGGCCTCTTGTGCTGACAGAATGCTGACCACCACCTCGATAGGCTAAATGATAGAGATTCTTACACCATTGAACAAGCTACTGTGTTATGATTATAGCTTGTGCACATAAATCCAATTCAAAGATTTTAGAAGCAAAAGAGACCATGTCATAGAAGTTTCCTCCAAACTCCTGCTTCTAGCATTTTGTACTTAAGACTGAGTAAACCCATCATCTCAAGCCTGCCAAAGCACAGAGGCTCCTGGTTTCTTCATATGAGTTGATGGCACCTCACTAAAACTTTCTGTGTTTCTCTTCTGGACTTCAGTCAGCATTCCTAACTCCCTTTCTATCCTGACTGTACTCACTACATTAGAATTACTTTTACAAGAGTCTGCTTTCCAAGTAAGTTTAAGCTCCACGAGGGTAGGAGGGTTCAAAGGATCCAAGGTTCAAGGTTACCCTTGGTTACGTAGCAAGTCTGAAGTTAGCCTGAGCTACATGAGACCCTACTTAAAAACAAAACAACAACAAAAACCCAAAGCAATAAAAGTTTGCTTGAATCCCTCAATTTTAAAAATTAATCTTGGAGAGCTGGGGAGATGGCCCAGTGCACAAGCTAAGAACCCAAATTAAGACAGCCAACAACCACTTTAAAAGACCCTGCTTATGCAAACAACCCTATGTAAAATCAGAGACTTGACAAGAGTTGAAAACAAGACTTGACAGAGTTGGAAGATGGACACCTCTCCACGAAGACTCCTACCCCCTTTGAGAATACAGCTCCAGTGATCCAAGACTCTAGCAGGTACTACTTAAAACTTGGGCAGCTCCTGACAGTGCCAAGCTGGAGACCAAGTCTTTAACCCACGGACCTTTGGAATACAAATATGGCTGGCTTCTGCTATGAAATGATCGAAGCTGTTTCCCCTTCTATTCCTGTATGCATGCATGTTCACCTGTGTACACATGCACACTGAGAAGTAAGGTTAGTGTTGGTAAACTTCCACAGCCTCTCTTCCTTTATTCTTTTGAAGCACCGTTTCTTAAATCCAGGGCTGCCCAATACCAGCAAGCCTCGTGGCAGCTTATTTCAGGGATCTCTCCCTAAAAAGGCTAGAATTAAAAGTGGGCTGTCATGCTCACCTGGCATGGGTTTGGGGATCTTTTTTGATTTTTTTCTTTTTTTGGTTTTGCAAGACAGGGTTTCTCTATAACTTTGGAGCCTGTCCTGGAACTAGCTCTTGTAGACTAGGCTGGCCTCAAACTCACAGAGACCCGCCTGCCCCTACCTCCTGAGTTCTGGGATTAAAGGCGTGCGCCACCACTGCCGAGTTGGTTTGGGCATCTGAACTCCCATTCTTCTGACTGCTAAGCAAAAGTTGTAACTGAGTCCATGTCAAGTCCCTATTCTGTTAATGTTCTTAGATATTTGCCCTCATCAAAGGGTGTTGACTCTGGAGAATATCAAAAATAGTTTCTTACACTTTATTGTTCTGTGGAATAAAGTTCAAGTATAGGTGGAAACTACCCAACAGCACATTTAAAACTTTATACTTCCAGATTCAAGCTCGTGCCAACCCCTTTCATCCAACCCTCTAAGGTTCTTCAGTACTTTCTAGGGTTTACTTGCAGGTAATGTCCTACTTGTACTACCTGGAGAAAACCACGGTCCTGAAGAAGTTTCCTGCTTAACTTCAACACTCTGTTATTTATGCTTTCTGCCTTTATTATTCTGGTGCTTCCTTCGTAACTGTGTAGGGAAGGGTACGTCCATTACGTCTCCATAATGACACTGTGACAGGATTGATGGTTGAACTTCTTTGAGAGTTGTCAGGAAGAATGAGCAGAGGGAGGAACTGTGCTCACAGATTATTATTCCTTACCTGTACTCAAGTACCTGCTGCAGAGAGCTAGGAGAAAAACAAAACCCACAACACCGTGTACTCTGTAAATGGTGGTGGGAGACCTGGGGTTTCCCTTTCAGGAGTCTGCATGGGCAAACCATTCTCATAATGGAAAAGAGGAGACTCTCTCACTCGCTCCCAGGTATGCAGCTGAGGTTCCCAGAGCAACACAGTAAGTGATGCATTGTTACTCTGACAGCTAATGGATGTGTGCTTTGTATTCTTGTGTTTTATGGGATTTTCTAAGGAAAGCTCTTGGGATCATCAATAACCTTTAAAAAAGAGTACAAAGGTATACCAAGACAAAAAAATCAAGAACTTCTAGCATATAGTGAGAAACAAAGCAAAGCAATTGAAAAATTGCTATTTCTAAGCAAAAGAAAAAGGCCTCTGTATTGTTCTTCATATTTCTTCCTACCAACCTAATCCATAACTAAAGTTTTCTAATATGTTAAAAACAAACAAACCAACCAACCATGAAAGGAACTATAAACAGCAGAGTCTACTGTCTAGGGTGATCTAGACAAGTCTTTTGGGGCATAGCATGGCTTTATATACTTAGTTGCTACCTGAAAATATCTAATTTCAGGCAATAAGAATTCTTATTTCTTTAACACGCAGTCATATTTATGCTCTGAAATACTAATAGTTCCACTCTCTTCTCAAGAGCACTGTTTGAATTACAGGGAAAACCATTGACAGAATCTACTGTCTTGAAAATCTTCTCATGGACATGTTCAAAGTTAACTTGGATATGCTCCCTCAGGGTAGAAGCTCAATTCTTCCCCATGGCTCCTTGTCTCAAAGTCTCTCAAGCACTGACTAAGGGGTCTGGGTGACACAAAGCTGCATCAGCACCAATCTGCCTGTCTTGCTGGGAAAGCGACCAACTCAAAGTACATACTTTGCCATTTGAAAAGTAGTGTTTAGCCAAATACATTTTAATACATTATAGGAATTAAATATTTAAGACTATTTCTGTGGAACTAGAATTTTTCAGGCTGCATATGTTTGGGGAGCAAAACTTAGTGGTAGAAAGAAAGCCATTTTAATAAGGTATTCAGACAGAACCTTAGAAACCAGGAGATTGGAAAATAAAAATTTCAATTATTTACGGTGACAGGAGGCAAAGACTATCACCAACTAACCTGGAAAAATAATTGAAATATATTCTTATAGCAACTTCAGGTCAGAGACCTTTTATAGAAAATACAGAATACTGAGTACCTGGATTATGTGCCTGCCCTTTAAGTTAGGTGCTACAATAGGGAAGACTGACGTCCTAGAAGGCGAGGTCTATCTCAATGATGCATAGATGCCCATGGATCACAATTTTGCTTTGTGGAAGCTAACTGTGTTCTTAATATCACTCCCTTCTTTCTGAGCTTATCCAGCCTTGCTTCTTACTCAAGAAAACACAATGGAAGGAACTTGAGTAATGTATATAGCAGATGTCAGCACACACACTTAAGTCTCTTGAATTTTTGGCAAACAATTTAGGTAAAAATAACCATTTAAATTGAAACAATATATACAAAGAGCCTAACCAGGCACTGTTTCTTTTCTATCAATTTCACTAAAAGATCATAATTAAATTAATGCTGACACCTAGTGAGAAGAAAGAACATTTGTATTTTGTGTCACTTGAATTGTATTTTCTGAAACCAATGAATCTAAAAACCAAAGATCCATCTAAGGTCACAGAAAAACCCAGGAACATTAGGTAAAAAAGGAAGGAGACTTCCTTGTTTCTAAAACTGTATGTGCAAGTATAAACTGGCTGGGAAGTGGGAACAAGAGCAGCAGAGGGACTCCCGATGAAAACGTCTTAAATGATAAATCTCTAACACTAGGCCAGGAAAAGAAGCTTAAGATAGAAAAACGAGTTGTAACTGATAGGGCGCTCGTCTGGCAGGTGCAAGGCTGAGGTGGAACTCCAGGACAGTGAAAAAACAGTAACAGACACACAACAAACAAACAAAAATGAATGAAAGAAGAAAGAAAAAACTGAGGAAAACGACTAACACAGAAATAAAACCCAGTTTTTCTTGACATTTAACAAAACAACTGCAGACATCGCAAGGTTCCCGAAGCCATTGTCTGGCCGACCGGCTCAGTTCAGTCAAATGCTATGCCCAAACGCCATGTACATAAGGCAAAAATTGTGTCAGATGCCAGTCTTTATAAAATATAAAGTAATATTTACGATTCCACATGAAATTCTAGGATGACGTTTTGAAAAATCAAGGATACTGTATTCTGAAATACCTACTCCCAACTGAAGAAATTTTCCCATTCTGGAGCTGGAGACTGGCACGGTTAAACTGCTGTATGGACCAGGGGAAAACACACACACACACACACTGGCATGGTTAAACTGCTGTATGGACCAGGGGAAAACACACACACACACACACACACACACACACACACACACACTGGCATGGTTAAACTGCTGTATGGACCAGGGGAAAACACACACACACACACACACACACACACACTGGCATGGTTAAACTGCTGTATGGACCAGGGGAAAACACACACACACACACACACACACACACACACACACACACACTGGCATGGTTAAACTGCTGTATGGACCAGGGGAAAACACACACACACACACACACACACACACACACACAGCCTGCCCACCATTTGAATAAATGATTACAGCCTGTTTGAAGATGATTTCCTCCGAAATGCGATTACCGTCCATCTGGAGCTGAAGTACATGTCTAAAAAAGTACATGTCTAAAATATGGCATATAGATTATTTAAGAAAATGCTACGCACAGCACATTCAGAAAGATGTCTTTGTCCTTTTATAAACAATTCCGAAGACATCTAGTGACTACATAGAACCAGCTCATAATCACTTCAAAATGCCCACCTCCTTCAATTTCCTGACTACTTAAAGGATAAATTCACTGGAAGGAAGCGAGAGACCTTCCTGAACCAAGGAATTCACCAAATCCTTGGTCAAACCTCTGCGAGGTAGCAAAATTCCAAAGGCTTTTTTTCCCCCCTCTTTTTAAATCTCTGATAGAACGTGTTATTTTTAGGGTATAAATAAACCACTCCGACGGCGGGGGTGGGTGGGGAGGGTGGGCTTGAGGCACTTGTTTAAAAAATGATGGCAAGACCAGGGGGAGGCGGGTAACAGCTTGTCAAGGGGCAAGCTGCTCCACGATGGCTGGATAGGAAGTGACAGGGAGGCAAAGCCGAACGGGTCATCTCCCAGGGCTTTACTTAGCGGTCAGCTGAGGCTCGGGTTAAAAGCCACGAAAACACGGTGCAATTTTAGAACCTCAACGGGGGTTCGCGGGGGGAGGTAGACCAAACCTACTGCATCCTTTTCAATCAGGAAGCTTGGGCGGCTGGAGGAACAATACACTAGTCTTGCAACACAGCCCAGCCTAGCTGGGATCCTCTGCCTACTTGGGGAGTGTACTCCCGAAAAGCCGGACTCTGGGGACCGGGAGGGAAGTCGAGGCAGGCCGCCAGCCCCCTCGGGGATCCGTGCTCCGCCGGGGGGCGGGGACCAAGCCTCAACTCCGTTACTTCTCGCCGGCGGGCGCGTCCCGGGCTGGGGGCGAGGAGACCCCCAAAGGCGCGGAGCCTCGCTCGCCCGGGACTCAGGATGCCGGTGCAGCAGCAGCAGCAGCCGGCCGGCCGGCCGGCACCGGGAACACTGCCCGGCGGCAGGAGGGGGCGCGCTCCCGGTCCCGCGCCGGCAGAGGGTCGCGGGGGTCCCGCGGGGGGCGGGGAGGCTCACCAGGCGGAGCTGGCTAATTTCGTCGTAGGACATAAAGCTGAGTATGTTCTCGATGGCTACGATGGGCAGCGCCACCAGTGTGTTGTTTTGAGGCAGATGGTCCGGAGCCAGCGCGGGCGCCGCGGGTGCCTGGGATCCCAGCTGCGGGGCCTGCGACGGGGTTGGCGGGGGCTGTCGCTGAGCGGAGCCGGAGGCCGAACAGGAGCCGCCGTCGCCGTGGCTACCGCCTCCTTCCTCAGCCATCCGCTCCTCAGACGCCGCCGCCATCTTGGGAGTTTGAGTCCTTCCTCCACTGTAAAGGGACCAGGACACTTCCGGTGCGTCACTTCCTCCTTCTGCCTCCTCGGGGCGGGGGTGGGTGGGCAGAAGGAGAGGGAGGAGCTTGTGGGATGACAGAAGGAAAGGGACCAGCGCTTGCTGTGCATCCCAGGGAAAGGAAGATGCTGTTACACCTCAAGAAAGGTGGTCTTCGCAATGTCAAAGATTCTGTAAACCCCGAGAAAGGAGGTCGTCAGGTTCCCTTATCTTATTGGGAACTACCTGAGGGTAGCAGAACGCGCCTGGTTAAACTGAAAGAAACTGGGCCAGTTTTTATTTCAAAGCAACTTGACAAAGGACGAGAAAAACCATGCTATCTTCCTAAGTTTAGATGGAAATTTGTATTTAGAACAGCATTTCCCAAGAGCCATTGTAATAATTTCAGCATTAAAAAAGAATAAACCACCGCTACGTAAAAACTACAAGACAGTAGACAAGCCCTGAAAGCACACTAGTGAAATAAAAACAGAGGCACATACTGTATGACTACTTTTAGATGAGATGTCTCATATAGGCACAGCCATAGAATCAGGGACCAGAGAGATGTCCCAGAGGTTGGAGCACTTGCTGCTCTTTAGAGAACCTGAGTTTGGTTCCCAGCATCCACAATGGGTGGCTTGCACCTGCTCAACTGAAACAGAACATCTTGGTGGTTGCTGGAAACTGAGGACAAGGGAAGCGTGGAAGACGACGGACAGTTAGCAGGCACATCGTTTCTTTTTGTAGGTAATGAGAAAGTGGAATTAGAGGCCAGGAAAGTGACTTAATGGGTGAAGACACTCGTTACTAAACGGGACCATCTGAGTTTGATCTCCAGGACCCACATGGGGAAAGGATAGAACAGACGCACACCCAAACAAATAAATATAATTTTAAAATGAGATTAGGAGCCTGGTAGCATGGCTCAGGGGTTAAGAGCACTTGTTGTTCTTTCTTTCTTTTTTTTTTTTAAAGATTTATTTATTATATACAGTATTCTCAGTATTCTGTCTACAGGCCAGAAGAGGGCACCAGATCTCATTACAGATGGTTGTGAGCCACCATGTGGTTGCTGGGAACTGAACTCAGGACCTTTGGAAGAGCAGGCAGTGCTCTTAACCGCTGAGCCATCTCTCCAGCCCCAGCACTTGTTGTTCTTGCAGAAGACCTGTGGCACACACCTTGCAGCTCCGTGCAGAGATACATGGAAGCAAAACACTCATACACATGAAATAAATCTAAAATACGCTTTAATGGAATTAAATAGTAGTGGATATACAACCTCGTGAAAATACAGAAAACACTGCCTTATATGCTTTAACGACTTGTTTTAAATTTCTGTACCTATGTACTTATGTACATGTGAACTTGGCTATGTAAAGACGCCAGAAGAGTGGGTTAGAGCTCTCAGAGCTGGAGTTACAGGCAGTTTGAGCTGAGCAATATGGTCGCTGGGACCCAAACTCAGGTCTTCTGGAAGAGCAGCAGGTGCCCTTAGCCTCTAGGCCATCTCTCCGGCACCCAAAATGTATGTTTTTTTTTTTAAATTACTTTTATTCTATGTGTCTTATCCAACAAAACAATTGATTTAGACAACCACTGAAAAAAATGCTAAAACTAGAAGGCCAGCACATGGCGAGGTGCAGTGCACGGTCCCAAAATAACCGCCCGTGTGATGCATATTAATTGCAAAAAGTGAAAAGTATGATACAGAAATTCAACAAACAGGTTCATAATCAAATGATTAAGAATACCACCACAACCTGTGGGAGGAGCCAACATCACATTCCTCTTACTGGGACCCTGTCAGTGACCCAACATAATGAAGTAGTCATGCATAAAAATACAAAATCTGCATTTGAAGTAAACAAACTTAGGCTGGACTTTGTAGTGGTTTGGATGAGAATGTTTCCTAGAGGTTCAGGTACGTGAACACTTAGTTCCCAGTTGGTGTTGCTGTTTGGGGATCCTTTGGGAGGCGGGGCCTTGCTGAAGCAAGCTGTCAATCACTAGGGCTGGATTTTGGTTGTTGCCTCACCCAACTTCCACTTTCCTCTCTGGTTTGTGCTTGCTCCTACTGCCATGCTTGTCTCCTCACCACGGGGGACTCTTTTTTTTTTATATATATATGTTGCCATAGTCATGGTATTTTATCACAGGGACAGCAGAGTAATGAACACAGACTTGAACTTGTGAGGTCTCTGCCACCCATGATTCCATTTCTTAAAGGTTTCATCCATGATGATCAAGGTTCCAGGGTATGTGCCATGATAACACACTCAAACCAGACCCATATCATAGAAGCAATGGTTAGTATTCAATAGGTATTTTATGTCTATTTGTTTCTAGATGTTTGCATATTTATAATGTGTTAATTTTCTCTCCTCTTATAGACTGCAATTTTACTTTTGTGCCTAGGGCATTGCTACCTCTTTGGAGAACCAGTTGCAATTTAGTCTAAATTGAAATCATTTTCTACCTAGTTTAATTCGAGTTGGAAGCTTTCTCGATGGGTTGAGTTGAGACAGAATTTCTGTAAGTGGAGTCATGCTTTAAGTACATTATGGGAACTCTCACTTAGAGGAAACACACCGGAAATCTTATAAAGAGTGAATCATCATTGTCTCATTTAACTCATGTATTTTGTTAATCGACTCATTACACTCAGTTGTTTGTATGAAGTGAGCCTACAAAAAGCAATCCTATTCCCATAACTCTGCGCATGTGGGTGACTGGTTAATAGCCAGGTCTGTGGTCTGAGCAACAGGACACAAGTTTGGACATAATTTTAATCAGTTCTTGCCACTCAGATCATTCATTTTTTTCACTCTTTATAGGCACTAGATTTCCACCCTAAGGTTTTCCGTGCTTGTTTGGGGTTATTATTTGTTTCGGAGGTACTCGGGATTGAACTCACAGCCCTGTGTATGCTAGCCAAGAACTCTGCCATCCAGTTAGAGCCATAGCTCCTACCAAATTTTCCATAAGGAGAATTTCAAAGCAAATGGTAGTTTTGTTTTAATTTTTTTTAAAAAAAATCAATCTTTATGTTGGATATACTTCCCAATCCAAATGAATATGTACACTCGCAGGAGAAGTTCTGAAGTCCAAATGTAGCTTTGGGTCAGTCAGCTATCAAAGGTACTAACAAGGCAGGGGATTCAAGCAGGGGATGGACACAAACTTCTCAAGAGCCACGTTTCCCAGTGTCACACCTGTGAAAATGGGAAAGAGAATCATACCTTCCTCACACAGCTGGTGCGAGAATGAATGGAGAGAGCTAGTGAGTGGCGCCCTTATTTATTTATTTACGTATTTGGTGATGGGGATGGAGTCCAGGAACTTGCCTGTGATAGACAAGTTCTCCCCAGCCATATTTGTTTATCAGTTTATTTCTGCTGTGTTTTGTGAGATGGGGATCTCTAGCCTCAAGCCTGCAGTCCTCCTATATGCTGGGATGCAAGCTTGCGCCACCATGCACAGCATTAAAACCAATTTACAGTAACGTGGACACCGTGAGTCATTCTATCCGCTCCATTCCCATCTTCATGTCTTTCGAATCAGGGTGCTTGAAGAGGGAGGTGATGAGGCTGGGTGTGGTGGGGGGTGATAAGGGGAGATCTGACTTGTTCAATTGCACGACATTGGGTTTATATATAAAAGAGAAAGAGATAACCATACCTTTTTTTTTCCTGATACATGGTAGCAGATCTGTAATGTATTAAGAAGGAATAAAGTTTTAACTCTTATCCTAAATAATGAGGCTTTGTGTTTTTGTGAATTACAATCACAATTAAAATAAAAAGATTTATTTTTCATTTTATGTGTGGGAGTGTTTTGCCTGTGTGTCTTTGCACCATTCCATACAGTACCTGCAGAGTCCAGAAGAGGGCGTTAGATCCTCTAGAACTGGAGTTACAGTTGTGAGTAGCCATGTGGATGCTAGGAACTGAGTTTGGGTCTGCTAGAAAAGCAGCCAGGGTTCTAAACTGCTGAGTCATCTCTCCAGCCCCACCTTTATGTTCAAAAATCCATCTTTGGGAAATGAGGAGATAGCTCAGTTGGTAAACTGAGTTTGCCAAGCAAGCGTGAGAGCTTGAGTTTAGGTCCCCAGGGCCAACGTAATAAACCAGGCCCTTCAGCATCCTGGCAGTGGTAAGATAGAGAGGAAGAATCTTGGGTTTACTGGCTTAGCCAGTCTAGCTCCAGGTTCAGTAAGAGGTACTGCCTCAAAAAATAAGGTGGAACGCAATTGAGAAAGACACGCAACATTGACCTCCGGCCACCATATACATGTACATTTGTGCAGGCACATGAGTACGCACACACCCCACCCCGAATCTTTTGACTAGAAGAGACAGTTCCTGTCTTTGCCAATATTGAAAACTGAACTATTAAATGCATTTTAAAAATTAAAGTTTTGACTCCAGAGAAAGAACCCACTAAATGTTCAGTTCAGGAAATGTTGCTGGGAGGGTAAAACACTAGGAGGAGGCTATAAATAATGTTTCTTGCAACTGGGTATGCGAGGAGTCTGGCTACAGTTTCAGCTCCACAGGGAGGAGCTGGATTGGTTCTGTTGATCTGGCTGGCTGGACTGGCATCTCCTTATTTCTCTAAGAGAACTCTTGCTGAGACTGTGTATTCAGAGAGCGACTCAGCTAACAGTGTTTCCCTCCTTCAGAAAGGTGTGCAAACACAAGACACAGGGGCGTGCAAATAGAAGAGGCTACTTCTGATCTGAAAGATCAGAGAAAGCGCCACACAGGAGGTTATACGGTCACAGAGAAAGCGCCACACAGGAGGTTATACGGTCACAGAGAAGACACCACACAGAAGGTTATACGGTCACAGAGAAAGCGCCACACAGAAGGTTATACGGTCACAGAGAAAGCGCCACACAGGAGGTTATACGGTCACAGAGAAGGCACCACACGGGGTTATATAGTCACAGAGAAGGCACCACACGGGGTTATACGGTCACAGAGAAAGCGCCACACAGAAGGTTATACGGTCACAGAGAAGACACCACACAGGAGGTTATATAGTCACAGAGAAGACACCACACAGGGTTATATGGTCACAGAGAAAGCGCCACACAGGAGGTTATACGGTCACAGAGAAAGCGCCACACAGAAGGTTATACGGTCACAGAGAAGACACTACACGGGGTTATATAGTCACAGAGAAGACACCACACGGGGTTATATGGTTACAGAGAAAGCGCCACACAGGAGGTTATGTGTGCACTTTGGCCTCAAAGGGTGGCAGGGCTATCATTTTGTCACCATGACAAAAATGCCTAAAGCAATCATCTTATAAAAGAAGAAGTGTGCATCTTGGTTCGCCATTTTGGAGCTCTTGGCACATTCTTAGTTGGTCCCATTGATTTGGGCTTGTGGTGATGCATATATGAGACAGAGTAAATTATGAAGAATAGAGAGAGTTCTTAGTCCTAAGAGCATTTTAACGGGAGATGGTAAGGAACAAGTTGATATTTAAACCTCTGTATCTCAATTTAACCTCAGACCAAGTAGGCACTCTCAGTCCCCGCATTCTCATGTTAAGGAGGTTGCTCAAAACCGTGGCCAGAAATTACCACCGAAAACACCCCAAGTGTTTGTTTACAAGGAAGTTTCCCAGGCCTTGCTTGAGACTCACCAAATCAGAAACGATAGAAAGCATGTTTTCTCAATTGTCTCCACTGTGCATGAGCCCACACCTGTCTCATGCGCGTATTACAGAGTCCGAGCTTCTATTTCTGTGTCTGCTTCCCACCACCAGTGAGAGCTGCTGTTTTTAGGTTGTATAATTGCCAGCCGAGCTCGCAGGACTTCAGTGCTCAGATTTGCTGAGCAGTTTACTAAAAATATTTCTTTTGGCCACTTCTTGCTTTCAGGCAATGACCCCCATCTTAGCTTTCACAAAGCTCCAGGGAAGAAACAAACTTGACTTTTTTGTTAAATAAATGTTTAATGTCCTCCTGTATAGATTTGTAATTCTTCTCACAACCTTGTCTCATTTGTCTCTGAATGCCTCAAGTATGGGGCATGATGCACTGGAATAGTAGAAGCTGGCAAATATCTATGAGGTTGGGCCTCAGGAGATGGTTCAGTAGCTAATAGTGCTTGCTGTACAATCCTGATGACCTGAATTTGATCCCTGAATCCATGTTAAGAAAAATCAGATGGGGCTAAAGAGAGGGCTCAGTAGTAAAGAGCACTGATCGCTCTTCCTGGGTCCAATTCCCAGGACCCACGTGGCAGTTCACACCTTTCTGTAACTCCATTTTAGGGGACCCATCACCATGGCAATGAACATAAAAATAAAATAAAGGTGGTCAGTGGTGGCACACGCCTTCAATCCCAGCACTCGGGAGGAAGAGGCAGGTGGATCTCTGTGAGTCTGAGGCCAGTTTGGTCTATAAAGCAAGTTTCAGGACAACCTAGATTAGACAGAGAAATCCTGTCTCCAAAAACCAAGAGCGACAGAGAGAGAGAGAGAGAGAGAGAGAGAGAGAGAGAGAGAGAGAGACAGAGAGACAGAGAGACAGAGACAGAAGTCAGATGCAGCGATGTGTGTCGGTAATCCCAGTGCTCCTAGCATAAAAAGAGAGGTAGAGAAAGGAGAATCAACTGGAAGTTCCTACATACAACACAATGTCAGAAACAAGAGAGACCCAGCCTCAAAACAAGGGAGGAGAGAACCAATCCTTGGAAAGTTGATCCCTACTTGCCCATTGTAGTATGAACACACACACATACACACACATTCACACATACATGTGCACACACATGCCCCCAAGCACACAATGCCCACATTGTCACGCTCACTATGCACACATTCACATACATTGTCATGCTCATTACACACACATTCACACACATGTACACACATGCACACATAGTTACACACACAACCCATACACACACCTTTAAATATCTATGAATTTGTAGTTGAAATACTTGGTCACGAGTCATTTAGAAAAGAGATGGATGTCCTGCTGTCTAACAGTGGAAGACAACAGCCTACCATTTTCAAGGCTTGAGCAATAGTAAAGTCACTGTCAGCTTCATGGACCACAAGTGATGGATAGATAACCTGAAGGACATTATTTTCCAAGCCAAGTCCTAACCAGCCCAACTTCAGGATGACAAATGTTTCTGACTTGAGACTAACTGTCTACTGAACCTTTGACAAAATATATGGTCCCAGAGATGACATGTCTCATTAACTGCTCATTTTTTTCTAAATGTGACTTCATTGTTTGGGATGTTAAGCCATAAGTGATGGTTTAGCCACTAGGTTGATTCTACAGTGTTAAATTGAAGGTAATCCCTACAGTGACAATTCCAGGTTAGTGTCTTCTGTCTGTCCTGTACCACTGCTGGGGGCTTATTTTGGGCTTCAGTATCAAAACCAGGTGCAATAAGAACAGCTGAAAGGGCAGATCAAGCTGAGTGAGTCTACCATCTACCAGGACAGGAAAGCCAAGAGCTGATAACGGCGGAGCGCAGAACTGGGGGCAGGAAATAAAAGCAGCTATAATAGGGAAAACAAGAAGAGGTGGAGGTGTCTGAAATGTTTTCTTTTTGTAAAAGTTAAGTCGCTTTCATTGTGTGTGTGTGTGTGTGTGTGTGTGTGTGTGTGTGTGTTGCATAGGCAGGCACACACCACAGCATACATGCTGAAGTCAGAGACATCTTGCAAGAGTCAGGTCTCTACTTCCACCACGTGATCCTATGATCTGAACCAGGTTGCCCGCATTGGTGGCAAGACCTTTTGCTCACTGAGCCATTTTGCAGGTCCTGAAATATTTCTTAATCTGGTTGGTGGGGTCTGCTACACAGGTAGCACACATTCTGTGTGCCAGTCAAATGGTGTTACTGTCTCAGTTATCTTTTATGCTGGGATAAAGGGTATTAGTAGATACAACCTAGAGGAAAAATTGCCCATTAGGATGGAGCGGCCAGCAATCGAGTATTGTAAGGGGGCTTCACAATCTTATTCTTTTTACAAGACATCTTGCCTCGTGGTTGGGAGCGCTATTTGTCAGAACAATAGTTTCAGAAGTCACCACCAAGAATGCTCAGTCTTAAACGGGACAATATCACCCTCCCTACAAAAATGGGGGGATTGTGCAAAGATCATCAAAGAAAAAGGGGTGGAGAAGGTAAGAGCCAGAGGTCCAGGAAGGATGGGGTGAATCAGTGTCCTCTGAACCTGACAGGCCTGCTGCACTCATGAACTCCCAGAGGTTGTGGCTACTGCACAAGACCAATGCAAAATCAAGCCAGCTTACATTCCGGCATGGACTGGGGAGAGGCACATGAGCCCCATCACTGTCTGAGGAGCTATTGGCAATTGATAGCTTTTAGAAGAGGGAGAGTCACTTTTCTTTTAGGGAGTGGCCTCTAGTAGATTATTATGCTCTAGTTGATGGCCCTAAACCCTTTGGTATATGAGCAATACAAATTTGACTTTGTGGGTTATTAAAAAAAATAAGGGATACAGAAATAGGAGGGTGTTAGGAGTAGATATGAAAGGGGTTAGAGGGAGGAGTAAGGGTGAATATGGTAATATATTTTATGCAATTACAAAACTCTCAAATAATATAAGACATTATGTTTAATAATAATAAATTTCTGCAGAGAACAAAAGGTGATGGGCTGATGAGAAAGGCACAGGTTCTAGGCTGGACTCTGATCCTAAATGTGGACTTGCAGCAACCAGAACAGGAAGAAGTCTAATTTTACTGGAGGAGCCTGCAAGATAAAAGAAACAGGAGCATTTTGTACAATTCCCCCAAAGAGGGGAATGCTTCCTTCAAGGTCTTAAACTCTAAATTTCCTGGCCTGTTTTGTGTTCTGTTTTTTCTCTTGACTCTCCTATTATATGCCACACACACACCTTCCATTTCCATGCTTGCGATTGAACTCAGAGCCTTGCGCACACTAAGCTGCATTCACAGCCTCTCATAGTTCATTTGACAGGAGTTGCAGAATATTTGATTGTACTGTGATACCCCAAGACTGTGTTAATAAAGTCAACCTTGATTCAGGGGGTGGAATTAGCTACTATTTGACAAGAATTAGTCATAAAGATGACAAAGAATCCAGGATACATATAGAAAGGCACAGGAAGGAACAGGGAGGGACTTGGAGATTTGAGGGATTTTTTTATTATCCATTTTTGGTCTGAGAAGTATGAAAAGGTCAGTTGGTTGCTCCTCTATTGCTTTTCTGATCTATCAGGTTTTCAGCCCAAATATCACACTACGGAGTCTTTATTGGTTATATAACAACCAAGGTAACACAACATTTGGTGCCCAACATGGAGCATGTATATTCAAGCATAGAGCAGCTGGTACACTAACCTGGCAGGAGACTAGATAAAAAATGCCTGCTACCAAGTGGGCTCAGCAACTTCCCAGAGCTGGGGCAGGTAAATGAGGCTATTGGCTGATGCCTGCAGGCATAAGACTCAGCTCTCACCCAAGGAGGGTGGAGTCACTTGCCAGCACCACGTGTTAAGCAGAGTCATAGACGCCTGCAGGCACACAGAAGGCTTTACAACAGTTTCTCAGGGTCAAAGTGTGTATTCCCTGCAGTTTGTGCTCACTGCTTAGGACTGCCCCTTGGGTCAGTTGGAACAGGTAGCCTGGCCCTTTAAGGTTTAGCACATACAGTTGGGGAATAGCATAAAAAGTCAGGTCCAGACTGAGAAAACCTCTGAACAGGTATAGAATGCTTGAAAATGAGCTTAGATTCTAAAGAAAGAGAAAAAAAATGGATATAAACAGTCATAGTAAAGATAGTTTAAAATAATAAAATAAAATCTTTAAAGAATGAGTAAAGTAATATAAAAAGAATAAGCCACATAAGAATGGGAAATACACAGGCTGCCTGGATCCTGTAATGGTGTTTTATTAACTTTAAATTTTTTAAATGCTAAAGCAATAAACAACAGCTGCTAAGAGATACTGGGTTATGTAAACTGCTGAAATAAACCAGTCTATATTTTTAAGGATGTTTTAACTTCAGAATGGAAGTCAAGAAATGTGCTGTTTTGGGGGAGAAGTTGGTTATACCTTTGTTTCTACAGGAAATGAAAAGTTATGGATTTTCTTCAAAATTAATAAAGATCAGATTTGACCAGGGAAGACCTCCTGAAAATATTGGCTACAGATATGAAGAAAAAAACAAGAAAACCTCCAAGACAGGTGACTTATATGCTGATTCCTCTACATGGAGCAGCTCTGAGACTGGGTGAGACACAAATCTTACTGGCTACAGAGTCCTTATGACTTAATATTATATGCCATCCTTTCATATGGCATGGATGGATATTTATATCACAGTTTGGTTATATAGCCCAAGTTTGATTATAGCTAATAATCAAACTTGTAGTAAGGGTATAAATATAGATAGAAATAAATTTATTTAGCCTCATATATTTTAGATAGATAGGTGATCTTCAAATACTTCAGAGATCTACAGAATATGACATTTAAGATGTTTCAGTAACATAAGGCTTTTCATAACAGTGAGACACATCTGCTCCTGGCAGCACCAATCTATTTCAAAACAGGAGGATGGGAATCAAAGAATCTCCACATGGAGTTTACTTTCAATGTGGTAAATCTAGCTACTGGGTAAGACACTGCCCTTTCCTCAACTGTTGACAGTATGCTGTCCAAATGGGACAAGCAGGACACACAGGAAGTCAACTGCTGAGCTTTGCCAAGACAAAGTAGGACAGCCCTTCAAAATTCCTGCTTCACAGAAAAGTCTGTTAGATATTCTAGACCTGTAAGCTTAATATGGATGCCCCAGTGTTACAGGGGAACCTTGGATAGCTGTCCAGACAGTCAGCTGTTTCTGTCATTTCTATAGTTTTGTAACTTGTTTGCTCTGCACTTTCTGTTTACTCAGGTGATATTTTTTATTCTTCTCAGGTCTCTGATGGGGGTTGAAGAGTAGATAGGTATACCATTTTTCTTTGGTACCAAATTCAGAAAAGAGATGTAAAGTTTATAAGGTTGAGGAACATAAAAGCTTAAGTTGTTTATCTAAGAAAATGTATTAAGGTCTAAAAAGATATTTTTAAGTTGGTAATACAAGTTAAGCTAGAAAGTGATGTAGGTACAAACTTTGGATTCACCAAGATAGGATAGATAATAGAATACTTTCTCCAAATTTGAATGTAATTCTTTTTTTTTTGTTTGTTTGTTTTGGTTTGGTTTGGTTTTTCAAGACAAGGTTTCTTAGTAGCTATGGGGCCAGTCCTAGAACTTGCTCTGTAGACCAGGCTGGCCTCAACTCACAGAGACCTACCTGCCCCTGCCTCTCGAGCGCTGGAATTAATGTGTGTGTCACCACTGCCTGGAGTGAATGTAATTTTTAACTGATAATTGTGCTTATTGTATATAATTTTACTGCATCAGAGTTAAAATCTTTCCTTTTTATTTAGACAAAAGGGGGAACATGTTGTGAGATATTTGATCACATCATGACACCCTAAGACTTGTTAATAAAGTTAACCTTGGATCAGAAGGTGAAGACATCAACTACTTGACAAGAATTAGTCATAGAGACAACAGAGGACCCAGGATACAGAAAGAAAAGCACAGGAAGGAGTAGGGAGGGACTTGGAGATTCGCGGGGTTTTTTGTTCTTCCATTTTTGGTCTGAGAAGTGTGGAGAGACAGTCAGTTGGCCACTCCTCTGCTATTTCTTTGATCTATCAGGTTTTCACCCTAATATCTGACTCCCAGACTTTGTTAGTAATAGAACAACTAAGGTAACACAGCAGATGGACTATTGAATACCCCCATATACCCATACATTGGATCTGTTTCACAGAGTTTAGCCTAGCAGCACTTGAGTTGTGTTGCTTGGCAGCCTTTGGTGACTTGGCCACTCAACCTGGCCTTGGGTTGTAGATGTAAAGGAAATGAAACAGAGAGATGCTCCTTTTCACAAGAATATCAGATCTGCATTCTTATTTACCCCTTTCTACTGCTGCCCTCTCCTTGATCTGTCAGTGCAATCATTTTAATGCCATTTAAGGAAACAAGTTTGTTTCTTTCCCCTCTGCGTTCGGATGCCTTAAATACTATCTTGATCTACTCTACACCTGTAATTCACCGAGTAACCCAAGTCGGGCTCAGATTTCTCTTCTGTTACCTCCTATTACTTAAGAACATTGCTACTTGTGAGCGCCTAGAAGAACCAGGCTGTGGTTCTTTAATCAGAGGGATGAGTGGAATGAGAAGCGTATACTTAAGGGGAAAATCAATTGGTGGACTGAAGATTATATTGACCCTTTCAAGTCATGGTGACGTCATCTGGTGTCCTAAATTAGTGGTTACCAAATCATCAGTGCTTATTAAAGACAAAGCTTCCTGGGTAACTCCCTTGGAGATTAAGGTTCAGTGGATCTGGCTGGTCTGGGTCCTGGGAACCTGTTTATTGAACTAGAAGAAAGTCTTGGGCCTCAGCAGGTTTGGAAAATTCTTTAGGAAGATATTGCTGAATAGGAGCTGAGAATACATTTTATTTGTTAACACATTGTTTTCTTATGAAAATGTATTGACTCAAAATTAAAGGAAATTTTAAAATGTAATCTTATATTTCTACCATTATATCAGTTTCACTTTTCTGTAATTCCTTATAACTCTATTCATATGTACATATAGACACAGAATGCACATTCAGATTCTTCTTGGATTTCTTCTTCTTCTTCTTCTTCTTCTTCTTCTTCTTCTTCTTCTTCTTCTTCTCCTCCTCCTCCTCCTCCTCCTCCTCCTCCTCCTCTTCTTCTTCTTCTTCTTCTTCTTCTTCTTCTTCTTCTTCCCTTGTACTTCTGAAGTGCTCGCCACAATGCTGGGGAACAGAATCCAACCCAAGCCCCTGCGAATGCAGGGCAAGCGCTCCACCAACCGAACTAGATCCCTAGGCTTCTACATTAAACATCAGAAATACTTTTCTTTTGAAGTCACATAAAATTGGTGACTTGGTCTATTCAGGTTGCTGTAACAAAAGCATTATAAAGTGAGTGGTTCACTAGAAGTGTGCTTCTGACAGTTCTGGAGGCTGGGGTGTAGAAGATCTGGCTCCCATGGGCCCCTTTAATAGGGTACTAATCCTGTCCATAGGGCTCCACCCTCATGAGGTAACTTATCAAGACCCTCACCTTTGTGTGTGTGTGTACATATTCATATATGTGCATGTGGAGTTCAGAAGTTTGGTGTCCATTGTCTTTCTTTTTCTTTTTTTCCCTTTGGTTTTTTTGAGACAGGGTTTCTCTGTAGCTTTAGAGCCTCTCCTGGAACTAGTTCTTGTAGACCAGGCTGGCATCGAACTCACAGAGATCTGTCTGCCTCTGCTTCTCGAGTTCTGGGATTAAAGGTGTGTGCCACCGCTGCCTGGCTCCACTGTCTTTCTTGATATCTGTCAACTTTATTTTTACTTATTAATTATTATTATTTTATGAATTTTTGTTTTGTTTTTGAGACAGATTCTCTCTACATATCCTTGGCTGTACTGGAACTCACTATGTAGACCAGGCTGGCCTTGAATTCACAGAGATCCTTCTGACATTGGGATTAAAGGTGTACACCACCATGTCTGGCCTTTATTTTTCAATTTTTGAAATTATGTATACAAATTATAATTATTTGTTTTGTTTGTGAATATGTGAGTGTACATAAATGCATATGTGCACATGTTTTCTCTCTCTCTCTCTCTTTCTCTCTCTCTCTCTCACACACACACACACACACACACACACACACACACGTTTGCTGCCATGGCATGGATATGGTGATCAAAGAACAACTTGCAAGAGTTGTTTCTTAGCCAGGTGATGGTGGAGCAACCTCTAAATCCAGCACTCAAAAGGCAGAGGTAGAAAGATTTCTAAGTTCAAGGCCAACCTGATCTACAGAATGGGTTCCAAGACCGCCAGGATTACCCAGAGTAACCCTATCTTGGAAAGCAAGACAAAAAAAAAAAAAAGAAGTTGGTTCCTTCCTTCCATCATGTGGGTCCCAGTGATTGAAGGCAGGTTTGCAGATTTGGCAGCAGGGCTTGAGACAGGGTCTCCCACTGAATTGAGAGCTTGCTAATTCAGTTAGACTGACTGGCCAGCAGGCTCTCGAGATCTTCTTGTCTCTGACTCCCTAGCACAGAATTACTGGTGTGTGCACCGCGGTACTGGGCTTCTTGATGGATGCTGGTGATCCAGATGCAGGTCCTCATGCTCACACAGTGAGCTCTTTACCAGCAGAGTCATTCCCCAGCCCCTTCCCACTTTTCAAAATTATCCTGTTGGTGATTAGGTTTTGACATATGAATTTAGGAGAACACAAATATTCAGACAACAATCAACCATTATAGCATTAAGCGTCTGTAATTAATCTATTTATCAATTATTGAACAGTTTTTGTTGATATTATAAATGATGTAATAGCTTTTATCGGTTACTTCTACATAACACTTTTTGTACTACTGTGGATAAATTTTTGCACAATTTTCAGAAACAATATTAATAAGTCAAGGAGTCTCAATATCTTAAATTTAGAATGGCTAATATTGGAACACAACATACTTCATCGCTGACAGAAACTGGGCAACTAGTTTCATTCTTAAAATGTTTGTAAACCTTCTGCAATATATTTCCTCCACATCTTTACATTTAAAAGTGTATTTTTTTGTTTGTGTAACAGCTATTTGGTGGCATGCAATTCCAATCAAAACACTGTGGGGTACAACAAAGAAAAGGTCCCTGCGGAGCTCAGATGGAGCAAGAGAGACAGTGGGTGATTGTTCAGAAGCAGAGGCAAGGCAATTTTAGATAGCAATGGAAGATTGCGTGATATGTGGAACGTAACTGAGATTGAGTGGCTTCGGAGGACAGTAATGAGAAAGCAAGGTTACACTGTGACCTGAATGACAAAGAAGGGGCCAAATGCAAGGTTATGTTAGAGTTCTTTAAAGAAGCAGAACCAAAATAATGTGTACCGATACATACATACATACATAGATTGCTAGGTATGCATATATATATATATGACAATTCACAATTGAGAACAATTTTATCACACTGAAGATTTGCACCTTTTTGTAGCTCATTTCCATTTTTAAATCCTCTTGCCACAGCAACCACTGATATCCATACTCATTCTATATTGTCCTAAAGCTTTTGTTTGCCTGAGATAGGTTTCTCTCTGTACCCCAGGTTGGCTTGGTACTTGCTATGTAACCCAGGCTGGCCTCAAATACACGTCAATCCCTCTCACGTAGTCTCCCAGGTGCTGGGGCTGTAGGTGTGAGACATTATGTCCGGCTGTCCTAGAATTTTACATAACTAGGGTTGTAAACACTAGGGAAACAGACAAATGAGATGTCACGCACTGTCTGGCCCAGGCTTCACTTCTTTTCAGTTGCTCAGGATCTTGTGTCTCCTAGGCAAGTGTCCTGCCACTAGCCACATCCTGGGCACTTGTTGGTTCATTTTAGACAGGTTCTCTCTGTGTAGTTCAGGCTAGGCTGGAACTCACTGTCTAACCCAGGCTGACCTTCACCTTGAGACTCTCTTGCCACTACCTAGTGACCGCTGATGTTGCATGCAGGTGCCACCAAGCCTTGCTCCCATTGTTCAGCTTTGAAGTCTTCATTCTTTCTAGATAATGATAGGACTCTCAAGTCCTGCCCTAAGAGACTGTGCCTGGTCCCATTGTTCCTACTTTCTTATGGTCTTCAGAGACAGCCTTTCTCTGCATTTTCTGCATCCTAGCAGGTCTTGTTGAGCATTACTTAAAAAAAAAAAATGTTACAGCAAAAGTACGCATTTTCCTTTTCACTAATATGAATTACACTGCAGCATTGCAATGTGAGTCCACACCGCTGTCACTCCTGAGGACGACTCGTCTATTCTAATGATCAAATGCTAATCAAAGACACTGGCCTGCTAAAGGATGTTCTGGAAAAACATAGGGTAGCATTCCCTCGTCCTGCCTCTCCTTAAATGCTTGCCTTTTATGGATACCAAATATTTAATGATCCCAAACCAAAGCAATTACTCACGTCTTTGTTTTCCGTCCCTTGGCTTCCTGACATTATTTTTAATAGCTCCTCCATAGCCATCTAACAGCTTCATTTCTAAAAGTTCACTGGGCTCCAGGAAATAATGACCATGTCAATAGGCCAGCCAACGACTTCAAATAGCTGCGTGGGGGCAGGAGCGTCCCCAGCTGGGCTGTTGAGGTTGGCCATGGAAGATTTGGATTTCACAGCAGAGATTTAACAATAATCATGTTGCAGCCATAGAAAGAGAAGATGTAAGTGTTGGAATCTAGTGGGCTTTAATAGTGAAATTGCAGCATGTAGTGAGCGTGCGTACACACACACGCGCACACACGCGCACACACACATGTGCACGCACACACATGCATTCACACACACACACACATGCATTCACACACAGGCTTACAGAGGAAGTTTAATCTGAAGGAAGCGGTTTATTTCTGTAGGAAACTACATCCTCTTTGCCTTCTCCCCCTTTTGTGTGGAGTGCCTGAGTTCATGAGCACGCGTGCCGGAGGTCAGTCAATGTCAGGTGTCTTCTGCAACTGCTTCCACTTCATCGTTTGATACAAGGTCTTTCGCTGAACCTGGACCCCATTTAGCTGGCCAGTGAGAACCAGAGATCCACCAGTGTCCGCCTCCCCAGCGCTGCGGTTATAGATGCACTCCACACCCTTGGCGCTATGGTTCGCTCCTTTGGTGCTATAGACCACACCCTTAGTGCTATGGAGCACACTCTTATTTTTATCACTATGGATTATTGTAGAAGAATTCTGATATTTTACATTGACTTTGTAAACAATGATATATAAATAAATAAAATTTTTAAAGGGGAGTTACTCATTTTAATAGGAACTTCGGGGCTGGCCTGTTTATTTTTTTTCTCTTTTGTTTTGTTTGTTTGTTTGCTTGTTTGTTTGAGACAGGGTTTCTCTATATAATTGCCCTGGCTGTCCTGAAACTCACTTTATGAACCAGGCTGGCCTTGAACTCACAAAGATCCTCCTCTGCCTCCTGAGTGCTGGGATTAAAGGCATGAGCTAGCACATCCTGTCTAATTAACAGGTAATTTACTATAATTTAACCTCTAATTGGAAGCAATCTATTGCAGTGTTTTAATGCATTTTCTCTGAATTCCAGCTAGTGACAAGCTCAAATCTTTCCTAACACCAGGGCAGCATAATGAGACCTTGTCTCAAAACAATAACAAAATTAAAGCAACAACAAAACCAAACCAAAGTTTCTTAATATCCTGATTGATTAAGGTATTTAATCTCGCACCTCAGTTTCCTTGTATGCAGTAACAAAAGTAACATTTTTTTTATTAAATTAGATGAAA
The DNA here is from genome assembly GCF_018167655.1 of Microtus oregoni. NCBI lineage: Eukaryota > Metazoa > Chordata > Mammalia > Rodentia > Cricetidae > Microtus > Microtus oregoni. The sequence continues at coordinate 6,340,435 of NW_024543221.1, forward strand.
AGCTTGAAGCATACAGGATGACTGGCACTCAGTTTGAAGTGAGCATTGTTAGGTGCTAGGAGTCACTGCCAAGCTCTGCCACGCTTTCTCGTGAGACAGGAAGCTCAGACTCTTTATCGTTTTGAAATAAAAAGTCTGGTCTTTACTCCGGCTCTGAAGAGATAGCTGCTACCTCCTTGGGATTTCCGAGTCACAGGAGTGACTGTGTTAGTCACTGTGAGTCCCCTCAACCACATCCGAGTTAGCCGAGGAGCTGGCTCATTTCAGGGCCACACAGTTTCAGAATCCAGGGTGCTATACTGGAAAGAAGAACCACGTGATTAACCAGGGATAGAGCTTTCAACTGACCTTCAGGAAAGAGATAAGGTTAGTGCGTGAAGTCCCTCAGTCACATGACCAGTGATCCAGCGAACCATGCAGTTATTATGGAAAGCTGGTGAGACCTCTAGACAGTGAAGTTCAGGTACACTGCTAGCTCCTGACCATATTGATGTGCCCGAAGACTGACACACCCTGACTCTGTAGAACGAGCCCAGCACGTAGCCAACTGAGAGAGGAGATGCTTGAGTTCAAGGCCAGCTTGAGTTTTGAAGTGAGGTTGAGGCCAACCTGGATACATAGCAAGACTCAGTCAAACAATAAAACAATGACAACGAAAACAACAGCAGACAATAAAACAAACAAATGAACAGAAAACAAATACACAGAAAGCAAAACAAAACTCACAATGACTCCGAAGAATCATGACATGTTAGAGACCAACACGGGGACAACAAAAGAGAGTAAGATTGTTAAAGGAGTCTACAGGAAATATTGATAGCTTTACTTTTTGGGAGAACAAAAGAATCACTTATTTGGGATTCATGTACACGTCAAAATGTTTGCATTTGTTTTTTTTCCTTTCCCCTGACTATGGAAAGTCAGCTGCCACAACATCCCCTTGGCTCTTTACACAACAGACAACCGACACAGAGGGAGGCGAAGTAATTTGTGTCAGGTCAGAGGTCAAACCAAGACTTGAAGTCTGTTGGACTCTTCTGGTGCCCTCTGATGCCCCATCCTCCACTCATTAGCCTGGCAGCTCCTGGACACCGGCCTTGGAAACGTCGTCACTGGGGGTTGGCACTACACACTGGTTGCTCTCCAAACATGTACAGCATGGATAAATGACCCTCGGGTCTGTTTCTACCAGACAGGTTGGTGGACGGCTGCTTGTTAGCATCAGAGCTTAAGAACACTCGTTCTGGAGATAACTTTGGGCAAGACCCAAATATTGAAAACCTAAATTGAGATTGCCATTAGAATCCAGAAAGACATGCTTCAAGCATTATGAATGTTAAAACAGAGTTTCCTTCCTATTTACATTTAAATAGTTCCAAGACCTAAACTGTCACTGAAACTTGAACTTTGGAGTGGCAGTGGCAGTGAAGAGTTGTGGTCATTCAAGAATAGGGCTTCTAGCTGGTCCCCATTGTGCTGACCCAGGAAGAATAGCTTCATCCTCCCAAACTTCCATTTCCTAGATATAACAATCATAAAATAAAACCTCTGGTGTACTGCTCTCCCCGGAGAGTCAAGGTGATAAACACCAGAACTGTCTTTAATGTGAAAGAAATTCTTGGTTAGGTTAGGCTAAGAAACCATCGAATGAAAAATGTTCTTAAAAGTTCTATCTAGAGTCAGTTGTTGGTCAGTAGCTCACATTAGTTGGGTTATTTCAAGGCTGTATTCTGAACTCTTGCAGCAAACTGTTCTGGTTTCAATGCTTGACACACCCTTATGTCACAGCCCTGGGTCTGACAATATCACCTTCATCTTCATAGCTTGAAAAAAAACCCACAACTTCCTCCAAGTATTTACATAACACACGGTGTTCTTTCATTGGCAAAGCATCGGTCTCAACACGCATATTTTGAATGTTATTCTTTTGGCACAGTGAACTACTGAATGCCACTTTTGTGTTTTCCTTTGTGGGTTATTTCTATTTCTTCTTCCTTCCTCTTCCTCCTTCTTCCTTCTCCTTTTCCTCCTTCACTCTTCCTCCCTCTTACACCATCTCCTCTCTCCTTTTTTTTCTTTGTACAAATCCCTTTCTGTTTTGAAGGATAGAGAACACCACACAGATCTGTGGTGATATGTTGTGGGCTAACAAATAAAGCTTGCATGAAGATCAGAGTGCAGAGTTCAGCCACTAGTTAGCCACAGAGACCGGGCGGTGGTGGCACACACCTTAAATCCCAGCACTTGGGAGACAGAGGCAGAGGGATCTCTGTGAGTTCAAGGCCACCCTGGGCTATATAAGATTGATACAGTCTAAAAGAGAAACAGAGCCAAGCAGTGGTAGCTCACACCTTTAATCCCAGTACTTTGGAGTCACATACCTTTAATCCCAGCACTAGGGTGATAGAGACAGGAAGGGATATGGCTGGGCAGAGAGAGAAATACAAGGTAGTATGAGACAGGAGGCATTGCAATCAATCCGAGGATTCCTAGGGACAGGATCGTCCCTTTGGTCTGAAGATTTGGTAATTTTTAGAGATAGGAACTAGTGACTGGCTTTCCTGCTTCTCTGCTTTCAGCATTTATCCCTATGTCAGACTCGGGGTTTTTATTATTAAAACCAATCAGAATTCATGCTACACAAATCATTCAGTTTATCCCTGAAGATGTAATAGTAGCGATCTTCCTAAGTATTTCTTGGAAAAAGACAACTCCCAGATGAACAGAAATAACTATAGTACCAGGGTGAACATTCAGGGATGTAAGTCACAAGTGGTGGTTTCACAAGTCACAGGAGATTCAGTTCTAGGCCCAGGAAATTATACTCCTTTAATATGTCCAGGGATTCCCCAAATGTTGCAGAATTAAAATTTCTTGGGATTAGGGTTTTGGTTGCCCTTTGACTCATTTATTTTCTGTTCTGTGCCAAAATCTATCACTGACCCGCTGGGTACTACCTAAACTGTATAAAGGTGACAAGCCGGAGCCTATGTCATATGAGGTGACGGACTGCTCAGAGGGAAGTTCATTGGAGTTTTATGTCACCCAACAGAGTACTGCTTTTGACGTCCTATCTTATATCTCTCTCCCTGAAGAACTACAGCGTGAAGTAGGGGGCAGAACAGGCTTCGGAGAGTGGGAACAGGTGAGATGTTGTGCTGGTGTTTACACATGGCTGAAGTTGAGTAAATCTTTGTTGAATGACTGAATTAAAAGATCTTAACGGGTAAGCGTTGGCCACAATGAGAAGCCGAGGTAGTTGGTCTGTTCTCATTTGCTATCTACAACCTTGCCTTTCTGTTTGTCTGTCCTTACTTCTTCTGTGACTTAGTTAAGAGGAAAGGAGAAATTTGCTTTGAGGGACCCTCACTTGTGGTTTACTTTATCCCAGAGCAAAGTGTTTGCCAAGACAGGGAAGAGAGGGGAACAAAATAATAAAATAAGGATAATGTTCTTAGTTGGTCATGATGGCGAGTGTGGGCAATCCCAACACTTGGAAGGTGGAGACAGGAGGATCAGGAACTCGAGGTCATTCTCAGCTGCATAGTTTGAGGTTCCTTACTTAAAAAAAATCATCAGGGCTGGGAAGATAGCTCAGTTTGTAGATCTGCTTTACAACATGGAGGGCTCACTGACCAGCCAGCCAGCCTACTTGACAAATTCCAGGCCAACAAGAGACCCTGCTTTAAGGAAAATAAATAAATAAGGGTGTTACCTAAAGAATGTCACCCAACATTATCCTCTGGCCTCCTTACATGAGTACATGTGTGTTAATATGCATCCCCCAAACCTGCATCTATGGGCACATACTTGTACACACGGACACACAAGAGAACACTTTAATTCAGGGAGGATTTTTCTGTGTGACAATGACTTGGTGTCTATGAGGAGAGCTTGATATGAAATGCCCATGACCTAGCATGCATTGTTCCCTTAGAATCTCTCCAGGAGATTCTAGACACAGGTAAGTCCTTGGAGTATCTGCTGGATAAGGACAGATCAGTCCTCTGGTGTCACAGCTACTTGCTCCTGCTGCCTTTACAACAACCTCAAGCAGATCTGTTTCTGGTCCCTCCAGATTCACTAACTTGGATACAAATCCAATTTCCACAACATGAATAGAATCTAGGGCACCAAATTCTTCCGAAGATGAAGTGGTTAGTGCACAAGAAGTACTTGGAATCTGGCCATGAGGGTTATATAAACATCTGATACCATCATATTTTATTTTGACTAATTGACTGTAGCAACCCCAGGATTCTTCTGCTGGAGGCGGAAAGGAAGACCATGCTGGTTTTTAATTCTCAGATCCTAAAGCTGGAAGGATAAGAAACAGTGGAGAGAGTAAGACCTACTCAGAGAACAGAATGGACAGAGCGAGAGAGGGTAGTTCTTCCTCATCTTAGCATGGTGACTTTAACTCCACTCCAGAGTACAGATGGGTTAGTTGATGAGTTCCCGCAGGTGAGCTGCTGTGAGGTGGAGAGCTGGCATCGTGATTAGTCAGCTCACAGCTAATAGATTAAAACAGACACTGCCCTGGCTTTTATAGAGCTACTGTCCACGGGGAGAGCTCTGGAAACTGGAGTTAAGCTGTTGCATACTCTGACAGAGCTACAGCTCTGGGTAGGGGAATTCTTTAGATCAAGAGGTCAGAGAATGTGATATAGAGCTACATAGGATGCATAGGAACTAGGCAGGTTATGCCGCAAGCGTGGAGAGGAACAAAGGTGAAACTGAGGAAGGGCACGATCTTTGTGTGATGAAGTAATGTAGGGAAAAGATGGTAGATTATTCAAGAGTTCTTCTCTCTTTCTGATCTCTTGGTCTCCCACAGAGGTCATGAGAAGCCATGAAAACACTTGGTCTGGGGGACAGCAGGCCTGGATTGCTATTTTAGAAAGGGCGTTCTGCATAGAGAAGTGTTGTTTTATCTTTGGCACAGCAGCTGCCTCTTAATCTACTGTAATTTCAGCCAGCAATTGTGACTCTGTTTCTCTGGCAGTGGCCTAGTCTCTCAGGCCACAGCCTGGCAGGAATTCTGTTCTTGTAGGCCCCAGCCTCGTTGCTGCCATTGTATGCAGCTTTAAATAAATCTCTATCATTCTATTTATAAATAAATAAACTCGAGACTCAAAGGCTGGGGTGAAAACCTGCTAGCTCAGAGAGGTTGAGTCTCACCTAGCTAACTGTCTCTCCTTGTTGCTATCTCCCAAAGAGTCCATCCTTCTGCTCTGCCTAACAACAACAATAAAAAATGTGCCACTCGAAACCCCTCCCTACTACTTCCTGTGCATCTCTCTATCTCTTCCAGATGCCCTCCAAGGTTCTCTGATTACTTTCTGTCAATTAGTTGCTAACTCAGCCTCCCGACCCAAGTTCAATTTTATTTAATTAATGCAAATGCAAACTTGGGGTTCACAGTGTGATCAAATATCCTCCAACAGAGTGAACTGAAATTGCACAAGTCTAGAAGCAGGGAACATTTCTAGCTATGCAGGACATTGATGTTGCTGGCCTCAGCTAAGGAAAACAAGATGGAGTTAGAGCAAAGTGCATAAAATTGAGAAATATACAGAAGATGAACTTAGCAGTCAGTAGTGACTGGTCCTGCCTCCTCTTTACCATAAATCTAGTTACGTATTTAAACATGGGTCTTCTCTCCAGGCTTCATTTCTGGCCTCTTTCAGTCTTGAAGTATTGAACGAGTTTGCTTCCCTCTTCATTTGCCATTCTAGGCCTTTCTTTCCAGCTGTTTTTCCGTGTTGGTATTTTTAATCAATTGTTTTTAATTATATGACTTTCTTGGCTCCTTCATTCACTTATTCATTCTTGTTTCAAAATATTTTTTTTTTTTTTTGGTGAGGCATGGTGGCTGTTGTCTACAATTCCAGCACTTAAGAGGCTGAGGCAGGAGGATAGCCACAATTTGAAGTCTAGCCTGGCCTTCAGAGTGAGACCTTATATCAAACAAACAAACAAACAACCCAAAACTTAGTTTAAAAACTTTATTGTAGCTATTGTGCAGGTGCAGTCAAGTAATCTACACAGCTCGCTACCAGACATGCTTCTCCAGCCAGAGAAGGTTTGTAAATCTTTATTTTTCTTTGGTGGCTATCTCCTCCCTCTCAGGCCTTAATCACACTAAGATTTGTTCTCCCACTTGAACTACTCCCAGCCCAGCCTTCCTTTTCCTAAATACCATGGATATACTGTTATTCCTTAGTATTTCTATTTTGAACATAATTAACTTTCTACCATGAAAGAGAAACTTTAAACTCAGTTTCACCACTGCCCCTTGTCAACATTACCATCTACATATGTATGTCCCATCATTCACGTCCCAGCACGAAGCTGGACCAATCCCGGCCCACTCTGGCTGAGGCCAAGATTTCATGGAACCCTGTAAATGACAGTTTCAGACAAGCCACGTGGCACACTGTGATCACTTACCCCTTCTTACACAACATTTTATTTTCTCTGAGGTTAATAATTGCCGTGTTCTTCTTCCCTTAATGTCTTCTAAAGTGTAATTAATTTAACCACAAACTCCCCATGGTTGTCTCAATCCTCTCCCTGCTGGCTCAGACTTAGCATTAATCTCTCACCTTCTTCTTCTTAGAGAAATCTTTCCTCTGCTCTCCCCCTTGCTCTGCCCTGTCTTGGCTGCTGTCTGAGCCTCCTGGATGGCTCTCTTCCCAGGACACTTCCTCAGCATGATCCTAGCAAAAACTCTGTGCCTGTGTCTTGAGTTGAGTCTTATTTCTTCCGTCTTCTTCTGTTGCCTTCTCATTTTGCTGACAAATGTTCTGCACTAGCTTTCTGAGAAACGAGGGTCAGCGTATAAGTTCAGACAATTCATGTGTGAAAACAAAAAGCATCTTCATTCTGGCTTTATATCTAAGATCATTTTAAAATTTTGTTTTCATTTGCATGTATGTATGTGTGCCTGCATGATTTTCTGTGCACTACATGTGTGCAGGGGCTCACAGAGCACAGAGGGTGTCGGATTCTCTGGAACCGAGTTATGGGCAGTTGTGAGGGGCCAGTGTGGGTGCTGGAAATCAAACTTGGGTCTTCTGCAAGAACAATAATAAGCACTCTTAGCCACTAAGCCCTCTGGCTTTATATTAAGTTGATGTACAAGATAGGATTTTGAGCCACAGATAATTTTCTCTCAGATTTCAGAAAGCCGAGCTCTGCTCTCCCAGTTCCCAAAGCATTCTCTTTGGACTCTTTGTCACCTACTCTCTATTCTGAAAGCTTTTACCATCTTCCCTTTATCTCTGGTGTCCTGAGTAGATGTGGGTTCTGTGTGTGTGTGTCTGTCTGTTTTTTCTTTTTAAATGGAAATAGTTATTTTAATTAATTTCTGATTTACTCTACAGCATAGGTCCATATGCAGAGATGATTGTGTCCAATGTGACCTAATGCATCATCTTCCTTCTTACCGCTACCGAATGTTACCCTCTGTCTTCCCATTGGTGTTGGATAACCATGGTGTGCTCCTCCTTGCAGAAGACTATTTATCCTGCTTGCTCAGCATTCCTTAGCTGCCTCTGGTTATCTGTGTTGGGTTGAGGCGTTCTGATCCTTCCCCTGTGCTCTTTGGACATGCATGCCTATGATGGTCCTTGTCCAGCTGGTATTTAGGCAGCCATGTTGGTGAGACTATATGGGTATAGAATGTGGTCCTTTTAAAAAGTTACTGTTCTGGGCGTTGTGTGGACCCTTTCCATTTGATAACTGAAAACTTTCTGTTCTGAGAAATTTCCTGGGATTATTATTTCTCTGATTTGCCTTGTTTCTTGCTCTGTTAACTTTCAAAACCTTTTCCTTATAGCTTTTTCTTGTTAAATGTTAGGTATTCCTGAACACATAGACACACAGACACACAGACAGACAGACAGACAGACAGACACACACACACACACACACACACACACACACACACACACACACATATATATATATATATATATATATATATATCCTGTAAGCTGAAATAAACCCTTCCCTTCCTGAGTTGTTTTTGGCCATGTTGTTTATTCCAACAACAGAAAACAAACAAGAACCTTCTGCTTTTTTGGAACTATTTCTTGTTCCTTCTTCCTTGAAGGTCATTATTACATTCTCTTTGCCTTGAACTCTTCTTATAGGGTTTTCAACACTAACAAGATGAAATCCAACACGGGTAAAGTACTAAGTAATGGTTTCTACATTCAGAAAGAAACCAGCAATTAAAGGGCATAGGATTCAAGAATGACTGCTTAATCTCTGTATAGGGGAAAGAAGCATCACATAGGGGGAAGAAGATCAAAATAACTCAATGACCGCCCTTCAAATGGCAAGAACACATGTGGGCTACATTAATAAGAGCCTGACACTCAGAACAGGGGAGAAGTGTGCTTGGAAATGGTTCCTCTATTCTTGGTGTTTGTCAGTGAACTCTGTGGTCTCCTCTACCCTACCCTTTGACAAGGACAACGACAGCTTATGCCAGAAAGGAAGAAGAGGTGGAGAACTTCAGATGAGGAATGGGAAAGCCAGTGACGACGCAACGTTTGAACCTGGAACTCAGGAGGGAACTGCAAAATGTCACCTGGCTTGAAGGGGTGCGTTTGGGTGATGTCATGTGAAAGGCTAGAATTTGTGTGGAGCCAAAAGGAGGGCATCTGCTTAAAACATAGAAGCCTTTGCCCTACTAAGAACTCCCTGGAAAGGGTGCGGGTAGGTAACCAGGAAGCCTCTCTGTCCCTGGAAGATTAGTGGTTGAACTGAGTAACATCTGAGGTATTTTCTGGCCCTGAGTATGATCTAGAAGCACCTCCCCCTGTTTTAGAAAGAATTTGGAGGCCATCTGATCAGTGCCTGGGCAAGTTCTCCAGCCAAGCCTTCTGTTCCCATTGGAACATTCCTTCTGGAACATTCCATCTAACTTTTTTTCTCCAAACTACCTTTGTTATTTCAGACAGCCTAACACATTTGGACACCTAAAACAAGAGCGCAACCACGGAGACACCTGCGCGATTGTTCACCCTGGGCATTTGTGTTTGTAAATGGCAGTTTTCTAGAATCTGTGCACTTCTTGTAGCTTCCTAGCACTCAGGTCTTAAAGGAACTCTAAGTTTAATGCCTTGTTGGCATTGTTGGCACAGCAAGAGGTAACTGCATAATCCTGCCTTGGGAGGAAACACACATTTTTAAGGAATATGCTTTGCTTGTATGTCCTGAGACTGAAAAGTCTGTCCCCTTTTAGTCTGAATACTGCCTGTGATTTCTGAAGCTTGTATATGTAATAAGGAAAATGAAGTTTGTCTACATAATAAGGAAACGTATGCCTTCATGTGAGCAGTTGCATGCTCATTGAACCTTGGCTAGTCTCTCCTTGTTAATCATGAACGCTGGGGTTTGGCTATTTCAGACTAACGGTGCCTCCACTGTCCTCACATGGTAAGGACTGACCGGGTCCAGGAGCCCAAACGTGAGAAGGGAGAACTGAGGCGAAGGCAAGCTGTGGGCATGCAAAACAAAGGTTAAGGCATGCGCTGTGGCTAGAGATCAAAACTGGGTTAGCTACTGCAGAGAGAAACCACAAGGGAAGGAGCAGACAAAAAGTTCTGATCCAAGAGGCCAGCACTGGGCGAGGCAGACATCCAGTAGCAGGTGAACATGAGCCTCCCGGAAGCCATTTTTCTCTGTGGTTATCTGCTCAGGGAAGAGGTCAGATTCTAGGTGGGGTCTGCTGACTCAATCAGAAAATAGGTCAGAGAGAATGCTGGGCTTCCTCTTAATTAATGAGGAAGATGCTGTACGGCGACCTCATAATTCATAATTCTCCCACCCCAAACACCAGCTAACTCGTTCCCCTACACCCCAGCTAGGGAAGGCAGTCGTAGGGCACAGGAAGAGGGAAGTCATGACGATAGATAGATTCTCATGCTTCAGTTTTTGGTCTTGATAGGCAAAATTTGAAAGAGTCTGTTCTGTTGGACCATCAGAAATAAGCCGCACCCCTTCAGGGCCAGGTCCAACTTCACCAGCTCCGGCGAGCAGGTAAACGCAGTGGACCAACATCTTTTGGTTGGTCACGGGTCAGGAGGTTATAGCTTTTCTCTGCATGACTAAAGGCCCATTTCTTCCTCGGCAGGATGAATGACTACAGATGAAACACTCTAGGCCGTGGCCAGGCCTCTGAATCATCTGGCTTGAAATGACAGGCTATTAGAGCAGGCCCCACGGTGATGAAAGGGGGCCAGAGAGGAAGCGCAGGCCACTGTCTCTGTGGAGCTTTTCATTTTCTCCTCTTAGACTCGGCTTATTTTTAGGCAGTGTAATTATTCCTCTTGACCAAATCAAGTGGCTTCTTTTCTTACAATTGCTTTTGGCAGGACTTGAGTAGAATGACCGTGTCCCCAGAGCCTTCCTGGATGTCTCCGAAATGAGAAAGAAGGAAATACGTAAGGCACTATTTCAAAAGCATGGCTGCAAAACCTTTGAGAGGGTATTTAGTTAACTTTTCTGAGTCACAGCCTCTCCTGAACTATTTCAGAAATTGACGTTAAAAAATCTCTCTCTCAGCCGGGCGATGGTGGCGCACGCCTTTAATCCCAGTACTCGGGAGGCAGAGGCAGGCGGATCTCTGTGAGTTCGAGACCAGCCTGGTCTACAGAGCTAGTTCCAGGACAGGCTCCAAAACCACAGAGAAACCCTGTCTCGAAAACCAAAAAAAAAAAAAACAAAACAAAAAAAACCCTCTCTCTCTCTCTCTCTCTCTCTCTCTCTCTCTCTGTATGCGTGTTTCTCTTTCTTGCTGTTTCTTGTTCTCTCTCACAACCCAGGACTTTGTGTATCTTAGAAAAATGTTCTACTGAATTGCACCTCTAACCCCTGAACTGCTTTTTCTAGAAGATTCCCACAGAAGAAATCCTAACCAAGCCAGCCCCATAGGCAAGCACTTCAGACTCAGGCTTCTGGTGAACTCATCCTACTTTCTTCTAGGAAAGGTTAAAAAAAAACATAACCACCAATAACCCCAAGAGCCCTTGCAGTGTTACATTTTCCACAGGAGAAGGCACCAATCACACCTTCTGTTGGCCTCATCTTAATATTGGTATGACACCATTTGGAAGTGGGTTACCACTGTGCTGTTCAGACTGGCCTCAAATCCTGGCTCGTGCAATCCTTCTGACTCCACAGTTGGGCTTACAGGTATGCACCTGTGTACCAGCTCACCCTACAGTTTTAAAGCCAGTGCTAGGGGATTTGGACAACTGTGCTTAGCAATTACAGAGGAAGTGGAATTTGAGAGACCTCTCGTGCCATTAGGCCATTCTGGTTTTCAGACAAGGTTGATGCTTCCTTTCTGGGGAAAGATGGATCTAGGCTGTGGTATCTGCAGGTGGAGAAGAGTTCCCGGACAGCCTTTCTTTTAATCCACAAGCTTAGAGTCCACGGTGTGAAGCTGGGGGTGATCTGGGCTTGATTTAGGCAACTGCAGAGAGTTTCCCATGAGACAGGTTTAAAACTGGATTCGAAAGACATTAGACAAAACCAAGCAAAAACCCTCCTAAAAATGATTGCATCTCTCTTTGATTCTCACTTCAAGAGGACGTAACAACAATGTCAAAATGGGTCCATGCTATGTGTACCTGCGTGAATTATAGCCAACATTTTCCCAAGAACAAGGCCAATAAAGAAGTTTTGTGTAAGCTGGTAGAGCACTTGTCTAGTTCTGGGTTTGATAGAGGTGGGTGTGGGAAGAGAACAGAAGGATGGATAGATGGATGAACATATAGTAGGTTTTCTAGCCATCAAAGACATTTTCAAACTAGCATCTCTGGTGCGTCCCAGACTGACATTAACTGTGTGTCTCATGCAGTTCACAACAAGGTGAGCAGGAATTGATCTCATGGAGCCAGAAATGCCCAAACATACTTACCTCAGTTTAGACCTGCTGTTGCTGCTCCTTGACCTCACCAAAACTCTATGAGGAACCTAAGCCTCTAGTGCGGAAGAAAACCTGTCTTCTGGCATGGGGTATTGGAGCTGTAATGGAATTATCCTTCATCAGCTGCCTGTATGCAGGGAGGGGGTTTTATCAATTTGTGTAGTATGCAACTTCCTTGCTGTTTTCTTTCCCAGTGTTTCAGTAGACTGCCAGGGAGGTGCAGTGTGGGGGCTTCCTGGGTATCGATGGCACTCACTGGTACCCTTCATAGATGTCTTTTAATTTCAGACTGCTGAGGCCATTACAACCTCCTTTCCTTCCTTCCTTCTCTGTTTCGGTTTTCAAACAGGGTCTCACCCTGAAGCGTGGGGCCTGGAACTCACTGTGTAACCCAGGCTGGACTCAAACTTGCTGCAGTCCTCCGGCCTCAGCCCCCCAGGTACTGGGATTACAGGCTTGAGGCGCCACACCTGGAAGACTCTTTTGATGTCTTCCTCAGTGGACCTTTGTTTAACCATGCTCACTTTGCCCCTTATGAGTCAAGATTTACTAATCGTTTTGTCTTAGTTTATGTCTGCCCAGAACATTACTGGCCCTACAAACCTCTTGATATTTGTTATGGGCATCATAAATGACTACTCAGAATAGAAGCCAGACTTTGCGGGCGGTGGCCTCAGAGGTGTCATAAACACAGGGCGGCTGTACCCCTGCCAACCATCTTAGTGACTTGATCCAGCATCTGCTGGGCACTTGGAATAAAGATGTCAGCCTTCTCTGCTTGTCACCCAAAGCTGTATTAAAGCAGAATTCACAGCTCCTTTCTTTAACCTTCTTTCCCTTGAATTTCTTCATAGCTCTCGAGTTTGAAATCTCTGGTCCCTTCCCCCGTTAAAGCCTTAAGGTCCTATAAGTAGAATACTTGTAAAAACTGAACTAAACGGCAAACAAACCTGATTTTTTTCCTTCCCTAACCCCCTCTCTCTCTCCCTCCCTTCCTCCCTTATTCTCCCTTCTCAATTTCTTTCTGTTTTTTCTCTGAGATAAGTTTTTTTTTTTTTTTGGTTTTTCGAGACAGGATTTCTCTGTGGTTTTGGAGCCTGTCCTGGAACTAGCTCTTGTAGACCAGGCTGGTCTCGAACTCACAGAGATCCGCCTGCCTCTGCCTCCCGAGTGCTGGGATTAAAGGCGTGCGCCACCACCGCCCGGCTGAGATAAGGTTTTAATCTATCCCTTGCCACCCTGGTACTTGCTATGCAGCCCCAGGTAGTTTCACGCTAATGGCGATTCTGCCTGAGCTTCCTGAGTTCTGGGAATTACAGGTTTAAGACATCACAAGAAGCTTATATCTATCTTCCACAACAACAAAAATAACAACAAATAAGGACAGTAAGATGACTCAGTGGGTCAAAGCCTCTGTCACACAAGCCTGACAACCCGAGTCGATCCCTGAGACTGTAGGTGTAGCCCGAATCCTGAAAGCTCTCTGCTGGTTTCCACACACACAATAATAAAAGTAAAATAAACTAAAACTTAAACCAAGATTTGGTTGGATGTGGTTCAGACCTATGAAAACTGAGGCAGGAGAATTGCTGTGAGTTCTAAGCTATGCGGTGAGTTACAGGCTAGTATGGCAGTGTGCGCTACAAAATGACACTCTTGTCTCACACACACACAAAAAGATTTAACTTCCTATTTCTCACAACTGAGAAACATTTATGAGCTTCCTATACAGCCATGTAACAGCTCAGGAACAAGGAACGTAGCTCTCACAGTCCATAAATTAACTACGAATGTCAATGGATTTGTCTCCTGAATCAGATACCTGATCCACTAGGTTAGACAGAAACAGAAAGTCCTTAGATAACATCAGTGCCCAGGAAAACCTCCATCTTCTGGTCATGTCCCACTCTGCCATGATTGATTTATCCAGGGAGTCAGGACGCATCCAGGGAGTCAGGATGCTGGATCCACCCTCTTTCTCTTCTTGCTTTCAACCCTGCCTTTGTTTCCCTAGTCCTCTACAGAGAGGAAGGCAAGGGCTGACACATGGGAAGTTGTCTTCTGCCCTCCACACATGTCGTGGCACACACCCACTGCACATGGATTTCCTATGAAGCTAAGCTAACTAAGCTATGTGTTTTTTTCTTACTCACAGAAAGACTATATAGAAGATAGATGTGGAAAATCCAATTTCATTTTTGTTTTGAGACAGGGTCTTGTTGTTTAGCCTAGGCTGGTCTAGAACTCTTGACTCCTCGGCTTCCCAAGTGCTGGGATTACACCACCATATCTGGATCACGATGTGTACCTGGACGTGACGTTTCCTTTCTGGAACATTGCATCCTGGTATGTACTTCCTGATGAGACTTGCTGTCAGTTTGTCCCACTTCTGGGGATGTTACAGTTTTCTGATGCTTTATCACTGACAAGTGAAGGAAGAAATGCAGGAACAGAGTGTCAGGATCTGATTAGGTGGAAGGATTTCTTAGACACATGTCCTGCGTTCTTCTGAAGATGTTTTCGAGGGGGTGGAGTGGGAGTGTCACTGCTTCTAACCCATCCTTTTATTATACCTTCTGCATGTCAGCTAGTCTAGACAAAGTGAGACTGTGTAGCCCTGCAGCAAATGCGTCTAGTATAGAGGGTTTACAGAGGTTCCTAACTCAGTCCAAACGGATCAGCTTGGAAAAACAGACCAGGGACCCAAGGGCTCCCCATCACTGAGTCTGCAGGTGTTGCCGAGCACAGAGATGGGGAGGGTGCATTCCAGTTTGGGATTTCCCAAAGATGTAGAGACACCCAAAGATTGGAGCTTTCTGGAAACCATGCTCCAGCTGGCATCCTGCAGTCTAGCTGGACGAATTGTTGCTTTCAATGCTACTTTACACAAGGTTTAAATGGGTGGGAAAAGACGAAAATGATATCCTTGAACTTCTGCTTCAATCTACTTGTTTTCACGACAGATTGGTGAAGAATGGTCCACCCAGTCAGCAGAGGGAAATCAAGATCGAACCAAAGGATCAAGAGGTGTTGTCACCCAGAAATTCTTCCTCAGAGAGACTTCCCTGCCCTCTGTCTAATGTCTTGGTCTTGTTAACGACACCCTGGGACCTGCCACATGGGAGTCAGACATGTCTCTCCTTGGAAAGTGCTAATTATAATTCTGTGAAAACACAGATCCAAATTTAAATGCTGCTCTTAATCATCTGGACTATTCTGAAGGCTGATCAAGAAGAGTGAATGAGGAATGGCGTTCTGGAATGAACTAACTTCTCGTGGAATGTCGGAGAAACGTGTGTTTGCCTTTGTGTGTTGAGCAGTTCTTCCCCACGGCATTTCTGCAGAGAAATGGCAGATGGCATGGGAGCAAAGCGATGCTTTTCACGAACTACCAAGTCTCCTTGGTGTGTAATGTGTGTGTGTGTGTGTGTGTGTGTGTGTGTGTGTAGGTGTGCATGTCCATACATGCAATTGTGGAGGCCAGACACCAATGAGTACCTTCCTCTATCACTATCTACTATATTTTCTGTTCTCATGGACAGGAGTTCACCGATTGGCTAGACTGACTGATTGACTGGACAAAGCGCCCTTAAGGATCGTCCTGTCTCTGCCTCCTGGGGCTGGGATTACAGGCACACACCACCACAGCCAGCTTTTATGTGGGTGCTTGGGTTCCCAACTCAGGACCTCGTGCTCGTAAAGCCAGCGCTGTACACACAGAATGCTCTCCTCAGCCCTCTGAGTGCTTACGTCTGATCATTTGTCCACGTAGAGAAGTGATGTATTCTGCACTTAGCATTTTCAGGGAGATGAATTGTGTTGATGGAGAGCGACAGCATGACTGAGGACCCTGGCTACCACGATGAGGAAGGAACAGGATCTGGAGGAGATCTTAATGGCCAACCTGGAGCCGCTTGCGATGCTTTCGTGTGCAAGTGAAGCCGGCTGGGCCAAAGCGCCTGTTTAGTTCTCCATACACTCGCCCTCAGAATCGCCCGAACTGTCATTTTCTCTCTCAGCCACCAGATGGCTTTAACTCTTTAACTCTTGCACCTGGGGACAGGTCCAGTGGGGCTGTGGATGGTCTGTCATGGGGACCTCAGGTGGTGCATCAAGAATCAATCCTACCTTAAGCATCCTTTGCTCTGCCAGGAATGACCCATTTCGAAGCCCATCTGGTCCCCTCGCTCTGCTGTCATGCCTGCCAGATGGACAGAGTTTCCTCTGGGAATTTAAACAACCGTTTGCGCGAAACCTAATGAGTGCTGTGTTATAAACTCTGTTGCTCCAGGTTCATTTCTGCCTTTGATGAGCTCATGAAACCGCGACAAGTACTTCTCTACTACTTAATGGTCTGGTTGGAACAGCACGCTGTGGCTTGTGTTAGGACTACTATTGTCTGTATGGCGTAATTTTAGAAAAATAATGTTTCAATATGCTTTGTGTTTTGCTGTGACTATAAAGAGCGCTGATAGGAACATGGGAATTTTGTAGATCAGTGTAAAATTAGCGGGCCCAAGAATGACTTCATAATTTGTGCTGTGCATTCCTGCTATAAAAATGGTTTTTGGTCACCACTTTTCCCAAAGCCTCTAAACCCTGGCTAAATAGTAAGTTGTTAGGGGCTAGCTGACAGGCTGGCTGAACTGGTAGAGACTCAGCTCACCAATCCTGATGACCCATGCACAGTCCCCAGGATCCACGTGTTGGAGGGGAGAATTCACTCCTGCAGGATCTTCCCACCCCTGGGACAGGGCACGTGCATATTCCCTCAAATGTAATGAAAGAAGTGGTTGGTGTGGGCATCTACCTGTCTCATAAAGGGCTTCCCCTGCCATTGCTTCTTTTCATTTTAAATTGATTTATTTTGGGACTAGCACACAGAATAGTGAGTATCATGATGAGATTTTTCTTACCCGTGTAGACTTATATTTTGCTGATATTCATTCTATCATCCTCTCTTATTCCCTCTCTTCTGCTTATTTCTTCCTGTGAAATGATTCAGTGTGTGAACTTGTTCCTCCTGAAAGGGTATATTGCATTTTCAGATTATGTTTTAATGTATTTTTGCAGAAACACAAACCCACAAAGAGGTGAAGCCTAGTGGGAGATCTTGGTTATCGAGGAGGGATATCTTCAAAGAGGACTGTGAACCCACAGCCTTTCTCTTCCTCTTGTTCCCAATTCCAACTCTGAGGTAAGTAGCTTTCTCTGTCTCCCACATTGTTCCCCGCCATGATGTATGGCCCAAAAGCAGCATGGCCAATCATGGAAACCTACAGAACTATGAGCCAAATCAACCCCTCTCTCTTTTAGTTGGTTATCTAGGTATTTACTGCCCTAACGGAGAGCCAGCTAAGACCACTTTCCTGTGAAAATTTGAGCATGCAGTTTTAGTAGTTTTTATTACATTGCTAAGTTGTGTTTTCCATCCTTATTTAATTTCAAAAATTTTATTTAAAAATTTAAGTTGTATTGTTCTTCTGAAGACACTATTTTAAAAGTAAATATTTATTTTCAAGTAGGTAGTAAAGTCTAAAAGAGTAAAAAAGGAAGTCCACATCCCACTTTAGTCTCCCAGTTTCCTTTCTCTAAGGCAACCACAGAGTAACCAGCCACATCCTGAGTGGATTTGAGCTCCACTCTAAAGCAAGAATTCACATCTGGGACCAGAAACCTTGTCAACAGCCTGTGGTCAGGAAGGCCACCAGCCCTAGTAGGAGACTGCTGGTGTTATTTTGCTAAAGGGACATGATGCACCCTTCGAAATGCCCTATAAGTGCTGATGCTTATGCCTACAGGTTACCGCTGTCATAAGCCTTGGTCATGGGAGCTTCTTTCCATAGCGGGCAGGGGCGTGTGCAGAGACTGATAACTGCTCAAAGTGCTGAGATAAGATAACTGTCGAATGGTCAGCCATAAACAGGACCCCTGCCAAGACTCAGGGAGCATCACTGAAGGAGGGGAAAGAGTGTCAGAACAGGAGGGCGGAGGGAGAAAGGGAGGAAGGATGTGGTGGAGCATGTGACACTGCTTTCTGGGCATGCCATAGTGGTTGTCAACATTCCATCACGGAGGAGGGAGAGGCTCTCTCTGAGAGCTATAGATAGTTAATGGTTGTTGGGGCGAGAAAGAAATATTTTCTCCAGTGGTGTAACCGTTGGTAAGTTGACAGGGCTGGCTTTGAAGACTCGGGAGATAAGGTACTCTTCCCGTGTTGATTTTATTCCTCTCATAGCGAGGCCAATAGTCAGAAGCTGCATTCAAAAGTTCCTGGTGCTTGCTCCCCTTCTCCTCACTGTGGCCCTTCCTATCCGCCAGCAGTGTGGTGTTGTCAGAAGTTAGAGGTGTCTTAGGAACAATTTGTCTGTTTCATAAGCATTGTCTGACAAAGGACAGCAACACACACTACCTATTTCATGGATATCTTTTAGAAATGTAGCTGTGGTGACAGTCATATGGCACATCGCTTATTACTGTGGTGTGCGTGCATGTGTGTGAGTGTGTGTGTGTGTGTGTGTGTGTGACAGTAAATGTTTTATTGTAATGTAACATCCGTACAGAAAGATACAAATCATGAATTTACCTCTATATTCGCCATCTCGATCAAGAAAGAGAGTGTTTGGGGATGGGAGGGGAGTGGGATGATTTAGTTGGTAAAACCAAGTTGTACCTCACCAACATGAGGACCCAAGTCCCACCTTAGGACCCATGTGAAAAGGCCAGATGTGGTGCAGCCTGTTGTAATCTAAGAGGTCCGGGGAGGTGAAGGCAAGAGGATCCCTGGGGCGTCCCTGCAAGCCAGTCTAGACTAACAGGCCATGGAGAGAGATTGGATGGCCTTCCTGAGGGTGACACTCGGTGTTGGTTGCTGACCTCCGTACACCAATGCACACGCCTACACACACATAAAAATCCACACACACGCCTAAGCACATCTGGCAGAGAGGACAAACGGAAGTGCCACTGGTCTCTGAAGCCTTCACTGTTGCTTTTTCCTTTTCTTCCCACCCAACAGGAATTACCATGACCCCAACTTGCATGACTTGGATTAGCTCTGCCCAGTTTGAATTTATAGGCAGCGTTATGTAAGGAACGTGGAAGGAGGCCTTGCTCATTCCTATGTTCTAGTTTTTCTCTTTTGTTCTGTCATTGTTTGGAATCTGGGCTCTTTCCAGTTTTTTTCTATAAATAGTGTAGCTAAAAAGATTCTTGTGTATGACTTTTGTGAATATATATTTGCATTGTTATTGTGCGAATACCATGTGGATTGCTTGATTATTGGACAGGTAGATTTTCAGATTTGAAAAAAATTGCCATTTTCCAAGGTCATTGTTGTTAACAGACAAATGTTTCTTCTTCTAATTGTTATTCATGGATGCTCTAAAACCTTTGAGACTAAATGTTCTACAGAAGACCAAAACAACCTCAGACCAAAGCTGCTCCAGCAACGCTCTCGGCTTTACAACTTTAGTATCTTGCTCAATTTTCCATGTGCTGTTAAGTTGTTTATGACCCCTAGAGGAGTTTCCATATAAGACCAAATGTTGTCTGTGTTAAAAAATTTAAGTTGCAGGGGCTGGAAAGATGGCTCAGCATTTAAGAACCCTGGCTGCTCTTCCAGAGGACCTGAGTTCAATTCCCAGCACCCACATGGCAGTTCACAACTGTCTGTGCCTCCAGTTCCAGGGGCTCTGATAGCAGTACACATAAAATAAAATAAATTAAAAAAAAAGAAATTTAAGTTGGAAGGTAGGGACAGAGGCTGGTGAGATAGCACAGTCAATAAAGTGTTTGCACAGACACAGGGGTCTGAGTTTGACCTCCAGATCCCATGCAAAAAAAAAA
The DNA here is from genome assembly GCF_018167655.1 of Microtus oregoni. Lineage (NCBI taxonomy): Eukaryota > Metazoa > Chordata > Mammalia > Rodentia > Cricetidae > Microtus > Microtus oregoni. Next base: position 6,360,233 of record NW_024543221.1, read on the forward strand.
AAAAAGAGCAAGCAAGTCAGGCACGATGAATGGCACGCGGCTGCAATTCCAGTGCTGCTGGTTACAGACAGGCTACCTGGGGCTTAGTGGTCAGCGTCAGCCAGGCTACCGTAGCCAGTCAGCTTCAGGCCAGCCTACCATAGCCGGTCAGCTTCAGGCCAGTGAGAGGTCTTGTGTAAAAAAAAAAAAAATCACTCTTTAAGTGATCTTTAAGACACTTGAGTTTGACCACTGGCATATACATGATCCACTCATAAATGTACATCTACATGAACACCCTCCACACACCCTCCCCCTCCCCCCAGGCTCATCTCTCTCACACACACACACACACACACACACACACACAGACACACACACACACGAGGCTCATACACACACAGAGGTTCATTCACACACTATTTAAGTTTGGATTTAGCATTAGTTGTCTTTCTTACCTCTTTCCTCAAAACAAATGCATTCACACACCCCCCCCCCAAGTTTGATGAAGGCTAAGAACACGCAGTCCCATGTAGCCAGCTACACAGACAAAAGTGCAAAAAGATTGTGATTCTCCAAAGAAGAATACTTGCTGTGACAGAAGGGCAGACAGCCAAGCAAAGGCGAGGTCCCAGAGGAAGGGAGGAAGATTATCACTCCCACCTTCTTCTCACTCTTGAAAAATCTTCAAGAGTGACGTCACCATTGGCTTCCAGACCTTCGACTGGAAAGAGATAATGGAGCTGAGAGCGTTGGTCGGAAGGAAGCTCTGAGATTGACAGTTTATTGCCGACTACATAGCAACCTTTATTTTGGAGATCAGTGTTGCTCTCTGCTGATCCAGAAGGCAGGCCTTTAAAGTGAGTTCTGAGCAGTTACTCATTAGACAAAGCATCTTATTCTTAAGAGCTTTTCAGAACTGAGTATAAAGAACATATCACTTAAATAAACATTACATTTCATGGCATACAGCGTTTGCATCTCCAACTGACATCTACTAGGAGGAAGCTCTAGATAATCTCCTAGCTGGCACTGTTGTGAGAGAACTCACAATTTAGCGTTAAAAATAGTGTGTGTCGCTGAGTGTGGTGGCTCATGCCTTTAATGCCAGTACTCAAGAGGTGGAGGAAGGTGGATTTCAGTGAGTTTGAGGCCAGCCTGGTCTACATAGTGAGTTCCAGGACAGTTAGTTAGCTACATACTGTAACTATACCAGGAAAATAAACAAAAAAGGTGTGTGTGTGTGTGTGTGTGTGTGCGTGCGTGCGTGTGTGTGTGCGTGCGTGTGTGTGTGTGTGTGTGTGTGTAAGACAGAGAGAAAGAGAGAGACTCAGTTATAACTGGTAAAAACTGTATCAAACCCTCCAAATTGGCTACAAAGCAAAAGTATCATTCATGCAACATTAAAACATTTAGAATTAATTTTTAAATTATAATCTTTTATTTTGAATGTATGGGTATTTGGCTTGCATGTATGTGTGTGTAGTGCCGGTGGTGGCTAGAAAAAGGCACCGGATCCTCTAGGACTGGAGTTACAAACTTGTGAGTTGCCATGTGGGTGCTGGGAATTGAACTTGGGTCCTCTCAACAACTAGTCATTGTTCTTAACCACTAAAACATTAGTCTAGCCTCAATATTTAGAATTTGTTGTGGTCAGTATATTGTGCTTCTAGGTTGGGAGGTAAACTAAAATGAAAAGTTATGTATGCAAAATCTGGTTTTTATATCTATAATGGGTTGAGCCAAGTACACAGAAAGCATATAACAAAGTTAAGGTGTCAAGAAAGAAGTAAATCTTTTTTGTTAGGGGTGTAGATGAAGAAACCTTTTTTCCAAATTAAAGAATTTAAGAATTTCTGGACAGGGCACGTTCCTTTAAATCTTATTGTTAGGGAGGAAGAGGCAGGCAAATCTTCATATGTTCAAGATCAGCTTGGACTACACAGTGAGATCTAGGCCAGCCAGGGCTCCATAGTAAGATCCTGTCTGTAGCACGATTAATAAAAACCCAGGGACAGGTTGAGGTTCAACCTGAAGGTCAGAAAAGCAAAACAGCCAGTTGCTGGCTCTTACTTCTACCTCAGTCTGAATTAGCAATCCTGCCTCCAGTAATCTCAGAATGAGACTGTTTCTGAGAGCTGTCTCCTCCCGTTTTATATTCCTCTCTAGGGCTGGGATTAAAGGCCTGCACCACTACCGCCTGGTTTCTATGGTGAACTAGTGTGGCTACTGGGATTAAAGGTGTGTGCCTCCACTGCCTGGTCTGTAAGGCTGACCAGTGGGGCTGTTTTACTCTCTGATCTTCAGGCAAGCTTTATTTATTAAAATACGAATGAAATATCACTACACTTGTCTTTTTTTAAAAAAAATATGGGAGGATAATGTCAGAGCAAGAGGCTGGAAGGATAAGGATTTAGACATGTAAAATAAGGGACAGGAACTCCTGCATAACTCTCAGAGCTGGGGGGAGCTGGGAGTGTCCAATACTGAAGATCAGAGGAACCAAGTAGAAGAGATAGTTAAAAAAAAATGGTAGAGCCCAATCCAAGAACAGGAAAGACTTCTATAGAACTCGAAACTTTGAAGAGAGGAACACTAGAAAATGCTCATGGTAACAACTGACGCGTCGGGTATGTGCTGTCAAAGGATGCCCGAGAGCTGGGTATTGTGGCACATGGCCTGTCACCCAGGAAGATGAGGCAGGAAGATACCAAGTTCAAGTATAGCCTGGACAACATAGTGAGACCCTACGTAAAACCACAGTAACAAAAGTGAACCTAAGAAAGCAGGCTGAGATATGACCCAGCACTGGACATTAGGTACCCTCTGTGACTATTGCATCTTTGACTTATGGTACACAAAGAGGTGTCTTAAAGAGACCAGAGTCACAGCGGTATTGCTGTGTAGAAGGAAATGATGAACAAAGATGGAGGAAGGGCTGCCATGGGTGTGTGGGGATTAGTGAGTAGACTGTTCAACAATGGTGGAGACAGGAACCAGGGGACACCTGACCAGATGATGACCAGGCATGACCCCAAGCAGGATGTCCATCAGGGGCAGTGTTTCCTGAGGACAATCCGGTTCCTCTGAAGGCATATCCAGTCTGTGCCGATTCGGTCATCCTGGCAGCTCTGTAATAATAGCCCTGTTCCCATGCTCTCAGTAGCTTTTGGCGGTCCTTCAAGCCAGTAACACGCACTGTAGTTGGGATGGATTGCGATCACCCTCTTAGGAGGGACAAGATCCACATTTTATAGGTCCTCAGTGTTTGTGTTGCCCCACAATTTCCCCAAGGCTATTGTGAGAAAGAAGACCTGGCATACTCAGATACAGGAAGCAGGGCTCAAGCCAAGAGTGGTCAAGCCATATCCTGGTTGAGCTAGGAGGCACTAGAATGTGTGACTAGGATAAGAAGGCTTACCTTATAGAGGAAGCAAATGGATGTACAACAATTCTCAATGTTACTTGTGTAGGTGTTTGCATGAATGTTTGTCTGTGTTCTACATGTCTGCATTGCCTGCAAAGGCCAGAAGAGGGCGCTGGATCCCCTGGAGCTGGAGTTACAGATGGTTCTAAGCTGCCCTGTGGGTGCTGGCCACCAAACCCTGGTCCTCTGGAAGAGTAGCCAGTGCTCTTAATTGCTTTGTCATATCTTTGGGTCCACAACCCTTGAGTTTTCTGGCTTAGGGCCTGCATTTTGTTCATCTGTCTGGTGATAGACTCCTGCCTGCCGTGCTGACAAGTGAACTCATGTGTTACGAAAATTCCAGGGGAAGAGTTTACAGAAAAGGCTTCTCTGTCCAAGGACTGGGTGCCTGGACCTCTAATCTCTGTCCTTAGGGGGCATACTGTCACCATTTCTAGTGTGAGGGCTCTGGGGTGACTGTGTAACCTTCTAGTTATCAGAATCACCTCCCTAAGCAGGAACCCCAATGTGGTTCTGTTGTGACGGCAGGCAGCTGTCACCTGTGTTCCCATGAAGCCCTACGAGGACTCCCTTCTCATCAGAAGAGACTTCTCCGGTGGCTGCTCTGACTGATGACATTGGGGAAAGGTCTTGGGTCTTAAATGGGATGACAGACTGGGAGACTTTTGCCTCCTTGCACCCATTTTACAAACCAGGACAGACCCTCTGACACTTCTTGTCCCTTTTCGTCAAACCAAAACATTTCCTTCTGGTGGGCAGGAGGAGAACCCTAAGCCTCAGAAAACTAAGGAAACTTTACAGAAAGTTACAAGATTCTTTTTTTAAAAAAATATTATATTATTACTTATTTTTGAGACAAGGTCTCTCTATATAGCTCTGATTGTCCTGGAACTCACTCTGTAGATCAGGCTGGCCTCAAACTCAGAGACATCTGCCTGTCTCTACCTGCTGAGGGCTGGGATTAAAGGTGTGGGCCTCCAGGTCTGGCGATTTATTTATTTGGTTTTATTATTTAATTTAGTCATGAGATTCTTAAGCCTCCTCCCTCAAAGCAGAGGACAGCTGCTGGGGAGAGGGTATCTCTGGTGAAAGTGCCTGCGAGGTGTGCAGGAAGCTCCAGGATGCAGCACCCATGCGTGGAGGGGTGGGGCTTTCTGGTAATGCAGCACCTTTAATGTGACCATGTCCTTCAGTGACCATGCTCCTGTGAATAACCCCAGTAAGTCACGGGCCCACCTAGACTTGGGAGGTCTTTTGTTTGTGTGGTTGTTGTTTCGGTCCATCATCCATGCTCTAGCTTGGGTGTATAGACATTCACTCCAGAAAGAGTCACACAACAGCTCACATTCCTCCTTTAGAAGGAAGGCTCTGCCATCACTGATTAAAGTCACAAATAAGGGCAGTTTCTGTTAGCCTGGCAGATGACAGGATTTGAGGAGCAGATCACTGTCTTAGCTGCTTCTAATGATCAATTCAGGAGTTTGGGAAGGACTTCTGATTTGAGGGTTTTGTTTTGTTTTGTTTTTTCAAGTTGACTAGTGTGTTACTTATGCGGGGAAACCAATATGATCCCTTTCCTCCACGGTCCCAACCCTTACCTGCAGCTTCAGAAAAACAGAAGAAGTTACATGGATAAAACATGCCAGAGCCTGTAGACTCCTGCAGCGACCTCGCTTGTGTTCGTTCTGTCGTTTTCCGGTTTCCCTTTCCATGGAAGGAGCAAGCAGTGTTGCCACGTGGGACGGGCTGGGATATTCCCTTGGTCGTGGCTTTCAATGTGAATCATTAACTGTGAGCTTCGGACACTTGTCCTCCACCACACCAGGTTTCAGGTGAGTGTGCGTGGGTGTATTGGTGTGTGTGTGGGTGTGGCTGTGTGTGGGGGTGTGTTTCCTTACAAAGCTTCCTGTAAGCCACACCATGGAGAGCCCCTGTCAGACTCTCACGAGCACCAGACACTGAGCCTGTGACGTGAGGACACGGAGGCAGACGGATGAGTCATCTTAGGAGACGTAACCCATGGGTGGAGCTGGGAGGCAAGGTCACACTGCCCGCGTGCTCTTGTTTTAGAGTTGCCTTGGTATTGATCCACAAGGGTTACGGCAAAACACGTGGCTGTTCTTTGGGCAAACAAGCATGGGCACCCCCATGCTACCACAAGGGTCAGAGAAAAGGGTTGCTGACCCTAAGGGAAGAATGTTGACTTGGGCTGAGATGCTCATTGCTCTTCAGCTGTGAGCCCCCAAGTAGGTCAGGATTAAACAGTAAGAAACAGTGGGATCTGGAATTAATTAGACTTTGTTTTAAACACAGCTCCTCCATTTACTCAGCTCAGGTTATTTTACTTTGTAAAACTTGGGGTTTTATTGTTGCTTTTGTTGTTTGTTTGTTTTTTTTTCTCCTCTGTAAAATGGAGATAAAACTACTTCATGGAGCTATGAGAATGTAATAAAATGATATTTGTAGATGTGCTTGCTAACTCAAGCAGCCAGTAACCAAAGTCCTTACTGCCCGGGAGACCAAGCGTTCATGACAGTTTTCAGCCCACTAGCAGCTCTGACAAGTCTCGAGGCCTCATTTTCAGCTCTGCCTTTAGGAACCTTGGGTCCTGAATCTCTTTTCAGTTATCATACTATCAATTTTATCACAATACTGTAGTGCTGCTGCGAACCCAGAAAACACACAGTTCTGTTCCTGCTGTGCAGCGGGGAGGGCAGGCAAGATCGTGCATGTCTACAAGAGAAGAAGCTTGGCTTTCTAGTAGACTCCGAACACTCGGGTTCTGGGCACATTAGTTGTGAGGAATCTCACCAGGCACGTGACATGGGTGCCTCTGGGAAGAGGACTCAGTGGTGAGTGATACGTCTACCAAACACAGGTCTCCCTTAGGTCTATGTGAGTACGAGATGCGTGAAGAGTTGTGTGTTAAAGATGTCTATCAACTGTGGATAGACAGGGAAAATGTGGTACCTATAGGTCATGAAATTTTATTGATCTGTAAAGAAAAATGAAATCTGAAGGTAAGTTGCTAGATCTGGGAAACATGATGCTGAGTGAGGTGACCTAGACCCAGGAAGACAAAAACGGCACGTTCTCACTTACATGGGAATCCTAGATCTGTGTGTTCAACTCAGAGTAACTGTCAATCCTGGAAACCAGAAAGGGGCACTGGTGGGGCGGGGGTCGCAGGCACAGGTGACATGGAGGGATGGAGTAATGGGGAGGGAGTTTTAAGTGGATGGGATGAGAGAGTAGGGTGGAGGAAGGGGTAGGAGGACGGATAAACAACACTATTTGGATATTTGGAAAGACCGTATGGGGACTCAAGTGGTCTAAAGCACTTGCTGCTCTTGTGAAGAAATTGGGTTTAATTCCCAGCAGCCACAGGATGGTTTACAACTATCTGTAACTGCAGATCCAAGGGTCTGACACCCTCTCTGACACCCGTGAGTACTAGACATGTATGTGTTGGGCCTACAAAACATCCACTCACATAAAACAAACACATTTAAAAAAATGTAAAGAGTTCAATTGATGAACATGGAGAAATCAAGGTTTTACTCACCTGGAAGCCTCCTCGCTGCTACCTCACTCTCAGAGAAGCAGAAGATGCTCTGCAGGGAGCTGGGACAAAAAAAAAGAGATCTATCAACAGTCTCACCCAGTGATCTCAACCTGTGATTCACTGTAATGACCAGCATGACAAGATATGCCCAGAGGAGGAAAAAGATTTTTCTTTACAGATCAATAATGGCATAAACGTTGCAGGGATAACAGATTGTTCTCTGAGTGCATTTAAGTCTTGCTTCCAAGAAGAAAATACATGCCTGGTATTGCAAATCTGGCCAAGAACCCATGGTTGGGAAGCCCATAGGTTCCAATTACTATTATTCTGCTAAATGGACATACCAGACTGCCTTCTAAGTTCTGATTTTGATAACCAAAGATTTGTACAGCCCATCAAAGAAGTTTGTTTGTTTTGAGACAGGGTTTCTCTGTGTAGCTCTGTCTGTCCTGTAACTTGCTCTGTAGACCAGGCTGGCCTCGAACTCACAGAGATCCACCTGCCTCTGACACCCAAGTGCTAGAATTAAAGGTGTGTGTCACCACCATGAGCCCAGAGAAGTTTCTTTTGTGCAGTGAACAACAGTTAACAGAAACTCATAACTTGTCAGAGAGAAGAGCATAAGTGTCTGCAGAACTCTCAGCACAAAGGGGGCATCCATATCTACTTCCTACCCACAAAAGGGGCCATCTCAGAAGATGGGACAGAAAGATTGTAAGAGCCAAAGGTGAGGTTAAACAGCGTCCTCTGGACAGGACAGCCCGGCTGCACCCACGAGCTCAGATCTAGTGGTTGCCTGCTCTAGATCTGTTCGTCAAGCCAGTTAACACTGTGGCATGGGGAGGAACTCACAAGCCCCTGCTTCTAGCTGAGGAACTAGTACCAGCTGACTTCTCGGGGAGCGGGAGTGAGTTGGCCAACTTCCAGTGAATGACCCCACACTTACGAATAAGTGGGCATCATAACCTATTAAAAAAAAGGAGGGTGCAAGTTGGGATGGGTTGAAAGGTAGAGCTGGGGAGAGTTAGAGGGAAGAATGGGGGATATTGTCAAAATACATTATATGCATATATGAATTTTTTAAAAAAAATAACTTATTTAGACAATATTTTTACGCTCCTCATTTCTGTACACAAATAGTCATTGACAACTTTATGACAAAGGATGAGGGATAATGGGCATCAAATAGGAACCAAAGATTATTTGATCAGTTACCCGACAAAAGCAACTTAAGGAAGGACAGATTTATCTTTTGCCCCCCAGTTTGCAGGCATGGCCCATCATGGCAGCAGGAGAGAGGTGCTGATCACACTGCATCCACAGTCAGAGATGGATGCTGGTGCTCGGCTCTCCATATCCCCCATATTGGTCTTAGGAATGGCTCTACCCATATTCCGGGTTTATTTTCCCCTCCTTGGTTCACCCTTTCTGGAAACATCCTCATAGACACACCTCGAGGTCTGTTTTCATGGTGATTCTAAACCCAGTTGAGTAACAGTGACGATTACCCATCTTAATTATGTCACGTGCTTCTAGAATTAGCATTATAAGTATCGTCGATATCACTGCACAGGCTGTGTTTGAAACCTTGGTGTCCTCTTAGGCTCTTCTTTTTGTGTTATACTGTGTGCACTTCGTCTGTGCAGTGTGTCTGTCATTCACCCATCACACCAGCAGCCTGGTCGGGTCCTCTTGCCTAGAACGATTAACACAGATTTTCCCCAACACAGAGGCAAACTCTAGGGTTTGGATAACAGGATAGAAGTGAGGGAGAGGAGAGGGTGAGACAGAGGTGGAAAAGCCAGCAACAGGATGCATTACAGTAGGGACAAATCTCATGGGGATCACGAAGGAAGGATAGAGAATGTCTTCCAGAACAGCCGTCTAAGGGAGAGAAGACAGTCATTCACTCAATACTTGCTCCTTCTGGTTGAGGAGAACCCTGTCTATGTTTGTCCTGTATCCAATGGGGCAACAGGATTCCTAAAGAAAACCTGGGCCATCACCAGAAATGTCATCTCATTTCTCAGTGAATGTCATCTCAAGTCACTGGTGGTCTGATGTGATGTAATATTCCTTCCTTCCTAGTCTCTGATGACCAGGCAGCCGAGAAAATGTTCTAATGCATCTTCTTCCTGTCTCTGTATGTCTGGCTCCAAACTATCCTAAATCTAACGACAGCTGAATCTTCCTAACAAACAGCTCTTACTATGTATTGCTCTGCTTGAAAAATCTTTCCCTAACCCTCCCCCCGCCGCCACGTACAGGGACTCTTTGTGTAACAGTCCTGGCTATCCTGGAACATGCTTTGTAGACCAGGCTGGTCTCAAACTCACAGAGATCCGCCTGCCCCAGTCTCCCAAGTGCTGGGATTAAAGGCGCGCACCACCACCTCCTGGCCTGCTTGAAAATATTTAATATCACCTTCTCTTCATGATAATGGGGGAACATTAGACTCCTTTTGGTGTCGCTCCAGGTCCTTGAGAACTTACCTCAAGCTCATAACTTTTAGAGTAACCCAGAAGCGGTCTGTCAGCCTTGTTCGAATATGCATAAGCACTCCAATGATTCATCTGGGCATGCTCCATCCTCTGCCTGGAGAGTGTTCTTTCTCCTTAGATGCTGAAATCCTATCCAATCCTCAAAGGACAGTTCAAATGTCACCTGTATCGCTTTCAATTGTTGCATAACAAATTACTGGGAACACAGTGGCTTCCATGGTTTGAATGCACAGACTCTCCCAAACTCATGCTGAGATTTAGTTGACAATGGTATTGAGGGAAGAGGCCTTAAGAGGTTCAATCCCAGCAGGCAGATCCCCGTGAGTTCAAAGCCAGCCTGGTCTACACAGTGAGTTCTAGGACAGCCAGGGCTACACAGAGAGACCTTGTTTCACTCCCCCAAAGTAAGTCATAAGGGTTCTGTCTTCCCTGGTGAGTTTAATGCCTAAACTAAAGGGTTTTGGGAGCAGCTCTCTTTTTACTCTTCCAATTTCTGCCACCTGAGTTCCAGCCTTTCTTCTCAGAGGGTGCAGCATGCCACGTGCCATCTTGGAAGAAGACAAGCTGACATCTTTCTTTCCTTCCTTCCTTCCTTCCTTCCTTCCTTCTTGACTTTTCATTTTTCTGTTTCCAAAACTGAGTGAATACATTTGTTTGTTATACTTTGTTTTGTCTCAAGCTTTATGTTAAGGACATGAACAAACACTTCAGTGCCTCAAACTAAGGAGATGGGAGGCTGAGGCAGCTTAGCTGGGCTCCCTGCTTAGAGTTTCATAAAGTCGAGGTGTTAGCTGGAATGGGTGGGAACCTGGCATTCTTTTTTTTTTTTTTATTTTTATTTTTTATTTTATTTTATTTTTTTTTTTTTGGGAACCTGGCATTCTTGAGACAAGTCAGATTCCAGTCTCCTCCGAGCTCTCGGCCAGATTCCGTTCCACGTGGCTGCAGAAACGTGGGCTGTGTATCCTTATTGGCTATTGGCGGGGGAATGTTCTCAGGGGCCCTTTCTGTGTCAGCAATGGAGAATCTGTGGCACTTCAGGGCCCTCTTCACACTGAGTTTCTGTGGCTTCCTCTACTGCCAGCAGGAGAAAACTGTGCTTTTAAAGCGCTTCCGCGATAAGACTGGCCCCTCCAGGACATAACCTTGCGAGTGACGTCTTAACCGTGGGGGTGATGTCTCTCGTGCACAGACTTCAGTGCCAGAGGGAAAGAGAGCAGACAAGAGCGAGTGGGTGTTGGGATTAAGATTAGAATTCTACGTCACCACCACTTCCAGAAGGCCAGTCCTCGCTCCTGGTAATAAAAACAGTCTTCGCACCTCACAGCACTTCCTGCTAATGAACTCATGCTTGCGCTGGAGTCTCTTTGATCTCATTTTTCTCTCCACAAGTGAAGGCCCTTGATTTTGTTTACTTTCATTTGTCTTAGTGTTGGTTAATTAAAATATGATTACTATTATGCTAGAAGATATTTTGGTATTGCCTGTGCTTAAATAAAATACCGTATAAAAAACAAAATGTAAAAACCATCAAAAATGTAAATCGGAGTAAGTGAAGTCTATAAGAAAGTATGTATTATATATAATCACTATAAGACAGAGACTCCTGGGTGTAACTTACTACACTTGGGCTCAGGCAATCCTCCTGCCTCAGCCTCTCAAATGTTTGGCAAAGTAAATGGACATCACCAAGCCCAGCTTAAATATAATTTTTGCTGGCATCTTTTCTCATGACTCTTTTTATTCTATCATCTTGGTGAGTTAAATATGAAACATCATTTACTTTATTGCTATTTTCTTAAATTCTGTAATGTTTTTATTGTGGTACTAAGTTTTTTTTTTTTTTTTTTTTTTTTTTTTTTTTTTTTTTGCTTTTTTCGAGACAGGGTTTCTCTGTGGTTTTGGAGCCTGTCCTGGAACTAGCTCTGTAGACCAGGCTGGTCTTGAACTCACAGAGATCCGCCTGCCTCTGCCTCCCGAGTGCTGGGATTAAAGGCGTGCGCCACCACCGCCCGGCGGTACTAAGTTTTTTAGCAAGTGATAAGGTATATGCCTTCCAAAAAACCCATTTAATTGAAATTTTAAAATTCAACCTAATAATCCACCTTTTATTTGGTGTGTTTTACCATTTATATATTGTGATAACCAATGTATTTAGACTTGTCTACTATCTAATTTTGTGAATGTGGGCTGGGTGGTGGGGGTTGGTAACCCTACTTTTTTTTTTTTTTAAAGACAGGGTCTCATGTAGTCAAGGCTTAACTCAAAGTTGCTGTGTACCCAAAACTGACCTTGAAATCTTTGTGCTCCTCCCTTCCCTTTCCAAATGCTGGGATTACAAGTGTGTACAACCACGTCAGACATTAAAAACACCACCCTTTTATCTTTTCTTCTGCCTGTTAACAATGGTAATTCCCTCTTTTTCTTGCTATGATTTTAGGTCTAATATTTTGGTGGCTACTGTACTTTCTGACATATAGATTCCTTTTGCCCCAGCAAAGTTTAAAGCCAACCAGTATTTTGTTTCCTTCCAAATCTTAACTCTCATGCTTAGTCTGATATTGGTTTTATCTTAGATTGCTTTTAAGCATGAAAACACACAAACACACACATTTTATTATTACTAATTGATGTTTAATGGTCATTGTGTATATTGCTATCTAATACCCGTCTGCTCACTTTTAGTCTTTGTATTTTGTAGATTTAACTTTTTTCATCCTTTGTAATTTTTCAGTGAGAGTATTTGTGTGGGAAATTTTCCAAGTTGTTATGTGGAAGAATTCGCTTTTCCCCACCTGTTAGTTCCTCCCTGCTGAGATCTGGTGGGTTCACTGGTGACATCGAGTCTCGTTTTCCAGCGTTGCATGGTTGGACTCGTACACATGTTGCTCCTGCAGACTGCCTCTCCTTTCCAGTATATGTTCTTTGAGGCTGCACTTCTTTATAAATCCTGTTTGGTTATTTGTGTAAATTGATGTCTCTAGTAGCTTTCACACACATACACAAACACACACATACTCACACCATACACACATGTACATACACACATCACACACCCCCACACACCCCACACACATATACACACACACATCCCACACAACACACACACCACATACACACACACATCACACACACATACCTCATACACACACATCACACACACATACACAAGCACACACATACTCACACCATACACACATACATACAAACATCCCACACACACCTACAACCTCCCCACATCCCACACATTATACACATACCACATACACACATCACACACACATACACACACATCACACACCATACACACACACACACACACACACACACACACACACACACACTACCCCTAAAAAGAAGTCCTGGGCCTCTGAACTGTGGGAGGCTAGGATCCTGAACAGAGGGAGTCTGACTTGTTCCAAGGTTTTGCTTTATTTTATAACATCGTCAACACTAACAATAAGTGGTCGCTAGAGGAGGAAATCCCACTGACCGTGTGTGATAATAATGGCAGCTACTCCTTATGGAAGCTCAGCATGGGCCAGGCTCTGGGCTGAATGTTTTGGATATACAAACTCCTTTCATTGTCCCTGGAGGTGACGATACTGGTCCCAAACTTAGTGTGGACACCTGGTCAGCACAGCATGCACGACAGCCCAGAATTCCTAGACTTAAGTCCCCCTCCTAGGCTGGCCTAAGCCTCACACCCTCTTGCCTCACCCTTTCTAGCTAGTTGATCAGTGGACTACTTTCCTTCTCACAGTAACACCAAATCTAAGAATTCCCCTTTTACAGACAATGAAACCGAGGCTCCTAGCAATCAAATAAATTATGTAACGACACATATCCTTAAAGCAGCAGAAGAGGAGGTTTCTGGAACAGTTCTGTGTGACAGTCCATGATTTTAGCGACTCCCTATATTTCTTTGCAAGACTGAAGTTCGTAAGCACCAAATAGACTTTATTTCTGGGGGGAAGTTTGGCAGATGGGTTCAAGTTATTTGTAAACAAACGAATTTGGGTGCTAGAGAATCAGCTCTGTGGTAGGGCACTTACCAAGCAGGTCTGGAGCCCTGTTTCAATCCCAGAAATAAATAGGGTGGGGGAAAAGACTACCTTTCTTCTGCTGTGTGTGAAAATGTTTGCTCGTGGAGAATCAGCTGGCCTTTGATCTCTTTTAAAAAAAAACTTTTTTTGAAATACTATAAATACATCATTTCCCCCTTGCCTTTCCTCCCTCCAAACCCTCCTGAATACCTCTTCTTGCTCTCTTTCAAATTCATGGCTTCTTCTTTCCTTAACTGTTGTTACACACATTGTGTGTGTGTGTGTGTGTGTATTCCTAAATACATAAATACAACCTGTTTAGTCTGTATAATGTTACTTGTAGTGTGTTTTCAGGGCTGACCCTTTGGTATTGGACAATCGATTGGTGTGCTCTTCCCTGGGGACACTATTTCTCTCTCCATTCCTCCCTCCCCCTTCTTCCCTCCCTCCCTCTCTCTCTCCCTCCCCCACCCCCCCCCCTCACCATTCCTTAGCTGGCTTTGGCTTAGGCTTTGAGGACTTTTGCTGTCCACTTTACTGAGCATGTCTTTTGCTGTCCCTGTTCATCTCATGCTTAGGTGGTCACAGTGATGTCTGATCTCCTCATTAAATCTGCTTCTGTTCTACATGCCTTGGTGCCAAAGAACTAAAGACTAAATATGCCGCTTTTTTCCGGTCTGTTGGAAGTTTCCTTCTGGTTATTGACCTATATGCTCTCTCCTCTTGAAGATGTATTTTCAGACTTACTTAAAATTCAGAGTTAGGTATCTAGCATTATCTGAAAGGAGCCACTTAACTTACCACTGCCCACCAAGACTTCCATCATCTTTAGGCTCAACCTGTTTTGGGTTCATAGGCCTAACTTCCCACCAGCCCACCTTCCATCTCCCATTCTCACAGGCTACTTGTAAATACTGTGTCTCTAAGTCCAAACACCATCATCCCCAGAGGTGATCGTGCTAACCTGACTGATGCTGCTACAAGGTCTCTGCTCACGTCAACCTTGGCAGGACCCAGGCTGTCACTTGGGTCAACAGGTTCTCCCAGTTCATCTGAAGTCCAGGAAGATGTTTCTTTGTAGTTGCATGTGACATCTGTCCTTGTTGAGACATTTAGATCCACACAATCTACTCGGGCCCATCTTAGGACATAGTGATTTATATAACCCCTTTCAGGGTGACCTAAGTCTTTGATAGCTTGAATATAGGAGAAGAAATCTGCCAGTTCATGAACTTCAGTGGACAGTTGTGTCCATATAAAGAACAGGTAAGCTGGCCATAAGAATCCTCTCCCTGTCCTCATAATTTTCCAAATGGTACGAGCCTTGTGAGGGATGGACGTTGGATGCATCTTCATGAGACACCTGGAAACTTGCAACCTTGAGCATGCTAACAAAGTCTTACTCTTGGTTAGTCTTTGCATCCACTGCTACTGCTGCTGCAGCTGATGGGAGCTTCTTAGGGGTTTCTCCCAGCATTAGAGGGCACTATAGCTTAGGTTTGGGAGCAGAAACCGAGCTTACTTCAGGGCAAGATGAGGTAATCAGAACTGATGCTGCCTTCCTGTTGTAAACAACTAGAAAACTGGACAAACTGGATGAGGGAATTGCTCCCTGGAATTTGGCAAAACACTGTATGGGACTGGAATGTTTTAGGAAGGAGGCTGACGGAGTGAGCATACTATGGCAGTACCAGGGAGAGCCCTGACAGAGCACAGAAGAGGGATCCCTTCTGAGCCGAGAAAGCAGAGTTTGGGGCTGTAGACCTGGCTTCAGTCCATGGGGCTGGACAGAGAGCATTTTGCAAGGAACGGAAAGTGGTTATTATAAGATATGGAAACCAATGAGACAGGAAGGAAAGAGACCACGTTAACTAAATGTGGAAAGACAGCTGTCTTTTCCAAAGTTTAAAAATTGCGGGAAGACAATACAAGTCAGTATCCTTATCTGAAATCCAAAAGTGTTTTGAGTTGCATGTTCTTTTTTTTAAAAAAAATCTGATCATTTCTATCCTAGAGCAATACTGACGAATATCTTGCATATCATCATAGAACCTTCATCTGGTGATGGATGGAGACAGAGACAGAGACCCACACTGGAGCACTGGACTGAGCTCCCAAGGTCCCAATGAGGAGCAGAAGGAGGGAGAACATGAGCAAAGAAGTCGGGAACACGAGGGGAGCACCCACCCACTGAGACAGTGGAGCTGATCTATTGGGAGCTCACCAAGGCCAGCTGGACTGTGACTGAAAAAGCATGGGATAAAACTGGACTCTCTGAGCATGGCGAACAATGAGGGCTGATGAGAACCCAAGGACAATGGCACGGGGTTTTGAACCTACGTAATGTGCTGGCTTTGTGGGAGCCTAGCCAGTTTGGATGTTCACCTTCCTAGAAATGGACGGAGAGGGGAGGACCTAGGACTTACCACAGGGCAGGGAACCCTGACTGCTCTTTGGACTGGAGAGGGAGGGGGAGAGGAGTGGGGGGAGGGGGAGAAGGGTGGGAGGAGGGGGAGGGAAATGGGGGGCTGGGAGGAGGAGGAAATTTGCTTTTTTTTCCTTTTCTCAATAAAAAAAAAGTTAAAAAAATCTGAGAATGTTTAACTATGTACAATGAGATATGTTGAATATGAAATCCAAGTTTATATATGAAACTCATTATGTTTCACATACATCTCATGTCATAGCCTGAAGGTTATTTTTGTATTTTTAGTTCACTTATGGTTTGACTGACTTCTTACAAGAGGTCAGGTGTGGAATTTTCTACTTCTGGCAAGTCGGTCCCAAAAAGTTTTGAACTCTGGAGTACTTCAGATTTCCAGTTTTTAATTTGTATGGAGAAAATTAAAAGACAAAACACCTAATGCAGCCGGGCGGTGGTGGCGCACGCCTTTAATCCCAGCACTTGGGAGGCAGAGGCAGGCGGATCTCTGGAAGTTCGAGGCCAGCCTGGTATACAAGAGCTAGTTCCAGGACAGGAACCAAAAAGCTACGGAGAAACCCTGTCTCAAAAACCAAAAAAAAAAAAAAAAAAAAAAAAAAAAAAAAAAAAAAAAACCCACCTAATGCAAAAAAAAAAATCTCAATACGTATGTGCACCAAAGGATGTTTTCCCAAACTATGTTTAAAAATTTTTACAACTCAGCAGTCAGGCACAGAACTCACAGGTTTGCTGAAGCCTTCAAGAAAGGAAACACAAATGACCAGTTATCACAAATTATTAGAAAGTATGACCTGATCTCTGTAAGTTCAAAACTAGCCTGGTCTACTACTGGCAAGTTCTATACCAACTAGAACTATTTAATGAGACCCCGAATCAATCAAACAAACAAGTGAGCTTCAAAAACATTCTCTGTATTATATGATGATTGTTCAAAGAGTAGATCTGCTGTATAATTTATAACTATATAAAGATGTGTCACATTTGTTTATGCTATGGAATATTACTTTAATTGTGGAAAGGTGTGTTACATTTGTTTATGCTGCCTTTGTTTAACAATGTAAAGATGTTTTACATTTGTTTCATCTTGCCTGCCCAACACACCTGATTGGTCTAATAAAGAGCTGAATGGTCAATAGCTAGGCAGGGCTGTTGAATAAGTTGGAGGAGAAATCTAGGCTGGAGAAAGAAGGAGGAGGAGAGAACAAGGGAAAAAGAGAGGGACATAACCGGAGCCAGAAGCCAGGGGGTCACCAGCCAGACATGGAGATAGCAGGAAACTAAGATATAAAGGAAGGAAGGAAGGAAGGAAGGAAGGAAGGAAGGAAAGAAGAAAGAAAGGTTAAACAGTCCCAAGGCAAAACATAGATGAAGAGAAACAGATTAAAATAAGAGCTAAGCTAAAGACCAAGCATTCAAAACTAATAGTAAGTTTCATTGTCATGATTTGGGAGTTGAGTAACAACCCCAAAAGAAAAAGGCTGGTACATAGATCTTCAATATCATTATCAAATACATACAACAGTAGCTATGTGTTGGGAAGAATTCATTAAATAAGTAGATCTAATAGTTTTACCATCTACACGTAGGCCAACACATCATGTTGTCTCATATATATATATTAAATCTTTGTTGGTTATACCACAATAGAGAGGAAAATAAGTAACATGGAGAGGGCACTCACAAATTTTAAAACAAACAATGGAAGATGTGAACAGAACTTTGCTTTGCATGAGTAAGGTGCTTAAAAATGATCCTGAAAATCAGAATCTCTCTTCAAGAAAGGGATGCTCAATTTTGTACTCACTTAGCTTATGTGCAGGGTTTGTCAAATTATAATAATACCAAGAAGACAACAACTACAAATTTTGAGAAGTCACATGTAAAGTAGTAAACCCTGAATGCTACTACTTACATGACATTTGAAGACAGGCACACACTGTCTAGTGCTAGAAAGTAGATCACTCGTGTCCAGGGTAGCGACGATAGACGTGAAGGTACACAAGTATAACAGAAATGTCATGCAACTTTATTCTGTGGCATTTTCAAGGGTTTATATATTTGTTCAAACTAAAAGGCATACCCTAAAATATACGCATAATATGGTGTATCAGTTAGACCTCAGTAAAGACAATTAAAACAAAGACCTTGTGTTTTGTGTCAGGGTAACCAACCTGACACTTCTCATTAATACATGATCTCGGACAAGGTCCTTATTTAAACTCAAATTCATTACCTGTAATTTAGGAATACTATGAGGATTTAACAGGATTCTGATCCATTTCAGGGTCTGGCATGAACCTTGAAACCAACAGTCAAGAGTTTTCCCTGATCATGTCAAGAGATAACTAATATGGTTTATAATTCTCTTGTTCTTTTGAGAAGCTGCCTCCGAAGGTATCAGGCGACATGTGTGCTCCTGCGATTCACATATCATGCAGGCAGAACACACAGACCTGAGCTCATCAACCCAAAGATAGGAAGGCTTGTTTCATCACAGTTTTGGTGCTTTCTGTCCATGCAGGCTGGTCCCTGGCCCCTTGGGGCCTGTGGTAGATATTTGGATGGGAACGTGTGGTGGAATGAGTTGCTCACTTCACAGTATCCAGGAAGGAAAACGAGAGACAAAAACAGTCTTTACAAGTCACGCTGCCAGCTAGTTGCCTATGCTAGTTGACTCCACTTTGAAAGATTCCTTCACCTCCGAATAGAATCACTCTGGAGTCCAAACCCTTGATACATAGGCATTTGGGAGACATTTCAGGTTCAGACTGTAGCATTATTCTCTGGAAAAGCATCTTCCAGTACGTAAACAAGCAGCAGGGGGAAACTGGATTAATTTCTTTTCCTAGCTGAGTATAATAATATCTTGTTCCTAGATACAGGGAAAGTTCTGGCTCTTTAAGATGAAATGACATCTACCGGGGACAAGGTATCCGGTTATAGTCAGGCTGACATGAGTTGACATGGACTCCCTTGATCCATCTACGTGTCAGAACATCACGTCTCTCTCAGACTCATTTATGGTGTCACATTTCCCTAAGGTTTCTGCCTTTCTTGTTTATGACATCTTGTCTGACAACTTGAGCCTGCCCTGCCCATGATTTGTTCATCTGCCACTTACCTTATGATTACAATCTCAGTGGCAACTCCTGCCTGAATGTACCACCTTCTCGCAGAGAGACCATTTAACCACACTCTAACAGATTCCATGTGTCTCCTGTAAAAATTCTGGCCCAGATGGCTTCTGCCTGCTGACCATGCTTCCCTTGGAGCTCGCAGAAGCATGGACTCTTCAGACTGAATGGCTCTCTCCTCATATCACTGGGAGAAGTACAAGCATTTTTGGCAGGAGGCTTATCTGAACTTCTGAGCTGAAGCGTCGCAGCTACATTCCTGCATCCTTGCAAGGGATTCCAGTCCAAGATAAGACGTTCGAATGAGATGGGTTGAGTTTAACATCAGATTTAGATGAAGATGCATTTTATAGCTTTGGTACAACCCCATTCTTTACTCGCCCATATATGTCCTTAGAGGAAGCCCTTCTGCTCACCGAGTTGTTCCCAGTTTAATTTTTAATTCCAGTGATCTTTGGATGTTCCTATGTTAACTTAAACACACGCTCTACGACAGCAGTGTGCAGAGCTTTTGTCCCGTTCCTTTGGGCAGTGCTGCATGGTGTGGAGTCTGGACTTTCATCTTGGGCAGATGGGATATCAGCTCTGCTGTGCTTTATTGCTGTGGCTCAGAGGAGAGCTCTCAGCCCTAGACAAGCTGGGTTTGCTTTTGCTCATGGAACACGCCAGTATCACCTCTCTCAACATCTCTGCACTTGCTATCCCCTTACTTGTGGTCCAGGCTGGTCTCAAAACTCCCAGACTCAAGTGATACTACCAACTCAGCCTCTCAAGAAGCTGGGCCTTCAGGTGCATTCCTGATGCCCTCTCCTTGTCTAGGTCTCCTGAAGGTAGTCCTTCACTTTCTGATAGCAGTTTGATGTCATCTCTTTGGATGGGACCTTCCTGGACCTACCCAGGCCCAGTCTCTATGATGTCATCATATTTTACTTTTCTTCTAGTATTGCTCTTATTTACGTATTTTGGGTCATCCCAATTAGAGTACATAGTTTTCAGAAGCAGGACAAGCCCTTATCTGTCTTTTCCGCCACCATATCTCTACAGCTTGGAATTATACCTATCCAAACAAGGTAAATTCTTTAGAAGTATTTGTGGAATGGATCAACAAGTCAGCTCCTCTAAGCTTCAGTTGCTCTGTAAAATAGAGACCATAGCCTCCCTTTTAGGGTTAGTGAAGGTTAATACTTACGAACAAATGTTCATGGAGGGACTGAATGCATGTGTGGCGTGCACTGTGTGCTATAAAGGACAGACGTACTTATAGCTATTTCTGTCCACCAGTCTCTCCTCTCCAGTACATAGTTTCCCCCTAGGAACTTCGTACATATCTTATTGCTGTGTACATGGAATGAACTCAGCGAAACCTGGTTTATCTGTTTATATTTCACTTGAGATAAGGGTCCTACTTGTGGTCCAGGCTGGTCTCAAAATTTCTAGACTCAAGTGGTACTACTAACTCAGCCTCTCAAGAAGCTGGGACTAGAGGAGCACACCACTGAGTCTGTTTATAAATTTAATCAAAATAAAGTTTCTTCTGTTTTTAATGTAAACTTCCTGGTAGTTCTTTTTTTCAGTCTCAGCTTGTGAATTCTCTTCCCTGTGAGTCTTTTCTTGGCTGTTCACAATGGCAAGGTAGGGAACTAGGTGACTATTCCTTGTGTAACTTTGACTAGAGACATTTGACTTCATTCATGCGCTTCCAGGTAGAGCGTTCTCCACTAGAGCACACACGCTTTGGGTCTTCCTCATTGTGTTCCCACTGACAGGCCCCAGCCCTGGTGGCACTCAGCAGAGGCACTGAAGGATTGGATTGGATTGTTGTGGGAGAACACCCACATCAGCCAGTTCGCAACTTGCCTGTAACTCCTGTTCCAGAGAGATCTGACAACTCTGCCTCTGCAGGCATCTGTACTCATGTACACACACACACACACAAATCATTAAAAAATGTAGTCTCTCTATTCCTCTAGTCACATTTCAAGTAGTCAATAGGGGGTTGGAGTGTAGCTCAGGGGCAGAAAATAGCCTTCCCATAAAGGAGGACTTGGGGTCTATCCTCAGCACATAAAAAAAGAAGTCCTTTGTAGTATTGCTAGCAACTTTCCTATTTAATAGCCCAGCTCTAGAGTTCAGAGCAGTCCAGAGTTGGGAATACAAAAAAATTGATGTTTGTGTAGATAAGGTTTAACAGTGTAGGAAGAGCATGGCCAGGGAAATGGGAAGTGGTAGGACTGAGAGTCAGTTACCCTCAGCATGCAAAGGCCAGTGAAGAACAGAAAGACTTCAAAGGGCACAGAGAAGCAGTCAGAGACAGAAGGAAAAGAAAATCCTTAAAAGTCAAAGGAAAAGGGTGTACAGAGGAGACGGGAGGAGCAACAGCCACAGGAGGTCAAGGAGATGAAGACAGAACAGGCTTATCCCGTCAGTGAATTAGAGATTTCCGGCCACTCCAGCCAGAGCTGTTTCAGTGGAGGGCTGGGACGAGAGGTAGATTAGATGAAGAGCATGAGGTCATGGAGAGAGAACTGACAACAGCAGAGAAACTTATGCGCTCCGTGTTCCAAGGCAATTACATTAGTTTAGTCAGGTAAAATAGGATTAACATTACAGACACGTCTTTAGAGCATCGTATCTTCCCATAAGGTGCTGATTTTCAGTATTTTTGTCATGACTATGAGGACTGTACTTCTCTCTTATCCTGACCACTTTGGTGGGTGGGTAAAAAGGGGGGATCATGCAAGGGCTCAGAGGAGGCCATGTTAAGAGTGTTGTTTAGCCTTACAACCATAGGACAGGACAGGAGGCATGTCTTTCTGCTCTGTTATCTAGAATTTAGAAAAAAACACAAGGAGACAGAAAGGCATAGACAGGCCTTCGCGTCTCCTCACTTGGCACCTCCATCCTTTAGCTCCGCCCCACCCATACTCTAACCACAGGATGGAAAGGTTTGAAGTCTGAGAACAACATGATTACACAGGTGTTGAAAGGTTCATTGCTGCTGCCAAGTACTAACACACACACACACACACACACACACACACACACACACACACTGTATATTTTTGCTGGCCCAAACTCTTGGGCTGAAGCCATCCTGGTGCCGCAGTCACCAGAAGAGCTGTGATTACAGGCCACTTCTCCATGCTAGACAATAAATATCCAAAACCTCGCAGGCCATACGGGTTCTGTCGCAATTGTTACACTCTGTTGTTCTGCCCTGAAAGCAGCCCCAGACTGTATATTAATAAATGTGTGGCTGTGTTCTGATAAGATATTACTTGTAGACTGAAATTTTCTTTAAATGTCCTTTTAATGTGGCACAAATATTTGGATTCCCTCCCTCATGATTTAAAAACATAGAAAACATTTTTTGAGGGGGTAGGCAGGCTAGGCTGGTGGCACAAGTTTATAATCCCAACCATTTGGAAGGTCAAGGTAGAGGCAGGAGGATGGCAAGTTCAAGGCCACTGTGGGCAATTTAGCAAGCTCTGTATCAAAATAAAATTTAAAAAGTAAGAAGAACTCTGGGGTGATATTTTCCTAGGTTTAGTCTCCAATACTGCAAACAAACAAATCAGAAAACAAAAAAATAATCTTTTGCTCAATAAACAATATAAAAACGGGGGGTGAGCAGATAGAGCCAAGTTTGGTACTCGTTAGGTTAGAGCATCATCTCTCAACGTGTGGGTCACGACCCCTTTGGCAAACCTCTAGCTCCAAAAACATTTACATTACGATTCATAACAGTGGCAAAATTATAGTTATGAAGTAGCAATGAAAATAGTTTTATGGTTGAGGAGTCACCACAAGGTGAGGTCAATTAAAGGGTCACAGAGTTAGGAAGGCCGAGAACCACTGTATTAGAGAATGACTGGAGGTACAGGTGCAAGAAGACCTGCCCAAGGCAAAAATCAAGAGAGTCAGTCTACCTAGGAGGCAGGCGGAGAGGGGCGGGGAGGGAGGGAGAGAGAGAGATTCGTTAAGTACCACCACTTTTGCATCTCTGAGTGCTACTATGCCATAGGCACAATGTTAGGGTCAAAGCTGTATAAGTATTTCTTGCCGTTCAGTCTAGCTAGACATGAGGTTTTGTCTGCATTGTATCATGAGCTACAATTGAGCAGCATGGAATATGGAGGTTAGTTCCTCTTGAGAAACATCAAATAGAACTTTCAAGAGTCATATTAGGTAGGAACTTCAAAGATACACAAGCCTCGTCATATAGGTTAAGTGGTATACTTAGCTGGGAATACAAACGTCCGCTCCATCTCCTGGTCTTCGAATACTGCTAACTGAGGAGAATGCAGGAAAAATACTAGGTAAGCGTATAGAACAAGGAACCTGTAAAGTAGCTATACTTGACAACAATTAGTTGCGTATTTCATTATAGAGAGACCTTGAATGTTTCCAGCACAAAGAAACGGCAAACGTCTGAGGGGAAGATGTGCCAGTTACTTTCACTTGGTCATTAGACACTGTATGCAATGATGAAATATGTATTGTACCCATACGTATCCACAATTGTTATGCATAAATTAAAATGTATTAAAAAGTAAACTTGCAAAGATGGAGTGTCTGGTGTGGGGGGATAATTGGACCACTAAATTGTCCTAGATACTACAGGCTCTCTCCTCATCTTCCGGCTCTTTCCAGTCTCTGTCCTCACACAGCTCCAAGCCCTTCCCACACTTCTGTAAGATGCCAAGCACGACACAGTCTCAGCCCCTTTGTCCTGGCTGTCCCACTGCCCAGAGTCCCACCTCTTCATCACTTTATTTCTCAGCGGCCCTCTCTGGTCCCGGTCTGAAACAGAAACTGTAGTTAGGTTCACTTGATTTTCTCTCCTCACCCCAGCATTGCTGATTTCATCATCCTTTGGCTTATTGTCTAGTTTCTCTACTCCAAATGTAAGCTTCAAGAAGGGAGGCTCTCTGTTGCCTCTAAAATCTGGACTAGTGCCTGGCAAAACAGAGGCACATAAGAGTGAAGTTCATTCTCCAGATCTACAGGCCCTGCACAGGCAAAGTCAACAGAGCTCAGGTTGAGTATTTTCAGTGAAATATTGTGTCAGACATCAACTTCTATTCCCTTTTTTCTTGTCCTTATCTCTTTATAGGTTAGTATCTATCTGTAAGGAGTTTACATTGTATCCAATAGCATGAGCAATACATTGGTGATTCAAAGTATACTGCAATATGCACAGGAATACAAAATTTGATTGACGGATCTACTAATTGACTGGATCTTGCCCAGGCTGGCTTTAAACTCTTGATCCTTCTGCCTCAAACTCCCAGAGCCGGGATTACAAGCATGTGCCTCCATATGCTTTATGCAAGTGAATGGGCATTTGAAGGTTTTGGTATCTAGGGGAAATCCTAAAACCAGTCCTCTGTGGGTATGGCGTGATGGCTGTAATAGTCAAACCAGTAAGAGAACTAGGAAGAGGGTAAGAATGGCAAGGGAAGGGGAGGGAGGAAATGGGTTTGCAAAGGAGCAGGGTCTGTAGTCTTCTTCTTACTGACCAAGTAACATGGGAATGTGTCTCCTGAGAGAGAGGGGGAGTCGAGGGTTGGAACATCTGTGAGAAACAGGCAAGAGAAGCATGGGGGAGACACATGCCAAACAGATAGGTAATTGCACTGTGCCTAGGGGTGGGGTGAGGTAAAGCGAGAAGGCAGCTCCTCCCTAACCAGCTTGTGGTAATTTCATTTATCTTTCTTGGAGTCAAATGCAGAATGACGGGGTGGGGAGGACCAAGCTGAGGCTCCTGGAGGAGTAAACAGGTGAAGGGGGGGAATAGAGGAGAAGTGAACCTTGGAAGGCAGCAGCGACCCATCCGACAGCCCTGTGTGACTTACCTGGAACTGAAGGAAGGAAGGAAAGCATGCACAGGGCTTCCTCAGTTTCAGGGCACTGGGATTTAAAAAAATCTCCCAACCATAAACATACATGGTATTTGGCAGCTGGGAATTCTCAGTTGGCTGGAAGTGAGTTTCAGGACAAATTGCCAGCGACTGTCCCTTTCTCTCTCCCTTCCCTTGGGCAGGGCATTTGTGTCAACAACAGTAAAGACAAGCGGGAGTGAATGATTCACATTCTTCTCTTCTTGCTTCCGTTTTATTGCAGTAGTTTTTTTTTTTAAACTAATCTAGAGTTGCCAGTGTTCAGACTAAACAAAATGTACTGTGTATAGTCAGTTTTCTGGAAATAATGAGATGAGCTCCCCATTCCTTGACCTGTTGGGAACTGGAGCATTAGTGAGCAATAGGAATTCTTTTTCTGTATGTAGATCATATCTCAGGCTGCTGTTTGCTATAGGAAGGAACTGAAAACAGATGGAATAGGGAAGATCTGTGGTGTAAAACAGTCCCTGTATGAACCGCTGAAAATGACTTGTTCTCCACAGCTGTGCAGAAACTCAGGGTTAGATTTTCTTTCATTTTTGTTAGGATTTTAGAATTTAATATGCTCCAGATTGATTTCCTCTTCCATAAAACCTGTTCTCCTCAGGTTACCCATCTCAGTTTGTGGCAACGTTCACCCTTCAGGACCAAGATCTTGGAGTCATTCTGGACTTCTCTCGCATTCCGTATTTATTATATGGAAACCCTGTGGGCTCACCTGTCAAAGAATAGACTGTGGTGATATTTTGTTTGCGATCTAACAAATAAAGCTTGCCTGAAGATCAGAGTGCAGAGCTAAGCCACCAGTTAGCCATAGAGGCCAGTGGTGGTAAACACCTTTAATGCCAGCATTCAGGAGGCAGACGGAAGGCCACCCTGGGCGACACTAGATTGATCCAGTCTAAAAGAGAAACAGAGCTAGGGGTGGTGGCTCACACCTTCAAACCCAGTACTTGGGAGTCACATGCTTTTAATCCTAGCACCAAGGAGGTGGAGACAGGAAGGGATATGGCTGGGTGGAGAGAGGAACACAGGTGGGAGGAAGACAGGAGCTCAGATGCAATCTGAGGATTCCTAGAGACAGGGCCTCTTGAGCCTGAGCATTGGTAGAGATAAAAGGTCTCTCTAGTGGCTGGCTGCTCTGCTTCTCTGATCTCTCAGCTTTCACCCCACAGCTGACTCCTGGTTTTTATTATTGAGACCAATTAGAGTTCGTGCTACAATAGATCCTCCATCTGCCCACCTGTCATGACACCCGCCTTGATCATCCATACCCCTTACTTTCATCTCCTGTCTATAGCATTACAAGGGCCTCCTATGGACTCTCTCAGTCTTTTCTAGTAGCTGGATGATCCTATTGAAATACAACAGTGTACATCATTCTTCTGTTAAAACCCTTTTCTCATTGTTTCCCGACTGCCTTAGTTAGAGTTTCTATTGCTGTGAAGAGACATCATGACCATGGCAACTCTTATAAAGGAGAACATTTAATTGGGACTGGCTTACAGTTTCAGAGGTTTAGTCTAGCATCATCTTGGTGAAAAGCCTGGTGGCATGCAGGCAGACATGATGCTGGAGAAGGAAGTGAGAGTTCAACATCCAGATTGGCCGGCCGCAGGAAGAGAATCAGACACACTAGGACATGCCTGAGCTTCTGAGACCCCAAAGCCTGCCTCCAGTGACAGTTCCTCCAACAAAGCTACACTTGCTCCAGAGAGACCACAAAACCATACTTCCCAATAGTGCCAGTTCCCATGAGCCTATGGGACTCTTTTCATTCAAACTACCACACCCGTTTTACTTCCTAAACACTAATATCCTTATAATAATAGGCCTTGGTTTACTTGACTATTTTTATGTGTATGGATGTTGACTGCATGTATGTATGTGTACCATGTGCATGCAATGCCCATGGTGGCCTGAAGAGGGCAACAGATTACCCACCCCGAACTAGAGTTGACAGTCGTTAGCTGCTTTGTGGGTGGGTGCTGGGAATCAAACTCAGGTCCGCTGGAAAAGCAGCAAATGTTTTCATCCATTGAGTCATCTCTCCAGCTCCTACTCAATCCTGCACATCACCCTGCCTTATATACGCTCTTCTGTCTCATACACTATCTTGGACCTGAATACACTAAGCAGGATCCTCTCTCTGGGGCTAAGTATGGGCTAATCTGCTTGGAAGCTTTCCTTCACAGATTCATGTAGCTTGTTCCTTCAAGTTTGTGCTTCTCAGTGAGGCCTGTTTTGAATACCCTATTAAAAAATACATCATAAAGCCTCATCCTTATATAGTCTGTTTCCTTACCCTGGGAAATATAAATGGTTTTAAAATAAAATATTTATTACCAAAACACTTAAATACTGGTTTTATTGCCTATTCAACTTTATTTTGTTCATTGATTGATTGATCCATAGTACTTAGAATACATAGTACATAGTTAGTATTTTGATAAATATTACTGAATAAATGAAGGTCTGGATTTTCTTTACTTAACCCAGCATAATCTTAAAATTAATAGACTCTAACTAAACTAGGTTTCATTAGAACATTAAATTTTAGTTGCATCAGTTATAATTTAATACTTAGATACAGGAATTGGGATGGTGCCAATAGGGAGTTTGATGGCAATTTTGGTTAGGGATATGTTAAATTAAGAAACATTCTTTTATTTGTTGTTCATGTATGTATTTGGAGACAAGGCATGTAGCCCAGGCTGGCCTCAGATTCCTGATTCTTCCTGCCTTGGCCTTTCCAGGGCTGGGAGGACAGGTGTGCATCACTACTTCGAACAAGGACTGTTAATTCTTTTTATTAAAACCAGGGCTTACACACGTTAAAAAAGCACCGTATCACTGAGCTATATTCCAAGACTCTTTTTTTAGTTTATGTTTTGAGACCTATTCTACCAAGCTGCCCAGGCAGGCCTTTTTATTGGGATCTTCCTTCCTCAGTCTTCTGAGTCGTTGGGAATATAATTTTTAATTTAATTTTAAAAAGGTGAGCTTTTTTTTTTCCTCTTGTTGTTTTGTTTTTTTTTTGTAAGGGCTTACTCTTTCAGGCCAGACTGGCCTAGAACTCACCGCCATCCTCCTGCCTCAGCCTCACAAGAGCTGAGATTACAAATGTACACCACCACATTCAGCTGGCTTTATTCTTGAAGCTACATAAATCCAGGTGCTTTATTTCATTTTGTTGTCGGGAATCTTGTGTAATGGTATATAATTTCGAGTGAGCTAGCATGTGCTACTTAACCTGAAATGAGCTTCTGGGAGTTACAGTTCCTGAAGCCTATGTCTCTCTGGATGGTGGAAGAGGGGTCCTCAGCTAGTGTCGCTCAATCAAAGCAGAACACTGCACTTTTCCCAGCATGCGTTTCCATAGCAAGAAAGGATCCGTGTTAAGTTTATAGGGTGTGACAAGCGGAAGAGCGCCTCAGAAATCTGCTTTGCACATTTTTCAAACCTTTGACAGTTCAAAAGCATACACAACACCTCCCAGTTCAGGAATGTCGAAGCACTTTTTTTCTTCTTACATCATAGCAAGTAACCTTTTAGATGAGGCCGTGGACATGGCCTGAGGAGTTGGAAAGGAAGGACAGATTCGAGACCTCCTGCAGCCAAGAACGTGCTCCGGGGCCAGGCGGACTCGCGAGTCTCCATCTTGTGGGGCGGTCGGATTCCCCAGGGCTCCCCGAGTCAGGTGTGTGACGCGGCGCCGCGGGGCCTCTCTGCTCCTCGAGGTAGGATCACGGTCCCTAAGGCAAAAGGCTCAAGTGTCTTGTGCAATTCAGGACTGTAGTGAGGGACACAGCCCTGGGCTCCATCCCAGTGTTTTACGATTATTGTTCTCGGGAGCCTGGCTCCGCCTGAAGGCGCGCACACGAGCAGCTCCGCCCCGCCCCCGAGTCCACACTGTGCTCCCGGGGCGAAAGGTTCCCGCCCCTCCGGCCCCGCCCCCAGCTTCTGCGCTTGCGCTCTCGTCGCCCCGGCCGGGGATCTTTCCCTCCCTCGCCCCCTCCTTCAAGCCTCCGGGCGCGCCGCGGGCGGGGCCTCGCGGGAGGGGGCGGGGCCGGAGCGCCTCCGTGGGGGCCCGACGGGGATTAGTTGGTTTCGGAGAGGAGGAGGAGGAGGGAGTCGCGATCGCCGAAGACAAAGCCGCGTCGCGTCCGGGGGACCGGCGAGGGGAGTGGGCCGGGGGCTCGGTGGCGTCCCGGTTGGCTGAGGGGATCGGCGCGCCGCTGCCTTGCAACAGGTCGGCCTCCGGGCGCGCGGCCTCGTCCTCGCTCTGCTTCCCCGGGGCCCGCGACCCCCGGGCCAGTTGTGCTCGGCCAGGCCGCGGCCGGACCCCCGCGTCCATGCGGTTCGGGTCCAAAATGATGCCGGTAAGCAGGTGGGCGTGCTGGGGCCACGGTTTGGGGCCCGGAAGTGTGCGGGGCGCGGTGGCTGGAGCAGCCGAGCCAGTCGAGCTCGGGGCTTCGGGACTCCGAGGCTTCGCGGTGCCCGGTCCCCGCTAGGGTCACGATGCTGCCTCGCAGGTCAGGGAGGCAGCCCTGGGCCGCCGCTCCAAACTTTGCCTCTCGGATTGAGACATTTTGGGGGGTTGTTTTGAAGGTCGAGAGCCACGGCACTGGGCTGTTCTTTTAATTGTTGAGGCTTTTTACAGGAGTGAAGCGTAACGCTGGAAAACGCTTGCCTTTCCTTTTCTTTATTTCTGCCAACTCCCCCCCCCCCCTTGAATTTCGATCTGATGTTGGCGATAGCAGCCAAGGCACCCTATCTCTTTGTGGAAACAGGTTTTAGTAAATGTAGCCTTAAAAGTTTTAGTTTGCAGGAAAACTTCTGTGACCCGCTCCTAGAGCTTGTTCTGCAAGACCTCTGAAAGGAGTGAGCTCTTCAGGCATTCAACTTGGTCCCCAGATCACAGGTGATCTGCAGCTTCGAAGGAGGTTTCTGAAAAGCCACTTTTCTTCAGCGAGCGCAAGATTTGGCTAGTTGTGGTGGCCTCTATAGTCGTAGATTTCCTCTTGGGTGCTGTATTGCTCCTCTCATAGACAGAATCAATCTTGCAGTCAACTTGAGTTCTTTTTATTATTTTAATCATAATAATAATAATTTTATATATTCTTCGAAAAGTTCATGTATTTGAATCATAACCATCGCTAAATTCCATTCAACCCATGTTCGTATAACTTCACTTGTTTAAGAAAACAACACAGAACACCTGAAACAACCTTTTCTTTTGGAAAATCCTTGGAATAGAGCAATGAAATATGTGTGGGTGGGTGGGTGAGTGGAGAGGTCTGTTTTGTTTGTTTTTGTAATTACACGTGCAGTATATACTATATTGTCTCATTGCCCCTTGTGTTGTGGAAGATGTCTTAAATTTTTCTATCTTATACATACACATAATAATTTGATTTTTTTTTCTGGGGAGGGGAGTTAGATGACTTGGGATGTTTTTTATTGGTAAGAGTCAAGAAATTTGGAATTGTTAGCATTTTGTGTCTTCTGGTTTAGTATTCCTTCTGTTTTTATTTCTTTGTTGTGAAGAAAAAACTTTTGTAGGTTGTCTACCGTTTTTCTCTGAGCAGTAAAAGGAACAGAGTAGGTATTTTTGTTGCAGTATGGCTTCTTCCTGGAAGATCAGTTCAGTAGCAAGGTAGCCTTTGTTTTGTTTGTCTTTTTCCACCCCCCCCCCCTCTCTCTCTCTTTTATTTTTTGAGACAGGGTTTGAGACAGGGTTTCTCAGTGTAACAGTCCTGGCTCTGTAGACCACGCTGGCCTCGAACTCACTGAGATCCACCTGCTTCTGCCTCCCAAGTGCTGGGATTAAAGGCTGTGCCACCACCGTCCAGCCGTTTTGTTTTTCTTCTTGTTTTATGTAGGGATGTTTTCCTCCCAACTACATAGAAGATTCTGAATTCTTATAAGAAGTTAGGAATCTTGGAAAGTCCCTCAAGTAGCGTGGTTCTGACTGCTTTTCTGATGTCAGAATCTTAATAGAACAGGTGTAGTGTGCATGAGGCCCTTTGGAATTTTGCACATTAGTAATCTCAGATATTTATAAAAAGCAAAACTCCCTGCTTCAGCATCTGTGGTTGGGGATGGTAGAGTACTAGTTCTCAGTGTAGTCTGGAAGAGTAGAGTTACTCTTTAAGAAGGAAGGGATTAGTATGGGGCCTGGCTGGCGCTACATAAAGCTCTTGAATTGGCAACAGTGATTGCACACGAGGGTCTCGTTCTTCCATACATAAGATAGATTTTCATTTAGCAGCCTTGTGTTCTTTTTACAAAAGGTTTATGTCTGTGAGTGTTTTCCTCGTGCAGATGTCTCTGTGTATGAGCTAAGTGTGTGTCTGGTCCCCGCAGAGGTCAGAAGAGTTCCTCAGATCCCCTGGAACTGGAGTTTGGAGTTGCCAATAGTTGTGAAACTGCTATGTAGGTGGTGGGAATTGAACCCGGGACCTCTGTAGGACTAACAAGTTCTCTTAACCGCTAAGCATCTCTCCAGCGCCCAAGCCTCAGGTCGTATGTGTCTTTGTTCTTGTATTATGAGGGTACCTGAAAAGGAAACTTCCATGTGTGTGGTAGTAAGGATGAAACCCAGGCCTTGTATACATGCTAGACAAGCATTCTGTTACTGAGCTATAAAGCCCCTAAAAGTTTATCTTGGTTCTTTGAGATAGACTGGTGCGGCACCTACTCTGTAGCCCAGGCTGCCCTTTAGCTCACAGCAATTCTCCTGCATCAGTATCTCAAATGCTGGGATAACAGGCATGGGCCACCATTCCTGGCTTAAAACCATATTCTTAAATGTGGTTTTTTGTCTTTAGCTTTTAATATGCTTGGAACTTGATTCTAGTATGAGGAAGGTTTTGTTGTATTTTGTTCTTACTTTGGGAAACTAAAAGTTTGTCAGGAAAAGCATCATACTAGTGGAAGATGGACACTCAAAATGTGGATCAGTTGCCTTGTGCTTTTTTTTTAATGTGGTAAAATATACATAATTTAAAAATGTACCTTTCTAACCATTTTCAAGGACATTTTTATGGCACTAAGTAAATTCCTTGGTTTGTTTTGGAAGGCATTTTGGAGTTCTGTTGCCTTGTATTGAATACATACAAAAAATGGTATTCATGTATTTTCTTACCAAATAGTACAAACTCAAGTAGTTTTCCTTTATGTGGGACACAGTGATAATTGGTTACAAAGCGGGAGTGAAGATGCACTCTAGCAGGCTAACTAAAAATAAACAGAACCACAGCGCTAATGATAGGGTGCTGTGAGTGGGAATGACGGCTCCTCTCGCTTTCAGATGCCCGCCATGGCCAGCATCTGGAGCTCTGTGCTGTCTCCGCCAGTTATGAGGGGAAACTGAGTCTAGAGCCAACACCTTGCCTTCATTTCAGAAGGGTTGTTTGAACCTGGACAGGGTGCCGTTTTAGTTTTTCATTCATTGTAACTGGTTTTCAGATGGAGGCAATTATCCAAAACAAAAATTCTTACCCACTTGAAAATTATACTAGATTTCTTTTATGTATGACTTTTCCTTTTGTGAAGTGTTATATGCCAACAAAAACAGCATTTTTATGAAAGAGCTTATCAAGCTCTGAAGGAATTTACTGCTCTTTTCAGAAACCAGTTTCTTAAAATTTTAAGTTCCTATCTGCTATTGAAATGGTAAATTAAAAAGCAGATTCCACCTACAAAAAGCTATCCCCTGTAGTTGCCAGTGCCCCATAGAAGGCCTTGGATCTGCCTGTGTGGCACATTTGGGCACACTGGTGTAGACAGTGGGGTGTGCTGGCCTGTGCTATCCGGCAGTGCCTTGTACACAGGGTGGCTATTGTGAGTTAAGAACTGAACTTGAAAAATGATTCATTTTAATTATGTTTAAATAGCTGTGTGTGCCTGGTGGTGACTGTTTTGCATGCGCAATCAAACCAAATGTCATCATACTACAGATAATCTTTCCAGACACACTGGCTTGTTTTAAAAAGCTCAGTTGATCTGACCATGGTTTAGTTTCAAGTTTGTGGCTTTTTTCCTGTCAGTGCTGCAGGGGCATAACCACTTGGAGTTGTTTTGTAGAGCTGGAGAGCAAACCTGATTCTGGGGGCCTCTGTTTGTCCCAGTGACTCTGTGAGCAGCGTGGCCCCTGGTCAGCAGTTTCTCTGTTCTGTAGTTCTGCTCCTTCGCAGACCCAAAGCCCCACTTCTGCTCAAGTACTCTATTTCCAGAGGTCCGGTTTTATTTGCCACTTTTAGGAATTTGGGGCTGGAGAGATGGCTCGGTGGTTAATTGCACTGGTTGCTCTTCTAGAGGTCCCACGTTCAATTCCCAGCACTCACATGGCAGCTCCCAACTGTCTGTAACTCCAGTTTCAGGGGATCCAATGCCCTCACACAGACAGACGTGAAGGCCAAACACCAATGCACTAAAAATAAATATTTTTTTTAAAAAAGTTTCTGATGAGAATGATTAAGCCTGTGTAAATTATGTGCTCTGATAGAATTCCTTCCAGCGGACTAAGAATATAAGAATATGTTAGTTTTTATTCCAGAATGAAGTTTAGACTCAGTTCTTAAAGATGAGTTCCTGTCTCTTATAGTTGTAATTGTCAAAGACTGTTGAATCGTCTATTTTTAAAAATGTGTAAAAGATCTCACATTTCATGTGTTTGAGTTTTGTGGCCTTGTGACTTTAATTATATTATGTGTGATTTCACATTTGAAATTTTCTGACTTTTTTTTTGCTTTTCAGAGAAATCAGATTTAAGACAGCATAAAGGAGTGTAAGCAAGCATGCAGTGCCCCATATTTTAAAAATTAAAAAGAATTAGCTTATCTGGAAGGGATCTTGGGGTGTCAGTCTTACTCTTGAGGAAGAGCTGGCAGTCCCCCCTACCCTGCAGCCTCTAGGAACAGTGAGGTCTTTCTGTGCTAGAGCTCTTAAGGGATCCTTTGCCCTTATCTCTTGGTGATCTGTGGCAGGTGGTACTCCTTTCTAAGGCACACAGAGCCCTTGGGAAGTCTGGAACTGGCCTAGGTTTCTCCAGTTCACACAGGAGAACTTTGGAGCAGTGCCTGCTGGTCTAATATGCGGTCATATGTCAGAAACCTCCTCTAACAACTTCTCAAAGAGCGAGAGGTGTGGGCTGTAAGAGCTTTGGAATCCAGAGGGTTCTTTTCAGTTCATGCCCCTTAATCAAGCCAAACATTATTTAAATACTGTGTTTTGATAGTATGCTAGGTACTAAACAGAACATTTTTTTCTTATCTGTTAGAATTGAGAAAAATGTAGATAAATGACCACATTTGAAATGTGCTCTTAGTTGGAGTGGCAAGGTTTAAGATTCTGCATCTGTACTGGATGTGGACCGTTGGTCATAGGAGCTCCTGAGAGGAGGGGGCACGAAGCAGTGTCATTAAACACTCAGTACTGTTTTGTCAGAGAAGTGCCAAGTTCAAGTGTAGATTGTAGGTAAGAGGAAACTTGGCAAGTGTAGTTTTTTTCTATGTAAAATAATTTAGAAGCTGATTTATTTAGATTATACTAGCACCAAATCATCAATGAAAATAAATGCCCAGTTGACTGGTCATAACCGCTGGACTTCTGAAACATATATTAATTGCTTTCTTAGAAGAAATTTTTAAAAGATTTAATTTAAACCTTATGTGTATTTCTGTTTCTGTGTGAGGGTATGTGCCCCTGAGCTCAGTAGAGGCCATAGGTAGGGGTCAGATCCCCTGAGCCGGAGGCACACGTGGCTCACAACGTTGGTGCTGGGAATTGAGAAGTACATGTTCTTAACTCCTGAGCCATCTCTCCAGGCCCTTAGAAATGTAGGTAAATTTCACACATACCAACTAAAAGCCCCATAGAAAAGTAGAATTATAGAAAACCACAATGAACAATTTTAAAGTACCAATTTAAGCCACTAGTGATAATAAAAAAGATGGTTAGGACACTTTACTGACCTCTCACTGTGGGACAAACTGTTTGAAAACTTGGACTTGGAGGTGGTGTGAAGTGGAAGGTGGGAAACCCAGCTTCCCTTGCAGGTCAGGCAAAAACTTCTGTCTAGAGCCCCTTTGTCTAACACAGCCCTGTGACCTAGAGAAATCTTTCTAACTGTCTCCTTGTTACATAGTGAAGTTGGTCTTTGCATTTTCAGACAGCAGAATTTGAAGCTCAAAGTCGTTTCAGTAATTTGCTTCTGGCCGTTGTGCTGAAGTGAGATTTGAACTCGCTGGTTGCAGACACATGCTCTGGCCAAGCTTGCAAGCACTTGGACTGTAATGCATTTGCAGGACATCATTAGCATTTGGCCAGTGTTTAATATGATAACTTCCAAAATTGCTCTTCGGAAGCTAGAGAGAAGGCTCACTGACTGAGGTCACTTGCTGCTCTTCCACAGAATTGGAATTGGCTTCCTAGCGCCCAAGTCAGGAGGCTCACAACAGCTCCTGCCTCTGGGAATCCAGCGCCCACTTCTGGTCTCCACAGGCACCTGGACACACATGCATATACTCTTTCACACACACATATACACATAAATAAAAATAAATCTTAAAAATTCTCTCCAGAATGTAGATAATTTTTGAAGTGGAAAAAGAAAACAGGTATTTTCTATTTAAATGCACATTAAATTGAGAAAATTGGTAAATCTGTTACCAAGTTCCCATTGAAAGGGAGGTGGTGACCTGCCCCTAAGTAGAGGAATTATCTCAAAGGCCTTTAAAAAAATTCCCCCTCTACTACTATAGAGAGCGCAGATCTTTCTCATTCATAGGGAAAGAGAAGGGGCTTAATAATTATCTGTTTATGAGGGATAAATCTCCTGCAGTGGTTGTTTTAACAGGGCGTGAAGGAGATGGTGTTGAAAACAAAACAGAAGGGACAAAGGGTGGAAGAGAGACATTGGAGATGTTGAAGACAGGGAAACGGAAATGGCTGGGTTCATTCTCTAACCATTTCCGGTTGGTTGGATGGTGCAGAAGTGTTGAGATGGTGACAGGGTGGGAGCACTTCTTCTGTGTCCTTGGGACTGTCCCTTGGGTGAGGACAGTGAGGGCTGATGTGCATGGAATCCTAATTGGATCATGCCTCTTCTTTCTTTCTCACGATGGCTGTTTGGGGACAGCACATGTTCAGCACATGTTAAGTGAATGTCCACTCCATTTCAGGCTCCTTTTTGGACATCATGGATGCATAACAGAATAGGACAACATTCAGGGAGACTACCTCTCATGGAGCTTGGGGAGATGGAGACATATGTTAAAGGAAGTAATGGCATTTGATGGAATTTCAGTGAGGCTAATGTGACTGGGTGGCTGCTTTACATCAGGTGACCAGGGAAGTGACATTTCTGCTGGATCTGCATAGCAGGAAGGAATGAGCCAACACTGAAGATTTCCACATGGAACATTTCAAGTGGGCAGAATTCCTGTGTCTGGGGCAGATGCCCATCCTGAAGCATTGGAAACCAGCTAGACCAGAGCTTTGGGGGTAGGGGAAGAGTGGCAGGAAGTGAGGTGGCATATACATTTTCTGTGGAGGAGACGTGGTAACCTCTTGAGTGCAGGATAGTGAGAGGTGGCATGATCTGATGTCTAGGAAAGCTTGTTCCTTGGCTGTGTGGAGAAAGGATTCTAGGGCTGCTATGGTGGAAGACTTGGGAAAGACTGCAAGACACTGAAAAATGAACAAAAGGGTCACCTAGCCCCATGAAGGGCCTAGCCAGTGGTAAGAGCTGGTTGCAGATTCAGTGTATACAGTTTACCACTTGTTCTGCCAGTTGTCTTAGGTGACATTGAGAGGTGAGAGGAGAAATAGACTTCCTAGGGCTGGGAATCAGAACAAGGTGGGAATGGAGCTATTTATCTGTCATTCACTTCTTCCCTTTCTTTCTGCACTGGGGATTCAGTTTAGGGCCTTGCAGGTGCTCTTCACAGTGCTTAACAACAGCAGCCAGAACCTGCATGGGTGTCTGTTTACCATGTGTATGTCTAGTGCCTGAGGAGGCTGGAAGACAGTGTCGGGTCCCCTGCAACGGGAGTGGCAGAGGGTTGTGAGCCACCACGTGGGTGCTGAGAATCGAGCCCAGGCCCTCTGAGAGCAGCCAGGGCTCTTGACCACTGAGCCATCTCTCCAGCCCACAGTTTACTTCTTACTTTTGAGACAGGATCTCCGTAAGTTGCTCAGTCTAGTTTGAACTCTGTCTGTGGCCCTGGTAGGCCTTAAATTTACACTCCTGTTTTCTTCCGCTTCCTAAATAACCAGTTGGTTTATAGCATGTGCCACTGCGCCCAGACCAGTTTCTTAACTGGTTAAGTTTTCACGTTAACATGCCCTTCCAGCCTTGTAAGTGCAATAGGAAGCGTTTGATTGTATAGCCATGTTGCTCAAGCAGCTTCGGATCCTGCCTCACTGCTCCTTGATCCCCTTTGTTTTGAAATCAGTGATATTTTCATGTTCCTAACATAGCTACAAAGTAGGCAGAGGCCTAAGGAAATCAAGTCAAGGTGACTTTAAAAACCATCTCTTCATGTTTTCTCCATCACACAAGCTAGTCTGTGAGATAGAGATAGTTTTTGTTAAATGTGTTCATTTTACAACATAGAGATGCTATTTTGAACAACTATTACTTATTTTCATTTTCTGTTTGG
Organism: Microtus oregoni; assembly: GCF_018167655.1. Taxonomy (NCBI): domain Eukaryota; kingdom Metazoa; phylum Chordata; class Mammalia; order Rodentia; family Cricetidae; genus Microtus; species Microtus oregoni. The sequence continues at coordinate 6,397,902 of NW_024543221.1, forward strand.
TAGGTGTGTGTGGTTGAGCATGCCATGGTGCGTGTGGATGTCAGAGGGCAGCTTTCAAGGGAGAAGGCTCTCTCCTCCGGTGGGTTCTGGAGATGCAGCTTGGGCTGTCGGGCATGCACAGCAAGCACTTTTATGTGCTGAGCTGTCTTGCTGGCCCCCAACACTAGTATTTAAAAGTAGCTCAGTACTTTGGTATTTTTTGGTTGTTGGTCTCAAGAGACAGATTTATGCTTCTTTCTTTTATTTTCTTTCAACCATTTGGTCAGTGTGCACTTAAACCCTTTGACTGCAGTCTCTTTCTCCTTGGGCTCATGCAGTGTTCGCCTTGCTCCAGTTCATACACGATTGTGTATTCCTTGTGGTCTTTCTGAAACAGCAGTTTTCCCCCTTCAGGAATCTCCAAGACAGGCCTCTAATACAGCATAATAAATACCTTACCTGGATATCAAGTTTCTTTGTTATCTAGCCCAATGGAATGAAGCATTTTATGCAAAGGGTACATCCCATTTCAGAAGTTTTAGCTGCCTACAGGAAGTGACTGAAAGATTCAAAATACCAAAGTCAGCATTTAGAAGAGAGCGCCTGGTCACCTTGCTGCCATCTCGCGCTCCTAAGGAATCTCATGGGGCGCCACAGGGCTAGAGGGGTATTGGGTTTTTCTCTTGCTCACAGCAAGTGTGTCCTTTCGCATCTTGCTGCCCATAGCTATCTCTACTCCACTGAACTCCACCATCTTCCTGTGTGAAAGGCAAAATGAAACATTTAATAGTATCTTCATGTAAAACAAGTCACATAATAATAAAGTAGCAATGCTCACTTTAGGGGAGAGCATAGCAACATTGATCTTACAGAATAGTTATAGGCAGGAAGATTATATTAAACATGTATTTTGCTCCTTTTAATTTATTTGTGATTATTAAAGCTACTGGAAAGCAGAGTGACCCCAAGGGACATTGCTTTGGATGATGTATTTAAACTTTGACTGAATTCAGTTTTAGGTATAGTTGAAAAGAAAGTTTTAAATTTGTCTCCAAATAGGCAGTGTTCTGTCCTTTTCTTTTGAGACATTATTTAGCTTTGAAAATGCTATGTTTGTGGATAAATGTTTCTTGAGGCACACACACAGACTCCTGGAGTGTTAAATCTCTGACTCTGTGTCATTCACTCACTCAGGCAGACACAGACGGCGGAGTTCTGTGTCTAAAGCTGAGTGACTCGGGGAGTGGGATGTGGTGGGGGAAGAGCGAGGGCTGTCTGACAGAGAGAGCTGCACTTGGTTGTTTGTGTAGGAGCAGCTAGAGGAGGGTTATGGTCTGAGTTAGTCTAAAATTGTAGGGCTGGCTCCAACACGGGGGGTGGTAGCGGCTGCAGATGAGCTGTTGTTCTAGGAGAGAAGTGAGAAAGTGGATTTTAGATTTCTTACTTGGTAACTGGAAGCTATTACCAAGGAGCTGCTCATTTGATGTACATTGTAGGGTTGTTTATTTTCCTCCTTCTTCATATAGGGTATTACTCTGTAACCCAGACTGACCTGGAAGTTGGGATGATTCTTCTGCCTCTGTGCCCTGGGTGCTAATGTGAGCTACCCTACTCAACAGAGCTTTAAGCACCTCTGATCCCAAAACCTTCAAACTCTGAAATCTTTTGAGTGTGAATAGGGTGTCATGAGTAAATTTCACACCTGACTGATGTGAAGTGTTGCAGTTAAGAAGGCAGCCTGTGTGCTGTATATATCAGTGTATATAAACACGTGAATTTTATGTTTATAATTGAGTCTCTTTAATAAGATTTTTGTGGATAATACCAATACCCCAAAATACAGAAACAAAGCAAATTCTGGAACATTTGTAGCCCTAAGCCTTTTGGGTAAGGAATACTCAACCTTTATTTCCTGAATTGAATTGGAATTGAATTGGAATTTGCTGAAATCAAAATATACAAATCTGCTCTAATGACTTCCCCAGCAATAAAGCATATACTTACCTCCTTAAAAATAAACATTTATATTTTTACATTTATGGGTGTTTTGCCTAGATTTCCTTTTGCCTAGATGCCTGTGTACCGTTTGCGTGCAGTGTCCATAGAAGGCTGGAGCAAGCTGGGAGTGGAGTTACAGTTAGGAGCTGCCATATGGGTGCTGGGAATGAAGTCAGGCTGTTGTTAATCTCTGAGCCTTCTCTCCCTTTGTAACACTCCTTATCCTTGACCTTCCACACTTCAGCGTTGTATTATTAATCTTCCCATTCTTCCCCGAAGAAGGCAGTTTTTCAGCCCTGCTTTCCTATTACTTTCCTATTACTGTGTTTGCTTGATAAGCTCTCAGTACATGAAGTTAGTAAATAGTTGGGGTTGAGAGGAAGACAGAACCAGGAGCTTGGTTAGAGTGACTAATTTCGATAAGAGCCTTGCCCAGAGTTGGATGTAGAAGCAGCTGTTAAGGAGTGGTAGTGTTACCAAAAGTTTTCATGTTTAATTAAAACAATCACAATTGTGAAACTCCCCATGTTGATTATTTTAGAAAATAATCATCTCCATGGTATTGAATGAGTGAGAGCATGTTTTATGTATTATTAACTTTCTCACAGAGTATTGTTCAAATTAAAGCTTCATGTGTTAATAGCCAAGTTCTAACTTCTCATAGGTGAGCCAAGAAATAGTCAATGTAGAAAACAATCCATTGACTATGATTTTGTGATTTTTGCTTTAAGTAACTCAAATCTAGCTGCTAGAGACTGATAGACATAGGTTAAAAATATGCCAGGATAAAAAAGCATGGAAGAGTTTTAATGCAATTGAGTCTTAGCAGATTGGTAGATAGGATTCATGGCACTTGATGAGAATTTTCAACATAGCTTGACAGCCCAGAGTAGACTGTAGGTGGGAGAAAGAACTCTGGCAAGCATGTTAGGCTGTTGTGAGTAGCAATCTTTTGAGAATTGTATTACAGTTGGAATGTCCTCAGGGAGACTAGGAAGGGACTCGAAGATGAAGTATGCCTGGGGCTCCTGAAAGAGGCTCCACATCCACTAAGACCCCACATGCTGCCCTCTCAGATTGGGGGTAATCCCACAATGGCGTCATGCAGAATCTGGGGCAGAGCATGCCTGCCTGAGGAAGCTAGAGACTTGCTGTAGTATACTGCCTGCCAGCAGAGTTGCCACAGGAGCGGGGGACTGACGGAACAACCATTTGAAGCTCTTTGAAGTGTTGTAAGGTGTGTTCGGATTGAAAGTCCCCATGAGAGTTGAGAGATGGAAGGAGACTTTGATTGATGGTGTTCTGTGTGTGTGTGTGTGTGTGTGTGTGTGAGAGAGAGAGAGAGAGAGAGAGAGAGAGAGAGAGGTGGGGGAGGGGGGGGAAGGATGGAGATGGGGGAGGGAGGGAGAGAGGAAGAGGGGAGAGAGACAGAGAGAGAGAGAGAGAGAGAGAGAGAGAGAGAGAGAGAGATATCCAGGTTCTGACATATGGTAGACCTTTACTGTGCTCCTGAGCAACAACATAGTCTTTAATGTTATTTTCTAATTAAAAATGTGATATTATTCTCTCTTTCTCTTTCTTTCTTTCTTTCTTTCTCTCTCTCTCTCTCTCTCACACACACTCACACACACACACACACACACACACACACACACACGACACCTTTGTGGAGACATTCCTTATGTCCTGGTGTTCAAACATCAGGCTTGTGTTGCAACTTATTCACTGAACCATCTCATTGGCCCTGCTGTTTCTTAAGTTCTCTCTCTGGGGACTGGGATGATGGGTCCTTGGGTATAGTACCTGCTGTGTAAGTATGAGGACTTGAATGTGGATTCCCCAGCACACACATAAAAGCTGGGTGTGACAATTCACAACTGTAGCTCCAGTACTGGGGAGCAGAGATAGGTAGGCCCGGGGGTGTAGAAGACTCACTGGCCAGCCAGTCTAGCTAGTTGGTCAGTTCCAGGTTCAGTGAGAGATGTTGTTTCAAAATGTAAGCTGGAGTCAGCCTCTAGCCTCCATGTGACATGCATTTGCACATGTGTATACATGCACATGCACGCACATGCACACACACATCCTTTTGAGTCAGTGTTTGGAAAGGTATTCTTGCAGGGCCAGGTTAGAAGGAGTTTCATGACATTCTTCTCCAGAAAGCAGTCGGGATCTAACAGAATCTAAAACTAGATGGGCATTTCACATTTGCTCCTCACAGAGGAGTAGGAAACCCTCAGCTTTCCTCCAAACCTCACCACTAGCTTAATGAATTACCTAGCAGTTTTTGGGAAGTTTCTTATGTGTTGGGAAATTGGAGATGCTCATTTTTCTTTGACGAGCTGGCCTTTCCCTTGCGCGCCTGACTTCCTGCATGTAAGCCTAGGAAGTGTGTTTTGACAAATGGCAACTCTGAAGGTAGAGTGGTCAGTCTTTACTTCCTGTCCATTGCAACAAGCATCTTAGACCCAGGTTCCAGTTTTCTTCCTCTGTGGCTTCAGGTGGCTTTTAAAACCAAATGACTAGGACCTGCTGAGGCGGCTCAGGGAGTAAAGGCCCTGTTGCCACCCTGACCACCTGAGTGATCCCAAGGAGCTATGTGGTGGGAAGAGAAACCAATACCTCCACACCTCAAGTGATACATGTGTGTACCACCTCCAAAAATAAGTAAATGAACTTTAAAACCCAGTGAATAAGCTGAAACCTGTCTCAGTCATTTTCTGACAGTGCCCTACCTACTACTATCTGTGTGTCCTCGGAAAGGTTGTTCCTACTTCCATCTGAAATAGCTCTTTTCTCTTTGCAAACAAAGCATTCTTATGTCGGTGACGTAACATGAGTTATAGTGACTGCATGTTCTTTCACAGTGGAGCTTTAAACTAAGTCTGTGACCTGTTCCTGTTAAATGAATGTTATCTGTGCCCTTGTGTTTCTGGAAGTTCCGTGTAGATGTGGCTTTGGCACGAATTCCTATGCAGTGTTCCTGGGGTTGCATTTTATCTTTTTCCTGCATATTTTCCCCTGAACTTGATCATTGTAAGAGACAGAAACAAGCAATAATCATATTAGACATGCTTTCAAGCTGTAAAATATTTAAATTTCAACAATATAGTGATTAGCTTGGAACTTAAAAACCTCCTGCCTCAGCTTCCAAAGTGTGAATGCTCCCACGTCTGATTTTGAAATTTGTTTTTCATCATGGTTATTTAGAAGTCACCTGAGCTGAACAAAACAGTAACTGCTTCATTTTGTTTCTGGGAATTAAATTGTAGTGCTGAGACTACCTGGCTCATTTAGGAGAGCACATTTTATTAAAAAAAAAAGCTAAAAGGAGGTAGCAGTGCGAGGTACTCGCATGCCTTCAGCCTTCACGCTCAAGCCACACACAGGTAGTTCAGCCAGCTTTCCCTTCTCTTCCTTATTTTCAAGGAAAGGGAGGAGAAAGGAATTGATATTTATTGGAAACAAGTCTGCATTTTATTCTCTTTATAGCATTTAAAATATAGGTTGTCACATTAAAATTCATCGTTGTGGCTAGGTTTCAAGTCTAGAGATGTGAAGTAATATTTAACCTTTATGACTTGGGTGAACACTTAGGATAAGGAAATGTTTGACATAATTTTAAAAGAATGTTTCAGAGGTGTGGTAACTTCATTTTGTTATTTTGTTCTCATGTCTTCTAAGAGGAGAAAGAGGCAATTCTCTATCTTTTTCCAGAGTCCCTTGGCAACCATGGACGATCTTCTTCTTCTTCTTCTTCTTCTTCTTCTTCTTCTTCTTCTTATTATTATTATTATTATTATCATTATTATTATATATGCCTCCAGGGGCCTCATAAATGACAATCCAACTTTCATAACGGCTCTTGGTAGGTGTCTAGACCAGTTGTGCACCGTCCAGGACTTGTTAGACGTGAAAGGGTCTCAGTTCCGTTCCCATATCTGCTGACTCAGAACCTGTCAGGGCAGGGCCAGCAATCTGTGTTGATCTACCCTCTGTTCTTGCCAGCATTTTAGAACCTCTGCCCATAAAGACTTGCACACTGGTTTCCTCTTGCTCCTGGAGTCTTTTCTTCTTCCTTTCTCATTTTCCACAGATGTGACCAACTGTTTCCTCCTGGGGCCTTTGTTCTCTGTGTGGCATACGTGCCCAACCTTAGCTAGGCTTGCACCTCTTTTCTTTTAGATGGTGGCTGCCTGCTTAAGAACCCTCCCAGCATTGTGGAGAGCAGCTCGGGTCCCCCACAATCCCTTCCTCTATCTCTCTTTGTACCTTAGGAGGGTGACATTTGCATGTGCCCCAGAGCCCCTAGCCATCTGGTTCTCCTTGGGGTTTCCCAGTGGGAAATAGGAGAGCAAGGGAGCTGCTCCCTGTGTCTTTTTTTCCACATAGATTTTGTGTTCTTTCCCTCCCTCTGCTTCATGTTCAGCATTAACTATTTCATCAGATTGTTTCTTTATTAGAGTCCAGACCATAGATCATCTATAACTACTGAATGAGTAGAAAGGACATTGAATCAGAAGGAGAATGGTGGTGGCTACTCAGTCGAGAAGTGAGGATGTCGAGCCTATAGCTTGCTGCATGCTATATGCAAGATCTTTTAGTGGGATCTGAGTAGAACTTAACTGAAGCTGGGGGTAAGGTTGTGTGCTGTGGGCAAAGCCTCTCTCAGAACTAGCTGCAGTGACAGGTGCATCCCATGTGTGCTGGTGACGAAGGGGACACAGTAGTACAGTAGTTGAGACCTAAGTCTGCAGGAAACCTGCCTTGGCTTGGATCTTGGTTTTGCCATTTCATAGCTGTACGACTTGCAGACTTTAGCTTAGTCTCTGCTTCAGTGTGTGTCCACCAGTGTAGTGCTATCTCCAGCGGTTGACGGCACACTGACAAAGACAACCTTGACTGCGTGACACCCACATTTGTAATGAATGGTGAGCTCGTGACTGCCAAGCACAGAACCTATGCAGAGGCACTGGCCAGTGTGTATGTGTGTTTGATGTCGGAAATGTAGGTGGGGTGGCCAGGGAAGATGCTACTGAGAGGGGGCAGATGTGTAGACGGGAAGGGGAGGCCCGTTATTCTGCTTACGAGTGTGCTTAACAGGAACAGTGAGTGCAAGCCTCCAAGGTGGGCACAGGCCTGGCCTGTTGTGTGACAGCTTGGAGGACTCTGGTAGAGCAGAGGCTGGGTAGAAGAAGTGAGGAGTTGTGACACTAATGGTGGCAGTGCTGTTGGTGTGAGCAGGACACGTGGTCCTGCGGTCTGTAGTCGGTACTGACTTATTGTGGCATCTAATTAAACAGCAGTTCTTAGGGAGCAAAAAACCCGTTTTAAATATAAGAGTGCTGAGTAAATAATAATAATAATAATAGTAATAATAATAGTAATAATAATAAAAGAGTGTTGGGCTGGAGAAATGACTCAGTGATTAAGAACACTAGCTGCTCTTCCAGAGGTCCTGAGTTCAAGTCTCAGCAGCCACATGGTATATAAATAAATATTTAAAAAAAGATGAGTATTTCAGGGAGGTACCTTTCCTGACACTGTAGAACAAATGTCGGATTCTGATTGGATCTCCCCAGGAAGCCAACAAAATGCCATTACTGGTCCAGTATTGATTTCACCACAGCTAGTCTGTATGGGGAAAGGGTGTTGGCTCAGGCACTGCCGTGCCCACCAGTGTTAACTCCATGGGGAAGTACCCCGGGGGAGCACTTCTTTCGTATTTCTGTAGTAGTTATGCTCTTAAATATCAGCGCCATTGGTTTTCAGAAAGAAGGCTAGATTGCTGTTAAGTTTGGGTGCCTGGCTAAGTAGAGGGCTTCCTAATGCTTTCCTGCCAGAAGCACAGGCGGCTTGAAGAGTAGAGAGATCAGAAAGTTATACTCTGACCTTGTTTCAGCGGCCAAGGAGATCACTGTTTTTTCGTCACCGAGAGTCTGTCTAAGAGTTGCTGTGAGTCTGAGGGACTGTGGCGTGGCAGAAGTGAGCAGCGGCGATGTTACGTAACACTGTTTATCTGCTGCTGCGCATACGCAGTGTGCGTTCTTCAGATGCTGCTGCTGTGATTTAGTAAACATCTCCAGTCTCAAACTTACGCGGAAAACAGTTCCTACTTTGTAGCTTTAAACTTCAGAGAAAGTTTTGGTGTGAGTGGGGAGAAGTACTGCTTAGTACTGTCGCCGTGGTTGACTACGTATGCTGGGTTTTCTGGCCCAGCAGTAGCAGAGAAGCATTCTCCGAGCTTGGTTAATCTTTATTTTCCCCAGTGTTGTCAAGGCGCTGTGTGTAAGGCCTTGCTGGTTAAGGTGAGACTTTTCGACCCCACACCTTCATGCAGTACAGTTATCAGAGTGTACCAAACCTGGGATAATTGGCTCGATGCATTCAGTCCATGCTAGGGATCCGGACAGCATTTCCCCTGTTTATATGATCTATTTACAATTTTAACAGAATCTACTTCTGCTGTTTCTGGATTACTTTGTATGTGTTAGGTGTTTATGTAAATTAGGAGATGCATTTGCAAAAAGTGGAGGTGAAGTCCCCAAGGAAATGGACGGGCCTTAGCATACTGAGGAGCAGAGCCCAGGTGCCTCCAAATCTGCTGGTCCCCGCTGTGATGTCAGTTTCTGTTACTGTCCGTCCTCAGTGCTGCTCTTTCACAGAGAGCCTTGTGCAGTTTTCTCACTGGGATGCTGGCCAGAGAAGCTTCAGCCTTCAAGGGTGGTCAGGTGACTTGGCAAACCCTGTAAGCCTGTAATGGTGCTGTGTCACTGACCAGAGTTAGATTCTACTCACTCTGCTTTCTTTTTCTGTTGTAGTTGTAAACCCCATACTTTGTTTGAGGCGGGGTTTCTCTGTGTAGCGCTGGCTCTCCTGGAACTCATTCTGTAGGCTAGGCTGGCCTTGAACTCAGATTGCTTGCCTCTGCCTCCTGAGTGCTGGGATTAAAGGTGTGCAACACTACTGCCCAGCCAACCTCGTGTTTTCTCAGTGATCAGCTAAGTGTCATTTGGTGATCCTGAAAGACAGTGTCTGATCTGTTGCTTTCCAAGCTCCCGTAGTCTCTGCATTCCTTCTTCCTTCAAAGTGAAAGAGGGATAACTCCTTACGAGTGTTACTTCATCCTGATACGTACCAGTTCACACGCAGGCTGTGTTCATGGAACTGGAGGAACAGGGTTTTCTGACTTGCATTGCCATCAAACATTTATTTCCACCTTGTTAGTTTCTTCAACATTAGGAATTAACTAAATTTTAAAGTAATTTAATAGAGAAAGATTTACAGAGCATTTTAATTATCTGTTGGACTGAATTTATGTACAAAATCAGGTTGGTTTTTAAATACTAACTAATTTCTACTTGTTAATGAAATATCATACTTTAGAGTAGGTATTGGATTTGATTGAAACATTTCAGTTTTAAATTTTGGGAGTCGTTAATATAGGTACATGATATAAAATTTTTTCCTTGTATGATCTGGCTCCTGATCTTATCCAACACACCATCAGAATATGTACTTAAGTATATTTTTATATATCCTTCCAAAAATAAGTGCACTGGTGTAACATTTACTACTGAGAGATCATATTGAAGCTGAGCTTACAGTTCGGAATTCCCAAACTAAGCAATCCTTCTGCCTCAGCTTCCTGAGTAGTTTGGACTACAGGTGTAAACGGAGGCTGTGCTTTGGTTTTCCAGTGCCTAGGCCTGAATATTTATAAGAAACTAATTAGTTACAACACTGTTTGGCCTATTAGCTCAGGCTTCTTATTAACTCTCATATCTTAAATTAGCCCATTTTTATTATTTTATATTTTACCACAATGCTTGTAGTTTGATACCTCTTGCTTTTGGGCTACATGGTATCTGCCTGACTCTGCCTTCTTTCCTCCTTTTTCTCTGCTTGGATTTCCTGCCATAGGACAAAACAGCTTCTTTATTAACCAATGATAATAAAACATATTCATATCATACAGAGGGAAATCCAACATCAATAGGCATGTTCTACCATGTCTGGACTGTATGACATTCTTTAACTGTGAAAGGATTCATGAAAAGATCTATTTGATGTCTTGCTCTAGCTAAGTTTTTGCTTAAACAAATAGTACAAATGAAACTGGCAGAAAAAGATTTTCTTTGTTCTTCTATCCTGAAGCTTCCTATGACTGTCCTGTGGGGTTTCCCTTTCAGCCAGCAGTATCTGTGCTTTGGGCTTAACAGCCCCCTCCACTTTCTTTCAGGGCAGGGATCTAAGGGGAATGCCACCCGTGCAGATGAGACAGGTGATGGTTTCCTATGTTTCAGGTGTTCCTGACGGTGTACCTCAGTAACAGCGAGCAGCACTTCACAGAAGTTCCTGTTACCCCGGAGACTATCTGCAGAGATGTGGTGGATCTGTGCAAAGAGCCTGGCGAGAGCGACTGCCATTTGGCTGAAGTGTGGTGTGGCTCTGGTATGGACCTGGCTTTCTGTTTGAGTTCTGCTGTCTTCTGTTGCTTTGGGGTTCTAGGATTGGCACTGTGGGAACACTCGTTTTCACCTACAGACAGCAGGGTAGGCTACACCTTCGGAGGTTATATTCTTCCTCCAACTTTTGATGACAAAGCCTTTTGTTCTTCTCTTTTCCTGCAACAGAAGGAAGTCACTGAACAAGTGTTAGAGGTCATAGGTCTTAGAACAGATGACAAACGTATAAAATGTGTTGGGTGGAAGCTTCTGGGGTATTGCTGTGGTCAAGTACTTGGTGCTCAGAGTTGTTTTTTTTTTTTTGTTTTTGTATGTTCAAGCTTTTCTTGTCAGACATTGGGGCACACACCTTTAATCCCAGCACCTAGGAGAAGAGGCAGGCAGATCTCTGAGTTCGAGGCCAGCCTGGTCTGCAGAGTGAGCTCTAGGGCCGTCAGGGCTACACAGAGCAACTGTAAAGCTTTCCTCAGTTGGAAATGTGAGACACTCTTCCTCTCCCTTCTTGTGTCCTTGTCGTTTCCTTCCCGTCCCCTTTAATGTTGGGGGTTGTCTTATTTTCATTTTTCTATGTAAAACTCTCTGGAGCAACTTTTGCCTCATAGTTCAGGTTGTTGTGCATCGTGCTGGGGACCTCACAGCAGTAGGAGCTTAGGGAGCAGGTCACACTGCAGCTACACCCAGGAATGCTTGCTGGGGAAAAGATCCATCCTTAGCCCAGAACTTTAAGTGTATCTGTTGTTCACTCTATAGATATTAAAGTCTTTTCTTCCCCTCCCACCTTTTCTTTTATTTCTTTTCTGTCTGCTTATGCATCTACTTGGAGAGCATTTCTTGGATGCCAGGGTACTAGATTTTGAGGGATCCAGAGATGGAAATTTCCTGCTTTCAGATACCTCCCAGTGCGGGAGAAAGAAGCAGGTGTCAGCTGGCGTCCCTTACAGTGCTGCGAGGGCCGTGGCAGTGGCGTGGGTACCAGGGTCAGAGATGAGTGCGAGTAGCCGTCTGTTCGGACTGAGAGTTTGCATGGTTGTAGAAGGCAGTTAAGTGCATCACTGGACTGAGAGTTTGCATGGTTGTAGAAGGCAGTTAAGTGCATCACTGTTACTGGGAGTAGAACCAGGACTTCAAGTTGTTTGTTCCACCCAAGCAGATTAAGTTCGGGGTTAAGTCACAGAATTAGCTGCTGAATGCCTGGCCGCGCTGTCTCTGGCCATGTCGTTTATTTAAGGCACTGAGAGATGGTGTCTTTGATTACTGATAAGTGTATAGTTTTCATAGGACATTTCATAGGACATTCTTACACAAATTATACTGATGTCATTGAGAACTCTGGGTTTATGCACTTGCCTTCTTCTCAACTGGTATGTTGAGGTTTTTTTTTGTTCAATCCTTTTCAAAGTGGAAGGTTTTTGTTTTGTTTTGTTTTGTTTTTAAATAATTCAAGATCCATCGACACTGAAGCTCCCAGTAATGGAGTGTTCAGCTGTGTCCTTTTTGCTTGTTTCTAGAGAAGTTAATGAAAGGCGGTAGTCTTGCTGCCAAAGAGCCAGATAGATATCTTCTCATTGAAATACTCTTTGCAAATGAATAAGTTTCACTCTTAACATTATTTACAAACTGATAATTTATAAATATTGGGTCTGGGAAGTTGGCTCAGTGGGTAAAGTGCTGCACACAGCATAGGCCCATGTTTGTATCCCCAACACTCTCATAACTGGATATTGCTGCAGGCTCTATAACCCCAGCGGTAGGAGTGCAGACAGGGGGATCTGAGGGACTCCTTGGCTAGCCAGCTTGGCTAAAATGGCAAAAATTCAAATTCAGTGAAGAGACCCTGTTGCAAAAACTAAGGAAAGTGAACAACAACAACAAAAACCAGATGGTGGTGGCACACTCCTTTAATCCCAGTACTTGGGAGGCAAAGGCAGGAGGATCTCTTTGAGTTCAAGGCCAGTCTGGTCTACAGAGTGAGTTCCAGGACAGGTTCCAAAGCTGCAGAGAAACCCAGTCTCAAAAAACCAGAAACCAAAAACCAACCAAACAAACCAAAAACCCTAAGGAAAGTGGAAAGTGATGAAGGAAGACATCCTGATGTTAGCCGCCACATATGTACACATGGGCAAAACACATCCACACACGTGTTCGCGTGCACGTATACACACCTGTATACTCATACAAGGAAAAAAACTGTATTAAAGACTTGGAATTAAAACTTGAGCTGAGGCCATTGAGAAAGGTATTTTTAATTTTTTATTCATCTATCTAGGGGTACATAGACCATTAGTGTTAGTGAGAGTGGGTCTCTGGCTATGAGGTTCACACAAACTGTTAAAACCCTCAGGAATTAAATGGCATGCTGATAGACTCTTAAGGACCTGACAACTGATGTACACCCATGGCTTCTTTTACTTTATCATGACTTAACAGAGATTGTGTGGAAAATTTGTGACGTTCCATTTTTCTGAGTTCTATTAATGGAAGAAAAATACTATACAAAATACCAAGTATATTCTGTGTTTGTAACATAGTTTATGTCAAGGGTATACTTGTTTTTATTTTACCTGTAGATAATGTGTAACTTTTTTTCTTTTAGAACGCCCAGTTGCTGATAATGAACGAATGTTTGATGTTCTTCAACGATTTGGAAGTCAAAGGAATGAAGTTCGTTTCTTTCTTCGTCACGAACGTCCCCCTAGCAGGGATATTGGTACATAATATTCTATGAATCATAACTAGTATTAAAGCTTTTATTTTGTGCATTGTAATAGTTGGGGAGAAGCATAGGATGAGGAATTGGGGAATTGGAGAGGTGAAGGGAAGCTAGGAAGGTAGAGCAATGGGGCAGGTTTCTTAGTCTGTTCTGACTGATAGTGGGGTAAAAGATACAGTTTGCTAAAGAAGGGAGGAGTTTGACTGTGGTTTTAATGGGTAGGAAGGAGTCTATAAAGCAAGAAGTTGAAACTAGAGAGAGGAGGAATGTCACTGGGTACACCGAGGTCCCGAAAATGGGTGTCTCCACCTGAGCTTCTCCTCTGAGGTAAAAGGAGGCATCTGGACCTCCTCACATTAACAGGAAAGAGAGAAAAACACACACACACCTAAGTCCGGGTGTCTGCGGGTGCGAGTTGAGGTGTTTCTCACCTGAAGACATGGATTTTCTTGGGGATGGCGATGGAGGTGGGTGAGCCGCTGAGCTGTTAAGAGGAGAGCATGTGCATGGGAGAAGTAGGGTGCTGGGAGCATTGCGGCCACCTGTTGAGATACTGGGGACCTGGGCTTTCCCTCTAGGAGCGCTCTGCAGCGCAGGAGTTGTGATGCAAGACAGACTGGTCTAGGGTTGGGTTAGTTAGGCAAGGTATCAGCTAGGTTTTGTGGGTGTCTTAATGACGTTTCCTGTTGCCCTGAAAAAACACCTTGACAGAAGATACTTAGGGAAGGGAGGGTTATTCTGGCTTACAGGTCAAGGGTGTGTTTGGCAGGAAGTCAGGCTGGTGAGAGCTTGAAGCAACTGGTCACCTCACATCCAGTCAGGACGCTGGATCATAAATACTAACGCTTACTTTGCTTTCTCCATTATGCACAATTCAGGTTGTTAGCCAGGGAATGGGGCCCCATGCAGTGAGCAGGTCTTCCAGCCCTTATTATCTTGGTCCAGACGCTCCCCCTAGGCATGCCCAGAGGCTTGTTTCATGGGTGTTTCTAGATACTGTCAGGTTGGTAGTTAACACTAACCACAGCAGTGGGGTAGAGATAAAGAAAGGATGGGTCCATGGGGAAAGAGTAGATTGCATCTAGGAACCAAACCTCATAACTAGATTATCAAACAAATGTAGTGAGGGAGAAATGAGTGATCGGAAAGTCGAGATCTCAGCTGTAGACCGCTCTCAGCGCTGTTCTTTCAGGGAGACCCTGGAAAGGAGCGTGGCCACAGAGCACAGATGGTTTCCTGGGTAGCAGGGTCCAGAATGAAGGCTACTTTGAGGGCATAAAGAAGGGGATGGCTAAATCTTTATAACCGATGGTTGTGACCTGAGTTGATATAGGACAGGAGAGGACAGACAGTAATACAAGTGCAGACTTGTGGGCTACAAATGCTTTAGATACTGAGAACGTGGCCTTGTCTGTAAGATGCAGATGAATCCATGTTCAGTCTGGGGAAGAGTCCTTCTCATTGGGAATTGTTCTGTACTTCCAAACATGCTGGGATTTTTAAAGGAAACTTACAGACAGTTTTCTTGGGAGTAAGAATGTAGATAACATCTTAGTGAGTAGATTGTCTAACTTCCCAGTTTTATTATTTGCTGTTATTTTAATCCGTGTCCACACGGTACCTGACCATTCTGAAATGATTAGTGTCAGGGATCAGAACTGACTAGTTTGGCACCTTCTACTCTGCAGATGAGAAGTGCTGATACGTCGGGTTAATTGGCTTGCCGGGCCACACGCTTGGTGGCAGAACCAGGAGGGAAAATTCGAATCTCCAGACCAGGCTGACTTACAGCCTTTTAGTTTCTCTGGTGTTCGTAATTTTATTTTAAATATACATAGAGTTCCCCCTGAGCCTTCTTTTAAAAATAAATTTTACTTGACATTTACATCATTTTATTTTGTTCTTTATTAACATTACCGTATACATTCTAAGTTCTAAGAAGTTGGAATTTGGCTATCCATCTCCCAGTTCAAATGTCTTGCTGTGTGCAGCTCTGGGTGAATTAGTAAATGGTCTCCCAATAGTGCATCATGCAGTTTCGGAATGTTCGTCATGTGAGAAATAAAGTGTTAACTAAGACAAAGGAGCTGTCTGCACACCATTGCAGACACCAGTGCCGCACAGTGTTTAGTTGATGGAGAGCAAGATGGCTTTCCTGCCTGTTGTAGGCAGGTCTCTACTTCCCTGTTCAGTTTAGACTGCTAAGCATTGGGAGACCGACGAAGACTATGACCCACATTGTGTTTGAAATTATTTTTAAAACTTTTGCTTTTTACTCTAATTTTGTAACTGACTACGAATTTTCCCTATGACAGAAAAGAAAGCAATTATTTATACTGTAGAATGAATATATATATATATATGTTTTTTAAGACAGGCCTTCTCTGTGTAGCTTTGGAGCCTGGGTACTCTCTCTGTAGCCCAGGCTGGCCTCGAACTCAGAAAAGTATTTTCTTCCAGAGATACTGTAATAAATGATTCAGGTTATGTTATTAGAGAGCTAAACAGCATTTAAAAGCTCACTTTAGAGTTCTGTAGGAGTATAATGCTTGGCTCTGAGGCTAGCTAGTCATGTTTATTTATTGACAGAAGAGTTTATCCTAAGTTTCTTGATGGGTATGCTAAATATTTGTTTCAAAGAAATGTTTGTCTTAAAGTCTCTCAGGTAATTTTAGTGATTGTTGTAATTTCTGGAAATTGTGGGTATGAGTTTAATACATTTAAAAGTTGTCCTTGTTGATATTTCATATATGTATTAGTTTAAATTTATTCCTTTCCTTTTAGTGCATTGAGTGGTGCCAAGATATATGTTTTGGCTTGAAAAAGTCTTTTTAGTCAAAAAAGCAGAATAGTCAGTAATTTTCAGTTAGCCAGGAAATACTCTGCTACTGAGCTATCTCCATATATTACAGCCTGCTTACATTTTAAAAATTACACTCATATTTAATCCACATATATATAATAAATATATATGTATATATTTGTGTGTGTGTGCTGATTCCGTGGTGTGCCTGTGCTTGTACTGTGGCATGTATGTGGAAGTCAGGGGAAAACTTAAGGGAGTCAGTTCTCTCTTTTCAACCTGTGGGTCCTTGGAATCAAACAGCTCATTTGGCTTGGGGGCAAACATCTTACTAACCTGTTGAGATTTTGCTGGTTCCCCCATCCCTCTTTCTGTTTTGAGACAGGCAGGCTTGGCAGTTGGGCTTCTCATGGTTGATTCTCCTGAGTAGCTGAGATTGTAGACTTGGGCCACCAGGTTCCTCTGAAGCTATTTCAGTTCTTCACTGCATGGACTAGAGCTAGGAGGAACAACATCAGCAAATGGTACGAGTTACCTGGAGTCAGATACAGTAATTCCCCCCGTTGTGAGTGAATCAGGCAGCTTCCTAGGGAATAAACAGGTGGAAAGTGAGCTCCGTGTTGCTGCTCATTGTTTCGGATAATTACGTTTTCAAAATAAGCCTAATTATGAGACCTACACTCTATTGCTGTTAGAGACTTTATGTGAACATTCAAAGTAAGGATCGGATCACACAGCAGTAGAACAGACAGGAGGAAGGAACTGCTGTAGAGTTCTCTCAACTCTAGTGTAATGCGTAGGTTTTCATTCTGTATTTAGGGAGTGGACCAAGAGCTCAAGATCCAAGTGTAAAAAGAAATGGTATGAAAATTCCTGGTGAGCATCGGAGAAAGGAAAATGGAGTAAGTGGTTCTTCTTTATCTTACTGTACGCCACATTGATATGTTTTTAAATGGTAACTCTCACTCTCTTATTTTCTTGTTCAGTGGATCAATAATAACTACCTTTGAAAGGCTTCTTCTTTTTTAACCATTTTAAAATAAAAAAAAAGTAATTGTTAAATATTTGTGGGGACTGGGTCAGAGGGCAGTTGTGAGCTGCCTGCTGTGGGTGCTGGGAATTGAACCTGAGTCCTCTGCAAGAACAGGATATGTTCTTAATCACCAAGCCATCTCTTCAGCCCCGTAAATACTTTCATATATATTCTTCCATGATTCTTGTTTGGCTATTACTCTTAAGAAGCTAGCTTATGGTAAATGTTTATATTTAAATATTAAATATTTTTGGTAAGTATACCATAAATTCACAACGAAATAAATGTTCAGCAATTTCCAGGAAATATTTGGTGATTTTATTTGTTGTTATAATTACTTTTAGAAAGATAGAAAATCATTAATTAGTGATCTTGCCGTTGTATATGAACTGAAGTGTCTTGAACACCTTTCAAGGTGTTCTTTCCAGAGCCCAGAATTTTGAATATCATTCTGGATTTCCTGCATTATCTTACTCTACCTTATAGTTAATTTTTGTCAGAGTTCCTGATATCTAAAGTTTCTGCTCTACATTCCCGCGAGTACTTGCTGCTCTGTTCTTTGATTCACAGTTAGTTGTCTTACTGTGATGGTCAGTGGTGGTTGACAAAAGTGGTTTTCCTAAGTGTGACCTAACATCATCCCTCAGTTGGTGCTTCCTGTCCCAAAGGAAGCTTTATGGGAGTGGAATTACGCTAAACAAAATTGCCTCATCATTCATTCATTCATTCATTCATTCTTCCTGTACAGATCAGGCTAGCCTTGAACTTGTGATCATCTTCCTGCCTCTGGATCTTGAGTGCGGGATTATAGGTGTAAGCTACCATACCCAACTTTAGACTGTTTTTTGGAGATTGGAAAGCGTTATAACTCTTGCCTCGGCCTCCCCAGTGCTTGGGGTTATAAGCATGCACTGCCAGGCCCATGCAGTGCTGACTTAATGTTGCAGTCATGTTTTGATGGCTGCGGTCTAGGTTTGCTGTGTACACCCTGGCACTGTATTTATGCAGCCACAGTCTGCTGTAAATTAATCACAGGACAAAGTAACTCTGACCAAACTATTTAATTTAAAATTTACAACTTAAAAAATCATTGGCCTATATGTTAGTATGTTTTTATATCTTAATAAGTCAACTCAGTGAATTATTAAAGTAAAGATTAATACCCGAATAATTTTGTTATGATTAGTTGAGATGGAGCTTTTCAGTAGGCCTTTGAGTGGAATCTCTGAACGTCATATGGAAGTGGATGGTGGTGTGTTTCCGTTTGTAGGTTAATAGTCCTAGGATGGACCTGACGCTTGCTGAACTTCAGGAAATGGCGTCTCGCCAGCAGCAGCAGATTGAGACCCAGCAACAAATGCTGGCTACTAAGGTAGTGTCTTCACAGACCCCATCGCCCACTGCCGTTAATGTCTCTGTGGAAACCAACAGTCTACCCTGCTTATTAAGGCCCTTGTCCCTCACGTAGGAACTGATGTTATCCCCAGGTTACCTCCTGTATGACTTTCTTCAGCATTTTTCAGGAGTCCTTGTGTCATTTTAGTTCAGAATTTTCCTGACCTAATTTTTGTTACTATTCTTTTTTTTCTTTTTGAGTTAGATGTTTGTCTGTGTTCATGCATGCAGTATTTCCATGCATTCCTGTGCGTCCATTTCTACCTGTGTGTGATACTCGGCACCGTGGTGCATTGCTTCCCAAACTGGACCTAATCACCTAGGGCCAGTTTGGGATCCAGTTAAGAAATGGGTTTCGGATCCAGAGTTTGGAGCCTGAGATCCTGCATTTCTAAAACTGTTTTTTGAAACATGATTTCTCTCTGTAGCTTTGGAGCCTGTCCTGGAACTTGTTCTGTACACCAGGTTGGCCTCAAACACACAGAGATCCGCCTGCCTCTGCCATCCAAATGCTGGATTAAAGGCGTATGCCACCATCATGCAGCTGCTTATTCCCATGTTACAGTTGAAGAAACAAATGTGTATTCTCGGTAAAGAGATATGTCCAAGATCTGATAGGAATTCATAGTGTGACTTGGGTTCAAATCTGAATTTGAATTCATATCCTCTACATTTAACTGCTTTTTAAATTGCCTCCCAACTCAAATGGACTCCTTCTTAAAGTTAGCCTTGTTTTTAAAAGTTAGTGTGCATGCATGCACACGTGCTTTTGCTGTCCAGTATACATATCTCTACCACAGTGCAAGCGTGGAGATCAGAGGAAAACTCTTGAGAGTTGGATATCCTTCTGCCTTGTGGGCTTCAGGGACTTAACTCATTATCTGTGTAGTCTCCCTCCTCCCAAGGCTCAGGGATCATTGCAGGAGCAGGAGGATGGTAAGAGCCAGCGGCAGTGGGCGACTACAAGGAAACGTTTTTCTAGACGTGACGGCATTTACACGTATGAACTCATTGCAGGCATGACAGCATGCATAAGACCTGTGCAACCTCAAGCCAGATAAGATCCCAGCATGGAGAAGGAAGCTGGACATGCAGTCCCACCCCCAGCTGGGGGAGGGGATTGTCAATTGATAGCTTCTGGGAGGGGGAGTCAGTTTTCTTTAAGGTATGACTCTTGGTAGGTTGGCGCCTCCAGTGGAAGGCACACATTGTCTTAAGAGTACATGAGCAGCACAGCTGTACCTGCTTGTCTAAAGAGGGAGACGGCTCAGCTGTTAAACATGAGCTGCTCTCCAGAGAGCCTGAGTCTGTGTGTAGTCCTCATGCTGGTGGCTCCTAACTGCCTATAACTCCAGCCCAGGGGTTCTGAATCCCTCAGCCTCTGCAAGTACCTGCATTCGTGTGCACATACCCACCCATTATATATATGCATTATTAAAAATAAATGTTTTTTTTTTTAAAAAATAGGGACACAAAGTTGGGTGGGTAGGGAAGGAGGCATAGCTCTGAGAAGAAGGGCTTATATGACCAAAGTTCATCACACAAAACTCTTCAAAGAACTAATAAAAATGAGGGGGAAAAGATCATCAAGGAAGACATCTAATGTTGACCTCTGACCTTTTATGCCTGCACACATACACACATGCACATGTATATACTCATATATATACTACACATATAATCTGTTTTATGAGCAGTTCTCTATGAAACTACTTCCAGGATTATCGCTTGCTTATTGTAAAGGAACTAGTTGGATTAAAATTACTAATTTCTAGGTCTTTCCTCCAAGAGCTTCTAGGGTGGGCCAAGGAAGGAGTGTGTGTTTCAAATACTGCCCACGTGCAGGTGATTGTGACAGCATGCAGGATATGTGGGAGATCAGACCTGGCACAGAACACTAGACTCGGCGTGCGCGGGCTGGGGAGGCTGTATTGAGGTTGGTAGTGTGCCTGTTTAAAACGATAGGCCTATGAATGCTGCTTTTCTGTCTTTAGGAGCAACGCTTAAAGTTTTTAAAACAACAAGATCAGCGTCAACAGCAACAAGCTGCTGAGCAGGAGAAACTTAAGAGGCTCAGAGAAATAGCTGACAGTCAGGAAGCCAAGCTTAAGAAAGTGAGAGCGCTGAAGGGTCACGTGGAGCAGAAGAGGCTGAGCAACGGGAAGCTGGGTACGCGGCTCACAGTGGACAGTGGAGGCCAAATTTGAAGCTGTCTGGCATAGCGCGAGCAGCACAAGACGTTTATGTGGACTTTGTAGTGAGAATAAGTGTTTGTATTTAAAAGAATTTTTTAAAAAAGTGTTTCCCTGTAATTTTGATGTTGCAAATTCCTCTTAATTGAAGTTAACACTGAATGTTTTAGGTAGTTTTAAAATTACATTTTAAATTATATTTTTTCGTAAATTCTTGATCAAGAGTTTGATGAAGATAAGGATTTTTGTTTATATGGTACCTCTAGTTGTTAAATTGCCATATTATTAATAATTAAAGTTTTAGTGATTCAATTGCTCCATTGTACCATTGTAACATTGAGAGAAAAAGTTCTGAAGAAATTTGATTTCCAAAATTTAGAGTTTAATGTTTACTTAACATTATAATAATGTTTATTCATTATATAAATTCTTCAGAGTCTCAAATGTCTGTTTTTAGACTGTAATGCTGTTTAGTGATTTCTGTTGCTTCTAAAAGTAGGTTGGTCCTTGGACGTTCTCAAAGAGTTCTCTGCTTATTAGAAAGTTCATTATAAAGCTTGGTTGCCTGGCAAGTTTGTTCTTCTTTTTATTTTCAACTGTGGTCGTTCTCTCTATTCTAGTGGAGGAAATTGAACAGATGAATAGCTTGTTCCAGCAGAAACAGAGGGAGCTAGTTCTGGCTGTGTCGAAAGTGGAGGAACTTACGAGGCAGCTAGAGATGCTGAAGAATGGCAGGATCGATGGCCACCATGACAACCAGTCGGCCGTGGCTGAACTCGACCGTCTCTACAAGGAGCTGCAGGTACGCCGCAGCCACTGTCTCAGTGCAGTATGAGCTCCACCCCAGAAACACAAGCTGGCGGTAGAGATGACCGTAACTTTTGGACTTTAGCTAGTGGGTGGAAGTGGGAGGCCTAACCCTAGGAATCCAGAATAAACTTTAAGATGCTCAAACAGGAAATTTGAGGTATAACCGCAGCCAGTGGTCAGGCACAAATGTTGCTTAAGTTTAAACCAGGAGGTGAGGTGTGCAGAGAGGTGGAAGCAAGCACCTTACGTTTTTAGAAATTATGTAATCGCTAGCCATGTGATTGCCTCTTGGAGGTGCTTTTCTTTCTTTTCCATGGTTATCCTTGTGTTTCCTTCCTGTTTTGTTCAGTTAAGAAACAAGCTGAACCAAGAGCAGAATGCCAAGCTGCAACAACAGAGGGAGTGTTTGAACAAGCGCAATTCAGAAGTGGCAGTCATGGATAAGCGAGTCAATGAGCTCAGGGACCGGCTGTGGAAGAAGAAGGCAGCGCTGCAGCAAAAAGAGAATCTCCCGGTGAGTGAGTGGGCTGTCTGGACGCGGGCCTGGAGAGGGCGAGCAGCTTCTCAGAATCCTGACAGCTGTCCTCTAGAGGACAGTGCAGTGTTGAGTCTGCGAAAGGTGATCTGTTCCTCTTTACCTTTTGTTCTTACCTGTGTGCTTAGCTTCTTTCTCTGAGACTTGAAGCAAGGTTGTATGTGAGTTTATTGTGGAGTATTTCCTTTGGGACATTTTTTATAGACTCTGGCTAAATTCTGAAACTGCTCATTCTGAAATTTTTGTTCTTTTCTGAATTGGTCATCTAGTAAAACATGTAATATTAAAAGATCTGTGCTTTTTAACTAAGGTTTCACCTGATGGAAATCTTCCCCAGCAAGCAGTGTCAGCCCCAAGCCGTGTGGCTGCTGTAGGTCCGTACATCCAGTCATCTACTATGCCACGGATGCCCTCCAGACCCGAGCTGCTGGTGAAGCCAGCCCTGCCCGATGGTTCTCTGGTCATGCAGTCAGCAGAGGGTCCAATGAAGATGCAGACGCTGCCCAATATGAGGTCCGGGGCTGCTTTGCAAAGTAAAGGTAAAAGTGGGCTATCTCAAGTCCTTTCACAGTGAGCTCTCCCTGACCCGTGTGTTCTCCAATCATGGTGTTTTCATATTACCCACTTCTAAAATCTCAAATTCCTTTAATTCTTGCCTAGTGATTTTTAACCAATCTTGTTCCACTAAGGATAAAATCAGAGTTATTTCAGAAATGTCCTTGCTGAATGGATGTGGGTATTCACCCTTAAGTCCAACACTTCTGCAGAGGTTGAAGCAGGAGGATTGTGTTTTGAAGACAAACTGGGCCTATACAATGGGGCATTATCTCAGAAAAGAAAATACCCCTTGTTCTGAAGGGAATTTTGATCTGATTTTTTTTTTTTTGGTTTTTCGAGACAGGGTTTCTCTGTGGCTTTGGAGCCTGTCCTGGAACTAGCTCTGTAGACCAGGCTGGTCTCGAACTCGGTTGATCTGATATTTTAACGAGATCTTTCATACTGTGTGAAGAGACTGTCATATCAGTAATGGCAGTTTTGCAGAAGCGAGTTGTGAATCCTCTCTCGGGGACAGTGGTGAGGCTTCATGAGCTCTTAAGCGTGAGCATTGCCTGCTGACAGATTTTAGGTTAAGGGTGAACACCTGGAGCTGAAAAGTGGGCGGAGCAGAGGCCCCCTTGCTTTTGGATTCTGTGTCGTTGACAGGTACTTGGAGAGCTGCAAGCCAGAATTTCATAATGGAATGATAGAGTTTAGGAGGTGCAGGGTCTAAACATTCTTATCATTCAAATAACCATTTTTGTCTTCTTCTCTTCACTATTGTTACATGAAAAAATCACAAATTTTAAATTATTTGTTGTTTTGCCATAATTATTACTATGGAGCATTAATACTTCATAGTTTAGAGTAAATATTATAGTTACTGCTTTTGAGGTGGGCTCTCTATTTATAGACCAGACTAGCCTTGAACTCACAGAGATCCACCTGCATCTGCCTCCCGAGTTCTGAATTAAAAGCATTTGCCACCATTCCTGGCTGGCATTTGAAATTTAGATACCAGTATAGAAAAATCATGAATCTCCTAAATAGTGACAGCCGGGCTGGAGTTCATGGCATGCGTTTACCAGTCCATCACTGAGGCCTTGTTTGTGAGATCCATCTGCTCTGTAGGAAACTGCCTTCTAGGTGATGGTAATGCTTCCTTACACCGTCAGGGATACTGAACTAGGCCTTTTCTGGTTCTCTGGTTCAGGCAAACTTTGCTTTGCTTTGGCCAATTATTTTTTCCTTTTTTAAAAATTTCTTGAGTCAGGTCCTCTCTGTGGAACAGCTGTGGCTGTGTCCTGGCTCTGGCTTTGCAGACCAGGCTGGCCTTGAACTCAGAGACCCACCTGCCTCTGCCTCCCAAGAGCTGGGTGGCGTGAGCCACCACCAGCCAATGCTTTGGCTGATTTTTTTAACTGCTTATATAAGGTGAAAAATCTGAAAGGAGAAACAAAATCTAACACAGGGGTATTGTGAATAAGTTTGCTCGACGGCTGTGCGCCCACGCTGTGAAGCTTGTTTTAGAGGTTAAAAGTCGCAGCCTCAAAGTCACCTGGACCAGGGAGAGGTCTTTAGAATGTGAGTGACTTGTGCGGCTTTCTGCGTTCCAGGCTCTAAAACTCACCCAGTTGGCCCTGATTGGAACCCTTCCCATGCAGACCTCTTACCCAACCAAGGCTCTTCTGTGCCCCAGTGCACGGGGAATGCCCTGGACCAAGGTGAGCTTTCTTTGTGCCACTCCTGAGCACTGTGCTTTGCTCTAAAGGGTATTTTATACTTTTTTTAGGTAACTTGTTTTTGGTTCTTGTTTTAAGGCTGGGGCAGTTAATTTATGTGATTACTTAACTGAAGAACTAATATATTAGCATTGTAATATTTTGTTTTTGTAATTGTTTTGTTTTTTAACCAGCTTACAATAAATATGAAAGCACTCAGTGGGAACGGTGTTCAGAGAGATCTAGGAGAAAGAAATGGATGAAAAGTAGTTTTATTCCAAGCATTTTAATATCAAAGTGGGGTTTTTCTTTGCCTTCAGTTGATGATGGGGAGATTTCGCTGAGGGAGAAAGAGAAGAAAGTGCGTCCCTTTTCCATGTTGGACTCAGTGGACCAGTGTGCTGCCCCACCCTCCTTTGGTACGCTGAGGAAGAACCAGAGCAGTGAGGACATCTTGCGGGATGCTCAGGTATTTAGCACTATCTCAGTCATTACCATCTAATGGGTTTCTCTTGTGCATCTTTAGAGAAAAGATTTTAAAATATTGTCTGTGAGGTAGAGCAGAAGAAATACAGTATCTGGAACATCAGGAAATAAAATAGAAGTCCATTGTTTTTGTTTCTGTTGTTTAGAGATGATGGTGCACTCCCTCCTTGGGGATGGTTGCATATTTGCTCCTGGGTCACAGGTTTTTGTGATTCTCTGAAGTGTGTAAGTCCAATGAAGAAGAAAATATTCATATTGCCCAGGTATTTTAATCCTTTGAAATCTGATTTGTGAACATGGTGGCTCATGACTTAGTCCCAACACTGGAGATGCTGAGCAGAGGGTTGCCTCAGATTTGAAGAGTAAAATCCTGTCTCAAAGAATGAAAACAGCAAAACCCATGAGGAAATCTAGAGCCAAGCTATGTCAAGACACGGTAGCCAATTCTCAGTGACTGTTAGGGTCTTAAATTAGGGTGTGTGAACCTATGGGTGAATGCTGCAAGTTAGGTGGTTTTTCAAGTGTTCTGCATTGCATACAAGTCTGGAATTGCTTGTTTTGGAATGGTTTTTTTGAGACTTGGTTTTACTCTGACCTCAAACTTGTGATCCTCCTGCCTTAGCCTGCCAAAGGATGGGGTTACAGTTAGATTGTATGCCCCTCTGATGAACAGAATGTTCTTTATGTACTGATGTCATCCATGGATATGAAAAGTGGCAGTAAAGCGTTCTGCCCAGCTAGGAAGCAAGACTAGGTAGGAAGTCATGGGGAGGAATCCAAGTACCTCACTGTAAGTCCCTTATTAATTTGATTTAAAGCTTTAATAATTTTAAAATGTAGAAGCAATATTTTGTCTACTTTTCATGAGTATGTATCTAGTGTGCAGGAGTATATATATGTGTGTATGCATGTTCACATGTGTGAGTGCATATGTTCCTATGGTGTCTCAGAGGTCCAAGGTTGATGCTGGGATTTTCTTCCTCATTCTTTGAAGTAGGGGCTCTCAGTCATACCCAGAGCTGGCTCTAGACAGCTTGCAGGCTGAAATTATGGGGGAGCTCCCACTCAGCATTTACACAGGTTCTTGGAGTCCGAACTCCAGTCCACCCGTGGTGTGGCGACTGCTTTAGCCCTTGAGCTGGCTAGAGTCCTGCGAGCTGGTGTGTGAGCTTCTGTGAAGTGAGGTGACCGGGTGTCTGTAATTTTGTACAGTATTTTAACCACCTTGCTCTGTGTGTTTGCATATGTGTTACAGGCTGCAAATAAAAATGTGGCTAAAGTTCCACCTCCCGTTCCTACAAAGCCAAAACAGATTAACTTGCCTTATTTTGGACAAACGAGTCAGTCAGCTTCTGACATGAAGCCAGATGGAAATCCTCAGCAGTTGCCCATGGCCGCTCAGTCCATGGGAGCCAAGCTCAAGCCAGCAGGGCCGCAGCCAAGGGTGCTGCTCTCTCCAGGTGCACCTTCAGGTGGCCAAGACCAAGTCCTCTCTCCAGGATCTAAACAAGAAAGTCCACCTGCTGCTGCGGTCCGGCCCTTTACACCCCAGCCTTCCAAGGACACCTTCCCTCCAGCCTTCCGAAAACCCCAGACGGTGGCAGCAAGCTCAATCTATTCCATGTACACCCAGCATCAGGCGCCAGGAAAAAACTTCCAGCAGGCTGTGCAGAGCGCTCTGACCAAGACACACCCCAGAGGCCCCCACTTTTCAAGTGGTAAGGTTCTATTTGTTTGTATTTTTTATGGCTGAGGATGAGAGCGTGTGCTCCACAAACACATGTGCCAGTAGGCATGTAGAGGTCAGAGGTCAGTTTTTGGAAGTCAGTTCTCTCCTTCCATAAGGAGTTCCAGAGATAGAACTTAGGTGGTCAGGCTTGCGTGGTTAGAACTTCTATACACAGCCATCTCACCTAACCCTTGACTGGTGAGATTCTTACTTGTGTAGATTTTGGGCTTAAGTCCTATGCCGAGCTGCCAGCAAACAATAAAATACCACTCTCTTAGGCTGAAGCTGTTGTTCTAAGAATTTTGGCTGTGGCTCTGGTTACTTGGGAGTTTAGTGGCGTGCCTGTCACATGTCAGCTGCTGTAGTAGCTCCTGCAGACACTGCATAATGTCCTAGTTTTATATCTACGACTATGATAGAAACCCCACAAAAGGCAGCAGAGGAGGAAAACTTTTATTTGGCTTATAATTCCAGGGTATAGTTTATCGTTTTGGAGAAGTCACGTCAGAAACGCAAGCAGCTGGTCACATTGTATTCACAGTTAAGAGTGGTGAGAAATGACTAAACCCACACTGCCTGCTTGTTCTCACTTTCTTCTGTCTTCTGTAGTTCAGACCTCTACCTAGGGAATAGCTATGCACAGCAGGCTGGGCCTTCCCACGTCAGTTCACTATCAGAATCCCCACAGACATGCCCACAAGCCAACCTGATCTAGAGTTCCTCAACTGCGGCTCTCTTCAAAGGTGATTCTAGGTTGTGGCAAGTTGACAGTTGAGAACTGACTTCCCAGATGAATTGGCTCTTGGTCCTGAAGGAACTTGCTGATGTGGGGATGACTGAGTCACAGGTGTTAGATGGTGCGGAAGGCCGCACCTCTACTGTTGATCCACTATTCTTGGTATGCAGAGGGTGGGACAGTTACATTGTCTCTTGATTTTTAAAAGCAACATTCTCTTGTGTTTTAAGTTGTTCTAGTGAGGATACCACCACTAAGTAAATATGAAAGCATAATAAAATTAGTTTGTGTTAAACATGTGCAGTCTGACTGTTTGTGTTTTTTTCTGACTTGTTGGTTATGTTATAAGGCCAGAATACAACTGCCATGATTTAATTGATTGAAAATGTCTTGTTAGTTGTGAAGTAAGCATACAATTGTGGTTCAAGGCTTTCATAACAGATATTAATGTATCAGCGTATATGCTGCCTCTTAGTCTTTTTATTAATCCTTGGTAAATATTGCTAATATAATAATGTGGAAATCAGGTAATTTTGACATAATTGAAGTGCTTCAGGAGAATGTTTATGGGAAAGGCAAGTAGTTCTCAGTTTTGTGAGCTGAGTATGATTTCTCACATTGATCTACATTTGAGTAGTGTGTAAGATGGGTAGATTATGCGCTGACTTAGTCTGGATACATAGACATTGCCAGTTTTTACTGATGCCACGCCACAGCCCATGGTTTCTCATAATTGGCCACACTCTTCCTTCTTACTATTTCATGGTGTGTATTATAATCAGTGAACATGTTGGTTTTATAGTATAGCTTATTATGCAAAGATAAAATCCTTGCTTTGTCTTTGTTATTTTAAGAAATTAAGTATATGTGAGGGGAATAATGTGGTAACTCTGAAACGAAGAGACTTCACTTACCATTAGCTGTGTCTCACCAGTTTTGTTTAGCTAGCACTAAGTGGGCCTTTTCCTTCCTGTCTTCCCCAATTAGTATATGGCAAGCCTGTGATAGCTGCTACTCAGAATCCACAGCAGCACCCGGAGAACATTTATTCTTGTAACCAGGGCAAGCCTGGCAGTCCAGAACCCGAGGCAGAGCCTGCTTCTTCAGTTCACGAGAGCCATGAAAATGAAAGGATTCCTCGACCACTCAGCCCAACGAAATTACTGCCTTTCTTGTCTAATCCTTACCGAAACCAGAGCGATGCTGACTTAGAAGCCCTACGGAAGAAGCTGTCTAATGCACCAAGGCCATTAAAGAAGCGCAGCTCCATAACAGAGCCAGAGGGCCCTAACGGGCCAAATATCCAGAAACTCTTATATCAGAGGACCACCATAGCTGCCATGGAGACCATCTCAGTCCCAGCATACCCAACAAAGTCGCCGAGCTCTGTGACTGTCAACATGGACAGCCCAGTAGACATCCCAAATCCATATTTACATGTGGAGCCAGAGAAGGAAGTGGGTGCTTTAGCTCCTGAACCGTTGTCTCCAGAGGATGTGGAGAGTGCCAGTACAGAGAGCAGTGGCGTGCCAGCTCCTCCTCCAGTCCTTGACTATGTGCCTGAAGGAGTCACAGACAGCAGTCCAGGTCTCCAGAATGACACAGAAGGCACAAACCCAGAGGCCCCCCATTTACTTGAAGTGTACCTAGAAGAATACCCACCGTACCCTCCCCCTCCATATCCGAGTGGGGAGCCAGAGGGGTCTGAAGAAGATGCTGCACGCATGCGCCCACCTGAAATCACTGGGCAGGTGTCTTTGCCTCCGGTAGGTAATTTAGTGTCCCATGTTCATTTAGGAGACCTTTCCTCTCGATGCTCATAATGGTGGCTGTATTCTTCTCTAGTTTGCTTTTTTATCTTATGATTCCGTGGCATGAAGTAGATCTTTGTAGTTTTGGTTTTTGACAGTACTGGGACTCATTCATCCTGAACCATATATAACTATATATTCAATTCTCTTTTTATTTTGAGAGAGTCTCAGTTGCCAAGACAGTCCTTTGCCTCTGGAATAGCCGGGATATAGATATAGACCTTTGCCACCAAATCATCCTCAGTGGGAGTTATATCTCCTGTAACATTAATTATGAGAAACACTGCTATGTTTTGCTGTGTGTGTGTGCGCGCGCGTGCACTTTATAAAGGAAACAGATGTTTGTTCTTATGCCTGTAAAGGCCACCGTTGTTCTTTCTCTAGCTGAAGGCACGCCAGGGAAGCAGCAGTGGATTGGAAACACCTGGTTTCATCCTCTGCACTCTGCAGCTAGCACAGCTTCTCATTGGCTGTGCCACTGCTTTCTAGGCTTTGATTTTTCTAGCAGTGAAACGAAGATTTTACTTTCTGTACAGGAGTGTTTTGCTTCCCTGTATAAATGTGCATTGAATGCATGCCTAATGTCCACGGAATCCAGAAGAGAGTGCCAGATCCCCTGGAACTGGAGTTACAGATGCCTGTGGGTGCTGAGAATCCAACCAGCGTTTTCCGCAAGAGCAGCCAATGCTCGTAACCACTGACCAGATCTCCAGCCCCTTGTTGGGTTGAGTCTGAAACAGTGATAAAGTTAGAAGGATTGGGGAGAGTGGGAGCAGGAGAGAGTGGTGGAGCAGGCTCTCTGGCCTCGTCTTCCTGTCAGTGTTGTTTGGAAAGCCTTAGCAAGTACCACAGTCTCTTGGCTCCTCTTTGTCTAGCATCAAGTTCTTCCAGAGTTGTGTTTCTGGCCTGAGAATGCCTTCTGCACTTCTTCCAATATTAAGATTATTTTGGAAATTTATCATGTCCCTTTGAAATAGGCTGGAGAGAATACCACAGTGTGTGCAGTCTGCTTTTCTGTTGTTTGGTTGGAAATCATTTTTGATTCCTAAGTGCAAACAAAATAGAGTGCTGAGTTGTGAATTGAAAACACAGTACAGAGCCGGGCGGTGGTGGCGCACGCCTTTAATCCCAGCACTTGGGAGGCAGAGGCAGGCGGATCTCTTTGAGTTCGAGGCCAGCCTGGTCTACAAGAGCTAGTTCCAGGACAGGAACCAAAAGCTACGGAGAAACCCTGTCTCAGAAATTCAAAAAAAAAAAAAAAAAAAAGAAAAGAAAAAAGAAAAAACACAGTACAGTCCAAATGGCATGTCTGGATGATTGTTTAAATCTGATTTGTATATCTGAGCCCATATTTTTTATATCACTGTACTTCCTTTGGAAGATTGATATTTTCTTCCTAGAAAATGACTGCCCTTTCACAGATACCCTGATTGAATATGTTTCTTTGAGAGTAGGTGGCTAGGTGCTTGCTTTGTGAAATAGGTAGCTGGTCACTTTAGCATCCAAAAAGAAAGGGGATTGATAGCACAGAATTAGACTACTTAATCTTGTCTAACACTTTAGCCTTTCCCATCTGTGAGATATAATACTTATCACGGAATGTTTTTGCAAAGCTCTGCCTCTTCATATCTGAGATAAAAATGAAAAAGGGGACCAGTAGGTTGGCTCAGTGGGCAAAGAAAGGCACTTGTCACTAAGTTCAACAATCTGGGACACACATTGTGGACAGAGAGAACTGACTCTGGCTTCCACGCTTGCGCCGTTACACATGAGTATGTACATGCACACACGTACATGCAGAAATGAACGCAACTTAAATTAGTTATTTGTATTTTGTGTGCATTGGTGTTTGCCTGCATGTATGTTTGTGTGAGAGTGTCAGATCCCCTGGAACTGGAGTTACAGACAGCTGTCAGCTGCCATGTGGGTGCGGGGACTTGAACCTGGGTCCTCTGGAAGAACAGCTGAGCCATCTCTCCAGCCCCAAATAAATGTAATTTAAGAAGTCTGGTGTGTGTGTGTGTAAAAATCCTGTTTCACAGAACATTAGATCTCATTTTTAAAATGCCTCTCTAAAGCCTGACTTACTAACATGACTACTCATTTACGAGGTACAGCTCTCCTCAGTGTATCTAGTTAGTGTATCTACTTATAACTAACAGTCTTCATTATGCAGCCTAAGTTTGCTTGTGTCTTAGGAAGGGCTATGTTATGACATATTTAAGAGGAAGGGCTTACTTACCTAGGTTCAAATTCTGATCCTGCTGATTTCGTGTGCATTTTTTTCTGTGCGATAAGGGTGATTTGGTTTTTAATGAGGATTGAGTAAATAATCACTTGTGTATGTGAGTTGTTAGGATTCTGAGTATTGCCCAGTTTAAGAGTGAGACTCTACGTTACACCACTAGATAAGTTATTTATTTATTTATTTATTTATTTATGGTTTTTCGAGACAGGGTTTCTCTGTGGTTTTGGAGCCTGTCCTGGAACTAGCTCTTGTAGACCAGGCTGGTCTCGAACTCACAGAGATCCGCCTGCCTCTGCCTCCCAAGTAGAGACACTAATCCCTGTCTAGTTGTGGTCCTCAGTGTGCCACCAAGTTTAGTTTACTCTGAGTTCCACGGAGAGGCATCAACAGCACACTCCTGTGATCCCAGGGCTCGGGACACTGAGGCAGGAAGATTGC
Source organism: Microtus oregoni (assembly GCF_018167655.1). Taxonomy (NCBI): domain Eukaryota; kingdom Metazoa; phylum Chordata; class Mammalia; order Rodentia; family Cricetidae; genus Microtus; species Microtus oregoni. Next base: position 6,429,528 of record NW_024543221.1, read on the forward strand.
AAATAAAAGTCAGCCTGGGCCACGTGACACAGGAGTCCTTTTCACTAGTTCAGCCGAGTGCTGCCCCTACTCTTGTTGCTCTCCTAACTTCCCACACATTTCCTTTACAGGGCAAAAGGACAAACTTGCGTAAAACTGGCTCTGAGAGGATTGCTCATGGAATGAGGGTGAAATTCAACCCTCTTGCTTTGCTCCTAGATTCGTCTTTGGAGGGAGAATTTGACCTTGTACAGAGAATTATCTATGAGGTAAATTCATAACTTTATATCTTATTTTAAAGCTCAAAATAGAAGCTACTATAGGGAAATCCTATTTTTAAACTTTCTTTTTTAGGACTACGGAGTTGTAGAGAGAAGTACAGAGCATGCTCTGAAACAGGCTGTGTTATTTGGAGAGTGTAACTAAGGTTTTGATAATGGAGGAGTTCAGTTTGCACTTGAAATATTTTAGCATACGTCTTCTTTGGTAGGGATAAGAACATGTCTTCCTGAAAATTGTTGTGTATGAATTTGTACTCGATAGTATTGAGTTATAGTTGTAGTCTCTACTCAGAAACCTATTAATTTTTTTTTTTTTTGAGGTAGGGTCTTGGTATGTAAGCCTCAAATACATGACTCTCCTACCTCAACTTCATGAGTACTGGAATTGCCTCCATGCCCAACTCCTTTAAAATATTCTTAGTTGAACTTGTGTAACTTATCATAGCAAATAGGATGTCTAGTTAGAAACCAGTTTGTGGTGGGAATTGGAAGGAAGAACAAGGGTAACTAACTCTAAGGATATTGTTTCTGATGCTGATTTTAAACAAAACCTTCTTATAGTAAGTACTTACTTAATTTGGCTGTGCGGTCTGTCCTCTTTCTGGGACTTGATAGTTTTTTTGGTTCCTCTCTGTTTCAATTATGATTTTTAAAATGTCAGCAAAGTTTCTATTTTCTTGATCCTAAGAAGCCAGTTAGTAATGACAGTTGATGTGGCGTGAAGTTGGAGTGACTCTCTCACCCTTTTTATTGGTGTGACAGGTTGATGACCCAAGCCTACCAAATGATGAGGGCATCACAGCTCTTCATAATGCTGTGTGTGCAGGCCACACAGAAATCGTGAAGTTCCTGGTACAGTTTGGTGTGAATGTGAACGCAGCAGATAGCGACGGATGGTAAGTTTTGCCGTAAACACCAGTAAACCAGTTGTAGAAGCGTTGTTGGAATGCCGGGAAACATGTCAGCATACATTCTTCACGTGCTGTCCATGTGCTGTCTGGAGTTACTGTGTCCTCTTGGAGTAGCCATTCTGTTCAGTTTCTGGAAGCAAAAGAAGTTTAAAATTTTAATAGTATACTGCAATAGACCTGCCAGCATCCCTGCTCTGTGCTTTGAGGCCACGGAGTTAAAATACTGTCTACTACATCACAATCACTGGAGCGTGGGGACCGGTCAGGAGGTCGCCATGTGACCACTGGGTAGGTGGCCTAAACAGTGTGCATACTCTGGACAGAGTGATGAGTCACATTGCAGAGGGACAAGGGAAACAGTGCAAGAGCCCATCAGGCTGCTCATCTAGCTTGATACTTCACAGAGGAAAGCATAGGAGGAGCAGAGCTCTTCTGTAGAGAAACAATAAAGGACTGAAAATGTTACAATTTAACATCATATTTATTTAAATACTTTAATTTTGTTTTTTTCTTTTAATATAATATCAGATGCATGTGTGTATAAATCATAAATTTGAATTAACTTATCATTTCAAATGACTATGTGATCATATGTTCCTTTTTGTTAGATATTTGTATTGTTACAGATAATACTTGGAGAAGTATTATGATTTCATTTAAAAAATATGAGTAATATATGTCCACTACGGAAAAATAAACAAAACAGAAAAGTAAGAAGAGGGAAACAACCTGTACCTCCATAATCTACAAGTAACCAACATTAAGATTTTAATATAGTTCCTTCCATTTTGTATAAGTAGGGGGCTCCCTGCATATTAAATTCAGAACCTTGTATGCACCTGCTTCAGCAGTGCTCCTTACATGCAGCTCCTCTAGCCCCTGAACTCTTTTGCATACTTTGATCTGTGTATGCATATATTTTTGTGTGTATATAAATACACACACATATACACACTTCGGTTTAGCATAAGCAAATTTTTACTGTATCGTATTATTCTTGTTTGAGACTTTAGATTGTATTAGTTTTTTACTCTTAGAAACTAGCATTGAAGATAAATCTGAATAACACGAGGCTGGGGAGACAATGTGTTAGGAAAAGTGCCTGCCCTGCAAGTGTGAGCCCTAAGTTTGAGTTCCCAGGTCTGTGACTCTAGTCTGGGCAGTCAGGGACAGGCAGATCCGTGATCTCACTGGCCAGCCAGCATAGCCAGTTGGTGAGCTTAGACTTAGAGGACAACCCTGTCTCAAAGTAGAAGGAAGATTCCATCGATAGAGGAAGATACCTAACTGACCTTTGACATTGGCATGCACTCATATGTGCACAAAAACACAGCGTGCACGAAAGCATGCACTCAAACATACACTGTACATGTGCGCACACACAGAAGCATGCACTCAAACATACACTGTACATGTGCGCACACACAGAAGCATGCACTCAAACATACACTGTGCATGTGTGCACACACAGAAGCATGCACTCAAACATACACTGTGCATGTGTGCACACACAGAAGCATGCACTCAAACATACACTGTACATGTGCGCACACACAGAAGCATGCACTCAAACATACACTGTGCATGTGCGCACACACAGAAACATGCACTCAAACATACACTGTGCATGTGTGCACACACAAAAGCATGCACTCAAACATACACTATCCATTTGCGCGCACACAGAAGTCTGTAGTCATATTCACCAAAATAGTAACAATAGCATTCCGAAGTATGAGGGTATGAATTTCTTTTTTTAAAAGCTATATCCAGCTGTAGTGGTGACATAAGCCTGTAATCCTAGCATTCAGGAGGCAGAAGCAGGTGGATCCCTAAGTGCAAAGCCAGCCAAGGCTATATGGTGAGATCTTGTCTGTAAATAAATAAAAGCAAACCTTTTACCCAGATCACAGGTGAGATGCAGCTCAGTTGTGGAGCTCTTGTCTGGCATGAGTGGGGCACCCAGGACTCCCAGCATCTATTGTTAGAAGGGGGTAGAATGGGGCGGGGGGCGACAAAGAGAGAACAAGCAGAAAAGCATATCCAAGGGAACCAGACTGAATGAGGAAAATAAAAAGAAATATTAATGCTTTTTCAGAGACTGATTCATAATATTCTTAAGCCAATTATTTAAGTTTGGAGATTTGAGATGGCACATTTTTTCTATAATATTAATGTTCATTATACCTTTTGCCTAGAATAGATTGAATTATGTGTGTGCATGTATGTATGTGTTACAGTCACTGTATTAGGACTGTATTTACTGGAATCATCTCTACAGTTTGTTACAGTCACTTTTCTACTTAGAGTTGAATTGATAGAGTCAAAGTTTACTGTGAGTGTTAAAAATATTGTAGGGAGTCTGTGTGTGCAGTTTGATTCCTGGAAAGTTGGCCATGAGAAGAAATAAATACTGTCATTCAGGCTATAGTTTAAAGACTTAGGTTTTTACTCTGAAAGAAATGATCAGGTTTCAGGCATAGAGAAATGGCTCAGTGGTTAAGTGTGCTGCTGTTCTTCGGAGAACCTGGGTTCTATTCCCGGCATCCACATTGTAATTCACAACCATCTCTATGGAACTCCAGTTCCTGGTAATCTGACATCCTCTTCTGGCCTCTGTGTGCACCAGGCACACAAGAGATGCACTTACATACATGCAGGCTATAAAAAAAATTAAAATTTAAATAGGAATGATTATAAGATCAGGGAATCCAGACAGAACCAAATCCGCCTGATGCTGTTCCTTTTAGATCACTGTGCAGACTTTATTTCCTTGATTCTTCTCACTAGCACTGAGCTCCTAGCCCCACTGTGCTCCATTGTGTTAGATACTTTCCTTTGCAGCTGTAATTCTTTTATGGGTGCAGTCATCTGTCTCGATTGAACTGGTTTTAAAAGCCATTTGTGAGGCTAATAGGTAAGAGACCGAGGAACTTTCTTCACGGATAATTTACCAAGTGGAGGTTGTTGAGCTTGGAGACGCATTTCTAACCAGTGCTGTGTTTACTTCACAGGACCCCATTGCATTGTGCTGCCTCCTGCAACAATGTCCAGGTGTGTAAGTTCTTGGTGGAGTCAGGAGCAGCCGTGTTTGCGATGACCTACAGCGACATGCAGACGGCTGCAGACAAGTGTGAGGAGATGGAGGAAGGCTACACGCAGTGCTCCCAGTTTCTCTATGGTATGTAGCCAGTGCCGTCACGTGTGTTGGCTGCTGTATCCATTATCTTTTTGTCCCTAGGGAATACTCAAAGCTCGGGAAGTGTTTTATTATTTGCTCTACATAATTCTGAGAATAGGATCGCCTAGGGAGCAGATACGATACAGCTTTCATGCATGTGCCCAGAAAAAGCTACTGTCAGAGACATCTTCAGCTACAGCTGATTACTGGTGTGCGTTCAGAAGACCCTCTATTATGGCTTTAGCATTTAGTGAATTGTAGCTTGCTGTAAATGAGATTTAAAAGATAAAGACAACACATGTTTTGGAGTTTGTTTTTGTTTCATGTTTTGAGTTTATGATTTTGATCTCTGTCAAAACATGTCCTGTTAGGGCTGTACCTAAATACAGATCTCTGTTGAGAGAAAAATGGAAGTGAAGCCGAGACAGATATATGTTGATTGTCTTTTATGTAGGATTTTTTGTTTTTTGTTTTTGTTTTTTTAAATTTGTAGGATTTAGCAGTTGCAGTACATTCTTCTGTTCTTTTTGGCTTAAGAGAAGACAGAAAATCAGGAGGTCTCAGGAGGCTAGTTTGCCCAAACTGTCAAAGGCTTCCTACCAGTTGTTCACAAAGTTCCCAGAGATTAAAGGCAAAGGCCTTTGCTCTCTCGGCCTGGTCATGTTCCTTGGTGTCTGTCTATTTCAGGTTGTAGGTAAGAAGAGAGGGCTTCTTGAAGCCACAAAATCTGTCATCCTTCTAAATGTTTGTCTTCTTTCTTCCTTTCCCTCCCTCCCTCCCCCCCTCCCTCCCTCCCCCACCTCGTGTTTTGTGGCACTAGTTTTGAACTCAAGGCCTTAAACATGCTAGCAGGGTCTCTACCACTGAGTGATGCCCTTCAAGCTGATTAAATTTCATCATTGAGACTTACGATTTTATCTTGTTTGTTTTCAATTTTGGACCAATAGAGTATTTTGACATTAGCATTATGTAAGCTCATATGGTAGACAATGTTTTTTGTTTGGTTTTGTTTTTTTTCTTCAAGACAGAGTTTCTCTGTTGCTTTGGAGGCTGTTCTAGAACTAGCTCTTGTAGACCAGGCTGGCCTCAAACTCACAGAGATCCTCCTGCCTCTGCCTCCAGAGTTCTGAGATTAAAGGTGTGTGCCCAGCTGACAATTATTTTTTTTTAAAAAGACATGAAGATTTTTGGTCAGACTTTTTTGGGACATGAATTCTATCACAGATGTTGGGGTATGACACATTATGAAGGTTCACTACTGACAATGACTGGGCACAGCTCCCACTTAGGAAGAAGAACCTGACCTCTCTGATATCTGCATCTTTTGTGAAAGTTATTTTCATATTACATTTTCTGTTATTCTCTGTATGTGGATGATTTGCCTGCATGTATATCTGTTTACCACGTTCATGCAGTGCCCTCGAAGGCCAGAAGATGGCATTAGATTTTTTGGAACTGTAATTAGAGAGGGTTGTGAGCCACCATGTGGGTGCTGGGACTTGAACCCCAGGTCCTCTGGAAGAGCAGCCAGTGTTCTTAGCTTGGCCTATCTTCAGGGCCCCCTGCCATTCTTAATGGGAATTTCATTGACAACTGGAACTTGCGTTGTTAATTTGAGCATATTATAGTACCTAGGATTTCTTTCCCATTCCTATCCCAAACAAAAACAGAATTAAGCTCTCAAACATTGCGGAGTTATATTTGTGTGAGGTTTTGTTTTACAGTCTTGTTAGTGATGTTGGGGTGGGAGCCTGAGACCTTGTACATACATCACTGTTGGCAGAGGCTGCTTGTTTGTTCCTGGCTGCCCTGACCTGAAATATTCACGCAGAAACTGTATTAATTACAACACTGCTTGGCCAGTGACGCCAGTGTATTCCTAGCAAGCTTTTACATTTTAAATTAACCCATTCCTATTATTTTATATTTTACCATGAGGCTCATGGCCTACTGGCAAGGTTCTGGCTGGCGGCTTTCTCCTCTGGTGGCTACATGGTGTCTCTGACTCCGCCCACTCTCTCTCTCTCTCTTTCAGTCTGGCTTTACTCTGTTAAGCCATTGGCCAAAAGCAGCTTCTTTATTAACCAATGGCAATAAAACATTCACAGCATACATCACCTCCTCTTTTCATGTTACAATATTACAATGAGACAGATGTTAGAACCTTACCAGTAGGCCATGACCTTGTGGTGATGCACAGATTAATAGAGATGGGTTGGTTTAAGATATAAGAGCTAGAAATACACTTAAGCTATTGGCCAAACAGTATTGCAATTAATACAGATTTCTGTGTGATTATTTTGGGAGTCTGGGTGGCCAGGAAACAAAGGAGTAGCCTCCACCAAAACTTCACGAATGATTTCCCACCAAGCGACACTACCAACTTTTGTCCTGTCCTGTTTTTCATGTTATTTAAAAAGGTTTTATTGTCTTTTGGAAAAAAACATTTCATTTCTTTGGGGTTTTGTTTGTTTGCTTTGTTTTGCTTTGCCCAGAGCAAGAGATACAGCACGTGCTGGTTATTAATTGATATGTTAGTTGTATTAGGCTGCTTACTAATTGTTAGGTGCTCAGAGTTTAAAAATATGTTCAAAAGTCAAGCAGATATTTTCTTGTATTTTTAAGACATAAAGGTAAATGAAAATGAACTGGCTTGCTGTAAACTTTGTTGCTATGCCCCCACTCACCTTCTTCTGCTGTCCTCCTGTGGTGTCAGGTGTCTTGGTTCTGTAGCCTTCTGCCGCCTTTCACCTTTAGGGTACAGAATGAGAAGTCGAACCTAACTCACAGTCATTAAGTAACTCCTGGGAAATGGCCTTTTGAGAATTTTCTCTTGCCCTGTTTGTAGATTCCAACATCCAGAATTCTGATTTTCCGTGTATATAGACTTTTCTATCTTACCTAATCTGCTATATTCTATATTCTAACACACGATGTTATCCTTGTTCTTAAAATCACTAGGAATTGCTGTAGAACTCTTTGGAAGTTTTCTGGTTTGCTCTGGGTGTCTGAAGACTGAATTGCACAGCTCCTTGGTCATTATGCTTAGAAGTAGGCCAAAAGCTGACGAGCCTGTTGTTTCTTTTCTTAATATCATGGATTGAGACAGGGTTTTCTTTTAGATGCTGGGCTAGCAGAAGGCTTCCTCTCTGGGGAAGGCAAGCTTTTGAGATGCCTAGGAGGTGCCTGTCTTTGGCCTTGTATTATGGTGTCTTTCTATGTTCTATAAACACTGCAGGCCTTCCAGTTTCTCTCCCATGCTGGAACATTTATTTCTTGAATGCTTAATGTAGTAGTTCTGACGTTCTAGCGAGTATCCTTTTCCCATTTGTTTTATAGAGTCTAAAGTTCTTTTGAGGAGTGTAATCTGAGTGGTCATCCCATGTGCTCTCTTCCTTTTGTCTCTGTTGTAGGAGTTCAGGAGAAAATGGGCATAATGAACAAAGGAGTCATTTATGCACTGTGGGACTATGAGCCCCAGAATGAAGATGAGCTGCTCATGAGAGAAGGAGATTGCATGACTGTCATCCGCAGAGAAGATGAGGACGAAATTGAGTGGTGGTGGGCACGCCTTAATGACAAGGAAGGATATGTTCCACGCAACCTGTTAGGAGTAAGTCACTCCAACACGAACCATGTTTCGTGTGTGGTAAAGTAAAGCTTTACATGAACTGTGTAGATCCAGTGCAGTTTACTGCCCTTTGTTAATAAGACATGGCACTGGGCTGGAGAGATGGCACAGCAGTTAGGAGCACTGGCTGCTCTTGCAGAGGACCCAGATTCAGTTCTCAGCCCCCACATGGCAGTTCTCAACCATCTATAAACTCTAGTTCTCAGGGACCTGATCCCTGCTCACTGCACATGTGATCATAAAATTTTTTAAACACACAAAGCTTAAATTTCTGCTGCTCTTGATTTAGACTCACGGCTACATCTACAGTACAGCTGATTATTCTTAGGAAAATATTAATTGGTTGGAAAGCTAGAGTAATGTGATTTCAAGATTTTTGCACTGGGCTCTTTCATAGGTTTAAGCCAGGTGCCATAGGTCATGTCCATATCTCCAGCACTTGGGAAACAGAAGTAGGAAAATCAAGAATAAACTCTTTGATGGACTTGGGTATTCTTCTTTGTGGCCTGTGCATACAGAGATATGTTGTGTGTATAAAAGAAAGAGAAATAGTATAGGTAGATTGAAGGTCTTGTGGATCTGCTGTTGGGAAGGACTGGGAAAGAAGGATGGAGGTGACGTATGCAGGTGTTGTGTAGGTTCCAGGCACTGGGTTCTACATCTCTGCTGATCCAGTTGGAGCATTTCTGTTCTGTTCTGGGTGGTGAGAAAGGCTAGAAAGACCTGTGAGCTTGCTGTGCACACAGTACAGGGAGTCCATGTGAGGCATCAGTTAGACAAGGTCTGTCACATAGATGCCTTTGGCAGGCTTCTCCAGCATCATACCTGCCTGCTAAGGTTCCTCTGCTTGGGTGTTCCAAGTGACTTTGGCCCAGGGACCTGGCAGATCGCCTGTCCAGTGTCCATTTTAAGTCATTTCCTGTACCTTAACTGCTGCTTTCCAGAGAGCAGCATTTGTTGTGAAGTCACCTGCTGAGCCATCTGCATGGCTCCATCATGCCTTGTCTCTCAAGTGCTGGTGTTATACTTGTTCAAACACCATGCTTAGATGAGCCCCACCTCCTCCTGTTTTTGTGGGGGAAGGGATGAGACGGTCTTGCTAAGTAGCTGAGGCTAGCTTCAAACCCTCAGTCTTTCTGTCTTCTAAGTGCTAGGTTTCCAGATGTCTCAGCTACCGAGCTCACCTGTTGTAACTTGATAACTAGTAGTGCATATTTGTGGTATGTAACGTGGCTTCTGAGGAGTTTTACAAACATTTACTGTGTGTCTTTATGCATGTGCCACAGTGTGTGAAGGTCAGAAGACAGTGGGAGTTCAGAGATTGAGCTCGGGTCACAGAGCTTGGCAGCCAGTGTCCTTACCTGCCAAACTGTCTTGCCAGCTCCTATGTTCCCAGTCCCTAATCCAACTTGAAATAACAGGTTTATATTTATAAAATGGCTAAGTCAGGCTAACATGTAAAACCTTACATAGCTATCTTCTTATTTTGTGATGAAAATAAAGTCTGTTAACCAGTTTTCAATTAATGTGCACATTTTTAGCTATAATTCCCATGTTATACAACAGAAGTCTTTGTAAGTTTAATTCCCTAGTAGCAAAATGCCCTGGTTAATGAGATGGAGGATTATTCTCAAGGGGAGGAAGTTGCTCAGAGATTGTTCTCAGAAGGTTCTGAAGTAACAGGCTGGGAGGAAGATTGTAATTCTGATCCTAAACTTAGATACTCTTGGTTCTCTGGCAGTTTCTTCTGTAGACATGTGCTTTACATATCATGTTTAAGTATCTTTTGGTATTTAGGAAAAAAGGGATTGAACAATATCAAATTTTAGCCAGGCTCAGCCATGAATCTGGGAAGTGCATTAGTAAATGTCTTCTCAATTGAAGCTAACTCTTAGATAACCACACCACCCTTTTGAAAGCTTCCTTGTCCCTGGGCGGAAGAAGGGGGAGGATTTGTGTAGTCTGATGGTTGAAATATAATGTGACCCTCACATAGCCTCTCTTTACCCTTGTTATGGAATGCACAGCCAACAGAATTCCAGATCCAGAGCATTTCACCTGGCTTTCCTATGTCTGCTGACTGAGACATTTCGTTTCTGATATACTCAGGGCCCACCCAAACTGTCTTGACCTAGTAAATAAGGTTGAAGAAGTGTGGTTTACATCTGTGGTCCCAGCACTTAGGAGACTGGGGCAAGAGGATTGTGAGGCTAGCCTGGGCTACCTTGAGAGCCCCTGCTTTTAAAAAATGGCTTTTTATCCTGTCATAAGGCATTCCAGACCTGGAGCGCCCAGCTGTTCCCTAGTGGTCACCGGCAGTTTGGCGCCCCTGGCTGCTTTGTAATTGAGTTACTGCCTGGAGTTCCATGTCCCTGCTCCTTGGTACTATTTCAACTGATGGACCCTGGTGACCTTTAGAGGTGTCTCAGCGAGTAGCCCATATGACCAATGCTGGGTGTGAGCGCTTGTGTATCAGGCAGCCAGCGTGCTTCCACAGCTCAGTGCTTTCCTGAGTGTGTCACACTCCTTCCTGCCTTTATTGAAATACTCTAGAACTTCCATACATGTGACGTTTATAAATATTTTTTAAAACTCTCTTGCAGCTATACCCAAGAATTAAACCAAGACAAAGGAGCTTGGCCTGAAACTTGAGTTACTGAAGACTTAATAAGCTAGAAGAAGTACTATGACTGTTTTAGAAAAAATTTCAAAAGACTCATAGCTTGAAAGCAATGAAGAATGTGTCCTGGGAGAAAATGAAGGATCGAAGATGTCAGCCCTAGCAGAGGACATCCGCGGCAGGAAGGGAGGTGCTGAGTCAGAGGGCAGAGGGCTCCGCATGGCACACAGATAGGCAGCAGCGATCCTGTCTTTTCCATTCATTGAGCTGTGGGAAATCAGCTTCTTGTCCTGGTTACGGTGTTTTTGGCACTGTTCTCATACCAGTCCTCTGCCAGGAAGGACCAGTGCCATGAGGCACCATCTCCAGCTGCCCGTCCCCAGCACCAGCAGGCTTTGGAAGTCCCCAGCGCTGCACACTTGTGTATTGTCAGTGAACAGTAACTATTGTATGAGTTCCTGGAGCATTTTAAGACTTATGCATATATTTGAAATACTTAAACTAAACTACACTACCTAATCTAAATTAGATTTAGAACTTGTTTTTAGGTTGAATTTGAATCTATATTTATTGTCTTTTTGTATCTTGGAAATTAGAGATTTGTTATAGATTTGCCTGTATTTGTCAAGATCATAGCTGATTTTAAAAAATGATTGTAATAAAATTAAACTTTATGTTTCTAATCCACTTACCAGTTTCCCTTTTAATTTTGTAAATATCTTTGGTGATCTGTCACAAGCCGGTGGGCTCTGTCCTGCACAGCTGAGGAATAATGAACTGCTTGATCTGACGTGTGAACTGTGTAAGAGTTCCTCACAGCCGTGTGATTGAGAAGCAGTTCTTAATTACAGAAACTCAGCTTTGTAGTTCACAAGTCTGCGTGGCTAGAATACTTTACTTTTGGGAGGGCGAGAAAGAGAGGGGGGGGGGAGAGAGAGAGAGAGAGAGAGAGAGAGAGAGAGAGAGAGAGAGAAAGAGATTCATCCACGGAGGCTGGGAGGTGTATCAGATCCCTCGGAGCTGGTGTTAAAATGTTTTGTGAACCACCTGATGTCGGTGATGGGATCTGAACTCTGGTCTGAAAGAGCAGGAAGTGCTCAACCACTGAGCTATCTCTCCAGCCCTTCGCTTTGTAATTTAAAGGAAGATCTTGGAGGCCATAGCAGACCTGCTATCTCAGCTATCTCAGCTACGTGTTTCAGTGCTCTCGTTTCTTTTCCCCTTCATAAACTTATAGACATTGATTTTTTAATTTGATTTTACTGCCAAACAAGGAGCTGTTTTAGAACCCATATTGCTTAGTGGAACTAATAGAAGATACAAATACAAAACCAGTAGTTACTTTCTCTAGACGTTTTACAGCTGAATTCTAACAAGGTAAGTATATGAAAAACAGAATGATACCATTAATTAAATATGGAGATTATGCATAGCAGGCAAAATTCTAAACCCAGTGGCCTCCCTTCCCCAGTTTGTGACTTTGGCACAGATACTAGGACTTTTCAGACTTAATTCCTTAATCAGCTAACACAATGGTGAGATCAGCTTGGATTATCCTGGTGGCTCCAGGGTAATCACATGAGCTTGAAAAGGGCAGAAGAGGAGGCAGGATCCTGAGACAGGGGTGGTCAGCCAGATTTGGGATATTTTTGAAGATGCAGGGTCATGAGCCAGAAAGTATAGAAACTAAGAAAAATCCTGGACCGAAAACCTGCAAGGAGACAAAACCCCAGGCTTGTAGCCCTGTGGACCCGAATGCATCCCACTAGGCAAGCTGATCTGTCTAGAGATGATTCCACAGCTGGTTGTAGGCTGCACTAGTGAAACTTGCTGGACCCCAGTCTGTGCGGGTGTGGGATAATGGGTATTTGTGTTAATCATTGAGATGATTCGTATGAGATGCTACTGTAGGAAATAAATAGGACGTGGGTTTTCGCACAAGGCAGCTGACCTGCGTGAGAACTGTTCTAGTTCATGTAGTGAAGCCGAAGGAGTTGAGAGAAGCCATGGACGTGCTGTAGAGCAAGCTGAAGAGTTGTGTGAGTCCAGGGAAACGTGGAAATGAGGAGAGGGAGCCCACAAGGACTGAGGCATATATTTTATTATTATTTTATTGAGCTCTACATTTTTCTCTGCTCCCCTTGCTGCCTCTCCCCTCCCCTTCAGCCCTCTCCCATGGTCCCCATCCTCCCAATTTACTCAGGAGGTCTTGCCTTTTTCTACTTCCCATGCAGATTAGATCCTGAGGCATATTCTTTAGTCTTGCCGCTTGTGTTTATTCTTATAAATTTGGCACCACCGCCAGGTGCAACACATTTCCACAGCCACTATTAGTTGCATAGAGTTGCCTAGGGACCCCACCCCAGATCAGTCTCTGTCTTGTTCCTCTGTCTTCCTGTCTTTTTGTCTCTCTCTCTCTCTCTCTCTCTCTCTCTCTCTCTCTCTCTCTCCTGTCCCCACTCCCAGACTCTCTCCTTCTCTCCCAGTAAACCTCTTGGATTTGATCTGTTGTGTGGTGTTATTTCTTGACAGCACACCTTGGCTGGCCCACCTAAGGTACCTTTCCACTGCTTTATCCTAAGAATTCTCTTTGGAGTTTTTTTTTAAAACCTGTTTTATTATTAAAATAGAGTTTCTTGGGGGTAATATTTGAAAGTATACAAACAGGTTCTTGACTCAAAAAACACAGCTTCCAAGGGAATAAGAGATAGTTCATTATAGGCCAATTTCAGTGACCAAGACCCAGGAACCATGGAGCCAGGTTTCTGCAGCTCCATGTTTCCACACAGAAGCAGTTTCATGGAGCTTTATAGAAAAAGAGCAGAGAAAGTCCTAAATCAAAGCAATTTAAAAAAGAAATCGGTGGGCACATCAGAGAGGCAGTTACAGCAAGATAAGGAATCTTTCCTATAGGTCTCATGTATCAGATGATATTCTTAGATTTTAGGTTCATAGACTCCAATTTTTATCTATTAGTCACCAGATGGAAGTCTGACAAGGTTCAGGGAGGGGCTTAAAGTTAGCTCAAGCTACGATGATGAAGCCTGGGCCTGCAACATTCCCATGTCTCCACATCCCTGCCCTGCCCTTCTAATCAGTCTCTGAAGACAGCTTCTGTCGAGGAATTCTTGCTTAGAGTGAGGCACTGGACATTAGAGCGACACTGGTTGGTATATTTTTTGTAGTCTTGTCCTTGGATTTTTATTGCATAATTGGGAGCATGCTGGAAGCAATTCTGTGTTCTGTTGCTTGCTTGCCATTGTTAAGAGTCAATGACTGCATAAAACTAATTTATCAAACGATTTAGTGTTTAACACGGGCTGCTTTTCAGTTCCCTAGATTGCTGCTGTGGTCTTTCTAGCAGCAGAATTTGCAGGTTTTTGCAAAATGAGGCAGAAGGAAGCAGCGGGCAGTGGGCCTTGTTAGAGGAGAGTGTAAACTTTGATATAATAGGCCGCGAAGTCTTGGTAGGAGGAGATGACACGTGGCTGGACTCCCAGTTGACAGAGCAACAGACAGAAGGACACTAGGGAGTGTTTCTCAGGGCAGAGGAAGTAGGAAATAGAATTAAAGGCAGCTGAGGCTGGTGGACTGGAAGGTGTTCTAGAGTTGGCATCTGGAGGTAACTGGTATTTAGCCACGTTAGAAGACAGATAGGCTGTTGATAACTAGGTGGTACCAGGTGGAGACATGATTTGGGGGGCAGCTTAGAACGATGACCCTAGGGGAAGGACAGGGCAGGGTTGGGCAGGTGTGTGACTAGAATGTCTCGCAGAGGAGCTGTGACAAACACTGCAGAGATAGATGTGTGCTCACTCCACAGAAGGGCCCATATAGGTCTGGGCTTGCAGTTCAGGGCAGAGGTTTGTGGTGAGGTATAGGTTAGGATAATTGCGATGGGGTCAAAAAGCTTGGGAGTTTATTTCTTCCCTGTAAAATGGTCACCGCCCAGTTTTTGTTTCTAGACTTTTATGTATATGATGGTTTTGCTTGCTTGAATGCCAGTGCACTACCGCATGCCATGCCTGTAGAGGTCAGAAGAGGGCAGCAGATCCCCCAGAACTGGAGCTACAGAAGCCTTGTAATAGGGTTACATCTAAGGCTGCCATGGGGTTCTGGGAACTGAAAGTGGTCTCTCCTTGCCCTTCTCCTTACAACCAAGAGTACAGTTGGCCATAGGGTCAGCCCTTGAGATTAAAATGCGGTAGGAGGGCCTGGTTGCATGGTGCCTGCCATTTGGGAGTGGCCAATTCTGCCCCCATTCTACACCTAAACTGAGATCCTCCTCTCTCAACTTACTAAGACAGGACCTCTGCCCTCACTCCTGCCCCCTCCCAGCTGGGTCTCCTAGTCTCCTATTTCAAACATTTGATCACCCTTCTCAATCCTATCCCGTCTCAGTCCCCCACCTCCACTACCTTTGGCACCTGTAGTCCTTAGACAAGCTATTTTTCTCTATCCTGAAAGCCCCAGCTCTGAACAGAGGATGCTCATACCCGGGGCCTGAGTTTGCTCCATAATCTTAGCCTTCCTGGCCCACTCTAGCTGCATTTGAGAATCCATCTACTACTTAACATGAGGCTGGAATTCCCACTGTGGAGGTGGAGGCAGGAGAATCAGGAGTTCGAGGCCAGTGTTGGCTACATAGTTCCAGATCTGTCTGGACTATATGAAGCCCTGTTATATATCACCTGCCCCTGAAAAAAAAAATCTATCCACTAAGCTTTCCATGAAAGTATAGGTAGCATTTCCTCACCAAGTCATCTTTCTTTTCCATTTTATTATTCTTCAGACATCACCAGCGACAGCCATAATCCCAGGTTCATGATTTAATAGTCAGGTTTTCTCAGCTCCCTTGCTGGCTCCTCATCCCGTGGGAGCTGGCCTAAGTGATGGAGCCAGCAATGATAGAGACTAACAAGCAGGTGAAATTAGGACTGCCCTTTCTGGTCGAATGAGCAGAACTTCTGAGTTAGAATGTTAAAACATTGTATATATAGTTCCATAGTTTAATTATAGGTAAGGTGTTTTCTCGGTATTTGAATGTTCAGAGCGGCAGATCTGTTTAAGTAGAGCCCAGCTGTAACCCTGTGTGCTCATAAACCCTCCCACGGGGGCCATTGCTTGGAAGAAAACCAAGGTGTGTGTGAGACTGCATTGGCAACTTTATTAACAGTACATTTGGAAGGAGATAAGGCAATATGTTTACAATGTTGCCAGCATTTTCCCACGATCAAGAAGCCAGCTTGTTTGTTTTGAGACCTTCTGAGCTGTCCTCGCCAGCTCTAGGCACAGTCCCTGGGTTAGTGAAGTACATAAGGTTGAGGCAGCCGACGGCGTACAGCGTGTTTGTCCTTTAACGTGATCTTCTTGCAAACGGGACACCTGGCTCTGATGCACTGCTCCAGTTGCTCAGGTGTAATGCTGTCACTACCTACTGTTTGTGAGACTCAACCGTGTAAGGCCAAATATGGTCAAGGACTTGAGTTTGAGAATGACTGGCTGTTCATGACACTGTATAAAAACTATCTTTTGTTAGAATCAAATAATGGAAGCATGCTTTCTTTTTTCCCCGATTTAGTTTTTGAGACAGGGTCTTGCTAGGTAGCCCAGGTTGGCCTCTGTCTGAGACTCCCGTTTGCAGGGGTGTGCCACCACTGCTGGCTCCTGGACGCTTTAGATGTCTCCATCAAACTACTTCAGGATACATCATCCCATCCCCCAGTTTGCTCAGAGCAAGTGGCAGTCCCTGGGCTGCTGTGGCAGATGTCACCGTTGCGTTTTAAAACTTAAAACATTTCTTTAAATATCCCCACCAAGGCCTTGTGGCCTGAGATTGCTCAGTTAGTCGTTTAGCCTCTCTGCGTTCCTTCCTAATTTAATATTGCTATGAACAGGAAAATGTGTAGAAGTAAAAAGTGTATACTATTTACAGACATAAAGCTTTCTTCGAGCTTATCAAGGGTTATACAATTCATTTGCATTTGGTTTAATGATATGCAAATCTTTGATATGTGAAAATTCATCTATCTCAGACGGTTATACTCTTCAGGTATCCATTTCAGTAAATGTTCCCATAAGTTCAAGGTCCAGATACAAAGTGTTTGGGAGTTTAGGCATTGGCTGTTTTCTTCCATTAGAAGTCTTCAGGCATGTAACTTCAGAGTACTGTAAAACTCAGCCACTGTGTGAAGAAAAGAACGAGTTACTCAGGGACCGTTGTTAAAATGAAAGGCTTTTTAGGTGGCTTTGGGTTATGCTGGAAGACGGTTGAGCCTGGAAGCATACCAGGGACTAGAACCTCGGTGCCCTAGCAGTTCATTCTACCTGACTTCCGGAGTCTAGTTGAGCAGTTTGATAATTTGTGCTGTTTGAACTGGTGGCTGTCATAGTGCTTAACATACTAAGGGTGACATTCAAATACTGTATGAACCAGCCTTTTCATACTTTCCCTCACATGTCACATCAAAGGTTTGTTTAGGGGCTGGGGTAGTGTGTACCTTGAGTTCTAGTACTAGGGAGGCAGAGTCAGACAGACTGTTGTAAATCTGAGGCTAGCCTGGTCTACACAGAGAATTTCAGGCCAGTCAGGAATTTTTTTGAGTTCCTGTCTCAGAAAAAAAAAAAAGTTTGAGGTGTGGACATCCAGAAACCACTGGCCTTAGCCTTGGTTCTATATTGGCATGACAGGAACTCTCTGACCCTAAATCGGTGTGGAATACACCAAGTCATCAGGACCTTGTCAAAATCCCCCAGAGTGATGTAACCCACAACTGAAGCTGAAAAGTCATGAAAATTACAGCATTAAGGGGAGACTTTCTGAACAAGGCTAATCCTTGGTGGCTCCTCCTAAGGGATCTTTAGGAGCCTGTGGAGGGTAAGGCTGAAAACGGAGGGTGGATAAAAGGTGTTCCTTAGGAAACAGGAAGGGGCTGGTCAGAGAAGAGAGGCCCGTATGTGTGAGCAGGGAGTGGGGGAGCCAGAGTTGGCTATCCAGCAGGAATGAGAAATCGTCTAGTTTCTAGAACCCAACTTGGCATGTTTCATGTTCCAGTTCTGTTGACTTGCCTTTAAACTGCAGGCTCAGGCTAGGGGTGTTTCCTAGGTGATCTAACAGAGACAGCTTTAAGCAACTGGTCGTTTGTAGCTGGCAAAAAGCTTGCTACTTGGATATGGGTACTTTACAGTGCACTGCACAGCAATGAGCAGTGTTTGAGGATTGGTTTAAAACAAGAGTTCAAAATTCAAGAAAAAAAAGTTGTTAGACCCCAAGCCCTGTCTTCTTGTCATTTGGCTCCTCTGTGTGACACGGGGAAGCACTGGTGGCTACCATTCCCACCTAGTCCTGCATCCTTCTGTAGTCTTCTGGAGTCACGTGGTCCTGGATTCTCTGCTGCTTTTATCTTTTTTTGCTGTGTTGGGAATTGAACCCAGGGCCTTGTGAACACTCAGCAGACTCTCTACTACCCCGCTGCTTCTGGGACTGTGAGCCTTCTAATTGTAGGATGACAAGAGGATGTCCTATGTTTTGTTTGGTGAAGCTGCCTGCCACATTGACTTAGAGCAGTGGTTCTCAACCTTCCTAACACTGCAACCCTTCAATACAGTCCCTCATGCTGTGGTGACCCCAACCATAAAATTGCTTCCTTGCTACTTTATAACTGTAATTTTGCTATTGTTATAATTATAATGTAAATAGCTGTGTTCTCCAGTGGTTTAAGTGACCCCTGTGAAAGGGTTGTTTGATCCCCAAAGGGGTTACGATCCACAGGTTGAGGACTGCAGGCTTAGACTGATCTCAGAGATGTGTGTGGATGAGTTGTAGACACATAAGTTTATTATGGCATAGATGTATGTATCATTAGTTTCATGTTAAAGAGAAGAGATAATAGAAAAAAAAAAGTATTTGTCTCAAAAAAAATACTATGAGTAGATATGGCCTCAAATGGCAGGTCTTCCCAGAGCCCAGCTAAATTCCACCCAAAGGGTCTCATTCTACAAACACATTCTCTCAAGTGCTGATCGGTTCTTTCCTCAGCCATCTGGTATACCCAAGTCACCTTAGTTTAACCTGGTGCTTACGCTCCAGTCAAAACTCATGGGGCAGGAGAGCCAGGTGTGTTTTCCTAGGGCAGGAAAATCAGCAAGTAGTTCAGAAATAGAAGATCAAAGTGCATCATGGGACTTTACAACCATTTACAGTCAGATGTGAACTTTGCAAAAGAATGTCACCCTAGGAACAGCCTGTCTGACCTATCTTCTACCAGCCTTCCCAGGAGCCGGGGTTGGTGTGAGCTGCTGACTTACAGAAATAAGGTCGAGTGCTATTGTCCCAGTGTTCTCAGGATCCAGCTCCTTGAATATCTCTGTGGAGGGAGGACAGGGGATGTGAAAACTGAGGGCATGGAAAGGCAGATTTGCAGCATTGGCCAGTTTGGCAGCTGGTTCTCACTGGATGGCACAAGCTATGACTCCTTCCTGCTTCCCCAGTTTAACAAAAGGGAAATTCATTCCCAGCTCATAGACAGACACAGTCAGCAGCCGCACCCCTGGTGACAGACAGGCTAGGCCTTAACGGAGCTAAGGGAGCAGAAAGAGCCAACGTACTGAATAGCGTTTCCAGCCGAACCAAACACCGAACAAAATTGTTAAAATCGATGGTGAGTTCGTCGTCTGCAAACCGGGCAACGATGACTTGGTGGAGTTGGCAGGGCAGCTTGAAACCTGGAGGTGAGGGAACAAAGAGCCATTGGTTGAGTGCCAGATCCCACTGCTAGCTCTGCTGAGTGCCACCCCACCATCCAGCTCTGCTCACAGGCTGTGGAACCAATGCGACACACTCTCTTCCCTTCCTTTATTTTTATATTTTTATTTATTTATTTTATTGCATGTATGTGCTTTTGTATATGTGTGACACCTGGATTCAGTGTCTGCAGAGCCCAGAAGAGGGTGTTGGATCCCCTAGAACTGAAGTTACAAGTGGTTGTGGGACACCCAATGTGGGCATTGGGAACCAAAGTCAGTCCTCTGAGAGCAAATACTCTCAACCTGCGAGCCATCTTCCCAGCTCCCCGGACTGTGTGACACTTTAAATTACACCCATAACTGCTTTCGTCCGTGGGCAGTGTGATGGTTGAACTTTGCAATGCAGCCCCTCTTTGGTTCTGAACTGTTCCACCACCCTGCTTTTTCCTAACAAGTAACGCTTTTGTCTGTTCTTCTGCAGTGGTCATGCTGTTCTGCACTGAAGACCATGGTCATCGACATGTAGCAACAACGGTGTAAGTTAGCTCTAAGGCATCTTGGAGATGAGCTTCTTCCTAGATTTACGTGGCAGACTAATAGTATTTTTTCCTTGTGAATAGAAAAGGAACTTAAGCAGGCCCATTGCTGTCTGGGCATGTAGACTGCACTTCCCAGCGTTCCTTGCAGCTGTAGGAGATCTTGTAAGTTCTGGCTAACAGTGTGTGCAAGCAGAAGTCATGGGTGTGCCTTCAAAAGCAAGAAGCTGTAGCGATCCCACCTCTACAGAACCCCAGATCCTGGGCTACATGAGACTGAATCTGTCTAAAAGAGAAACAGGGCTCACACAAAGGTGATCCCAGCACTAGGGAGGTGGAGACAGGAGTGATATGGCTGGGCAGAGAGAGGAATGTAAGGCGGGAGGAGACAGGAACTCAGATACAGTCTGAGGTTTCAGAGAGACAGAATCTCCCCTTCAGTCTGAGGATTTGGTAGAGATAAAAGATCTCTCTAGTGGCTGGCTGCTCTGCTTCTCTGATCTCTCAGCTTTCACCCCTAATATCTGACTCTGGGTTTTTACTATAAGAACAATTAGAATTCATGCTACAAGGAGTCCTTTTGGGTCTGCTGGCAGCATGTGATGGTGGTGACCTGTTGTCCCGGATCACTAAGTAGTAGACAGGAGGAGCCTGAGGTGCTAACAGCAGAAGACCCCACCCCGTCTTGTCTGCCCGAGGGAAAGATGCACAGTGTTTGGAGTCACATGCAGTCAGATTTGTCCTCAAGAACAGAGGTCTCCTCTCCGTTGGTCTTGCTAGGTTTATACCCTAGTTACTGATGTCTGTTCTGCTGAGCCAGTCAGAGTCTACCAAGTCAGCTCTGCAGGGGAAAGAGTGGGAGGAGCATGGGGAGGGACACGCACACACACACCTCACAAACACACCATATACACACACCACAAACACATCACACACACACACCATACACACAAACACACATATACCACACACACACTCAGAGCTGGCTTTATCTTCTTGCTCTGCCAGGCTGTTCCACACAAAACTTAGATTTGGGAAGACACTATGGGCAGAGCTTCCGGGACGACATTTAATTTGAGCAGTCAGTCTTTTCAAGGGGAACGAGAAGGACACGTTTGTGTGTCGTTTTAGACCAGTTCCTGCTTTATGCCACCAAACGAATTCTGGCTAGTCTAACTTTTCTGTGGAGCTGGGGTTAGGACCCAGGGTCCTGTAGGTGCTAGGCAAGAGCCCTACCTCTGAGCTGCATCTTCAGACCCACCAGCAAAGCTTTATATATACTGTATGGTATAGAACGAGGCTCAGCAGAAAGCACGGGCGAGGGGGCATGGGTATGAAGTGGTACCTGCTTCTTCCAGTGCTTTCCGCATCTCATAGGAATTCATGGTCCCAGACCTGTCAACGTCGATTTCCCGGTAAATTTTCTGGAACATGGAAAACACTTATTAGAACCCTGACCCAAAGCGAAACAGGTGTCAAGGTGCCCGGGAAGTGTGTGCTGAGTGAAGTCTTCGTCTCCCTGCCTTTACTCTGACCTCACTAGAATCACTTTCACTTTCAATATTTAGTAGGGCAGCGGGTCTCAACCTTCCTAATGCTGTGACCTTTAACACAGTTCCTCGTGTTGTGGTGACCCCCAACCACAAAATTATTTTTGTTCCCACTTCATAACTGCAATTTTGCTACTGTTATGAAACTGAATATTTGATATGCGACCCCTGTGAAAGGGTCACTCAAACCCCAAAGGGGTCACGACCTACAGGAGTGCCACTACGGATAAAGTTCAATTCCCCTGGAAACGCTCCCCACCCTCCAGAGGGTGCGTCTTAATGCATATGTCTGGAATATCCCCCAGCACTGACCTACCCACCCCAGGGTCCCCAGGACCCTACTTGGTATTTCTGAATCTTCGTCCAGAGGATGTAGAACTCCTTCAGCCCCAGCTTGCCACTCCCATCTTCCTGCCCTCGGTCAAGGAAAGTTCCTGGAGTATGTGGTCCCTGATACAGTGACCATCTGTACAGTAGCACTTGATTGGCCTGTGGGCTGGATCTCCCAGTCTTGCCAGCACATGCGTGGGGAGGTTTTACAGAAGGGTTTGCCTTCCGCTTTTCATACTCTCCAGTTTTCTCAAAAGGACAGCAGGAAGGGTGATGGAGCCCTGCTGTCTGCTGACTGGGAAGGGTGATGGAGCCCTGCCGTCTGCTGACTGGGGAAGGGTGATGGAGCCCTGCTGTCTGCTGACTGGGAAGGGTGTGATGGAGCCCTGCTGTCTGCTGACTGGGAAGGGTGATGGAGCCCTGCCGTCTGCTGACTGGGGAAGGGTGATGGAGCCCTGCTGTCTGCTGACAGGGGTGCTGTGGCTAGCAGTTTGTTATGAGATGATAGACAGACAACTGGGCCCTTGAGAATTATTTGGTACTTTTAAGGCGTCTGGTAAAGGGAGCCGCATCATAGGTACATGCCATGTGGCTGGTGGGAGTGTCACAGAAACTCACTCTGTTCTGTTACTGGACCTCAGAAATGGAGGGGAAGGGGCTGGAGAGATGGCTCAGTGGTTAAGAGCATTGCCTGCTCTTCCAAAGGTCCTGAGTTCAATTCCCAGCAACCACATGGTGGCTCACAACCATCTGTAATGAGGTCTGGTGCCCTCTTCTGGCCTGCAGACATACACGCAGACAGAATATGTATACATAATAAATAAATTAAAAAAAAAAAAAAGAAATGGAGGGGAAGCATGGTTAGTCTACTTCAGGGACAGGTGGGAGGCCCGGGGGGAGCTAGGCCAAAGAGAAAGGATGCCAGGTCCTTGGCATTGGGTCTAAGAAACTTTTTTTTAAAAAGACAGTTGCCCAGGCTGACCTCAAATTGGAAATCCTCCTGCCTCAGTCCCACCATGTGCTAGAATGAACAGATGAACACATGGTTTTAGAAGGGAATCTTGCCTCAGACACAAATTCATGTCAGACACATCATGGTTTAGGGAAGCAGGAGAACACTGTCACTCAAGAAGTTGCCCAGGCCGCTCTGGGTAGAGATGGTGGATCTGGGTAGAGATGGCAGATGTATGGCCAGGGTTTCGAGCCCTGGACTTGACCGGCTGGCTGTCCGCACCCCTAGCCTGTGAAATGAATGGACTCACTTCCATTAACCGAGGAAGCTAGTCTCCGCCCTGAGCACATTAAAGGATACATCTAGCATGTCCACCATGATCTTACAGGTCTCAATGCTGAAGCCATCTGACTTGATATCTTGGCCTAAAAGACAAGATAAACATGTGAGCAAGGCCCTTCAGACTAGCAGTGTCTGACAGAAGACACGTCTGCTGTGCCGGCCACTACAGCAGCCCGGTGGATTACTCTAGCCATGTGTAGTAATTGGCTGGGAAACTGGGGAAGAGCAGGGGATCTTACGTGTGCTGGACAAACAGGGCGGGACAGAGAAACCTGCATTTATAGGCATGGGGCTGTGTGGGGACACTTAGAAGGCTGGAGTCATCAGGCAGGCAGGGAAGGGGTCTGAGTTCAGAGAGGTCCATGCATAGTGCATGCTTTTCCCTCCACGAGGAGTGGGCTGAACCAAGCATGGCTTAGCTCTTCCTGCACTTTGGCTGTGTGGGACACAGCGACTTTGTCTTCCACAGGCACTGCAGCCATCACCTCAGGGGCCCTGTGACCACCCTCGTGCCTGACAGCCTCAAGGGTCACTCCATTCCCTTGTCCTGAGGGTGAGGGGAGTGCAGCTGGGCCCAGCCCTGGGGAAGCCCTGCATGGCCTGCTGGGATGCTGGCTCCGCCATCCTCACCTGAGGCCGAGCACGCTGTGAATCATTTGTTCAAGACTCACACGCAGCAACCCATTGTCTATGAGGGACAGACACCAAACATGGAACATTCTACAGACCTTGTACTCTTCTTAAGCTTTAAAACAAAGATTTATTCTTATCCTAAGGGGTTAAGGGAGAGGCCATCTGGTCTGGTGTCAGATGGGACATCATGATGACTGACAGAGCTGATGTTTGGGATGTCACAATGTGTAACCTCAGGCATCCCACACTAACTACTCTAGTATTCTATCAGAGGCAGGATGATTTGTAATGATTCAATGGGGGGAGTATATTTTCCTTCTTCTCTGGTGGTGAACAGTGTGGGAACTGAGCATTAGTCTTTGGGTGATTTTAAAGAAACAACTAGAAGAGCTGGCACTGTGAATCACACCTATAATCCCAACACTAAAATCCAATACTCAGCAGCCCAAGGCAGGAGGATTGTTGTGAGATCAAGACCAGCCTGGGCTACATATTGAGTCCAAGGAGGTCGTGCTAAGCTACAGAATGAAAACACATCCCAAAGCAAAAAACAAAACAAAAAAGCAAACAAAAGACATCGCGATGGCTCAACCTAAGGTGCTTGTCACCAAGCCTGATGACCTAAGTTCGACATCTAGAACCCACACAAGAGAAGGAAAAAACAGGCTCCTGTTAGTTGTCCTCTGACCTCTACATGTGCCCTGTGGCATACATGTGTATACCATGTATACACATATATGCATACACATACACACACATACACACAAGAAAGTGATAGTCACAAGCTCAAAAAGGTTGATGATAAGCTTGGCTCCTCATTCTCTGGCTTCTACTTAGTCTTGTTTATTCTTTCTGGGAGCCTCCAGCCTGGGCCTGAGCAGACGTTTCCAGAGTTAGTCATTACTTGGATCATTGGCTCAAGTGAATGGAACATGCAGGTTCTGGATGGATGTTCAACCGCCGGGAAGAGGGAGCCATAATGTGTGGATTTTGCAGATAAGGGGTGAAAAGTCAGACGGGTGATCTATCTAACATGGTTTATTTATAGCGCTTGTAAGTAGTAGAATTTGGATCTGATCTGTCATCGCTAGACCCAGGAACCTTTGCTCTGCAGCCTTGCTTCATATACCTCCTCCTCTGTCCTATTCGTCCCGGTGCTGGGAGTGCAAAGGCAATGACTTATATAGGAGCAGAGAGTGACAGGTTAGCCACAGCAGCGGACATGTGCCTGAGGGAGGAGTCTCCCATGGCACCTCATGTCCGCAAGGGTAAGAGTGCTGAGGGGTTTGCAAAGGGGACACTTACGCCTGGCTAGAACTCTTCTCAAGATGGTCTGCAGCTCAAAGGCAGAGATCTCAGCATCCTGCAGACATAGGACACATCATCATCCTGGGCTCCCTGTGGGAGCTGGGTGAAACGCAGTGAATGTCTTGGATAGATCTTGTTTCATTGCTAATGCCCCAAGAGACGTTGGTTCAGCAGTTCCCAGTCTACCCTGAGTAGTGACCTGGCTTGTGTTCAACCTACTGTTATAAGGTAGGGCACATACGAGGTCAAGCAAGTCACCCTTTCTGTATGGCAGGGACCACGTTCACGATGTTCCTCACTGTAATTCTCTCACCCCATCCTTCCTACCTGGCAGGCCTTCTCCACCCTCTGCAACTCAGACCCTGGGTTTCCTGAAACCGCTTAAGCTCAGTCATCTACAAGATGGCTCAGCCCTTCTCTGGGGTCATTTGCCAGGTCTCCTCAGCAGTGGTCCAGCTACCTCTGTTCACTTCGGTGTATTTGTGTAACCACAACAAGCCCCAGGGTATGTATGTGTTATTCAATTAGAAGAGACTGTAAGTTTCTCTGAGGCCCCTTCCCTTGAGAAACAAGCGGTAGGGGAGTTAGCTGGCGCTGCAGAGAGAACAGCGTCTGCCTGAGCTCTTTGATGAGCCTGTGGCTAGGCAACAGACCAGCCTTATGTTAACACTGGAGGCAGCTTACAATGGGGAAGGACACTTGGCTTCTGGAGTTGCTGGGAAGGAAGGGCAGGCTGGCTTTGTAGTGGAACTGGAGGCCTGGGGGACTATTTTAAGAAAAAGAAAAATAACGCTTTGGTATAAACTGCTTATATTCTGGAGAGATGGGACCCTTCCATCTCAGGTATGTGTATGGGGATCAAGACGGGGAGTCACGTTTCAAGTCTCAGTTGGCATGGCACAGAGGAATAAAACAACCTCAAAGAGAGCCAAGAATCTTCAGGAAGAGCAGAGCCAGGGCTGGCCTGAACAGAGGAGTCTCTTAGAGCCAACAGAGGGCTTGAGAGGATGTGAGCAAGGGTCGGGCTAAGGGTCTGAGCGACGACCAAAATTCTTCTGCTTTTGCTTGGTTTGTTTCCTCCCCCTTAAATGGAAGTCTCCTCTGGGAAAACCACTTTTCCTCTAAGTCAGCAGAATTTTGCTGACACCTACCTCCCCCGCCAGCTGAGCGAATAACCTTCGGAACCCATCGTCGATGTCCTCCTCATTCGCGTCAATCTAGAAGGTGAGGAGCAGAAACAGGAGACCGGTTAAAGTGAAGGTTGACAGGAAGATGCTCCTTCCCTTCCAGGGCAGCCCCTCTCCCACTCCCAGAGTCTTCCACTCCCTCGGGCCAGAATTCTAAGGATGCTGGGCTTACAATGTATAACAGTGCGAAGAACTGAATATTTTGTTTTGTTTGAGACAAGGTCTCATATAAACTCCTTATGTAGTTGAGGGTGGCCTTGAACTCCTGATCCTTGTTTCACCTATGGAGGGCTGGGGTGATAGGTTTGTGTCACCACACTTGTCTTTTAAGTAGTCTGGGTGACCTTGAACCCAGTGCAAAGCCGAGGATGCTTTGAGCTCCTCATTCTCTGGTCTCTACCTCTTCAGGGCTGAGGCTGCAGGAGCGCATCACTGTGCTCAGCTAAGGTTTTTTTTTGTTTTGTTTTGTTTCTTTTAGCTAAAGCCCATGAGCGGGAGTGGAAGTCACATGAGAAGGGAGGTTATGCTTTAACTTCTTGTAATTCCAAGTGCCTTTAATATTTAACAAAAATGACCTTGTATGCTCTATCCAAGTGGAATACTGTGGAACAGTTAGATCACTGACAAACCGTTTGGTGTTGCACTAGGTACATACAACAGGCACCAGACTTTGGCAACCATGATCCAAAGAGCCACCTCAGGGCCTCAGAGAGAGGGGAAGCCCTTCCTTTCTCTAGCCTGTGGTACTTCTTGCATTTGCTAAGATTGGGCCTTGGGTAAAATTCCTGATTTACATCCTAAAAGCCCCTCAGGATTTACCACTGAACCATTCTTAAAACCCTTTGAAACCTGAGAAATCTTGTTATCCTTTGAGTCCATTTTATAGATGATAAAAGTGAGGCCGAGCAAGGGGAGTCACCAGAACTCAGCCTGCTCAATGTAGCACTGGTGCTCTGTCCTTCCCCGCCACCCTCACACCACCGCATGCGGATAAACTGGGCTTTAATGAATAGAATAAGAGACTGACTATAGCCTCACTTTCAAACCCTGTTCCCTCAGTCAAGGACCCAGGCTCTCGCCATGTTTTTGCTCTCCTGCATTCTGTGTCCCTCAGAATGAGTAGAACTAGGGAGGTAAGAAGGACATACCTCTTCAATGTTGGCCTCGATTTCATCATCTACAACTCTGGAAACAGAAAGGAAATTTACTATTAGAAGGTTGGGGAGGGTGAATGGGAAATATTGCAGAAGTCACCCTATAAAATGGGACATCAGTGTTTAAATCCAGCATGCTGTGGGAGAGGAGGGCTCTGCACTCTGAGCTTCTGCCATAGTACAGCCCCTTGGCAGCAGAAGCTGAGACAAAAATTCTCTGTTGGTTTTGGGGTCCTTATCAAACAGCACATGGAGCAGGGGCTCCATGGACTCACTTTGTGAACTCACTTCTGGACTTTTTCTTGGCAACTGTTTTGTTCAAGCACCCTGCCACTGAGCCGCAACCCCAGTCTCAAAGGACAACGTTGAAGTTTCATGTGAAACACTCTTTGCCATGGGAGGACTTTCATGGTGCGACCTGCCATAGGAACCTCTAACTCTTTGTCCCATGCTGGACTGGAGTAAGCCACAGGGAATCTGCTGAGAAAGTTAGCTGACTCTCACACAGTCTCTTTCATAGGCTGGATCCTTCCGTGAGGGTACTTAAGTCTAGGAGGGGCTTCCTGTGTACCTGCAATCTTAAACTCAGAGTCCCTTCTACAGACCTGTGGCTTCACAGAGGGGGAAGGGACTTCTCAGTGCTGCTAATTGGCCAAAAGGTTGGCTATGCTGGGTCAGGGCAACCGTTTTGAAGGGCAGAGAGCGCACGCTGGAGCAAGCCGAGAGGGCTGACAGTGCCTGGGGAAGGCTTGTGGTTAGCAGGACAGGAGAGGGTTTGACCAAGAGCAGTGACATCGCAATGCTATTCGGGCTTGTCCCCATCTCATCAGGGGCGACTAAGCTGGACACTCTGAGCTCTTCCCACCACACCATGTGATGATCCAATGGGTCCCTTCCCTGCAGCAAGCTTCAACCAAACCAGAGAGCCTGTCATGGCTGGGAGCCACAGCCACACTCTAGTGACATTTGCTGGTTCACAGCTGTTGGGCACTGGAACGCTTTCTCTGTGGTGTCTTGTTTGAAGCAAAGGTTTCCTGGTCTCTCTCCCATGGCCTCTTCCTTCTCACAGGAGGTGATGGCTGGGGTCTAGCCTGCGCCCACCTCATCAGACACAATCTATGGGGCTTTGTGTCTTTGGCATAGGATGTCCCGACCATGGTCCTCAGAACAGCCTTGTTCTTGTCCTTCCCATCTTGTCCCTGGTCCCTCCATCAGTGCTGGGGTCCCCATAGCCTTTCAGTGATCTTCTTTTCACGTAGACAGTCCAGAGTTGGTTCTGTCTGCTGGCTGAATGACTGACACAAGGACAGATGTGGCGGAAGGTACTGTGAGTCGAGGCCACAGGGACAATGGCAGGAACTTGCTATGTCTGCCTAAAAGCCTCCACCAGAGACTTCCTGACTAACACAGGGAAAGTTCTGGATGCATGGACCATCCACATTGTCACTTACACGTGGCCTGGGAAAGCAAGGGTTATGAAGAGTATAGGCTAATAGAGGGTGTACACAGGTTATTAAAATGATGTTAACTATTGATGATTCATAGATGAACTGTGAACCTGGGCTACAAACTACTCACTTCCCCAGCTGAAAAAAAAAAAAAACCATATCCTGCATGTTTTTTCCCCCCTTTGCTTCCTTGAGAAGAAGCCTTAGAGCGGTCCAGTTTACCTATCCTTGCACTGACCTCATCTGAGCTCCTGTCTCCTCCCGCCTCATATTCCTCTCTCTGTCCAGTCATCTCCCTTCCTGGCTCCACCTCCCTAGTGCTGGGGTTAAAGGTTTGGGCCGCCCAAATACTGGGATTAAAGGTGTGAGCCACCACGGCTTGGCCTCTAGTGGCTTAGCCCTGCACTCCAATCTCCAGGCAAGCTTCATTTGTTCGAACACAAACAAAATATCACTACATAAGCCAGTATTACAGAAAAAGAAAAGAGAAGGGCAGACCAGGAATAAAGGAGAGGTGGCAGAACCTACTGGTAGTCGGCCTTCTTCTCTGAGAAGACGCGGATGCAGAAATCTCCGTCCTTGTGGGGCTCGAAGGTGGAGGGGACGACCACGTACTCCCCCGGGGGCAGCTTGAAGCGGTTGAGTACCTCCCGGAGGTTGATGAAGGTATCCGACCGCTCCCTGGCTCGGGTTGTGAGGAAAAAGTTCTTGCCAAGGTGGATGTTCGTCTGCCCTGTTAGCTGATGTTAAACAGAGAAATAAGACAAAGGGATAATGGGGACAACGACTCATTTTAGACGAAAAGCAACATTTCCACTCCTAACAACACATGACTGGTAAGGAGCTTGGGTGTGACCAGGTGTGACAGGAGCTCCCCTCTCCCATCCACCTGCTCTAGGAGACTCTCAGGGTGCCAGAGGTTCCTCCCTCACAAAGGACCCAGGTCAGTTCTGTGTTGTATTTCACACACTGATAAAATGAAAGACAAGGCTTGGGGGGGGGGCAGAGAAAGGGGCCCATCTGTTAAACCAGATGCCACTTAAGGCTGGGACCACAACTCCTTAGTTAGTTAGTGCTCAATACAGCTCAGCTGTCTATTGGTGAAAATAGGACGGTCATGGGTGAGTCAGGACGCCTGATATGGCTATTTAATACCTGGCCTTCTGAGTCTCCAGGCTGTTAAACATCTTATACCTGTTAACTGTGACCTTCAATAACTCAGTTCATGCCTACAGTGCCCAGGGAGGTAATGGCCCACCATTTATACTGGAAAAGAAACGAAAGCTCAGACAGATATGTCGTGTGTACAGGGTCACCTAGCCCGAGAGTTGGGTCCAGGAGAGTATGCAGTTCATTCTCCCCCTCCCTGCTTGTTCTGGAGCCACAGAGGCCTTGGTGACATGCTTGCTGCAGTCCAAGAGCAGAAGGCTGCCACCACAGCCAAACTCTACATGGCTTCTCTAGGGCCACAGGGAAGCAGAGAGCACTGATGAACTCTCCAGATACTTTGTCCTGAGGGATTCAGAATTGGAGTCATCTCTGTGGGGCTCAGAGGGGACAAGGGCTCATCCCTCAGACACCAGCCCCTCCCAAGCTCCCGCTACTCCCTGAGTTCAGGCAGGCTAAGTCTCAATCGTGTTGGCAGCTGGAACCCTGGGGTTGGGGGCTGACAGGTGGCAGACGTACCTCCTCTGGAACCTGCAAAGTAAAGAAGACCCGATTCAGACGTGGGGAGGATGAACACGCCAGCTCTCTGACTGACTCTCTTCTATGGCTTTTCTCTGCAGCGCTCCAGCGCTATTAACTAGGTCAACACAGAGTTCACATCGGAAGAAAAACCCTCTCAGGACCTGGTGATATGCCGGATGGGCTCCTACCACCATTCCTGCCTGGAGACACGTGGTTTCAGGTCACTAGCCAGCTGCATAGAAGCCCACAAGCACCTCTCACTCAGGGAAAAAAGGGCTGGGTGCAGTTGGAGGAAGAAGCCACAGGCAGGCCAGCCACATCCAGTCTGTATGTATTTCCTCCACTACATCACGTTCCCCCGCTGGCCTTAGTTTTCTTACATTTGAATGGGACTGGTAACTGCCAGAGTCCTGTCCAACTCTGAAAGCCCACGACTACACTCCCAAGCGCATGTGTGAGGTTCTACATTTCACTTTGCATTTCTGAGCTATCCTGCCCAAGTCTGACATCCTCAGCTTCCGCCCCAGAGGCTGAGAGTCCAGGGCCTATGTATACATCACAACTGATGGGTTTTGTCCCACTCTATTTCTCGGGTTGGTGGATGGGGCTCAGATCAGCAGCCAATCAGAAGCAGCCACATTGGCAGGGCTGAGCACAGCAGTTAAGCCTTCTCTGGGTTCCCAGTGTGCTAGGAGTATGCTTGGAGTTGGTGGGTAGAAGCCCAGCTTCGTAATGTTTGCCATTTTCCAAAGCCGTGTTAAGGTTACTCAGGTGACCTTGAGAAACATGCACCTGAGGGAGGGAATGATGGGGGCGGCTTGCAGAACCAGGAGGAGCCCAGCAAGTTGCCAGATTGTTCTCACTAATCAAAAAGGCACATAGGCAGCCACCCGAGGTCTTCTGTGCTATGCTCACCTCCTGCTAATCAAGGCCATGCTCTCTGCAGCAGGTCCCTGATATGAAACCAGGTCTCCTAGCCTTAGCCCTCACTTTGAAGAGGAGAGACGGCCACACCAAGGCTTCCCTCTGCTACAGTCAAGCAGGCATGGCTTTCCTTTGGCTTGGAGGACAGCGAGGGGATTTGTGAGAGCGGGGCTGCAGCCAGCAGACCCCGGGGGAGCACAATGACCCTTCTTTCTCCTGTCCTGGGCTCTCTCCCATCCAGGCCAAAGACTTGGCTGGGCTCTGACCATGAGGGCCTCTCGGCTCAGCCCAGCCCTCACAATACTTGGTGTGCTCTAGAATATTCTGTCCTCGCTTAAGCCTTTTCTGTTCTTTGGAGTTCGCTGAGCTAACCAGAACCCCATCCAGGACTAAGGGATGTGAAAAGGACACAGAGATCTTTTCCAAGCATGGAACTCTTGGGACAGTAGCTATGGAGGTGCAGGGAAGGGCCAGGAGGTTCTTGGAGACACAAATAGCTGAGCAGACCTTGTGTCAGCAAAATCTAGTTGTCCTGGCATCTTTACTTGGGCTTGGCAAAGTTCCTGTCCTTTGTCTTATGCCAAGTCCTGAGTTTGGGGTCTGTGTGCTTGGGGCTGGGAGGAGGGAAGGGAAGGCAGAGTGCAGCCCCACCCATACCTCATAGATGCCAAAGCCGATGGTATGCATGTCCTCGCCCATCTTCCTCTGCCGCCGCCGGTGCTTCTGGATGAGGCCCACCAGGAAGGTACAGCCTCTCTCCCCATCCTCATCATCTTCATCTTCTTCCTCCAGCTTGATGAGGTACTGAGGGTTCATCCAGAAGGTATCTATGGATCAGGGACAGAGAAGCACAGCCTTGAATAAATGCCTGGGAGCTGGGAACTAGGCTGGGCCCTAGCCTTGGGGTTGAGGGAGTGGGACAAGGATGAGAAAAGGGGAGATGGTGGAAGATGGGGAAGCTGAACAGAGGCCCACCGCAGCCCCTGGCTGGAGTAGCTACTGACTGAGGAGGGTTATAGAGGCGGATCTGCACCTTTCGTGAGGAAATGGCCTCCTCTGGTTCTCGCCTTCTGCCTCAAGGGTTCTAATTGCTCACCCTGGCCTTAAACTTGCTGTCTCTCAGGATGACTTTGAACTTCTGATCCTTCTGACTTCACCTCCTCAGTGCAGGGATTGCTAGACTAAGAATTGAATCCAGGGCTTCGTGAATGCTGGGTAATCACTCTACCACCTGAGTTATATCCTTACCCCCACTGCGAAGTCTTCCCAAAGGCTCATCACCCCCTACTCAGAGCAAATGGAAGGCTGCTGGGGTCCTGGCACACCCTGAATCTCTGAAGTACCTAAATCAGAAATTGCCCCTCAAAGTTCTTTTTCGCTTTTAGGTTGGCTTGTTTTGGTGCTTCCTAAGGACATTTATACTGTGCCTGTCACTTTCCCTTACCCTGTGGTGAATGCAGAGGCCAGGGTATCCTGTGCCCTAGTTCAGCATCTCTGTCTCTTGCTCGGCCTCATGGTGTCTCTAACATCCCCACTTCTAAGACCCATCTTCGGCAAGACCCAGAGTCACTCCTGATTGAGGTAATTACCCCAAGCTCCTCCTGTCCCTTGTGCAGTTAGAAGCGTGGTCTTGCAGAGTTGGCAGCCATGGAGCCATTTCTTTCTGCAAATCCAGGTGTGTCAACATACACGCATTCACATACAAAGTTTCTAGGCTACCTCAGTAGCAGCACTGAGTAAGTACTGTTGAGGGAGAGCATCTCACAAGGCCAAGAGCATTCACTCCAAGGTCCTTGAGAGAGTTTCCTGACACCCCCACCCCCATCTAACAGATGTGGGGTGTTTGAGTGGGTGGCAGAAGGGCTTCCCAGCGGTGTACTCTAGAACTGTCCCTTGGACACTGATGCTGGGACTGGAGGGACTGGCTGGTCGCAGTCTACTTTCTCTGTAGGTCTGGTAGCTTTGGCTGTCCTATAACTTGCTCTGTAGAACACGCTGCCCTCAAACTCAGAGATCTGCCTGCTTGCCTGTGCCTCTCAAGTGCTGGGATTAAAGAGGTGTGCCACCACTGCCTGAGTGTTTACATTTCCTAAATGAACTTGACCCTCAAGAAGATGGAAGACTGCAACGAGAGGCTGGTGTGCCCCACGGATGCGGTGTGTGAGGGCCTAGGGTAGCTAACTATGAACTGGGCCTTAGCACTGCCTCCGTAAAGCGGATGACAGCCATAAGCCCAGAGGATCTGGGGCCCAAAGGGTTTATCAGGGCAAAGGCATGAAGGAAGTAGTATGGCTGAGAAGTCAGAAGAAGATTCTGAGACCAAGGCTGGTGGTGAAGGAGGAGAGCGAGTGGCAGCCAAGTTCCCCGGGCGTCCAGGCAGATGTGGCGTATCTATCAGGGTGGGATGCCGTGGCTGCAGCCTCATGTGGCCAGGGCCCTTACTTGGGTAGTTCCTGCAGCCCCCTGCAGTGGAGCCTCGCCTCCAGTTCCCATCCATCTTGGTGAGTTTCCACTTCTTGTAGGAGTCACAGGTGAGGGTATCAGGGGTCAGGTTGCAGATCTCCAGGCGAGAATAGTGCCTCAGGAAGTCACTGAAGGACATCCTGGAAAAGCAGAGACAGGGTGTCCTGAGTTATAGAAGACATGGGGCTGGCTTTGGTCTTCTACCTGGTCAGACTAGGAGCTGCATGGAACCCAGGGGTGGGCACTAGAGCTACAGACTCAGAGGTCCCAGATCTAGTCCTATAACTGCCATGTTCCAAGTGAATGACTTTGAGCAAGTTGATGAACTCTTTGCATCCCAGAGCCCTCAGATGTGAAGTGAAAGCCATGCATAAATACAGCTGAGACAACATATGGGCTCTCAGGGTAAACTGTAACCACGGTAGATGTTCTCTGGGGCAGCGCAACACCAAGGTCCTCTGTTTGCCAAGGACCTGATTTCTTTCTCTTGAAGACTTCTTTTATTTCTATCATGCATGTGTGCTTACATGACTTTATGTGCATCACATACAGGCAGGAGCCTGAGGAGGCCAGATCTAAATCCCCTAGAACTGGAGTTACATACAACTGTGAGCCACCATGTGGGGCTGGGAACTGAACTCAGGTCTGCATGAGCAGAGAGTGCTCTTAACCACTGAGCCATCCCTTCACCTTGGAGTTGGCTTCTTAATGAGCAGGGATCTCTCTTTGGGGACTAGTGGGAAGAAAGGTCTCATCTTCGCTGTCTCTTGGAATCTGACCATTACTGAAGGAACTTCTCTCAGCCCTTGTGACATTGCTCAGGGTGTCAACCCCACTGTGGAGACAGTTTGAAGAGATTTAAAAGTTGTTCAGGATTGTATGGAGAATTTTTTTTTTCTGTTTTTAGAAACAAGTTCTTGCTAGATTGCCTAGGCTAAGCAGCTTAGTCTCCAGCTTGAGAGCCCTCTGCCTCACTTCCTAGAGCGCTAGGATGACAGAAGTGCAACACCCTGCCTGGCACTTAGGAACGGCAAAGCCAGGATGCCATGTTACATGTCCTCAGTGTGTTGAAAGCATTTCTGCCGGATGCTCTGGTTAGCAACTTTCCTGTGTGGAATACTGGGGCTCTTGCCCTGGAGCCTCCACTGTCTTACCAGAATTCTCCGTCTTCTTGTCGTTCTGTTAGCCTGGCTCTCACTTCCGGGTCTACCGTGTTCCAGCTGGGGCAGCTGGAAAGTAAAGCAACAGGAGAGGCCTTAGGAATGGGTGTGTGATAACAACCATTTCTCTTCACGGTCCCCAAAAGCCGAGGCGCGGAGCATACCCACTCTCTCTACTGAGGGCCTAGGCTGCCGGAAGGAGGGAGTCATCCCCTCTGGACCCAGGCCCCACTGAGAAACACAAAGCACAGCCTAAGAAGCACAGAACCTTGTACGGGGAGCAAGGGGAAAGGCCATTCTCTCCCGGAAGGTTACAGATAGGAGAGCAGAAAATGAGCAAGGCCCACAATCCAGGGATGAGGGAGCATCACCTGCTCCAGGCGACTGGGAATCCACTAAGGACCCCCAGAGCTAACCTGGAAGAAAGCCTGCCAATAGGTGTTCCTCTGCTGAGGCCAAGGCTGCCTGGAACAAGCCAGAGAAAGGGTGGAGGAAGGGGAGGTGTGCAGTAGGGAAAGAGTGTGGGGGCGGGGGACCCAGAGGAGAGGCTAATGGAGCATTAACCCCCAAGGGTTGAAATCTAACAGCTACCAGCAAGCCCTGGAGGTCAACAGGCACATCTCTGCTCTTGGCGCAAAGTTCATGTCCTTGAGATGGAAGTGTTGTTAGGACGAAGGATGCCTTTTAACTGTTTTATTTACTTTGCATGTGCACACGTTTCTGTGTGTGTTCGTGTGTGTCCTTGTCCGTGTGTGTATGTGCTCACATATGGCAGCAGGGTGGTGGTACGCTCATGCCACAGAGCTTCTGTGGAGGTCGGAGGATAACTTGTGCTACTTGGTTCTCTCATTCCTCCACGAGGGTCCCTGGGATCAAACTCATGTCGTCAGGCTTTAGTGCCAAGCACCTTTGCCCGCTAAGCCATCCCACCAGCCTATGGGTGCCTTTTCCCTAGAGGGTCCAGTAGCAGAGTGA
Source organism: Microtus oregoni (assembly GCF_018167655.1). Lineage (NCBI taxonomy): Eukaryota > Metazoa > Chordata > Mammalia > Rodentia > Cricetidae > Microtus > Microtus oregoni. Next base: position 6,465,527 of record NW_024543221.1, read on the forward strand.
GTCTGAGCTGGAAAAAAGGCATGCAGGTGAAAAGAATGTGCCCCGCTGGAGGCCTGAGCCTGGGCACAGCACCTTAGTGCAGGGAGTGGTGTCCTGTTTACAAGACCCTTTAAAAGGGCACAGCCCTGGCACCCTTGGTGTGAGTGGTGAATGACCTCAGAACCTCACTTCTTGGTACCACACACAGTGCCTCCGCTCTGGGTTTCAACAGGTCCTAGTAGAATGCATGTACCCTGGCTCATCTTGCCCTCCCCACCCCGCACCCTGGCTGACCCTGCACCCTGACCCCCACCCTGCATCCTGGCTCACCCCGTACCCTGAACACCCCCACCCTGCCCACCCCCAACCTTGACCCACCCCCCACCCTGCACCCTGTCCCCCCACCCTAACCCCACCCCGCACCCTGGCCCACCTCCCTCCCTCACCCTGACTCCCCCACCCCACACCCTGGCACATCCTGACCCTTGGCCCCCCTGCTCCCTCCCCGCCCTCTGGCCCACCTGGCACCCTGCCCACCCAAGCTTCTCCCCTTACCCTGGCACACCCCACACTCTGACACCCCCCCTCACTCTGGCCCAACCCGCACCCGGACACCCCCCTGCACCCTGGCACACCCTGCACCCTGACACCCCCCTGCACCCTGGCACACCCCGCACCCTGACACCCCCCTGCACCCTGGCACACCCCGCACCCTGACACACCCCTGCACCCTGGCCCACCCCGCACCCTGACACCCCCCTGCACCGTGACACCCCCCCTGCACCCTGACACCCCCCTGCACCCTGGCCCACCCCGCACCCTGACACCCCCCTGCACCCTGGCACACCCCACACTCTGACACTCCCCCCACTCTGGCCCACCCCGCACCCTGACACCCCCCTGCACCCTGGCCCACCCCGCACCCTGACACCCCCCCTGCACCCTGGCACACCCCGCACCCTCACACCCCCCCCTCACTCTGGCACACCCCGCACCCTGACACCCCCCTGCACCCTGGCCCACCCCGCACCCTGACACCCCCCTGCACCCTGGCCCACCCCGCACCCTGACACCCCCCTGCACCCTGGCACACCCCACACTCTGACACTCTCCCCACTCTGGCCCACCCCGCACCCTGACACCCCCCTGCACCCTGGCACACCCCGCACCCTGACACCCCCCCTGCACCCTGGCCCACCCCGCACCCTGACACCCCCCTGCACCCTGGCACACCCCACACTCTGACACTCCCCCGACTCTGGCCCACCCCGCACCCTGATACCCCCCTGCACCCTGGCCCACCCCGCACCCTGACACCCCCCTGCACCCTGGCCCACCCCGCACCCTGACACCCCCCTGCACCCTGGCACACCCCACACTTTTCTCACTTGTCGTTCCACTTCCCGGTCCACTCTACTTGTCCCCAAGGATTCCGGATTCGGATCAATTTCTGTAGGCTTCCTGAGCTTTCAACCTGATGGATTGTCCAGTTGAAGGAAAAGAAGCAGAAGAGGCTGAGAGTCATGAAGGCTCACACCCACACCCCCTCCAGCAAGAGCCAAGTGGATGGAGGAGGGTCACAGAAGCAGGAAGGGGCTTGACCCTCAGACCCTCACTGCTGCCCAAGTCTGAAAAGCTAAAATTAAACCCCAGGCACCCAGGAGGCCTCCCCCCAAATTCCAGGGAAGCCAGAACTACATAGTGAGACTCCATCTCAATACAACACCACCTCTCCAAAGCAAAAAGTAAATAAATAAACCAAAGAAAATGAGAATCAAGGCTCCCAGGATCTGGCTTTTGGAGGGCTGGACCCTTTAGTCTTTGTCAGCAGCCTGAGGCACCAACAGCCTGGCCAGCCCTGCTGCCTGTGTTTGGGGTGTTATGGCTAAACCTCAATTAGCTAACTGGAATAGGATGTACTTTGGGCTCTCAGAGAGGCTTTCTCACTTGCTTAAAGGTGTTGGATGAAAGGAAGATGCAGTTTGGGAATTTTATTTTTATTTTTTTTATTTTTTAAGACAAGGTTTCATTGGGTTACCCAGGATGGCCCTGAACACATGAACCCAAGTGACCCTCCTCTGCACTAAAGTTACTGGGACTTCAGGCCCATGCCACCATAGCTTCCGCTTACTTGTAAATGGCTCGGGAAAAACAGCCATGCATATGGAGAGAGCATGTGTGGCAAAACTTAGCAATGTTGAAATATGCATAAAAAGAAATCTCTTAAAAAAGTCCTAGCATACAGGAGACAGAGGCTAGGATTACAGGTATGAGGCACCATGCCCACTAACAGTATCTTGAAGAGTATAAAATACCATACAGATACAAAGCGTTGTGTTTGGGTTTTGTTTTAAAAGCTGGTTCAGAGATTAAGTCGGAACTCTCTTGGAATAGAAAAATGCCTGCAGCAGCAACTGTGGCCAGCAGGGGGCAGCGCGCGCCGCGCTGATGCGGGCCTGGAGGCCCCACCCTGGTCAGCCAAGTAGTGGGGTGCGGGGGTAGGGGAAGAACTCGGTCCTCCCAGAGGGCCAGTACCTCCTCAGCTCCGGTGACGGAGTACGCATGTCCTTTCACCAGCTTCTGGTATGTGACGGCCTCCGAATCCGCAGCACTGGTGATCTGCAAACACAGTCAGCAGCTGCTCCAACTCTAATACGAAAACGACCCAAAGAAAGGGACAAGCCATGGGGCCCAGCCTGGGGAACTCTGCGCAGTCATCCCGCCACCTGGAGGAGCCCCGTGGTACTTTCAGTTGCTGATCGGCAAGGAGCAAGTGGGAGCACCTATTCCCAAGCACACCCCTTCTGGATGGGGAGGGCGTGAAGGAGGTGCCCGTGGGGACCGTAATGATGACACCCAACGGGCACCTGTGGCCAAGATGCTCTGGTCTCCCATCCCAACCCCTACTATGCCCAGCTCAGTTGCATAAACAAAATGGCAGTTTTTATCTCCAGTTCTCCTCAGAGTCAGTGTATTGGACCGCTAATTCCTCAAAACTACCCTTTTTGGGTGGCACAGACTTGGGAAACTCTTGGGGCCTAGACCATGCCCACCTCCCATATCCCTGTTATTGAGGTTTGCCTGTAAAGCTATTTTGGGGAATTACTCTCTGAAGTCTTCTCCAGGACCCACGGGCACTGGGACAGAGTGAGTGAGAAGCTGCTGGGTGCTCAGCCCTGCAGGTGGGGGGCGAAGGTCTGGAGACCAGCAGAAGCTGGGGGACTTTCCTGGAAACTGGATTCTGTGAGTGGGGTGATTCAGAGCAGTCAGAATGGAAAATGGACTGGGGACGGAAGGGCTGGAGACAGCGTTTCTATGCCAAAGGCTTCAAGTGATGAGCAGCGTGGTGAACAAGGGATGCACTAATGTTCTTAATGAGCTCCCGGGCGCTCTCAGGGCTTCCCCTGAGCTAGGGCAGACCAGGGTAATTCCAGAGGGTGGTGTGGACTTACGTCGATAGAGCAGCCGAGCAGGGAGCCTTTCTGCAGAGCCTTCTGAATGATCTTGAACAAGTTGGGAGGAGGCTTCCTCAGCTCATACCACTCCGCGATGCCTCCTGTGAAGTCTTCAAAGCCCTCGGTGGTGGCGCCACCTGAGAGGGCTTCATAGCACCCATTGATCCTGAAGGAGGAAAGGCATGCTGCCACTCACGGCCCTTCATGCTGCTGGCCCTGTGTGGTCATCCCCGAAGGGGCCATCCCACTCCAACTCAGGTCCCCCCTCACGGGAGCTCATGGGGTCCTCCGCTTTTAGTCTTCTTATCTTTATCTCCAACTTGGGGGTACTTAGGAAGGCAAGGCGCTATCTCCCTAATCACGTTTCCTCCATGGCTGTGACATGTTTTCAGAATTGTACAGTCCTGGTCCTGGAAGGACTTAGCGATGATCTGGTCCAGCCTCGGGCATGGACTCTGCCACTGACACAAAGGGGAGATTGGCTGGTTGACTGTTGGACAGTTAGGTGCTTAGAAAGATACTTCAGCCATGAAGCCGGCTTCCTGGGAAGCACACAGCGGGTTCCTGCGCTCACTCCTACGACTTCTCCATCAGTCTTCCCGGCTGAGGACTTGAAGCCTCCCTCCTTTTTAGGTCTGTGGGGATTCTAACCTCAGCAGCTGCTAAAACGGACTCACCTCAATGCAGGGGCCACTAGCACCAGCAGCTGAGTCACCTCTACAGAGGGGCTCACACCCTGGGCAGGCCCAGCACAACTCTGGGCAAGCTGGGTGAGACACAGCGAGGATTGGAACTGGGAAACCAATCTTACCAGCCACGTGATTTGTTTTGGGTGAGTTTCCACAATTTCCCTATCTCTGCAATGGGTAGGTTTTTTTTGTATTTTGTTTTCCCCACTGGTAAAGCTTTTGCTCTTTTCAGTTGGTAAAATGCAGTGGGGCCCACCAAAGAAGCCAGGTTCCTTCTCAAGCCCAGCGCAGTCAGCCCCAGAATGTTCCAGTTTACATTATTAAAAACAGCAATGACTGCCATTTATCAGTACGTCATGTGATCCGGCACCATGCCCACATTACCTCCTTGAATTAAGAGCCCAGTTTGGGCCAAAGTCATCCTTTTATAGAACAGAACTTCTACTCAGAACAGTCCCCGAATAGCTCCTGCTGTTTTGGAGTCCAGCAGCCGGAGCAGGGTGGGGTGTTGGGAAGGGCGTGGTTACTTACTTGGCATAGGCCTTCTCCAGCAGGGCGCTCCAGAACTCGCTCCCCTCAGCGGAGTGCACAAAGAGGAGCTCCCCATCCTTAGTGGGCAGCCTGTCGTCCACCACCACCTCCACCCATTCGCCATATTGCCAGAACTGCAGGACAAGAAGGACAAGAGAGGGTGGCACTGGGACTCTGAGCCTCAGCCTCACCAGGCTCTCTCCCGCCCAGCCCCTTGTAGGTTCCCAAGATGCTCTTCAGTCTCCTATGCTAGGCACGCCCCTCACCAAGCAAGAGAGGATGGTGGAGCTTGTCTGTGTCTCCAAACCCACCCGTACTTCTTTCTAAAATATCATTTCTCGTTTGTCATCATAAAAAGAGGAAGTTTCTTAACTTCTATCTCAAACCTCAAATAATAAGCTTTTTTTAAACTTGTGGATTACTTCCTGAACACATTACTTCCTGTACACCGAGATCTACCTCCATGGGTCGTTCCCACTCGCCACTCTCAGGCTGGGAAAATCTTGTCTCTCTCCCCCAGCATCCTCTGCAGAACAACACTGATCTCAGGAGTTCGCAAACCACCAGGGACTGAGGGACTGAGGAGCCAGCCACACCAGGAGACTCTTGAGCCCTTGAGCCTGGGTGAGGAGGTGCCTAAGTCAGTTCTTCAGTTACCTGGAAGTGGAAGATCCCAGCATAGTTTTCCTGGAAGCTCTGGTCTAGGGGCACAACCCGAGCCAGGACTTCTTCATTCAAGGTGAGGGAGGCGATGGCAGCCAGCAGCCAGCAGTCCCCTGAGAACACAAAGTCAAGAGTTCTTGTCAGATCTTAGTTCCTGGAGGATGCTAAGACTTGTTCCTACAGCTGGGGGTTTGACAACCACCATTACCCTTGTATAGATGGAGCAGTATTTCAGATAGTCCTCATCTGAGGGATAGGCCAGTTGGCTGGGTGGATATTTTAATGGCACTGCCAAGGGACAAATGCCACGTTGGGTGGATGGCAGGGTACAAGAAGTGAGGTTCATTCTCTGCGAAACTCGGAACTCTGGGGTGGCCGAGCTGTGTCCTTGGAGCCCAGCTCTGTGACTGACACAGGAGCTGCGATCATCATGGATGAATGGACTTGACTGGGCAACAGAGGCTTCCGTGAGAAGAGATTCTCCAAGGGAGTTGGAATGAGAGGAAGAAAATTCAGCAGCAGATGGGAAGGGGCCGACACTGCACGTCTCTTAGGAGAAGGATTCGGAGACAAGGAGGACATGCAGGCTGGCAGCATGACCATGGGAGTATTCAGCAATGTGGATGGAACAGCCGTGAGAAGTATGTGTGAGTTCAGACTAACTTGGAGGGTTCCTGTGTAGGGGCAGAGCTCCCTTCTGGGACGTGGACACAGAAGAGACTGGCCAGGGACAGGGGCAAGGAGATGAGGTTCTCTGAGCCTCAGGCCCATCCTTTGCAAAGGACAACATATATTTAAAGCAGGCAGACCTCATTGGTGCCCAATGTAGGAGCTTTGTGTAGCAAGCTCCACGGTCATTCCCTGCAGTTACAAACAGCCTGGTCCAGCACCAGCACAGGACAGTTTGAGGACAGGGACAATGGTGGACAGGGACACCGCTCAGTACAAAATAGCAACAAAGGGGGGGCAGGGACGAGGATGAGGATGTTTACTGCAGTCTTAAGAAAGGAACATTTGCTTAAAATTTTTCACCACAGAGAATAGTTTGCCCATTAGACGTACTGGTGACATTTATGGGGTCCTGAATTCTGGTTGGCTGTTGAGCAGATCCTGATGGAACCTGAGCTAGACGATTCTGCTGACACAACGGCATGTCCACTTGAGGCCTGGATGTGCTGTGACAAACAGCGGCGGTGAGTGGAGAGTGAGCACACAGCCTTCCTAATTAGTCAGTACGTAACCAAAAGAAATCAAACCGTGTCGCTCCTGAAATAGGGTGGGTGGTGCAGTACTGTGGATGTTGTAGTTTTCCACTCATCATCTGCTGCCCTCCTAGTGACACCAAGACCGTCCCTGGGCTCTGTCTCCAAGGTTCAGTAGCTATGTCTCTGTCTCCAATTCCAGAGGAGCAGTGGAGCAAGGGGGCAGGCTCAGGAACAAAGTGTAATGGCCCCCAACTGAGCTTGGGATAGAAGGGGCGGGTGGCCTCCTCTGCATTGCCATCTCTGAAGATGGGTGTGGACTGAAGAGCTGACACTGTCCTGCCACCGTGGAGGGACAGGCCGTCTGCCCGAAACTCTGCCAATGCTGATGAAGACATGAACGATACAGGACAAGCCAGGTCCCCGAATCAAGCTGGACCTAGAACCTGACCCGGCTTGAAGTTTTTCAGTCCCATGAACTGATCCTTCTCGTTTCCTCACTCGGCACATGGGGCTGCAAGTTCCTGCTGCTTCATTCTAGGGGCAAATGGGCAAGACCCATTACTTCCTCAGGCCTTCCTGCGTGTTGTCCACTGCCCTAGGAGAGTCGAATACCCTTCACGACAGCTCCAGGAGGGCAGTGCAGCTGCTGTCTCCAAGTTAAAGTTGAGAGTAAAAGGCTCGGAGAAGCGCTGTGCCCTGTCCACAGTCAAACAGCTACAGGCCCAAGTTTTAAAGATGTGACTTTATCGGCTGTTGGACTTCCAGAGGAACCTTCTGGGTCAGTGAAGCCATTATACAGCCCAAACTGGAGACTCTCTGACATGCAGAAGCTATGGAGTCCCTTGGAAATTTGGTAGTGATTATTTAGCTCTGGCTATAGGCTATAGAGGATTGGTACAGATGGACTGGACATCTATCTGGGGGTTGCTTTCCCCACATAACCCTAGGTGGTGCCATGGATGGACCTATGGATTCAGTGATCAAAAAGACCTCCAAGTTGTCTGAGGTCTGCTACTGTCCCATTCAAGCTCCTTCCAACTCTCCACATTAGAAGATTAGTTCACCAAGCACCAGCTGCTCCTGGGGTGGTAGGAGCCCCCTTTTCATCCTACTCCTCCTCTTTTTTTTTTTTTAGTTTTTCAAGACAGGGTTTCCCTGTGGCTTTGGAGCCTGTCCTGGAACTAGCTCTGTAGAGCAGGCTGGTCTCGAACTCACAGAGATTCACCTGCCTCTGCCTCCCGAGTGCTGGGATTAAAGGCGTGCGCCACCATCGCCTGGCACTCCTCCTCTTCTTTTGGCCTCTTTAGGAGTCAGGCAATACCTGTGATTCTAACTTTCTAGGAATTTTCTAGGAATCTGGCAAGCTGCTTAGATTTGAGTCTATCCACGACACCTGAAGGAAGAAAGCCTGGGTGGGTTGGTGTGTGTGTGTGTGTGTGTGTGTGTGTGTGTGTGTGTGTGTGTGTAAAAAGGGACCCAACTGTAAGGAGTCAGACCTGAGCCAGGAACTTCCACAGATCCAGTGCAATGTTGCATCAAACCCTGAGCATCTGCCTAGGGCATCCCTGGTACTGTCTGAGCCCAGGGATGAGATCATCTTCCCTCCCGTTAGATTCCCTCAGCCCCAGCAATCAATGCTTTTACACCAGCATGCACGTGGAAACACAAGCATGTGTGCAGGGCCAGCCCATGGTTTTTATAATCTCAGTGTTCACTACAGATCAGTGTGCTATTCAGGGAACAATGACTGAATACAGGAGAGCCTGGCTTTGGAAGGTGACGCTGTATCTGTTTGTAGTTCATTTATCTGCATCAGAGTTCAGATTAAGTTCATACACCTATCTCACGTTATTGCTAGCCAGCAATCCTGTGTGCTCTGGCCACATCCTGGAAATCAGCGGTCTTGCTTTATGGCTTCTGGTTCTCTTCTTTTATGTCCCAGAAACATATCTCCAGCTTAGCCAGGTAGGAATTAGCCTCTTCTCAACCTGCCTTTGGAGAGGACCGCTTTCCTCATCATTTGCTATCCAGTTCCTCTGAAAGGTCATGATGCCAGAGGGTCCCTGGGCGGTAAAGCCCTGGCTCCAGACTAAACTACCTGCTTAGCTCACGTGTCCTGGAAGGGGCACAGTCCAAACACCTCCACCTCAAGTCTCTGTTCCTCCTACCAGCAGCTGTTTAAAAACTAACAGGCAGCGCCAGGAGGTGGTGGTGCACACTTTTAATCCCAGCACTTGGGGAAGCAGAGGCAGGTGGATCACTGTGAATTCAAGGCCTGCCTGGTCTACAGAGTGAGTTCCAGGACAGCAAGGATTAGGCATCTAACGCTTGTGCAATACTTTAAAAGAATAGTCTAAATTTTTTAGGACCATCTCATAGCCCACATGAGATGTTTATCACTATTTTTATCACAAAGGTCAGGAGGTCTATGGAGTGGACATTCAGCAGGTCTCGCGTACATATTCTCTGAGCCCAAACCCTGGGTTGTTTTTGTTTTGTTCCCTTGAGACAAGGTCTCACTGTGGAGCGCTGGCTGGCTTGGAACTTGATAATGTAGACCAGACTGGTCTCAGCCTCCCAGATCTCTGCCTGCCTCTTCCCCTCTAGTTCTGTAATTAAAGCTATGTGCTATCACGCCCAGCCAAACCTTGGGTTTTGCTTCAGAATAGCATGATAGTAATTTCTTTTTGATCAGGAGTACCCAGTTCCCACTAGGAACACTCAACTGCAATTCAGATTTAGCACGAAGGAAGAACACTCTAACAGGGCCCGTAAGCCCTGCACTTTAATAACCTAACATCAATTCATTGTCTTAGTCACTGTTCTGTCCCTGTGAAAAGGCATCATGACCAGGGCAACTCTTACGAAAGAAAGCGTTTAACTGGGGGGGGGGCTTCCTTACAGTTTCAGAGAGGGAGCATGGCGGCATGCATGTCACTGAGGCAGTACCTGAGAGCTACATTCTGGTCTGTACGCTGAGAGAGAGTGACACTGGGCCTGGCTTGGGCTTCCCAAACCTCAAAGCCTACCCCCAGTGACACACTTCTTCCAACAAGGCCACACCTCCTAGTCCTCCTAATTCCTTCAAATAGTGTCATTCGCTGGTGACTGAACATTCAAATATATGAGCCCCTGGGGCCATTATTATGCAAACCACCATATTTGTGAAATATTAAAATTTATCTCTTCATTGTGAGGCAATTCACCAAGACAATATGAAAGGTTAACACTACAGAGCCAAGAAAATGACACTAAGATCACAGCCAAGGCAAGAAACAAATGACGGACATTTCGGGTTTGTTGGTGGTGGTGTTGAAACAAGATCTCACTGTGTGGTATAGGCTGGCCAAGAACTCAAAAATCCTCCTGTTCCAGACTCCTCTGTGGTGGGATTACAGATGTGCCCCGCCACACCCACCCAGCTCATCATATAAATCTTATAGTCAGTCATGCATTCAATTTTTCAAACTCTAGAGTCCAGTGAGGCCAGGAGAAGAATATGTTGGTTTTTAATGAAGTGGAAACTCTTAAAATCCCATCTCATATTTTATTCCTTCTTTCTCCCTTATCAGCAGAATATTTTTAAACAAATTGGGAAGCTTCAATACCCAATTTTTTAAAGAATGTCAATTCATATACACTTTCTTGACATCAGTCTCTATGCAATGATTGCACTGTTGACATGCTCAAGGCTTGCCAAGTGCCAGGCTTGTGCAAGAGTGTGTATTTGCACAGTATCATGTCCTTTCACAGTCACTAAACAGCACGGGGTAAATATCCATATCCTATTTTACGGTTATAACCAGGTTCAGTGGGGTTTGTGGCTTACCCATCGGTCCCAGATGGTAAATATCTGTCACCATTGTCTGTTCATTTAAGCTTTTTCATACACATCCTTCATGCCCTGCTTTGCAAATAGGCTGCTGTCACTCCCAGGTTCAGCCAGTTCAAAGGACAATGCCTTAGGACTTCAGTACTCCAGAGGTAACCTGAGAATGTTTACAGAGAACCCACGCCATCAAGGTCAGAAACCACCTTCTGTAAAACATTTTATGAAACACTCCCTTCTGGATAATCTTGGTGTATCCGGGCAGGTGCTCTAGCTGGAGACCTCCCTGCGGTTCTTTCTCAGCGAAACTTGCTTGGGGCAGTTAGAGGCTGGGCAGGTAATGAGCCAGCTGGCTAATTTGGAGGAGTCTGATCACAAATTAACTAGAAGGCTACAAAGAGAGGTGACTAATCTGTTTTAGCTCCAGGAACACCCTAGAAGGTGCCTTTAGGGACCAGGTGGTCACATGGCTGGAACTTGAGAAAAAAAAACAATTATACAGGTTTTACCTTCACCTGTCAGAGGCTGAAGACGAGCACAGTGTTCCTCATGGGCATTGCTTTGGCGCTGCTCTCTAGTCAGACAGGAAGAAACTGGTGGGAGGGAGGGTGAGATGCCCACTCAGGGCTTGGCCCTCTCTTGGGTGAAGGACTGTCTGTCTCTTCACATTGAACCTTGAATTACCCAAACTCCTGTCTTCCTTTCTCTCCTAGAAATCATTGCTGTTGTTACACAGGTACGAAGCTTGTTTATGTTTTACTTCCGATGGACTATTTTTGGGTCCCTAAATTACTCTCTTTATCTCAACACAGAAACACTTGTCTCTGGAGCCTGAGTGCTGGACTGCGGTGGGCAGAGATTGAGTCAATACACTCTGCTTGCTTCTGTGATTAGTTTATACCCTCTAACCTCTTCTCTGCTTAGGAGCCCCCTGACCAGTAGACACAGGGTTATGGCTGTTGGTGTGGTTTAGCCAGTGGGGGACCTGGACACCAGAAGACAGAGCGTGTTTACCCTGGTTCTTCTGATGGTGGTTCCCTCGTGGTGACATGGTACAGGGTTTTAGAATTCTGGCAATGGCCCTAAACCTGCAGGTTGGGCCTCAGAGAAGAGCCATGGGGAGCTGTTGGTTTTTACTAACTACATGTTCAAGAACCTGCCTGTGGGGGCAGAGACAATCATCTACCCTATTTTAAAAAAGAAGCCCATATTCTCTGTTGCAAAGATTCATTATCATAAAAATGTCTCTTCCTCTTAAATTGGTCTATAAACAATATGATCCCAATAAAAATAGCAAATGAATTTTAAAAATTGGAACCTAGTTGACGCCTAACTTTATAAGGAACATTAAGTGTGAGACACCCTCAGAAAACAGTTTCTAGGAGAGGCCTGGAGTGATGGTGCACCCTGTAATGCCAGCACTTGGGAACTTAGGTGGGAAGAGTTCCCCAGGCTCTCAGATGCATGCCTACCCCATGCTCCCTGCCTCGCTGCCTTTTCACCTCAAATCCCCCTAAAGCAACAGAGCTAAGTGACAAAGAGACCACAGATTAAAATCTCTAAAACTGGGGGCTGGAGAGATGACTCAGAGGTCAAGAGCACTGGCTGCTGCTCCTCTACAGGTCCTGAGTTCAATTCCCATCCACCACACGGCAGCTCACAACCATCCAGAATGAGATTTTGTGTCTTCTGGCACGCAGGCATCATGCAGACAGAACACTATACATAGTAAACAAATAAGTCTTTTAAAAAACAATCTCTGAAACCATGAGCCAAAGAACGGGCCTGGGAGAGGGCTCTGCAGGCAAAAGTTTTTGTCCCGAAGGCCTGGGTTTGATCTCCAGAACCCGGCCCAGAGTCCGCATGGTGGCAGGAGAGAGCTGACTCCTGCAAGTTGTTCTCTGTCCCCCACATTTGTGTGTGCCCCCCACAAATAAATACTCTTCTGAAAAGATAAATGATAAATGGTTTAATGTCCATATGTAAACAATCATATTATGCAACTTAAATTTATATTTACACATACTTACACATTCATAACTATGATGAACTGTTCATTTATACGATTTGCTCTCCTATTTATGTTCTAGAAGTGGGGGATTCTATTACAATCTTATTTTTTTTTTTTTTTGATTTTTCGAGACAGGGTTTTTCCGTAGCTTTTTACAGTCTTAGACTGGCTATCTAATTATAAATATAAGCCATGAAAATGTAAAATCATAAATAAAAAATATTTCAATCTAAAATAATAAATGTAAATCAAAGTAAAGGAATTATATGGTAAAAGCCACAAAAAGTAAAATAATGAAAACACAAAAAACATGAAAAATTAATGTGATTCAGACCTAGACCAAAAGTCACATCTTTTTAAGGATATAAAGAGCAAAAGGTCAAACTTATTACAAAAATGAAGATATATTTGATGAAAAAAGGAAAAATTGATGTGTGTACATGTGTTCAGGTGTGCATATATACGAACAGGAGGCTGTTGATGCCTGTGTGTGTTCACGTGTATGCATATACATGAGGCTCTGCCTGTAGTGTGTGTATGTGTGGTGTGTGTGTGTGTGTGTATTATGTTCATACACAAGAGTGTGGGCTGAGCACGTGTGTGTTTGTGTTCATCTGTTCATGTGTGTGTTATGGGCATACACAAGAACAGGACACTGTGTACACAAGAGCGTGGGCTGAGCACGTGTGTGTTTGTGTTCATCTGTTCATGTGTGTGTGTTATGGGCAACACAAGACCCGACACTGTGTACACAAGAGCGTGGGCTGAGCACGTGTGTGTTTGTGTTCATCTGTTCATGTGTATGTGTGTGTGTACTATGTGCATACACAAGAACAGGACACTGTGCATGTGTGTGTTTGTGTTCATCTGTTCATGTGTATGTGTGTGTGTACTATGTGCATACACAAGAACAGGACACTGTGCATGTGTTTGTGTTCATGTGTTCATGTGTGTGTGCACATGTGTGTATTATGTGTCTGCACAAGAACAGAGGCTGTGCATGTGTGTGCAGGTCATCCCCAGGAGTTGTCCCTCAGGTCCATCCACTCTTCATTTTGAGAAGGGTTTCTCACGGGACTGCTTAGGCTGCCCAGGGAGCCCAGAGACCCTCAGTGCAGGCCCCTCTGCTGCAGCCACACAAGCCTTTGCCAGTACCTATGCTCTTCCCTCTGGGTTGGGGCGCCCTCTTTCTTCTGGGTCTATCTTTTTTCTATTAAGACGGGCTCTCAATCTGTAAATCTGTAACTCAGGCTAGCCTGGAACTCATTGATAGCCTATGTTGGCCTCAAATTCACAGCAATCCTCCTGCCTCAGCACCCTAAAGTGCAGAGAGTACAGGTGTCTATACTCTGGCTCTGAAGTATATTTTTTTAATTGATTTTTATTGAGCTCTACATTTTTCCCTGCCTCTCTCCTCCCCTTCAACTCTCCCAAGGTCCTCATGTTTCCAATTTACTCAGGAGCTCTTGCCTTTTTCTGAAGTGTATTTTCTTTACAGTGGCTTCTTTCCCTTTAAAGGCTATCCTGCTTCATATACTGTCTATATTTACACTGTTGTCTGTGCTCCCTGGGAATGGAAAGGCACAAGTAAATAGAAACAAGCACTGCCTTGGCCACTGTTCAACCGTGACATACCATCTCCGGTCTGCCTCGTACTGGCCTCTGTCCAGCACCCTGGACATGAGCAGGGGCAAGGGTCAGAGAGGGGTCACTACAGGGTCACTATAGCACTTATCACTCATGGGAGTCTCCGTGGCTGTGCCTCCCAAGGGTGGGAGTTGGTAACGGCTGAGCATGTCGTGGTTAGCCCAGAGGTTACTGAGCTGCCTGTGACCACTGTCCACAGAATGCCATTCTGTCACCCAGGCTGCCCCTCGTCAGTCAGTCACACACCATCTGGGAAGACACTAAAACTTCACAGCCTGAGCTGCAGGGGCTGCCTGTGTTCTCCCGTTCAACCTCTACTAACACTGGGTTTTGTTTCTGTCATAAAAGATGGATTCCCTCCTCCAAATAGAAAGGCCAGACTTGGGCTGAGGGAATCTTTGGATTATAAAGCTCTGAGGTAAAATGTCTGACAGTTTGAGGAAAGTGGGGAAGGCCGGGTTCTGGAGTCTAGGGCCAGCACTGAAAGGAAATCGCTAGGGTCAGGGGAGTGGGTGAGGGCCTCACAGCCAGCCTGGCACCTTTATCTTTTGCTTGGGGAGTCACTGAGGAATCCTGCCTTCCACCGCTGGGTTCCTCCAGGGTCCTCTCCAGGGCTGCAGGCAGAATACGTGCCTCTTCCCTCGGAGACCTGGCCTACCCCGTTCTTTTTCTAGTTTTCTCTGGCAAGTTCCACACACCTGCCCGCCAGCACCAGAAGACACCATAAGCCTCAACACCCTAGGCCCTTTACTCTCTCACTCCCCTGGAGCTGCGGCTGGCTCACTTTGTTCCTTGGCCCAGGCTCTCACTTCCTGTGGGTTTTCCTCCCCTGGTGTGACCCGCCCTTCTCACATTGTCCTAGCACCATGGGGTCCCACCTGCCAATAGGAGGCAAGCAAAGTGGACATGAGGGCTGCCCGGGAGATCATGAGCCGAGAGTCTTGGATGGTTATCATAGGCAGTGGCCACTCTGGGCAGAGGCACTGGGCCAGCTTGGATGGGGAGGAAGCTAAGCAAGTGGGGTAAAGACCTCAGATGTGACCCAGGAGGCCCACCGGAGGCAGATGGAGACACACAGATGGGACCAGAAACCTGAATCTGGGTCCTGATGCTGCCACTTAAAAGCGCACAAACTTTGCTGTCTACTTTCCTCACGTGCAAGCCTTAGCCACCATGGAGGTCAAGGTCAGCACTGAGGTCAAGGGCAGCATGGAGTTCAAGACCAGCATGGAAGTCAAGGTCATCACTGAGGTCAAGGTCAGCACTGAGGTGAAAGCCACGGTTGTATAATTGCTTAAGGGTCAAGGGTAGTCTCTGCAGAGAAAATCCCACATCCCACCCTACTCCACAGAACAGTTTTTCAGGGGAAACTGAGTTCCTCTTCATTCCTTCTAGAGCTGGACCCTGGACCTGAGAATCCTGGGCCCTTCTGGGGTTCCTTCTCTGCTTGATTCCCTGACAGAACACAAGGCTGCCAGGCTCTCCCATAGCTGGGGTTTGGGTTTTTCCATCCCTTGGCCTCAGCCTTGTGGACTCACTTGGTCTACCTGGATGAAAAGGTTCATTGTTTCTGTTGCTCTGGCTGCTGTAAGCTCCACTAGAACCCACGGCCTTCCCTGCACACCCAAGCCTGCAGACAGGTCCCTGTTGGCACAGGCTGTGTCCAGACCCTCCCTTAGCACAGGCCTTCTGAATGGTTCCTTTAAGCTCCGGGCCCTCATCTGCAAAGTTAAATTCATTCATGGCCATGGCAGTAAATTTCCAGAGTTGTGGTCCTGGTGTCTGCTCCCTGTGTGGCAGCGCAGTGTCCAGGCCAGAGTCACCTGTACCACTGCGGGAACGGCTGAGGCTGGGTTACTCATATTCGCTGTTGCCTGTAGGGCTTACCAAGAGGAAGATGAAACATCTGTTGAGTGTTTTCTCTTTCATTTCCTTTAGCCATCAACATCTTTCCTTCCCAAACAGGAAAGTGAGGCAGAGTGGGGAAGCACTCCAGGGGACCCAGGACATGCCTCGACACACCTGAGGGCAATAGCCTGTTGATAGGGTCTGGCCACCCACGGCTTCAGCTGAGCCCTGCCATCCATATGAGCGAGTTACAAGGCCAGGGAAAGAGATACCCATCGGTGGTAATCTTCAAACACAGTCAAGGTGGTGCTTAAGCTCCGGGATGGCAAACAAGACACAGCCCAGTCAGCCACACCACTCCTGGAAGCCCTTCCTATGCCTCAGGCTTTCATGGTTACTTTCCTAATTTGTGTGCCATGGGACGTCTTTCTGTATGTTGTGAATATGTGTTGCTCTCATTGGTTGATAAATAAAGCTGATTTGGCCTATAGTAAGACAGGATAGAGTCAGGTGGGAAATCTAAGCAGAGATACAGGAGAAGAAGGGTGGAGTCTGGGAGATGTCAGCTAGTCAAGGAAGCAAGACCTGTAGAAAACAAGGTAATGACATGGCCACGTGGAAATGCATAGACTCATAGAAATGGGTTGATTTGAGTTCTGAGAGCTAGTTAGTAAGAGCCCGAGCCATTGACCAAACATTTATAATTAATATTAAGCCTCAGAGTGGTTATTTGGGAGCGGGTGGGTAAGAGAGAAACCTCCAGTTACATTTGTGCTTAACTTTCTTGTCATTCTTCTGTTCTCCCCTCCCATGCATCCAAGCAGGGGGGCAGTGTCACCCTCTTCTACCCCCAATCCAGCCTTAGGCTATGCCAAGGCATTTGGCCAGCCAGCTCACAGCCAGCAAGGACAGCCACGGAAGCTGGATCCCAATGATGGTGGTGAGCACTGGCCTGGGCAGGGAAGAGTGGGGCTGTGGAGTGGGCTTAGCAGAGTGGGAGCTGGGACTGAGAGAGAAGAGGGTGGGAGCACTTTCAGGGAGAGGGGAGGACCAAAGGCATGGGGAATAGGCACAGACCAGGGTAGAAAAGGTCAGTGCGAGGCCAGGTCTGGAGAGACTGGGTTAGATACCCAGAGTGGGTCTGGAGTCTGAACTGGCCCCTGGGGCCTGAGACTGAGGCGCCTTCCCCTCTCACATTCTGACACCAGCCTGTCCCAGCTTGTCAGCACTTTCCAAAGCACCAGCTGACTGAGTCTGTAGGGGTTGAGAAAACCAATAAACACCAAATATGCCACTGCTGGGATGCCCAGGACAGCCAGCCACTCTGCAGACAACACCTGCACCTGAGATGCGTTCCTGCACACTCTTGATGAGAGGTTTAGAACGGACCTAGAAGTGGAAACTGAGAAAGCCCATAGCTAGGCCTGAGAGAAACTCAGAGAAGAGTCATCCCCACCTCCTCCTTTGTGAAGCTCCTCCCAGCGCTGGCGGGAAGTCTGGCACTCCCCTCCCACATGCTCAAATACCCCAACAATGCTAAACTTCCCTGCAAGCTGGCCCTGGCTACGATGTTGCTGGAACCTTAACTCTCCCTCAGTTACGCTGCTGCAGTGCTGGAGGTGCGTGGAGATGGCACCATCCATCACTGTCACCCAACTGAGACGTTTTCATCCTCTCCATACTGGGAGGATTCTCAGCACAACACTTTATCAACCCAAGTGAGGGAGCGCTCGTGGCACGCGATGGGTAGAGGCTCAGGATGTTGCTGAACACGCGAGAACTCCCAATCATGAAAACATTCTCTGTCCCAAATGTCAAGAATGACACCCAGGAGAGAGCTTGCTTCCAGTCCTGCTGGTTTTGTGGCTCATTCCTGTGGTGGCCTCTTTCCTTGCCTCGCTTGCCTACAGCTAGCTGGATGAATGATCAAGATTATGAAGCAGCTCCTGGCTACACTTCTGCCTTCCGTCTCCAGCCCATCTGACACCTTGTGAGGAAGAGACAGGCCACTCTCCTGCCCTCGGCAGCCCAGACAGGGAGGGGACCTCAGTTCTCAGATAGCTCAACTTCAGGAGCAATGAGAAGGAAGGACCAATGAGTCACTGTAAGGTCCTTCTGGAACTGGCTTGTGGGTTTCTCTAAAGCAGTGGTTCTCAACTTCCTAATGCTGCGACCCATTAATTCATGTTGTGGTGGCCCCCAACCATAAAATTATTTTGTTTCTAGTTCACAAATGTAATTTTGCTACTGTTATGAATCGTAATGTAAATATATGATTCGCGGGATATCTGATGTGAGAACCGCTGCTTTAGAGGAAACACCCCAGCCCAGAGTCAGGCCTGTAACAAGGTGATGATAAGTCACTCTGGGCCTTCCCTCCTGTTACTCATTCCACAGCCTGGCAGCAGGCCAGAAAAGGCTTCCCCAAATGGGAGTTCCCCACGCATGTGCAATCCTGTCATTTCCACTAAACTTGGGGAGGGAGGAAGCCTGAACTCTACCCAGCCCCTCCTCATCAACATCAGGTCTCCAGTCTCTTGTGCCAAAGACCCCCAATCCATTCATTCCCCCTGTCTTTCTCTCTCCTGCTGTGGGAAGGCCCTGAAGGGAGTGGGAGGGACAAGATGGAAATAGGCTCACATTTTTGGGCATCCACAAAAGTACAGGACTTTTGCCACATTTTCATACTCTGATGTCTGTCTGGTCACCAGAGAGCTGCAAAGCCCCTTCCTTCCTCAGTTGTCCTGGGACAGGAGAACATACCTGCCCCAGGTTTCCTTTACCTTGTTCCCTGCAGCCCCAACCATCCTGGGCCACTCCCACAGTCACTATCTGATGTAGGATTTTTTTTTCTCCTGGTACCCAGGCAGCGTGATTCCTCATCCTCTTGTCTGCCTTCCCATTGTCCTCTACCCCATGCCTCTTCCCATCAGGCAGCCCAACCCCCCCTTTCCCAGCTCACTGCTCAGCTCACTGCCTCCTTCCCACACCTTCAGAAGAGAGAGGTGGAGAGAAGAGGGTCCTTGCTGCTCTCTGAAGCTCCTGCTCACCAGCAGCCCCTTTCAGTGGAAGGGGATTGAGCTGAGGTAACAACATGTAGGAGACATACCAGAGTGAGGGTTGGCCTGACGAGGACTATTGCCGGTTTTTCACCCATCTTCAGAGGGATGAAGGAACCCTCAAGGTCCTGGTCTCAAGAACACTTTAGAATCAGGGGTCTCAAGATGCCACATTGTGTGGAGAAAGGAAAAAGGATTCAAATGTCCACATGGTTCCCATTTCACAGATGGGCAATTGGAAACTGATGACTAACATTCCCAGGGTGTTGGAGGCATGCACAGGAGCCCAGGGCATGTGGCGCAGGATCCCAGTCGGGTGGCGCAGGAGCCCAGGCCGGATGGCACAGGAGCCCTGGCTGGTGGCGCAGGAGCCCTGGCCAGATGGCATAGGAGCCCTAGCCGTGTGGCGCAGGATCCCAGCCGGATGGCACAGGAGCCCTGGCCAGATGGCATAGGAGCCCTAGCCGTGTGGCGCAGGATCCCAGCCGGATGGCGCAGGAGCCCAGGCCGGATGGCACAGGAGCCCTGGCTGGTGGCGCAGGAGCCCGGGCCCTGTGGAGCAGGAGCCCGGGCTGGATGGCACAGGAGCCCTGGCTGGTGGCGCAGGAGCCCGGGCTGGATGGCACAGGAGCCCTGGCTGGTGGCGCAGGAGCCCAGGCTGGGTGGCACAGGAGCCCTGGCTGGTGGCGCAGGAGCCCAGGCCGGATGGCACAGGAGCCCAGGGCATGTGGCACAGGAGCCCTGGCTGGTGGCGCAGGAGCCCGGGCTGGGTGGCACTAGTAGACCTCTGGTTCTGGGAAGGAAACAGCAGCAAGTGTGGCCATCACAACTCTAATGTGCTGGAGCAGAGGAATCTCAAAGTTTCCCCACTACTACCTTCTCAGTCACAACCCTCTCTGACACTGTGGTCACCGCTGGACCCATCCAGGCATGAAAGAGGGGCAGTGCAAAGCAGCCTCATCTGAGTGTCTCCCCTCGGGCACACTGTCCCGTCCCCAGAGGTTTTATCAACTCCTTGCCAAGCCTCAGCCTCTTGCACACCGAGCCTCTGTGACTTATCCCATTTCATCTCCACATGGTTATAACCATTTTGTGGAAGAGTGCTCTCGCTGTTCAAAGTGACAGAGCTCAGGGGCTAGCCTCTAACCATTGGGTGCCCAAGTCCTCCCTCTCACCCTGATGCTTTCAGATGCTGACTGACATGTGTGCTTTGTTTGGCTGATGTGAGGACCAGGCCACGCCAGAGAGTAAGGGATGGACAGGAGACGGGCCCTGAAGCCCTGCCCTCTGCTGCACTATCCCCTGCCACTGTCACCTTTGGTTGCACTGAAATAAAACCTACAATTACATTTCTTCCACCAGTCATGAGGGTGCCCATCTATACTCCCAGTACATGGGAAACTGAGGCAGTAGGAGCTCCTTGAATTCAAGGCCAGCCCAAGCTACGACATGAGAATGCATTTCACAAAACAAAACCCACAGTTCGTCTCCCCAGTTGCATCCCTCACAGTTCGGGTGCTGCGAGCCATGTGGCTGGTGGCTACCAAACAAGCAGTGCAGCCGGACACTTGCATCATTGCTAAGTGCTCTGTTGAGACAGAGCTGGTCGAGCCTGCCTCATTCCACACCTGCCTTCTAGGCCACCTGCTCTCAGGCAAGTCAGAGACAGCATGGGCACAGGATGCTTTCCAAGAGGATATGTGTTTGAGTGCAACATCTACATGGTGGCTCACAGCCATGTAACTCCAATACCTTCCCTGGCCTTCTTGGGCACTGTACAAACAAGGTACACACACACGCACATGCACACACACACACACGGGGGTGGGGGCAAAAACCCATACATATAAAAGTGAAAAAATTAAAAATTTAACATTTTACGCCAGGCATGGTGGTACTGCTGTAATCTCCACACTCAGAAGACTGAGAGCAAGAGCATTGTGAGTTTGAGGATGGGATAAATATGAATTCTAGGCCTCAGCTACTTAGCAAAATCCTTTAAAACAAATAGATAAGTAAGAAACCCAGGCATGGTGGCACAATTTATAATCCCAACATCTGGAGTATAAAACTGGGGCACATTTGTAATCACAGCGCTCAGGAGGCTGAGAGAGGAGGATTGCCTCAAGTTTAAGGCCAGTCTGGGATACCCAGCAAGACACTATCTCAAACACAGAACAACAATGATAATAATAATAATGACACATGCAATTTTTTAAAAAGACAATGGCTAGGAAATGGGTGTTGGCTACTTTGTTGGGACAAGCGGATTCGTCCTCCTCTTTTTCTACAACGTACCAAGTGGACAACGAACCCAGCATTTAGTCTCCAGTCGGTGACCTGCCCGAGCTCCATTGTGAATCCCAGGCAATTCTGGGCTAATACAGAGATATTTTCTTTAATGGTTTATTTCCTGACTTAAAACCTTTCATTTTTAGTTGTTTAAAATATTTGAAAGTTCAACTCACAAAGCCAAAGAGCGAGCGCCTGCCCCATTATGCTTCCTTCTCCCCCATTTTCATCTTCTGAGTGCTCCAGACTTGGGTGCGCCCTTCCCCCATGGCATGTGCACCCTTGGATTCCAAGCTCTTCAAATGCGCATTCAATTAATACAAAGCCTGGTTTCCCTTAAATGTCCTCAGAGCACTTACGTTACCTACAGGTGGGCAAAGTCCCCCAACACAAGACCACTTTATTACAAAATGTCAAATGTCTCATGAATGCAACTCAGTGCCCCTGAACAGTGTATATTTCCCCTCATGAGTAAATGGTTGACAGGAACTGTGGCTTGCTATCGCCCCCCAGCATTTGGGACTGAGTTCTGGGATGCATGCTATTAAGTGTGATCTCTGACGAATGTGTGCACTCTTCACAGCATTGGAAAGCCGAGGAAAGCTAAGTTGGACCATTGCTAAGTTGGGTACTCCTTGTAGTACCACTATTACAGAAGGGAAGACTAAAGCTCACAAAAGTTGAGTGGCCTGCCCCAAATCATAAAGGCTATTAAGTGGTAGAGGGCATAAAACCAGAAACTCTACCCTTGGGGCACATTTCCCACCCAGCCTCTGCCTCTCTGAGGAGGGAAACACTAGGAGGCTGTAGGGAAGGGCACCCTGAGGTCAGACACTTCCTGGTGGCTCTTCTGGGAACCAGATGAGGGTGGAGGCAAATTGACTCACTTCAATGGCCCAGAGAGCACAGGTCTGTGGTTTGAACAGCTGGGACAGCAGGGAGAACCTTTCACTCTGGACTGGATGCCAGAGGCCTGCTGGGCAAAGGCTCGGTCACCATCAGCAGTCACAGAGCCTCTGGCCTCTCTCTGGGCCAGTCTGGCTGAGGCTTGGTCTTTTATTTCCAACCTTCCTTGAGGAAGGGTAGAATTTTTTTGCTGAGTCCATGCCTGGTCCAGCCGCCTTCTGCTGTACAGGTGGCTCATGGAGGGAGCCTCTCAGTGCAGGAACACATGCTCCCGCACACGTGCTTGTGCGTGCGCACACAGACAGTTTGAACCCTTTGAGGGACGGCTGGAAGTCGAGCCTTCTAAGAAAGCGGGTGAAATAATGAATAAAGCACTTCACAGCAAAGGTCGTAGGCGGACGCCGGGACGTGTACAAGTCTAAGAAAGCCATTTACGCAGGCTCACTGGGTCACCGAATGCATTTGGGGTAGGAGGCACAAGTGGAGAAAATGAACTCCTTGCCCAGCTCAGCACCATGGGTTCAGACCCTGGGTGGGGTCATAAAGTGAGTGCAGGACCTGCATCAGACCAGGGCTCAGGCAATGATTAGAGCACAGCCTTATAAGCACCCTCCTCTCTGTGTTTCAGTTTGCATATGTGCGTGGTGAGTGTAAAAATACGTACTTGGGCTCAGCGGTTAAGAGCACTGGCTGCTCTTCCAGAGGTCCTGAGTTCAATTTCCAGCAACCACATGGTGGCTCACAACCATCTGTAGTGGAATCTGATGCCCTCTTCAGCATAAAGTCATACATGCAGATAGAGTACTCATATACATACAATAAGTGAATAAACCTTAAAAAATATATCTATGTGGGACTTGGGATGGTTGCATATGATAATGAGATCAAAGCAAACAAAAAGACAATGCTGTCTGAGTTACCCACTGTTTCTCAGGGGATGATCCTTACTGCTCACATACCAGACCCAGGAATGGGGGACAGCTTGTCATGAACCGGGAAGGGCTTGATTTTATTGATTGACTCGTTGCTGCCACAGGAATTGAACCTAGGACCTCATTCCTGCCAACTGGTCAAGCGTTCTACCATTGTTCCAGCCCACAGCAAGAACAGCTTTAGAGGGCTGAATGCCACCTATCGTGGGTTCTGATGCCATCTTATTTAACTTGCTTCCCTCTGCTGTTTGGGAAAATTGAGGTCCCCAGTGATGCCTGGGCCAAGGCCCCCCCAACTCCTGACATTCATTCCTGAGCCTGTGTTTCTGCCACAGCCCTGTTCTGTCATTCCTGAGCCTTTTGGGACTTGGGGATGTTACCACCCCTTCAGGACCTCATGCCCAGAAGCCGAAGTGAGGGCGAGAGTTCAGTAGACTACATTTCATGACCCACAATCTCATTAGAATCTTCCAGAATAAAAGCCAAGAGAAAATAAAATGGCTAGTCGGAGCACTTCAGAGACCTTAAACATTAGATCAATTGCCAAGAAAGTTTAGAAAGGTTTATATTTCTCTTTTTCATTTGGTTCTGGACTTAGAACAAGCAATTTCTCCCAGGAATTTAACCGTATGGCCCCCTCCCAAACCAAAACTTGGTGGAATTGAAATGGTACTTAACTCGGGTGCTTGTAATGTGTAGCGTGGCCCTTCGGATGTTTTCAGAGTTCTGAAGCAGCTGTTTAGGCTGCGAGTATGGTTCAGTAGCTGCTGGATTTTTCCAGATCCTTCAAAAACTTCAAGCTTGGTCATAACCTTAATCAACACCCAGCCCTTACCACCTCCACTTTCTCGAGCCAGTGGCTCGCCTCACTGAACACCTTAGGTAACCTGGGTTACCAGTCTGCTAATTCCTGGGAAGGGAGGGCAGAGAAGGGAGGCCTGTTTCCTGCAGGTGAGAAAACTCTCTGGCATCTTAGGAATCCACACTTAGAATGGTTGTGTTCCAACAGGTCTGGATCCCATTTTCCCTTGAGGTTGCCCTGTCCTTAGGATTTGCACAGGCCATGATGTCCCCCACAAGGTGACATGTTGGCAGGCCTCTTTGTAGGGAGATCACCTCGGCACTTAACACTCTAGTGCTGGGGTCAGACCAAATGTCTGTACACCAGGCCTCTTCTCTGGCTACAGTTTGGTTTTAGCACACTTCTCTGTAAACTCAGAGTGACCAGGGGTATCTTGGAGCGTAGACAAGCACGGCTTAGTGACTGGCTTAGGAAATAGTGGCTGCCATCATTAAGAGATCAGAACACTTGTGAAGCGGGCACAGGAAGGGGGTGAATTCTGGCTGGCTAGTTTTGCTACCATGGGCTTGTTAGGAAGCTGGTTGAGGTGGACAGCAGGTTTCCAGCTTATCAGAGCAAGTAATCTGCTCCAATCATTATAGGCCCATGTTTGTTATGTATAGGAAAAAATGAGGGTGGATTCTCAATGCTGAGACTTCATTGAAGCCCGGGAAGTTTCAGAACGAGGCTAGGGACTCTGGAGCTGGAATTCTCAAACATAGCCCTCTCAATCTTGATTGACACCTGGGCTAGTTTGAATCCATGAGTATTACAGTTGTGTGAGTATGCACAAGCCTCATAGCTTACTCTGGTGAGCCACAGGGAGCCAGCTGCCTGCAGGGCTGAGCTGGTCCTGGCGCTTTCCACTTCCTCCCAGTAAGGGCCTCCCCCTCCTCTCAGCAGAGGTTTCCCCTCCTTCACACTGTGTCACTGCCTCCTCTTGGGGACCTGTTTTGGGCCTCACAGAACTTTCATCTTAGTGTCGAGGCTGGCTGGGGGACATCCCCAGGAGACAAGATGTTCAGGGAACTTCTGGGAGTGGAAGTCACCACAGGGCTCGAGAACAGAAGCCGTGGAACTTGCAGCTGACATGGCACAGGTTGTCCCAGACCCCACGACTTACCCAAGGCTCCTTGGCAGATATCTGTGCGGGTGGCTCCTCCAACAATGAACTGGGGGTCAGAGCAGATCTCCTAGAAACAAACCCACAGAGTAAGGTCAACATAGCCGGCAGGAGCTTGTGAGTCCAGCCCCTCTTCCTAGTGCTACTCAGCTCTGAGGAGAGTTCCACAGTCAGATCTTCGTGCTAGTCATGTGACCTTGCTCCATTGGCCCTAACGGGGTGGGGTGGGGAGGGGGGCTTCCAGGAAGTCATCAGACCCCACACATTCCAAATCACCTGCAGTCAGCTCCTTTATGCTGTTTACCCAGGGCAGGGAGTACATCCAGCTTCCTTTGCCAGGCTTTCAGACCCTCCATGCTAAGTGCCCCGCTGCCCACCATTCTGGCACCTTCTCTTCTGGGCCTGCATGCCAGTGGTTGGGCTTGCAAGGCATTCCTCTTTTGCCTACATTTTCCCAAACCGTTCATCTTTCAAGTCTCCCATCCCTCTCCTCCAGCATGAAGCCTTTCCTCCTCATTTAGCTCCACTCTTCCCTTTGAGTTCCTTCCCAAAGCCTTTGGGAACCTAAACCTGTGTTGTGTGGTGGTGTTCACAGGTCCTCCTCCATCTTTCTAAAACACGTGCTTCTTTGGGTTAGGGGACTGGATCCAGCCCTTCTGAGTTGGCCCCAGAACTAGAAGAATTCATGCACTCTGTACCCGCTGTGCAGACACTGCATGGAGCCTCATCTCTTACAGCCCTTTGGGGAAACTCAGGGTGATGTAGCTCCTCTTACACGTGGGGAGCAGCTCAGGAAGTAAAGTGATTGTTCAAAGCTCCTTGCCTCCCCAGGAGTAGAAATCACTGGGATTTGAACTCCTTAATGCTAAGCCTCTCCATCCTGTGCCTCTTCCGTGGTTGTTCCCAACAGCCTGATGGAAGCCACGGTGGAAGGACTCAGCCCTCCAGCAGCCCCCTGGATGTGTTTCCGGATTTCAAAGAGCTCCACCCAAAAGCCACAAAGGAAGTCAGGGCCCAAATCTGAGCAGCTTTTGACTCAGAGATGTTGGTTTGTAGGAGTGCCACATCTGCATAGAGTGGCCTTGCCCCTTGGGCATGCTGCTGTCTCCAGGAGTCTTCCCTGGGTGAGAGCTCCATCCTGGCAGCCTCCAGCAGCACACCAGCTCACAGAGCATGCTCCCTTCCCGCTTCCCCACCAGTCTGCCTGGCGAAGGAAGGGATAGCAAGAATGCACTTCTGTCCAGGCAGGGAAGCCAGCTTTCCCTAAGGCCTGCCAGGCAAGCACTTATCCTGGGGGTGGCACAGACCGGGGCTCAGTTCCAGGAGCTCCTTAATCACACTGATCAATCAGGGACCAAGCTCTCACCTCTGGAAGGGGCTACCATTACACTTCAGGAACTGCCTCAGGGTCTCCAGAGAAGCCCAAGTTCAGAGTTCACAGCCCAGAGACATTTGAGAAAACAGCCCTGCCTACAGCCTGTGGAGCCTGGAATTAAACACGGGTGTAGCCACGTAGCAGTAGAAGAAAGGAGTGGGCGCGGGCCTTGGATTCTGACAAGGTAGTGAGAATCTTGGCAGTGCCTCTTAATGCATAGGTCCTAGGATGCGGGTGGGTTACTGAACACCCTGAAGCTTGATCTGCATCTGTAAAATGGGCTTGCAGACAAATGTACCACCCATAGAAACTGTTCTCAGGGTCAGGGCAGATGAACACTAATGGCTTTGCCATGAACTCTATAAATGACAACTCTAGAGAGGACCTGATGTGCCAGCTTTGGGTGATGCAGTACCACTCCTATCTGTGGCCTCAGTGTGGCCATGGTCATGCTCTACCTCATCCCTCTTGCAGTGGAGCCCTCTCTTGCCAGTGTTATGACATCCCCTCAGGAAGAGTTAGCAGCACCCGCCCCTGCCCCCAGGATGGCTAACCAGCTCCCTTGCCCTGCCCTGCTTTCTCTTCCTCATGGCTATTTCATTCTTTCTCTGGAAGTCATCTTTAATCCCTTCCTCTGTCATGACTCAACCTTTAACAAACTCAACTTGCCTACAGCTGCCCAGTCTCTCAAATCAAGCCATAGGTGTTAGTGTGCTATCTCTCTCTCTCTCTCTCTTTCTCTTTCGCACCTTCCCTCCCTTCTCTCCCTCTCCTCTTCCTGTCATTTAGACATCCTTCTTAAATGAGTGAAACACATACTTCACTTCCATTCCTCCTACTCCAGGGTCTCCAGTCTGCCTGCCCGCCCCCACCCTCCCCCACCCCATCCACACCATCCAGTGACATTGCTCTTTTCCAGTCTCCGATAACTGACTAATGAACCCAGGGGTCACTTTTTTTTTGTACCATTGCCTGACTCCACCAAGGTCTGGAAAGACAGGCCTGGCTCCACTCCTGTTTTGTTCTGAGGAAGTCTGACATGCCCAAGCTTTAGTTTCCCCAACTATAGAATGGCTATGTGGTGTGTGGCCTGCCCAGGCAGAGTCCCTGAAGTGGCCCTAGATCTCTATCACCTGTTGAGAGAACCTTTGTGGGCTTCAGAAATAGACGCTAAGTAGCCTGTGCCTGGAATATAACAGGTGTTCAGTAAGTGTTCATTGTCTGAATGGAAGGGTGAAAGAAGGTGTGTGTGTGTGTGTGTGTGTGTGTGTGTGTGTGTGTGTAAATGTCAGCTTGCCTCAGCCTAGAGTCAGGGAGAAAATAGTCGTTTCAAAGAATTATCCAGATCTGGTTGGCCTGTCGTTCTGTCTGTGAGGGATTATCTTGATTGCTAATTGACATCGGAAGACCCAGCCCATTGTGGGTGGCACCATTTCCCTAGGCAGGGGAGCCTAGATGGGGCAGACAAAAGCAACTGCCGGGTAGCATTTGATCACCTCTGCTCTGGACTGCGGGTGTCATGTGACTAGCTGCTTGAGTTCCTGCTCTGACTTTCCCTCAGTGTTGTGCTGTAACCTGGAATTGTAAGCTGAAAAAATTCTTTAATGCCTTCAATTGCTTCTGGCCAGGGTGGTTTATCGTAGCCACAGAAATGAAACTTGGATAGAAAGTAAGTTGTAAAACAGTACACAGAAGTAAGGCACATTTTCTCCTGCTTGTGAGTCATCTCCCCAGCCGGGATGTCATTCAAGGCTCACAATGATTGTACATTCGTTCGTTCATTCATTTTCCAAATACTCAGTTGACTTTGTTTTGTTGGTTTGTTTTGTTGTGATTGTCATGGATGTCTCAATGCCTGGTCTAGAGCAGCACTTTATAAATGCTGAGGAATGAATGCATGCGTGAATATTGAGGAGGAACAGTTCTCTGAGACCCCGAGACCACAAGGCAAACAACACACCAGCTCGGCAGAACAAGAAAACACATGGGACCACATTGATTCATGGGGGAAATGCTAGGGCAGAAGTTAGCATAGGGCAGAGAACAGCAGGGTGAAGTCTGCTAAGAATGATCAGGAAAGACTCTGGGGAGGAGACATGTGACAAAGCCCCAAAGAATGTAAATGAACTAGATTCGGAGGTCGAGGAGAGAGCATGCCTGGCAGGTGAGAAGGGCAAGGGAAAAGAACTGGGTGTCTCTGGGAGCTGCACCCAGTGTGAAGGACAAGAGAGGGACTAGAGAAACTTAGCTTGCTTCATTCTTATTTTTTCGTTTGATACAGTCTTACTTTGTAGTCCAGATTGGCCTGGGACTTACTAAGCAGCCAAAGCTGGGGCCAAGGTGTGTACCACCTGGCCTGGCTGCGGTGAGGAGCAGAGGATCAATGACTCACCCAGTGCACCCAGGTGCTCACTGTCCTGCTCCACAGACACTTTCTGGTTTTCCTTTTCATTTATTTTTTTAATTTGAGCCAAGTTCTCATGTGGTCCAGGCTGGCCTCAAATGCGCTATACAGCCAAGGCTAGCTTTGACCTTCTTTTGTTGTTGTTATTATTGTTATTAATCTTTATTTTATGTGTGTACATGCTTGCAATAGTCCGCATGTGTGCCACAGTGTACATGTGGAGGTCAGAGGATAATTTTTGGGAGTCAATTCTCTCTTTCCACATGGGTTCTGGGATAGAGTGAAGGTTGTTAAGCTTAGCAACTTACTCACGGAGCCACCTCAGTGGTCCCCCCGCTTTAACTGATCCTCCTGTCCCCACCTCCTAAATTCTGGGATTATAGACTATAACCTATAGATTATACATTACTATGCACCTGGTTTTATGTGGTGTTTGGGGTAGAACCCGGGGCTCGTAGAGCACCCAGCTGCTCTAGGGTACTCTCTAGATCTTTAACTGGATTCAGGATAACTAAAGTGGCCTGGGAGGATCAAGAGTATGGGAGCAGGGCACGAATGCCCAGTTCTAACAGGAGTCTAGATTTCCTCTAGGTTCCCTGGGAAAGTCAAGGCCAGCTAGGCGGAATTCCACTGGAGACTGAAACCACCCGGGAACTGGGAGGGCGTAAGGGCAGAGATCCTGAGGGTTGGCCTAAGAACATTTGGGAGTGGGACAGAGGTTCCCAGGTGAGGACTCTGGGCTAGCCAAATAATGAATAACAGGATCCTTAAACCTTTCAATTTTTTGTTAAGTTACCCGGGGAAATACTGGGGAGCAGGGAGGGGTATGCTAGCTACACTTTGAGAAATAAACAAGATCCAAGCTGGATAAAACCAACCATCACAGGTACTTGTGACCACCTATGTAAGCCAGCGCCAGGTTGTGCCCACCCTTTCCTCCCCGAAGCAGTCGGAAGTCTTCTACCCTACTCGGATACTGACCCGCACAGCAGAACCATGTCCCCTCCCTCCATCTTACCACTAGAGTGCAATAAGTTTCACCCCAGCGGCCCTGTGTCCCCAGGCTTTGTGAAGACAAAGTCGGCCTCCTGGGCGTGCCTGCTACTGGGATTTGGGGTCCTGTCCTGCCAAGCGCTCTGGGCTATCTGGGGGCAGGTCTACTGGGTGGGCCACAGCCTGCATCTGCAGTCCCCTTAGCAGCAATCGCGGAGCACAACCAAGCTAGCACTACCGAGCCCGGGAGCCTCGGGTCTTGGCTTCCTCTGCAGCCCTTCCCGGCCCCACCCGGTCTCCTGGTGCTTCCTACCGTGGGCCGCTTCCATTCGATGCCCCGAGTTTTGCTGGAGTAGGGCCCCAACTCCTTGTATCCCAGAGAGGACGGCAGGGCGGGGAAGGAAGGATCCTGGAAGAGCGCCCCGGCCTCCAGGCATTCGTTCCGCAGCGTCTCGTAGTCCTGGTTGAGGTACTTGACGGCTCTCTCATGCGATCCCAGCCCCTCGGCCGCCTCGCGGTCCTTGGCTAGTTTGATTGCGATGCCCGCCATGGTACCGATCGGGCTGGCTCACTGCACAGGGAGAGGGCTCGCGGAGACGCTGGGCGCTGCACTCGGCTGGGGTGCGGCCGGGCCCGGGGCGCTGCAGCGGATTGCGGGAGCCGCTGCTGCAGGCGATGATTCACCGGGTGGAAGAGCCTGGGCCGCGGGGTGTGGCCTCTGCCTCTCCCGGCCTGCTCGTCGCCTAGCCCAGGACGCGGTCAGCGGGCGACCTGCACAGCGCCAGCCCGACCGTGGAGGACTGCGGGGCCGCTGCTGCCACCTTCGGACGGTTCCCGGGATGGCGCGACCCGGTGGTGGGGAATGCTCACAAATTGGAATGGGAAAGTTGAGACTCAAACTCCAGCGTGTCGGTCGCGAGGAATGCCGGGCGAAACTCAGCAGTGACTGTCCAGGAAACAGGATGAGTCAGTTGCAGTGTGAGCGTAGAGACTAACTCCAGTTGCCACTCACCGGCCCAAGATCGTAATAACTCTGCAGACTCTGGACAAGTGCGTCAATACCTGAAATTTTATGAGAAGTGGCTGCCGGTGTGTTCATCTTAAAGAAGAGAAACTGAGTCCCATAGAAGCTCAATGATGTAACCCCATGGGTTAAAGCTAGTCACAGGCAGAGCAGGGTCCCTGCGATTAGCGGACAGTTACTTGTGCACAAGTTGGTTTGTACAATTTGTCAAAAAACAGCCATCCGGGTTAAGTCTGAGTTTTAAGTAAAGGAAAAAAAAGTGTGGTTTTAGTATGTGTAGCCCTCAAATACCACCTGAGACCAACCTATATTAGAACAACTGTGTGAAGCGTATCTAAAACTCAAATTTACCTGGGAGGATTTATTGAGTTAACACTGAGAGAATATTTAGAAGAGAGCCAGTGTTGGTGACTGCTGCCACCACTCTGTCAAGAGAGAATTTCTGAGCTGCAGTTCACATACAGAGAAATTCTGGAATGAATACTGGGAGGGCTTAGTATCTGCCTGGGCTATGAATGATTTCCAGTAGGGGTCTTCAAGGGGAGGCAGCCCCCACCCACCCATGTGACCCAAGCGGCTTTTGGAGATGATTGCAGACATTCTTCTTATTGTCACAGCTGGAAGGAGAGTCCTCCCGGCCTCTACTGAGTGAAAGCCAAGGATGCTACTATAGAGTTAGCAGGTCTTGGGCAGTGCTTTACAGAGAGAAAAGGCAGAACAATGCAGTCTCAAATGTCTCTCTCTGTACCAGACTCAGGAACCGAGATCTGTTCAGGTTGTCATGGTCTAGCATCATTTCTGAGTTAGTTTTTAACTCTGGAAGTTGTAGGTAACTGTAGCAACTTAAAATATCAATGTGATATGCAAATGGCTCTGTTCCTGGAGGAGTCAAAGTGTCTTTCTCCCTGTGTCAAGGCCAGTTTGTCTGTTCACACTGCCGACTCACGCACACTCCTGTACGTGAAGCATGTCTAGAGTCCTCCTCTTCTTTTTGAGTTCTGACATCTTGGTGGGGCCGATGGAAATCTGACAGTGATAAAAAATTAACAGTTTACAAACAAACAAACAAAAAAGGTTTTCATTTTATATCAATACAATAACTATAATTTTAGCTTTAAGAGCTATCCACACCACTCCTTACCATATCTTTGACTGGGAGTCCACTGTTTCCCATGGCTGACCCTCTGCTTCATCTGCTCAGGGTTCCTTTTTTTTTTTTTTTACTGGTTCCCCAGCTCTTCTTCCTCCTGGCCAGAGCACACACAAACAAAGCTGAGTATCACCTGCCCACTTTCACCAGCCAGAACTTTCCCTGGCTGGCTAGGCTGTTCCAGTGTTTGTCCAGCTTCTCTTCCAGATTCTACATTGCCATTTGGCCCTCCTCTGCCACAGAAAGACAAACCCCTCTCCCAGTTCTTCTGAATCTGAGATGCTTGCAGAGCCCTGAGACAGGCTCATTCTGCCCATAACCACAGTCTTTCTTTCAAATGACAGCCTCTCCCTACCTAAGTTTGACTTTGTTTCACATCCTCTGTCTTCAAGTTTCAACTCTCGGCACATTGCCTGTCAGGCACCCCGCTTGTCACTACACCATCTTGTGTGCCACCGAAAGAGCTGGGGCTCCACTGGAATTGTTTGTAGTTCAGGGGTTTTCTGTGCGACGGTTTCTGAAGCTTCACAGTCCTTTCCTGGAAGCCATTGGTTTCCCCACCATCTGATTTCTATTGGCCCCACCCTGATCTCTCCTGAGCTCTGGGATCTTGGTTCTCCAAGAGCTTGTCCCAAACCTGTTATAGTGGAGTTTGGCGACTACCTGGAGGAAGTGCCTAATCCCTGGCAATTGGAGGCCAGGCCCCAGCAATAAATGTCTGAGCAGATTACACCCATCATTGCTGTCAAGGCAGAAACTTGCAAGACAGAAGCTTTGCAAGGCTAAGGCAGCAGAAAGTCTCTTCTCACCTACGGCTGGCTTCCTTTTCCAATTTAGTGAACACCCATCACAGTGCATCCAGGCAGGGCAGCAGACCTAACCAACTGTGTACATAGAACGCTGCTCCCCAAAGGCTCCAGACTGTCCAAAGCCGCTGCAATTGGTTTGCAAACATATAAAGACTGGCCTCACCATCTGGACAGGGGCCAGTTTGTAACCTGAGTCAACACTGCTCTTTATGCTTTCCAAAGCTTCCCTGGCAATGTTATCTCAGGGGAGCTGGCCAAGTCTTCTCTTTTAGGCAAACGTGACCCCTGTCAGGGAAACATAAAGACACACACAGATCCCCTCTTCCCAAATGAGTCATCCAGACCAGAAGGGTAGCAGGTGAGCCAGAAACAGTTGTCATATCTGGAATATGAGCAAGATGGAGAAGGAGAAAGAAAGTGGGAGGGGTGTGTGTGTGTGTGTGTGTGTGTGTATGTGTGTGTGTGCACACTGCAGTTCTCTGTTGGGCTCGCAAACTTCACACCTGCCCACAGGAAATCCTTACTCCTTTTTTTAGGAGGGATACGGCAACAGCGGACATGGTGAATTGAGCCTCACTCTGAAACCCTAGACCATAGTCCCAGGGCCTCCCTTCCTGGATTCAGACAGCAAAGGACAAGGCAGGTCTAGCCTGAGGGACACCCATGTTTTCCTCTTCTCCCTGTTTCAGGTCTGTCATATGAATAGATAGCAGGTCACAGACAATATGAATTCCAGTGTTATTAAAAGACACTTGGAGCTGTCCAGCTGCGGAGCGCTTGCCTAGTGTACACAGGCCGAGTCGTCCCCACCCCCTGCCCTGTATTAGTGTACAGGAGACAAAAACAAACAGCCCAGTTTTGGGTGCCAACTTTTGTTTGAACATTAATGTCCCCCACAAGGCTGGGGTGTTGAGAACTTGGTCCCCAGCTGGTGGCACTACTTGGAGAAATGGTAGGAACTTTCACAGGCAGGACTTGGCAAGGGAAAGAAGTCTCTGGAAGGAAGCCTCTGAAGTGCACATGGCCTTCAGGACCTCTCTGATTACTTCCTGTCTACAGTGAGGTGAACAGCCTTCTCCTTTACAGGCTCCTGCCTCCATGGAGCCTCAGCTCAGCCCTAAAATAACAGGACCAGCCAGGCACAGACTGAAGTTCCTGAAACCCTGAGTCCAAGTGAATCATTCCTGCCTTTTATCTATTTTCCCAGTGTTTGGATCGCAGCTACAGAAAGCTGCATAGCACTCAATGAGACTTTCTCTCCTCTGCAGAGATTGTATATATATTCTCTCCTCAAGATCGCAGAGGGAGCTTCTGGATGATGGCCGAGAGCTGAAGAGGAGTTTGGACAGGCAGGTGTCTCTTTAATATCAATCTGTGGGGGTGCTAAGACTAGAAGGGGAGAGGAAACAGCCCGAAGAAAGTTCCAAAAGTTCCAGAGGCCCAGATTCTTTCTGAGCATGTCTTTGCCTGTGTCTCCAGCCTGCACACAGGGCCACAGACATCAGATGGCTCTCTCTGAGAGGAGCTTACATAGGGCTTCTCCTAACAGCAGATCAGCTAAGGATAGATTATGTCTTCATTTGTGTGACTCCTTGACATTTTCAAAATGCCAGCTCCCCACCCCCTTTTACTTACCTCTGCACCTGATCATTTTTGTCAACTTGACACAAACTAGAGACAACAGGGAGGGGAGAGTGACCTCCATTAGACTGGACATGTCTGGGGGTGCATTTGATGGCTAACTGATGGAGGAGGGCCTGTCCCACTGTGGTCAGGTCTACCCCCCAAACAGGTGGGCCTAGGGTTGTATAAGTAAGGTAGCTGAATGCAAGCCTAGAAACAAGCCAGGATACAGCATGCCTCTGGGGTCTCTTCTTCAGCTTGCCTCTAGCTTCCCGCCTTGAGCTCCTGCCCTGACTTGCCTCCATGATGGACTGTAAGCTGTAGGGTGAAAGTGTTCTATCAAAGCAACAGAGAAGCAAATTCAGTCTTCTTCTCAAGCGGGGACCTACTACTGCCTACTTCACACGGTCAGAATTGTTACACATATCAGCTTTCAATGTCTGTGAAATGTCTGGACCTTAGGTGTTACCATCAGTATGATCATTGCTGTCACCATCACTGCCATCGGCTGCAGCAACGGCACCTCCATAGGAGGGTACCTGAGTACCTAGGCTGCTGCAGCTGATCCTCTGTCTTCACAGTGCCCGATGAAGGGAACAGATGTAGAGATGAACATTGCCTGCTCTATGGGAAGCACCCCAGGGTGCCAGAGAGGTGTGGCCCCTGCATCAGCAGTAACCCCAAGTCCTCCAAATCAGTGTTTTGAACCAGAACAAGTTGCTTACTAAGCAAACCTAGCTACAAGGCAAGCCTCAAGACCACTCTAGCAACTCCACCTACTGCCTGCATTTTTTCAATTCTCAAGTCCCTCTCAAGTAGAAATTGTAGAACTGCCCTGATATGTGCTCAAGTTCACAGGGCGAGAAGCCAGTGTGGCACTCAGTCACTTGGCTCCTGAGTGTGCAGTCTGGATGGTGTAATTTCTCCCAACACACCGACCACAGCTGTAGTAGTTCCCCAGGGCTTCTAGGCGCCATCTTGGTTGTAAGCATCCCTGGGTATCTTCGCGCTTGGTTACTTTTCTTACTAGTGTGACATGATGCCCGACAAAAGCAGTTTAGGGTCTGCTTTGGTTCCAGTCTGAGAGATACTGTCCACCCTGGCAGGTGTCTTATCACACTGTAGCCACGGTCACGAAGCAGACATGGACTCTAGTGCCCAGCTGGCCTCTTGCTTTTCTCATTACCCAGTTTGGGACCCTTACCCGTGAGAAGGAGCCACTCATATTCAGAGTGGGCTCTCTTTCCTCAGTTAAGTCTTTCTGGAAACACCCTCGGGCACATCCAGAATTGAGTTGCTTTCAAATCCATTCAAGGTGACAATGAAGGTTAAGTATCACACTGGGCTTGTTCAATGACGACCTGGGGGCCACAGTTGCAGAAGCAGAGGTCAACCTGGTCTCTTCATTTTTTTCCTTCCCCTGGCTCCATTCCTTTTCTCAATCAGTGGGTGAATAGGTTCGTTGCCGGGGAGTGACACTGAAGATACCGAATAGCACTGTGGCATCAGACACCGAGCTAGTGGAGGGGAAGGTCCCGAGGCAGGAAGTCTGTCAGCTGTTAATCATTCGGTGGCTGTGTTGGAGGGAGCGTATGGGGGTTGCAGATAAGGAGCTGAGGGGCCAGGATGCTGGAATAGTAAAGAGACAGGAAGGGGCTGGGAGAGCCAACCACTGAACTTATGAATCAGCTTTCTACCCCTTGACATAACATCTAGATAAACAGCTTCAAGGAGGAAGTTCAGTTTTGGCTCATGGTTTCATAGGCTCCGTTTTGTGGTCACCTGGTCCTGTGGGTTTGAGCAGATGGTGGCATAGTATATCAAGAGTATGTGGCAGGGTTGTACATTTACCTATGGCTTCCAGGAAGCAAAGAGAAAAAGAGAGAGGCAGGAGAGGCTGGGATTTCAATAGCCTCTTAAGGTTCATGTTCCCAGTGACCAAATGTACTAATCACTTTTCTATTGCTGGCATAACACACCATGACAAGTCAACTATAGAAGGAAGGGTTTATTTGGGCTTCCTGTTCCAGAGGGAAAGGGTCCATCTTGATGGGGAGGCAAGGCAGCAAGTGGCAGACACAGCAGCAAGAGCAACCTGAGAGACTACATCTTCAATTGCAAACATGAAGCAGAGAGCAAATTGGAAGTGGGGTGAGGTCATGAACTCAACGCTTGCCCCCCAGAAAAAAACTATCTCTAGCAAAACCTCCTAAATCCCCTAAACAGCGCTACTGGCTAGGGACCACGTTTTCAAATGTGTGAGCCTCCAGGGGATAATGGTGGTTTGAATAGGAATGGCCTCCATAGGCTCACGTATTTAGATGCTTGGTCATTAGGGAGTAGTCCTACTTGCCAGGGAATAGGAGGTGTGGCCTTGTTGGAGGAAGTGTGTTACTGAGGGCAGGTTTTGGGGGTTTCAAATGTTCAAGTCAGGCCCAGTGTCTCTCTTCCTGCTTCCTGCCTACTCATCTGGATGTAGAACTCTCAGCTGCCTCTCCAGCACCATGTCTGTCTGCATGCCACCATGCTTCCCATCCTGATGATAATGGACCAAACCTCTGTGATGGGGAACTTCCTTTAGCCAATGACCTTTAAGAGGCTGGACCAGGTTGGGTGCCCAGAGAAAAACCACTAGCGGCTCTCTCTCTCTCTCTCTCTCTCTCTCTCTCTCTGGTTTTCGTGTTACACACCTGAGGTTGGACTTTTTATTTCTGTTTTGTGAGTTTGCCCCTTATAATAGAAAGTTGTAACTAAAATCTTTTGGAGTTAGCTTGGGATTATTTGACTCATACCCACCACCTACCCCCTTTAGTAACATCTGGTGCCCCATTGTGGGTGTTGGGGACCAGTCCACTCCTCTTTTGGGACCCCACTGGGCATTGACTCTCCCCACCCGCGGCTCCAATCATCAGCAGCTTGTGATCTACAGCTGTCACTGGGTCCTGCATACCCCCGTCCCCGCCCCGGAACCCAGTGCAGCTCTCCACAGGTCTCTGCCTCTCCAGCCAGGGATCCCTGCAGTGCACACAGTCTGAGACTCACATTGGTGGAAGGGGCTGGGTTTTCTCTCTATCCTGGTCACCAACTCTCTGTTTCTACCTCTGTTTAAGACATTTTGTATATTGACACAATTTTTTAGGATATACTTATCATATTGCATTATATATATATTTCTACCTCTAATCAAGATACTTACGCGTTGTTTACATTTTGAGGTCATGGTCCTTATTCATTGCATGTTTGTTTAAAGATTGTTTAATATTCTAATATGAAGTCTTAGTCTTTAAGTTATATAGGTATTAAATATTATGCATCAATATTCATTCATGTCATGTTTATTATACATATAGTCAGATTAATTAGGTTCTTTAGATACACAGAGATTGTATTCTGCATAGGTAGGTAATCCTTAACCTCTTCAATGATATATGGAATGTGACATTTAAATAACTTAGTGTTCTATTGATGTGAGTCATAATTGCTCCCGACAGCACCAATCTATTCCTGAGAGAATGTTGAGCACCGAAGACACTCCACTCAGAGTTTGTTTTCTTCTTGGCACAACTGGCCTTTGGTTAAGGAACTGCCCATGCCTTGACCACTGACAAAGTGCATAGTGTCCAGACTGGATAAGCAAGGCACATGGAAAAATATTGCCAAATCTTGCCAAGACAGGATACAACGGTTCTAAAAGTTTTCCTGACTCTGAAAATGGTCTGTCAGTTACTCTAGGCTTTAGCCAAGGTTGGTTGCTTCAACACTGCAAATGAGACTTTGGGTGATTTCACAGGTAGTCAGTTGTCTCTGTCATATACTACACATTTTGGAAGCTACTTAGTTGCACTTCCTGCTTACTCAAATACTATTAACTCCCTTCTCAGGCCTTCGATGGGGTTGAAGGTTAGATAGTCAGAGTTACCTTCCTCTTATGATTTAGCCAAGCCATTTCCAATGCAAGGCTTAGACTCCTTAGAATAGAATGTTTATTAAAACATTTAGCGTACATTCCTTGCTTAATATTGTTTATGCTGGTTGTAATCCTAATTTTATACTTAATATCTGTTCCTAGTGTATATAGCTTTAAATTGGGTTTAAAACTCTCTTATCTATACAAAAGGCAGAGGTGATGGGGTACCTCCTTCAGCCAATGACCTTTAAGAGGCTGGATCAGGTTAGGGCGTGACCTTTTGGGTACCCAGAGAAAAACCACTGGCCTGCCCAGGACTCACTCTCTATCTCTGGTTCCCATGTTACACACCTGAGGTTGGACTTCTGTGAGTTTGCCCTTTATAATAAAAAAATTATAGCTGAAATGTTTTGGAGTTAGCTTGGGTTTATTTGACTCGCATCCTCACCCCCTTTTCAATAACACCTCTGGATGTAAGCAAGCCCTGATTAAATACTGCCTTTTATACGAGTTGCTGTGCATGACAGCTCGTCACAGCAACACGACATTGACTGCGACAGGGATAACAAACACGTCCCATTTCCTCCTATCGTGTCAAACAATCACATCCCATTTCCTCCTATCGTGCCAAACAGTCTCCTAAACGTTCCCATGTTCTCTCATAGTGCTGCAGGCTGGCACCTAACCTTTAGCCTATAGGCCTTTGATAGGCATTTAAAATCCAGATCACAGGCTGGAGAGATGGCTCAAAGGTTAAGAGTGCTTCTTGCTCTTGCAGAGGACCTGGGCTTGGTTCCCAGCGCCCATGTGATGGCCTGCAACCATTTGCAGCTCTCCAATGCCCTCTTCTGATTTCTTCAGGTACCAAGCCTGCATGTGGTGCCTATACATACATGCAGGCTAAATGCACACATAAAATAAAATGAACAAATCTTAAAAGATCCAAGCCACAGCAATCACATTTCCCCTGGTTCTTGCTGTATAATTTATGACAGTTGAGACTTGGTTCATACCCTTCCTCTTCTTCCTGCTGTGGTCTGCTGGGGTCAGGTGTTATTTCCTTGCTGTTACTGACTTGCTTCAGGGACATAGCACTATTGTTGTGGGCTCATTTATTGTAGGGCTTTGATTCCATTACACCCTTCTGGTTCTCACTCCTTAGCAACAGTGAGTGAGTGAGGCCCTTTGGTATCCATCCATCTGTCAAACAGGGGGTAACTCAGTGATCACACTAAGAATTTGCTTGGCTATGGATCTGAGCCAGTGTCTTTAACTTCTTAGACCTTGGTTTCTCTGTCTGTGAAAGAGAGACCACGACATCCATAACGCTGACAAAGGGCTCTGTAACTCTCAGGTGGATGAAGGCTCACAAATACAGCTCAGGTTGCTGACACAAAGCAGAGGAGGGCTTGGGTTTTCCTCTCAGCAGAACAAGGCCCTGGCTGTGCCATACTCACCCAGAATGCTTCACGATTTGAGGTCTTCAAAGCAGAAACCAGGGTTGAATGGAACTTCAGAGGTGTTCTAGACCAATGGCAAAGCAACCCAAGTATTGTGAGATGTCAATGGGTGATCTTTGTGTGAATGTAGTTCTGTAATTTTTTTTTTTTTTCAGGGTCAAGAGATCTTGGAAAACACTTCACATTCAATTTGCCTCTTCATGAGTCATAATGCTGTTTATATGTGAGGGACTCTGACCAGTCTTATAGCAAAGAATTACATTTAACTGAGTGTACCAATTTGTGTCTTCTAGGAAGCAAATTTTCCCCTCCACCCCCAGGGGCCACTTGTGAATACACCTAGGATCTGGGATAAAAAAAAAAAAAAGATAGAATGCTTCAGCTGGTGGAGACTTCCTCTCTTCCCGTTCCCTCCCTTTTGACCCTCCCTCTTGCCCTTTTCCTTCCCCCTTTCTCCTCCCTTTTCCCTTTATTCACCCAAGGAGGAGATTTTTCTACTGACTTGGGTTATCCGTTCATTACACTATTAGCGTGGCTTCTCAGGCACAGCAGGTGAAGGATAGCTGTGCCCCTTCCTTCCTGGTAGGAACTGAAGTCTTGGAGAGTGAGACATTCCTTGCACCCAGTCCTTCTGGAGAGCAAACCAGAGAATTGTAGCGCCAGTCTGAGGCTGTTTGACTCTCTGCCCATGAGCACTCCTAAGAGAGATGAGGGAAACCCTGCCTGGGGCCAAAAAAGGGCACATTCTAGGAGGAACCTTAGAGCTGAGCCTGGGGCTGAGTCACGCTCAGCTCAGCTATGGGTCCCTAAGCTTCTGACTCAGCAGAGATTTCTCCATATTCAAAAAAGCCGCGGCCCTGAGGGGACCCGAGGGATCTTCTCTTCACTTAGTCCTGCATTTGTGGCTGAGCAACAGGGGTCCAAATAGTGAAGGCTGGCGACAGGTAAGCGAAGGTCCAGTCCTTTAGGAGTACTTGGTGCACGTGGGGGCTTGGGCTGGGCTTGGACCTGGGGTTGGAGTCGGGGCTGGAGCTGGCATTTCTAGACTCTCCGGAGACAGCTCCGTTCTGCCTCTGCTCCTTAGGCTGTGCCCAGTCTGAATGGACCGAGGGTGCTTCTGAGGCCCACCTCCTCTGTCCTGAGCAGGTTCTGCCGGGAGGCTTCAGCCTTCTGACTCATATCCAGAAGGGAGTGTCCCGGAACAGGCTTGGGACTAATTGAAATGCAAGTCATATCAGGAGTGTGGATTCTGTCTCCTGAGATGTGGACTCATAAGCGAGAAGACACAGCTGTCGACGAGTGAAGCTGTTCTCTGTAATTAAACTTAGTTCTATTCATTGCTTTATTATTTTTATTTGTGTGTGGAGGGTTGCATGCCCCTCTCGAAGGGGCCAGAGGTACTGGGGGTCCCCTTATACCACCTTGTCCTCTGCCTTGAGGACAGGCCTTTCGTTGAACCTGGAACTCATTCACATTTGTCAGCCTGTAAACCTTAGCTATTCCCCTGTCTCCACCCACTCAATGCTGCGGTTACAGATGTGTGCAGGACCACTCCTAGTTTTTAGGTGGGTATTGGAACACAAACTCCAGTCCTTGCCTTGCACAGCGATCTTGCACAGTCAGCACTTTCAACCACCAAGTCACTGTTCCAGCCCCCTTAGCTCTCTCCATATGACTTCTGTTAGAATACTTGTACCATGGTGACACAAATACCTGCCCCATTGTCCACTACTGTGGTTCCTCTTCTCTCTTTTTTATTTTTTGAATTAATTTTATTAGTATATATTAGTTGTACAAAACAATTGATTTTGTTGTGATCAATTCTAAAATAGTCACTAATTCTCTTGTGTGTGTGTGTGTGTGTGTGTGTGTGAGAGAGAGAGAGAGAGAGAGAGAGAGAGAGAGAGAGAGAGAGATTGGCTTGTTGTGAATCAACTGCAGATCGTCCATGGAAGCTGACTTAGATTCCTAGACTTGGTTTAGATAGATACTAAAGTAGTCCTATTTCTTTTTGAGATACTGCCACGCTGATTTTCATAGTGGATTCTCTAATTTATATCCCTCCAATAGCCTATAATGCCCTCACTCTGGTCAGCGTCGATTGCTGCTTTTCTTGACGACAGCCATTCTGACTGCAGTGAGATGGAGTCTGTGGAAATTCCCCGATGGCTAAGGATGCCAAATGTGTTTTGCATGTTTATTAGACATTTTGCTTCATCTTTGGGGACTGTCTGTTCATTTAATTTGTCCATTTACTGATTAGATTTTGTATTTAATTTTTGGTGTTCCTTATAGAGTCTGGATATTAATTCTCCATCAGACGTATAGCTGGCAACAATTGTCTCCCATCCCATCCTGTAGGCAGGCTCTCTCCACTCAGTTAATTGGGTCCTTTGTTGCGCAAACTCATTTTAAATTGGTTCAACCCCAATTGCCAATTCTTGTCACTTCTTCCTGAGCTATTAAAGTCCTCAGAGAATCTTTGCTTGTACCCAAACCTTCAAGCATCCCTAACCCCATGATTTCAAATTTTTACCTCTTACATTAAGATCTTTGGTCTATTTTTAATTTATTTTTGTAGAGGATGGTGGATTTATTACTCCACAGTGAATATCCAGCTTTCCCATTTGTGAAGGGGCTGTCTTTTTCT
This sequence comes from Microtus oregoni, assembly GCF_018167655.1. Taxonomy (NCBI): domain Eukaryota; kingdom Metazoa; phylum Chordata; class Mammalia; order Rodentia; family Cricetidae; genus Microtus; species Microtus oregoni. The sequence continues at coordinate 6,507,932 of NW_024543221.1, forward strand.
TTATTTAAATTTTTTTTATTCATTTTACATAACAACCACAGTTCCCCCTCCCTCCTCGCCTTCCTTCTCTCCTCCCCCCTCCCCCCACCACAACCCACACCCTATTCACTCCTCAGAAAGGGTAAGGTCTCCCATGGCACATTAAGTTGAGGCAGGACCAAGTTCCTCCTCCCTGCATCAAGGCTGAGCAAAGCATCCCACCATGGGAAATGAGTTCCAAAAAGCCGGTTCATACACCAGGGAGAGATCCTGGTCCCACTGCCAGGGGCCCCTCAAACAAACCAAGTTACATAACTGTCGTTCACATGCAAAGGGCCTAGTTAGGTTCCATGCAGATACCCCAGCTGCCAGTCTAGAGTCTATGAGCTCCCACAACCTGGGGTCAGCTGTTTCTATGGATTTCCCCGTCATGATCTTGACCTCCCGTGCTCATATCTCCTCTCTCTCTTCGACTGAACTCCCGGAACTTGGCCTGGTCCTTGACTGTGGATCTCTGCATCTGCTTCCATCAGTTACTAGATGAAGGTTCTAGGATGACAATTAAGGTAGTTACCATTCTAAATACAGGGTAAGGCCAGGTCAGGCTCCCTCTCCACTATTGCTAGGAGTCTTAGCTGGGGTCATCCTTCAGGATTCTGTAGAATTTCCTAGCCCCAGGTTTCTCCCTAACTCCATAATGGCTCCCTCTATCAAGATGTCTCTAACATTGCTCTCCTCTTCCATGCCCACCCCAACTCGACCATCCCATTTCCTCATGTTTCCCTCTCTACCCCCATCCACAGTTACCCAGGCAAATCATGTTTATGTCATCAAAACCCAACTGTTTATTGATATTTTAGTCTTTATTACATCAGTTTTGTTTTAACCTTCATTATTTCTGTTACCTACAGTTTGGGTATGGTTTGTTATTGTTTTTCTAAGATCTCAAGATGCATACTTTATTTACGTGCGATCTCTCTGATTTGCTTGATGTAGGCACTGTTAACTATAAACTGTCCTCTCGGAATTGCCTTAGGTATTATCCCCGAAGTTCTGGCAAGTTATGCTTTCATTTTAATTTGATTCTAGGAATCTACAACAATTTCTTGTTAATATTTTTAATAACACATTGTCCATTCCAGAGTGCATTCTTCAGTCTCCAAGTATTTGTGTTGTTACTGTTGTTTCTCATGCTGTTTATTTCTAGCTTTACACAAGAAATTATTACGTTCTCTTGTGCTTGTTAAAGCTTATATTGTGTCCTTGAATGTGATCTATTTTCAAATATCTGTTTGATGGAATATTCTGTAGATATCTATGAAGTCATCTATGCTGTAGTTTGGGTGAGCTATCCATAGATGGAAATGGAGTAATTGTATCAGGACCCATCTGATCTTTTATGCAGTGAAAGTGTAGCCTGGATTGTGGAGACCCCCGAATGCTGGAGATGCCAGAACTGTGGGGTATCTGCCAGGAAAAGCTGCAGACAGGGAATGGAAAAAGCCCTCGACACAGAAGTGCCTTGCAGTCAGCAAAGCCGGAAGAGGGGAGCCCTTTGACATCAGACACGCAGTGTGGGAGGTCCTTCTCTGTATGTTTTGCTTTTGTTGATTGATGAATAAAACTGTTTTGGCGAGTGGCTTAGAATAAACTCAGGCAAGAAATCTGAACAGAGATAGCTAGAAAGAGTAAGCAGAGTCAAGGAAAGAGGATATGTTAAAAAAAAAAAAAGGTATTGTCATGGCCATGTGGCAATACACAGACTAATAGAAATGGGTGAATTTTGGATGTAAGAGCTAGCCGGAAATATGCCTGAGCCATCGGCCAAACAGTGTTGTAATTAATATAGTTTCTGTGTGATTATTTGGTTCTGGGTGTCCAGGAAACAAAAGTACAGTCTCTGTTTACAGACATGGAGTTAGAAGATTTGAAATTTTCCCTGCTGGGTTTTGGCATGCATTGGTCCAGCATTTCCTTGCTATGTCTCCATTCCTCCCGTCTGGAATGGTAATGTACAATCTGTGCTGTTGTATATTGGAATTACAGAATTTGATTTCAGTTTTTACATAGGATAACAATTAAGAGATTGCCTTGAGTCTCAAAAGAGACTTTGGATTTTTCAACAATCTTGAGGTTGTGAAAGACTAAGGGGACGTTTGAAGTTGAACTAATTGCTTGCGTTGTAGTAGGGTCAGGAAGTGGAGTTTGGGGTCTTGAGTGAGAACGGCTCCACTAGGACCCTATAATTGAACACTTGGTCCCTGTTTGTAGCACTGTTTGGGAAGGATTAGGAGGTGTGGCCTTGGAGGAGGTGTGTCACTCAGGGCGGTTTCAAAGGTCCTTGCCGTTCCTGGTTACCTCTCTCACTGCCTTCTACTACTGGATAAGGATGTAAACTCTTTTTTTTTTTTTTTGGTTTTTCGAGACAGGGTTTCTCTGTAGCTTTTTTGGTGCCTGTCCCTGACCAGGCTGGCCTCGAACTCCCAGAGATCCGCCTGCCTCTGCCTCCCGAGTGCTGGGATTAAAGGCGTGCACCACCACCGCCCGGCAAGGATGTAAACTCTTGATCACTGCTTTAGCACCCTGCCTTCCTGCTTCCATGCTTCCTACCATGATGGTTATGGACTCTAACTCTCTGGAGCTGTGAGCCCCAGTAAAGTCTCTTTCTTCTATATGTACCTTTATATGTACCTTGGCTATGGTGTCTCTTTACAGCAATAGAAAAGTAACTAAGAATATACATAAGAAAGGGAAATATAAAATAAAAACCTAGTAAGGTAAACTCAAAAATTTCTAAATTTCACACTTTTTTTTTTTTGATTTTCGAGACAGGGTTTCTCCGTAGCTTTTTGGTTCCTGTCCTGAAACTAGCTCTTGTAGACCAGGCTGGCTTCGAACTCACAGAGATCCGCCTGCCTCTGCCTCCCGAGTGCTGGGATTAAAGGCGTGTGCCACCACCACCTGGCTTAAACTCAAAAATTTCTAAAAGTTTGCTGAGGTTTTTGTCCCTTCCAGTCCTGCAGCCATTCAGTCCCAAAGAAACACACAAGAGGCTTACATTAATTATAAACTGGTTGGCTTATTGGCTCAGGCTTCTTATTAACTAATTCTTACATCTTACATTAACCCATTATTCTTGTCTGTGTTAGTCCTGTGGCTTGGTGCCTTTGTCAGTGAGGGATTCTCATCTTACTTCCTCTGTGGCTGGGTGACAACTGCAGACTGCCCTTTTCCTCTTCCCAGAATTCTCCTGTTCTCCACTGCCCCACCTCTACTTCCTGCTGGTTGCCCTAACTATACTTCCTGCCTGGCTACGGGCCAATCAGCATTTTATTAAAAATAAAACAAGTGACAGGATAAAAGACCATTTTCCCATAGCAAAATTATGCATAAATAAATGTACAAAGGGGGAAATTCCAAATGGTATATTGAACCTGTGAGAAGCCTGATGTTTGTCTGAGCTATCTTAACAGCAGTAGCTCCTTTCTTTGTATACATGGAGCTTCTACTGGCTAACCACCCTTGGCTATGAGGCTGATGTGCCAAACTGGTTCTTCCGCTCTTCTAAGTCTCCCCAGTTTGTAACCCCTGGGGTGAGTGATGTTCTAGCAATGTCTCCCAAGTGCATTGAGAGTGGAGGAAGCAACCACACAGGAGAGCCTGTCTCCACACTTTCAAAGCCTTCTAAGTCTTCATTACCCCGCTGAAGAGATGCAGCTGTAGATACTTTGTGATCTGCTGGAGCTTCGAAGTTATCTGGTGAGGGCTGCGTGCCTCAGGACATATAGCCTGCTCCAGAGGCAGGTCTGCTTTGCTGATTCCTGCTCGGGGCTATCAAGCTCTGGAATTTTTCTCAGCCAATGAAGTGTGCTCTCACCAAGGAAGGAACCATCTTTCCTACGCACTTGACTTCCTGAGCCACGCCTACTGCTGCTTGCACTGTTTAGCTTCTTGCCATCTGCCTTCCCATTCTCCACAACTAGGGGGACTGTCCAGATCTGTCTTCTTACTCTGAAACCTTGGCAGTTTGAACTAGGGCCCAGGACTCGGGATTGCTCCCTGTTCTCAAGTCTCAGTGGTACTCATTCTAAAACTCTAGGTTACCTCTCAAGCAAGATGGCACCCAGCCATAGTCCTCTGAGCCAGGGTAGCTTCCCTGATGGTTGACTCCTTCTGCAAGAGAAGTCACTTCTTCAGCAAGATTCACAATGGCATTTGAGGCTCGTGAGGGCTGTGGACTGGTCTTATGGGTAGGATTGTCATGTGGGTAGGACGATCACAATAACTTAGAATAGTCTTTCTCTCCAGACCACCTTCTGCCTCACTCCTTGCCCCCAGTCATCAAGCTGAAACAGTGTCCAGCTTGGCTTTCTTCTTCCCATCACCCCACCTTCTGTTTCTCTGTGCTTCTTCACTGCCTTATCACTCCTTTGGTGGGTTTCTGAAGATCTTCCTTCCTCTGTTTCTTTCTTTAAAATAGAGTCTATTTTTAGTTTATTTTCTTATCCTGGCACCTCTCTTTGGACAAGCCATCTTGTAGGTAGATTCTAGTCTGCTTTCTTACCCGGAATTCCTTTTCTCTGATTGTTTAACATAGATATTGACTATTACTTATACACTTTTTTTCTGTCTCCAAAGTTATTGTGTATTGTGTTTTCATTTGATTCTAGAGAATTTAAAAGTTTCTCCTTTGATTTTTGTCAATGGTCCATCAATTGCTCAAAGGTGTGTGCTTGCTCTCGCATCGCTGTTTTGTTTCTCTAATGACTCTTGCCATTGATTTCGAGCTTTATTTTATTATGATGTAAGATAGGAGCGTGTGTCCTTCTTGTGGGTTTCCGTGGTCTTGGCAGAGTGCCTGACGCTTGGTCGGTGCTTTGAAAGGTTTATTGTTGTGGAATATTATTTTAAGATGCGTTACACTTGTTTATGCTGTGGAATATTTGTTTAACGATGCAAAGATATGTTGCATTCTTTAATGTTGCATTTTTTTAAACTCTGTAAAGCTGAATTGCTTTGCTTGTCTAAAACACCTGATTGGTCTAATAAAGAGCTTTGGTGGGTTTTTGAAGATCTTCCTTCCTCTGTTTCTTTCTTTAGAATAGTGTTTCTTCTAAATAATGGCCAATAGCTAGGCAGGAGAAAGGGTAGGTAGGGCTGGCAGGCAGAGAGAATAAATAGGAAGAGAAATCTGGGAAGAAAACATCAGGAAACAAAAGGAGAGAGGAGGTCATCAGGGGCCACCTCTATACAGCCAGCCACGGGGAAAGAAGGAAAGAAAGGTGTAGGAAGTTTAAAGCCCAGAGGCAAAAGATAGACAGGAGAATTTAAGTTAAGAAAACCTGGCTAGAAAAAGCCAAGCTAAGGCTGGGCATTTATAAGTAAGAACATGTCTCCGTATATTTATTTGGTAACTGGGTGGTGGTCCCCTAAGAGTAAAGAAGTAAAACAACCAACTCCAGTTTATTGACTGGAAGCTAGAGACACAGATCTCTCCTGAGGCGAAGACCGTTGGCATCTTTAACGTCAATGTCATTTATTTTGGCTGGACAGGGGTGCTGTTGGTCCTACATCCTGCCTTTAGAATGGAACATGATGTGTCACCTCCCTTTACAAGCGAATACCCTACACCCTAGGGTGGAGTGCTTATCTACAGGAGAATGGTTGGGACAAAGACCCTGTAAAGGACATTTTTCCTTTTCTCCTTTTTTTCACTCTCTGTAGCTCAGCTCATCCCTCAACTGTGAGTTTTGGTTGCTATGGAAGTTTGAGGACAGGAGGGCTAATGAAATCTTTGGAGAGTCTGTTTTGGGATCAGACTGCCCATTCACACATGGCTCAGCTTTTCTCTGCTTTCCTGAGGGCATTTTGGGAGCCAACTAGAAAGAAGATCATGGAAGCCAGGTAAACCCTGGCAACTCTCTCGACCTCTGGAGAATACTGTGTGGGTGGCATGCTTAGGGTAGTAGTGGTAACATAGTGATGGGGATTTTGAAGAGAAAAAAATATTCAATGGCATGTTTAAAGTATGATAAGGAGGGCTATTCTAAGCCATTACAATAGCTAAAGGGAACATAGCAATGGGATTTGGGAGCAAGGAAGCTAGTGACCATAGGAAGTACAGCCAAGGAGCCCCAGGGTGAGAGGATTGGCTGCACCCAGTGATTTGTAGCTCACTCACTCTTGTCATGGCTAAGACCAAGTCCTCGGCAAAAAAGCAACCCATGGGGGATGGGTTTGCTTGCTCATGGTTTGAGAGGGTACCATAGTCTATAATTGTGGGAAGGCATGGCAGACTGTGGCTGGCATGCCCTAGGTCTAGGCAGGCCAGGAGGCAGAGATCAGGCAAGACTGGCACTCAGTGGGCTTTCTCCTTTCCCCTTTTTGTGGGCAGCCCAAGCTTTAGCTCACGAGATGACATCACCTACATTATGGCAAGTTCTACCTCCTTGTTTAAACCACTCAGGAGACACTCTTGTAAGACACATCCAAAGATATGCTCACTACTGCCCTTCTTGTTTCTTAAGTCAATCAAATTGACAATCAAAAGTAGCCATCATAGCCACCTAACAGTGTTTTTTGACAAAGCCAAGTCAGGTGATCAGAGGTCTCCCAGAGGGTAGTGGAGGGCCAGGGACCTCATGACAGTAATGCTGAACAGAGTGGAGACGGAGGCGTCTTTATTTTTCATCTATTTGTTTATTTATTTATTTATTTGTGTGTGTGTGTGTGTGTGTGTGTGTGTTTGGGGAAGAGGTCATACACATTAGCATACATGCACATGTGTATATGTCTGTGATGTGGGGATTCCCCTCTGTATGCTGTGATTACCATTAATGAATAAAGAAACTGCTTTGGACCAATAGCAGGGCAGAACTTAGCTAGGCGGGGAAAACTAAACGAAATGCTGGGAGAGAGTAGCCGAGGTCAGAGAGAAGCCATGGAGCTGCTGCCAGAGACAGACCGCTGTAACTTTGCTGTGGTAGGCCATGACCTTGTGGTGATGCACAGATTAACGGAGATGGGTTAAATTGAGATGTAAGAGTTAGAAAATGAGAAGCTAGAGCTAATGGGCCAAGCAGTGATTTAGATAATATGGTTTCTGTGTGATTATTTTGGGAGTCTGGGCAGCCGGGAAAAAAACAAGCAGCCCTCCTTACAAAATGTCTGTGTGTATGCCTGTGTGTGTGCGTGCCTGTTTGTGTGTGTGCATCAGTGTGTATGCCTGTGTGTGTGCGCATGCGCCTGTGTGGGCCTGTATGTATGTGTGCCTGTGTGTGTGTGTGTGTGCCTGTGTGTGTGAGTGCGTGCGTGCCTGTGTGCGGGCTTGTGTGTGTGTATATGTGTGTTCAGGGGCTGGAGGAGGCCAGAAGTGAGGCTAGGAGGTACGCAGAGGCTAGATAGTGTAAGGTCATGAAGGGCAGCAGGTGTGGAGTCCTGTCACAGCTCTGAAGAGAAGCTTTATGCAATGATAGGTGTGGTAGGAGAGATCACATTGTCACAGGTGTGCCAGGGACCTTGAAGCCCCATCCCTGGGAGCAAAGCCCTGGTCAGGAGCGATCTCCCACATCCCCAGCCCAGACGACTCCCTCCTTCACAGATCTGGGACGGACTTGGTGTCCTTGATGACAGTGGCACTTTGCCGTTTCTCCCAGCTTATGCTCGCTCACAGTGGCACTCAGGACATTCAGCTCTTCTATTGTGCTGGCAGCTCTCAGGAGAGAACATCACTCTTCACTCTAGTATGGAGCTGGATGAGTTCTTTGAATATAGAAAACTGTAAAGCTTTCTGAGATTTCCTGAACGAATACACATAGCCTTTATACCCCAGTCACACAGAGAACTTTAGTGGTTAAGGTCACAACCAGTCAGAAAGTGACGGCAAAATGGCGGCTGTGAAGGCCTCTTTGATGTTTCGTTGGCTCCACCTTGTGGCAAAATATAGTAAATGCTATTTTGATGAAAAAAACATTTAAGTCAGCAAAACAAATGGAGATCTCTATTTAAAAAACCGTTTCAGCATAAACAATTAAAACCAGCAAAATACACTGATGTATTTATCAAGATCCTGATTTCAAAGCCAGCCTAAAGTCTGATATTGACCCTTTACATATATGTATGTGATATCTGTCTATTATTCACATACAAACCAATTATCCGTCATAATAGATTTACCTATCATCCATCTATCTATCTATCTATCTATCTATCTATCTATCTATCTATCTATAAATCTATCTATCTATCTATCTATCTATCTATCTATCTATCTATCTATCTAATCATCATCGGCTGTCTATTATCTTGACTTTATAACACACCAGATAGAACCTGTCCCTAACAACCCTTTGCCTTTCTGTTTGTTCCCACTGACTGAGGCTCGGTGGCTGTGGTAGGCTGAGTAACAGCTTCCTGAAGATTCCCACACCCCAGTCTTCACAACCTGCACTCGCTGTGTTTCTTTGCAGGGTAAAAGGGACTTTGAAGATGTGGTGTTAAGAACCTTGAGATGGAGAGGGCCTCCTGGATTGTCCAGGTGGACCCAGGGTCTTTACTAAGGTCTTTATGAGGGAGGCCAGAGGCCTGAGTGGGAAGTGACGAGGCAGAGGAAGGGATCTCAAGCCCAGGAGTACAGTCAGCTTCCTTGCAGGAGGAACTCTAAATTCACTCCGGTGAGGTAGATCAGGACCCTTCACCTCTTGAGCCACTCCATCCTTAGAGCTGCCTTAAGAAAGGAAAACAGCAGGACAGGTACCACATTTTACAGAGCCCCGAGGCTGAACACTAGCCCTCCCTGTGCTCCGGGGGCTGGTTCTCAGGCACAGCGCTCAGGGCATGGCTGTGAGCAAGTTCCCCAGTGAAGGCAGTGGAAGGCAGATTCCCTTGTGGGATGTTCGAGTGACACTCTGGGGTCCACCGATACAGGTGGCTAAAGATGAACGAGTCTGTCCAATATCATGTCTGGCAGGGACAGGGTCATTATTACTCCTCACTGGTCTCCTCTGCATTTTATTATTTTCTGTTTTAAAGACTTTAACCTGCATATGTTAATTGTCCACTGTGGTTTTGTTTTGACATAGTCATGCATGCATATAATGTATTTTAATCATATTAACCCCTAATTACCTTCTCTGGTCCCCTCCCACTGTGCTGATTCCCCTCTTCCCTATTAGTTTTCCTTCTTTCAAAATGTTCCCCCTCTTTTGGGGGAAACGAATGAATATAATTAGCGTTCTTAACAGAAGCAAGGGTGAAAGGTTACTTACTGGTGCATGGGTATATCAGCAGTGGCTATGCCATTGAAGAAAACATTTCTCTCTCCCGGAACAACCACTGATCGCCTGTCGATCCTCAGGGTGGGGCCTTGCAAAACCATCCCCACCATGACAAGATGTTTAGAGGCCCAGTCTCTTACCACCTGTTTTGTTTTTTTTTTAAATAAACTTTAGCAAGACTTTATTAATTCTTTGAGAACTTCATACAATTCACTGTCATCCCCCAGCTTCTCCCATTACCGTCCTCTCTGACCCTTCTCACCCAACACTGAGAGTTTCCTTTTTTGGCATTGAGTCCAGTCTATGTTGCCCAGCTAGCTTGGGGGTGTGTTGACAACCCAACACGGGCCATACCGTTAAGGAAGACTGTCTCTCCTCTCCCAGCAGCTATCAAATAGCAAGTGCTCCCAGTTTGCGGTGTGCTTTTGTGTCCATGTTCTACCCTCCATGTTGGGATTTCTCTGCTTGGATTTGCACAGGTCTGGTGCATGTTGTCATAACTACTGTGAGTTTGTTAGGGCATGTTCTCCAGAGAAGACTGCTCAGACATGGGTTTAAACCAATAGAAATCTTTATTAGCCAGCTGGTGACTACACTGGGTGTCCGGGATCCCAGTGTAGCATTGAGCGTTTCTCAGGATGAGCTTCTAGGCACAAAAACTGTATCCTGGGTTGACATACTTCAGTCAACAACAAGTTAGCCAGAAGCAGAACTACAGAAGCCAAAAGCAAGTTGAGTACAGGTAGAGACTTTCCCAGAACTCGGGACTTTGATGGATTAGGCCTTTGTTTTCATTTTGGCAGGTGGTGCTGTCTACGTGCTGAGTTCCACAGCTTGAATGATACTTCCACCATGGAGTCAGTTATGCTAAGGTCTAGGGGCCTACTAAAGTCTCGGACCCTGTTACAGTCCATATGTCTATCTGCTCTGTCGTGTCTGAAAAACACTGTTTCTTTGATCTTATTGGTCATCTCTGCCCCCTACAATCCCTCCACCCCTTCTTTTATGACTTACTTTTATGGCACCATTTTGTCTGGGGTTCTGGGCTCCAGGCCTCTGCTGTGTTTCTCAGGTAGATCTTCTCTGAGTGGGCCAGGATTTCCAAGGGCCTCGGTGAGGTGGTCAGAGGCTGGGGCAGCCTGGCTGGCCTCTCCTCATGGAATGCAGGGCTTGCTCGTTCTAGTACGGGCTGAGTGGCTCTGTGAGTGAAATTGCCTTACCTGGGACCACTGCCTTTGCTCTGGAATGTGCTGGGACTAACTCAGTTGGCTCAGAAGACAGCAAGGCCAGTAGAAAAACATTTGGGGCCACTTTCTTTCTTTCTTTTTTAATTAATTAATTAATTTATTAAGGATTTCTGCCTCCTCCCCGCCACCGCCTTCCATTTCCCTCTTCCTCCCCTAATCAAATCCCCCTCCCTCATCAGCCCTAAGAGCAATCAGGGTTCCCTGCCCTGTGGGAAGTCCAAGGTTTAGTAAGGTGAACATCCAAACTGCCTAGGCTCCCACAGAGCCAGTACATGCAGTAGGACAAAACCCAGTGCCATTGTTCTTGAGTTCTCAGTAGTCCTCATTGTCCGCTATGTTCAGCTAGTCCGGTTTTATCCCATGCTTTTTCAGACCCAGGCCAGCTGGCCTTGGTGAGTTCCCCATAGAACATCCCCATTGTCTCAGTGTGTGGGAGCACCCCTCGCGGTCCTGAGTTCCTTGCTCGTGCTCTCTCTCCTTCTGCTCCTCATTTGGACCTTGGGATTTCAGTCTGGTGCTCCAATGTGGGTCTCTGTCTCTGTCTCCTTTCATCGCCTGATGAAGGTTAATATTCAGGAGGATGCCTTTATGTTTTTCTTTAGGTTTACCTTCTTATTTAGCTTCTCTAGGATCACGAATTATAGGCTCAATGTCCTTTATTTATGACTAGAAACCAATTATGAGTGAGTACATCCCATGTTCCTCTTTTTGGGTCTGGCTTACCTCACTCAGGATAGTGTTTTCTATTTCCATCCATTTGCATGCAAAATTCAATGAGTCATTGTTTTTTACTGCTGAGTAGTACTCTAATATGTATATATTCCATACTTTCTTCATCCATTCTTCCATTGAAGGGTACCTAGGTTGTTTCCAGGTTCTGGCTATTACAAACAATGCTGCTATGAACATAGTAGAGCATATACTTTCGTTGTATGATAAGGCCTCTCTTGGGTATATTCCCAAGAGTGGTATTGCTGGGTCCAGGGGTAAGTTGATCCCGAATTTCCTGAGAAACTGCCACACTGCTTTCCACAGTGGTTGTACAAGATTGCAATCCCACCAGCAATGGGTGAGTGTACCCCTTTCTCCGCAACCTCTCCAGCAAAGGCTATCATTGGTGTTTCTGATTTTAGCCATTCTGACAGGTGTAAGATGGTATCTTAAAGTTGTCTTGATTTGCATTTCCCTGATCGCTAAGGAAGTTGAGCATGACCTTAAGTGTCTTTTTTGGGGCCACTTTCAAACACAATGTTCGGTTCCAGTTTGCAGTTGCGGGGACCATGCCAGTCTGTCACGACATAGCCAGATGCCTGTAACTTCTCAGAACCCCTGGGCTGGCCATGGCCAGTGGGTGGAATAAAGACAATAATGAAAATCTTTTATCAAAGGATTCCCTTTAATTCCTGGCTATGATCTTCAGGAGGCAGCTTCTAGAGCCTTGAAGGCAAGAGGAGCATGAACCTCCTCTGTGGTGACCTGGCCAGGTGTTCTGTTTTGTATTGTCATCATGCAGGTAACTTCCTGTGACTTTTAGTTATGCTAGAGGGATTGTATCTTTTGTCTACGTCTGTTTTTGCATCAATCATGACCCCTCTTGCTGGAACCACAGATCTCCTTGTGAGGTCAAAGTCCTTTCTAGCATGCTCTGCCCTTTTCAACCCCTTCCTCCCAGCCATCTGTGGTTTTGACCCTGGCGGTCTAATCTTTGAGAATGTGTTCTTTTCTTCATGAGAACATGCCGGGTTGCCTGCAGCTGACTGCTAGAGTTCTGGTTTTCTTTTCCTTTGTCCTCATACTTCCTGTAGGAAATCCTAGACGCACAGCGCCGTGGGTGAGAACATGTTTCCAGATAGGCAGATCCGGTCGCTTAGCATGTCAGGAACCAGAGGAGCCAAGATCGTTTTCCACTGGCGTCAATGGGCGACTCTGCTGTGCCTTGGGGCTACTCCTCCCTCTTTCGGGAACCCCTGGACTTTGTGTGCTGGGGGTTATTTGCCACTCTGACCCTTCCTATCTAGGGACCCAAAGGGGAGGACAGTGACCTGCTACTTGTTTTCTGGTTGGGAACTGTAGACCATGGGTGCTGCCAGACCATTTGTCCAAGGTCCACTCTGAGTTAGCTACTTCATTCATGAGTTTCTGAGAATCAGGGCCGCTAGTGGATATGGGCGCCATTACTCCGACCCTTCCTTACTGTGCCGTGGACACTGAGAATATCTTTGATGACTGTGATGTTCTCATCCAGCGCGTGCATCTCTGTCAATAGGAGCAGCTCTAGGAAGGGAACATTCACAGTCAATTCAGCCTTAAGCACAATCAATTAGGAGTGAAATGTGATTGTACAACCAGTTGGTCATTCACCATCGGGCATGATTCATGATGCAATTTTCTCTTTTTCCAAAGTGATTTTGAACGTGCCCCCCCCCCCTTTTAGCTTAGGTGTTGCAAATTTAGTTAAGTTTAAGGTGGCCTACAGAAGAAAAAGAAATAGTTCACAAGAGTGGCCTCTAACTTTCAGTAAATAGGACAAAGTGGCAACAAACAGTAATAAAGAAGTAAATGAAACACAAATGGAGTGTGAATTGAGTTGTGTAGCATTAAAAAGTCAAAGTACCTAGGCGGTGGTGGCGCACGCCTTTAATCCCAGCACTTTGGAATCAGAGGCAAGTGTATCTCTGAGTTTGAGGCCAGCCTGGTCTACAAGAGCTAGTTCCAGACAGGCTCCAAAGTTACCTGGAAACCTTGTTACAAACAAATAAATAAAAATTAAATGTGAGCAAAAAATTAGGTGCATAAATCCTTCACACAAATGCTCACTTCGTGTTTATCAAAGTGAATAAATAAGATATAGTTTAGCCATAAAAATTTATAATTTGCTATGTGAGTTCAAGTCAGCCTATAATTTGAAATGAACACCTCATGGTTTATGTTCACTTTTTCTTTCAGTCTTTGTAGTTCTCAAACAAGAAACGTGCCTTCTATTCTTCTTTGTGTAGCTCTTTATTTAATCCAAAAATACATAGAATGTAGTTTAGAATTACTAACCCATAGGACTATGAAAATAAAGAAAGGCCAAATAGTGCCCAATATTGGTTTACAGTGTGTGTGTGTGTGTGTGTGTGTGTGTGTGTGTGTTCCAGCACTGGGAATCACACAGAAGGTCTTGTCCAGTCCATGGTCAAAATCTCTTTGGTTGATTTTTTTTCTTTCCCCCATCTGATAAATAGTTTCTCCCTTCCAAGTACTAACCAGGTCTGACCCTGCATAGCTTCCCAGATAGCGCGGAGATTGAATGAATTCAGGGTGGTATGGCCCTAGATGTACTTTCTAATCTGAACTATGTTTAGGAAAAACTATCTTGGTTTATTCTGCTATCTTTAGCTAGAAGATTCTCGATGCGGAAGTTCTTTTTACATACAGATAAGGCTTTTTAAAAAATATGAGATGGCTAAGCAAAGAGAACCATTAAATATACATGCTACAGAATGCCTTTTTAAAAATAATTGTGTATCCATCACGTCTGAAGAATGGTTTGGATTTATTAACAACTTACGAGTGTCCCCAGTCTTTGTTGTTCTCCTAATGACCTGTTAGTTCCACACCCTGTGGGCAATGACTGGATTGGCACACTTTAATTAACGCCACATCGTTTTCCTTTATTTAGGATTCCGAGAAATTGACACTTCTCTGGAGGCCCCCAGATAATAAACAGCAATTTTAGTTCCCTAGAGCTGGGCCATTCAGAGTCAGTTCTCAGCAAGAGTTTACATGATGTCCCCAAGTGTGCAAATTTGTGTATGGCGTAAGCATCCTTTTGGTGTAAGGGGGGAGGTTAATGCCTCGTATCAATGGCATCTTTAGTTTTTCATAGCTGGGCTCTGTGCCTTGCTGTCAGTTTTAAATAGCTGGCTGTGTGATTTACATCCTGCCAGGGATAGAACGTAACAGAGTCTAAGTGTGTGCAATCTGGCATTGTCTTTAGGACTATTCCCCAATTTCTTCACTCTTTCCCCTCTTAATGTTACCTACTTATGTTATCTCACTTCCCTAGGACATTGTTTTACACATTTAAAAACCCTTTATAGAAGTACCCAAAGTTTATTCATGTTAAGGTTTATGCAAGAGCATATAGGGCAAGTATTCCTCTTCTCTTCTGGGCACTTTTGAAATAACTAAATTAGCATAAGTGTACCTAAGAGTTATAATTAATAAATAATATAATTTTCACAATTTTGTGATGGAGGAAGGTCATTGGCTAATAAAGGAACTGCCTTGGCCCATTTTATTGGTTAGAAGATAGGTGGGAGGAGTGAACAGAACAGAACGCTGGGAGGAAGAGGAAGTGAGCTCAGACTCCACAGCTCTCCTCTCAGGAGCAGACGCCTGAGAGAGATGCCATGCCCCGCTCCCAGGCAGACACACGCCATGAAGCTCCGACCCAGGATGGACTAGGCTAGAATCTTCCCGGTAAGACCGGTTCTCACAGATTATTAGAGATGGGTTGATTAGGATATCAGAATTAGCCAATAAGGGCTAGAGCTAAAGGGCCAAGCAGTGTTTAAATGAATACAGTTTGTGTGTTGTTATTTCGGGGCATAAGCCTAGCAGGCGGCCGGGGTGCCGGGGACGCAGCCCCGCCGCCTTTATTACTACAATTTTGTGCAAAATGTAAACATTGCCATCTTCAACCCCCCCAAAGTGCTATTAATATCATGGCAGTAAATCAAGTGTGGTTGGTCACATATCTGGGAGGCCGAGGTGGGAGGATTTTGAGTTCAAGGCAACGGGGACATAATACACTAGATCTTGTCACAAGCAAAAGAAAACAAAAGGGACTACCACAGAAACTAAATGTAAAGCTAGTCCTTTATTTTTCCCCCTAGGCTAGGGAGATGGTCTGCTGGTAAAACGCTTGAGCTTGGATTCCAAGCTTCTATATAAAATCTAGACAGTGCATCTATAATCTCAGCACGGGGAGGTGGAAACAGAGGATTCTTGACGTTTGATGGATAGCTAGTCTAGCTGAATCAGTGAGGTCCAGGTTCAGTGAGAGACCCTGTCTCTAAAAGTCAAGATGCGCAGTGATTGAGGAAGCTATTGAACATCAACTTCTGGTCTTCACATTCACACACACACACACACACACACCCCTATTTACATACACCACACACACATAACACAAACACATACATAGAAGCACATGCAAAAACATACACAGATACACACAGACACAAACATACACAGACACACAAAACATACACACACAGATACACAAAAACATACACACACATACCTGTATACATTCACCATACATATACACACACAGACACACAAATACAAGTGCTGTGGGATAATGCTCTTCTACCCTGTAAAGATTTGTCACTCATATTGGTTTAATAAAACACTGATTGGCCAGCAGCTAGGTAGGAAGCATAGGTGGGGTGACCAGACTAGGAGAATTCTGGAAAGAAGAAAGGTTCAGTCTGCTGTGGCCACCTAGATGCAGAGAAAGCAAGATGAAAATACTGCACTGAGAAAAGGTACCAAGCCATGTGGCTAAGCATAGATAAGAATTTTGGGTTAAGTTGTAAGACTCAGTTAATAATAAGCCTGAGCTAATAGGCCAAACTGTTTATAATTAATAAAAGCTTCTGTGTGTTTCTTTGGGACTGAATAGCTGTGGGACCAGGTGGGAGAGAAACTTCTGTCTACACACACATATACACACACAGATACACAAACACATACAAGGATGCACAAACACACACAGACACACAAACATGTACCTACATACACCATATACACACATACATACACACCTACATACATTTACCACACATACACATCACAGACACAAAAACACACACCTATATATGCCAAACACAGACACACACAGAGACACACAAATACACACACACACGTCTACATATATACAATACACACACATTTCTTTTGACTTATAAAATATAGTAAGGAGAATAATGGTATGTGAGTAATAGCATAAATTAAAAATTAAACTTTTAAATAATATTTTATATAACACAATAAATGTTTAATCGATATGACTGAGAAAATAATTTTTACTGACTTATTTTCCTGCATATTAGCTTAGTAATTTATAAAATGTTAGGTTTTCAACATGGCAGCCACTAGACCACCTGTGGGCCCTGGGACTGCACTATTGTGGCCCATGTTGCCAGTGCCCTGGGCTCTGCTGCTGGTTCCCCAGAAGTAAATGCTGAGCTGAAGTTAGGTTTGCAGTGTTTTTATGAAGGTCCAATGTTTTTAGGTAGGAAGGGAAGGAACAGTTTGGATCTTAAGGAGAAGTCAAATGGGACGTAGTTGTGGCAAAGCTCTGTGTACTCCCAAGGGGCGCTCTGGTCCACACATGGTCTACCAGGGGTCCTTCATTAGGCTAAATGTCTGGGTCTCCACACTTCTCTTTTATTATGCATTGGATAAGAGCCACTCCAGTGGTTAGGGGGTGATTAGTCGAGGGCTACACTTAGGCTATTTAGAATTTGTCCCATTGTCGAGAGCCACCTCATCCATCTAGCCTGCTTGCTGTCTTCTGAAGAGAGCATTAGCAAACAGAACACAGCTAGGTACATATGATGCTGCATCCCAAACAAGAGTTTTGGTATATTCCAGAAGTGAGGATTGGTTTAATATTAGGGAACCAGGACCCCATTATTGATCCGCTGATCTATATTAATAGAAGTGTGCCTAAGGACACATACAGAAAGGGTGAAACTGAAATAATAAGAAAGATACATCATGTCGACACTAGCGAGAAGGAAGCTGGCATATCTCTGTTAATATCAGACAAAATAAGGCACTGTTAGAGGGTCAGGTGAGTCGTGTGTGATGATAGAGGCTCAAGTCTCAAGAGATAGCGAGGCGATCGGAAGGTACATTAAGGAGACAGGCGGGGAGGAGCGTCTCCCACCCACTACCAGCTTAGATAGTTTCTTTCTTTCGAGTGTTGCTATGTAGTAAAAGATAAAGATAAGGATGCCACAAAGTTATAAAAAGACATGGTGGAAGCTTTAATGTACGTTATTAACAAGGCCAAACGCTATCAAAAGACAGGAAAAGACAAAATTGGGGAACCAGTGTAAAGACTGTTGCTTTGGTGAAGAGGGAGAGGGGGAGGATCGGTGACACATGGAGGGGCTGAGGGCGGTGAAACTGCTCCCTGGATGTAGTATTGTGGGTGCTTGTTGTTATACATTCGTACAAGCCCAGTGTGAATGAACCGAATGCCACCCATTCTACTTTGTTTCTATTGCTTTAGTAGCCTAACAAAAAACAACTCTGGATGAAAAAGTGTTTAATTTAGCTTACAATTCCAGGTTACAGCCCATCATTCTGGAAGCCAAGGCAAAAACATGAAGCATGGTAAAGAACAGAGAAAAATGAATGCATATATGCTTTTTAATGCTCAGCTCTCTCTCTGTGTGTCCCTCTCTGTCTCTCTGTCTCTGTCTCTCTGTCTCTCTCTCTCTCTCTCTCTGCATTTATACACTCCAGGATTCACTACCCACAGTGGGGTGGGGTTTCCCACTCAGAGTCCCTAACAGACACACCTAGAGGCAAATCTGATCTAGACAGTGGGGATTCTAGATTGTGTCAGATTGACAAAACAAACCCCAACACCACCAAACTCTTCACTTGCATGAACACGATAGGAAACTGTATGTGATATGTCTCCAGGGAATGTAGAAACTCAAACAATAAATCCAGCGTGCAGATTCTGTAATGGCGTGGAGAACAGCTGACACAATAAATTTACTTCTCAGAAGAGCAAAGGCAGAGGCACGCAGCATTAGGGTTCTCTCTCCAGGTCTTGTTTCTCACTACCGGCCTGGGATGACACTGTTAACTGTTCAGGTCATCTGTGTCTTTGTATGTATTTTATCTGTTTATTTCACCGGTTGCTAAAAGTATTGCAATAAGATCTCACACGTAGATGTTATAGTCTGCTGTAGTAAGAAGAGAGCCACTTGCTGGTTCCGGCTGCCCAGAACCGAAATAATCACACAGAAACTGAATTAATTAAATCACTGCTTGGCCCATTAGCTCTAGCTTCTTATTGGCTAACTCTTACATATTAATTTAACCCATTTCTATTAATCTGGGCACCTCTATAAGGTTGTGGCCTACCAGCAAAGTTTCAGCATGTCTGTCTCTGGCGTGTCTGCATGGCGTCTCTCTGCAGTCAAAAAATTCAGAGCTTCTTATTGGCTAACTCTTATACATTAGTTTAACCCATTTCTATTAATCTGTGCATCACCACGAGGTCGTGGCCTACCAGCAAAGTTTCAGCACATCTGTCTCCAGTGACTCCATGGCTTCTCTCTGACTCCACCTTCCTTCTCCCATGCTATAGGCCAAGCCAGTTTCTTTATTCATTAACCAATAAAAGCAACACATAGACAGAAGGACCTCCCATACCAGTCTGCCTTTTGAACCTGCAAACTTTCACTTCATGTATTATGAGGCAGTATTGGGTGTACAGGATTAAACTGGTTACTGTATCTTCCCAATGAACCCATCTGTTACCATCATGGAAGAGCTCTCCTTATCTCTAGCACTTGCTTGCTGTCAAGCTGGTCTCTATAACGCTAGCACAACTATTCTCATTCTCTTATTATCTCTGATGCATTTCCCCTGCTCTTGCATTTTAACCAGTTAAGATGTGCACTCTGCTGTTGTTTTTAGCTGGTATAAGAATTAATTAACAGTTTAATTTTTAGTTCTGGGGCTAGAACCCAGAACCCTATTTGTTAGCTTGTTTATTGTCAATTTGACACAAACTAGAGTCAGCTGGGAAGAGGGAAGCTCAAAGGAAGAACTGACTCCATCAGATTGGCCTGAAGCAATGTCTGCCTTGGTTGATGTCAGAGGGTCCCACCCCCTGTGGGCTATGCCATCCTAGGCAGGTGATTTGGGGCTCATAGAGAGTTAGCTGAGCGAGCCAGAGAACAAACCAGCAAGCAGTGTTCCTCTATGGTTCCTGCCTCCTGGTTCCTGTCTTGAGTTCTTTCCTGATTTCCTCCAAAGCTGAACTGTGACCTGGAAGTGTAAAATGAAGGAACCCTGTAAACCTTTTCCTCCCTAAGTTTCTTTTGGGTAGACTGTTTTATCATAGCAACTGAATAAAACTCGAACAGACCTTGAACACGTACTCTACACTGAGCTACACCCCACCAAATATTTTGTTTTCAAAATGTAGTTATTTAGACCTGACAGAGCTACCAATTTATTGGTGTTTAAACTTACTGTCTTTTTTTTCACTTGTCTCATTGAGTCAATGTTATTTTTCTTTTTGATCAACTCTTTAAAATTATTAAATATTATGATTAAAAATATTAAATAAGATTACAACCTATTACCAATAGTTTGGTGTGGTGGTTTGAATAAAAATGCTACATGCTACAATCTACACACCCAGAGAAACTAAGTAACAAGTAGGGTTCAAGTGGGGGACATATGGATCTCCCTAGGAAGGGAAATAAAATAGACATTGTGGGTGAATGGGTGTGGGGAACAGGAGGGCTCAGGCTGCGGGGGAATGGAGGAAGAGAGTACTAGGAGAGACAACTGGATTTGGGGGGCATCTTAGGGGACAAGCTAGAAACCTAGTACAATGAAAAGTCCCAGGAATCTACAAGGGTGACCCTTGCTAAGACTCCTAGTAATGAAGGATATGGAGCCTGAACTGGCATCTTCTGTAACCAGGGAAGACTTCCAGTGGAGGGACTGGGACACCAACCCAGCCACAAAACCTTCAATCTACAATTTGTTCTACCTACAAGTCATGCTGAGGTAAAGGTGGTGCAGAAATTGTGGGAGTGGCCAACCAGTGACTGGTCCAGCTTGAGACCCACACCATGGGAGAGAGCCCACCCCTGACACTGGCTGGAGGGTCAGGACCCAGGGACTAGGTGGCTCAGAGACCTAGGATAGAACCAAACACAACTGAAAAAAGTCAGTGAAATAATTCCTAATGATATTCTGCTATACTCATAGATTGACGCCTAGCCCAATTGTCATCAGAGGGCCTTCATTCAGCAACTGAAGGGAAGAGATGCAGAGATTCACAGTCAGACATTAGGCAGAGCTCAGAGAATCCTGCAAATGAGGGGGAGGAAGGATTGTAGGAGCCAGATGGGTTAAGGACGTCTCAAGAAAGCCCACAGAATCAACTAATCTGGGGCCTTTAGTTAGGGTTTCTATTGCTATGAAGAGACACCATGATCATGGCAACTCTGATAAAGGAAAACATTTAATTGGACTGGTTTACAGTTTCAGAGGTTTAGGCCATCATCATGATGGTGGGGCATGGCGCATGCAGGCAGACAGTGCTGGAGAAGTAGTTGAGAGTCCTACGTCTTGGCTCGAAGGAAACGGGAAGGAATCTGTCTCACTGAGCGTGTCTTGAGCACATATGAGACCTCAGAGCCCGCCCCCACAGTGATACACTTTCTTCAACAAGACCACACCTACTCCAACAAGGCCACACCTCCTAATAGTGCCACCCTCTTGGGGGCAATTTTTTTTCAAACCACCACACCTGGGCTCAGAGGGTCCCACAGAGACTGAACCACGGAACCTACATGAGACTAACCTAAGTTCTCTGCATATATGTTATAGTCATGTAGCTTGGTTTCTTGTGGGACTCCTAACAGTAAGAGCAGGGGCTGTCTTTGACTCATTTGCTTGCTTTTGGGATGCTTTTCCTCATACTGGGTTGCCTCATCCAGCCTTAATATAAAGGAAAGTGCCTAGTCTTAATGCAGCTTGATATGCCATGTTTGGTCGCTATCCTTGGGAAGCTTGCTCTCTTCTGGAGAACAATGGAGGAGAAGTGGATTGGAGGTGGGGCGGGGGGACTGGGAGGAGAGGAGGAGGGGAAATTGCTGTGAAGATGTATTTTAAAAAAAAATAGGAAATATAAACAAGGCAAGCTAGGGAGGGCAAACTCTGTATCTGTGTACTTAAGCAGCAGATTCCACAAAAGAATATGATGAGCGGACATTTCAGTAAGAAAAACCATGGCCCCCATAGGCTCGCAGGGAGTGGCACTATCAGGAGGCTGGGTCTTGTTGGAGTAGGTGTGGCTTTGTTGGGGGAAGTGCATCACTTGGGGGAGGCTTTGAGGTCTCAAATGATCAAGCCAGGTTTAGTGTGACATTCACTTATGCTGCCTGTGGATCAAGATATAGGACCCTCAGCCCCCTCTCCAGCATCATGTCTGCCTGCATGCTGCCACGCTTCCCACTGTGATGACAGTGGACTAAACCTCTGAACTGCAAGTCAGCCTGAACTAAACGTTTTCCTTTATAGGAGTTGCTGTGGCCATGGTGTCTCTTCACGGCAATAGAAACCTTAGGACATTTGGTTAGTTCGTTGTTCTGTTGTTTTTTGGTGATCATCAGACCGGAATGTCAGTGGGTCAGGGGTTGAGAAACCCCACTTAATCTCCAGCTCCTCTACACTGACAGTTAACACAGGTTTGGTTAGGCTCAGCTTGTTTGGGGGAAGAAGACAGAGTTTCTCCCAGGTGGCTCATGTTGTCATCCTGTTTTAGCATGATACAAGACAACAGTGTCCCAGGCACAGATGCTCAGAATGACAACGAGGCGTGGGTGTCTCAGCCTGTTCCATCCGTCCCAGAGCTTCTTATTGTCTAACCATGCCAGCATTCTCAGTGACAGCTGCCTACGTCCGTTATGCCATTAAAGGCTAAAAAATGTCGACTTCTTCCACCTGTTTCCTGACTAGCTGTAGTTCTTCCCTAAGAAGAAACATTTGCTATCCATTATTATTTTTAAATTTAAAATATTTATTTACATTCATTTATTTGAGACAAAGTATCACTATGTAGCCCTGGCTGGCTTGGAACTATGTAGACCAGGCTGGACTTGAACTCATGGAGATCTGCCTGCCTTTGCTTCCTGAGTTCCGAGATTAAAGGCATGCATTGCCATGCCTGGCAATTTTTAAAAATCATATATATATATATAAATATATATAAATTGGTATTTTTCTTACATGTATGTCTGTGTACCAAGTGTGTGTTGGTGTTCGCAGAAGCCAGAGAGGGTAATAGATCCCCTGGAACTGGAGTTTTAGACAGTTGTGAGCTGCCTGCGGGTGCTGAGCATTGAACTCAGGTGCTCTGTGAAACAGCCCTCTTAACCACTGAGCCATCTCTCCAGCCGTTATCAATTATTTAATTACCCTGAGATACAGTCCATGCAGGAAAGCCAGGGTAAAGGCACGGTTCTTTGCTTTTTATCAATTTTCAATATCCCCAGTCATTTAAAAATGTACCTTAAATATACTTTGTAGGTGTTTTCCAAAGCAACAGCAGAAACTACCCAGTGAGACAAGAAGCCAGAGCTCATGCTAAACCAGGCAGTTTTAAGCAAACCCACAGGTTTGTTGGGAGGGAACTGGTCCTAGGGGGCAGCAGAGACCACCAGTTGCTGCAGTGGGAGACGCTTGGGTTTTCTCACCTTCTAACATTCGTTACCACTGATTTGAGCTAACTAGAATCTCCACTGATCTAGCGTTCTGTATTCCTGTGACCTCTATAGAATATCCCTGGGTCCTCGCTACAGGAGTCTGTGTGTGTGTGTATAGGTGGTGGGAAGGGGTGGAATCTCCCAGGGATTCCCATGGGAACCCTGTAGTCCCCATGGGGAATCTGACCTGCGACAAGACGGGAGCATAAATTAGCCCAAGTCTTTGGGAACATTCACCACATGGTAAAGTGATTCCTGACCCTTTAAGCCAGCAGTTCTCAACCTGTGGACCGAAACCCCTAGACCCCTTAGGGGTTGCATATCGGATATTTACATTACAATTCATAACAGTAACAAAATTACAGTTATGAGGTAGCATAATGAAATAATTTTATGGTTAGGGAGTCACCAGAACACGAGGAACTGTATTAAAGGATTGCAGCTTTGGAAGGTTGAGAGCTGCTGCTTGAAGCAGGGCCAACACAGTATCTTCATAGCTTGATATCATTTGAGACAAAGTTTGATTCTACTATGGATGCCAACATGACGATGCCCCATTTCCCCATCCGTAGAACGTGGCTGGTGGTGGGCATCGCACAGGGCAGATGCACCAACAACAGGTTGTCCAAGGAGAGTCCCAGTTTTGTTTTCTTGAGACAAGGTCTCACTCTGTACCACTGGCTTGCTGGATTTGCTATGTGTAGCCTAGGCTGGATTTAAACTCATGAAGAGCCTCCTGCCTCTGCCTCCTGAGTACTGGGTTTAAAGAGGCCATGCACCACGATGGCTGGCCACTTTCATTCCTCTTACAATCAAATCAAATCAAATCAAAACAACAACAACAACAAAAACAAATCAAGCTGGCAGTTAAAGGGAACACACCATGCTTATGTTTCCAACGTATTACCCAGAGGTCGCCCGGGGGGTTTATGTTGCTAGTGGTAGAGCTAATGGTTTCCATGATGCTTGGCAAAGTGGCCCTGACTGTCTGCTCTCATGGTGCCAATTTCCAGAGCGGAAGGCAAGGCTGGTAGCCGGGAGTGCTCATACACTGACCGCCCGAGCTTGCAAGTGGAAGGGCTCTGGAGGCGGTAGTTGGGATGCTGCCGTCCTACACCACAGAAACCAATACTGGGCTCATGGTTCAAGGACAGCTCTGGGACAATTAGGATCTGCCCTCTTGGGAATTTGGGCTGAGAAACAAAGCAATCCCTTGCCACTTAGTGGAAAGAGTTGGCACTGGAGAGGCTGCGATGGGCCAATAGGGAGTCCAAGTTGTGCTGGGGCAAAGGCCATGAGTGTCTCAGGGACTGGCTGAGAGCAGAACTGGGCGAGGTGGTTGGTCCAGGCCAAGGGTAGCCGATGGAGGAGCAGTGGCATTAGGACCCACATGTCCTGCTAGGTCCCTGGACCTATGCTTAACCATCTGAATAACCCACCTTCTGAGTTTTGGAGGCCCAGCACCCTGAAGTCTCTGGTCCCTGACTTCCTATTCTTAGGCCTACCTTTGTTTACCCCAGCTTTTTGCCCACACATGCACGACCTACATAGTAGGGCATGACTAGCCTAGAGGACACCATCAAGCTGCAGTAATTTAAACATTGTAGCCTTAGGCCCTCTCTGTAAAGGGAGGGGCTAAAACCTCCTTGACTGGAACAGGCTTGACACAGCTATTTGCTTTAATAGTAGAATAAATCATACATAATTGTGTGTCGCTTCTTGCTCTGCTTTTTTCTTGGGACCCCATGGCCTGGAATAAGGCAGTCCCTGTGTCATGGGGGCACACAGACGCCCACAGAAAGTCCCACTGAGGAATTGAAGTGTCTGACCCACGACGTGTGTGAGCCATCTTGGTTCTACATTTTGCTACTCTCCTCAGGCCGTCCACTGACTTCAGCCTCTCTCCTCCCCAATATTTTCTCAAAGCTGCGGTGCCTTGAAAGGCTCTCTAGGCCAGCCACAGTCACACCTAAATTTATTCCCCTTGGAAACTGTGAGATAATAAATGTTTGCTGTTCTAGACCATTAGGTTTGGGATAATTGGTTAGTATACTTGATAAATCATACATATGTGGCTTGGTCTCATGGAAAATTTATGATTGCTAACTCAAAGGCCCCCAGATGCTGCCTCCTGGAATTAGATCTCTTGTTTCCTCTCTTAATTTTAGTCTCTCTCCCTGCTCCATCCCTCCCCCTCCCACCTCTCCACTGCCTCTTTCTACTCTTCCCTAGTGGCTTGGATGTCTGTTTCCAAGAGAAAGCCAAAGCTATCGGAGTTCCCAGGCTCTGTTCTCATGCCTCCCTTCCCACAGAATCTGTCTTCATATCTGCAGCCTACCATGCTCCTGGCAGAGGCCAGCCTCTCCCGCTATGCTCTGGGTATAGCCCCTTCTTGCTTCTTCTAGCATCTCCTTCCTGGGATCCAACCCTCCCACCAAAGTTTTCAGGAGGAAAGGTTACTATCCTGTGTTGAATTTGCTACTTGCAGCTCAAATGCAAGGGGGACTAGGACTTAGCATTGGATGAGTGGTATCATGGCCCCAGGGATCCTGGCTCATGGTTTTACCCTGAAACTCTGCCTGGAGCGACAGTAAGGAGAGGCACAAACATACATCATTTTCATGAAACTCTGTTGTGAAAGGAAAAGTAGAGGCCAGATATGATGGCTCACATCTATCCCTTGGATGCCGAGGCTGCAGGATTATCTACGTTTTAAGCCCAGTCTGAGCCATACAGTGGGTTCCAGATCAGTCTGGAAAACAGAGTAAAGCCAAATTGAGTGCCAGTGATGGTAGTGGTGGAATGATGCAGGAATGTCTGTGACCACTGGGCATCGGGGACCAGAGGCAGGGAAGTGTGACCGTGAGAGGCCCAACAAGAAAAAACTCCGGGCTCCTGTGATCAGCCTGAGATTGCAGGTGGCATCTGTAAAGGACCTGGGACTATAAGGCACCCCAGCTCCTGTTTCTGTGGCCTTTTCTGAACCATAAGTACTCCCAGCTTTGTACCTCATCTTTCCTAGCAAGTGGTTTCCTTCCGGAGGAAATGACAGCATCTCCCTATTTCCCTAGACTGCGAATTCTGAACTGCCCTAGAGTGTGGGAAGTGAGGTCAGGGTTATCACCATGCTGAGAGATGTAGGGAGCTATCCTTGCTTGTCTCTGTTCACAGCCTGCTCTGCTTCTGACCCCATATCTGGGGTTCTCCTCACATGGCCTGATTCTCCAATGCCAGCTGTGTGTCTTGTATTTTGTCAGATTCTTCAGGCCCTCTGAGGTGAAGGTTCAAACCCACAAGGCTGCTCCATCTTTAGATTTCATTGCTAGTGCTGGGTACCCGCTGTGCCCACTCCTGTTCAACTTGGTCAAATTTAAGAAAACTATCTTAAGAGACAAGATCTTGTCTTGCTAGACAGCCCAGATTGGGCTCAAACACCAAACGTATTTGCCTCAGCCTCCCAAGTAAAGGAATCACATTACTTGAAGTGTGCCGCCATTCGCTGTACAACTTGGTCACAAGTCAGGATTCCTAAGACACTCAACTGTGGGAGCCCACGTGTGACTCAGTTTCCATCTGGAGTCATTTCTGACTTAAAGAAGTCTTTGAGTTCAACCTTGTTTACCTGCTCTGCTTTTTCCAGTAACCTTGAAGGCTATGAGTAACATCTGTGTTAGCCAATAGAAAGCATTTTTGCCCAGATGAAAGAGCACATTTTTCTATTAAGATTTGGGCTGGTGTATGTCAACCAGAGGCACTCCTCGTTAGTCATGAGAAGCTTCCTAGTTGAATGAGACAATGCCCTTGTTTGAGCTTCCTCTCAAGGACAGTGCAGGGAGGTGGTTGGCTGACTGTGTTGCTCTTTTTCTGCCTTTTGCCTGTAGCATATAAGCTGGTTGAGAAATAAACTCGGGGCTGTTTGGTATTGACCTTCAGTCCTCTCGGTCTTTCCTATGTTTCTGTCTTCATTTCTCTTAATCTAACTTTTCCTCAGCCTCAGTGCCCCCTCCCAGGGAACCCCTAGCTGATTTCTGCCAGAGCAGACTCCAACACTCAACTCCTCATTG
This sequence comes from Microtus oregoni, assembly GCF_018167655.1. NCBI lineage: Eukaryota > Metazoa > Chordata > Mammalia > Rodentia > Cricetidae > Microtus > Microtus oregoni. Next base: position 6,535,033 of record NW_024543221.1, read on the forward strand.
ATTTGAAAAGGTGATCTGACTTGATTCAGGTTAGCTTTACTTACCAGGATGCCCACTTAGTGGAGAAGAATACAACTCATATGTAACATTTTGGAACACGTGCCAGGGGCTGAGTGTGTGGGGAAGGGGCCGGAGCTCCCAAACCCTCTCTAGATATACCACCTTCCTATCATGACACACAGTCCACAGCCTGGGGGCTTTCCAACCACATCATTGAAGTTATAATGTAACCAGGATGGAGATTAATTCAATCCAGTACTTTCCTTCCTAGAGGATAGGATCCTAATGCAAGTTCCAGGTTCCTGGCAGCCTCTTTGATTTTTATTTGTTTGTTTAGTTTTAATTTTTTTTTTAGTGTTTTTCTTTTTCTTTTTGTGACTACTCCTGATCTAGAAGCCCACCCAGAGACAACTTATTAAAAGCAAAGATGTGTTACCACCCAGGAAATTCCAAGGGATTTAGGAGCTCTGTGTTAGGAACTTGTATCAAAGACTTGCTATCGGCATAAAAGATTCTTCTACTGTCCCTAATTGCTTGGGAAATTCCAGGGGTTTTAGAAACTGTGTGTCAAAAGAAAGAAAAGAAGGAAAGGAGGGAGGGAGGGAGGGAAAGAAGAGCGAGAGAAACATACACACACACACACACAGATAGAGATATTTTATTTGTACAGTAGTATGTACGAATTTCATATGTACAGTAACATGCAAGAAGCCAGGCCACATCTCTTTCTCTTTACCTATCTCCCATCACCCATTGCCTCTTGGGAACTAGTCTCCTCCTTGTTCACCCTTGCTGCCACTGCCAATTTAGGCTGCCTCCAGCTCTTGCCTGGTTCCCAGAGCTTCCTTATAACTATGAGGAAACGTCCTTGCCAAGAAACAGCCGTCAGGGCCTCTTGGTGTCTCTTCATCTGTGGCTCCTCTGTTGCTCTGCAGTGCATCATGGTATTTTCCTGGTGCCATGTGCAGGGTCTCCCTCACTGCCATGCTGTGTGCAGGGTCTCCCTCACTGCCATGCCGTGTGCAGGGTCTCCCTCACTGCTATACCGTGTGCAGTGTCTCCCTCACTGCTATACCGTGTGCAGGGTCTCCCTCACTGCTATACCGTGTGCAGGGTCTCCTCACTGCTATACTGTGTGCAGGGTCTCCTCACTGCTATACTGTGTGCAGGGTCTCCTCACTGCTATACTGTGTGCAGGGTCTCCCTCACTGCTATACTGTGTGCAGGGTCTCCCTCACTGCCATGCTGTGTGCAGGGTCTCCCTCACTGCCATGCTGTGTGCAGGGTTTTTTTCATGTTCATGTTGTATGCAGGGTTCATGCTGTGTTCAGGATCTTTCTTACTGTCATGCCGTGTGCGGGGGCCTTCACTGCTATGCCGTGTGCGGGGGCCTTCACTGCTATGCCGTGTGCGGGGGCCTTCACTGCTATGCCGTGTGCGGGGGCCTTCACTGCTATGCCGTGTGCGGGGGCCTTCACTGCCATGCTGTGTGCAGATCTTTTTCATTGTCATTGCTAGCATTCCCCCTGCTACCCACCCAGCTCACCTGCTTGCTTCCCCAAATCCCTAAACTTCAGCCCTTTAATAACTGGAACGCCACCTCTTTCTGAATACCTCCTTATTACTCATCAACCTCAAATCCATCACTCCGCCCTTAAGTGCTACCCCATCTTGCCATAGCCCTGAAGTTTGGTACGGACAGGCTACATTTATGGCAAATAAGGGATACTTTATCCCTCTGCCTATAGCGTGAGTTCTATTTGGTCTTAATAATAAAAAAACCAGAGCCAGATATTAGAAGGTGAAAGCTGAAAGATCAGAGAAGCAGAGCAGTCAGTCACTAGGTAGGTTCTTACCTCTACAAAATCTTCAGATGGAAAAAGGGGATGAGCTCCTATCTCCTCCCATCTTATATTCCTCTCTCCACCCAGCCATATCACTTCCTGTCTCCACCTCCCTAGTGCTGAGATTAAAGGCCTGAGATCCCAACTGCTGGGATCAAAGGTGTGAGCTCCCTTTCTCTTTTAGATTGGTTAAATTTCAAGTACCCCAGTGTGGCCTTGAACTCCTGAGCTTCCTGCTTCCTCCTCTCAAGTGCTGGGATTAAAGATGTGTGCCTCCACTGCCTGGGCTCTATGGTTAACTAGTGGCTAGCTCTACCATCTCATCTTCAGGCAAGCTGTATGTGTTGGAGCACAAACTAAGTATCACCATACCTGCCCATCTGTATCCTCTGCCCTCTTAGTGATTTTGTGGATGGTGTATCCCATCTCTGCCTGTTATTCAGATGCCTTGGAAATTGTAGGTCTAAGTAGTGAGGAGGTAACAAAATATCAAATCAGAAGGCTTGGCCTCAAATTGGCTACCTGAGTGATTTTGGGCGAGTCTGGCTATGGGCTTGCCTTGAGTCTGATCAGCCAATCAATATAAAAGCTCTGTGTAGATCTAGTTTAGTCCAATGAATGGTGTACCATCCTCTCCCTTAGCCACAGTGGTTCAGCAGGACGTGCATTGGCCACTGGAGGGCAATCTTAGCTAGTCTCCCAGCTGGGCTTGATTGGATCCCCTTTTGCCAGGGATTAGGGTCTGAAGTATAGCCCCAAGGTGCCATGAGTGATCTGACAGACCTGGTGAGGGATATGCCCCAATATTGTCACTTGGTCAGCTTTCTCTTTTCTTTGGTGTGGCTAGAGAAGGTTCTGCGCATGGCCCCAGAAGCCTGCTGCATAATGGGCCATTTGATGTCCTGGGCAGAGGAGAAGCCAGCATTGTACTCAGATCATCGCACACCTTCTGTTATGTGATATTTTTCTTCCTCCCTCCCTCATACCCTTCTCCTGCCTTTGTCCTTTCCTCCCCAAACCCTCAACTTCAGTATTATGTCATCCAGTCTGGTATCAAATTCACTCTGTAACTCAGGCTGCTTTAGCCTCTCCTGAGTGCTGTCATCCCAAGTGTGAGTCACAATGCCCAGCTCTATTTAGATTTTGTTTGGAGATACACTGCACACGACACAGGCACCGTCATTTTCAGGCATGTATTTAAGGCATAGCTTTTAGTTGTCCAACCATCACCTCTAGCTAAGTCTATCACCACAAAAAGAAGCTGTGGACCTTGTCGCAGTCAGTCCCAATCTCCCGTCTTCCCGGTTCCCGGCTGTCACTTTCTGCTGCTTTGCCAGCCTTGGAAGTCTCACCTAACTGGACATGATGGTAAATCTTAATGTCAACTTGTCTGGATTGAGGAGTGCCTAAGAGATGAATAAAGCATTTTAGGGTGTGTGAAGGCATTCCTAGAGACTGCTAACTAAAGGGGAAAAAAGCCGCCTTGAATATGGATGGCACCATCCTGCAGGCTGGAAGCCCAGGAAATGGGATGGACAAAAGGGAGAGCCTTCTAAAGGGCAGCCATTCTTGTTCTGGGACTGTCATGATGGAAGCTGCTCTGGTGCCAGGCTCCCCCTGCCATAAGGGATGAAAACTTTGAAACTTGATTGTTAGATGTTTCATTACAGTGACTCCGAGAGTGACATGTCTTTGGTGATTAGCTTTGTTTAATTTGCATAAAGTTTTCATGCATGCAGCAGTATTTCACTCTTGGGAGGATGGAATTCAGGGTCTTGATGGGTCTTGCACTGTGGGCTCCCCTTGCCTCCTGACAGCCATTGGGTCTTGTTGGGTCATCTGGGCTAGCCTTGAGCTCGTGAACCTTCTGCCTTTGCCTCCCAAGTGCTGAGACCCCAGGTTTATGTGATAACACACCTGGGCACTGCACACATTTTATGACTAAATATTATTCTGTTCTCTGGATGTTCTGCATTTTGTTTATCTGCTCACCCATTGATGGGTGTCTGCTTCTTTCTACCCTTCGGCTGTTGTGAAAACTCTTAGCTGTACAAGCATCCGTGGATAAGGTTTGAGCAGACAAATAATTTCTCTTCTCTTTCAGTTCTTGCTAACTGTGAAGTGCTGCTGGGAGGGTTACCATGCAACTCCACGTCTGGCATTTTGCAAAACTGCCAGACTGTTTCCCAAAACATCTGTATCGGTTTCCATTTCTGCCAGCCACATATGAGAACCCCAAAATGCTCTTGACGCGGAGTCCAACCCTTGCTTCCCTTAGCATTCTAAACACGGGAGGCTCAGGGGACGAATCTGCCAGCTTTTACCCATCCCTTTTCCAGTGCTACAGTTATGCAAGACAACAAGCTTTGCAAATTTTAATTGCCCAAGAAGCGTACTTGGGCCCTTGGGTGCAACCAGGGTGATACATCTTTCTCATTGAGGGGGTACTTCTGCCTGACTCCCTGTAGTCATGAAGGGCTTGCCTTTGGGTAAGGTTCAGGGGCTGACTTGGCTGCTATGCACTTGGGCTGTTTGCCAAGAGGTATTCTTATTAAGTAGGGGCTGCCAGGCAGGTGTCTGCACAGACTCTTTGCCTCTGTAATAGATCCTGAGGTTTCCTGGCAGGGAGCTGGCTCTTGCTCCTGCAGCTGTCTCAGGCATGAAGTAGGGAAGACATCTGTCCAGATGGGCAGAGGCTGTGGGGACAGGCTGCCTCCTCCTTGGTGCCTGGCTGGATCGCAGGTAGACACTGGCTGTCTGATCGAGAGGGACTGGTGAACAAGGCCTCCCTCCTCTGCTTGCCGCTCCTTCTTTGACTGGGCAAGCGAGGGCTCTATTTGCAGCCGCTCAGACCTGCCTACATGATGAGGAAGGGCTTGTTGGTGTAGTATCTGGATCAGAAGTGAGGCAGTTTAGGAAGGAAGGCTAGATCGCAAACCCCGAAGGAGCTCCCTCACGGGGAAGCAAAATTACCAGCAGTGCTGCTTCTGTATTTGGAGGAGGAAGGGCTTGCTCATTTCTGTCAGTCTGGGAAGAACGGTTTGGTGAAGCATAGGGAAGAAGCAGACAGAGAAACACTTCCTTGAGGTCTTTATTAATTAACAAGTGACCCTGCATGGGGTTGCCGGTTCTCTTGTGTCTGGCTTAGAGCTATTCAGAGACTGGACATCTTGATCTGTGGTTGTTTCTTGTGCAGCAAACATTTAACCGAGTTTCTGGGAGTGTCCTTGGATCTAGGGATTAAATGACAAATAAAACCAGCCCTGATACGTGTCCTTGTGGGATGCCAAGTCCGATAGGGCAGAGGGGCTTTAATTCCCTGGTTGCAGGAGTCTGTGCTGGGCAGGGCCTTGCATACTCATCTGATAGCATAAAAGGGGGCGGTGGCTAAATCTGAGGGATGGGGTTGAGGAAAACCTTTCCTGGGGCACAGGTGTGAAAGACGAGCCGAGGGCAGAGCAGAACATTTCAGTTGGCAGCAACAACACGTGCAAAGCCCTGAGGAGGGGCAAGGATGACGTCCCATAAACAGAAAGCAAGCCTTCTGGGGCAGAACATGAAGCCAGGCGGCTAAGTCAACAAGGCCAATGTACGCAGGCTCCCACTAGCCACAGAGAAGCCCCATTCCCTTCGAAGCTGGATGGTGACGTCAGACCGGGGCTCTGAAAGACCACATTCTTCCTTGTGACTCATGATGAACTTCAGACACGTAGGTGACTGAGTGAGAAACAAGAATAAGCCTTCCCCCGACTAAACACTCAGAGGTGCTGGGCTTCTAGAATCTTCAGTGTTCCAGGCAACTTCAAGGGATGGGGGGAGCCAGGGTTCTGGTTTGAAGAAAGGCTGGGCCAACGTGTGCACGGGTGAAAATCTAGCTGTGAACACTCAGTGAGCTGAAGAGCGAGTGAGGGCTGATTCAAAGGAAAGGAATTTTGAGGGAATAAAGGGAGACTCCCGAGGCGTAGGGGGAGCAGATTCTTCAGATAAACTGACTTGAGCCTCTGAAGGTCATTCCGACCTTGTATTTCTGAGGAATCCTTAGAAACCAAGTTCTTTTCTTTTCCATGCTTTGGGAGGTTACTGTGCTTTCTGCTCGCTCGGAAGCACCCAGCTCAGGGCTGAATACATGGCTTCCTTCAGCATGAAGGCGAAGAGTTGCAGACCACCTGGTTCAGAGTCCAGCATGAACCCTGTATTAGAATCATCTGTGGGGCAATGGTCTAAAGACTGTGGATTTTTGCGTCTTACCCCAGATCTACTGAATCATGATTATTTTATATTCTGTTTTATTTCATTTTAGAGATAGGGTCTCGTGCAACACAGCCTGGCTTTTAACTCACTATGTAATCTAGGAGGGACTTGGACTTCTTATCTTCCTGTCTGCATCTTATCTTTCTGTCCTGAATGCAGATTCCCCTGTTATATGGCAAATCCTCTACCCACTGAGACATCTTACAGTGCCCCAGAACTCCCTCAGAGATAGTGGTGATCAGAGAGCCTGTGCTGTAAGAAGTGGTCCAGAGGATTCTTGTCATGCTGTATTAGTTGCCTGTGTCTTCTGTAACAGATAAAAATACGTGTAGGAACTGAAAAGAGCAGATGTCGGGGCTGGAGAGGTGGCTCAGAGGTTAAGAGCAATGGCTATTTTGCCAAAGGGCTTGGGTTTGATTCCTAGCACCCACATGGAAGCTAACAGCTGTCTGTGACTCTGGTGCCCTCTTCTGACCTCCAAGGATACTGCATACCTGTACTGCACAGGCGCACCTGCAGGCAAAGCACCATGCATAATTGTAGTAATAAGGGCGGCGGGGCTGCGTTTCCAGCACCCCGGCTGCCTGGCTAGCTTATGCCCAAAATAACAACACACAAACTGTATTCATTTAATCACTGCTTGGCCCATTTCTATTTAGCCTCTTCTAGGCTAATTCTCACATATTAATTTAGCCCATTTCTAATCATCTGTGTAGCGCCCCTAGGTGCGCTTACCGGGAAGATTCTAGCCTATGTCCATCCTGGGTCGGAGCTTCGTTGCGTGCGTCTGCCTGGGAGCTGGGAGCATGGCATCTCCCTGAGGCGTCTGCTCCCGAGAGGAGAGCTGTGGAGTCTGAGCTCACTTCCTCTTCCTCCCAGCGTTCTGTTCTGTTTACTCCTCCCACCTATCTTCTAACCAATGAGGGCCAAGCAGTTTCTTTTTATTTAACCAATGACCTTCCTCCATCACATAATAAAAATAAAAAGAATGGAGGATTATCCTCTTTATGTTCCGAAGACCCACAGCCTTAAGTTATTTCCACTAGAATAAAACCAAGGTACAGACAGGGCCAGTCCTCGCAGAGGCTCTGGGGAAGGACCCAGACGCTGCCCTGTCCAGCTTCTGGTGACTTCTGAATCGTTTGTGAACAGCAGGAGAAGGCGGGGCAGATTTACCTGCACCTTGAATACATATTTGATCCTGTTTATGACTCATGTGTCTTTGGAGCAGGGCCTCAGGTGAAAAGCTGACACGCTCCACCTCCCTGCCTGCCGCCTTATAGGGAGTAGCCCCATAGGGCAGATGTCTAAGAGAACACAGAAGCCCTGCTTTCCTGTGCATCCCACAGAGCTCACAGCCAGGCCATGGCAGCCCTGGCAGTGGAAGTATCCAAGCAACGTGCAGCTGCTAAGGGGCTTGGCTCTAACCAGAATGCTGTGAAGTATTTAGGCCAAGACTTTGAGACCCTGAGAAAACAATGTTTGAACTCAGGGATCCTATTTAAAGATCCAGAGTTTCCAGCATGTCCATCAGCTTTGGGCTACAGTGATCTCGGGCCCGGCTCCCCCCAAACTCAAGGCATCGTATGGAGGCGACCCACGGTAAGGCACAGTTGACTGTCACACAGGGTGGAGGGCTGTCACATCTGGCCAAGAGCTGAAGTAAGTGACGGTGGTAGATTTCATTTTCAGATCCCATAGTTCGATTCCGCCTTGCTTTCTAAAATTGTTTCTAAGGAAGAACATACACAGGTTTGGAGCCGGACAAGGTAGATCTCAACAGCAGCTCTGCTGATGTGGCCTTGGACAGGAGGTTTAATCTCTCCGAGCTTCAGTTTTTCTGCCCTTAAAATGGCACTGTGGGAACCACTGTGTGCCAGTCTTGTTTGGGAACTAGAAGTTAATCTTGGAGGGTAATTGCCCTGCGTGTAAGAGGCACAGGACATATGGTATTTAGGATTTCATAGTGCCCCCAGGCCAGCACACAGGGGAACAAGCCAAGTTTAGATACAGTCAGTTGTGGGCAACTGTGATAGCATCACTGCTGAGAGACATAGGGTTACTGAGGGTCATGGAAGGTTCCATTAGGGCTGGAGAATGGAGAGGAGGAGTGGGTGTGGTCACACTGTGGTCTTCATTTGCATTCTCCTGATGATGTACCTTTTCATCTCTGCCCTTATCCATCATTGGTGTAGGCTTTAGAGAGATCCTGTTCAAGCCCTTTGCCTATTTCTCAATGATTCTGTTTGCTTTTTTTGTTTCTTTGTTTGCCTTGCTACTTTTGAGAATAACTCTTTATTTAGTTTGGGAACTACCAATTTTTTTAAACCTAGCAATTCTACAAAAATGAAGGTGTTTTATTTCCTTGTCCACATCTTTGCAGCCATCTCTTTACTTCTCCACTTCCCCAGTTCCACGTACAAGGAGCAATAGATCACATTTCTTTGTGAGTTGGGCTCATTTCACTTAAAATGATGATTTTTTTTGCTTCTGTTCATTTTTTCTACAAATGACATGATTTTCATCTTCTCTATGAATGATACTCCATTGCACACACACACACATATACTTCCTCTGCATAAATATACAATATTTTTTATTCATCCATCTGGGCATAAGTAGCTTGGCTGATTCCCTATCATAGCAATTGGGATTAAGGCTACAAAAAATGTGGATGTTCAGATGTCCCTATCTTAGTTCTGGTTCTTTCGGATATACAACCAGGAGGGCTATGGTTGCTTTGTTTCTGCCTATTCTTAAGCTTCTAAGTAGGAGACCCACCTAGGCTCTTGTCCCAAGGAATGGAAGACACATTTGTCTAGATGAAGGCTGTAAGATCAGACCTGGGTTCTCAGGAAGAACTTGCTGTTGGAAGGGCGAAATCTCCTAGGGCTTTTCTGTTTATGTGGGGTAAGAGCAGCAGCCCACCCACAGAGACAGCGGCTGGTCATGCTGGTCTCTGGTGCTCTTAGCTCTTTGCCTCACCATCTGGGCTCAGTGTCTATCCCAAGCCCCTACGAAGCCCATAGTGCCCAGTGTGAACAGACTTAGTGCAGCCTGTTCAAGATTCTTTTCTGTCTGGAGTGTCCCCCACCCCTGGCAATTAAGCCATTTATTGATCTGAAGGAGAAATATAAAGTCAGGAGTGAAGCCATGCCAGGCTGATAGTAAGAACCCCAGTTGAGAGACATATGGAGGGGTTGGATTGTTGGAAGGTTAATGGATGGTAGAAGGCTCTATTTGGAGCTTCCGTTCTTTCTCCAGCTGCTACCTCTTAGATTCATGGCTTTGGAGTTTCCAGTCATGGTTTGCTGTACACTTGTCCTGGGCTCGGAGGTACCTCGAAGAGCTTTCACTAGTTAAGAGGGGGCAGAAAATAGGCAGACAACTGGGAGACACTGGAGTAGTGAAGAACATGGGCTTGGGTGTCAGGTTCTGGTCCCTTGTCTATCACTCAGTAGTGAAGTGACTGTGGGTAAGCTACTAACCTCTCTGAGACCCCGTTTCCTTATGCATGAAGTGGGAATAATAGTATTACCCACCTCCTTGGGTTATGAGGCAATCTGGATGAAAGAATACATAAATGCTTAGGAAGTGAGTTATCTCTAGATAGCATTACAAGACAGACTGGCCGGAGAGAAAACTATTCAATGAACAACATGGATGGGAGCTGGGGCAGAAACAGTGGTGCTTGACTGTGGAATTGGACAGGAAAATTATGAAAAACGATTAAGTGGGGATTGGTGGAGAGAGAGGTCATAGGTGAGACCAAGGAGAAGGCTTGGGTGTGAACCAAGGCACTGGGCTGTGGATGAGCATGCAAGAAAGAGTGTCCAGAGAAGGCTGTGCTCCATGGTCGTTAGAACAGATAAAACATGGTGGGAAACAGGCGAAGCCAGAAACATCGTGGACCAGATGGTGGAAGGTCAGAAATGCTGAGCTGTGGGATGGGGTGATGGAGTGAGGGAAAGGGCATCATGGGGCTTCTTGACAGGACAATTCAGAGTCCTTCAAATGCCAAGTCTTCCAGTGACAGTGTCCTGGAGAGGAATCTTTCTGGGTAGCCATCACTTCTGAGAGAGTGTGGGCTTTTACAGCACTTCCAATCCTGAGTACCTTACAGGAAATAAGGACTACTGTTTCCTGACATTTCGTTTTTCCAGGGCTGGTGGAAGGCTTGGGTAGTTTATGTTAAGGAATGTTTGGGGCCATCTCTTGATGGCCAGGAAGCATCATCCTGAACACACGTGACTGGTGCTAAAGAAGAAAAAAAAATAGTAGTCCAAAGATGTAGGCAGACAGGGGCTGCCTTTCTTCTGCAGGGTCTCCATCTTTTAAGTCTCTCCAGCTGCCCGTCTCTTCTATCTCTGCTTTGAGGTTTAGTGGGGGAGAGGGCACACAGTAAGTTCTTGTGTCCTGCAGGGGTCTTATCTCCCTGTGAATTGTAAAATGAGGACTTTATGTGACCCTTGAAGGATCCATGTAATACATCAGTCATGGCTATTTTGGGAGGGTGGGGGACATTTTGCATTATAATTAGTGAATAACAAATATTTTTTTAAATATTTCTTTATTATGTATACAATATTCAGTCTGTGTGTATGTCTGCAGGCCAGAAGAGGGCACCAGACCCCATTATAGATGGTTGTGAGCTACCATGTGGTTGCTGGGAATTGAACTCAGGACCTTTGGAAGAGCAGGCAATGCTCTTAACCTCTGAGCCATCTCTCCAGCCCGTGAATAACAAATATTAAAATGAAAATTCTACCTCCTTACCAACAGGCAACATTTTAAACTGTAGCTTCTGCCAACATTCTCTCTTCCTGAACCCAAACCTAAAATTGTAGCAAAGCTTCGCACACTTATTGGATCTGAGTGTCTTTTGCTTCTGTCACATGGATAGTGTGACAGGGAATTGGGCAGAAAGGGCAGGGGGTCACCTTGAAGCATCAGTGTCATCTGTAGGTAGCAGCTGAAGGAATGGGTTTGAATGATAGAGCTGTCCCGTTGGTAGACGAGCACTACAGTGTCATGGAGCCTCTGCACGTTGACCAGTGGAGTTTCTGCACAGCCCACAACCCTGCTGCAAGACTCTCTGGGGCAGAGATGCCAGCTTCGGGGCAGCTCGGCACTATGTCCATTTAGCAGAAGAATAGTAGCAGGGATGGATAGGTTCAAAAAATTATTTAAGGAAAGAGAGCCTTTCAAACCCCATTCAATGCTTTCTTCCCTACTGTCTTGAAGTTACTGCCTTTTAAAGGCAAAATTTAAATGAAAAGATTTTCCTTTTTTTTTTTTTGTTTTTTTTTTTATTTTTTTTTTATTTTTTGTTTTTTGAGACAGGGTTTCTCTGTGGTTTTGGAGCCTGTCCTGGAACTAGTTCTTGTAGACCAGGCTGGTCTCGAACTCAGAGATCCGCCTGCCTCTGCCTCCCAAGTGCTGGGATTAAAGGCGTGTGCCATCACCGCCAGGCAATGAAAAGATTTTCCAATCTGTCATTTTTTAATTAGTTTTTCAAATTCTTCCACCTTTTAGTTGTCAGGAAATAATGGTCTAGATCATGGGAGCTCTTCAGTATCTGAGAGCAGATTAGAGCTACCGCTTTTACATTTACTATAGTGTGTATGTATGTTTGTGGTGTGTGTGTGTAAAGTGTGTGTGGTGTATAAAGTGTGTGTGGTGTGTATAGTGCGTGTGGTGTGTATATGTGTGGTGTGTGTGGTGTATGTGTGTGTATGTTTGTGGTGTGTATGTGACAGTGTGTGTGTATAGTGTGTGTGGCGTGTATATCTGTGGCTTGTGTGTATATGAGTTTGTGTGATATATATGTGTGGTATGTGTGTATAGTGTCTGTGATGTATGTGTATATGGGTGTGTAGTACGTGTGTATAGTGTGTGTGATGTGTATGGGTGTGTGGTATGTGTGTATAGTGTGTGTGGCGTGTATATCTGTGGCTTGTGTGTATATGAGTTTGTGTGATATATATGTGTGGTATGTGTGTATAGTGTATGTGATGTGTATGGGTGTGTGGTATGTGTGTTTAGTGTGTGTGGTGTGTGTGTATATGGATGTGTGGTGTATGTACGAGTGTCTCATCACACGTGAGTGAAGAAAGCATTGAATAGGTTGAAAGACTCTCCTTAAACATTTTTTTTTAAAAAAAACTCTTATATTTTATTGTTTATTTTTTGGTTTTTCGAGACAGGGTTTTCTCTGTGGTTTTGGAGCCTGTCCTGGAACTAGCTCTTGTAGACCAGGCTGGTCTCAAACTCACAGAGATCCGCCTGCCTCTGCCTCCCGAGTACTGGGATTAAAGGCGTGCGCCAATTTAGCCGAATCGAACTTGGGTTGTCAGGTTTGGTGGCAGGTACCTTTACCCGTAGAGCCATCCCTCTGGCCCACCATGTCCACTTTTCACTTGCCACCAGAGACTGCAAAAGATTAAAACAAAACAGAACAAAATCAAAGCTCCCTCACTGGAAGACTGGCTGAATGATTTGTGGTACTTTCAATGCAAATTAAAGCTTTGTTTTTTATAAAAGACGTAAAAGTAAATGTGATCACCCACACAGGGACAGAGAGACAGAGAGATAGAGATAGAGAGACAGAGAGACAGAGAGAGACAGAGAGAGAGCTATAGTTCGCATCTTGTCTTTCCCGGCATGCCCACCCCTTAGCACACTGGCACATGTGGTGGTCAGTTAGAAGTTGTGTCTAGCAGAGGGAGCGGTCACTGAGAGTGTTAGGGAATTAGAACCCTGGGCTCTTCTCTCCCTCTCTCTCCTCTTCTTAGCTGGCATGAAGTGATCATGTCTCTTATACATTCTTACCATGCTGTCTGCCTCACAGAGACACCCCCCCCCCCAGTAGTGGGACTATTCATGGACTGAACCTCCGAAGATGTGGGTCCAGATGAGATTTTCCTTCCTCCTCTTCCTTCTCCCCCTCTTTCTTCTTCCTAGCCCCTCTCTAATAGAGTCTTTAAAATACCCTCAAAATAATGATCTTGTTTTATTTTTCCAAGTGCTGGGATAATGGGTATGTGTCACCATGCTTGACACCTTTTCTTCTTTGTAAGTTGATTGTCCCAGGTTATAGTAATAGAAAGTTGACTAAGATATATACACTTGCATGAAAGTGTGCTATCATATTAAAGGCGGTTTTGGGGAGAATGTGTTAGAAATGTTAATAAAGAGCAAAAATGGAAGGGTTTTTATTTTATTGTTTCCTGTTAGGATTTTGTCTATCAGTAAGAATTACTTTCTTGACAAAACTGTGAATTAAAAAATAATATTTGGGGTAGGAGAGTGGGGTGTTAGGGAAGAAGAGCTAGGAGCTGACTAGTTCATATAGGTAGGGCTGTCTTCCAGAAGGTTCCATCTCCTACAGTAGGATCTCAGAACCCCTGGGCACAGCTCCAAGCGGGCTTTACCCCTTTTGTTCAGCTCTCTCTGGCTTCCCCATCATGGTGGATCTATCATCTCTTCACATCTCTACGTAAGCAAGGTTCTCACTGCGTAGCTAGCCAGCCCTTGCAGGAGTGCAACCCATCGGTTTGCAAGTGTAGTCCAAGTTCCCTTTGGTCCCTTGAGGTCCCACCTTTCCCCTTAACAATTTGCCTTGTGTCCAGGCTGACTGTCTTCTTTGGACACTCCCGGCAGACTGCACCAGAGCCCCCTTTCTAGCAGGCAGCCGCTGTCTTCACGTGGTCAGCTGGTCAGCCAGAATGCCCCCTGGACTTTTAATATGAGCTCATTTTGCTTATTTGTTCAGCTGTTTCCCAATAATGTCAGCTTGATTTGCTTATGCAAACCAAATGCCCTGAGAAGCCAGGATTTTACCTGTTGGTTTCTTCACTTCCTCACCCTTCCATCTCCCCTGCCTGCTATGGTACCAGACCCAGAATGGCGCTCAGTAGGGTCTTCCTGCGTAAACAAAAGAGAAGGGTTGACCGCTTGCTTCCGAGTCCCTCCTTCTAGTCTAGGTGATAACATGTGAGCAGATGCCAAGTGGAAGATGGTAATGTCAGAGATAGAAGCAGGAATATGACCTCATCAGACCTGAGTTCTACCTGGAAATGGGTACTCCCTGATACCGCATCCTTGATCCCTGGCTTCCTTCCTGATACCTCATCCTTGATCCCTGCTTCCTCCCTGATATCCTCAGGATTGGATCAGCTATAAAATCCTTGCTACTTAGTCACGTGTTTAAGGAATGTCCACAGTGGGCATTGCCTTTTGTCAAACAGACCTCTACTTGGCTCTCTGTGTAAAGAGGGGTGTTGTCCAAATGGGCAGGGCCATAGCTCTCCTACACACAACACCCTGAAGCCTTTTCACACCCACATATCCACACACCCATACACTCAGTGTGCACAGTAGTCAAGATCCTGGGCATGATAGGGGCTCTGGGCTCCAGCTTTTGTCCTGTGGATCCGTAGCTGACTCTGGTGTCCTCCCTTCCTAGTCTTGAAGACCCACCAAGGAGACAAAGTCTGTGTGTGTGGTAGCAGACAGGATGCTAGGCTTTTGCCTGCTCTGCAGGATGTTTTTATTTACGCTGCCACCACCCTTAAACAGCGCCCTCTGACTTGTGTTTCTCCTAAACTACTTTCAGGAACTGTGTCCCAACCCTCAGTTTATTGTTGGTGGAGCCACACGGACAGACATCCGCCAAGGGGGTCTAGGTGAGTAACTGGGTTGAGTCTTATTTATTTAGGGCGAGGGCCGGTGAGTGTAAGGAATGAGCAACACTAGATTAAGCTGTTAGACACAGCTAACTGAATTCCGCACATACAGGCTTCTGTTTCTGCCGCTGCAGGCTTCACAGTGGGTCTCGAGGTTGGCTTCCCTTAGCAGGTGGTTTTCTGTCAGCTCATTGAACTCCCTTCATGAAAGAGTGAAGAGCCAGGAATACAGACCTAAGGTAGAAAACCTATGATGTTTTCCATAGCTGTCCTTAAGCAGGCAGAGCAGTCTGTGGATGACCCTGTCTGTGTAATTACACAGAGGAGACGCCTCCACCATTAGTAAGCAAACATGATCTTATCTCGCCAGCCAAACCTTCTTTTATGGGTCTGGGATCCTTGAATCAAGAACGTCCTTTTGGGGTGGGAGGAGGTGAGAACCCATGGAGGAATGGCTACCAAGTCAGAGTGAGGTCCTGGGTTCAACAAACCAGCAACATGATGAACAATAAACAAACACCACCCCCCACACTCCAAAAATACTAAAAAACCAACCCACCATTTCCTCAAGTCTCACAAGCCTTCTAAGCTAGCAACAGTTATTTGGGGAACTAATCTTCTCTTAGTTTTGCATGTTCTAGGCTCTCTGGGTTATAGCTCCACTGCAGAGGTCACGCTAGAATACAGAGGGGCTGGTCCAATCCCCAGCACCAAAAATCATAAGTAAGCAAGCAAAGTTCACTGATGAGGCAGTTGACCAAACACAGCAAGAATTCACTTTGGCAATTACAAAGCTTGTATCTCATTTCCAAACAAAACACTCAAGGCAGTTTCTAGCCACTCATTTTTAATATCTTTTCATCACAGTTTAAATATGCTGATAATATGCAGAGACATACCTAGGAGTTGTTTTTTTTTTTTATGGGGGTGAAATTTGTTCTGAGTGGGTCTCAGACTGACTCAGGCAGAGGGTGACCTTGGAACCACCCCCTGTTCTCCATCTCTGCAAGGACTGGGATTACAGGCCTGTGTGCTGTGCCCACCACCATTATAGGTGGTGCAGGGAATTGAACCCATGACCTTTGGTGTACTAGGCCAGCTCTCTCTATCCACTGAGGAACATCCCTAACAGAACTTTTTCTTTTTTTTTTTAATTTTAATCAGAATATTGTTAGGGAGCAAAACTTAGCTGAAAATGTATCAAGTTTTAAATAGTTCTTAACTGTTAAAACACAAACTAGCTGCAACTGTTACTGTCTGGTTTCTTTTATAGAAAAATAAAGCTTGGCTTGTAGGAACAGTGTGACTGGGAGCTTGTGTGACTACACCTTCTTAATCTGAGGGAACATTCAGAAATACTATTCTCGGGGCTAGGGCTGGGGCTGGGCCTGGGTGCGTGCAAGAGGCCCTAGGTTTAATCCCAATTGTCACCAGAAAATAAACACCACTCTTCACACTGCACGACTCCATAGTTCCATTATATAAATATTTCAAATATTTAAGATGCATGTATCTTGTAAAAGAGGAAGAAGCACACGCTATCCTCTGTAACAGGTGAACTTTGTTGCCCTCCAGCCCTCTAACCCCAGAGCCTCCCTGATGGGAGTTTCTATAGAGAACTGGACAAAATTTAATAGGTTTTGTGGTCCAGTGGGACCCTTAATTGAGCTTGCTAGGTTTTTCATATGTCTCGTCACCTACTTTGTGGATAGCTCCAAAACACAAATTAGAGATGAAAAGAAAAGAGAAAGAAAGGAAGGGAAGACTGGGAGGGAGGAAGGGAGGGAGAGAGGGAGGAAGGGAAGGAGGGAGGGTGGAAAGGAGGGAAGGAGAAAGAGAGGAAGGGAGGGAGGAAAAGGCTTCACTTGATTAAAATAAACACCACCTCCCTGCCACAGCCACCCCTTGACCTTTTGTTTCTCAGCACAGTTTTCTACCCTTCCTCTCTACTCTTGTAGCAGCCTGGAAAACCTTTCTCCTCAGCCTGTGGGAAACCATCAGGACTTGGAAAATTACAGGACATTTGATTTTAAATGCTCCCAATGTTCTGTCCTTTAACGAGCACAGCAAATAGCTTAATTCGAACTCAGGCAGCGTGACTACAAAGCAGGAAGCACAATTGGAGTGCCCCACTCCCAGACACTCACACCCTGCATCCCTCTAACTCTGTGTGAGGCTCCCAGAGGGGTGAATGTGCTGACCTTTTGCCTGCTCTGGGTGAGGACACGTTGCCCTTTTCCTTCAAGCTAAACAGCTACTCTAATTTAGCCCACAGCCCGGGGAAACACAACTCTGAATGTCTGCCTTTAATGGCTCCTTGTTAGAGACCTTTTAACTTGGGGAAAGGCTGTTAATGAGTGCTTTTCCATTGATTGACTTGGTGGGACTGTCCTTTGATTACTGTTAAGCAAGGATATTTGAGGGCTTCTAGAAGGGACTGGAGCGTTACCAAGGAGAATGTGTGCGGTGGATGGAGACCCAAGCTAGAAGCCCAGAAAACGAACCTAACCATTCTCTGATTCCCGCTCACATCAGAACACGTGGAGCTGTCACCGTGGTGGCGGAGTTTAACCACAGAGCTAGAAAGGGAGCACCTGAACGGACGGGACAGGGGCCTGGGAAAGGGTCTGGGTCCCTGTTGATCAAGACTGTGTTTAGAAAGCAGAAAAACAGGTGCTTCATAGCCACACTGCAACTAGTGGCTGAGCGACAGCAGCAGGCGTGGCCCGTGAGGTCTGAGCCAGGGTCAGCCCGGACTACGAGGAAGGATTTCTCCCTGCACATAGATAACTCCCCTTCCCAAGGGCCCAGGGAGCTCAACACAGCACTTGGTTTGACCATGGCAGGGAGTAATTTGCTTAATGTTTTGTTGGTATTCTAGAATCCACCGTTGGCACTGGGATGTCTCTATTTTTTTCCTTAATTAAAAATTTAAAAATATTTGACTTATGAGAGAAAAAGAGGTCATTTATTTATTTATTTTTGTTGTACTGGGGGTTGAACCCAGGGATTTGGGCATGCCAGGCAGGAATGGTACCACTGAGCTATGCCCCAGCTTCCCCCCCCCCTTTAAAAAACTCATTTTAAGATAGAATATTGCTAAGTTGTACAAACAGGCCTCAAACTCACTCTGCAAGCCAGGTGGGCCATGTACTCATGATCCTTCTGCCCCAGACTCTTCCGACTGCTGGGATTATAGGTGTGGACCAAAACACCCAGCTGAAAGTGGTATCTTTTTAGTAGAATTCTTATAGTTTTTCAGTAAACACATTTAAACGTCAAAACATCACAAAGTTGCAGTATCTCAAAACAATACTTAAGGGTTGTAACACAGTTCTCCACGGACCACCCCATTAGTGTCCCATGCCTCTATTAAGTGCCTCACTATCTCTTCACAGTGGTCCACCACCCTGTCACATTGCTCCATTGACCCAATCAGAGTGCTCCACTGTCCCATTAGAATGTCCCACCATTCCATCACAGTGTTTCACTGCCCCATGACAGTGCTCCACCATCCCATGACAGTGCTCCATCATCCCATCACTATTGTGCTCCATCATTCCATGACAGTGCTCCACCATCCCATCACTATTGTGCTCCATCATCCCATGACAGTGCTCCACCATCCCATCACTATTGTGCTCCATCATCCCATCACATGCTCCACCATCCCATCACAATTACCCCCTGTCCCATCACCATGCTCCATTGTTCCACTATAATCCTTTACTTTCTTATCACAATGCTGCATTATCCCACCCTAGTGCTCAGTGCTCTACTATCCCATCATAGTGATCCATTGTTCTATATAAGTGCTCCAAGGTCCCATCACAATGCTTTCCAGTCTTATAAACTATTCAGCTCTCCAATCCTAATTTTCCGCTGTCAAGTCGCCATGCTCTCTTATCTCTTCACAATGATTCACTGTCATCATGGTGCTCCATTGTTCATCACAGTGTGCCACTGTCCCATGACAATGCTGCATTGTCCCATCATAACGTTTTACTCTCCTGATTCATCACAGTGCTCCTTTATTTTATCTCAACGTGCACCTGTCTCATCTCAATGCTCTGTTCATACAATTCCCCACTGTCCCACTGTGGTGGACAGTGCTCCACTGTTCCATCATAATACTTCATGGTTTCATCACAGTGGTGCTATTTCAATACTCCGTCATCCTATCCCAATGTGCATCTGTCCCATCACAGTGCTCCAGTGTCCCATCACAGTGCTCCAGTGTCCCATCACAGTGCTCCACTGTCCCATCACAGTGCTCCAGTGTCCCATCACAGTTCTCCAGTGTCCCATCACAGTGCTCCAGTGTCCCATCACAGTGCTCCACTGTCCCATCAGAGTCCTCCACTATCCTACCAGAGTGCTCCACTGCCCCATCAGAGTGCTCTATGTCCCACCACAGTGCTCCGTGGTCCCGTGATAGCATCCATTTGTGTCATTACAGTAGTCCACTGTCGTACCTCAATGTTCCTTTACCCCGTCCAGTATTCTAGTGTCCTACCATGGTGTCTCTTCCCCTGTCCTTGTATTTTGGACAGTATATGTCCCAGAGCCTTTGGATATCTTCTTGGCACTGAGTTTAGTGACTTTCACACAGCAAGCCACATTTGTGTATTAGAACTCATTTTGTGCCTGGCTTTAGATGTCCTACCCACCTGTCCTAAGGAAAAATGGGAAATATTCTGGCTCCTGGATAGGAGATGGCTGGGTTGGTGGAGCTGCTATCCATGGGTCTCAGTGTTGCTGACAAACCTGGTCATCTTCCATCCCTGTAGTCTGAATGAACTGGCCGTCATCTCTTCCATGGAAGAGATGCTGCGGATGGTGGCCTCACATTCTCCCCAGTAGCTTTGGTTTTATAGCTATCATAGGAGGCCTCTGATGTGCTGGTTTGGATTGTCATCCACTTGTTGGGCCAGTTGCTGCAGAGAGAAGGGTAACGGCCCTTATGGCCAGCTCAATCTGGAGCCCGAATCACTGTTAGGGTTGTGAGAACTCTCCCAGTCGCGGGGAGGACTTTCCAAAAGAAGTGGCAGATGGTAACATATAAATGTATGTGTCTGGGGTGGGGACGGGGTCTCAGCCAGTCTGGGCTTTCTGAGCCCAGGTCATGTCTGTCCTCTGAGCCCAGGGGCCTGGCTTCTTTCCTTCCTCAAACCCATCACCCTGTCATGCTCAACTACATTCATTTCCTTGAGGCCCCCATTCTCTCTCTGGATCTGTCAGTAGCCAAGACTCTTTGAGCTTATCTCTGTAGACCTGGGCCTTCTCACTCAGCTAAGGAGTGTCCTGACCACCATTTCTGCAGTTATAAATAAAACAGCTGGGTAAATGTGGTTGGGGAACTAACACTTGGTTCCTTATCAACCCGGAAGTGGTCCCTACCATGGATAGAAATGGTTAATAATAGCCCTGGGCATCATGACTATGTGTGCCCACAGACATGGTGACGATCAGCATTCAGAGAGTGTTTGCAGCACTTTGATCAGGTGACCTAAACCCTCTGTCACTGAGTCATTATTAAAGTACTTGAAAACGGATATAGCCAAAGCTCGAGTCTTCATGTGCTTTTCTCCCTGGCTTCCCAGGATTGTCAACAATCAGGTTGGATCAGGCATAGAACAAAAATCGTATCCCGAAGTTGTCCATGCCTCTTGATTTTCAAAGAATTTCAGAGTTCACTTGGGCGGTGGTGGCGCACGCCTTTAATTCCAGCACTCTGGAGGCAGGGGCAGGTGGATCTCTGTGAGTTCGAGGCCAGCCTGGTCTACAAGAGCTAGTTCTGGGACAGGCCCCCAAACTACAGAGAAACCCTGTCTCGAAAAACAAACAAACAAAAAAAACCCAAAACAACAATAACAACAACAACAAAAAAGAATTTAAAGTTCCAGGCTATCAGCTTGTCTGTCCCCAACTTTCTGACATGACTGGGTGGGAACATTAAGAAATGTAAAGGTGTCTAAAAGGGCTTGATCCTCAACAATGGAAGAATGTTCTAGAAACAGTTCATAAATGGATCCTTGATGGTATTTGTGGAGAAAGGTACGCAACGATGCGTGCACTCATTGCTGCTGCACCCCTGTTAGGATTCTCTGAGGTGGCTGGTTTCCAGTGAACTCTCTGGCAAAGGCTAACTCTTCTTTCCTCGGCTCCAGCCAGTCCTTGCCTGTGCTCATACAAGCAGAGGAGAACTTTTTAAAGTGCTGTCCTTGGTGCCCATGACTGTGGAAAGACAAAGAACTCAAATGGCTTTAGTAACGTATGGGCCCTAATGCTACAGGAAGGATGCACTCACAAAGGCAGAGACCATGGTCCCTGGAAAATGAAATTCTAAAAGCTCTTTCATATGCATTTTTTCTTAACAAATGTGGACCAGAGACTTCCAGAATATAGAGAAACTAGTGGGCTTTCTGAATAGCATATTATAATGTTTATTCAAAATTTTAGTTCATTGGATGGTTTTCTTTCCTCCTTCTTACTGCCTCTCTCTCTCTCCCTTTCTCCCATCTTGCCTACCTCTCTCCCCCTCCTCCTTTCTTCCCCCCTTTCCCTCTTTCCTCCTCATCTTTTCTAGTGTGTTAGGGAAGAGTCCCTGGTCCCTGAGCAGCACACAAATGCTCCACCATTGATGTTATCAGCTCTCCTTATATTTCCCACTGTCCTGTACCAGTGTGCTCGTGCCTGTGTGTTAACTGCCCTTCTACTGACTTGGGTTTGCTCTTCATCTCTCAGGAACTGATGTCTTATTCATCTTTGTTGCATTTATTCAGTAGAGTGTTATATTTGATATTCATGTTTCAAAAAGGGAATGAGTGGAAAATTTCACATCTCTAAAGATAAACGAAAGCCCGGTAGCAATGACCCTAAACTCATCACCCTCTCGGATGCAGACCTTGCATTGATTTTCTTTTGTGAACTGGCACTCCCCCACAGAGCAGAGCCTGGACTCCTGGAGCCGAGATGGGCATATGCACTCGACAGTAATTGAGAGCAGAGTCAGAAACCTTAAGACATCTTCTGATCTGAAATGTCCTTCTAGGACTGGGGTGAAGTAAATCAATTCACTAGGTCCAGATGCTTACTTTTAATGAGCAACTTGGGAGCTTCTGCTCACACAAAGGACCAAGTGGGCTCATTGATTCTGGAGAGCAAAGGATCAGACCTCCGGGAGGCAGGAAAAACTGCAGAGGCCAGTTCCGTGCGGCCCCGTGGGGTGAAGCGGGATATTGGTATGTTTGATTCTGACGGGGTCTTTTCTTCCTTTCGCTGGTCTCTTTCTGTTCTTAGTCTCCGGTGCACTCATGTTCTGTTGCACTGTGACCCCTAACCTTTCTATTTTGAACAAAGGTGACGGGGACAAGCATCAGTTGATGTGGCTGTGACATAGTATTCATATTGGCCGTTCCTCAAGCGCATGGGAGAATTCTATGCTAGCCGCTTGGTCCCACCCACCCTCTCTTACTATTTCCTCCTGGTAGGACCGAGGGTGCTGGATAGCAGGGCTGGAAACCCCAGCCCCTTATTATTTCCATATCATAGGACAATTGTCACAACTATATAAAGTATGAAGTATCGCTTCTTCCCAATTATTTCCTCCCTACCTCTTACTCACTTCCCTGTATCTTTTATGAGTGAGGCACAAACCTTGTCATTTCATTTTTGGGTAATTTTCAGTAGAATTGAGCTTGCACCCTACACTTTCTGCTCTATGCATTTAGAAGCACTATTCTGAGATCAAACTTGTGGCCTCACAGAGCTGCCGTTGGGATCATGCCACAGGCAGGGCTACGGTCACTTACAACAAACATACAGTCCATGTCTCCAGGCAGAAATTTGTCAGGAGGGATGTTTTTTGTATTCTGGTTTTATGTGCTCATATAGAGTAGTTCTCCACTGTAAAAGGTGCAGTTGAGTTTCTGAGCCTCCAGGGAGATAGTCTCTTCTCAGGAGGAGGTCTAGGTAACAGGATTCTCTCTAGGTTCTGTCTTGGCTGAGTAGCCTGAGTTTGGAGGTCTAAGCCGTATCCCACAGTGTGGGATTCTTACACAGGGCCTCCATCTGAAATCCATCTGCGTTGCTTTAATATATTCCACAGATCCTACTGTTTGAGCCCTACTGGCAGCATGCCTGCCTGCTCCCCACCTGTGGCTGGCATTTTGAGGGGGTCACTTGGAGACCCAGAGAGAAATTTTTCATCATTGATAAACCATGACGGTTGGAGCTTCTGTGTTCTGCCTGGTGCTTCAGAAGCCCCACCTCAGACACCAGGCCAAGACACAAGGCTGGTTAAAGGTCATAGTTACAGGAGACTCTGGACCACCTGAAGACAGAGAAGCTGATGGAACACGGTGTACTAGAAATTCAACATCTCAGACCTCAGAAACTAGAGAGGCCTGTGTGTGCAGGCTCCCAGGATGCCACTGGGCAGGAAGAGGGGGATGCAGGCTGGGGACAGGGCGACAAGGATGAGGCCCCAGGCTATGTTCAGGTCCTTCACATGCAGGGGCTCTGGGGCTTTACTGGAGGCTTCAGCAATTGCATATGGGGTTGTAGCTCAGAGATGTGTGCTGCACTCCCTGAGAAGCCAACTCCCACTCTGCAGGAACCACAAGAGCCTGGTCCTGCTGCAGGGAATTCATGCCACGTGTTCACAGGGGACCACACAGTTGAATTCTTCTTCTACAAAGCTGCCAATGTGACAGAGAAGCAGACACTGTTTCATGAGCCATTCAGTCTTTTGGGGATGCCTCTTCTTGCCCTGTCCCTTCCTGTCACCTGTTGATTGTCATCTTTGATGTTCTTTTAGCTATGCTATCCTTATCAGTTCTCAGAAACTGCTTGGGGCCTTTCTGTCAAGAGGCAGCATATGCTTCCCACAAACTCCTTCTATTCCCACATCTAGTTTATAGTCACAGTAGTGTTCCTGTTGCCTTGGGGCAATGTGGGGGGGCACTTCTCTTTCCCTTCAAATATTAGCGATTGGAGGGAAACAATCCCTGGACTACATCTTAGTTTCCCCGCTCTCAAATGCTTCAAGAAGTCCTGCAGGATTGCTGTGGGCCTAGGGATTTGCTCTCGGGCTCTGTGACCTAGGAACTGTCCTGTATCACCATCCCAGCCTTGGCCCCTGAGCCTGCAGCAGCTGCATCTCCAGGGAGGCTTCCCCTTAATAAGACAGACTTTCAGGAATTCTTCACCCCCAAGGCCAGTCTTAGAATTCTTCTGTGCCCTTGTCTAAGTCCCGAGAACTGTTTCTCCAGTACTCCCCAGGCCAGGGCGAGCATAGCCACCTCATCACACTGAACGTGGAGCTCTTGGTCTTTCTTTCTCTTGTCTCTCTTGTCTCATTTGCTTGTTAACCTATTCTCATCAGCTTGGGGTCAGTATCTCCTTATTCCCTGAGTCGTGGGAGCCAAAGTTAGGTGTGTGTGTGTGTGTGTGCGCGCGCGTGCGCGTGTGTGTGTGTAAGGGGGCATCTAGAGGAGAACCAACTCCAGAGGCTGTGGCTTCAAGGGATACTACTAAATGAGTAGGCCAGGAGTAGGTAACTGGAGAACTTGGTACTGCAGCAAACAGGAGAAACTGTACAAAGGTGAAGCCATCTCCCAGTTTGAACTGAAGTTACTGTGAAGGGAGCTGGGCTTCCCTTCACCCTGTATGCATTACCCCCGTCCCTGCCTCCAGTCATCTCCTCCCCACCACCCTGCTTTACTTTCTTTATGACATTTGTCACCACCAGGCTATTATTCATTGCTTGTTTTTCTCATTAAAACATACCAGGCATGATGTTAGAGATTTTCTTTGACACACATTCTTAGTGCCAGGAGTCATGCTTGGTCCAGAGTAGCTGCTCAGTGAATACGTGGGAAATGAGTTTGTAGAGGGAGTCTTTAGTGGCTTTTGGTGACAACGCTTCCTTGGCAGGGTCCCCTGCCTCCCTGCGCAGGGTTCATCTGTCTCCCTCTCTCCTTGCACTCTGTCTGCTCTCGGGAACTGAACTCAGAATACTTACCCAGCCTACACATGCCTTGCTTTGGTCTGTCAGCATCTGTCACACTGACTTCCATTTTGACCTCAGAGCTGCTTGCAGTTGGAAAACCACGGTCACTTTCCCGGGAGATCCCTTGCTTGCTACCCTGTGTTTAGCATGTCATATACTTTAAGAACCCACACACCACCCTTGGGAGCTTTACGGCCCTCCCACTGACTGCCCGGAACCATCCACTTTCCAGCCGGCTTTGGAGGGGGCTTTAACCAAAGCTGCCTCGGCCTTAACTGCAGCTGGTGGTACTCCATGAACCTTAGCACCTCTCTCTTAGCATTTCGTATTTCTCTGCATTTCGTATTACACCTGTCTCACAGCGTTTTGCTTCATTTCTTATTTGAAAGGGCATTACAGTTAAACATAGTAAGCAAGCTAGGTTCTTTGTGATATATTTACATAAACCCCGAACGTATTTATCTACTAATGGCCCTGCCCTGGTGAATTAATTTCATTTTTATAATTTACTAAGAAATTCTTTCTCTCTCAATAGCATTAAAGGCCTGATTAAGTGGAGGGGGGTTAGGGACTCCCTGAACAGTTTCATGCCAGAGAGTCTAATTCCTTCAACAATAGCTCAGATTAGACGAGGGCTGGTCTACAGGGCTTCCCATGCAGCTCCAGCGTGCTCTGAAGTCATCCTGGGAAGTCTCCTTGGCTGTGAAGTAGTCTCTCTCTCTCTCTCTCTCTCTCTGCCCTCCCCCACTGACAAGTTAGAAGATAAAGCATGCCGGCCTCGCATTCACACATGACCTGTTACCCGTTTCTGTTTTTTCCTATTTTGTGACTACATCAAGTCTGGGGTGCTTTACAGCTCCTAGAAACAGAGCCCCTCAGGCTCAGACCTGTCCTTGGACAAATGCCACTTTGCCCACTTTGCGTTGTTACAGCTGTCCTCCACACTGAGCTGTTCCACACTTCCGTGGATCTCCTGCCAGGTTTGAGGAGCCTTTCGTGAGTCACCATGGGAACCAGGAGTGTAGGCGAGAGGTGATCTGTGGGGCAGCAAAAGTGGATTATTTCGTGTGTGTTATTAGTATATGCAGTACATCTGGAAAGAGTTCTTTTGAGGACCTAAAAATTATAGTTGCTATAAGGGAGTTTGTTGCAACCACTCAGAAAAGAAATAAACACCAGAGGAGTCAAGGTTGATTTCTGAAAGTAGTTCCCTCCCAGGGTGACCACAGTGCCCCATCTCCCATGGAGAACCTGGCGCTGGGCTGTTGAGGATTTATGCACATGTACAAAACACAGGATTGACTCTCGGCTCACTTCTAGGTCAATGATATCTCGCTGCAATGTGGCCATGGGGTCTGGATGGCACTCCAGAAAAGCCTTACTAGACTTCACTTGCAGCTGCAGCTGCAGGGGTTGGTTGTGGTGTCGGGTCCTAGTGAGTGTGAGCTGCGTAGAAGGGGGAAGGGCTACGTGATTTACCTGACATAATTGTCAGCATCAGGAAGAACATTCACGGCTCTTTCATTCATTCGAGTGGCTAGTAAGCTTCTGTTTCATGCTAGGAGGCGTGCAATGAGACAGGCCCTGACTCTCCTCTTCTGGCCTGGCTGGGTATGGCGAGAGGGTTCCTGGCAGCAGAAATCTGAACAAAACCCTTCACCCAGAAGAACATGTGGTTAGGGGGGTCTTCAGGGATGAGGTGGGGGTAGCACGAACAGAGTAAGGCCCGCAGAGGCTGCACAGTGGCCACACTGTATGGGGAATTTGAAGGATTCTGGACATTATTCCTAAGGATAATGGGGAACCACAAGGGTTTTAAGCAGAAGTGTGTGTGGCCAGATGTGGAGAGTGGAGACTGGGAACCCTAGGCAGGGTACAGCTGCAACACGAGGAACTCTTGCTACCGCAGATAACCACAGACATGGACAGTACCGGAGAGTAACCTGGAAGCTCTTTTTTCTTAGCAAACCATTTCTTTAAAAAGATGTGATTAGCCCTCATTTTTGATAAATGATACAAGAGATTCTGAAACATTTTTCTCATAGCTCACCATACTTAGGAGATAATTGCCGCACAAGACAAGGGCGCAGCGTCCTCTGCATCTCATTTGGACTGTCAAAGCAAGATCTTGAAAGCACTCGAGACTGTGAGTTCTTCCGAGATCTCCCTCCACTCTTTAGCACTCCGACTACTGCCCTCCGGGTACCCATCCTGCCCACAACTGCTGAGATTTCTCTTCCTCAGTTCCATGGCCAATGGCACGGTCACTTCGTCTGCTTCGTTCAGTTCTGAAAATGCAGCAAGTCCCTCAGTGCCGCTGTCTTAACCTAGCTGTGCTACTGCAACCAAATACCACAGCCTGGTTGACCCATGAGCCACAGACACGAGCTTGGCTGAAAAGTCTGCACCAAAATGCTGCAGGTTTGGTGTCTCCAAGGTCTCTGAGATGGCATTTGGTGTCCGTGTACTCTTGGAAGGCATGCACATCATGCCCTGACATGACAACAAACAGAAGGGAGAAAAGGTGGCAACCCTGGCAACCCTTGGGTAGCTAACCCCGTTTCCGAGGATTGACCTCTTAAGATTCGGTTTCCTGTTAATAAGCACCAATGGGGGATAAGGTCCATGTGAGTTTTGAAGGCGACATAGGTGTTCAAACCATACCAGTCACTTTGCTACCCGTTGGTCTTGTGTCTGCAGGTGTGCTGGCTCAGTTGGTGCTAGTGTTAAGCAGAAGTGGGTGTTTGACTACACTTTTGTGTTCTGATAATCTCTGTAATTTCCTAATTATAGCTCCTAGAGCAGTATGAGAGGAGATGGTTGGGGAGAAGGGATTCTGGAGGCATTTAGGACAAAACCTAAAGCATTTGGGAAACAGTGGGATGTGTTAAAGGTGAGGGAAGTAATTATCATGGCTCCCAGGACGAAGGAGGTGACATTGTTAGTGGTTGTGTTTGTTAGAAGGAGGAGACCGAGTGGGGGCAAGCATAGGTGGATGGGGGTCAGCCTACAGCTTTGCTTCCTGTGTCAAACTTGGGTGACCCAGGGAGACCCCAGCATCTCCCTGCCGCCATTATTAGTTGACTTCTAGGTAAGAGACACAGTATAAATGTCTGCTAATTCAGTTCTTTTTGGGATGCTCCTTGTTTGGGTTAATTGTTGGGTAATAATAGAGAAAAATGGGGAGACTTATTGAGGGCTTTCCGTGTGTCAAGCATACACTAGATGCTGTCCAGGTCTTACCTCATTCTTATCTTCCTAATAGCTCTGAGAGGTGGTGACTCTTCATGTCTCTGCCGAGTAAGTGGATGCTATTCTATGAGGTAGGCGGCAGGGTGAGCTCAGTGTTAAGAAGGGTGGGGAGAGGGCGGGGTCTGGAAGCAAGAGGAAAGTGGAGCTGAGGAGAGGCTGAGAAGCTGTCTGTGGGAGGTGGAGAGGAGGGGCCGGTCTCCCTTTGTGCGGAGGTGTAGGCATCTATTTCAAATGCCATAATGATGCTGCTTTCAGCTTCTGGCCCCACAGGGTATGGGAGAGGCAGTAAGCTCATCGCCTGGCTGGACACTGAGTGTCTGAGCGTGGGAAATCACTTGGCTGGCTGCTGTGGAGATGGCTTGGCCGGTCAGGGCCTCAACTTTACTCATCTACAACTGTGCATCAAATCTGTAATCTACCTGTTCAAAGCGTGCAGTGTTGGGGGAGGGGCCACTTGTTGGTTTCCGGCTGCTTAGCCCCGAAATAATCACACAGAAACTGTATTCATTAAATCACTGTTTGGCCCATTAGCTCTAGCTTCTTATTGGCTAACTCTTACATATTAATTTAACCCATCTCTATTAATCTGTATATCGCCACATGGCAGTCTTACCAGGTAAACTTCCCGGAGTCTGTCTCCTGCAGAGGCTCCATGGCTTCTCTCTTACTCCTCTCTTCTCTCTCCCAGCATTCTGTTTAGTCCCCCCCCCCCCACTAGCTAAGTTCTGCCCTGCTATAGGTCCAAAGCAGTTCTTTATTCATTAATAGTAATCACAACATACAAACGGAAATCCCACATCAGTACAGAGAGCCAAGTACAGGAGATCGCTCTTCCAACCTTGTGCTCTCTAGCAATGAGGGAACGGCATCCAGGAGTGAGGAAATTGCTAGAGGTGAAGGGCTGAGCGCAAGATGAGTTTTCCTCATCTTTATTTGAAAAGAGCTCATGGAGGGAACTGTTAGGTTCCCCTACTCAAAATATACTTCAGCAGGGTTTGCAGCATGTGGGAGACTTCCAGATGTGCGAGGCCCCTGAAGCCGAAGGATGTTTTGCAGGCTGACAGGATGTGGAAGGAAAGGGCATTTTGAAACTGACTCAGCAGGTAGGGACCCACTTAGAGCAGAGCCCCAGGGAGGGGCTCACAGGAGGGCATCTTTGTCTCCATATTGTCCCTTCAGGGAAGGTAAAGAGACTCTTAGATGCTGGCAGACACCTTTGCCCACACGATCCTGAGTCCAGGAGGTGTGGAAGACAACCGTTTGTCCTGGATATAGTGAGGCCAAAGATTTTTCCAGTTTGAGCAGAGAAGTTGTTGCTGACTTGGGGAGACTTGAAGGTTTACCTAAGTTCATTTCCTGCTACCTCTCCAGTGAACATTGCTAGGCCCTGGATTGGTTGTGAGGACATGTCTGATATCTCAAACCACTTTGCTACTTTGATCTTCCTCAAGAGCCCTGGCCAGGGAAGTGGGAAACTAAATGAATTCCAATCTGGTTTATAATTCTGTCCGATTTGGTAACTGAAACTGTAGTTTCAGTATAACGTGTGTGTGTGTGTGTGCTCCTCTGCCCTTCTCTCTCGAGATGCTGCCGAGTGTGTGGGGAGCAGACTGCTGATGTGTGGATAACCTGGGTGCCCTCAGGGACCTTCTGCTGTGCTCCTTGCTGGCGTCTGTCTCCTGTCTCTTCTTTTGAGGGTACAGGGAAGTCGCAGGGCTCCTGGAGAGCCAACTAGGAATCTCTGTCTAATTGTGGCTCATTCCTTTTCTAACCCAGAGAGTTGCTCGGGTCCGTGCGGGACTCACGTTCTCCATGTTGGCTTTCTCTATGTGCCAACTGGAGTGGAAACAAAAGGGCCCTTGGTCCCCTGCACACTTCAGTGTACCCAGTTGCCTTGTCCCTCCTCTAGAAATTTTAATACCACACCTCACTACTCTCCCTCATTCTTCTTGCTTCTCTGGAGTTGTATTGGCAGATGGGATCAGGGAGAAAGATGCTCCCTCACACATAGGAGAAGGCTAATCAAGGTATTTACCTGGGCTCTACAAATACCACGCTTCCTGGTTCATGCGACTCACATCCATGTTCTATGTCGTCTATATAGATGCCCTCTCTGTCTAACCAGAGATGATGAGTTATACACCACTTAATGACGGAGGCAGATTCTGAGACTCCTGCTGATATGCAGCCTTGTGCGCTTACACACCAAATGGTCCGGGTAATCCCTTGATGGCTTTAGGAGATGTGGTCAGTGCAAATGTGTGACGCCGCTGCTGGGATAAAGCTTACAATAAATTTTACAAGTAGGAGTTCACAGTAATGATTAAAAATTATTGTAGTAAATACAAACCATAATGCAGTCATTTACTATTATCAAGTAGTATGTTCTGTGTATAACTCCACCTGCTAGCCTTTCACAGGACTGGCTGGTCTCTACCAGCAGGCGTAGTGGGCTGTACTAGACTACAATAGCTTCAGTGTTACTAGGTGACAGGAATTTTTCAATCCCATTATAATTTTGTGGGACCATATGTATAACATATGTAATATGTAATTTTAATATAAATTTCATAAATTGTATATTTGCAGAAATAAAAACATATATACTTTATACCTGAAAAAAGACCACGCCATTGAGTATATTTTATAATATATTTACATACACGCATTGTATCTTAGTGTCATTTGACTCTGTATGATAAGCTGTGGGTCACAGACTCACTAGAGGACAACTCTGAGGCTCACAGGGGTTCAGGATCTGCTTCTGGCCAACCTGCGCAAAGATGGCTCCCAGGTCTTAGGGAGCAAGCGACAATAATCTCGGAGTTAACAGGTGTCATGCAGAGGCCAAAGGCCAGAGCTGAGTTGGAGCCAGGTGTACCAGGCTGACCCAGGGAGAGAGTAAAGGTGAAGGGTGGCCTCAGAGGGACAGTCCAGGCCTACAGGCTGGGTGGGTTCAGAAGTGTCAAGCTTGTCTCCTTTCACAGGAGTGAAAGATAGTGTCTCTGTTGTTTGAAGAGAGCAAAGGGTGACATGCTTGCATAGCCTGAAGGATCTACTGGAGGTCAAGAGGCCAGTCACCCAAACCAGGTGGACCTGAGCCATACCATGTTCTAAGAGTTTTCAGAGAAACGGAGCTTGGAAGCAGAGAGAGACGCACGACACTGCCGGTGTGGGTGCAGAAGGGAGGAACAGGGCAGGGACTTCCTTAACTGATAGAAATGTCTTTAGTCACAGAAGGCAGACATGAGGAAAAGTGAGGGAAGTAAGAAAGTGGGTCTCACAAACGTCTCATGGTGTCAGGCAAAGATATATCATGAGATTTTGTCACCAGTGACATAGAACTGAGGAGGGGTCATTCTGTCTCTCTTCCTTCAGGGTGAGGTTTTCCTCAGTCCTTCCTCTCTCCCTGTCTCTCCCCCTCTCTCCCTCCCTCTCTCTCTGTCTTTGTCTCTCCCTCTCACCACCACCCCCCCCCCCGTGTATATGTTTGATTCCCCTTCCTTCTACCCAGAGGGCATTTGGCAATAGTGATATCAATTTTTGGTTGTCACATGGAGGCGGGGAGGGAGGAGTCCCTGCAATTGGCATCCATCTGCTATAAAGTAAGTCCACTGTTCAACACTCAAGATGGCTTCCACCATAAAAAACATTCAATCCATACTCCAGCTCATTACACTTCTCCTTGCTCACCAAGAGAGCAGCTCTGACAGAGGCCTGGTTCTTGCCTCATATAGCATCGACACATGCCACCTCGTGTTTCTCTGTGGGAGAAAGCGCTCACAAATGATCTAGACTGCAGGACATCCTAGATGGTCAGAGCATGCAATTCAATCACTGCTGCTGGATTCATCCGGAAGTGATGGGCTGAATCATATGCTGGGGTCTGGAGGAGCATGAAGCCCACGGTCCACCTCTCTCCAGCTTCCGGTCTAGGCAGAGAGACAGAAATTGTCAACAGATGCCAGGGTGGCCAAAAGCAAACAAGTGTTTTAATGTAGTCAAAATGGCATGAATGAAATGCCACGGGCTTGAGAAGGCACGCTCGCCAGCAGGAGGGAGGAGGGGCGCTCCTGGGACTGAGCAGTGGCGTGCAGAGCTAAATTAGTGCCCTGTGTGTAAAAACATTTCAAGCAGCCTCTTGGAGGAAGAGAAGAACAGGCAAAGGGTGCCTCAGCTGTGATAAAATATTGAAGAGGAATTAAAAAAAACAACAGGCATTTGTAAGTGGGGTCAAAAATCTTTGCATTATACTTGAATGTGTAATCAGAGAGACTTTTTCTCAACTGTTTTCAGCTTGCTAAGCCTGTCCCGTTTCTAGAGGCAGTGAGAGGGAAGGAGGGAGGGAGGGAGGGAGGGAGGGAGGGAGGGAGGGAGGGAGGGAAAAGCTAGGCAAGGGTATCATGACTGTTCCTGTTTTAGGTTCTTATCTCTTTGGAGTACTACATATTCCTCCTCCAGTTACTCTATGTGAGCGCTCGTAGAATGATGGATGGTTTCTTTGTCTCTTGAAAATTCAGGTTAAATTTCAACATCTGGTGTGAGTATTAGAAGTTGAGGATGAAAGGAGTTGACTAAACCCTGAAGGTGAAGCCCCTGTGGATGGGATTAGTGCCCTTGTAAGAGCCTCTGGTGCTCTTTCTTCTCCCTTCCATCATTTCAGGATGTGGTAAGCAATCCCTTATTTATGAGCCAGGAGGAGATACCAAGTCTGCCTTCCAGGTTACATACTAGGAGGAACAGATCAGTCTCCTTCGTAAACCACTTAGTACAATGGGTCTCAACCTGTGGTCGTGACCCTGGGGGGAGGGCAAATGACCCTTTCATAGGGGTTGACTATCAGCTATCCTTCATATCATATCTTTACATTATGATTCACAAGGGTAGCAAAATTACAGGTATAAAGTAGCAATGAAAATAATTTTATGGAGATCACCACATCAGAGGAACTGTGTTAAAGGATCACAGCATTATTTATATTTATATAAATACTACCTACCAAGTATTTATATAAATTTCCCCTCACTTCTAAAAATCTTGTTGCTTGGTAGCTGGATACAGCGCAGGCCAAAGTGACCTGGCAATGAAGATGGACCAGAAGGCTTTTGTACAGTCTGCTGCTGTCTTCCGGGTTCTTGCTGACCTCTTGAAGAGGTGATGGCATATTGTATGGTCTCCTATCCTGGTTCATCAGGGCCCAGCACACTTGATTCAGCTCCATCTAAGTGTCCGTGAACTCTAGACACAGGAAACATCAGTTCTTCAGCTGATGCCTGACACCTGAGGCCACTGCACAGCCTCTGCAGGGGGAAGGGTCCGCCCTTCTTTTTCCGTTGACTCGGGCATCGTGATAGCATCTTCTGCTCTCTGTGCCTCAGCACTCCATGTCACCATTTGTCCCCTGCCTCTAGATCTCTCAGTCGGCAGTGGAACATAGGGACTCTCTCTGTGAGCCTCCTCTTCAAATTGTCTAGGGTCTCAGTATCATTTCTCTGCAAGGCATTGTGCTTCCCAAGGTAAGGAAGGTCCCTCGTGCTGGGTTCCAATGTTTACCTCCTCTCTTCTTCCTCCTCATCTGCCTACAGTCTAGAAGCATCTCTACTCTACCTAGTGTTTGAGAAATTCCCTTAAGCTTGAGTTCTTGCTTCCTATATCTTATAATAATGATGGCTATTGACATATACAGACTTTATTTGTTATTTGTTCATTTATCATTTGGTTTTGCTTGTGCTTTGAGGCAGGCTCTTGCTCTGTTGGCCGAGCTTGTCTCCAGCAATCCTTCTCCCACCTTCCTGAGCACCTGAATATATAAAACGTGTATAGAACAGCAAATCTCTTAGCTACTGTCCCCGCCATGATCTCTGCATTGCTCAATGCAATGGTCAATTTTCAGTCTTCAGCATCTCAGATTCGTGTGTAATATCTGCCCCGCTGTGAACCTGTCTACCTCACGCCCTATGCCTTTAGTTGCCTGGATGACTCTTGCCCTTACCCTAGCAGCTACTTCTGAGCCCTCTCTTTCCTTCGAGGAACTGTAATTTAATGAGCTATAATTTTGTGGCCACATACTGTGTTCTGGCTGTTACACATCCCATTTTATCACTTAGTGCTCCTCCCGGTGAGGATTGGTAACCCTCCTAGTGTGTAGATGGTGAGCGGGGGCTCAGGGAGGTGATGTGTCTTTATGGGCTCACACAGCTAGTAAAAGGCAGAGACAGGAGCTGTACTAACATCACAGCTAGTAAAAGGCAGAGACAGGAGCTATACTAACATCACAAGTTGTATTCCCATGACAAGAATCGTATCCCTTTGCTAAAACCACCCCCAAAAGGCTCTAGGAATCTCTTTCCCCTGGCTCTTTCAAAGAAGCACCTTCAATCTTGAGTGGCATTTCCTCCCCAAGTCACATTCTTCATGACACCCAAAGGGGTCACTAGCCAGAATCCCTCTCTGTTGACTCTTGGTCTTTATTAAGTCTCCTTTGAAAAGTGGATCACTGGGTGGTGAAGCTGTTTTGAATGTGAAGACTTTATCTTTAAAAACCTACTGTGATGTGTATGAGCCTGCATGAGTTTCTGTGCATCTCGCCGTGTAGAAGCCCACTGAGGCCAAACATGGGCATTGGACCCACTGGTACTGGGTTGTGGGTGGTTCTGAGGCAGTAGGTGGGTGCTAGGAACTGAACCCCGGCCTTCTGGAAGAGCAGTGAGTGTTCTAAACCACCCAGCCATCACTCTAGTCCAGAGAACTTTCTCTTACAGACAGAGCTCTCCCTAACCAGCGATGGGAACAAGGCTCTTAGGACCCCTGTGCTCCCCTCGTGGGTGTGCTTGTTCTCGTGCTTTCACAGACCTGCCTCACTGTGTTCTGGTGAAGTTGCTCCTTCCCAAGCTTGTTCAGACACCCACCGTCTTACCAGAGCCTTTGCTGCTAGAGACCTAGTAGGGAAGGCTGTCTCCAGTGTGCCCTCTAGTGGGTCTGTTAATGTCCTGTCTGCCATTCACAAAAGACCTTCTAGCTCATTCTGTTCATGGATAGAGAGGCCCTCTAGCTCTCTTCAGTTCAGTCCTGTCTGTTAGTCCTGCTTATCCAGGCCAGGGGAATCCCAGACTCCTCTGCCAATTCTTCAAAAGGGAGTTTCCCCCTCTCCTTGGCAATATGCGTAGTGTCCCGCTTACATTTCTCCTTTTGTCTCTCTGGATGCACCTCTACTGTGTCTCTGTCTTTTTCCCTCCCCACGCCATCTGGATTCAGAACAATTCTTTCTAATTTCTGTAGTTTGGTTAGTCAGTCCCCACTGAGACTCTGGGGTATGCTGGTTTGGGGGAGGAAAGGCCCCCCAAGTGATGGGGTCATTTAGAGGGATTGGTGCCGTTCCCCCCCCCCCCCCCCCAGAGAATGAGTTAGTTTGCCATCACAGGGCAGTGGCCTTCTTTCTCTCCTCTGCATGCACTAACCTGCCTGTCTGCTTGCTGCCACGAGTTGAAGCAGCATGAGCCATTTGCTGGTGTCATGCCTTTAGGTTTCCCAGACTCCCAGAACCGTGAGCTAACTGGAGCCCTTTTCATTAGAAATCGCCGAGGCTCAGGTCTTCTCTTCAGTAAGGAAAAAATGAGCAGAGATACCTGTGTTGCTGTCTTAGCCTCATGCCCCTCTGCTGTGATAAAAGACACTCCCAAGAGCATCTTTAAGGAAGGAAAGGTTTATTTGGCTATAATTCCAGGTTCCAGTCCTTCATTGTGGGGAAGACAAAACAGGAACCTGAAGCAGCTGGTCACGTCCGCCATCAAGACCTGAGAAAGGACGTGTGATTGCTGTGTTCTGTGTTCTCCACTCCATGCAGTGTAGGGCTCAAAGCCTACTTTGAGAGTGATGCCATCCACTCTTAGGTTGGGTCATCCCACATCGGTATCATAATCAAGACCCCCGCCACACACACACAGAGGCATGCCCACAGACAACCCAGTCTAGACAGCTCCTCACTGACTCTTACTAGGTGATTCTAGACTGTCACACTGACAATTAAAACTAACCATCCCAGTCCCCCAAAAGTATCCTTTCTGTATCCTATCTATGCTTGTTGGGGTGGAGGGAGTGCCTGGATTTCCTCAGCATGTTTCCCCTCCCTGTTTCTGTGATTGAAGTCCATAGGCAAATGTTACTCTGTAATTCCATGCTCCATGATCCCTTGTCCAAATCAGCCGGACATCCCAGCCAGTTTTTCCAGAGCACAGCCAGGGTAACCAGTGTAGAGAATAATGTGCTTGTTTCAACTGTCCCTCATCCTGATAGCTTAAAGAACTCCTTTAGTGGAGGAGTTCTTTCAGAACCCACTTACAAGGCATACTAATCACCTTGTTATTATATCAGGAAAATGTTGGCTGCAAACTTTATTGAACCTAACCGTACGGGCTTAAACTAGTGGGAACGGGAGGCTGATATCTCTTTTGTGACAGGCGTCTGGAGGTGGGGAGCCCTGGGCTAGTTCTTAGAAACCCAGACACTCAGGGCTTCCCCTGTGTTCTCTCAAGTGTGTTGACTTTCATTCCACGCTGTAGCCCTGGGCTTTGAGAAGTCTCCTGATCTCCAGGCGTAAGACAGACTTCCTAGATAAGATAAGGGAAGAGCGGAGGCCAGAAAGATCTGGTAAGCAAATCTGCCACGCTCCAGCAGGAAAGTAGGTGCTTTTACCAAATTCCCACTTATGTTCTTGGGAATGCTGACCTGTGGTGACCACTAGCTGGGAGTTGGCTGGAGAGAAGACGGTTTGTCTGTGGAGACATTTCCAGGCTTTCTTGTCTACCGCATCTGCCAACAAACATAGATCCCACAGCTTCAAGACTGTTTTTGTAAATCAAAACTCTGCTCAAAGATCAAGGCAGGCCCCTCAAACAAGTGTCTGAGGTGTTTTGCGCAGGGGAGTAAATGTCTGTCATTACAAGAGTACCTTTGAGAGGAAGCACATTTGGGCACTTTAGAAAAAGCTTCCTGTAAAGAGGGTCCACTCACACTTTATGCAGTAATTGGCGTGGGTCCAAATGTCTATACCTATGACATTCTTTTGTGCTTACTGCAGCAGCTGGGTGGACCCCAGGAAATGTCAGGAGTGAGGAAGAGAAAGAAAATATTAAACTCTTTCTTGGCTGGGCAGACCTGTTAGATATTGGCCGCTGAGGGATGTTTTCTGGCATGCTTTAATGGAGTGTCTAGGAAGCGCCTGGGATGGGGTTTGCAGCAGCTTAGATTGGGATTGTGAATCTTCACAACAGAAGGGAGCCTGGCCGGTTTCCTTGAGCAGCCACCTGCTTCAGAGACACCCCAGAGCCTTCAATCTGTCCCTTCCCCAGAGACTGTGCCCGTCTCACCTGCTATCTTCTGCCGCAGAGTTTTGAGTAGCTAAGCATCTTGGTGTGGTGCAGGTGTTCACTGTGACATCTGTGAGGCTCAATGCCTGGCCCTGTTTATTTCATCCCAGACCTGGGATCTCCAGGTACAAACACGTGTGTTTGTCATTGTTGACTCACAAAGGGACAGCACATGATTCATGAATTCCTTTGGTGATTTGCTGGCATGTTTTTATTTGTCAAAAATTCACTGGGTCTCCTCTGTTTGTCAGCTTTGGCCAAGGATGCTACCAGGAGAGACTCCTGTGTCCCTGATTGTCAGGAAGAGATCAGAGAGGAACAGAAATGAGAGATAAGTGTATCAGGTGGCCTTGGCAGGAGCTAGGAGCCCGTGGAGGGAGGGCTTGGGCTTGGGGATTGGGGGTTTATTGGGGACAGCAAGGAACGCGCCATCATGGAGCCTCCGTGTGAATGAACTCGGGACTCTAGCTTGTGTTCTAATTGTGGTCAGCTGAGAGAAATAAATGAGGTCTCCAGAACACACAAAGAACAAATGTGGCATCTTCTGAGCAGAACTCAAGGCAGGTTTCTTGGAGATGGTGAAGACTCAACTGGCCAGGTTACAGGAAGCATGCGCAGACAGAAGGAACAAATAAGGAA
Source organism: Microtus oregoni (assembly GCF_018167655.1). NCBI lineage: Eukaryota > Metazoa > Chordata > Mammalia > Rodentia > Cricetidae > Microtus > Microtus oregoni. Next base: position 6,573,086 of record NW_024543221.1, read on the forward strand.
AGGGAGGCAGGAAAACTACAGGGTTCACTCTGTGCTTTCCAAGTTTGCCTGGAAGCTAAACTCACGGCGGGGGAGATCAGGCAGGTAGGGCAGAGTCACTCCGGGAAAGGTTTGTATTTTGTTTCTAAGCAAAGAGAGGCAGAGAAATGGCATTATTATATAGAGTTCATAGGAAGAAACTGAGCTGAGGGGAACCTGGTAGGGAGGAAGAAAGCTGTCTCCATCTTGGGAAGTTGCTTGTTTTACCCCTGCTGAAGTTTTCTGTAGCAAGGAGCAGTGTGACCCAATGAGTTCACACAAGCACCATCTCCACGCTCACCCTGAACTTCACCTTGAATCCAGGTAACCAATCTGAGGGATAGCGCTTGTTGGTAAAAACCAGGTCACTTACTTCAAAGATCATAAAAAATCCTTCAAAAAGTGTGTGTGTGTGTGAGAGAGAGAGAGAGAGAGAGAGAGAGAGAAGAGAGAGAGAGAGAGAGAGAGAGAGAGAGAGAGAGAAAGAGAGAGAGAGAGAGAGAGAGAGAGAGAGAGAGAGAGAGGGTAGGGGGAGATTGAAGGAGAAATTAGTTTGGTATGTAGTCTTGAGCCTCTGTTTTTGAGGAAGGTTGGGGTGACATTGGGATTGCTGGTGGTGACAGACCCTCAGAGGTGGGTTCTGGGTCTTAGTTTGACTAACTGCTCAAGCGGTCTTATTGTGAAACACCAAGTGTGTTCATTCCTGGGCTGTGGAAGCAATTTTATTTAGCCCCACAGTTAAAATGAAAATATAAAGTTAGAAAAGGACCTGGATAACCTTTAAATGTTGCCAGGCTTTTTATCTGAAAGTACATTAGGGAAGGTTAAGCATATTTATTTATTTATTAGAATATCTTTATTATTTGACAATTTCATATATGTACATAATGTCTCTTGGTCATATCCATCTTAACTTCCACTCTTCCCAGACACTCCCCAGCACATCCCTCGCATCCTCATGTCCTGCCTTTTCCTTTTTTAGATTTATTTTATATATATGGGAGTTTGCATGTATATATGTGCCCTGTGGTGTGTGTGTGTGTGTGTGTGTGTGTGTGTGTGTGTGTGTATGTTTTTGGAGGTCAGAAGAAAGTATAGAATCCCTGAAACTAGAGTTAAGGAGCATTGTAAGTTACCATGTGGGTGCTGTGAACCGAGTCTGGGTCCTTTGTAAGAGCAGGGAACTACTGCTCTTTTTTTTTTTTTTATTTTTCGAGACAGGGTTTCTCCGTAGCTTTTGGTTCCTGTCCTGGAACTAGCTCTTGTAGACCAGGCTGGCCTCGAACTCACAGAGATCCGCCTGCCTCTGCCTCCCGAGTGCTGGGATTAAAGGCGTGCGCCACCACCGCCCGGCGGAACTACTGCTCTTAACTGCTGAGCCATCTCTCCAGCCTTCTCCCTCCCTCCCTCCTGCCCTCTTTCCCTCCCTCTCTCTTTCCCTCTTTCCTTCCTTCCTCCCTTTCTTTAACAAATATAATCCACAGAGTCTAACTAGTCCTGCGTGCTGATGGTTGAGCGACCTTGTTGGCTTGACTTTGTCCAGGCCTTGTGCAGGGACCAGAGTGTTGGGACTTCATGAAGGGCAAGGCTACGCTGTGTCTAGGAGCCAGCATTCCACAGCACGCTCCCCCACCTTCCGGTTTGTATATTCTTTCTGCCCCACCGTTCACAGTGCTTTCTGAGCCTTGCTGGGGGAAGGAGTGATATATGCATCCCACTTAGGCCTGAGGACTCATGGATCTCATAGTCTCAGCACTTTGACCGGCTGAGTCTGCGCTGGTGCCTACTGCAGAAAGGGGCGTCTCTGGCTAAGGTTGAGAGGGCCTAATGCTTCACGTGGGGACAGTGATGCCTGGAACACTCGAGGAGGTTTTAGAGCTAGAAGGACCAGATGAGTAAGAGAGACAATGACTGCTTTACTAAGCCTCAGACTCCTAGGGCCTGGGGTCTACAGTGCAGCTGGAAAAAGGTAGGATTGGGCAGTTTGAGGGAGTATTGTGTAATACAGTGTGAGGGACACTAGGACATTTTGCTCTCAGACACTGCAGTCCTATGAACGTATACATAGGTGTGAGCAAAATTATATAGCTTCTGGGACATTTGCCCCTCCCACTCAGCAGGTTAAGGTGAGCATGTAGTGTCTAGGCCTGGGAGTCATCATTTGATGTTGTCACTGGGAGTCAGTGATGTTGTCTCGGGATGTGACTTTCAGGGGCCTGAGAGGTCTGTCTCACACAGAAGGGAGTTTTCTATCTGCTTCTAAATTTACTCAGACGTTCAAAGTGACCAAAGCAAGCCCTGGGTTGTTTAACCTCTCTTGACTTCCATTTCTTTTGCTTCAGAATTATGATGATTTCATGCTAATCAATATCTCAAGAGTATTATAACCAAGGCTCTCATGGTGAACTCTGAAATATAAAAGGATCATTATACTCTACACAGATCGTGGAGAATCAGCTATCATTACCCAAGGCCATCTTGGGACAGGATGGATCACTCGCTCGCTCACTCCCTCGCTCGCTCAGTCACTCGCTCACATACCTATGTGTTCCTGCATAGCTTCAGTGTCTCATCCACTCAAAGGACGACAACAAAAGGGACAAGAGAACAGTTCCTTTCTCTCGATTTCCATTCTACTGATTGGAAGCCCAGGAACTGTGCGTGGTCGGCATGCAAGGCACAGCAATCAGGATGAACAGAGAATTTCCATGTCTGAGTAAAGCCCTCCCTGTGAGGCCTCAGGAGGGGAATGTGTGTGCACTTCAGTCATGAGAGGAGAACCCACACGCATGACTTAGGAGAGTGGCGTTGAGCTCTTTGGTTGACTGTGTCCTTCCAAGACTCCGTGCCAGGCCCCAAACCCAGTGTGACCATACTAATAAGTGACCCTTAGGCATCCATGCTCCTCTGTTGGGGTGGGAGAATTAGCCAGGTACGTTGGCCTGTTCACTTTTCTGCCATGCATAAACACAGCACCAAGCAGAGAAGCAGAAGCACAGAGGGCCTCTCAACAATACCAATTCTGTCGGCCTCTTGAACTCCGATAGATACTTTTCTGTTGTTTCTACATAACCCACGCTCGGTAATTGTATTACAACCAAAGTAAGTCTAGAGTAGACATGAACTCTGGAGTGATGGGGACAGTGAGGGCCTGGCCTGACCGGCTGTTGTCTCCTCTGGTTCATTGCAGGCGACTGTTGGCTTCTGGCAGCCATTGCCTCCCTCACCTTGAATGAAAAACTGCTTTACCGAGTGGTCCCCAAGGACCAGAGCTTCCAGAAGAACTATGCGGGTATTTTTCATTTCCAGGTATTAGGCCTTGCTTGGTACCTTTGCCATCACTTCTGTATCTTATCCAAATCTGTGTGATCAGAAACTCTGGAAGTGAGGCCAATACTGACATCAGGTTATCCCTCTGGGTGATTTGGGTACATGCTCCAGTTTGAGAGCCATTCCTTTGTACATCTGTTCTATCAAACTCATTCTCTTCCCTTCTTCCTCCAGGCCATAGGGCCATGAGGGACTCACTCTGGACTAAGGATCAGGAGATATCAGACTGAGTCACTCACTTTGGCTGCCTGGGTGATACTGAGCAAGCTTTCTTCTCCACAGACTCAAAGAAAGACTAAATGTTTCTTGGTGCCTGTGGATGAGGTGTAAACCCTCTCAGGGAGTTTAAGGTTCACAAAGCCCAGAGACTAGCTCACTGGCAGTGGAGACCCCAGCCAAGGAGTCTGCTGAAGGACCTCTCTCTGCTTCTGCGTGTGATACAGGTTGTTTTCCCACCCCTAGTTCTGGCAGTACGGAGAGTGGGTAGATGTTGTCATTGATGACAGACTGCCTACCAAGGATGGACAGCTGCTCTTTCTACACTCGGAAGAAGGCAATGAATTCTGGAGTGCTCTCCTGGAGAAAGCCTATGCCAAGTAAGTGAGATGGTGAGGAACTGGAAGACCCTGGGGCCTCCCTGAAGGCGCTTGCCTGCCTTCCCACTCAGGATGTGATGACCAAGTTTTTCCCAACACCCAGACAGCCATAGGCCAGAAAGAAAGCATCCTTCTCAAGAGAAAAGGAAATTTGGACTGGGGATTTAAGATCTCATCTTTGGGGATGGAGAGATAGCTCAATGATAGACTCTTGGGTAGCATGCATAAGGCCCTGGTTCAATCCTCAATATACCATATTATATATATTCATTCTTGGGACAGAATGAATGAATGTTCAAAATGATGATGATGATGAAGCAGAGGAAAATTATAGAAGGAAGTTTCTGTTTTGCCCAGTCCTGCAGCTGTTCAGTTCCAAAGAAACACACAGAGGCTTATAGTAATTATAAAATGTTTGGCCTATTAGCTCAGGCTTATTATTAACTAGCTCTTACAACTTAAATTAACCCATAATTTGATGTGGGAGTGTCATATATCAATCTGTTGATTTCATTGGTTAAGCAATAAAGAAACTGCTTGGCTGGCCCTCATAGGTTAAAACATAGGTGGGAGGAATGGTGGGAGAATGCTGGGAGAAAGAAGCTGAGTCAGTGAGTCGCCATGATTCTCCCACTCCAGGCAGACGCAGGTTAAGATCATTCCTGGTAAGCCAGCTCGTGGGCTACAGCAGATTATTAGAAATGGGCTAGTCCAGGTGCGAGAGCTTGCCTAGAAGAGGCTAGATAGAAATGGGCCAAGCGGTGTTTAAAAGAATACAGTTTCCGTGTAATTATTTCGGGTAAAGCTAGCCGTGGGGGCGGCTGGGTGCCGGGGTCGCAGCCCCACCGCTCCTATTACAACAATAATTCTTATCTATGTTTAGCCACATGGCTTGGTATCTTTTCTCAGTGCAGCATTTTCATCTTGCTTCCTCTGCATCTGGGTGGCACCTACAGACTGAGACTTTCCTCTTCTCAGAATTCTCCTAGTCTGGTTGCCCCACCTATACTTCCTGCCTGGCTACTGGCCAATCAGTGTTTTACTGAACGAATATGAATGACAAATCTTTACAGTGTTCAAGTGCATTGTCCCACAGCAGAAAAGAAATATTTTCAGTACCAAACTGAAGCATAATCAATAAAAAGTCAGAGACAGAAATTGGGGCTCAACCTGAAGATCTGAAAAGCAAAACAGCCAGCATTGGCTCTTACCTCAACCTAAGTCCAAAATGGCTATCCTGCCTCAGCAATCTCAGAATGAGACTGTGTATGAGCTGTCTCCTCCCACCTTATAATCCTCTCTAGTTCTGGAATTAAAAGTGTCCACCACTGGAGTTAAAGGCAGGTACCGCCTGGTTTCTATGGCAAACTAGTGTGGCTACTGGGATCAAAGGTGTGTGTCACCACTGCCTGGCTGTAAGGCTGACCAGTGGGGCTGTTTTACTCCTCTGATCCCCAGGCAAGCTTTATTTATTAAAATACAATAGACATGCCACTACTCCAAACTCAGCAAAGTTTCTGCTCATTCCTTGAATGCCGTTTTCCTGACTGACATTCCAAGTTGAAAGGTTTCTTCGAATTAGCCTCATTTGCTGTCACTCCAGTAAATTTCTCATTCTGTTAGGGCAATCCTTAGCCTCAAGGAAAGGCTCCCCATTCCTATCTGTGCCTGGGTACCCCAGAAACTCAAGCAGTCAGGGCCAATTCTGAAGGGGTTTTGGTTTTGAAAGGGAGTGGGAGACCTGGAAAGGGGCTTCCTGGGGATCTGTTCCTAGTGAAAGCATCTGTCTTAAACAGTGGTCTGTGCTTGTTCTAGGCTCCTTGTCAAAGCTGGCTAAGGTCTTTCCTTGGCCCTCTAGCCTACGTCCTGGCATCACCCTTTCCATGTCCCGTGATTCCCTTATCAGATGCTCATGGCTGTGGATGGTGCTTGTTTTCTTTCTTTCTTTCTTTTTCCAACAGACTCAATGGTTCCTATGAGGCGCTTGCTGGAGGCTCCACAGTTGAGGGGTTTGAAGATTTCACAGGTGGCATCTCTGAGTTTTATGACCTGAAGAAGCCCCCGGGCAATCTATACCACATCATCCGGAAGGCCCTTCGTGCGGGATCTCTGCTGGGGTGCTCCATTGATGTGAGCCTCAACTCTTTTCTTCATCCCTTTTATCTGGTAGCATGATGGTTTATAGTGTTCAGGAATGGTGAAGACCTAATGAGTGGGTGGGAACTAGGGTTAGTCACACTTTAAGATTATATTTTGCTGGTAACTGTTGGAGCCTCTAAATAGTATGGCTAGACTCCTCAAGATAGCACAGCCTCATCCCCTGGGTCCTAGTTCCTATTTACTTATCATCTGTTTTAGTTAATCATCTTAGTCTTTGGGAAAGCAAATTGGCAGCTGACAATATTTGATGGACTTGATCCCTGAAGAAAAGAGGGCCCAGCCCTGACAGGAAGATTGGGAGTATGGAATGCCAATGTGGCCTTAGAGGTCAGACCTGCAAGCCACCAGCCTGAGGGCCAGTTGTTACCTGTCTCCCCAGATGCTCTCTTTTCTGTCTGCATGTTTTAATGGGTAGTTTCGCTTGTTTGCTTTGTTGTGAGGCAGTGTGACTATGCTCTCTGCCACACTCTAGGCTTGGCAGCCACTTGCTCCCCGCCTGGCTTATTAAAGGGGGTCGTCTAGAGATGGGTCTCTTTGTTTGTGGGTTGTTGCTGCTCCTTCATTCGTCTCACCCAGGAAAGTCCTGGCTGTGTGTTGTGCTTTTAGAAAGCAGTGTAACGCTGGCTCCAAAGAGGTCAGGGTCAGCCCCCCTGATCAGACTCTCTCCTTGACCAGGTCTCAAGTGCAGCCGAAGCAGAAGCCACCACCAGGCAAAAGCTGGTGAAGGGTCATGCATACTCTGTTACCGGAGTCGAAGAGGTAGGGAGGGGTTAATGTGAAATCTGGGAAGTCCCAAGCAAGAGTAGGAGGGCACACTGGGAAGTTCTGAGTTGGTTGGAGCTTTCTTTGCTTACTTAGAGCAAGCTTCTCTCAGGATGCAGAACCCCAGACAGATTCGGGTTCTCCACAGGGTACCTGTGACTCTTGGCTTCTCAGAGGACTGTCTGAGTCACCCTCATTCTAGCTCTCTGGTTTCAGTTAAATTTGGCTCTTTTCTGAGACAGAGTCAGAAAAGTCATAGGGACTATCAGTTAGAGTCTACACACAGCCCAGACAAATGCTTATGTAGGCAAAGCAGTATAAACCCATAGGAGTCCCTAAAAGAAGAAACGATTTCTACTCCAGTGTTCAGGGTGATATTTAATAGTGAGAAGTCACGTAGCTATTTTTCATTCTCTGGCCCCAGCATGGCCTAAACTATTTGTGATTTTTACTTCATATGGTTCACCTATATCCAGATAGGAGTTGAATAATTTGGTTTATAGTAAGAAGTATAAATATAAGAGGACGAAAAGATGAAGGTAAAGTACATCAACCTAGACAGTGCTGAGGAATGAATTTTCTTTGGGGTTCTGGGTGGTCGTGTAGAAAAAGCCACACACCAAGGACTCCAGCTCTTGCCGTTTATTGCAAGTGACATCACTCACTACACGCCTTCTGACTGGACGTGGTCTTGTTAAATCAAGTCCACTCCGTAAACATTAATTGGGAGTATGAGGAAACTTTGGGTTAGCGCGTGACGGGAATGATAATGATAAAGACCTGCGAGACTGACCTGTTTAGGTACATATGTTTTAGCATGTGTGCAGGAGTGCTTGGGGATCATACGTAAGTGCTCATGAAGTAATGGCTGAGTCCTTTTCTGTTGTTACTATAACACAATGCCTGAATGTGGATTTATAAAAGAAAGAGTTTTTTTTTATCTCATATATCTGGAGTTTGGGAAGTGTAACAGGGTAGCTTCATGAGTTTCATAACAGCATCAATCAGAAGGGTAAGTGGGCACCCCCAAGAGGAGATACAAACAAGAGGGCATTTGCTGCGTAATACCTTTAACAACTAATCAAGTCCTGAGAGAATGAGAACTTACACAAGAAGAGTGAACTGGGGTAGCAAAGACAGTAACCCCATCTCCTGTTTTAATCCCTTGAAAGCTCCACTTGCAAGCCCCACAACTGCACTGACCAAATTTTACCATTAGTATTTGAGGGCATTTATAATACACTTAGATGTTGGAGACACTCTGCTAGACGCCTTCCTTTTCCTGGAGAGATGTGAGCAAGCATCTACTCACCAGATAAGGTAACGGGGATGACAGAGCAAAGAAGCAGTTCTGCCCAGTTCCACCTCCGTGAAACAGTGGTTAGGTGGCTCACATGCTTACAGGAGCACGGATGACTCAAATGCAGCTGCATCACCAGAAAGCCAGCATGGGTGGGGACACACGAAAATTGCAACTCTGGAGCTCCCTGCATGACTTGCAGGCAGCACCCAATGGAGACTCTCTGCTTGCCCTGCAACTGTTCACTGCGTTTTATAGCCTTGGAGAGGGGCTTTGTAAATCTTATAGCTTTCAGGAATTTCCTGGGCCCCCAAGTTTTCCTTACTTCCCAAGTCTAATGAGTTTGCTCGAGGAGGGGCTAGCTAGAGCACTGACTAGGTAATCTTGAATAACTGGGCCTCTCTGAGTCTCATATTGTTGAGGTCGAACTGTGAAGTTTAAATAATGCTTAGCACTATATTGAACCCACTAATAAGTAATCAATAAATGTTAACTTCTATGCTATTGGCATTGTTTGGGGGGGCATTTATTAGGATGCTGTCTCTGATATTCAGAACAAGGTCCTGCTTAATCAGTTGCAAACTCTAAACCTACGTTTAAGTAGATAGATAGTTGGTTTGTGGTAGATTTGCTCTTCATTTGTTCTAATAGCTGTGAAAGCAAACATTTGAGCAAAGATTAATGCTTAAGGAGAGGAAAGTGTGGTCTCTTGGAGATATTTGAAACTCTGAACACCCTGGGTGCAGACATGCACTCCAGGCTGCAGCAGTGTGGTGATTTGTCCCTGCGTGACTCTTGCAGGTGGATTTCCGTGGCTGCCCAGAGAAGCTGATCAGACTGAGGAACCCATGGGGTGAAGTGGAGTGGTCTGGAGCCTGGAGTGATGCGTAGGTCCCTCTCCCTGCGTAAAGGTGTCATGAAACACACACCATGAGGAACGAGACCTGTCGTTTAGCGGGTTCTGCAGCACTTACTGTTTGTAGATGACACAACATGCTTTGGAATATTATCCCATGATTCAAGGATGGGAAAAGCAGAATAGAAACCATTTTGCTGCAGGTTTTGATTATGAATTTCTGCCTTGGCATTTGGAAATTTGGCAGCTCTGTGGAATTTTGTACCAAACTGGGTACAAAAAACTGGGTACTACAAGGTAAAATCAATCACTTGCAATCATATTTCCCTGCCGCAAGCACTGTTTCCCTCAGAAGCAAGAAAAAACAAAGATGCTGGGAGAACCTTGATCCTGGGAGCCATGGCCCACCCAGGCAGTGACGAACGGGTGTGCCACTTACCCACAAATTCCTGACTAGGTGTTGATTATTGGGTGGAAGGACAACCTCTGAACTGCCTGTCTCCTGGTAAGGGAAGTCAGTTCAGGGAGATGAGGGCCTGGGGTGGCTATACTCTGGCATCTATGTCCCCAGTGTCCTCTATCAGCCAGAGCCACGGTCTGGGCTATTTACCTGCTGGCGGTTGGAGAAGGAGGACATGGAAGCTCGAGTGACATGTGTGAACTAAGCATCCAGCTGTTCTTTGCTCTTGTTTAAGTTTGAAACATCAACAATAACAACAACAAAAATCAAACCCACTGGGAGATGAGATTAGATCTGGAATTGTCAATCAGATCCCATAACTTTTGCTTGCACCAAGCACACTGTGTTCAGTGCCCCCTAACCAACGCCAATAGCATGGAAGTTGACATTTATTGATTGCTTACTACTGGGTTAAGCACGGTGCTAATCATTTCAAACACACAATTGCACTTGATGACTTTAAGAAGCCCCAGGATGCTTCTGCTCGTCTCCAAGTACTTAGAAGTCACTGGAGGGAGAGGCTGGGCCTGGCTGTCTTCTTGGCTGGTGAGGGAGGACCTGGGCTTTTGTTGAGTGTGGTCAGGGAAGAGCTTTTGTTTGTTTTAGGATTGATACTAACCCCGTTCACGTATCTAGACAATGCACACACTTTTCAGGAAAGCCCAAAGCCGTAAAGGTCAGACAGCTGTAAATGGCATTTGAACAAAGTACATTGTCACAGAAAGGCCACCAGCAGGACACCGGGTAACATTACCTCTAGCAAATTTCCATAAAACTGGACCTGATGATCAAAGCCACATTCTTAGGAAGCAGACAGTGCCTGTGTCCCTGGAGCTGGCGCGGCCCTCTTATAAATAGATTCGCCCCAGTCTGATAGAAGATCAGAGTGACAAGTCCCTAATGGATCTGGCGGCAGGACCACCTTGTTCCTATGGTCAGAGGTCTGTGAGTCTTCATAGAAATGTAAAACTTACCCAGAGAGTGGAGATTAGAATGGAGCCATTATGTTTCCGCTGCATGCCGTCAATCTCTGCAGGAGCCCATGGCCTTGGCTTCATCCCTTGCCCTCAGTGGTACTCTGCTTCATACCTGTCTTCTTTCCTTGATAGGGGGGGCATCGCTTCTGTGGTCCTTTGGGGACATTTAGCTGCAGCAAACAGCTTGCACATCTCGGCAGTGGCCGCTTCTGGCTCATTATTCCCCCTTCCGCAGAGCACCTGAGTGGAATTACATAGATCCCAGGAAGAAGGAAGAGCTGGACAAGAGAGCAGAGGACGGAGAGTTCTGGTGAGAGGCTGTGCAGAAGGGCTGTCTCCTAGGGGTTAGGCTGTTCCAAGGTGCTTGGGCGGACGGGCCTCCAGGATTTCCAGGAAGGTGACGATGTTCCTAGCACGGGGGCTTTTCATTTTCTCTGTTCCTGTGCCCCAGTATAATTCTACCTCTCTTCTCATGTCCAAGCCATTGCCCACAGCACGGCCTGGCCAACAGCCTGATGGCCTGCTGTGAGCCTGAAACAATACTTTCCAACTACCATCCAACTCTCAGGCCTAGTTACAGTCAAAACAGAATTCTTTTCTTTGTCTGGGTTGAGGGGGGGAGGGGTCTGCCGAAGATGGGACCTCTTAGAGGACATCTCCACACCGGATGTCATGGAGAATTCTTCAGGAATGAGCCTCTGGTGGGATTAGCTGTGACCCAGCCTAGAGGCAAGGACTACACTGGTATCCCCTCCTGGGGGCGGGGTCCATTTGGTTCCTGGTCCCAACTCTGTGTGGCTGGCAGACACAGGAGGGAGATTCTTCAGAAACAGAGATGCTGACCACGGTAGCCCTGCTTGTTTGGGTCCCTGGACTGTAGAACTGGATCCGGGCAGTCTACAGCTGCAGAATTATCAGAGCTCTTTCTTGGGCCTTCGATCTTTCTTCCTGTCCAGCCCACCTCACCCACACTTCCTTCCTGTCCCTTTGTTCTTCAGGATGTCCTTTTCAGATTTCTTGAAGCAGTTCTCTCGACTGGAAATATGCAACCTGTCCCCAGACTCCCTGAGCAGTGAGGAGGCCCACAAATGGAACCTGGTGCTCTTCAATGGCCGCTGGACACGAGGCTCCACAGCTGGGGGCTGCCAGAACTACCCAGGTGAGGCAAAGGCCACCAGGCTCTTCTTCCCCGGGCTGCATGGCTTTTAGGATGGATCTTTGGATAATTAATGCCCTTGGGTCTGAGGTGCTGTTTTTACTCTGGCTTGGAGGCCAGGCCAGCCAGGGTGGACAGCAGTTTTGCAGCTGTCTACCTGAGGCCTTGCCTAGGCTCCTGTGTGTTTAAATCATCCATGCTTCAGCCACCCCTGTCCTTTTGGCATGCTGCTTCTCACCACCTCTTCTTGGACCATCCCTAAAGCCTTGGCTGCCTTCCCTGGTTCAGCTGGCGGACACCACCACATTGAGCTTGGGTAGAGCAGTTAAGGATGTCAGCAGACAATCGAGCGTTTTCAGTGGCTTGCACTCAGAAGAGCAGCCATTCTGCTTGGTGTTGCCCAAGTTATGGCTGAAGGGGTGAGGCTGTGGGGTCAGGAATGGACAGACACAGGCTATGTGTGGGTCATGTTCCATCAGTGGGGAGAGGAGGTCATCAGGAATCTCCCCCTGGCAGGGATGTCCTTGTGCAAACCACCACCTCTGCCTTAACTCTGGCTCCTTAGAGAGCGACCTCCCTGGTTCTTGACAGACGACTAACATGTACTTGTGTAGACTCCTCCTAGGTCGCGTCCACTGGGACAGCTGCTGAAGAAACCACTGAGACATGACCCCAGCTCTCTGGAGAAACAAAGGAAAGAAAACCACGCTCCCTTCTTGCTAGTTCCCCACCTCCATGCTTCCCTGGCTTGCTGTTGCTCTGTTGATTTGTGTTGATTGACTCAGTATCTCCACGCGGGGCTGAGGGGTAGCTGCTTTCTTCCCAGCCAGAGAGCACTGCATGCTGTAGAAATGGCAGCACTGTAAAACCCCGTGTGGGTGCAAAGGGGGAGCACAAGGTCTTACCTTCTTCCCCTTCCATCTCCATCTGGCTACAACCAGCCGTTGACAGGCCTGAAGCGGGAGCTGGTGGCCTGCCCCCATCAGTCAGTATACAGGTTGTGAGGCCCAGGGACATTCCTTTTCTGGAGCTTCAGTTTTTCAGTCCTCACAGGGTTCATAATTCCTACCTTCCCGCTCGCTGGGGCCCACAGGAGCATTGTCGCGCGGAGCACACGGGGAAGCGCTTTGTAAACTGTGCAGTGTTAGACAAATGGGATGGATTATTTTTATGGCCCATTCTCTTCCTCTAGTACTGTTAAGGAGTAAACAAAAAATGTAGGGATTGCAGTAATGCTACATTTGGGAGAAATTAAAATATGCTCACCATTAACAAGCTCTTAGAAAAGATGCAGGAAATCTGCATGGATCATTCTGGAAGCCCAGAACCATAGGGGGTGCCCAAGGTGTCTGCATGCACCAAATAATAATCCCATCTGGGCTGCCAGCTAGCTGTCAGGAAGAAATGGATTGTTCTTGCCTCGTGGTAATGAAGTAAGCGCAGAAGATTACCGAAATTTCTTTCTCCCCTGGAATTCACAGACACCTGATCTTAAAAATCTATATACACCTGTGCCTTAAGTAGAAAAATAAAACCTAGAAATACAGGCTCTGGGAAGGAGGAATTGAATAAGTACTCTCAGTGTTAAAGAAAAAATAATAAATGGGCCTTGGACATAGGAGAATGCTGTGTGCCTTCATAGAGTTTGCACCGCCGTGCAGAGACTGTAAAAACACACACCAAGTCCTGCTCACCCTAATCCACTCCTCCCCAATTCTTTGTTGCAATTATACACCTAGCCTGGTGGAGTCTGTCAGACCCAGCTTCTTCAATTATACTCTTAGCTCGATTCCATCAGAGAACTGTTGTGTGTCTGTGGCAGATCCTTCAGGCTCCTCTTTGCCTAGCTTGGGTAGTTACTAAGTTGAGAGAGCCTTTTCAAAAGTTGCCTTTGAATAAAGGTGTCTTGCATGTGTGGAGTGTTGCTTTGTACTGGTGTGTGCATGCACACTTGTAGAAGATGCTAGGTATCCACTCCGTGCCTTATCTGCCTCTTCTTATTCATGTTCTTTCACTCTCTGTCTCTTAAACCTTTGAGACAGTCTCTTACTGAACCTGGGGCTCTTCTAACAGCCCCTGTCTCCATTTGTATACCCAACAGCATTGCGTTTACAGGCACATGTGTTGTAGGTTTTTTGGGACCACAAGCCCCCAAATCATGACACAGAGACTTCTTATTAATTATGAATGCTCAGCCTTAGTTTAGGCTTGTTTCTAGCTAGTTTTAGACATTAACTCCTTTCTATCAGTTGATGTGCTGCTCTGAGGTTCTTTTCTTCATCCGTGGACTGTGCTGCTTTTCCGTTTCCTCCATGTCTGCTTGGCTGACCCCCAGCTGGCTGGCTGGTTCCCCTTTAGTCTCTGCCCGCCAGTCCTGCCTATCTCTCCTTTGTCTACCTATTGGCCATTCAGCTTTTTATTAGGCCAATCAGGTGCCTTAGGCAGGCAAGTTGAAATAGCAACATATTTTTACATAGCTAAACAAATGCAACATAACTATTAAAGATGTGTTGCTTTTGTTTATGTTTGATTTTTATGATTGCTAACCTGTATTTCTTAATTACATTTTAAAATGAGCTGCCTAGGTACAGTACCTTAAACAAGAGTAGAAACATACATATGGTATAACAAGAATAACTTTAAATTTGTACCAATATACCAAAATCTATACCAATGTAAAGTATTTGAGGTTAATAGTTGTGTGAGCTTTATGCCCTGTGGGCATGGCCAAGAGCTGCATTTAACTAGAAGCTGCATTTATGTGCCCCAGATCTTGGTGCCTGCACTGTGTCAGGTGTTTTTCTTAGCTTATTGCGTCTACTTGATGTGCTGGTTGCTCAAGTGTTCTCTGTACAGCAAAGCTGTGCCTCTGTATGCTATAAGGCTACAAGGGAGTTGTGTCTTTTTCTTCCAGTTTCCTCAGACCCTAGATAGCACCAAATGTTGCTTTAACTTCAGCACAGTGACTGTACCGTAATCTACTGCAGACTCAGTCAGCAGCTGCAATGCTGTAGCTATCGAACTGTTTCTCTAGCAGCAGCCAGGCCACAGCCTGGCAAGAATTCTGCTCCCACAGGCACTGGCCCTGTCGCTGCCACTAAAGGTCGCTTTGACTAAATCTCTATCATTCTAATTATGAATAATACTCAAGATTCAAAGACTGGGGTGAAAATCTGCTAGCTCGGAGAGACTAAGTAACAACTTTTTCCTTGCTGGTGTCCATGGAAGACCCATGCTTCCATTTCACCAAACCTAAAAAGGCTGTGCCACTCTGAGTCCCACCTTACTACTTCCTGTGACTCTCTACCTCTCCCAGTTAGTCTTTGATGTTCTATGATTACTTTCTGTCAACTAGCTGCTAACTCAGCCCTCTGACCCAAGCTTAGTTTTATTTAATCAACAGAAATGCAAACTTGGGGTTCACAGTGTGATCAAATATCCCCCAACACACATGCATAGCCATGACTGACATTTTGACATGGTGCTAGAATCTGAACTCAGGTCCTCTTGCTTGTGCAGCAAGCCCATTACCAACTGAGTCTTCTCCCCAACTCAAAAGGCATCTGTTTAAGTATTCATAGGTGGTGTGGCAGGAATGCTTAATGACATTGTGATTTCTCTTACACTATTGAATGATGTGTCTCATCAGTAGGCTGTAACACTTGACATCATGGATGGGCCCTTGGGCTGAGGGATAGAGGCTGTGTCTCAGGACCTCATGGGGTTAAAACCCAAAGCTAGGACTTCTGGGCTTGGAGGAGCACATGACGGTCAAGTGGCTTTCTAGGTATCAGGCAGAAGCCTCCTTGGTTCTTCTGGGACTCTGCTGTCATCCATCTCAGAGATACACTTTTCCCTAAGGAGCTTCTCCAGGTGGAGTCTTCAGGTAAGAGCAGGAAGAAATGAAAGGCTTCCAGGAAGGCAAGATATTGCTTTCTGGTGCAGTCCAGAGCAGCCTGGGATGGCAGGATCTCAGATTTCACCACAGCTCTAGGCTACTGGATGATCAAGCAGACAAGACAGACATTCTAAGTATCTACCTATGGGGCAGGGCAGGGAGGTGGGAGGACGGCTCTCCCGTTCTTCTACGCCAGGCAGTCTGACCAGTGTTAGCCTTTTATGGGGATGATGGAGAAGCTTTCCTTTCTTAAAATTTCCCTTCTTCATCCCCTCACCCCTGTTGGACCACTGCCACTGGATGACTGCCAGGCACTTACTGGACCAACCCCCAGTTCAAAACCCATTTGGATGAGGTGGATGAGGACCAGGAGGAGGGCACCAGTGACCCCTGCTGTACAGTGCTGCTGGGTCTGATGCAGAAGAATCGCAGACGACAGAAGAGGATTGGCCAGGGCATGCTCAGTATAGGCTACGCTGTCTACCAGGTACAACTGAATCAGACTCCTTTGTTGGGGTATACTGCTATCTTCGATCGGGATGTTTCAGTCAGTGATTGGCATTCATCTTTCCTATTGCCCAAATATCCTTATATAAGATGTTGTCCTTGCTTCCTTACTTCCCTAGAACTCTTATTGATGCTTGGATTCCATAGTTAGAGACTCATCCCTATGGCTGGAATTTCTGCTGCTAACACTCAGATGCGCAATTCATTACACTTTGCCTGTCAGTGAGAACTCGATGCAAATTAGACTCTTTTCCAAGAAGAGGTGTCTCAGGGGACAGAAGCCCAGAATGTGAGGGTGAAAAACATTTGCGCAATAAAATGCATTTCAGAGTGAGAGAATGTGGCTGGCTACAAAAGTCAAATGTCCACAGTCCCTTCTGCCTACCATAGGAGGTCATTTGGAACACATAAGGCACCAGCCTGGGTAAGAGGAGTCACACAGCCATTTTTGGTTCCGGAGTCTCTGGATTGAGGAACACAGCTGGTTCTTGTCTCAGACTTCAGTCCCTGGTTCATGATTCCAGCCTTCTCCAGTGACTACCCTTCTGTGGACATTGTCTCCCCGATACAGTAAATCGAGTCTTCATAACTTGACAATTGAGCTAGGACCATGCTACTTCTTTACCCAGGGAGAGACTCCATACAATGTATCCCACAGGGAGTCAGATTTTAGCTTTTCGGTATAGTTTTTATTACAAGTGAATTTCTTGGTTAAAAATACAATTCTAATCAGGAAGACCCAGGGCCGCTGGGAGGCCCAACATCTCATTGTAAATTAATGCACATAAAATAAGCATTATAATAAGAAGTATTGTAATAAATTTTGTAACAAGAAAAAATTCAGCTGCCAAGTCCATACATTCTTCCTCCAGCTCCCTTTATCATATTCTTAAACTTAGGGTTTCAGGTGTGTGTGTGTGTGTGTGTGTGTGTGTGTGTGTGTGTGTGTGTGAATATATCCTGACAAAAACAACCTAGGGAAGGGTTTATTTTAGCTTACAGATCAATGCACAGTTCACCATGGCAGGAAGTCAGGGGAAGTAGGAACTTGAAGCAACCGGCCGTTTTATGTCTGCAAACAGAGGAGAGCAGTGACCATACACTGTTTAGTTCCCTTTCCACACTCACCTATGCCAAGACCCTAGCTAGGGAATGGTGCCACCCACAGTAGGTGAGTCTTCATATGTAAATTAACAATCGTACACAAGCTGGCAGACTTATCTTCCAAGGGATTCTAGATTCTATCAAGTTGGCAATTAACACTAACAACGTATATGCAAGTGTGCATGTATGCATGTGTATGTGCAAGCGTGTGTGTGTGTGTAATTGGAAGAATGCTACTTAATGGCCAGAGAAAAGAACTGAAAGTAACTAAGCTCCATTTTACTCCAACTTAGCTCTTCCAGCCCTGTCTAGGCACAAATACTGCAAGCCCGCCCTCACTGCTTCCAGACATAATAGCCCTGCGTGCATCCCAACACAACAAACTTGCCTGACCATCTACTCCACACCATGTGCAGAGCTAGAAGCAGGGGATGCTGAGTACTAGCACACCGTTCCTGTCCTCTGGGTGCTCCCAGTCACTAATGGGAAGCTGATGACAGGGCAGGAGGGATGCGTGATGGTGGTGTGACCACAGCAGCCTGGGCTCCTCAGCTTCACACTGGCCGAGACTTTAATCAGGTCTGCAAAGATAACCTAGATTTCAAAGGTGAAGAAGTGAGAACAGTCTAGCCCGAAGGCACGCCATGTGCTCTCTCAGGGCTTAAAACCTAGCGAGTGTTTCAGAGAATCGACAGTTGGCAGGGGTGGCTACAGGGTGAGCCACTCAGGGACGGTGGCCAGTGCTTCATCCGTCAGGCCTCCTTCATTGTGCCAGATCAACAAAACATCCTTTCTTGATAACTGTGTCTGGTATGATGTTTGTACCAATAAATAATACACACAACATGTCAGTTTCATATATCGAATTATAGCTGTTTATAAACTACTCCAGGGTGTGTGATCTGTGGTCCCCCTTCTTGTCATCGGAGGCATATAATTTAGAGCTTGCACTCTCTGAACAGATTGGTCACACAATTTTAAAGTCAAATTGAGGATGGAGCTGGATGGAGATGGATGGAACAGCTGGAGTAAGGGGAGCAGCCTGGGTGAGGGGAGTACCTGGGCTGTGGGAAATAGCTGGACTGCAGGGATATCATATTTCCATCCCTGCTGTGTCTCCCTTCTCTGGCTGTAGCCATCTAAAACTGGACGCTAACCTGAGCTTGAAAACTTACCAGTTGAGAAGCTGCCAGGCACCCCTGAAGGCTAAAGGGCCCACTTTCTGCCACCCACGCAGAATCTTGCATTTCACAGATGGCTGCCCTTCCAGTCTCTGTGGGCAGTGGCTTTTCTGGTCTGGCCCAGGAGACTCAGAGCCAGGTGGACTCAGAGCATATTGTCCGAAGTGTCCAGGTCATTGAGGGGAAGCTGGTCAAAGTAATTACGGGAGCTCATGATGGGCGGGGAGGCCTCTGCGGGGCTGATTGTGTTTCAAACTCCAAATGAGAGGAGATCTCATGCCCCTTGACTGCCCTAGCACTGCTGAGAAAGTGCCAGCCAGACCTCTCTTCCCCTCAGCGTGGAAGGCAGTCGCACAATGGGCCTAAGCTGCCAGGATGCTCTTCTGGTTCAAACAGCCTGTGTCGTAGGGGCGGGGGAGGGAGGACACAGGAGGGCTGGAGTTCTCTTTTCTAGCCTGACACAGGAACACTGAGCATAGCAGGGCTCCCCTTCTGGGTCTGACTGCTCTTCTCCACAGTTGTGCCTGAGGAGAGAGCTGCAGCCCAGCCAGCGACAAAGAACTCACTATCTCCCTTAATCAAAGCAAGGGGCTGGGAGGAAGGTTGCTGGGGCTGAGGGAGTCAGGCTACTGCATCCCTTTCTCCAACCTCAGTGACATCCTCCTTGACTAGCTTCTACACTGCCAGACATGGCCAGCGTAAAGGAAGAAGCCCCTTTCCTTCCAATTTAAAAACATTGGCGGAATCTCCTATAGGCCAAGTGTGGGTCACGATGGCTGAAGACAGTTTCAATTGTGACTTAGATTGAGGGGAATTTTCTTCCAGCCAAATCCGTGATCTGCCAGGCCCAGGGTGGGAAGAAATTGGATCCAATTTAAGTGCAAATGTTATTACATTTGAAGCATTTGGGAGATCTGGGTAGATTACACAAAGTAAAAGGTAGGGGCTTCCCCAGCCCCGGACTTCTAGGACTCAGCCATCAGCACAAGGCCTTGAACCCCCCCCCCCCATCACTTTCCAGTTCCGAAATGCACACCGCACTTCCATTTTTTTCTCCAACTTCCTCCCTGTGTGCTGTCATCTCTGTCCGCAAAGTGTCTGGAGAGCTCCCAGGTGACTTGCTCTTGTCTTTCCCTGCAGATTCCCAAGGAGGTACGTGAGTATGGCCTGGACAGAGGTGGTCTCCACTGGGTAAGCAAGGGCATGCCCGCCTTTGGCTCCATCCTGCAATGGAGACAGGCTCTTCCGTGGCTGCTCTTTTGATCTGGTGAGCTGGTAGTCCTGAGAGCCAGTGAAAACAAGTGCAAGCCACACCTGTCAGACCTTTGGGAAGGGAGCAGGAGTGAGCCTTGCCCCCATATGAATTGTGGTTTGGTCTGAATAAGGCCATTACTGCATACTGTAGGGACCTTCTTGTCTGGCCACAGGAACAAGTGCTCTGGTGTCTGATTAGAAAGGGAAGTGCCAACTTCACCCTCTGCTCTGGCTTGTCCTATGCTCCTCAGTAACTCACACCCGGCTTAGAGGATCCTATTAGTAGTGTCCTTATGGTCTGAGGTTCCCTCTGACCTCCTGAGCCTTGTTCACCGGTACCACCCACCTCAGCGTGCTGAAGGTGGGAGCCCGGAAGCACTCTGAGCACTCTGGAGACACCCAGGGCATATCGGAAACATACCTGCATGGCCCCACAGGAGAGCACAGTCAGCACAAAGCAAGGACTCAGAGTGTGCTGGCCCAGGGTCATCTCTGCTGCAGACTCGAAAGTCTAAAAAAAATCTCAGTGTACAGGCTACATCCCAGCAGGTTATAGCAGCATCCTAGGGTCAGGAGAATACAGGCATCGGAGGTTATAAACAGTCCCTCGACTCCAGTGAGGAGCCATGACTGGGTTTTGACCTGGAGTCAATTGCACTGATCACGCAGTAGCCTGTGACAGGCTGCTGGCTCTTTCCCTCTCGCGGGCTCACAGCTTGACCAGGGTGTAGGTAGCGAGGCCCAGGCTGTGTTCCCAGATGGCAGACTACTGGTCTTTCGTGCCCTTGGGTCACAAATGCAAGCTATTTATTGTGGAGGGGACAGACGGGGTGTGTGGTTCAGTGCACTATTCTCACCCTGGAAAATCATCCAAACCAAACCCGAGTTAAGTGCGGTTCATGGCATGTCCCAGCAGAGATGATCCATCGATATGAGTGTGGGGTCCTATGTATGAGTGCGAGAACTTTCCCCAAGAGCATCCACTGTACCCTTGATGCAGATCCTGTGATTTGCAAGTGTCAGAGTTTCTGGTCAAACTTGAACTTGCCTCGGGATCTCTGGAGGAATTGTTACATCACAAACCATTGAGCCTCATATCTACAGCATCCAGCTCTATGGGTCTGGGGTGAGCCTAACTCTATGCACACACCCCATCCTGCAGGGTTCACCTGCTGACTTTAGCCTCACACTTCGAGAATCAGCCTCGGTTGAGCCCGTTTGATTCCAATACTATCATAGTCACTGAGTTATGTCAGGGGAAGATGTGAAAGTTGGAGAGCCCCGGACACATAATTGGATGGGGTCTCTGATAGCACAGAAGAAACCCAGTTCTTACCTCAGTGACTCCAGGTCCCACTCGACTAAAGCTTCCTAAACAGGGATTCTTTGGATTCTGTATTCTTCCAGAAATTGTTTGCCCTTCCCCAGCCAAGCCCAGATATCAGTTGGCTGCTTGTCTTCACTGACAGTACCTTCTCCCATGGGATTCTTTCCTCCTTCCTTTCCATCAGGGATACCAAGAACGACATTACACTTGTTACCCTTAGATGTTGGCTGTGGCCTGGCTGATGCCCCAGCATGCTTATGCCAGGGTGTATACATTTTCAGAGAGAATTCCAAGCATTGCAGCTGTCCTAGCTGCCACCTGGAAGGATCCCTGAGGCATCCCAGCCAGGACAATGATGGGGTGGTGGGCACAACAAGGGGTCCTACTTTTCTCCCCTGGTCAGCAGAACTGAGATTCAGAACTTGTGGCCATGCATGGACACTGGCCACTCCAGGGTGGGTGTTTTGGCTCCTGCAGCTTGCATGCACCTGCCTCTGTCGTGGGTATCGTGTAAAGATTGATGGTAGAGACACGGGGCTCCGGGGAGGCTTAATTACAGCGCTAACAACGTTGGCACCTGTGTTTTCGGAGCAGTCTGCAGTCAGTAATTAGCCTGTGTCACACCCTGGCAGCGTCCTCCCACACTTCTTCGCAACAGATTTATGGGAGTATCTTGCCCTCCCTGAGGAAGAGTCCTGATCCCCAGGAGGCCAGGAGGGACCCAGAACCAGGCTTGGATAGCTGCCTCCTCTGTCTGTCTTCTTCAGTGCTCGGTCACTTTAGTTGCTGTCCAGGGCACTTCCCTTGGGACCAGGGTTAAAATTTCCTTCTTCAGCCTTGAACTGGACTCTGAGGGTCAATGCTGCTCTCACAGAGACAGCTGCAGAGTCTGGTTGCTGGAATCATGAAGGGAGATATGCAAAGGCCACACTAGATACCCCAAGCTTTACCCTTCATTTAACTGGGGAGAACTAGAGGGCAGGGGGCTGGTCAAGGTCACGGTTAAGGCTTGGCACCCAGGAGGCACCCCAATCCACCTGATGGTTGAGACACAGTGAGCTAGCTTGTGACTGGACTGAGCCTTCCGATTCTTACACACTAGGTGCAGGGGGAAATCCCTAATTCAACAGGATGCTGAACTCCAAGGACAAACTGACTCTGTCCATTGCTCTGTGCAGCTGGAGAGACACACGGATGCTCACCTGGGCCAGGACTTCTTCCAGAGCCACCAGCCCTCTGCCCGCTCCAGCACCTACATGAACCTGCGTGAAGTGTCCAGCCGGGTCCGGCTGCCCCCAGGACAGTACCTGGTGGTGCCATCTACCTTCGAGCCCTTCAAGGACGGTGACTTCTGCTTGAGGGTGTTCTCAGAGAAGAAGGCCCAGACTCTGTGCGTCTACTTTGTGGGGGATGTTTTCTGAATGAGGCCACAGGTGGGAGTGCAGCCTTGGGGGGCCCATTGCTGAGACACCTGCCCCTGTATCTAGAGGATATTTGGAAAGAAGGACACCCAGTGGCCTACCCTGTGTGTGTCTTCGGCTTCCTCCACTTCACTAGGAATTTCTTCATCAGAAAAGTCAGGGCTGGGGAGACAGGGCATCATCAACAGCCTATTGACCAGCTGTCCTACTGCCTGGCAGAAGCTGATGAGATCTGGGGCAGGAATGTGCACACAGTAACACATACTCAGTATACACACCATATAGATACACACTAGTTATACATATTACATGAAACCCACATACTATATATACACTAGACATATATACAACATATGTACCATCTATGCATCCCCTCCTTATATATGTATACTACACCATATACACGCTATAGGGAAACATATACACTTGTATAGCATGCATGCTGTGTATATCACGTATACACACAACACATGCATCAGAAACATAACATACAAAACGTACATATATTATTCATACCATATCATATACACACACCACAACATGTGGCATGCATAGATACACATACTACATACATAATACATACCGTATACTTCAATACCATGCAGTATGTATGTATACCACGAATACATTACTCTCTCTCACACACACACCACACATACTCATTACACATACATCACACACAGAATATTCTCATAGACATCCAGAAATTATATACATATTCCATGTACCACATACCACGTGCACCAAACACATACCACACTGCAAATCCTAACGCACAAAACATACACACTGCCTACCCCCCTGTCATGTACCCACCCCCATACTTCACATTCTCCACGAGGCCAGCAGAGGACATGGCGGCCATGAGGTTTCAGAAGAGAGAGCGGAGCCCCTGGGGTGAGATGGGGAGTGTCTCAGGACTCACCACGCTCAGCATTCTAAAATTCACCAGGGAGCAGAGATCCTCATCTCTGGTGGAAACTTCAGGGCAGGTCGTGGTTGGGGCAGTAAAGGGGGAGGATTCCTTTTAGGGGTTCAGCTACACTGTTGTGTTTTAAAGCAGGAACTGAAAATCCTGGGTGTGAAATCAACTTCCCATTAGAGAAAATTCCCTCTGAAAGAACCCAGCCATTGGCTAAACTTGCCTTTTCATGTTTAATTCACTTCTGTCTGAATTTCAGAGAAATTGGGGATGCTGTGGCTGGAAACCCACATGAGGTATGTTGTCACAGTACTTATTCATAGGGACCACCAGCCCCAAAGAATGATGCGGAGACTTAGTATTAATTATGAAGGCTTGGCCTTAGCTTAGGCTTGGCCCACTAACTCTTATAACTTAAACAAACCTATTAATCTACTAATTTATGTTCTGCCATGTAGCTTTTTACCTCTCCTTCATTCTGTATGTCTGACTCTCTCCATGTCTCGCTGGTGTCTCCCCCCACCCAGTTCCTCTCTCTCCAGGGAGTTCCGGCTAAACTCTTCCTGCCTAGCTATTGGCCATTCAGCTTTTAATTAAACCAACCAGAAGGCTCCTTGGCAAAGACCTGTCTTCATAGTGTACAAAAAGATTATCCCACAGCAGTGTGCAATCCAGTTATGACAAGCTCTCACACTACTGTGTAACAGACATTCAAGTTTCTTATTAATTTAATGGAGTTCTTTATATATTGAGATTAGTAACACTTTGTTTCTCTGGGACATAGTACTATAGTGTCTAAGAAATGACACGAGCATCTGTTCACTATTCTACACACATACACACACACACACACGTGGACATGTGTGTATGTATGCGGGGTTTGTGTGTGTGTGTGTGTGTGTGTGTGAGTGTGTGTGTGATATCTTTCTGCTTCATGGGAAGGAACCAGGGGTGAGGGAATGTCTTTACCTGACACAGGTCCAGCTCCATCCCTCTGCTCTTCACCCAAATGAACAGCTGTATGCAGCTGCTACTCAAAGTGCCCTCTAGGGGCTGAGCCTGCTGTCCTGGAATGGACGGCAGTGGGATAGACGTGTTCTATTATTGGGACTAATCAACCGTGTAAGCTGGCGTTTCTACAGATGAGTGGGAACATCCCACCTGAGGATCCACCTGCCTGGGGCTTGGGGATGAGTTTATCTGGCAGGAAATGCCCTGTCACCTGCCTCATCTTCCTACAGTTAGTTTATCCGATGTGACTGCTCCTCAGGTCGGCAGCCCACTTGTTAACCTTCTCCCCGAACCACTAGGCCCATCCTGGACTTGGGTCTCAGCAACTGTGCACCAGCTGCAGACGGGTGCTCAGCTTCATCACTCCCGGGTCTTACCATGCTCACTGTGGGACACAGAGACACTGGAGGAGACACAGCATGTCAGGGTAGACAGTACAGAATCTACAAGTCTGTTTTGGTTTCTGTTAACTGAACCAGGCTGGCAGGGGCTCAGTTCTGGCTATCACTGGGGCTCTCTGTCTCCATCTCCATGTCTTAGGGTTTTCTGGAGCCTCAACTAACACAAAGTCCCTTTCAGCTATGGGTCTGCCTTGGCATCCTGGGATCTGATGACACGTTCCTTCACAGGCTGCTACATTTGGCTTGTAGCTTGGGAAAGTGCTAGCCTTCAGACAGAGAGCCTTCTGTGGTTTCCAGAACATGGCAATGGAACTATGCGAGGGATTCTGGGATTCTAAGTCCTGGGACTTCCAGCATATTCTAGTTCACAGAATCTTTAATTCTCTTTCTCTTTGTGGCCACCTCTGTCCCAACATATACATATCACACCACATACACATGATTTAATGCACATACTGTACACACATACTTACCATACTTCACCACATCCTCACCATAAAATATACAACACATGCTACTATATACACACCATACACATGCATACCCTATACCACACAACATACATATATCATACATGCATGCTATATACACATCACACACATAATATATACCACAATGCTTATCAAAAACATCATATCCCACATATTGACTCCCATATACCTACCATACAGACTGCATACTTGCACATACACATACCATGCATGTATATTATACACTTCATCATAACGCTACACATCCCATGCATGTATAAAGCACAATAACAAGACTTATGCCACATACATACACAGAATACACACACACCATACCCGCCTGTGTACACACGGCAGTGGTAATGTCTTCGTTAGACTCAGGACTTTACAGGAGATAGAAAGAGCCTCGAAGTCATGGACAGTTAGATAGAGAAGCAAAGGGCTTGGCTGCCTTGTGAACCAGCCACTCTCGATGTTCAGATGTGTGCCGTTGAGCAGGCCTGCTAAGAGGGTAACAGCACCCAGGTTAGTCACGAGACTCCTTCCTTGTCCTATTGTTACCAAATGTTTCTACACACGTTCTGCCAGGAGAGTAGACACTCTTCGGGCAACACATTGTTTGAGACACTGAAAAATCTCAACGCTCACTGTATTTGCTCACAGACCCAGGGCAGCCTCCAGTTTGCCCCAGATAATGGATGAACAATTCTGAAGCTCTTTGTCATTGTACAAACACATCCTCCCATTCTGTGTGTCCCAACAGTCCCACATCCAGCGCATGGGTCCCCTCATTGGCAGACTGTCTGATACAGACACCATCTGTCCATATGTGTGCACTAGATTGTCAAGTATGTGCCAGAGGAGTGGTCTTGCTATGGAGCACAGCCTGGCCTTGAGCTCCTGTTCCTCTTGCCTTTGTCTCTCAGAGACTGGGATTTGAGGGCGCACTGCCTCACTTGGCTCTGCCCTTTAAAATGCAATTTCATACCTTTTCTCCCCAGAATAATAGAATATTATGCTCCATCTAGAATTTATGGGCTCGCCACTAGACCTTAAAGTACATGAACAATATAGCGACTTTCTCTCCTGTAAAACCACTTTAAATCATATGTGTGAAACTGTCACCTTTTCCTTATAAAAGAAGCTGTGTGTGTGGCTTTTAGTTTTTGCATCTTGTGGGTGATGGTAACATCAGTAACCTCATGTTAGAACCATGGAAGCTGAGATAATAGGATGTTGTGGGTGATGGTAGCATCAGTAACCTCATGTTAGAACCATGGAAGCTGAGATAATAGGATGCTGTGGGTGATGGTAGCATCAGTAACCTCATGTTAGAACCATGGAGGCTGAGAGAATAGGATGTGTGGGTGATGCTAGCATCAGTAACCTCATGTTAGAACCATGGAGGCTGAGAGAATAGGATGTGTGGGTGATGGTAGCATCAGTAGCCTCATGTTAGAACCATGGAGGCTGAGAGAATAGGATGTGTGGGTGATGATAGCATCAGTAGCCTCATGTTAGAACCATGGAGGCTGAGAGAATAGGATGTGTGGGTGATGCTAGCATCGGCAACCTTGCAGTAGAACCACAAAGGCTGAGGGAATAAGATTTGGGAGACAGGAAATCTCATGGCCTACCAGAATGGGTGTTTTTTTACTGTACAAATCTCCAAGTGTTGGTTTGTTAATTCTTTGAGAAGTCTCTGGTTGTTACTCTAGAGGACGGCAGAGTAAAACATTTGAATCTTGGTTCTATCATTATATTAAATCACAGTGTAATCTTGTCTCCTGTCACTTAGCTGTTTATTTTTGTGTTTTAATTCTATATTCTTTAGCAATGTATTTAGATAATATATATCCTACTTCTCCTCTCCAACTCCCCGCAACTTCATCTTTATTTCTTTCTTCTCCTTCCCCTGCTTCATAATCCACTGAACACGATCAGTGCTGACCATAAATGGGAGCCAGGCCACTTGTTGGCACATGGGCAATCTACCATGGCCCCACGGCTGAAGAAAACTGACCTTCCCTCTATCAGCATCCATCACCTGCCAAAACCTTCTCAGTTAGGGGTAGAATCTCACACACCTCACCTACCCACACTGGCATGTTGTGCAGGGGCTGTGTAGGGAGATCACAGCTATGGTGAGTTCATGAGTCTATCAGCCTTCTCATGTCTAGGAGACACCACTTTGCAGCCATCCTCCCCGACCTCTGGCTCTTACTATCTTTCTGTGATGTTCCTTAGCTCTCTAAACCTCCGTTTCCCCATCTGTGAAAAGTGTATAGTAATGAGATGACCTCACAGCGTGGCCACACTAAGTCGCAGGCAGTAGGTAAGGACGACATCATTCCCGCCACTGTAACTTATGACTATAGCATCATCAGGCTATCTTGGGCCTTGTGTACTTATTCTAGTGGCTTTGGAAGAAATCAACATGGTTTCTGGAGACTCTTCAGGCTGTCTGGGAAGCTTCGGCTTTTCCGTTCTGTTTGGTGATGACAGTCAGGGATACTTTGGAAAGCATTCTGTCAAAGGCACCTTAGAATGCCTGGTGATTTTCAAAGGACTGACACACATTAGCTCTCATTTCATTTTCAAGATGACACTATGTAACAGTCCTACGTAGGTGACACTTTGTATCAGTCCTGGGTAGTTTGATATTAGCATTGGGAAGTGAGCGCTTGTCTGCAGAGATAGGTTCCAGCAAGCAACCTGTCTGTATTTCGAGCCTAATCTTCTGGCTTCTGGTTCTGTTGTATCTACTAGGTTGTGGTCTTAACTCCATTTTAGACTTTTTCTTCTTTTTTTTATGACTCTGCAAAAAACACATATGAACAGCTTCACACTTTTCATATGATTTCTGGAGTTCAGATTCCTATGAGGTTGTTGGCAAAATCCTTAGATATTCTCCAGACCCAGCCTGAGATTTCCTTGTGTCTGTTTTTGTTGTTCTCTGAAAGTGATTCAGGGTTGAAACCCGAAATTCAAGGCTTAGGGGTTTGGAGAGATGGTTCAACAGTTAAGAGTGTATACTCCTCTTGCAGAGGACATAAGTGTGGTTCCCAGCGCCCGGGCAGAGTAGCACACAACTGCCTGTAACTCCAGCTTCTGGGGCTCTAATGCCTCTGACGTCTCTGGGCACC
Organism: Microtus oregoni; assembly: GCF_018167655.1. NCBI lineage: Eukaryota > Metazoa > Chordata > Mammalia > Rodentia > Cricetidae > Microtus > Microtus oregoni. The sequence continues at coordinate 6,601,343 of NW_024543221.1, forward strand.
TACACTCACCCACAGACACATGCCCCTCCCCACACATATAGATAGTTAGCATTAAAGTAAGTCTTCAAAGAAGAGATTCAGGGGTTGTAGACTCAGCGAGGAGCTCTGGATCAGGCATGGCAACCTGCTGGACTGCCAACCCTCTGGGTGGTTCCCTTCCTTACCACCCACCTGTATTCATGACTTATCTGTGGCTATCAGAGGACACTGCACCCAAGGCAACTTTTGTAAGAGTTTATCTGGGCTTATTGTTCCAGAGGAATAAGTGTCCATCCCAGCAGGCAGGCATAGCAGCAAACAGAAGCCATGCCAGCAGGAATAGGAAGCTGAGAGCTCACCTCTCCAAATGCAAGTCAAATCAGAAAGGGCAAACAGCAAGCAGAAGGAGGCTTTTAATCCCAAAGCCCACCTCCAGCAAGGCCACACCTCCTAAGCCTCCCCAGGCAGCCCCACCAACTAGGAAACAAGGGTGCAAATGCCTGAGACTGTGGGCGACATTTTTCACACTACCGCATGTCCCCACTTAGCGGGAAGCCTGGCCCAGCCCAGTCTCACAGAAGATGCTAAATGACTAATGGTGGCCTGGGATTCTCCGTGTTTCACCCCACAGCTCCTGTTTTAACTTCATCACTGTCGTCCTTTCCAGCCACATCCTTTGGACGTGGATAGAGAAGATGAACACTTTCAGAGCCTGTTTGAGGAGTTCGCAGGCAAGGTGCGTGGAGGGCAGGTGCCTTGTGCGCTGGGCAGGAGCAGGCTCCGGTCAAACTTGTCTGCACCCCCCCCCCCCGGGGGGGCTGCCGGAGCACAGAGGGCGGAGCTGCAGACTCTGGGGTTCCAGCCTGTGCCTATCATGTGTCACCTCACCCTGTCTCAAGCTGGCAGGATTTTCCTGTGTTTTTGGGAGAGACAGGATAACTATTGTTCAGAGGCCACTTTTCTTCCTGCGTTGACTGACTTGAGAAAATAGAAAAGCCCAATCTCCGGTTCTCGCCAAAAGCCTTTCAGTTTGTAAATTGGTCCTGTCAGATTGGGCCTCTGACTGGAAAGCCAGGGCAGCATGACCTCTTTAAATCGATAGCCTTCGGAGGTGGAATTGCCCAGCCTCAGTAGGAGCCTACTCAGTTAACCTGCTCTGGGAGTGGAGACACAGCCCACTGGAGACCAGTGGTGCTGTGGGATCTAAGCCTGTCTCTGGTGTGTGTATGAATATGATTGTGGTTAGGGTATGCACAACTGTCCCTGATCCCCTATTCCTTCTCCCCCTGTCCTGCTGCCCAGGGTCCATTTTTGGTTCTAGTCATTTAGCAGTCGTAAGTGTGAGCTCACCCAAGACCAAGTGTATCCCCACTGGCCTCATAGAAGTTTGGGATCCTGGATGGGTCATAAGGTGCTAAAGAGACCCCAAGAAGGGAAAAGCTATACTTCCTACCTCACTTTTGCCATTGAGGCTCCAAGAGCCTTTCTGGACTTAAATGGAATGGAAGCCTGGTGCAGTGGTCTGTCATTCCAGGAGTGTGGGAGTCTGAGGCTGGAAGCCCGCAGGAGCTAGGAGTTTGGGGACAGCCTGGAATATATGGTGAATCCTCAGTTGGGAGTGGGGGAGGATGAGGGAGGAATGGGAAAACACAAGACATACCAGACACCCTTGCAACAAGGCAAAGCAACCCTGCAAGCAGCGCTCTGGGTGGCCACTGACACGCACTCCCACAGAATACATCGCCTGTATCGTTGAGGGGCGATGGAGAGAAGACACAGGCCACCATGCCCCCCTCTGTTAGTAAAGTGACAGAGGGTTAAGGTAGTCCAAGGTCACAAGGTCTCATGGAGGTCATAGCCAAGGTCCAGAGTGGTCTCTGAGAGCCCCATTTCATTCCTGGTCAAGGAATGAACTTATCTACTGAGAGGTTTTTCAGAGGGGTTCCGGGTGTCAGTCTAGAGCTGAGCACCCTACACCCCAGGGAGACCTTTGTGCACTTTTGGTATCAGCTCTCCAATGTCAGGACCTGGTTGGGGGGTACAGGAGGACCAGAGCGATTGTCTAGGTTGGAACCCAGCGCACAGTCCACTGCTTCTGCTGCGCCCCTTGTCCCTTGCCCTACCTGAGGTCTATCTGGGCGTTGAGACATGTATCTTCTCTCTGGCTCAGTGTTCACACCAAATACACCCGGGCTGCTTCATTCCCTGAATCCGAATTCCATCCTGAAAATGTGCTCCTCTATGGAATAGCAGCCCCCACACGTGTGGGAAATCTGGCACTTGGTGCCTGTGAGCCCCAAGCTGTTATGGTACGAGGATACAAGCCGCTGTACGTGTGTGTGTATGTGTGTACACACACAGTGATTAGCAGTTTCTGTAGCCATGGCTCTTTAACTGTAGCGTGGACATACTTTTGTTAAAGGTTTAATGAAGCCACACATCGGGCATGAGGTACATTAGCGCTAGTTACCACTGTCACTAACGTCACACTCTGCCCTCTGACCAAGCAAGTCCCATGAGACACAGCGAGAGGCTGCGTTGGCAGCCTTCTGTGGAGCCGGGTGCCAAGCTTTCCCCACTAACTCTCCTGTGCTCTTCCGGGCTGTTGGACACCAGAGGGGATAGGTAGGTTGAGTTTCTAAATAACACACACTTTGGAAAATCAAAGGGCGGGTGGACGTAGAGTCTGCCTGAGGAGGGAGCCCTCGACATTAATTGGACACCATGAAATAGCTTGTTGGTTCTGACATAATTCACATTTGGGCTCTTTCTAGGATTCTGAGATCAGTGCTAATCAGCTCAAGAGGGTCCTGAATGGAGTGTTTTCTACATGTGAGTTCTCCCCGGCCAGAAAGTCCGTGGGCATCCAAGAGAAGTGCCAGGTGGGGCTAAGAGAAGGGGCAGGCAGGGATTGGCCAGAAGTACCCCAGGTAGGGGAGGGGTCCAGGCTGCCTCTGACCTTAGAGATCCCGACTCTGTGGTGAGGCTGGGGAGGAGGTGGCATTGGAAGAGCTGAGACTCACACTTTTAAGTACCCAGACCTGGCAGGACCAAGAATCTTGACATCAAATGCAATTATTTGTAAGCCCTGAGAGCAAGGAAGCTGGGCTGGGCTTGATTTATGTGACACTCTTCTACAAATGTAATGTTGCCTGAAGACACTTTATGGTGCTTCTTTGGGGAAGTAGCTGGGAGGGGCGATTCTGACCATTCTTGTCTATACTCAGTTGCCTAAAGCTTCAGACTTCTTCTAGCCTTGGGGAGTGCCCAGGTGTCCACCTGCTCCCCAAGGAGGGCAGTGCATCCTGTTTCAAACCTCAGTGTCACTGAAGCCAGCATGGAGCCAGGCACTTTCTGCTCTGGTCCACGCATGGTCAGGGTTGAGTCTTCGTCTGCTTGGGTGATGGGCTCTCACTCTAGCTCAGAGACAGACAGGGACCTGAACAGTGTCCTGGGGCTCAGAGCTCTACCCTAGCTTAGGATAGCCCTTCAGTTCTCTGCTCTGCTCTTGCTCCTTCTATGGCTTAGAGCAGAGAGGAGGAGGGGCTCCAAGGTCTTTAGCACCCAGGTGAAGGCAGAGGGCAGGGATGTCTGGAGATCCAGCAAGACTCCGGTGACTTAACAGCGACAGCTTCATTGAGCCACTGTGTGTTGTGACTAGGGAGCCAGGTGGCCTATGTTTAAAACCCAGCTCTGTTCCCTACATAGGTCAATGACTTTGAGCAAACTGTAGAAGCTCCTGGGTTTATTGATCCTTGTTTATAAAACGAGGATGATGATAACATCTGCCAAGCAGGGATCAAATAGTGACAGGGAGACCCAAGGAGGGGCTGGGGTGGGGATGGAGAGTATGTGGGCTTACACCAATATCCTGGTAACAGAGCAGAGCTGTTTTAGTAAGAACTCAGCATGTTTTGCTTCCCATACCACAATGCTCAACTAGTTCTTGGTTGCGAGTAGCATCAATATCACCAATTGCGTTTCCATTTGATGGCAGGCAAAACTAAAGCTACAAACAGAAATCTGTGGGCAGCAGGGCTGAGGTTCAGAGGTTCAAACACAAGGCCAGTGCTGCTCAACACTATATCCCTGGCTACCAGGAGGCTGGCGGTATCTGTCCTGAGCCTCTCACGATGCTCTAACCGTCTCCATTGAAACTGTACTCTCTTTGATAGTCTCCTACTGCCTAGATCATTTGTCTCACCTGTCTTCAAACAACCCTGACTCCACCTTCTTTTCTTTTTAAATATTTAGGAACAGACATGAAATTTGATGGATTCAACATCAACACATGCAGAGAAATGATCAGCCTGCTGGATGTATCCTTTAAATGTCACATCTTTTTTTTTCTTTTCTGTTTTAAAGGCTCCTCTACCTTTTTCCAGTAAGGAGGGAGGAAAGGGGAGAAACTACGAAAAGAAGCATACTTACTGATCATATGTCAGGAATGGTGTTTGAGTTTTAAAGAAAAATGCATCGTTTTGTAATTTGTCTTGACCGTACTTGAGACTATCTCCCAATTATTCATAAAAAAAACCCAAGATATTCCATAGTTGAGTACCTCAAGTTCTGGAACTTAGAGACAGCAAGTGGTTTTTGCCTTCCTCCTTCCTCCACACTATGTTGAGCACAGTGCCCCCACCTGCTGGAATTTGTCCAACTCTCCACCCTCACCAGGGCCCCTCCCTGGTTCCCCTCATCATTGTATGAGCTTTGCTTAAGACTCTCAACATGGCCCTTGGGTCTCCACTACCAATAGTTTAGGATTATGATACAAGATAAAACCCATTTGTTCTCTCTGATCTCACCTCCTATTGAAGAACGGTCTTTTCAGTGTTTGCCAGAAAACTATTACACAAGACCTTAAGCTGCATGGCTGACAAATAATAGACATGACAGATCTTACAGTGTGAGGTGCTGGGAAACCTAGGATCAAGACACAGCAGACGTGTCTGGTGAGGGCTTGTCTCCTGGTTCCTGGCTGTAGCTTCACAAGGCAGAAGGGGTTTCTCTGGAATTACCTTTATAACAGCACAATTGCATTCATGAAGGGTGCCCCTTGGTGACCCAATTACTTTCCAGAGGCCCCATTTCTTGATCCCTTCATACTGGGATTAGATTTCAAGACATGGATTGGGGGGACCTAAACACTCAATCTATTATAAATGGGTAGGAGTTTTCATTGATGAATAGAGAAAACATTATATGCGTCAAGGAAATTCTATACAAAGGTACAGGGCACTAATGGATCAACAGCATTTCCTTAAGATTTGCCTGGGACAGGTCCAGGTGGCCATTCTCCACTTACTGGTGGTGCAGATGAATCCTTTAGCCTAAGGAGGCCTGCTTCAGTTCTTAGGGTCTCATTCATGATGAAATCTGGTGACTTACTCCAGGAGCCTTTCACCAGTGCCGGAGAAGGCAGGAAGAGTGACTTTACATATGGCAGTGTCTGTGTAAAGTTATAGTAGTGGGGGGGGGTGTCGCCAATCTCCGTTCACGTCATTATTGATAGATAGGTGGTGCTGTCTAGTGGCCTCGGAGCTCCAAGTGGCCACTAGCCGAATAGTGCTGGAGCCTTTCTGCCCTTGGTCCCATGGAAATGGGATTAATAGTTCAACCTGTGATTAATAGTTCAGCCTGTGATTAATAGTTCAAGTTTGATTAATAGTTCAACCTGTGATTAATAGTTCAAGTCTGATTGACTTTGCCGTGGTTAGGGTCTTGGTTTCAGAATCAATCTCATCAAAGCTTTCTGGTGATTTCAACTCAGATTCAGATTTGGCTGTAGTTACACACCTATCATTCCCAGTGGCACCGTATCTCTCAGGGCTGCTGACTTGGTGATTCTGTCTTCTTTTGGAGTCTTTGTTTTTCTCTCCCCATTTCCCCTTACCCCCATCCCACCCCACCCCCAAGTCCCAATTTTTGCCCAGCATTCTTGTCTACTTTCAATATCCAGGAGGATAACTATATGTTTTTCTTTGGGTTCACCTTCTTATTTAGCTTTTCTAGGATCACAAATTATAAGCTCAATGTCTTTTATTTATGGATAGAAACCAAATATGAGTGAGTATATCCCATGTTCATCTTTTGGGGTCTGGGTTACCTTACTCAGAATAGAGTTTTCTATTTCCATCCATTTGCATGCAAAATTCGAGATATCATTGTTTTTTACCACTGAGTAGTACTCTAATATGTATATATTCCACACTTTTTTCATCCATTCTTCCATTGAAGGGCATCTAGGTTGTTTCCAGCTTCTGGCTATTACAAATAATGCTGCTATGAACATAGTTGAACAAATACTTTTATAATATGATAGGGCATCTCTTGGGTATATTCCCAAGAGTGGTATTGCTGGGTCATGGGGTAGGTTGATCCCGAATTTCCTGAGAAATGCCACACTGATTTCGAAAGTGGTTGCGCAAGTTTGCATTCCTACCAGCAATGAATGAGGGTACCCCTTACTCCACAAGCTCTCCAGCAAAGGCTATCATTGGTGTTTTATATTTTAGCCATTCTGACAGGTGTAAGACGGTATCTCAAAGTTGTTTTGATTTGCATTTCCCTGATCGCCAAGGAGGTTAAGCATGACCTTAAGTGTCTTTTGGCCATTTGAACTTCTGCTGAGAATTCTCTGTTCAGATCAGTGCCCCATTTTTTAATTGGGCTGATTAGCATTTTGAAGTCTAGTTTCTTGAATTCTTTATATATTTTGGAGATCAGACCTTTGTCTGTTGTGGGGTTGGTGAAGATCTTCTCCCAGTCAGTAGGTTGCCTTTTTGTCTTAGTGACAGTGTCCTTTGCTTTACAGAGGCTTCTCAGTCTCAGGAGGTCCCATTTATTCATTGTTGCCCTTAATGTCTGTGCTGCTGGGGTTATACGTAGGAAGTAATCTCCTGTGCCCATATGTTGTAGAGTACTTCCCACTTTCTCTTCTATCAGGTTCAGTGTGTTCAGATTCAATATGGGGTGGTGTTTAAATCTCCATGTGTGGTAAAAATGCCTGTGCAGATTAAGAAAAATGGCAAGCCTATTAAGTTGTAGTTCATATGTAAGAATATGCTTAGTTGGGATGGACATGTCATTCCGTGGCTTTTGTCAGATTCGGAGTTGTGCAACCATCACCACCTGGTTTAGAACACTTTCCCACACCCACTTAAATACTGCACTACCAATAGCAGTCATTCTTTGTTCTCCCAACTCTCATTCCATCACAGCTACTACTACATTGTCTACCTCTGTAAATCTGCACATTGTGGACATTCGTCTCCATGGAATCCTACAACAGATGGTGCTCCCATTAGCATGGTATCTCAAGTGCTAGAACGTAATCGGAGACTGCTCATTCATTTCCTGGCTGTCCAGACCCAAACCATCACACAGAAACTATAATAATTACAACATTGTTTGGCCATTGGTTCATGCATATTTATAGGTAGCTCTTATATCTTAAATTAACCCATTTCTAATATTTTGTGTAGTGCCAGGTAAGGTTCCAGTGGGCATCTTTCTTCTTCTGCAGCTACACAGTGTTTCCTTGACTCTGCCTACTCTCTCTCTCTATCTCTTCCAGTGTGGCTATATGCTGCCATACTATAGGCCAAAGCAGCTTTATTCATTAACCAATAAGAGCAACACATATACAAAAGAATATACCCCATCACCAGAATACACATCAGCATTCCCTCACCCATGGAAACTTGAAAATGCCACTGTTTAACTCTCAGTCTTGGAGACCCTGACCAATAGGTCTATCTAGACTTTGGAACAAGAAAAGATTCAAGTTATGTCTTCATTGCCTATCAGGTATATACATTTAGAGACGTTACTAAATGCTTGGGCTATTAGGATCTTTTTCTGGAGAAGAATAGAATAAGAATGTCTACTTTATGCAGCCATTGTGAGGGTGATAGGAGATGCAAGCATAGAAAGTGCCAAATCTTGGGGTGCTGTTTCCCTGAGCCCAGTACCCTGCCAAGAATGGTTGTTTGTGTTGTAGGGAGGATGTGAGCTGTGGTCCAGCCAACATCCAGTGCTCTGTGGAGATTGGTTGTTTGTGTTGTAGGAAGGCTGTGAGCTGTGGTCCAGCCAACATGCGGCACTAATCAGAGATACAGTCCAGACTGGATGCTCTGATAGGATAGGGATGTGAGTCAGCCTTTCACAGCTTTAATGAAATACCTGAGAGGATGGGCTTGTAACAGCAAAGGCTTCTTTGAGTCCACAATTTGGGCTGTTTTGACCTATGATGAGGCAACAGAGAATGGTGGAGAAGAGAACTGTGTACCTCATGGTATCCAGGAAGTAAAAGAGAGAGAGGAAGAGGCAGGACCCAACATCCCCTGCAGGGGCATGTCTCCAATGGCTGTGTTGTTCCACTAGACCCAACTCCTTAAAGCTCCCCCAACCCACTCCAAGAGTGCCATGCTGGGCACTGAGCCTTTATCAGGTGGACCTTTAGCTGTCATTCCAGATCCAAACTGGAACAGAGAACTTTGCACAGTTGTGTGCAAACTGGACTCTCATTTGGCTGTCTAACATACATGGGGAGGATTGATGGCCTATTCTGTAAGACAGTGCTGTTTATTCGTTGGTGTGATTGGTGATAAAAGAGACTGAAATTTATGAGGGTAAGGACAATTTAAAACCAAAACCCCATGTCTAGTCCAGCAGTCAGTAAGTATTCTTGGAAGAAAGATAAGTCGGATATGGAAAATTCCAAGGGCCTTCCCAGCAGGCATACCTTTTTTGGTTTTGTTATAGCATCTGAGAAGACCCCCGTGGGTGCAACACCTCGTAATTTTTTTGACATTCTGACAATATTAATGTGATTTGAATGAGAAGTTGCACTAATCACAGAAATTTTAGTCTAGAAGTGAGTGTATAAACCATGTAGCTCTACCGGCTGACCCCGGGATAATGAGGGTGTGGTGTTAGTCAGGGTTGTCATTGGGAGCTTTTGGGCTGCTGCTTTGTTCTTCACTCATACCTCTGTGCCTGGCCTCTGGAGTGAGTAATTGACCTTCTAATTTTAATTCCCACCATCACCCCATTGTGTGACTTGCTTCAGACATGGAAGGAAGTCAACTAAGACTTCAAGGCACTCGCTTAGCTCATAAGAGGAAGAAATACACTGATGATTCAGGGTTTGTTCATGTTGGCCTTTAACAAGCTTAGAGTGACGGGACTTGAACCCTGGGACCTAAGGAGCTCAAGACACTCTGGCCGAAGATTCGCAAGTATCTGGTAACTAGCGCTTTTCTCTTCCTCTCTTGAGAGAAGGGCATATTTCTGGGCCATGACCCCTTTTCTCCTTTCTGACCCTCTATAATGCTTATTCCTGGAGTGCTCTAGATCCTAGTCTGTTAAGACTCTGGTCAAAACCACCTGAACCTGGGCACATTGTTCAGAAGGGAGCCGGGAGGCAATGACAGTGGGAGATACTGATGTCCGCCTCTCTAACGATAGCCCCCTTCAGAGGACAAAGTGCTACACTGACCCTTAGCCCTGTTTTTCCTGCTTGGGAACTTCTCTGAAGATGTCAGTGCAATCTCTTCAGAGCACATCCTTAGCTTCCCAAGAGAGGAGTCGAATGGGAGGAAAGTGTTGTCCAGGGCTGTGCTATTCTCCATGTGTGATTTCTCTCTGGCTTCAGGAGATCTACCAGGAAATGGACCACAACCAGGTAGGGACCATGAATGCCCATGAGATGAGGACAGCCCTTAAGAAAGCAGGTGAGGACTCGTCCTGTAGAAGAGGCCTTCTGACCCAGGTGTGCCCAGTGTAGATAGCTGTTCTCATGACAGTGGCTAAGGGTCATTCCTGAGAGCTTTCTTACACTGAATGCCAGCGTGACAGCAAAGCCTTGCTGGGGTCCATCCTGTCCAGGAAGGAGGAGACCACGGTGCTCTGTATCTTCCTGTTACTGAGTCAGGCAGTAACAGTAGTGACAAGATGTGGGGCTCTGCAGGCATCCATAGACACAAAGCCCCTTACCCTTTCTACCTGTCCTTTCCTGTGGTTGTGTAGCCATGGGTATCCTCGGGCTGAGCTGCTGTTGGAACTGGGAGGGAGCTGGTGGGACATCCCTAAGAGTGGAGAGACTTGTTGGCAGGGCATCTCCCGGGCCTCCCTGGAGGAGGCAGAGTAGTCCTGATTTACAGATTTACACAGAATCCTGGAGGGCCCCTGTGACACCAGTACCTTGAAGCTTATGAGGAAAACGCTAAGACCTTTGCGTCACCCATGACACAGTCCCTCTTGGCCACCAGGTTTCACTCTCAACAACCAGGTCCAGCAGACTGTTGCCATGAGGTATGTGTGCAGCAAGCTTGGCGTGGACTTCGACGGCTTTGTGGCTTGCATGATCCGCCTGGAGACCCTGTTCAGTAAGCCTTGGTTTTCTTTAGCCTTGCTTCTTTCCCTCAGAGACACAGAGCATTGCGAGGGCCAAGCTAGGAGACGAGAGACCTGACAGTGCCGTTGGAGCCAGGGGACTAAGGAAGTATAGATGGGATTTTTATAACTGTGATACTCAGGATGGAGGGGAAATAAACACTTTAGGGGCTACAGATGTCTGGGTTGGTCATACCTAAGGGCCAAAGTTGCTTTTCCTTGGAGGTCTGAAGAATGCTGTCCTGATTATTGAGCTATACAAAGTCTCTAGGCCAAGGCACTGAATTTCTTAAGGGTCCTGTGTTAGGAGCTTTAGTGTTATTCACCTGTATGCTACCATGAGGGTCATTTGAGAGACTGTGCCACCTTCCAGGAATAGGGTGGGCTCCCTCTAGAAGGCAGTAGCTGTATTCTTCCCTTGCATCTTGGGATGCTGTTATCTTTTAATCGGTAAGTTATCTTTTTAAGGGAGGGGGCCTTCCTTCCATTGGGAGAGTGCAGGGTGAGAAACCTTAGGGGCAAAATCAGCTGACCAGAGGCAGAGCTGAGGAGCTGGACTTTCCACAACCCACTCACCAAAGAAATGCCAGTTTTTTGGCTGAGCATCTGAAAGTGAAGACCCAGAGGAACCATCTCCATTGACAACTTGGTCCATCCATTCAGTCTGGGAGACACCTGCCATCATGAAAACTCATTCTGACTGCTGGTCCCTGGGGTTAATGAGATCTGGAGGGCAGGGGTGGGGGAGGGGGGAAGAAAGCTGTGGTTTGGTGTGGGCTGACCAGAGACAGCGCTCTGATGGTCCAAAACCCAGAAACAGACCTGACCGACTTCCTTCCTTGTCTGGTGTTTCAGAACTGTTCAGGCTTTTGGACAAGGACCAGAATGGCATTGCCCAGCTCTCCCTGGCTGAGGTAAGTGACTCAAGGCTTGAGGAACTCCTGGTAGACAAAACTTTGAAATCCCTGGACAGAATAGGTGCCAGGCTGTGTTTATTTCAACCAATCAGCTTATTTCCATGGAAACCCCCGCATGGTCTATGGTGGGCGTGAGGAGAAGGAATGGGGCAGTCTCTTAAATCTGTTAAGCACTTTCATTAATTAATATAATTTAATCAAGTGCCTCCCTCTTGTGTCTTTCATCTTTTTCTTTATCTTTAAGATAAAGTAGTAGCCGGCTGTATGGAAAGCCATTTCAGAGAGGCAGACTGTTGTTAACGTGGACACACTTGTATGTGCGTGTGTGTCTGGTGGGGAGCAAACGTAGTTTAAGATGGCTGACTCCTGAGACTTCTGAGTTGACATATAGGAGGCACTGGAAGCCAACACTGGAACTGCAGAAAGGTGGGCTGTAGAGCAAACCAACGAGTGTTCCTGCTGTGCACAAGCCACACAGCCTCTGTGCCGAAAGCCCCTGTCACTGTAAGGGGCACACTCTGCATAACGGAGGCTCTCGCCAGGGGGAAGGCAGTGTGGACATGACCCAAGGGTCCAAGTTATGAGGCAGCGTTGGCTTCTGATCTGCTCCTGGGATGGTGGGGCTAAAATACTTTCTTTGCCATGTTAGAGGACCGGGTTATTACCCCCACCCCCTGCCATGTTAGAGAATCGGGTTATTTCCCTCTCTGCCATGTTTGAGGACTGGGTTATTACCCGCCCCCCTTGCCATGTTAGAGGATGGGTTATTACCCCCCCCCCCCCCATGTTAGAGAATCGGGTTGTTTCCCTCTCTGCCGTGTTAGAGGATGGGTTATTACCTCTCCCCCCGCCATGTTAGAGGATGGGTTATTACCCCCCCCCCCCGCCATGTTAGAGAATCGGGTTATTTCCCTCTCTGCCATGTTAGAGGATGGGTTATTACCCCCCCCCCGCCATGTTAGAGAATCGGGTTATTTCCCTCTCTGCCATGTTGGAGGACCGGGTTATTACCCTCCCTGACATGTTAGAGGGCTGGGTTATACCATCTGAGTCCAGTTACTTTTTGTTTTTCTTGTGAATGGAAATGATAATGATTATTTCCTATAATTGAGGAAAAACTTTCTTTGTAACATATCTGTCGATTCCTGTAGATAGCTGGAGACTAGTGTAGTATGGAAAAAGTGTTCCTGTAGAATTATACACAGGTACATTTAAAAACATATATGCACACACATATAGAAAATACAGATATAAATACAGAAACTACACATACATATAGGAATGCATACAAATATATATAAAGTATAGACATAAATGTAGGAATATATACATAAATGCAACATATAGAGACATAAAAATAAGGATATATATATATATATATATATATATATATATATATATATTTGTAAAGATATATGAACACAATTGTCTTTATGGGCCTTTGGTTCCAGAATCCTCCTAACATACCTTGATGCATCAGACCTTTGTATAAAATGGGCATAGTGTTTGCATAGGACACATGCCCTTCCTCTTGTACACTCTAAATTCTCGCTATACTGTGTTGATGGTCGCTAACGGAATGCCAGTGCTGGCCAAAGAGCTGTGCACTGCACTGGTTAGGGAGTCTATGACAAGGAAAGAAATTTGGTCCTATTCAACACAGATGCAATTCTTTTTCTGATGAGCTTTAGCCTGCCCTTGAGTCAAGGGCATGGAACCTGCAGTTATTACTGCAACAAGACCCATTGTGCTCACCAATCAATACACCTACTTTTGGAAGCCCCTTTTGGGTGTAGAGCTTTTTCCAAGTCATGCTTTCTGGAGCTTCTGAGTTGGGAGCTAGTGACTGTGTTAAGGGCTTCCTGGGAGTGAGGGTGGCACTGGTTGGAGGATGGAGCTGTGACAGGTGGTGACATACAGGGCAGGAGGACTTCTGTGGCCAAGGCCCACTCCCTATAGGCTATGCACTGATTTTGTCTTTTCGTTTGCAGTGGCTGTGCTGTGCGCTGGTCTGACCTGGTGCTTCGGACATCAACAGCTTCCCTGCCTTCTGCTTGTCTTTTTGCAATCTTATGAACACGTACCCTCAAGTGACATTTTCTGATTGTTGTATTGTCCCAGCTAATCACTGTTTCTGAGACACTGGTCTGTCCCAACAGAGCAGGCTGGGGAGCCCCAGATCTCTCAGCAGCACAGAGCTATGAACTAGTTGAGTTAATCCCAAGGCCCAGTGGAAGGAAATGAGCCAGTTAAAGTCATGGGCCAGAATGGTTTCTGCCTCCCTCCAGAGATGGGCGATGGTGCGGGGCAAGCCGGGCTTTTCATGCGACGGGAAAAGATATGACTCTAAGCTACCAGAAGGCTGAAAACAGTGGATGCTTTCTTGGAGGAGAGTCCTGCTGGAAGCGATGCTGCTTCTGTGGGTCTTTGGGGAAAGAGGTAGAGTTTTGGCTCTGCCAAGTAAGGCCACAGGCATTTCTAGAGAAAGTATCTCACTGGGGGTGGGCTTTGAGAGCTTAAACTGGGCTTGTGGTTCAAGATGTGAGCCCTCGACTTCCTGCTCCTGCCACAGTGCCTTCACTCCATGGTGTTTTGTCACAGCAGTAGAAAAGTGATTAGTACAACTGTCTACGCACTGAGACATGTTGACTATGGTCTCAATATTCAGTCCAATTTCAAACATCTCCATAGTCACGGTAACCCCAACGCTGTTAAAATATTTAAGCTGTCTTCTGAGACTTGAGGCAGACTCTTTAACTGTGACCCTCTACAAACATGAGCAGGCTATATACTTTCAATACACTGTGGCACTGAGGGAGGACTGGGAGGCTGGTAAGGAGAGATTAGACCAAAGCCAAACAGGGAAATCACTAAATTATATAGCTCTGTGTCTGGCATACAGGGCAAATGATGACATCATTTGCACTTCAAGGGACTGGGGTTACCCCTCCCCAGCAGCCTGCAGTATACATGGGCTCCTTTTGGGGACCTCCAATTACTGCCTATAGGTTTTATCAGCATATGTCACCTGCTCTTGGTGTTTCCAGTGTCCTGGTGTCTCCACTGAAACTTGGGCATCATCTTTGCCCAGGGCCCCAGGGACCCACGGACCAGGGGATAAGCAGAACCATTATCCCTCTTTATTTGTGTAGGTATACCCATGATAACCATGACTTCTAATAAATGAGTGATAAATAAATCAGCTTTTTCTGAACTTAAAACAGTTGCCCACTGAAAGCCTGAATAAGTGTCAATGGTGTGATGAACATATTTTAATTTGCCAAATTCTGCAAAGTGGAACACATCCATCTGCCAGATTTCATCCCTTTGGGTGCCCTTTGGATTAGCCCCTGCAAGCAGTGGCATTTGGTTATAGAAAGAGCAAGTAGGGCATTTCTTTACAATCTCCTTAGCTTGTTGCCATGTAATTGAAAACTCTTTCTTCAAACCTTTGCTATTAACATGATGCTTTTTATGAAATTCAGAGGCTTGTAGCACACTACCAATCAATAATTGATCAATTTCTGCATTACCTTGTGCTAGAGGACCTGGCAGACCCATATGGGATCGGATGTGTGTTATGTACATAGGGCAAAGCCTGTTCCTGATCAAATCTTGAACCTGGAGAAACAATGAGGTTAGTTCTGTATCATCAGGTATAAATTCAGCAGTTTCAATATGTAAAATAACTCTTTTTGCATATTGTGAATCTGTAACTATATTAATAGGTTCTTTAAAATCCCTTAGCACCATAGGAATGGCATATAATTCCGCCTTCTGGACAGAATTATAAGGACTTTGTTCCACCTTACCCAAGTCTTCTGATTTGTAACCTGCCTTCCCTGATTTATCGGCATCAGTATAGAATGTACTGGCTCCAGTTATTGGAGCATCACGGACGATTCGAGGAAGAATCCAAGAAGTTCTCTTTATGAAGTTAAGCCTCTTGCTTTTTGGATAGTTGTTATTAATGTCTCCCAAAAAATTAGCACAAGCTCTTTGCCATGGTTCATTATCTTCCCATAATTTCTTTAGTTCATCAGCAGTGAAAGGCACTATAATTTCTGCTGGGTCTATGCCTGTTAGTTGACGAAGTCTCAGCTTGCCTTTTATAATTAACTCAGAGATTTTTTCCACATAAGTTTTCAGTTTCTTACTTGGTTTATGTGGTAAAAAGATCCATTCCAAAATAATATCATCTCTCTGCATTAAAATTCCTGTAGGAGAAATTTTTGATGGTAGTATGACGAGAATACAATCGAGCTTTGGATTCACCCTGTCCACATGTGCCTGTTGTAATTTTTCCTCAATCATTGTCAGTTCCTTTTCTGCTTCAGCTGTTAATTTTCTGGGACTGTTTAAATCTTTATCACCATCCAAGGTTTTGTTCAAATGAATTATTAGATCAGGTGTTATTCCAATAGCTGGTCGTAGACTGGAAATGTCTCCTAACAGTCTTTGAAAGTCATTAAGAGTCCGTAGGCGATCTCTCCTAATTTGTGCTTTTCGTGTCTTATTTTTTTGCAAACCTATTTTATAACCTAAATAATTAACAGACTCTCCCTTCTGAATCTTTTCAGGAGCGATTTGCAATCCCCATTTAGGTAAAAGTATCTTTATTTCTTCAAACAGTCTGTTCAAGGTATCCATGTTTGAATCGGATAACAAAATGTCGTCCATGTAATGGTATACTATAGATTTGGGAAATTTCTTGCGTATTATTTGCAATGGTTGGTTCACAAAATATTGGCACAGGGAGGGGCTATTTAACATACCCTTGGTGAGGACGGCCCAGTGGTATCTCCTCGAAGGTTGAGAATTGTTATAAGTAGGCACTGTGAATGCAAATTTTTCTCTATCTTCTTTTTGCAAAGGTATCCTTTAAATCAATAACTATGAGAGGCCATCCTTTTGGTAATAAAGAGGGCAAAGGAATTCCAGATTGCAGAGGGCCCATAGGTTGAATAACCTTGTTGATGGCCCTGAGATCTGTCACCATTCTCCATTTACCTGATTTTTTCTTAACCACAAATACAGGAGAATTCCTGCTGGATTGTTCTATATGTCCAGCATCTAATTGTTCTTGTACCAGCTGTTCTAAAGCCTGTAACTTTTCCTCAGCTAAAGCCCATTGCTTTGTCCATATTGGTTTCTCAGTCAACCATTTTAGAGGCAAGACTGTTGGTATCTCTGAAGGGACATCAATTGCTTGTTCTTGTACAGCCCGAGTGGCCGGTTTTCTCCGTTTGTAATATCTTTTAATATTATTCTCAGAAATATAGGCTCTAGAAGTAGCAGGAATGTTAATTTCGGTATTCCGTTGTTGTAATAGTTCACGACTCCATAAATTCATTGCAATATTGGCTACATATGGCCTTAATTTTCCTATTTGTCCCTCTGGCCCTATACATTCAACCCATCTCGTGCTCTGCCTTACTCGAGATGGGGTTCCAATTCCCAGGTTCTTGACATGAGACAGAAAGTCCAGAAACTCTGGGTTTTTCTCTTACTAACAGGCTTGGAATTGGAGAGGGACTGAGCCAGAGTCCAACTTCAAAACCAGCTCTACATATTTATAAAGAAATGTTTAATAAGACATATATATATATATGTAAAATTAATACTTACAAAATGTGTGCTTTATTGATAGAGATTTAAGGTCAATTTTGTTATATGTATATGTATTTCTGATCTTTATTAAGGTATTGTGATTGTGTAGTTCACTTAAAAATGTAATGTGATAATCATTAGTAATAGTCAAGCTTGTAGTAATAAGGCCATTTTGTAGTAATAAGGGCGGCGGGGCTGTGTCCCCAGCACCCCGGCTACCTGCTTAGCTTATGCCCTGAAATAACAACACACAAACTGTATTCATTTAAACACTGCTTGACCCATTTCTATCTAGCCTCAACTAGGCTAATTATCACATATTAATTTAGCCCATTTCTAATCATCTGTATAGCATTGCTAGGTGCACTTAAAAACCGGGAAGATTCTAGCCTACATCCATCCTGGGTCTGAGCTTCATGCATCTCCCTCAGAGAGCAGAGCTATCACGTCTCTCCAGGAGAGGGGAGCATGGCGTCTCTGCTCCAGAGAGCAGAGCTGTTGAGTCTGAGCTCACTTCCTCTTCCTCCCAGCATTCTGTTCAGTTTACTCCTCCCACCTATGTTTTAACCTATCAGGGCCAGCCAAGAAGTTTCTTTATTGCTTAGCCAATGAAATGAACAAATTGACATATGACACTCCCACATCACTTCCCCTTTTTCTGTTTAAACAAAAAAAGGAAGGCTTTAACTTTAACATAGAAAATTGCATATAACAAAACAGTTATCAAGCAAGAATTACAGTTACAATATTTATATCTATTTTATCTTTTATCATAACAATGGAAAACTAGAACTATAACTATCTATCTATTCTTCAACTCCATCAAAGACTCCAGAAGAATACAATATTACCTAAGCAAACAAAAAGTAAGCAACTTTTAAAACTCTAGAAATGACAGAGACATCTTGCTGCCTGTACAGTCACCCAAAGTTCCTCTGTACTGTTGGGGCATCCATCTTCGGCCTACAGGCCCATAGTTTCCAGCAGACATTTCCACAAAGCAGGAAATTTCAAAGTCAGTCACTATCTGCTTGTCCTGAAGAATGTCTTGCAGACTCTTTCATGAATCAGGAACCCCGAAAGATCCTCTCACCTTTAGGCAAGTTCAGTAGTCCTCTCTCTGCGGGTTCTTTGTGTCCAGTTTATGCAATAGTCCAGGCAAGAGCAGTTTCTTGCCCAAATGGCTATCAAACTCCATAAGGATCCTCTTCAATGCCCATCTTCTTCTTGAAGTAGATTGGTGCTGCCAGGAGCAGAGTGTCTCATTGTCATGAAAAGTCCTAAGTTATTAAAACATTAAATGTCCTATTCTGTAATCTTTGAAAGATATGAAGAATGTCTATCTAAAATTTATCTATGTACATCTAGAAAATCTAACTAAAATGACTACAAACTTGACTATTATGATTATCTATTAACAACCTATATACATTACATTTTTAAATGTACTACACAATCACAATACCTTAATCAATATCAGAAATACATATACATATAACAAAATTGACCTTAAATCTCTATCAATAAAGCAAAATCTATACTAATGCAAATTATTCATGTCTGTATCATATCCCCCTTTAAATGTAAAAGAACATTTATAAGCAATATTTGGGAATATGATGTAGTTATTTTTCTCCAAACTGCTTCCTGCTGAATGGGGGCGCTCTTAATCAGATCATTTAGGGTGTAACCTGTGTGCCAGGTTTATCTCAGTTGGCAGTTGAGCGAAGCAATTTTCTGAAGATGTTCACAGCAACCCCTCAGGAGGACGTGGTCCATTATACTATATCGGAATAGAAGAAATGAACAGGGTCTCATCCTCTGTGAAAACAAAATAAGAAACTCCTTTCCAAAGCATCATGTCCTTAGATCCAAATTTCAAAGTCAAGGCATTTTCAAAATATCTATGTTGGAATAGTTCAGCAGCATTTATAAACAAACATCTTTTAGCAGCTGTTGGTCCTTCCTCAGCATTCAAACGATTCAAACAGAGCATAATAGCATACAGTATCAAAATTCTCTGTGTATTTTCCATCTTTGTGCGCTTTATTTTAACCTCTATTTTGTTTATTTTTACTTTTTATTTTTTGCCTTTTGAGACAGGTTCTTTGTATCTTTGACCTGGAATAACTCTGTAGACCAGGCTGTCCTTGAACTCTCAGAGATCTGCCTGTCTCTGCCTCCCAGGCATTGGGATTAAAGGTGTCTGCTACTACACCTTGAACTCACAGAGATCTGTTTGTCTCTGCCTTCTAGGCACTGGGATTAAAGGCATGTGCTACCACACCTTGAAGTCACAGAGGTCAATCTCCCTCTGCCTCCCAAGTGTTGGGATTAAAGGTGTGTACTACCACACCCAACTACCCTCTTTCTTCCTTTTTATACTTTTAAGAGCTTTTAACTTTTAGCTTGCATTTATTTTTAACACACTGTAAATCATCTAAAAATTTTCTTTGTCTTTGACACTCTCTTTACTGTATCTCTCTCTGTTTTGCTGACCACATGAGTCTTTAATTTACCAAGCAATATCAGTAGGACTAAAGCCCTGGCTTTGGCGTCTGGATCTAGCCCATTCCTTAGCTTTCCAGCCTCATGGCTGAGGTACTGGCTGCAGCCATGTTTATAGCCACAACTCTATGGCGTTTCAAGGTCCCTGCCAACCAGCGAGCTACAACAGACAACACTCAAGTCCTCTCTCTGTAGCTGGCCCTCCTGCCTCAAACAGTCAGAGTTTGCCCTGGCAGGACAGTCCAGAAAGCCGGCATTTTTAAAAGGCACAGCTTTTTTCCTGCTACGGCTAAAAACCGAAAAGCATGCATTCAGCTTTTCGTCAACACCGTTTAAGTGTTTCGTGGCAGGACATCTTAAGAGCTGCAGGGTTTTGCAGCTGAAGCTGAGTCAGGAAGCCTCTCTTAGATGAGAGCGCTTGCTTGCCTCTAGCAAGCAGAGTAGACCCGAGAAATTGCTGCTACCACGTCGAGCGCCATTTTGTAGTAATACGAGCATATTACTACAAGGACAAGCAGATAGTGACTGCCTTTGAAATTTCCTGCTTTGTGGAAATGTCTGCTGGAAACTATGAGCCTGTAGGCCGAAGATGGATGCCCCAAAGGTACAGAGAAACTTTGGGTGACTGTCCAGGCAGCGAGATGTCTCTGTCATTTCTAGAGTTTGGAAGTTGCTTATTTCTTGTTTGCTTAGGTAATATTGTATCTTTCTGGAGTCTTTGATGGAGTTGAAGAATAGATAGATAGTTATAGTTCTAGTTTTCCATTGTTATGATAAAAGATAAAATAGATATAAATATTGTAACTGTAATTCTTGCTTGATAACTGTTTTGTTATATGTAATTTTCTATGTTAAAATTAAAGCCTTCCTTTTTTTGTTTAAACAGAAAAAGGGGAAGTGATGTGGGAGTGTCATATCAATCTGTTGATTTCATTGGTTAAGCAATAAAGAAACTGCTTGGCCCTGATAGGTTAAAACATAGGTGGGAGGAGTAAACTGAACAGAATGCTTGGAGGAAGAGGAAGTGAGCTCAGACTCGACAGCTCTGCTCTCTGGAGGAGAGATACAATGCTCCCCTCACCCGGCCAGACACAC
The DNA here is from genome assembly GCF_018167655.1 of Microtus oregoni. NCBI lineage: Eukaryota > Metazoa > Chordata > Mammalia > Rodentia > Cricetidae > Microtus > Microtus oregoni. The sequence goes on from NW_024543221.1 coordinate 6,621,853, forward strand.
GGGATGAAGCTCAGACCCAGGATGGATGTAGGCTAGAATCTTCCTGGTAAGCACACCTAGCGTTGCTATGAAGATGATTAGAAATGGGCTAAATTAATATGTGAGAATTAGTGATGTGGGAGTGTCATATATCAATCTGTTGATTTCATTGGTTAAGCAATAAAGGAACTGCTTGGCCCCCCTAGGTTAAAACATAGGTGGGAGGAGTAAACAGAACAGAAGGCTGGGAGAAAGAAGCTGAATCAAGAGTCGCCATGATTCTTCCACTCCAGGCAGATGCAGGTTAAGATCATTCCTGGTAAGCCAGCTCGTGGGCTACATAGATTATTAGAAATGGGCTAGTCCAGGTGCGAGAGTTAGCCAAGAAAAGGCTGGAACTAATGGGCCAAGTGGTGTTTAAAAGAATACAGTTTCCGTGTAATTATTTCGGGTAAAGCTAGCCATGCGGGCGGCAGGGTGCCTGGAACATAGCCCCGCCGCTCCTAATTCAACAAATTAGCCTAGAAGAGGCTAGATAGAAATGGGCCAAGCGGTGTTTAAAAGAATACAGTTTCCGTGTAATTATTTCGGGGCATAAGCTAGAGCTAGCCATGTGGGTGGCCGGGTGCCGGGGACGCAGCCCCGCTGCACATACTACAACACTTCCTGAAAGACAGAGAGTTAATGATGGGAGAGTCTTTGCTTTTAGTTTGTGAATGAGGTATTTCTAACCACCTTCTCAAAATTTTTGTTTGTATGTACCCTTGTTAAATACAAGCTGTCTTCATCGAAACTACTCCCCATGTGCCCCACAATGAGTCAAGGAAACATTTAGATCCCCTTTTCCTGTCCTGGTGATTTTCACATGAGCTCAAACAAGGGAAGCCACTTGATCACCCACAGCTTCCAGACACACTGAGGGCTTGTTTCTCATACTCTTCTTTCCCTGTGTAGATAGCTGCATTTTACACATTGTCAGAACTGTCCTCCATGACCCAGCTCAGGGAAGACTGTTCCATGACATGGTTTTCAGTCCTAAGGCCAGAAATAGCCATCCCACCCCTTAGCTGCAGCATCATTTCCTACAGACTCCTCTCCTCCACAGTAGTAACTGCAGGTAGGGTATGAAGGTGCAGCCTTGCCCTGGCCCGGGGCTCACACCTGTACTCCCCATGCTTTAGATGCAGCTCAGCCAATACTCAATGAGAAAACTTTTGTCCTTTATTGTGAGGATGACACAGGGATAGTCCATCTGAGACACATTCCAGAAAGATCTGTGTACCCTACATCATAAGAAATAGATTCAGCTACCAAGGAAACCTCCTGGTTTTCCCAGTTTACAAGGTTGATAAAAGTGAAGAACTAAGAACTTATTTCAAAATGATTTCTCTTCTTTTACTTTTATTTTTGTGTAGGTGGAGTTGAGGCAGGCCTCACTCTGTAACCTCTCCTGGAACTCACTACAGAGTATAAGCCATCCTTGATCTCTGAGCAATCTCCTGTCTCAGCATCCCCAAGTGCTGGGATTACAGGTCTGACCCATGATACTCAGCTGTTGAAGAACAAGTGTGACACAACAACCTGGGAGAGGAACTGTGGGGCAATCTTGTAATGCAGATATCCATTTAATTCACCATCTTACCCAGGAAACACGGAGCTATCTACCACCAGCATGCCTTTATCCGATCTTGAAGACGGCGTCCATTGCAAAGAATACTTCTTTTCCATTTTTCGTATTTTTCATATCCCCCTTTAATTTCAAATTCTCTCATAGTCAGCCACTCTTCATTGTCAGTCTTTATACTTCTCATATGGGTGCCTGTAAGACCAAGACCAACTGAAGAGTCAGCTATGAAAATACATGCTCTTGGCCCATAATATCCTGGATCTGGGGCTGAGGGTTAGGCTCAGGAGGATGTGCATTTCCTTCTCAGTCATCAGAGGCCACACACCCATCCTGATAGGCAAGGACAGAGAATGACTACCACTGATGTTATCCTTTATGCTTTTCCTAAAATGAATTCGTCTATCTTATGTGTATTGTTGTTTTGTCTGTCAGCGTGTCTGGGTACACCATCTTTTCTTATTGCCCACAGAAGTCAGAAAATGGCATTGAATTTTCTGGAACTATAGTAATAGATGGTTGTGAGCCAAGTGTAGTTGCTGGGAATTGAACCTGATGTCCTCTGGAAGAACAGTCAGTGTGCTTAACCACAAAGTGCTCTCTCCAGCTTTGACATTACCTTTAAAAGCATTCTACTGTAATGTTAAAAGATTGTCAAAAGGAATGGCTCTAATACGTGACCAGGATTCTTAACTCTTTCTTTTACTGTGACCCAGTGTAGGTCCAACTTGCATTTCAGAAAGGTGAGTGAGGGCAGAAATTTCCCTGCTGGACTCTCGTGAATCCAGCCATGAGGAAGCTGTCACTACAGCTACTTCTATAACATTATACTCCAGGACACAACAGTTTGTTATTCCTCATATTTTAGAATCATGACTAGTTGATGTTAAAAGTTATTTAGGAAATATAGTCAACATGGAACAGCTAAATTGCATGTAGGCAGTTGAATCACAGGGAAAACCCTTACATCTTGCTAAGAAAAGAACTACCATGGCGCTAGGGAAATGGTTCAGTGGTGAAGGGCACTGCTGCTCTTGCAGAAGACCCAGGTTCAGTTCTCAGAATCCACATGGGAGCTCACATCCACTAGTCCAGATCTAATGTCCACTTCTCATTTCCATGGACATCAGACACACTCAATGCACAGACACATATGCTGCCAAACACACATAGTCAGAAAATAAAAATAAATCATAAAGAACTGTACTATGGAAAGGAAGAACAAACATGATAGAGGACCAGTGGCACTGTACTCTAACAACTACAATTTCCACACTATTTTATGTCTATTATCTTTTTATCATAGCAATGTGGTGAGAGAAGTTTTATTCTCATTTCAAAATAGAGGAGGCTTCGTATTAGGGAGCCGGAGGCAGATGACAGAGAAACTGACTTGTGGTTGAGCTATGGTTTGAAAGTTCCCCCCAGGGGTCGTTATTGACAACCTGGTCCTTGACAATGTGGTATGTGAGGTGGCACTTGATCATGGAGGGTGCTGCCTTTGGGAGGGATTAAGATAGTTCTCATGGGACCCAATCACTGTCTGGCTTTCTGTCTTACGGTGTGATCTCTTCCCCTCCATGTCATACACCTGCCATAATGCCACCTGCCAACAGTCTCTCCAAGGCCCATATATGAGGCTGCCTGACCTTGGCCTTTTAGCCTCTAAATCTGCCAGTTAAATAGAGCAGCCTGACTGAATATTTCAGTATAGCAAAGAACACTGGACTAATATGTTGTGATACGAGCTGCGGGGCTGCATCCCCTGCACCCAGCCGCCTGTGTGGCTAGCTTATGCCCTGAAATAATTACATGGAAATTGTATTCTTTTAAATACTTCCTGGCCCAATAGTTTTAGCCTCTTATTGGCTAATTCTCACATCTTTGATTAACCCATTTCTAATATGCTGTGTAGCACCATGAGCTGGCTTACCAGGAAAGATCTTACCTGCGTCTGTCTGGAGTGAGAGAATCATGGGGACTGGCTGACTCGGCTTTTTTCTCCCAGCTTTCTGTTCTGTTTACTCCACCCCCCTAAGGGTTGGCCTATCAAATGGGTCTAGGCAGTTTTCTTTATTAATTAACCAATGAAAGCAACAGATAGAAAGATGACCCTCCTCCATCACTAATACACCAAGAGAGCTAGGTTAGAGTATACCCAAATTCCAATCCAAATCCTCTGTGTTTTCTTACTTAGCTTAAAGTTTGACAGAGATTACAGCTAATGGACCCACAAAGGTTGATGCTGACTTTCTCAGACACATATACTTCCCATCCTGGTGTTTAGGGCTTACTCTTGTCTGAGATGCTAAACAGGTTTCTTATTGGCCATTTGCACCAGAGTCAAGGGAGGTAGACTGATAAGCTACAGATGTTTGATATTTAAACAGAAAACTGATTTGGGTACAACTCTGTGACAGAGCATTTGTCTCACATGCACAAGGCCCTGAGTTTAATCTCAGTCCTACAAGAAGGAGGAAAAAAGAAAAATATGAAAAATGTCCCCATTCCTTCTCCTCTTGGGTTTGGTGCAGAAAAGAATGAACACAGCAGCCTACGACTCTCCTGGGAAATGCTGCCTGGCACAGTGGAACTTTGGGTGGAGTCTGCAAATGAGGCTTTGTAGAGCGCTTCTGTCACTCGCAGAATCACAGAATGAATCTCCATGCCCCAACCATTTACAAACAGTTCACGTCACACTTGAGACCTGCTATACTCGTGAGTATCTGCATTTGGGGTGCGCTATGAAGTTAGGTACTTGCATAACTCATAACCCTGGCCCTGGGCTTGGGCAGCTCCTTGTAAGGAAGTCTTTCACACTTTCATTGCTGGGGTGGTAGATTGCACCCTGTGTGTCCCAACTAGGAGAGCAATGTCAAGAGCTTCTGGCTCCTGTGGACTTGGCCTCTCGTGCCCTCTCCTCAACAGTAACTTGGCCCCAAACCCTCGCTTCAGTAAGGGGTGTGACTTTACCAATATCCTGAATCCTAAGGTGAATCTGGGACGAGACACCTCCAAAACAGATGCCCACTCCCTACACAGTGCCATTGTCCAAATAAAGAGCACAGAAGATCTGAAACTCACCTTGCGCAAATTTCTCTTTATACAGAGTCCCCTTAGCGTTAACCACAGGTCACCCGAAGCTCAGGTTGGCTAAAATACACATTGTTCCGTTGTGAGTTCTCGGATCTGCAAGGACACATTTCACTTTATTGTAGAACTGTGCATGGCTTTTCCTCCACCCACTTTGGTATTTTGTTTCAGCAACTAAAATGCTCTGGGTTTTCCCATGAATTAGTTACACTCAAAGATATTTCTTTTATGAATGATTAGATTCTTCTAGCTAACAAGCTGCTCTGTCCCCAACCTCTGAACTGCATAGTGACTGCTGCCTTGTGTGTCAGAATCCCAGCTCTCAGACTTGTTGGTCCCAGCAGTCCCTGTGTTGCGGGAACTCCCCCAGACAATAGCCTTTAGGATACTGGCCCACTTTGGGTGTGGTCTCATGTACTTTAACTGCCTGAAAGCTGAGCAAGGTTTGGGTTGCTGATCCTCAGTAGGGACTTGGTAATTTCTAGCCCTCCTACCCCTGTGTGGCTCAGTCCTGCCAGCTAAGTGGCTGAGTAACTGATGCCAGCAGATTCCTGCGGCAACTCCTCTGTGGCTCCTCTGACCCATGTGGCTCACTGCTGCTACCCAAGCTAGGGTCTGCTTCTCAGGTCCAGCTGCTGTCTGGCCTGCTCTGATCAGCCTGAGCTCTATGCCTGCACCTAGAACACAGGCTTGCATTCCCAGATTGGAACCATGAGAACCACTGGCCCAAAATCCACCAGCAACTTCACAGCTCGCAATTGCCTGCAAGCTCTGAGTCCTTTGAGCTTCTGCCTGTGAAGCTCAAATTTCTCCCTGTGAAGGTGTGCTACTTTTAAAATTTTTTGCTGAGTCTCAGGTGATTCAGGCCCTGATCTAGGACCTGCCTTACTGCCACAACTTGACACCTGCTGAAAAATCCACAGTATTACACCTACAACAATTTTCTCAAAATTATAAGGGAGGTAAGTTAACTTGATACCTAAGTATCAGATTGATTGGTAAATAAATAAATAAATAAACAAATAAATTTGAAGATTGTAAACCAATCCCAAGATAATTATAGACAATATCACTATCCAGGAATATAATAATATTTTTTGTTTCTGCTATGAATGGATTGATGCAAGAACTAAGCTGTATGACCTACCTGGTACATATATTTTTGTGGCCATGGTGGCTATTATTTTTTCATATGATATCGCTAAAGAAATGGTTTCATAACAGAGTCAAGAATGAGAGACTTTTAGAAATGATACAGTCTTTATTGACTTGTAATGAGAAGTTATCTGTAAAGATTCATACTTTTGAAATTGACCATCAACATCTGTTAAAAAGGTATGATAAGCCAGGAGATAGAACATCCCACCAGGAAGGCAGTCTACATGTCATCCAAATAATATCTATGGATAAGAAGATATAAGTGAAAAAATTTAAAACCTTGAAATAACATGTGCAGAATGAGAACTAGAAATTAATTGATTTGAGGAACTCATTAGAAATATTCAGAGGTCAAGAGGTTTAGATTTTACAAAAGACAGTGATAAAAAGATTTGAATCAATCAAGGACCTTGTCAGATCTGATAAGCAAGGAGAGGAGGTACAGGCAAAGGACAGTAGTAAAGATTTAGCATTGCCAATAGCTCAGAGTCAGAGATGACTTTCCAAGAGTATTAGCTATTGATCCTGTTACTACCGCTGAAAAGCCAGTAAATTCTCAGTACCCAAAAGGATATACAGAATGTAAATTGAAACCTATACATTTGAAAGATCTAAAAGATTAAGCAAGCAGTAGTATCTTATGGCATGCAATCACCATATGTGAGGGAGTTGTTAAAGACATAGGCTTCAAGAAATATGGTTACTCAAAATGATTGGCTTCAATCAGTCTCACCCATGCTAGAAGATGGATTGTAGTTACAGTGGAAGTGTTATTGGAGAGAAGAGGCTAAAGCCCTGGATCATCAAGGTAGAACTGGAGGTATTGAGGCCTCCCAAAATTAAATTCTTGGTGAGGGATTTTACACTGATCCAGATAGTCAAGCTATATACAATGAATACATCTTATTTCTGTGCCATACAGCAGCCTTGAATGCTTGGGACACAGATTCAAGAACTAGGAAGAAAATTGAATCATACACTAAGGCCATGCAAGGCTCATGAGAATCATGTAGTGACTTTTTACAAAGATTAGCTAAACTGTACAAATAGGGGTAACAGATCCAGAAGCTAGACAAGTACTTACTGAATCTCTGGTTCTTGAAAATGCCAACTTAGAATGCAAAATGATACTTGGACCATGAAAGGTCAGATCAGCACCAATGGATGAATGGATCCTGCACCCAGTCAATGTTGAGTCATTTGATTATAAGGCTGAGGCTTGACTGAGGCTTGGGTAGGAGAAGAAATTTCCAAAGGTATGAAAAGTCATCAAAATATCAAATGTTTTTATTGTGGTAGAATGGGCCATCTGAGAAAGGATTGTAGAGAGGGCATTCATACAAATAACGTTTCTTGTGGAAATAACAAAAATAAAAAGTCTCAATATTCTGAATTATAGAGAAGATGAGTCAAAGGCCAACATTGCACCAATAAACTCAGATAAATAAGAGACAAGCAAGGTAAGCTGTCAGCACTGGCAAACTCCTTAGGGGGTTTCTCACAGACCCCAGTTCAAACGTGGTCCAGTCATTCTCAGTCACTGTGGGGCACATGCCTCCCCAGGACAATGCAAAACTCCAGTGCCCGCTGTAAAAAACATATTGCTATTGACAATAGAAAAATCCTGGAGGATGAATCAAAAATTTCAGTAGAACATTGGCAATGTATATTTTGGCAGACTTCTATACATGATATCAAAGACCAAAGCCAAGAGTATGCATAAAAAATGACTATAATTTAAAGGATGATTGAAACTTCTGGTTATACAGCAAGAAAACCAGAACATCCCAACTCACATGAAGTAGAAGAAAATAACACTAAAAATCACCTTATGGAGATACTGAGGCACTGAAAGAGGAAATGAAAAAAAAAATCCCTTACACAATGGAAGAAAAGAAGAAATCAATAACTCCTATGAAGCAAACCAAAAAAGCAGTCAAACAGGTGAAGGCAATAGTTCAAGACTTAAAAATTGAAAAGGGGGCAATAAGGAAAGCCCAAGCCAAGAGAACTTTGGAAATGGAAAATCTGGGTAAATGATAAGGAACTACAGATGCAAGCATAAACAGAGTACAAGAGACCGAAGAGAGAATCTTAGGAGTTGAAGATATCATAGAGCAAATAGATTCAAAGAAAATGTAAGATCCAACTAATTCTTAACACAAACTATCCAGGAAATCTGTGACACCTTGAAAAGACCAAACCTAAGTATAATAGGGTTAGAGGAAGGAGAAGAAGTCTAGTTCAAAAGCACAGAAAATCAATTCAACAAAATCATAGAAGAAATCTTTCCCAAGCTAAAAGTACTTACCTATATAAAAATACAAGAAGCTTATAGAACACTAAATAGACTGGACCCAAAAACAGTTCCCTTAAAACATAACAATTAAAACATTAAACATACAGAATAAAGAAAGAATATTAAGAGTTGCAAAGGAAAATGCCAAGTAACATATAAAGGCAGACCTATTCAATTTTAGCCCAACTTCTCAGTGGAAACAGTGAAAGACAGAAAGTCATGGTCAGGTGTTATGCAGACACTAAGAGACCACAGATGCCAGCAAATACTAACATATCCAGCAAAGCTTTCAATCACCATAGACAGAGAAAACAAGATATTCCATGACTAAACCATATTTAAGCAATATCTATTCTCAAACTCAGCCAAACAGAAAGTACTAGGAGAAAAACTCCAACCCAAGGAAGTTAGATATATCAACAAAAACACAGGTAATAGATATTGCCACACAAGCATATTCCTAAGAGAAACACACACACAAACACAATATCACCACCGCCAACAAAAACAAAAATGACAGGAACTAGCAATCACAGGTCATTATCATCCCTTAATATCAATTGACTCAATTTGTTTACAGAAAGACACAGGCTAAAAGATTGGATACAAAAACAGAATCCATTCTTCTGCTGCATACAAGAAGCAAACCACAACTTCAAACACAGACATTACCTCAAAGTAACAAGTTGGGAAAAGATTTTCCAATCAAATGGTCTGGGGGGAAAAAGTTGGTGTAGTTATCCTAATATCTAAATAGACTTTAAAATTAATTAAGAGATGAAGAAGGTCATTTCATTTTCAAAGGAAAAATCCATCAAGATGAAGTTTTCATTCTGAACATCTATGCCCTAAATACAAGGGTACACTCATTTGTAAAAAGAACCATTGCTAAAGGTTAAATCACACATCAAGCCCCACACACGAATAGTGGGAGACTTCAGTATCCCCACTCTCACCCCTGGACAGGTCTGCCAGACATAAAGTTAATAAAGAAATAAAATAACTAACATGTTATGGATCAAATGGTCCTAACACACATCTCTAGAGCATTCAATCCAAATACAAAAGCACATACCTTCTCAACACCCAATGGAACCTTCTGTTGAAAGTGATTTCTGTCCCACCTGGTCCCGCAGCCTTTCAGTCCTAAATAAACACACAGAAGTCTATACATTTGTTGACAGAGATTTCCATCCTGCCGATCTCACAGCCAATCAGCTCCCCCAAAACGCAGAGGTCTACATTAATTATAAACTGGTTCGTCTATTAGCTCAGGATTCTTAGTAACTAGTTCTTACATCATATAGTAACCCATAATTCTTGTCTATGTTAGCCATGTGGCTTGGTACTGTTATTAGTGAGGCATTCTCGTTTTGCTTCCTCTATGTCTGATTTCCTCTGTGACAGTGCAGACCGTTTTTCCTCTTCCCACAATTCTCATGTTCTTGTTGCCCTGCTTCTATTTCCTGCCTGATTGCCCCACCTAACATAGGTAATGAATCAAATGGACTTAGCAGGCATCTATAGACAATTTCACCCAAATAGAAAAGAAATACCTCCTAGGTATCTCATGTAACCTTCTCGAAAATTGATCACATATTTGGTAACAAAGCAAACTTCCACAGATATAAAAAAAAAAGTTTAGTAACCACCTGTGTCTTATCGAATCACCATGGAATAAAGTTAGAATATAACAACAATTCAGCCCCCAGAAAACCTACAAACTCATGGAAACTGAACAGTCAACTACTGAACCACCCCTGGGTCAGGGAAGAAATAAAGAAAGAAATTAAAGTCTTCCTTAAATTCAATGAAAATAAAGATACAAAATACCCAATCCTATAGGACATTATGAAAGCAGTGCTAAGAAAAAAGTTCATAGCGCTAAATTCACAAATTAAAAAAAGATGGAGAAAACTCACATTAGAGACTTAACAACACAGGTAAAAGCTCTAAAAAAAAAAAAAAAAAAAAAAAAAAAAAAAGAAGAAGCTGACTCACCAAGGAGGAGAAGAAGACTGGAAAAATCAAATTGAGGGTTGAAATCAACAAAATAGAAACACAGAAAACAATCCAAAGAATCAGTGAAGGAAACAGTGCTAGTTCTTTGAGTAAAATCAACAAAATTGACAAACCCCTATCCAAACTACTTAAAAGGAAGAGAGAACACGCAAAATAACAAGATCAGAAATGAAAACGGAGCCATAACAACAGACACTGAGGAAATTCAGAGAATCATTGGGTCTTGTTAAAAAGCCTATATGTGACAAAGTTGGAAAGTGTAAAAGAGATGGACTTGTTTTTAGATAAAATCGAAATACCCAAATTAAATCAAGACCAGGTGAGCAGCACACAATGCCTGTCTGCACTCTATGTGCTACCATACAGTTTGTGAGCTCGGAGCAAGGGGCTAGAGGTTAAAATACACAAACACACAGACAGAGAGACAGAGACATGGACCTCTAGTCACTGGTAAGAAGCCCTTAATACAATAGCACCCTGGAGGCTTAGCACCCAACAGTCAAGTGGGCCAACAGGTGAAAACCTTATCCTCTGATCCTCAAGGCCAAGGGACCCAGGGACCCAGGGACCCAGGGACCCAGGCACCCAGGGACCCAGGGACCCAGGCACCCAGGGACCCAGGGACCCAGTGCCACCCTGGTCAGGTAATCCCAGGCTCTCCATGAAATCAGCTGAATGAGTCTCAGAGAGCAGGGCAGTCAGAGTGGCTCCCCCAAAGCTTCTCCTCAGTATCTGCTGTGAGTTCCTGTTCTGACTTCCTTTCATGATGGACTGTGTGCTGTAAAGTGAGATAAACTTCTCCTTCCCAAGTTGCTTTTGGTCCTGGTGTTTACCACAGTCATAGAAAGCTAGTCAAGACAACAATGTTGACTACCATTTTATATTTACTGAATGTCTGTGTCCGGAAGCCCTGGCAACAGTGCATTGCGGTGTCTTCTCATGTCCTTGTATTCTGGTCCTCAAGCCAGAGCTGTGGCTTGCTGTCATTGCCTTGCACTGTGAGAGAATGCCACACCACATATCTCTCGCTTACAAATAGATCAAAATTCTGAGTTCAATGTATAGAACCTACTGAGTGTGTGAAGTGTTTAGAAAATGCAGTTTTACGTGGCTGCATTATAATCAACTTGCAAGTATTTTGTTTTAAGCCTTCAGGCTTCACTTACTTTGGGGAATGGCTTGGTAATAAAACCATCTCATTACAAAAGTGGCATTTGCTTTGATGTCTTACATTCCCCCACAAAGTGGGCTGAGGATCCCAGTGCTATAACTCTTGAGAGTTTGCTTTATGCTTCCTTTCTCTGCTCTCCTCCCAGATGAAGGCACTGGAAGCATTGCTTTTAGGCATGGCTTCTCCCTTGCTCCTGGCTTGAGTTCTCTATCATTATGATGAAATATTGAGACAATATATTCATACATAAAGAGGAAAAGTTTATTTTCTTTGTTGTTCTGAAGGTTCTTTTCCAAGATTAGGCAGTCTCATACCTTCAGGTCCCCGGAGACAGCAACATGTTGTGGCAGGAGCAAGCAGTGGGGTGAACAAGTTACACCATGTGCCAGGAAGCCAAGAGCGAGAGCATCGCTGGGGTCCCAAATCCCCTCGGAAGACACAAGCTTAAAGGTCTCTCCCAAGACTCTACCTCCTGCAGATCCTGCCAGCTCTCAGGAAACAGGTCTCAAAATGTGGGCCTTTGAGGAATATCTCCAAATCTACATAGAAGTCTCCCTTAGATGTGGCTGCATCTCAGGAGACATAGCACCTCCACAGCATCCCACAGTCCCCCATCGGAACCCATGCCACACTTTACTGAATTGGTCTGTTGACCTGCTGGCCTTCCCTGTGCCCTCTAGACAGTCTACAGGTGCAGGATTGGTGTTTTCCTGGTCCACTCCCCAAGCCTGCCGCAGTGCCTAACACAAATCAGGTAATCAGTGAGATGGCGTCCTTACCAGTGAAGAGGCTCTGACCATCAGGCACTTCAATTTAGTTTCTGGGTAGAGATGATGGGTTTTCCCTGGTCCCATACAGACAACACAGGAGTTTCCAGCATCAGGAGCCCAGCCTGGATACAGCTGACACACGGATGCTCTAAAGCCAGGACCCTGTGCAGTGTGAAGGGTGAGCTTCTTTTGGAAACATGTGACACCCGAAAGGTCCTCGCTGAATGCGTCCCTCGACACCCCCACCCCCAATGCCAGCAACAGAGGAAGTTGTAGTTCTGTGGGTTGATCCTCAAACCAAAAGGTCTTTGATTTATGCACGGATTTCCTGAGAGCTCCTGGATTCTTCCATCTCCCACGAGGAGAATAAAGCAGTTTAGTTAGCTCAGTTTGGAAGGGCATGGGGTGTGTGTGTGTGTGTGTGTGTGTGGAGAGGAGGCATTGCTCAACACTTATTGTACCTAAGCCTCCTTTGCCACACAGCCATCCACGTCACTTCTTAAAGGTACCGTTTATTATTCATTAGTCAACAGGAAGAAACGAAAGCCTCACACAAACCCCAGACTCGTTGGAGCCCCCAGAACTGGGAGCTGGCATTTAGGTAGTAGAACTCCGAGGGTACCCGGAATTCTGTGCAACTCCATAGCAGCAAGAACATCACACTGAGAGAGTTGTGACTTAGCTTTCTCCTCACATCCTCCTGCCCAGGCAGGGCTTATTGTAATTATACATAATCGCAGAAGCAGATTAGAGCTGGGCTTGGGAGACTCTGACACACAGTCCATCCGCAGGCCGTGTGAGGCTCTTCCGGGCTGGCATGACAGAGTTGCTCCTACATCTAACACATGTGGCCGAGAGCAACTCCGCCTCACTTAGGGTGGACTCTTTCTTTCTGGGTCCCCTCCAATGCCGGTTGCTCCTCAGTGTGCCCCTGGGACAAAAGCTTCTTCCTTTAGTCAGCTGTGCCTTCTCTGCTTGGCCAGGCTTAATTGTTAGACTTTCTTCTGTCCAGCTCGACCTGCCTGGGTCCTCAGGTGCCCACCATCTTTTCACTTTTACACATTGCAATTCTGTGAGTCCCATCCACTTGCAGGCCTGCTCCCAGGACACGACTGTCCTATTCCACTGCCTCTAATTCTTCCACAAGAGCCCGGAGTCATAGGTGAGTGTCTGTCTCCCTCCTGCACCGTAATCCTGTGACTCTGAGTCAGCGGTGAGGGGACCTTGTGACCTGTGAAACAGAAAGGGAGTGACCAAGTCTTCTGCTTATCCATGACCTCCTTCATTAACGTCAGCAGGACTCCTTTGAGGGGACTTCCTTGTCGTTGTTCGACCATTCTTTAGTCCCATGTGACTATAAACCCGTCATTAACATAGCAGGTGCTGTAGACAAGAGTTTGTGTCCCATCCCCCAAATTCATTTGTTAGATGTAGTGTTATGAGGACTAATTTTAACACGGCCATAGAAACCACACAAGTTGGGTGAGTGTTTTTAGAAAGGGACCCCAGAGAGCTCCTCGATTCTGCCCTCCATGTGAGGAGAGCAGAAAGCCAGACCTCTAGGAGTCCAGGACCCCATTCTTACCAGACACCAAGTTTGCCAGCACCATCACCATGGACGTCCCAGACTCCAAAACCGTGAGGGACAAATGTCTGTTGGTGCCGAGCTGTGTGCTCTACAGCATTGCGTGTGGGCAGACTAACAGAGCAAGGGTATGGGAAGTGTCATCTGGTGGGCCAGTCTGAGCTTCCAGCCGGCACCTTTGATCATTCCAGCTGGCATCTTTGATCACAGAGCAAGGGTATGGGAAGTGTCTGTTGGGTGGGCCGGCCTGAGCTTCCTGCCGGCGCCTTTGATCTTAGGAAGGAACACATTAGCCATGGGCTGGTGGCATTGCCTGGAGAGAGAGGGTCCCTCAGTGGGGGACAAGGTGATAATGAAGACTTTGTATCCTGAGGGAGGGGCTTATTGAGGAGTGGAGAAAGGCAGAGGTGCTGTCCCCTCCACAGAGCTACTGAAAGTTGTTGATGTGTCTCCTTTTCTGCTATCCCTGATGCAGAGCTGGGGGCGACAAGCACACAGGAAGAACCTGTAAGTAACTGTCATCCACTGATACTTACAAAAATTATATTCTGCCAAGACTGCTGGTGCAGGCCTGTAATTCCAGCTACTCGGAAGAATGAGGCAGGAGGATCACAAGTTCAAGGCCTGCCTGGGCAATTAAAATAAAAAGTAAAGGAAGTGTTGGGACCCAGTTCGGCTGTGGTGTACTAGGATGCACAAGGCTTTTGCGTTACTGAATGCCATGTATTCTGCTTATATATGTTCCTTTACCTGTAAGCTTACTCTTTGCAAGTTCAATACTTTTATGATGCCAGGACTCAAACTCAGAGCCGCAGTCTTGATAAGCACGCAGTCTACTACTCTGCTGTGCCACCAATCCGTCTTCCTTCCTTCCCTCCCTCTCCTCTCTCCTCTTTCTCCCCTTCCTCTTCCTCCTTCACTGTTTCCTTCCTTCTCCCCTCTCCTTCTCTTTCTCTGTGGTCTTTGGGGGTGGCCCCTCATGCTAGGCAAGGGCTCTACTTGCTTGCATCCATAGCCATTTCTTTTGCAACAAACGCATGCGCACGCATGCACAGATGCTGAAGACATTTTTGCTAAAGCAAAATGTCAGCAATCATACCATAGAATCTGACATTTTACTTTATTGTATGCTTCCCTGTGAAAAGACATTATACAGTCACAGCTCCTGACCCAATGCAACAAAATTAACAATTCTTTAATCACGTTTGCGAACCAATATCCATTCAGATTTCATTGATTGGTGTCAACATCTATTTCTTTTCTATAGCTCCCCTGTCGTGCACTGTGTAATCTGCATCAGTGTCATGCACCGTGTAATCTGCAGCAGCATCATGCACCATGTAACCTGCAGCAGCGCTGTGCATGGTGTGACCCGCAGCAGCGTCGTGCGCTGTGGAACCTGTGGCAGTGTTGTGTACTGTTAACCTGCGGCAGTGTCGCCCACTGTGTAACCTGCACCAGCGTCGTGCACTGTGAGTCATGTGCTGTGTAACCTGTAGCACTATCGTGCACTGTGTGACCTGCAGCAGCATCGTGCACTGTGTAACCTGCAGCAGTGTTGTGCAGAGTATTTCTCTTTGCATGCCACTGAGTGAGTGAGAAATAATTGGAGTTGGAAAAGAGAATGCTGGCGATGGGAGTTGCTTCTCCACGTTCGTCTCTCAGTCTAATTAAATCTCACGCAGGGTTCCCATTCTATCTGCTCCCAGCAGGCCACACAGTGCGCTTCACAGAGCACAGCATAGTGGGAAAGGATGTCTCATTTTTGCTCTGACAAGGATGCCGTCCAAGCCTGTTTGTCCTTAGAGGTGGCTTCTGTCTCCTGGACCTGATGACTGGGGACTACCTGAGCTAAAAGCCCCTGCCCAGTGCCCACACCCAGTCTTTCTCAGTCTTTTACTTTCCCTGAGCCCCTCCTGGGATGAGAAGCAGGTCCTGCTGGTAGTACGTCCTTCCTGGTTTCCAAGAAGTTCTATTTCCTTGCCATCTCACTCTCAGCCCTCTCCCTTCTAGATTATAGCTTCCAGACAAGAAAAGGCCTGAGCTGGGTAGAGTTCAGGGCTGAGGGTTCATCTGGTCTGCTTGGGGTCAGGGGGGCCTCTCCAGCAGCACACACATGAAGGAAAGTTCTGGAGCTTTGCTTCTGGCAATGCCTGTATGCCACAGTCGTCCCCCAAGGCCAGAGGGCACATGGGAAGGGACATCACAGAAAACAACTTGCTAGACATGAGGTCTTGTGGGTTATTCTGCATATTAAAGCAAAGGAGTCCAGAAGGGTCTCCCTGGCTGGACTTTCCTATGATAATTTCTTCATGTACTCAATATAGCCAAACAGATGTCTCCATCTTGCCACCAGTTTTGTGCTCTTTGTCTGTCAGATGGGAGAGCTCCAGGATCTTCCCACGGCGCTGCAGGTTGGAGGCCTTCATCTCGGGGTCTTCCCATGGCACCGCAGGCCAGAGGTCTTCCTCTCAGGCTTGCTGAATGGAGTGAGATGAGTCTTGAACCTGCTGCCGAAGTTTCAGCCCAAACTCTCCTGTAGTCTAAAGAACTCTTAAGACTCTGGAAAGGAATGCTGGGGAATCCAAGACATCATGGATGTTACTGTGCAGACCTGTACCTTGGACCCCCCCCCCCGCCCCCGCCATTCCCAGTTCCTATCTTCTCCTGACCACCTGGAGTAAAAGCGAATCACCATCTCAATCATTCAATCAACAAATGTTTCTTAAGCAGAGGCCGCAAGTCAGGCTCCACCTTTGCCCAGGGAGCTGCGGGTGGAATGCGCAGGACAAGCATCCCAGAGGCGTCCGATGGCGGAGACACCAACTCAGAGCAGCAGTCAGTAGAGCCAGCAATGACCTAAGCATGGTGAGGAAGTATAGAAAAGGCCAACCAAAGGTGGGCGGATCTAGAAAACATCATATTGAGTGAGGTAACCCAGACCCAGAAAGACTGGCTCAGAAGTGGCTTTCAGGCATAAAAAAAAAAAAGCAGTCTACAACTCACAATCCCAGAGGACCCTAAGAGAGACATACATGGATATAATCTACATGGGAAGTAGAAAAAGACAAGATCTCCTGAGTAAATTGGGAGCATGGGGACCATGAAAGAGGGTAGGAAGCGAGGGAGAGGAAAAGAGGGGGAGGCAGAGAAAAATATATAGCTCAGTAAAAACAATTGAAAAGAAAAAAGGCCAGCCAAGCAGACAGGGAGGGTGATGGTGCCTCAGAAAACAGGGCTTTGTGTAGGATGTAAATGATGGAGCTTCATTTGTTCAGTAACTTCATGTACCACACTATAGTGGGAGCACCGTCGGGCTGCTTACTGCCACCCGACTAGCTTTACCGGAAATAATTACATGGAAACTGTATTCTTTTAAACACTGCTTGGCCGTTAGTTCTAGCCTCTAATTGGCTAACTCTCACATCTTGACTAGCCCATTTCTAAAAATCTGTGTAGCACCATGAGGTGGTGTCTTGCCAGGAAGGATTCTAGCGTGCTTCCATCTCAGAGAGGAGAGCTATGGCGACTGCCTGACTTGGCTTCTTTCTCCCAGCATTCTGTTCAGTCTACTCCGCCTACCTAATTTTCTGTTCTATTAAAGGGCCAAGGCAGTTTCTTTATTAACCAATGAAATCAACACAAAACAGAAGATTCTCCCACATCATTACACATCTGTAGGTATATTTGAGACACTGGTAGAGGAGATGATATTCCATAAGGAGAGAACTCCACAGGAAAGGTAAGGGGCCAGGAAGACATGTCTGCTTGGGGATCTCTGTGCTTCTGGAGGGTTCACAATGTCTAAGAGTCTCCAAGCTTGTCATTATAGTCCTGCCTGGGCCAGAAAGCAACTGCCCCACGCTTAGTATTCTTTGTTCATGAACTAACCTATGCTAAGTCACACGGTGTTTTCCCTGATCCATCTGTGGAAAGCTATTACAGGTTACTTTAGGTCTCTCTAAGCTCAGCTTGCTTGGTGATGTCTGTTTCCCCCATTGTCTGGGCTGGAACCCCAAGAGCTTTTGGAGTAGCAGAGAACACCTTTTATAGTTGCTTTCCAGCAATGGTCAAGGCCCTTTGATATGTGGCCAGCTTGTGGTGTTTATAGTTATGTCCTTCCCACCCACCGAGGGTGAGAAAGAGAGGGCCCCCAGCATCTCAGTGGTGTGGGTAGTGTTCCTCTAGAGAGAATGTACTAGAAAGGGTCCCCAGGAGCTAGAAAGCAACCCAGCTGCAAGGCTGATGGAGCACCGTGGGTTCCCACTTCCACCTGCATCCCTGAGACATTTACTGCTAATTAATCTCTGAAGAACACAACAATGCACTTCCTAATTACACAGGGAAGCATGAGCAGCTCTAAAGGGGGCCTTATCTGTTGCCCAAGTGATTCTAATAGATGCGACCAGGATGAGAGAGGGGAGGGTAGAAGAAAGACAAGGAGAGGAGAGGAGAGGAGACAAACAGATGGAGCTGGGGAAGAAGATCCCTGACCCATGCAACCCTTCTAAACCTAGAGCAAGGCATTTCACTGAGGACCACAGCAGTCCTTCTGGGAGCTGCGCATCAACCTCTGGGCTCAGAAGGGAAGGGCTTCCTTGGGAACTGTGCCAGCTGTGCAAACACCAGCACAGAAATGTAAATAATAACATGCAGGCTCAATGCAAACATAATTATAGCCCGGCGTTAGGAGGAGGGAGACTCGCTGGGGACCTGCATGTCTTCGCATCTGAAAGTCCCAATTTGCATGGTGGTGATTAAAGCAGGGGCTCCTAGTCTTTCTGTTTACTCTGTTCATCGCCAGCTAGAATTTTTTTCTTTTTCCTTTCTTTTTTAAATTTACACCGGCTTGGACAGCACATAACAATGAGGGGTTTTGTATCACATATGGGAATATCTGGGCTATCAAATGTTTATTAGACCCAGTGAACATGACTGGGAGCCCATGATGTACTAGGAAGTATTCCAAGCAGTAGGGTTATGATCAGAATTAAGATGGGAGCTTGATTTGGTATGTGTCACAAAGGGTGGCAGATATCAAAACGAATAGAGATGAGAGGAATGAAGAAGGAGGTAGGTAGGTGTGGGCAAGAAGCCACAAGGGTGTAGGGGGCCCGCCCTCTGTCTTAGGGTTGAGCTACGAGGGCATAGGGGGCCGCATTCTGTCTCAGGGTTGAGTCATGAGAGCATAGGGGGCTCGCGCTCTGTCTCGGGGTTGAGCCACGAGGGTGTAGGGGGCCCGCACTCTGTCTCGGGGTTGAGGCAGGGCTCCATGGGACAGTGGAGATTCTGAAGCAAGGGTTACCTCCTTAGGCTGTGAAGCCAGGGGAGCCATGGCTGCTCTGCTGAGCTCAGGCTGTGGCAGAAGCTTAGGCAGGGAGGCTGTGGGTGTCATCCTGAGTGTGTGCTGACTTCACCCTGACCTTTGGGAAGCAGAAACCACACCAATTATTTGAACAGAAGAAATGTGATGGAATACATTGAAATAGGCTAGTCAGTTCTTGGTAGAACCTGAATGGGTAAAATGAGAGCTTTGAGGTTCTGCGGAGGTAGCCACTGCAAGGAGTTCAATGAACAAGCATGAGGTTAGGAATAGTATTGACTGAGTCTTGCTCTGTGGTCTAGACTGGAGTGCTGCTCCTGAGGAGCTGGAAGCACAGGCCACACCACTGCCCAGCCGTCACGGGAGTTATTAAAACTTAGGACCTCCCTATAAAGGTTCCTGGAGTGGAATTTTATTTGTATTTTAACAAATAAAGCTTGCCCGAAGACCAGAAGGCAGAGTGAAGCCGCTAGAGGCCAGGCAGTGGTGGCACACACCTTTAATTCCAGTATTTGGGAGTCACAGCCTTTAATCCCAGCACTAGAGAGGCGGAGACAGGAGTGATATGACCGGGTGGAGACAGGAATAGAAAGCAGGAGGACACAGAAGCTCAAAGCAGTCTGCGGTTTGGTGGTGAGAGACACAGTCTAAAGACGCCGTCTGAGGACAGGATCGCCCCTTCAGTCTGAGCGTTGGTAGAGGTAAGAACTCTCTAGTGGCTGGCTCCTTTGCTTCTCTCATCTTCAGCATTTAATCTCTATATCTAACTCTGGGCTTTTATTATTAATACCAATTAGATTTTATGCTAAAGATCCCAGTAAGTTGAACCTCAGACTACTACGGAGCCGGGGTCTTGAGGCGGGCATAGCTGTGCAGCTGAAGGAGGCTGAAGCTGCAAACCACTGGGGAAGTTGCAGCGGACTGGCTGCTGCTTGCCTCCTGTGCAGCCAGGCGTCGTGTGGAGCTCCGCCGCAGCAGTGACTGTAGGAGCCTCAAATCCAATCTGTTGGCCAGTTTGTTGTTGTTGTTTTTGTTTGTTTGGGTTTTTTTTTTTCTTGAGCACCCACAGGGTATTTGGGTACTTTCTGGCCCCAGAGGCACAGCAAAGAACAAACCATAAAAAAAAAAAAAAATCTCTGTCTCTGGAGAGTCACAGTCAGTCAAGTTGAGGGACCAGACAACAGATGAGTAAATTCCATCTCCTTTCCCTCACCCCCATTTGGGAATATGATTTTAAGGTGTGTTACTTTTGTTTATATTGAATTTGTTTAACTCTGTGAAGCTGTGTTACTGCGCCTGTCTAAAACACCTGATGGTCTAATCAAGAGCTGAACGGCCAATAGCGAGGCAGGAGAGAGAAATAGGTGGGGCTGGCAGGCAGAGAGAGGAAATACGACAAGAAATCTGAGCGACAGAGAGATTTGGGAACAATAGAGGGAGGAGGAGGACTTGAGGGGCCAGCCTGCTAGCCACCCAGCTACACAGTCAGATGTGGAGTAAGAAGGAAAGAAGAGGTATACAGGAATCCAGAAAGATAAAAAGCCCCGAGGCCAAAGACAGATGGGATAATTTAAGAAAAGCTGGCAAGAAACAAGCCAAGCTAAGACTGGGTATTAATAAATAAGAATAAGCCTTCATGTATGATTTATTTGGGAGCTGGGTGGTGGGCCCCACAAAGAGTCCAAAAAGCCAAAAGAGTAATACACTCCCCGACATGTACACATATTACATATTATAAGAAGAGAAATAAAACACGAGCGGGGAGGAGATAGGAGTGTATTTGTGGATGTGTAAGTGTGCACTTCACATAGACTGTCCTGGGAAGGCCACTCTGAGGCTATGGCATTTGAACAAAGACATAGAGAACACAATGAACCTACTGTGTGGTTGTTCAGATGAATGCTTCAGGCTGAGTCAACACAAGAAACACGGATGCAGCAAATCTGAAGAACAGCAAGGAGCAGAGTGGGGGTGGGGCAAGATCATACCAGAACTTTGGATGGAAATAGGAAGTTGCTCTGGTTTGAGTGACAGGGTCCTGCCAGAATTCACGTGGAAACCTAATCCCCATGGTGGCACTGATGGAGATGAGGACCTTCGGGAGAGTGATGAGGTCATCGGGCCATGCCCTCGTGAATGGATTTGTGCCTTATAAAAAGATTGGGGGAAATCCACTTTGGGTCTTTTTTTTATTTTGCCTTCCTGCCTCCCACCACGAGAGGACGCTGCAAGAGAGCCCTCACCAGACACCAAGCTTGCCTGATGCTAGGATCTTGGATTTCTTGGCCTCCACAATAGGTTCCTATGATAAATTGCTTTGTTTCACTTGCTTTGCTACTGCATAAACAGACGAGGGCAGATGCCTTTGCAAGGTTCAAGCCAGAGTGACAAGGGGGTTCCACTTGCACCCTATCGGTGTTGGCTGGCTGGTGACTTGAGAAGTGAGTTGAGGAGCAGGGGCACTGCCAGGAGGCTGTGGTCACAACCCAGGTAACAGAGGGCAGAGGTGTGGGTCAGATTACCCCTGTGGAGGCAGGGTCAAACTCTGGACATGCTTACAGAAGAGACCTGGTCAAGCCTCCTGCCATAAAGATATAAAGGGATAATAGGATGGCAATGCCTTCAACTGGAGCAGCTGAAGGGATGACCTATTAGTAACTGAGAATTTTGTCTGGGGAGGCAGAGGCAGGCAGATCTCTGTGAGTTTGAGGCCAGCCTGGTCTACAAGAGCTAGGTTCCAGGACAGGTTCCAAAGCTACAGAGAAACCCTGTCTCAAAAAAACCAAAAAAAAAATCTGAGTTATTAAAACATAATTTATATCCCTCAGATTATCATGTCTGCATTCTTCAGATTAGTTCTTCTCTAATGAACTAAAATGAAGGTTTCTGGAAGTCAACCCTCTGCAGGCTGAAGGAGTAGCTCCTTGGCTGTCTTATCTCATCCACTGAATTCTGTGTGCCCTGGCATCTCCAGGCCACCCTCCCTTTAACTGCATCTGACTAATAACATTTGCCACTCTTTTCAGCAGTGGGGTTAAGTCCAGCTTCCTTGATCATTTTTCTCTTGTCCCTGATCCTGTTTGGGCTTTGAGGGACAGAATGGGGTCTTTCTGGGTCCCTAGCCCTGGTATCACTCCTTTTGGCAAGCTCAGGATATTCATCCACTTTCTGTTTCCCCTGCTTTATCTCCAACTGTGTCATCAGCCCAGTCAGACTAGGATTACCTGCCCCAGGGATGTGCCCTGCGGACTCCCCAAAATTTGTTTACAGAGCTCCAATGATCTCAGTCCTTGGGACCTGTGACTCATGGTCTCTGGTTCTCTGTAGGAGAGCCCCACCTCATTCTGAACTCATGCCTTTCTTCCACAGGCTCCTGGCACCCTTCATGCAGCCTGGGACTTGCTTATGCACTTCAAGGGTGTTGGTTATTCATTTTTTTAATTTAAATTTATTTATTTATTAAGGATTTCTGCCTCGTCCCCGCAACCGCTTCCCATTTCCCTCCCTCTCCCCCGATCAAGTCCCCCTCCCTCATCTGCTCGAAGAGCAATCAGGGTTCCCTGACCTGTGTGAAGCCCAAGGACTGCCCACCTCTATCCAGGTCTCGTAAGGTGAGCATCCAAACTGCCTAGGCTCCCACAAAACCAGTACGTGCAGTAGGATCAAAAACCCACTGCAATTGTTCTTGAATTCTCAGTATTCCTCATTGTCCGCTATGTTCAGCTAGTCCGGATTTATCCCATGCTTTTTCAGACCTAGGCCAGCTGGCCTTGGTGAGATCCCAATAGAACATCCCCATTGTCTTAGTGTGTGGGTGCACCCCTCATGGTCCTGAGTTCCTTGCTCGTGCTCCGTCTCCTTCTGCTCCTGATTTGGACCTTGAGATTTCTGTCCGGTGCTCCCATGTGGGTCTCTGTCTCTGTCTCCTTTCATCGCCTGATGAAGGTTAATATTCATGAGGATGCCTATGTGTTTGTCTTTGGATTCACCTTCTTATTTAGCTTCTCTAGGAACATGAATTATAAGCTCAATGTCCTTTATTTATGGCTAGAAACCAAATATGAGTGAGTACATCCCATGTTCCTCTTTTTGGGTCTGGCTTACCTCACTCAGGATAGTGTTTTCTATTTCCATCCATTTGTATGCAAAATTCAAGAAGTCCTTGTTTTTTACTGCTGAGTAATACTCTAATATGTATATATTCCATACTTTCTTCATCCATTCTTCCGTTGAAGGGCATCTAGGTTGTTTCCAGGTTCTGGCTATTACAAACAATGCTGCCATGAACATAGTTGAGCATATACTTTTGTTGTATGATAGGGCCTCTCTTGGGTATATTCCCAAGAGTGGTATTGCTGGATCCAGGGGTAGGTTGATCCCGAATTTCCTGAGAAACCGAAACACTGCTTTCCAGAGTGGTTGCACAAGTTTGCATTCCCACCAGCAATGGGTGAGTGTACCCCTTTCTCCACAACCTCTCCAGCAAAGGCTATCATTGGTGTTTTTTATTTTAGCCATTCTGACAGGTGTAAGGTGGTACCTTAAAGTTGTCTTGATTTGCATTTCCCTGATCGCTAAGGAAGTTGAGCATGACCTTAAGTGTCTTTTGGCCATTTGAAGTTCTTCTGTTGAGAATTCTCTGTTCAGCTCAGTGCCCCATTTTATAATTGGGTTGGTTAGCCTTTTGCGGTCTAGTTTCTTGAGTTCTTTATATATTTTGGAGATCAAACCTTTGTCAGTTGCGGGGTTGGTGAAGATCTTCTCCCAGTCAGTGGGTTGCCTTTTTGTCTTAGTGACAGTGTCCTTTGCTTTACAGAAGCTTCTCAGCCTCAGGAAGTCCCATTTATTCAATGACGCCCTTAGTGTCTGTGCTGCTGGGGTTATACGTAGGAAGTGGTCTCCTGTGCCCATGTGCTGTAGAGTACTTCCCACTTTCTCTTCTATCAGGTTCAGTGTGTTCGGACTGATATTGAGGTCTTTAATCCATTTGGACTTGAGTTTTGTGCATGGTGATAGATATGGATCTATTTTCATTCTTCTACAGATTGACATCCAGTTTTGCCAGCACAATTTGTTGAAGATGCTCTCTTTTTTCCATTGTATACTTTTAGCTCCTTTATCGAAAATCAGGTGTTCATAGATTTGTGGGTTAATGTCAGGGTCTTCTATTCGATTCCATTGGTCGACTTCTCTGTTTTTATGCCAATACCAAGCTGTTTTCAATACTGTAGCTCTGTAATAGAGTTTGAAGTCAGGGATGGTAATGCCTCCAGACAATCCTTTATTGTATAAGATTGTTTTGGCTATCCTGGGTTTTTTGTTTTTCCATATAAAGTTGATTATTGTCTTCTCCAGATCTGTGAAGAATTTTGATGGGATTTTGATGGGGATTGCATTGAATCTATAGATTGCTTTTGGTAGAATTGCCATTTTTACTATGTTGATCCTCCCAATCCAAGAGCAAGGGAGGTCTTTCCATTTTCTGGTGTCTTCTTCAATTTCTTTCTTCAAAGACTTATAGTTCTTGTCAAGTAGATCTTTCACTTCCTTGGTCAGAGTTACCCCAAGATATTTTATGCTATTTGTGTCTATCATGAAAGGTGATGCTTCTCTGATTTCCCTCTCTGCTTCCTTATCCTTAGTGTATAGGAAGGCAACTGATTTTTTGGAGTTGATCTTGTATCCTGCCACATTACTAAAGGTGTTTATCAGCTGTAGGAGTTCTTTGGTAGAATTTTTAGGGTCGCTTATGTACACTATCATATCATCTGCAAATAACGAAAGCTTAACTTCTTCCTTTCCAATACGAATCCCCTTGATCTCCTTATGTTGTCTTATTGCTATTGCTAGAATTTCAAGCACTATGTTGAAGAGGTATGGAGAGAGTGGACATCCTTGTCGTGTTCCTGATTTTAGTGGGATGGCTTTGAGTTTTTCTCCGTTTAATTTAATGTTAGCTGTTGGCTTGCTGTAAATAGCTTTTATTATATTTAGGTAGGACCCTTGTATCCCTATTCTCTCCAAGACCTTTATCATAAAGGGGTGTTGAATTTTGTCGAATGCTTTTTCAGCATCTAATGAAATGATCATATGGTTTTTTTCTTTCAGTTTATTTATATGGTGAATTACATTGATAGATTTGCGTATGTTGAACTAGCCCTGCATCTCTGGGATGAAGCCTACTTGATCATAATGGATAATTTTTCTTATGTGTTCTTGGATTCGGTTTGCCAGTATTTTATTGAAAATTTTTGCGTCGATGTTCATGAGTGAGATCGGTCTGTAATTCTCTTTCTTGGTTGGGTCTTTTTGTGGTTTTGGTATCAGGGTAACTGTAGTTTCATAAAAGGAATTTGGCAATGACTCTTCTGTTTCTATATTGTGAAATACATTAAGGAGTATAGGTATTAGTTCTTCTTGGAAGTTCTGGTAGAATTCTGCATTGAAACCATCTGGTCCTGGGCTTTTTTTCGAAGGGAGATTTTTGATAACCATTTCTAATTCTTCGTGAGTAACCGGTCTATTTAGATCATTCACCTGGTCTTGGTTTAGCTTTGGTATATGGTACTTATTTAAAAAAAATGTCCATTTCTTTTGTATTTTCCAGTTTTGTGGCATACAGGCTTTTGTAGTAAGATCTAATGATTCTCTGAATTTCCTCTGTGTCTGTGGTTATGTCCCCCTTTTTATTTCTGATCTTATTTATTTGCGTGTTCTCTCTCTGTCGTTTAATTAGTTTGGATAGGGGTTTGTCGATCTTGTTGATTTTCTCCAAGAACCAGCTTTTTGTTTCATTGGTTCTTTGGACTGTTTTCTGTGTTTCTATTTTGTTGATTTCAGCCCTCAGTTTTATTATTTCCAGTTTTCTACTTCTCCTGGGCGCGTCTGCTTCTTTTTTTTTCTAGAGCTTTCAGGTGTGTTGTTAAGTCCCCAATGTATGCATTCTCCGTTTTCTTTAAGTGGGCACTTAGTGCTATGAACTTTCCTCTTAGCACTGCTTTCATTGTGTCCCATAGGTTTGAGTATGTTGTCCCTTTATTTTCATTAAATTCAAGGAAGACTTTAATTTCTTTCTTGATTTCTTCCTTGACCTAGGTGTGTTTCAGTAGTTGACTGTTCAGTTTCCATGAGTTTGTCGGTTTTTTGGGGGCAGCGTGGTTGTTGCCTTCTAACTTTAATCCGTGATGATCTGATAAGACACAGGTGGACACTGATATTTTTTTGTATCTGTGGAGGTTTCCTTTGTTTCCGAGTATGTGGTCAATTTTTGAGAAGGTTCCATGAGCTGCAGAGAAGAAGGTATATTCTTTCCTATTTGGGTGGAATGTTCTATAGATGTCTGTTAAGTCCATTTGCTTCATTACCTCCAATAATCCTCTTAATTCTCTATTAGGTTTCTGTCTGATTGACCTGTCCCTTGGAGAGAGAGGTGTGTTGAAGTCTCCTACTACTAGTGTGTGTGGTTTGATGTCTGCCTTGAGTTCTAGTAATATTTCTTTTACATAAGTAGGTGCTTTTATATTGGGGGCGTATATAATCAGGATTGAGACGTCCTCCTGATGAATTGTTCCTGTTATGAGTATAAAGTGACCGTCTCGGTCTCTTCTGATTGATTTTAGTTTGAAGTCAGTTTTGTTAGAAATTAGTATGGCCACACCTGCTTTTTTCTTAGGACCATTTGCTTGAAACACCTTTTCCCACCCCTTTACTCTGAGTAGGTACCTGTCTTTGTGGTTGAGATGTGTTTCTTGCAAACAGCAGAATGTTGGATCCTGTTTTCAAATCCAATCTTTTAGCCTGTGCCTTTTTATAGGTGAATTGAGCCCATTAATATTAAGTGATATTAATGACCAGTGGTTGTTTACTCCGGTTATTCTTATTGCTTTTGGTAGTAGAGATTGTGTGTCTCCCTTCTTTGAGATGTGCTCGTGAAGGGTCATTAGATGCCTGGGTTATTGTAGGCAGTGTTGGCAGTGTTGGATTCCTTGGGTTGCAATTTTCCTTCTATTACTTTCTGTAGAGCTGGATTTGTGGCTATGTATTGTTTAAATTTGTTCTTATCCTGGAATGTCTTGTTTTCTCCATTGATAATGAATGATAGCTTGGCTGGGTATAGTAGTTTGGGTTTGTATCCATGGTCTCTTAGCTTCTGCAGAACCTCTATCCAGGACCTTCTGGCTTTCATAGTTTCCATAGAGAAGTCAGGTGTAAGTCTGATCGGTTTACCTTTATAAGTTACTTGCCCTTTTTCCTTTGCAGCTCTTAATATTCTTTCTTTAACCTGTATATTTTGTGTTTTGATTATTATATGGCGAGGAGATGTTTTTCTTTGATCCAGTCTGTTTGGTGTTCTGTATGCTTCTTGAATATTTAAATGAATATCTTTCTTTAAGTTGGGAAAGTTTTCTTCCATAATTGTGTTGAAAATATCTTCTGGGCCTTTGAGCTGTGACTCTTCTCCTTCTTCTATTCCTATTATTCTTAGGTTTGGTTTTTTTTTATTGTGTCCCATAGTTCCTGAATGTTTTGTGTTGAGAATTTGTTGGCTTTGCTGTTTTCTTTGATCTGTTCGTTTATTTTCTCTATGGTGTCCTCAGCATCTGAGATTCTTTCTTCTAGCTCTTGTATTCTATTGATTATGCTTGTTTCTGTAGACTCTGCTCATTGGCCTAGATTTTCCATATCCAGCTGGTCCTCAGTTTGTATTTTCTTCCTTGCCTTCATTTCAGTTTTCAATTCTTGAACTCTTTCCATTACCTGTTTGATCATTTTTTCTTGGTTTCCCAGGGTATCATGTACGTATTTACTCATTTCTTCAAACTTTTTGTTATACTTCTCATCCATTTCTATACGGGCGTTTTTCACATGTTGTTTAAGGGACTCTATTGTCTTCATAAAGTCAATTTTTTCCACTTCTTCTGTGTTAGGTTGTTCAAATACTTCTATTGTAAGATCATTGGGTTCTGGTGTTTTCATGTTGTTTTTCAGATTATTGGGTGAATTCTTGCCTTGGCGCCTGCCCATCTCCTCCTATTGATCCTATCCAATGGGTCCTTTAAAAACCGGATCAGGTTTCCCTGCTGGCCAAGGGCTCTGCTTACAAAATGCCCTCACTCTCTTTCGTGGTTCCTGCTGCAGGCCAAGAACCCTCTCACCCCTCCGAAGGATCTTCAGGACAGGTCCAGGCTCCCCGTGTGCCAGTGACCTGGCCAACCAAAGGCCTACCTCTTTGATTCAATTGTAGTTGGGCGATCGGCTCTCCTTATTGCACGCCTGTCCCCGCCGCTTGTGTCTGCCGCTGCGCCGGTCCCCGAAAGCCTCTTCCTGTATGCGGTGCAGCTCCGCCGCGTCTGGCCTCTGTGCATCTGGCCGAGCCGCCGCTCCGCCTCTGTGCGTCTTGGTTATTCATTTTGAATCGGCAATCCTCAAATTCTTTCGTTTTGCCTGCAGAATCATTAGAGACCAACATGTAAATGTATGGAATGCAACATGCAGAGAGAGTTTGGGGCTGGAGCCTTGTCCAGCACACAAAGGCCTTGGGTTTGATTCCCAGCATTACAAACAAGAATATGGGACATTGGGCTTGCTCAGAAGGGAAATTCATGAGGTATCAGGGGAGTCATTCTTTCTGCCAGGTTCTGTTCTCATTGAATCCTGACTTTTGCAGGCCTCAGTTTCCTCATTTGTAATGTGAAGGACTTAGACTGCAATAAGGACCGGCTTCTCTTCCAGCACTCCAAAACACTCTGTGTTTGAGGAAGTCATTACTGACTATGGGAGGTACAACTTCTGAAGTGGTACCCACTTTTGGCAGGGAGGTGGTGAGCAGTGTTGTAGAATATTATTTCAAGATGTGTTACATTTGTTTATCCATACACTTGTTTTAACGATGCAAAGATGTATTGCATCTTTTATGTTGCATTTGTTTAACTCTGTGAAGCTGTGCTACTTTGCCTGTCTAAAACACTTGGTTGGTCTAATAAAAAGTTGAACAGCCAATAGCAAAGCATGAGTTAAGATAGGTGGGGCTGGCAGGCAGAGAGGATAAATAGATAGGGAAAAAAGAGAGAAAGGAGGAGGAGCAAGAGAGAACAGGAGAGGAGGACACTAGAGGCTAGCCACCCAGCCACCCAGCCACCCAGCCACCCAGCCACCCAGCCACCCAGCCACCCAGCCACCCAGCCAGCCACGATGAAGGAGTGAAAGTAAGATTACAGAGGTAAGAAAAGGAAAAAGTATAGAGACAAAAGATAGATGGGATAATTTAAGAAAACCTGGCAAGAAACAAGTCACGCTAAGGCTGGGCATTTATAAAAGATAATAAGCCTCTGTGTGGTATAGGAGGTTCTTCTGTTCATGGTTAATGAATAAAGAAACTGCTTTGGGCCTGATAGGGTAGAACTTAGGTAGGTGGAGAACACAGAACTGAATGCTGGGAAGAAGGGCAGAATGAGAGACATATGGATCTTCTGCCTGAGACGGCTGCCGGTTAGAATCTCCAGTAAGCCACAATCACATGGCGATACACAGACTAATAGAAATGGGTTAAACCAAGATGTAAGAATTAGCTGATAAGAAGTTAGAGCTAATGGGCCAGGTAGTGTTTAAATTAATACAGTTTCTGTGTGGTTATTTTGGGTGTAAGCTAGCTGGGCAGCTGGGACAAACAAAGGGCAGGCATTCCTGCAACATCTGTGTCATGATTTGGAGACAGGATGGCGAATAAACAATAATAAAACAAGCTACAGGGCAGGAAGCACAGAAAGTGGGGAGCATGGCTATCAGGACCCCATTTGACAAAAGCTTTTTTTTCAGTTGGCCTTTCTATCTGGGCGACCTGTGTCATGAACCAGAACACGAACAGCAGTGGCTGAGATTTTTCTCAGGGTAGAGTTTCTACGGAAAGGTTTAGGTATCTTCCCAGTCTTCCCACCTAACCCATGAGGCACAAGTGAAGGGCGAAGGTTGCTGAGTTAACCATTCAGCTGCACAGCCCGTCTTGACACTCACCAGCTATGTGGCCTTTCTGTCTTCGTCAGTGTCCTATCACTGTTGAGAGCCACATGTCCTAATAATGCCGTTCCCTCTGAGCCTATGGGAGCCATGTTCACTCACACCTCCACATTCCACTTTCTGCCCCCCAAAGGCTTATAGCCATATCATAATGGAAAATGCCTTCAGTTCAACTTCAAAAGTCCCCATAGTCTGTAACAGTCTCAACATTGTTTAAAAGTCCAAAGTTCAAAGTCTCTCCTGAAACCCGTGGCAATCTCTTACCTGCAATGCCCTGTAAAATCAAAGCCAAAAACAGATTACATACTTCCAAATACAATAACATAGGATACGTATTACCATTCCAATGGAGAAAAGGGAGCATGATGAGGAAATACTGAACCAATGTAAGACCAAACAACAACTGCTTCAAACTCCAAACTATCTGTCTCCAACTCCTTTCGGCTTTGTTGGCTAGAACACAATTCTTTCTCTTGGACTGGTTCCACTCCCTGTTAGCATCTCTCCTAGGCAGGTATCCCATGGCTCTGGCCTCTTCAATGTCTTAAGGTCTCTAGGGCAACCCAGGCTTCTCCTGCACAGCTTCACAGGATGGCCTCTCTGGGGCTCCATGCAGGAATACTCCTGACACATGCCTGGCCTCTTTCCTTAGTCATGAAGGAAGATTCCACAACCCCTTTCTTGTATCTGTACATCTAGAAAGCCTAACAAACATGACTACAAGCTTGACTATTATAAATGACTATTAATTTGTATATATTACATTTTTAAATGAACTGCACAAACACAATACCTTAATCAAGAGCAGAAATAAATACACACACACACACACACACACACACACACACACACACATATATATATATATAACAAAATTGACCTTAAATTTCTATCAATAAACCAAGATCCATAAAATACAAAGATTTCATCTCTATAGCATATCCCCCTTTAAATATAAACAAATATTTATAAACAATGTCTGGGAATTTGGGCATAGTTCTTTCCAAACTGCTTCCTGCTTTTTGTTGGGCAAAGTAATTTTAGGGGTTTATGAAGACCTTTCAGGGGTTCTTGGTTCATCAAACCATGTTAGTCTGGAAGGAACCCACAGATTCTCATCCTCTGTGGAAAAAAAAGCAGACCCTCTTTCCCAAAGCAACATATCCTGGGACCCAAACTTTGAAATCAAAACACCTTTAAGGCTGGGCGGTGGTGGCGCACGCCTTTAATCCCAGTACTCAGGAGGCAGAGGCAGGCGGATCTCTGGGAGTTCGAGGCCAGCCTGGTCTACAAGAGCTAGTTACGGGCCAGGCACCAAAGCTACAGAGAAACCCTGTCTCGAAAAACAAACAAACAAAAAACACCTTTAAGATATATATCTTATATATAACACACACACACACACACACACACACACACACATATGTATATATATATATATATATATATATATATATATATATATATATATATATATATGTTGGTTTAGCTTAGTAACCTGTACAATGAAATGTCTCTCTGCTGTAATTAGCTTATTCATAGTCCAAAAAATTCAAAGAAAACACAATAATATACATAATCTAGACTCTGTGTATATTCCATCTTTATGTGGCTTATTTTTCTTACTCTATTAATCTTTGACTGTGCTGTGTCTCTTTAAAGACTTCACTTTAAAAAAGCTTTTTAAAAAAGTTTTACTTCTTTTTATAACTCTCTATACTCTATACTCTTTTTCTTCTCTTTCCCAAGCTTGTGTACATTTATCCAACATAGTAACCCAGTTAGAGGTCTTTTTTAAAAAAAAATCTGAATCTGTCTTTATATCTGTATTTATTTTCTGACCAGAAGCACTTTTTTTTAACCTGCTAAGTGGGCATGGCTAGGACCAACTCTGCAGTCTTGCCAGTTGACTCTGCCCAGTCCAACATGGCAGAGGCATGTTTGCTGTCTCTGAGAGCCATGCACACTGTCCCAGCTCCAGGGTTGCAGTGGGTCTATGTCAATATTAAGTAACTAGTAGCATGCTGCTCACAAACTCCATTTAAGTGCTCGGCCTCCTGAAAGAGTCAGAGTTCATGCTGGCATCACAAACCAGGAAGCCACCATTTCTAAACTGTGTTTTTTTTTTTTTTTTTTTTTTTTTTTTTTTTTTTACTGCTAGTCTTAAAGGAGCTGGGGAGCTCCTGCTTACCACCAGCAAACAGAGCCCAGCCAGAAAAAAATTGCCAGTTACCAAGAAGCTGTGTGTTTAACTCTGTTCTTTTGTGTCTAGAATTCCTTTCCAAGTTTTCTCAGATTTTGTGTATATTTAGCAGGCACACATTGGCATGCCAATCTGTTGGTGGAGACTCACTTTGGAAAATTGGGAAGTTACTATGTCAACTGTACCTTCTTCTCTGATGTACACCCACCTCTGGGAAAGATGTTGGTCTGTCTTACTGGCTATATGAGTGGATATGATGGCACTTCTTTGTTCCAGAAGCCTGGGGACAGATACAAGCACTACAGCTACATGGGAATGAGAGGATTCTGTGCTTTTCTGGGTTCCTAGCTGATCCCCTTTGTCTACCTCACTGTACTGGGTCTGTCTAAGTCTTCTTCAGCAGCTGTATTGTTTCTGGCCACCCAGACCCAAAATAATCACACAGAAACTGTATAATTAAAACACTGGTTGGCCTATTTATGCATATTTCTAGATAGCTCTTATATCTTAAATTAACCCATTTCTATTCCTATTAATCTGTGTATCACCATGTGGTTGTGGCCTTCTGATAAGGTTCCATCCAGCATCTGGCATCTGTCTCCTATGGCAGCTACATGGCTTCTCTCTTTCTCAACCTACGTTCTCCCAGCATTCAGTTTAGTTTTTCTGCCTAGCTCTATTCTGCCCTATCACAGGCAAAAGCACCTTCTTTATTCATTAACCAATAAAAGCAACACATATACAGAGAACTTCCCACATCAGTCAGCCTTGTTCCCCCAGCTATGTTGCTTACTGCAGGCTGGAGCTTCCCCAGATGTGCTTGCACCAGAGTACTTATGTTTCCAGTAGCACCCACCAGGAGAGGGAGACTGAGCTCATTTCTACTCAGTGTTTAGAAACCCACTGGTTTGTCTACAGGACTAATGAATTCTGCCAACTTGATAATCAGCAGGAACGAAGAGTCAACCATAGCTAATTCTTTCTGGAGTGCATGGTAATTAATTTTAAATGACTTATTTAGTAAGATGTAATGATGAGGCTAATGTTATCTCCCCAGATGATGAGCCTATTAGCTGCATACACTGCCTTTGAGGTGAAGCAGGGAGCAGGGCAGTTATACAGGAGTCAGGAGCACCTTGGAGGGCTTTCTCTGCCCCCATCAACCCTTTGGTTCTGCCCTGAGTGGGACACTGGTGGATTGGCTTCTGCCTCTTTACTAGGATAGAATGACAGTCAGAGCCTGCTTCCCTCATCTCAGGGGACAGAGGGGAATACCAGCCAGCTGTTCTCTTCTTGCTTTTGGGGGGTATGGTAGCTCCTTATCAAGGCACCAACATACCCCATAAAAAGCCAAAACTGTCCCCAGATCCTCAGCTCAAGATCTGCTGCCACTTGTATGCATTTACCCACAAGCACCCACTTTAACCCTAAACACAGAATCTGTATTTTAATAAAGAGCTCTGTCCTTTCCATTTGACCACAGTGACCATGACAACTGAGGGATGCTGATGGACCAGGAATTCAGGAAGAGGCTGTGGTCCTAGCTGACACTGAAATGAGCTCAGAGTGTAAATATTAGGCTTCAAATTTCAAATCTTTCCTGCCATTTCTGAGCAGTGCTTTGGATGAACTGGTCAACTTCCGGTCATTTATTCACCCCGACTGAAAGTGGCAGCTCTAAGGCTCTCTTTTCCTGCCATGTGCCAAGGATGTTAGAGACACCATCGTGGCTTATATCTAATGAAGAATTTTTATAGCACATGTTGTACTTGCATTTTAGTTTCTGTATCTTATTACTTCTTTTTCTTTTCTAGCTCCTACTCCTCACCCACGATAAGCTGGTCTTTTATGCAATCTCATGGGGTTCTTTAAGCTATTTCTGGGATAAAATGTGGAATTAATAAGTCATACACTATAAAGATTGACAGTTGCCAAATGTCCTGCCCCTTACGGAGGCTCCTTCTCTTTCTTGATCATAGAAACCCATGTCGCCTTCCCATTGTCAGTCTGGGAGGTCCACATGTGATGGAGGAGGGTCAGCTTTCTATCTGTTGTTTCATTGGTTAAGTAATAAAGAAACTGCTTGGTCTCTGATAGGACAGAAAATTAGGTAGGCAGAGTAGACAGAACAGAATGCTGGGAGAAAGAAGCTGAGTCAAGGAGTCGCCATGATTCTCCCACTCCAGACAGATGCAGGTTAATATCTTCCCTGGTAAGCCACCTTGTGGGCTACACAGATTATTAGAAATGGGTTAGATCAATATGTAAGAGCTAGCCAATAAGAGGCTGGAACTAATGGACCAGGCAGTGTTGGAAAGAATACAGTTTGTGTGTTGTTATTTCGGGTAAAGCTAGCAGGCGGCTGTGGGAAGAGGCCCACAGCTCCCACAACACACATGGAGGGCTGAGAATTGTTAGGGGAAGACTGTGAGGAGTAGGGAAATGTTAGCCAATGGCTAAAAAGGAAGCAGAGGCAAAGACTGAACTGGATGGTCCAAGAAGTAGGTCACCATGGAGTCAGATAGAAAGAGTAGAGAGAGCCCTGGAGTCAAAGTGGGTGGTGGTGGGTAAATGGTAAAGCCTGCAGCAGACCTTGAGCCATAGAACTAAAGATGGAGGTGGCTTTTTATGGAGCATGTGGGTACCCAAAAGAGGTCAGTGAGTCAGCTGTGACTGCATTTGTCGCTATGGCACACAGACATCTAAGAGGTTGCTCTGTACCCCAGAAGGACCAGAAAAGGCTGTCTTGCTTGGTTGAACTACTATCTAAACATAGAAGAGCAATCTGTATCCTGTAGGTCAGCAATGGCCTCTCTCTCAACAGAGTCCTGGAACCAGCCCAATCAAGGTCAGAAAGCTCTTTTCAGTGTCATTATCTAAACCAAAAATGTTAGTATAAGCTTGTCAGGAAGGTGTGGGTGACATGGCCAGAGTGACGCTTGGTCTTTTGTCCTGATACCCTTGGCCAATGAGCCTTGAGTCTTTGGGATTCAGGTTACCCTGGCAGAGGATCTTTCTTCTGGAAGTCTGCACTCTGACCCAAGGAATGAAGAGCAGAGGTGTAGGAAAGGTATAGAAAACTCCTTTTCAGGCTGAACAGAAAGAAGTCTAGCTCTGTCAAGCTTGAGGAAAATGAAATATTAGTGGCAGAAGAAAGAGAATTTTCATCACCTGCAGAATGGGTCCCGGGGTGTCTGGCCTGGGTTGCTGTGAACTGGATGGAAGAGTATGTAAACGTTCAGTCCAGGACTCAGGACTGGAGAACACACTCTGTAAGCATTCGCTCATCTCAGTATTACAAGTTAGCACACACATAGAAAGCCAGGTAATGTGTTCATTCTGTAAACCCGTGCTCTTCCTCTGCCTTCTTGACATCAGAAGGTACTTATTCCAGAACACTCTATGACAATTTTCTTTGTTGTGGTAAAGGGAGATGACTTCTGCCTGGACTTTTGCTCAGTTTCTCACAACCCAGTGGGAAAAGGGTGCTGAGTTGCTGAAGGGTTCAATGGCTGATCGCTCTGATTGAAATGAGAATTTGAAATGTTTTGGAGTAGGTTCAATTACACTTTTTGATGTTGTGTGAGGAGGGAGGCAGTTACGTCAAAGCTATCAAGTGTGATCACACATTAAGTGCAAACAAAATTAGATGTCGTCTATTTTCCACAGGAGATTTGAAAGTCGGGACTTGCCGGAGTAGCAGGGGCCCATAGTAGGACCTGGAGCGACTGAGTTTAAGCCAAGTGTGAGTGAGTGAGTGTGTATGTGTGTAGGTGTGTGCATTTAAGAGGGTCCAGATATGTGCAGATGCTTTAAGCATCAGTTGGCCTGAGATTTCCTCCAAGGCTAGCCAGGGAGGAAAGGAATAGGGGGCCATGGGCTTGACATTGCTCTAATGGAGGTACGGTGGTACGAGACTCTGTGACACCCTCTCTGCCTGGAGAAGGGGCAGTGTGCCAGCATCACAGGGAATGGGAGAGAAGAAGCAGAGGGCCTCCTGGCCGGGGCCTTGGTAAGAATGGACAAGGCCACCCTGTCACTTTTGTTCTGCTGGTGCTCTAGGTGTGGAGATCACCAGCAGAGAGGGCGGGGTGGACATCCAGCTCTCTCACGGCGGACATCAGGACGGGAAAGAACTGTGTCTGGGTGATTGTGACACTGTGCCCAGGGACCACCAAATTCCATTCTCCCAGGACCTTTGACTTGGTCATCATGTGTCTATCTGATTTCCAGCTTCTGTATCCTTTTTTTAAACTTAAAATTGTCTTTGATGATAGTTTTAATGAGGCTTATGAAGGCAGAACAGTAGACATGGCTGTTTCACTCACTGCCTTAACCCAGAAGTTTTTTTGTTTTTTTGTTTGTTTGTTTGTTTCTGAGAGTGAATTAAATCATTTAGGAAATTATTTAATTTATCTAAGTTTTAAATTTTATGGTACAAGATTGTCCACATAGTTTCTTGTGATGCTTATTTAACATTCTGTTGGGTTTTCTTCCCATTTTATTTTATTTGTGCTTTTCTTTTGCCAAAATGCGCTGTGGTTTCAAAGGTTTGGCCTGTCTGTGTGCCTCAAGTTGGGAAGAGCTTGGCTGCTCACCAGAATGGCGCTTTGTGTTGATTCTGCTTTCTGC
The DNA here is from genome assembly GCF_018167655.1 of Microtus oregoni. Classification (NCBI taxonomy): domain Eukaryota; kingdom Metazoa; phylum Chordata; class Mammalia; order Rodentia; family Cricetidae; genus Microtus; species Microtus oregoni. The sequence goes on from NW_024543221.1 coordinate 6,658,725, forward strand.
TTAGAGACAGCACATTTAAGTTGTCACACTAAAAGACAGCGTGGCTTCACATACTCATATTCTACTGTTTTCCCCTCCCCACACCTAGAATAAAGCTGTCTCAACATCAGTCTATGAAATGGAGGTGTGTGTGTGTGTGTGTGTGTGTGTGTGTGTGTGTGTGTGTATGTTAGGATTAGGGGGCTGGCTTCAGACTATCTTTATAAATGACCTCTTTTTGCTTTGTGGTTTTTTGTTTGTGTGTGTGTGTGTGTGTTTGTTTGAAGATTCTGACTATATGACCACACTGGTATTGAACTAGAGATCCTCCTGCCTTAGTCTCTCAAGGGCTGGGAGCATAAATGTGTATCATCTGCCTGGCTGCAAATGACATCTAGCTAACCTAAACACTGTGATATAAGATGAAGGCAGATTCCTTCTTCACGTAAATCTCTCCAGGCAATCAATGCATGAGGGCTTAACAACCAGAGATAAGACTGAACTAATGTTCATATCTTATCCTCTTCACTTTTTAGGTTATTGAAGGCAGATGTCAATAGAATCAAAATTCCCATAAACCCCACGCAAGGGCTGTTTTAATATTTTTAAGTGGATTTTACTGCTGGTGGTTTTCAGAGCTCATCGATGCATCTCTTGCTGTCTGTGTGTTGTGATGATGGGAAAGGCGGAGCAGGAGAAAGTCTTGGCTGACACTTAATTCTCAGCATCTCACTCCTAGGGCCCTTCCTTTGTGGCATGAAGACGCGTGTCTTTGCTTGTCACGATGGACTTTGGAGACGTGCCTCTGTGCTTGTCGCGATGGACTTTGTTCCCTACCATCCACAGTGTTTTATAGCTATGGCAGTCACTTATATGTGGCACTTTACAAAGCACTCTAGGAATACAATTGCTCTCTAGTTATTTCTCACAAGCCCCCCGTGAGGTGGGTGCATCTTCACGTTATAGGTTCTCGAGGATACGGAGGCAAAATGCTGCTTGCTGAGATCCCATGGGACAAACAGGGCTCCAAGCTGCCACCTCAGGGCTTCCCACAGGCTCTGGATATCTCTACTTGTGCTTGAAGCTTCCTCTGCAGGACACACTTCCAATCCAAAGAGAAAATTTGCCAAATGGTCAAAATGTCCGGGACATTTGCCCGAAGGACAGGTAGTAGTAAGTGGAAGGGAGCCCACGAGGTGTGAGACAAAGATTCCTTTCTATGGATGATGGCTTCTTCCAGAAGGGTCTGTGTGAGCTATTGCTTTACTTATTTATTCACTTACTTTTGGAAGTGCTTTGGATTAAGCCTAGGGTCTCATGCATGCTGGGAATGGGCTCTACCACAGAGACCCATTGTTCTATTTAGAAACAAAGAGAAATCGAGCCCTGTCTTTGGAACCACAGTGTGGCATATTCAGATACTTCTCAGGATAGGTGGGAGGGGGTAGGGATGATGGCCATTGCCCTCCAGGGCCAGAATGGATCAGATAGTGACTGAATCTGTCAGCAGTCACACCGCCTCTTGAGCGCAGGCCCAGCGTGTGGTTGGAAAGAAGATGGAAAAATGAATGCCAGACTTGGCAGCCGGTACTGCCATCTTCGCCGAGGCTTGACCTCTCCGTGGGGACAAGGCATGGAGAGCTCCAAGAAAGTAGGAGTGCAGGGTGGAATAGTACAGTTGTGGGTGCTCAGAGGGCTCTACACAGACCTATACCCCACACCGGAAGACCCTAACTGCTGTCACTTTCTAAGGTCAGAGAGTGGGACCCCCTGCCTAGCTCTTTTCCCTGAGTTGCCTTAGAGAAAGAAAGCAGAGCTCACGGAATGAATGTGTCCAGCTCCCTGCTGCCTCAGGGACCCTTAAGGCAGAGTGGGGAGGGATGTGAATGGAGCAGCTTCAGAGATTTCCTGTTGCAGAAAGTAGCAACCCCCCCCCCCCCCACACACACACACCTCTTCTTGTCTAAAGCTCTCGGCAGCCCTGTACAATCAACACTTTGAATTCCGTTTTTACATGCAGAGAGGCTGGAGTTCCAAGTGCTCATCAACCTGCTCAAGATGACGTAACTAATTAGGGTGGAAAGTGGGCTCGTTCGCCTATCCAATGAGCCGCAGAACCTGTGTGCGTCTCTCCAAGTCTTTGGTTTCCTAGGCTTAAAGCAACTATCATTTTAATCAGCTCAAATGGCCTGCTGCCCTCTAGGGGCACTCCTCCCTGGGCATTTACCCCAGGGTAAGAGGGCAAAAATTCCTTTCTGATCTGCTTGTTTGATGAGGTCCCTTGATGAAGTCCCAGCTTCTTCCTGGCATCTTGGAAGAGGTTGGAAGTCCTCAGGAAGAATGCTTGTCAAAGGCCACAGGGCCCCTCAGTTAAATGAGATTCTTGACCACTGCAAGTTGGAGAGGCTAAACTGTTTTAGTGAGCTCCCACTGACATCTGCAGGTCCCAGGGAGTGTCCCCCTCTTTGTGTCTCTGCAGGGGTATGGGACTCTCTGATAGTTTGCCTTCCTTTGCTTCTGAACTACTGTTCTTTCCTCTTGAAAGCCATTTCAATTTAGCTCCTCCAAAGGGGCCCGTGTGAAGCACCTGTTTTAACTACAGAGCGTTCCTCATGTCCCGGCAATGCCAACAAAGCCCTTCTATTTCCAGATCTGAGGTCAAGGCTCCTAACTCTGAGGGGTCAGCTTTGGTTGTGTCGGTAGCTCGTCTGCAGGGATCTCTGGGCTTCTCCAGTCTGGGCTAGTCAGTCTCTCGAATGGCTTGAGAACAAGAATATGGCAGGAGCATGGCTAACGATGTGGCACCAACAGGTTTTGCCCTTTCCTTCCTTCCTCTCTGCCTTGCTAAAAACCGTTAGACTACATTACTAAAGCTAGACAGACCCCCAAAGTCTATTTCCTCATTTGGCCACTGACTCATTCCTGAGACAAAACAGCAAGGTCCAACAACCAAAATTTATTATTTGGCTAATATGTCCAATTGGGACTTACTTCCAACTCACCCTAGCACAGACTGCTCCTTATCTCCTTAAAACCCACTTTTGCAAAACAAACAAACAAAAACAACATCAACAACAAAACCATAGTCACTGCTGTTTGCTTGATTTCTTGCTTGCTGCTCATGCTGTTTGCTGTCTGATTTTGCAGTCCCATTCGCTCCCCCCCCCCCACACCACCATTGCTCTTGCTGCCCCTCTGGGGTAAGAAATCACTTTTGTACTGAGGATTTGGTGTCTGGTGTGTTCTGTGCCAGCTCCAAGGGGGCTGCCTTCCTTTATATGTCAGATGCAGAAATACTTCTGGTTCAGCATCCCCAGTTACTTTCTGGATGAGAGGTAGGGAAATAAGGCCTGGTTCTTCGTCTGAGGAAGCTTCTATGACAAAGTCAGACCCTTCCCCAGGAAACCGAGATGCGTAGGGCTGAGTCAGCACTGCCTCTGCTGGCGCTCGGGTGCCTCATTTCTTACCTTGTCATTTGCTGTGTCCCCATTGTGTGCAGACCACATACCATGCTGTGTGAAGACAGACAACTGTGGTAGGAGACACACAACTGAGCCTGAAGTCTGTCCCAGGCTCCCTCGGCTCTGGTTGAATGTGTGCATGTGATAGCCTGACATGCCAGCGGGCTTCCCTGCAGCTGAGTGAGCATGTGATCCAGTCTTGATTAAAGAACGATCACAGAGAACCTTCTGTGGACCTTCAGGGAAAGATTTCCTGATGAAAAGAGGAGTGCAAAGACGTTGTCTATCCTTCTGACGCGATCATGACGGGCCTGGGGGTTCACAGTCATCTGGGGGTTCGCGGTCATCTTCCGCTTCACAGGATCCACGCTCACACTGCAGAGAACAGAGAAGAGCAGGAAGCAACCGGCCCTTGGTGACTTCATCACGTGGAGTTAAGCAAGCTGAGCACTGAGCATTTCCTGTCTGCAGACTTCTCGATGGAACAGGTGATCAATATCTCTACTGTTCAGGGCTATTCAGTCGGGATAGTCCATACTCAGAGAAAAGCAATACACGTAGGAAACAGTATCTTCCCTGGAAATCAGCATCCAATGAAGACAGGATATGCTCCTGTCAGGCCCCTGGAGAGAATTCAACAGCCATGCCTTACCCATAATTTACAACTCAGTCTTATTGTACAAAAGGAAGACAGTCGTAGAAACAGTGTGTGGAGCAAATTACAATTCTCCCGGGATTTCTCCAAAAGCTTCTGAGGTAGTCTCCTGGCATTCATAATTGGCATTCAACTAACAATTGCTTCTAACAACTTTGGAATTTCTTTCTTCTATTTTGACAAGTGGTGAATATCAAAAAATCTCCACCATTAACTGACTGTGTAAACCAAGTATCTTTTCACCAAATGAATAGTTATCTCTTCATTGATTGCTCTAGTAATTTCAGATTTTGGAAGTAGGAGTATTAAAAGGAGGCCTCACCTGTGGTCCTGCCTGAATATTGGGGTCTGCAATCACTTTATTGGGGGTAAAACTCAGATTCCATCACTTCTTCATTATTCCAGGTGTTTGTTGTTGCCTTGGTTATTGTAGATCTAATGCGATATAAACAGATACTTGGCAAGTACAAAGTGAGACGTGGACTCTCAAAGATTGCTCCCAGTGACCTACTTCTGCAGTACGATCGAGGCTGTACCACCTAAAGCTCCCCAAATAGATCTATGAACCAGGAGCCAAGTGTCCAAATACCTGAGCCCAAAGAAGGACGTTTCTCATTCAAACTGCCCCAGGACTGAGACTCATGCTGTATACTTCCATCACTCAAAGGAGGGATGTTGTGTGCCATCACACCACACCTCTAAGCCCAGCCACATGTGTGTCTCAAGCCTTCCTCCATAGTAGGCGTGTGGTAATTGAAAAGTAGAAAGAGGAATATTGGGAGTTGCCCTTCACGATGCATCGGTGACCTGGCCCATGACCTCTGCTCTCTCTTGCTCAGGAAACCTAGAATCCTCTTATTTACGGAGCTCCGGACTACAGTTCACACTTGTCAACAAGATCTCCCGGAACCAGATTCGGAGGCACAGGGCAAGTTAGAGCTTTCTTTTTCTTCCGTCATGGTAACAGCAGGGATGTTCTGGCCAACATGGGCTTTTTTTTCCAGACAGTTCTGTTCCCTGGCCAGTCTCATCTCAGGGCAACCAGTCAGTGATCTTTGGAATAATTACTATGAAAATAAACATGAGAGTCTGGAGTAGGAAAGAGGTGCCAAACTGGACTCTTATCCTCTGCTCTGTCTAGGAACCTTTCCAGCATCTAATGCCTGAGTGAGTGAGCCAGCCAGTCTAGAGCGGCAGAGACCCAGGTCACCCTCTCTCTGTCTCCAGCTGCACATATAGAAGGTTTTCAAACACCCACTTGTTAGGTTCTAGAAATCTCTAGATGGCCTTGCAGAACTCCCTGATAGTTATTATGGTTGTGATGGTTTACTGGGGGGAAGATTAAAATCAGTCACGGGAAGAGTCCAGGAATTGTAACATGGAACTCCAGTCTCCTCATTCAAGCTCAGCACACAGTCATCTTCTGGTGTCAACGTGACAATGTGAATGGCATGGGGCTGGCCAGAGGCATGAACCCCTTTATCTCTTCTGGTAAAATAACAAATGATTCTGTTCTCTTATATGAACCCTACCCAACACAAGGCAAGGAGATTTATCGTCTGCTACCTCGTGTCCAGGTAGAGGTGTGGGATAGACAAGGAGGAAAGGTCAGTAGGGCTCCATGTGCTGGTGTGGGGCACATCAGACAGGGGCGGAGTCTCCTGAAACACAGATTTCTGACAAACTGTGATTGGTCACTGTATTACTCAGGGTTCTTTAGAGCAACAGAGCTTAGAGTTGAGAGAGGATGGGCTTTAAAAAGCTGGAGACAAAGATAAAGATCTATTCTATGTAAGAGATACAAAGACCTACTTTTTCTTCTGGATGTTTAACCTACGGGGTGTGTGTGTGTGTGTGTGTGTGTGTGTGTGTACACCTCTGTTTCATTTGGAAGAATCCAAAAGCTGTGTCTGGTTTATGGTAACCATTCATTAATAAATTTGATGAAGGGAGTGTTTCAAGATATTATAATAGTCAGCTTCTGCCATGGCATTCTGCTTGACAAATGACTTGAGAAGTAGTGGCATTTTTATCTTGCTCATGAGCCTGAGTTCTGCAGAACATGGCTGACTTAGGCTGCACTTGACTGCAGACTGTGGGTTGGGTATATCTCTACCCCATATACCTCTCATTCTCCTTCAGACACTGGACACCAAAGATGTGATCCTTCATGTCAAGGGGCAGGCATGCAAGAGGGCAAGCCTACCTATTTCCTTCTGCCAAGGCAAGTAGTGTGAGTACCTCCTAAGTCCAGGGGTGAGGATGCAACAGTTAAGTGAAGATTAAGAATTAAGATGAAGAGTTCAGTCAACCACGAGTTGCCACATAGTGTTCTTTGGTCAAAACTTGAAGGTAAAGATAGTTCGGCTTGTTCCTTTCTTATCATATGGGTTCTCAGATGATGTGGGATTTTTAATTAGACAGAAAAGGGGAGAAGATGTGGGATTCCCCTCTGTATGCTGTGAATATGTTTTATTACCATTGGTTAATGAATAAAGCTGTTTTGGTCAATGGCTTAAGAGAAAAGCCAGGTGGGAAATCTGAACAGAGATATAGAGAGAAAGTAGGCAGAGTCAAGGAGATGCCATGTAGCTGCCAAAGGAGAAAGACATGTTGGAACCTTAGGAATCTCACCAGTAGACCACAGCCTCATAGTGATACACAGATTGATAGAAATAGGTTAATTTAAGATGTAAGAGATAGCTAGGAATATGCTAGAATCATTGGCCAAACAGCTTTGTAATCAATATAGTTTCAGTGTGATTATTCAGGTCTAGGTGGCTAGGAATGAAAGAGCAGTCTCCTGCTATGTTCAGAAGAGCAGAAGCTAGCATGGGACTGCTGCTGGAGGCTGAGAGTCATCAGGGACACTGGACTTGGCATCAGAAGTGCTGGGCTCTTGGTCTTTCTCTGTGGCGTAATCCAGAAGGAAAGCAACAGGAAGCACAGGCCTTCTCAGTATGGGAACTATTGTCTGAAATCCACACTGGTCACTTCCCCCATGTGGAACCTGTAAACTAAGGAAGGCCTATGCTTGCATGAACAGTCCACTGTTGCTGACCTGAAACTGAGAGTAATTTTTGAACAATGGGTTCACACTTTCATCTCACACCGGGCCCTGAAATTTGTGTGGCTGGTTGTGGCATGGACCGGGCAGATTTCCTGAAGATTTACCAATGTCATCTGGGCTCTGGAGGAACTATTGCTCACAGACTCTTCACCCATTCAGCAATAATAATGACAATTGCAGCTGTCATTCATCCAGTGTCTACCAGAGGTTGGACACTACACAGATGAGACCTTTATAAGCAAATTCCTTATCCCTAATAAGATAATCCAAATCTTACATCAAAGTTTCAGATAATGGTACCAACCTTCATTGTTAGTTCATTGTTAACTCATCCGTGGTCACACAGATGGGATTTGAGTCCAGCATTGTATCACTCCTAAACCTTTCTATGAGATGATTCTGCTGTGATGTCCCAGACACTAATGTGGCGATCTGAGGATATGGAATGCTGGCCCTGTCTTCAGGGATCACACGGCTAACAAAGATCACAAAAGAGTGCACAGCACCTACAGTATGCCACTTGCTGTTCTAAGCAACATACATATGCATGCAACACGTGTATGCATGCAAATATATGTGCTCATTTATATATACATATGTTCATTCATATATGTGTGTGTGAGAGAGAGTGTATGTGTTCATGTAGTAGGAACTATTACCAGTCCCATTTAAGAGAGAGATCGCCGAGGGACAAAGTGGGGTAACTTGCCCACAGTTGTGAGCCTACAAGGGATAGGGCTGGCCCTTGAGCCCAGACGATCTGTTTCTAGAACCTAATGCACTCAAATATGTGCTCTTTCCACCTGTCGCTTGAGTTGCCAAGGCAGAGGAGAAGAGCTTTAGAGCTATAAAGTGGTCCAGGCAGGGCTTTGGGCCTAGGCAAGACTACTGGGGAGACCAAAACAGGGGAAGGAAAAGGCCAGAAAGACCCATGGAAACAGCCAGTGAAGGAAAGCAGAGAAGGAGGGAGGCTAAAGAATGTTCAGGTGACACTTAGCTCCCGGGGATCCCTGACAAGAGCTATGTGAAGAGAGAAGCAGGAAAGCCCCTCTCATACCTGCCTGGTCACTGCATTGGCTTTGTACCCAGTGGAACTAAACCTATACCCATGGCACAGTTGGGTCTGCAGAAACAGAAGGCTGGACAGCTTGTGGCGGTAGCGAGTCTGCATATGCCATGAGGGGCCTGAGAGGCAGAGGTCAGGCTCAATGTAAGGCATGAGCAGGCGGATGTACGGTCAGAGGGATGTTGTTGTGCAAAGCTTGGCTCTGCCCTTTCTGAGTCCAAGTCCACAGGGATTTTTCTCAGCTCTCTTCTCAGTAGATGGTTTGATAATCATGCTCCCATGCTAGGCAAATCTCCCTGGTCACCCAGACTTTGACTCTCTTGGTGTTCTGTTTGTTTATGTGCAGCAAACCCAGAGTTGAGGAAAAGTCCAGCCAGAGAGAGCAGACTCTGGGACCACCTATGCCTCCTCTGCTGGCCAGGTAAGAGAGGGTCTCAGGTGTGTATCTCCAACCTGCTTCACGTGAGTGGACTGTGCTCACAGAATGGCATTCATTTTAGTAGTGAGACAGCAGAGGCGTCCTTTAAGGGTAGAGATTATAAAGCCACCCATTACACTGCAATGGTAGCATCTGACCCATTGGCATCTCTATGCAGGTAGAGGAGAGCCAGAGCCAAATCCTTACTGCCAGTTATGCAACCATGGAAACATGAAGTTAGCCTGACTGAGGAGAGCCGGCAGGTCAGTGAGAGCTAAGGGAGGAAAAGGAACCCACATCCAGCCTCCAAGAAGGGGAAGGCAGACTGTTGTGGAGAAAGAAAGGCTGAAGCAAGGGGATGAGGTCTAGACTAAGGTTTCTTATGGAAGGTTTTGTTTATTTGTTTGTTTATGCATATGGGTGTTTTTCCTGCTCCCATGTCTGTGCACCACATTCATGCCTGGTGCCCTCAACGGCTAAAAGAGGTCACCAAATCCCTTGAGACTGGAGTTATAGACAGTAATGAGCTGCCATGAGGGTTATATGAATCGAACTTGGGTCCTCTGAAAAAGAAGCTAGCGCTCTCAACTTCTGACATGGTTTTGAAGCAGAACAGTTGTGTTGATTGGCTTTCTCTATTATGACAAATGCCTTGGATAAGCAACTTGGAGAGAGAATGGTTTATTTTGGTTCTTGAGTTTTGGAGGCTTTGGTGCAACATTAACTGCTTTGGACCTGTATGTAGCAGTATGCTACGCTACGGTGGGAACCAAGCTGGTGCCCTCACTGTTGAGAGCAGAGGAAGGACAAGAGACCAGAGTCCTCCACTCCCCTTCAAGTATACACTAATGACTGAAAGACTCCCAACGAGACCTGCCTCAACAGCCTTTGGTCAACACCAAGTGAGGGACCAAGCTTTAATACATGGACTTTGGGGGAAAAACTAAGATTAAAACCTATAACAACAGACACAGAGGAGAGTTGAGTCTTCTCTGAAGGCCTTAGCCATTGAGGTCTTTGAGAAAACTCATGTGCCATAATAAAATGTCCCGTGTGGATCTGGGTGACTGCCAGGTATCAGGACTGAGCTAGTCTTCAGTTGGCTGCTGGGCCGGAGGCTACAGATGCTAGGTTTCCTGGAAACAGCAGAAGCCCACCCCTGCGACGAGTCTCCAGCCTCTCCTGGAACCCAGGCATCATCGCCACGCAACAGTGACTTTTCCCTGTCACCTGTGCAGGTGTCCAGGCCTCGACTGGCTCATGCTGGCTCCTCTTTCCCACAACTGCCTTTAGCTCCTAGAAGACGAGAGAGACCAGAGAAAGAAGGAAGCGACAGAATAGAAGCTTCCTTCTCCATCTTCTCTCCTTTGGATAAGAAAGATTAAGCCTACGTTAATGAATGTAAACGGCCGGGTTGAGAAGTTGAACAGAAAAATCAAACGAAACACGCATAGCATCCCTTATGGGAGTCTCGTCGGTGATGTTTGGGCTGGGTAGAGTCTGGGTGCTTGGGGGCCTGTGAGTCTGCCAACTTCAGACTGCCGTCTTTGCTATTTCATATCTAAAACATCTGTAATACAGTCTAAGAGACTCCTCACTGGGTCACTATCATAAATGAGAAGTTATTCCCAAAGGACCTTATCTAGAACAACAAATGGATCAAATTATTGAATTTATTAACATCTAAATTAAAAAGTCAGAAAAAGTGAGTTTTAATTAATCGGCTTGCAAACAGCTCCCCCAGGGAGAAGATAACAGGCCCGTCCACAGTAGCCTGGGATCTGAGACATATTATTTTTTAAAACAATAATAATATTTTCACCACAGTTCATATCTGAGAAATTCAGAACTGTCCTATAAATGTTAATTATTTAAAGACTTTCTGAGTCTGAAGCAGATAATTACTATTTTTCTCAGGCTTTCTAATGAGGAGGTGGCAGAGGGAGAGACGGGTGAATGCCTTTGCCCAAGGTCATAGTGCAGGCTGTGTGAGAGGAGCTGTGAGAGCTGCATTGGCAGCCGTCTGCCCTGGCTTCTCCTGCGCTCGGAGACTGGCCTCCTTCCCATCCCGTAGCTTGTCAATAACTCCAAGCATGGCCTTGTCCTCATACCCGGGGGTCTGTTGTAGGGCTGTGTGATCCCAGCTCGTGTTACCACCATGGCATCTGGAAGCTGCCTTGGGTTCGATTCTGGGACCCACAGGATAGAAAGAGAGAAGCAACTCTCATAAGTTGTCCTATGACAACCACACACATGCCATGGCAATAGGTGCCTTCTCACATATATACAGATACACGCATATATGAAAATAAATAAATATAACGTAAAGGAAACAGGTGTTAAGCGAGGTTAGGAAGTACAGCCAAGGTCACACACAGCTAGTAAATAAAAAGAGAGAGACCTAATCTGAACTGGTGTCTGCTGGACTTGGCACTTCTTCCCCGGCTCTAAGGATGGCAGCCCTGAGACCCAAGAAATGTCAGCTGAGTCCTCTGGGTACAGTCAGTGGCACAGGTCTCAGAAGCTCAGTGCCTTGACTGATAGCCCAGCCTCTGTCCTCTCCACGCTAGCGACCTACATGAACGCCTATGGGTCACCTTGTAATTCAGATACTAGGAGGATAGGATTGGCTAGGAGCACCTTGGGGACCCCTTCCAATCCCTGTCTGTAGAGATACGGAGGATGTAACTTTCTGGGGCCAGCTTAGTCTCTACCACAAGCCACCAGCTCCCTGCAGTGGGAGGAATCAGGCCCCTGTTCTATTTGCTGGGAACTAATTAGTTCTCCTCCCCTTCTCTTGAGAGCTGCAGTTCTCCGTGGGAGGGTGGGTGTGCCCACAGCAGGGGACGTGGCAGGGACACAATCAAGATTCCTTCTGGGAGGTGGGGCAGAAATCCGCCCTATCCATTGTCCCATGCACGTGGCTCTGCAGCCACCCCTGTGCTCAGCGACTTCCATGTCCTTTCGTTATCCTCTTCTACTGGGTGGACTTGGTGCATGGCTTACCTATTTCTCAGTCTGCTCATCTTTAAATGGGAATCCTACCAGCACTACCTCCCAGTTAGCCAGGGGTTAAGAGGGAAGTGTTTATACTATTTAGGTATCACCTGGCCCAGCCATGGCTGACATCCGTGCTGCTGTTAATCCCACTGAACCTGTTCTTCCTCAGCTATCAGCTGTGGACGAGCACACAGGTGCTCGAGGACAATCTAAATGAGACACCTACGGTGAATGGAGCATTTGCCTAGCAGTGAGGACTATTTAATGCGTGTGCAAAACCCTAGGGACCCAGATGAAAGGCTCGGAGTCTGCCTTCGCGATCTGAGCTGACAGGAGATAGGCTAAGACATGCATTGCATCCTAAAGCAAAGGACAGATGATGATGCATCTGTAGAATTCTCTTTTCAATCCTAAAAAAATGAACAGGGTCCTGTACCAGTCAAGATCATGATTAATTGTCCTCTCAGTGTGAGGTGTGCCCTTCAATTTGCAGGTCTTTCTCTCATCCATTGTCAACTTGACTTTTACCAGAAGGCATCACCATTACTACACTGTCAACAAGGAAGCCACAGGCCAGGACAGAGCCGTTTCATTTCCTTTAGTCTCCAGTCAAGGGTAACTATGACCACTGCCATTTTGTTCACTATAAAAATGTCAGGCACCTGCCTTCCCCAGCCCTGATGCTATGAGGCCAGACATGACGGGCACCTCTTCTGGGAAAAGGGAAGGAGAGGAATCTAAGTCTTGTTCAGTTATTTATTCAGCAGTTCCTTGTCAGGTTTGATGCTTTCAAGCACTCTGAGGTCCTGAGGAGAGGGGAACTTGCTTTCCACCAAAAAAGAAACCATAGTAGATTTTCTTTGCAAAAGAGAGGGGACATGACCGGGCGGTGATAGTGTATGGTTTTAATCCCAACACTCAGGAGGCAGAGACAGGCGGATCTCTGTGAGTTCAAGGACAGCTTGGTCTACAGAGTGAGTTCCAGGACAGGCTCCAAAGCTACACAGAGAAACCATGTTTCGAAAAACCAAAAAAAAAAAGAAAAGAAAAAAAAAAGAAAAGGGGGGGGTGGGAACATATGAATTTCCCTATTAATTGCTGCCAAGAGGAGGTCTATCTGGTATCACCTATTCTTTTCTGTTCCCCCTCTCCCTGCCCCCGAGCGTCTGTCTGTTTGCCCTCCCTGCATCCCTCAGTCTTATTTTGGATTCTCTTGCTTGGGTTTTGGACTGTGTCCTCTGAGTGGTTGCTTTTGAACTGGTTAGTTTCTGACTATAAAACCCACTCCTGGAGAAACTAAATCAATGCGAATGAATGGGAGCAGGGAATGGGAAGAGACACGCTGGGCTTCCTTGCCCAAGTTCATCCACCAGAAGCCAGCTTCTAACCTGGAACACGGCCCTCCCTCTGGCCATACACCCTGGATGACTTGGCAACAGTACCTGCGTCCCTTGAGGGAGTAGCAGTGGTGACAGCATGGGGTTGAGGGTTACTGTTTACTGAAGGCAGCATGTCCTGGCCTCTCTAGAACCTACTTGTCTGAGGAACAAAGGTGCCCATGGTTGGTCATGGCCACTGTGTGTTCTTGTGCGTTTCTGCATCAGTGGCTCTGCTCACAGAGGAGGTGAAGGGCACAGTCTCCACTGCACAAACGGCTTGGCTTTTCCCCAGGAGATGGAGGGCACAGTCTCCACTGCACAAACGGCTTGGCTTTTCCCCAGGAGATAGCTCATTTTCTCTCAGTTGGTCTTTGGTGCGGGACAATTGTCTATAGTCTGTCAATTATGTTTTAAATAAACACTGATTGGCCAGTAGTTAGACAGGAAGTATGGGCGGGACAACCAGACAGGAAGTAGAGGCGGGATAATGAGAACAGGAGTATTCTGGAAAGAAGGAAGCTCTTCCCACAGTCCTGTCCAGACACTGAAGAAGCAGGATGTGACCTGGCCCATTGAAAAAGTACTGAGTCATGTGGCTAACATATGTAAGGATAATGGGCTAATATAAGTTATAAGAATTAATACGAAGCCTGAGCTAATGGGCCAATCAGTTTATAACTTATGGAGACCTCTGTGTGATTTTCTTTGGGGCTAACTGGCTGTGGAAACTAGACAGAACAGAAACCCCAACAAGCAGGCCCTCATGTTACAGGTCTTATGACCACATCTTTGGTGATTTCTTAAGTGAGTAGGTTTTGTGGGAGGAGTCTTTTCTTGCCATCTGCCAGCTGTCAGTCAGATTCCCAAAAAGAGAGGGAAGGGGACATTATTGACAGCCTGGGAGAGGTCTTTGTAGTCTTCTGCTAACCAAGTACCCACTGCTCTTCAACATGCTCACCAAGAATTTTACCTTCCGCCTGGACACTCAGAGGAGGTTGCCCCCTCCATGCCGCTTTCCCTGGAAACTCTGTCAGCCTGCCCCTAATACCTCCCTAGTGTGTCGTCTTTGTACCCCCAGGATCTGTTGGGAATGTGTGATCCCGCTTGGGGACTGCAGAAGCCAGTCAGATCCAGGCTTATGACTATTTTCCTTTCTCGTCTTATTGTCTATTATCCATTTGAGAGTGTCAAGTTCTGTGACATCAATGTGCTCTCCTCACTGCCCACCCCATATCACCATATTTGTCCAGCACCTTCTCGCGTCTTATCCCATGACGCACTAATTCTCCACCCAACCACTAGCATCCTGCGTCCTGTCTTTATGAATCTACAGCCAGTTCTTTCTTTTTTTTTTTTTTGGTTGTTCATTTTGTTTCATTTTTTTTATTAAAAAATTTACTTTTCATTTTACATATCAATTCTGGTTCCCATTCCTGCCCCACCTCCTCCCTTCCCATCCCCCATCCATTCCTCAGAGGGGGTAAAGCCATCCGTGGGGAGTCAACAAAGTCTGGCATACCAACTTGAGGCAGGACCAAGGTCCTCCTGCCATCAAGTCTGGGCGAGGTATCCTACCATAGGGAATGGGCTCCAAAAAGCCATTTCATGCATCTGGGATAGGTCCTGGTGCCACTTCCAGGGACCCCCACCCCCCAATAGATCAAGCCACATAACTGTCATCCACATTTAGAAGGTCCAGTTCAGTCCCATGCAGGTTCCCCAGTGGTCATTCCATAGTCTGTGAGCTCCCACTAGCTCGGGTCAGCTGTCTCTGTGGTTTTCCTGGTCAAGCTCTTGACCTGCTTGTCCGTATGATCTCTCTTCTCTCTCTTCAGCTGAACTCCAGGAGCTCAGCCCAGTGTATAGTCAACCATTTCAGTGGCACAAAAGTACTTAGACACAGAGCGAGCTAAGCTCAGGGTGCACAGAGAACCCTTGTACCACCCCTTGCTGGCTACTTTTCTTTTTCTTTCTTTTTTTTTTTTTTTTTTTTTTTTTTGTCAACTTGATCCAAACTGGTGTCAGCTGGGAAAACGGAACCTCACTTGAGAAAATGCCTCCATCAGATTGGTCTGTGGGTAGGTCTGGGGGCACATTTTCTAAAATAATGAATGATGCCCACTATGGGGGGTGCCAGTCCTCAGTAGGTGGTCCTGGGTTGTATAAGGGAAGCAGGCTGAGTAAGCTGTGGTGAGCACCCCAGGAAACGGAGCTGCTACACAGCCTCTGCTTCAGTTCCTGCCTCCAGGTTTCTGCCCTGTCATCCCCTGATTAGAGACCATAACCTGTAAACAAAACACGTGTGCATGGACAGGTCTGGGGCTGAGCAGCGCTTTGGAAGACCACATGTGCACAGACAGGTCTGGGGCTGAGCAGCGCTTTGGAAGACCACATGTGCACAGACAGGTCTGGGGCTGAGCAGCGCTTTGGGAGACCACGTGTGCACAGACAGGTCTGTCTTCCACTCTCAACAGCTCTCTGTACTCACGTAACTGTTTTTAGGTGAGCCACCAAGTTTCCAGCCCTTCTCTTTGCTCACTTTCAAGATGCTACCACCTGCCTTCTGCCAGAGGAGTGTGTCCCTCAAAGGAAACCTGTGTGAGTGTCTGAAAAGCACAGACTACAGAGGAAGTTAATTCCTGAAAGAGGAGTCACAGGAGGGGCCACCCAGCTAATGAGCCCCAGAGCAACTTCTAAGACATCAGATCTGTCCTCCCCTTCATCTCTGTCCTCCATTCTCTCCAAGAACCTTCTGGGCTGCTAAAGCTTTCCTAAACCATGCACAATTGGATCTGTGCTGCTGCTGCAGGCCAATCTCATGGGGTCTTTACGGAAGGGAGGTGACACTGCCTTCCTCTAGTATCTTCCACAGCCTTTGTGGGCCATCGTAGCTTGTGCTCATGAATCAGTGCTTTCTGGCCGTGTGGAGAACTGTCCCAGGCTCATCCAAGGCTCTGGGGTTGCAGACGCCTTGTGTTTACATTCCCTTGGGTTGTACCTTCCTTTGCCTTTGGGAAGTATCTGTTTGCATAGATCTGCGGAGCTTCTTCCTGTGAGCTACAAGAACCGCTAAGGCCTTCAAACAACAAGAGTAAATAAACACTCAGGAAAGGCAGCTATTATGGACCATAAGTGGTTGAGAAAACACTGCTTATCCCAAACAGGCCAGTAAATGGAGGAATGGCAGGGCTAGGCTATGCTCCCACCATCATCACACAGCAGGCCTCAGCTCAGAGACCAGGCCTGCAGAAGATGCCTGAACAGCACAGATAGCCAAGCTGCTTCCCGCTCACATGAAAATATTCAACTCATGAATTCTCAGCAAGACAGGACAGACAACTCTGCTGTCAGAAACAGTAGCCCAGGCTGCTCCCCTGAGGACAAAAGTGGGCATGAGTTATACCAAAGAGGAAGAGATTTTACCACTCAATGAAAGTCTGGTCTGATGCAAAGCTTTGCCTACCCGGAAGATGTGCCCCTCCTCCTGTGTTCCAACTCATGAAGCCACTTAGAGAGCCGGTGCCAAGGCTCAAAGAAAGGCCCGTTCTAGCATCTGTCCGCTAGGCCATTCAGCTGTCCTGGGCCCTGTGGAGGTGCTCTCTTCAAACCATTTTAAATTCTGTTATAAGCCCTTAAGCCCAAGGCAACGTAGTGCCTTAGAATCTTGTGTTAAGGTAAAATGTGCAAACAGTGAAACACACAGATGTTTACTGTGTAATCGACCAGGGCTCTGGTTATCTGTTTCTGACAACAAAGCTACTCTAAGGCCCGGTGACTCAGCAGTAGTGTCACTCCTGTGCAAGCATTGCTTAATGCCAACTTCCGTCTCCAGAATCACCAGTTTCTGACAGAGTTTGCTTAGTTCTCCTGGCTCTGGAACTGACTGCACTTGGCTGTTTTCTGTAGAGGAACCTCCTTAGAGTATGCTGGATGTCAGCTGTATATTGAGCACCTGAAGTTTTTCCTAGGTGGGACCTCCGAGGGGCTTACCCACATGGCTTCCTGGTATCTGGGAGACTGGCATCATCACCTCAGCTCTCTCTGTGTGACACTAGTTCCTCACAACTTGGTGGCTGGACTCTGATTGTTCCATATGGAGTTATAATTGATATGAAAATGACTGTATACAACGTGTGTGTGCAATTTAATGATTTGTGTCATGACCACAATTAAGAAGTATATATGTAATATATAATGCAATATATAATATATACATATATATGTATGTATGTCCTAGAAACATTCCTTTAGCCTCCTTTCCATGTGTATTAAGAACATGACAGCATGAGATTGGTGTAATGGTCTGTCCTGTTACCTGGGTATCCTGTCCCTTTAAGAGACAAGCCCCACCCACTTCCCCCTTCTCCAGGGGCAAGTAAATCTTCCTCTAGCCTGTGGGGGCACTCTCTCTCTCTCTCTCTCTCTCTCTCCCTCTTCAGAAGAGGTAGCTGCTGCCTCTCTTCTCCCCCCTCCCTCTCCCCTTCCCTTCCATAACCCACTAAATAAACTCTATACTCAAACTCTCTCTGCATGGTGTATCTGTCTCCCAAGGGCCTTCGCTGAGGCCACGGGGGCTCAGCCATGGCATTGGTCACCTGCCACTACCATGCTCCCTGCTTGGGACACCTGCAGTGGCCCTCCGTGGTCTCCTACCCACCACTGCCCTGCTCAGGACACCCACCATTTTTTTAAACCATAACAGTTGGGGTTGTGGAATAATCTTTTTTTATATGCTATGAAGATGTGTCATTCTGATTGGTTTAATAAGAAGCTGAATATCCAATAGTTAGGCAGGAATTTCAGGCACACAGGATGCTGGGAAGAAGTGGGGAGTGGCCAGCCAGACAGAGAGGAAGCAGCATGGGCAGTAGAGGGTAAAGATAATAAAGCCATGAGACAAAAGGTAGATTGATAAAATGGGTTAATTTAAGTTGTAAGAGCTAGCTAGTGACAAGCCTAAGCTATTGGCCAAGTTTTATAATAAATAATAGGTCTCTGTGTCATTATTGAGGAGTACATGGTCATGATGAAAAAACTCCATCTACAGATTGTCCTTCTCAATACATTAAGCACACGCAGCTTACTGCCAAGGGGGGATACTACCTGGCACAGAAGATCTCTTTGAGTTACTCAACTTGTGTGACTATAGTTTTATTCCTGGAATCACATCTACCACACCTCCACCTTCCCCTGTCAGTATTTTCTCTGAGTGTATAACACAAGCTTGACAGCCAGGGATGCGTTCTGATACTTGCTGGGCGTCAGTTTTAACAACCTAATGGCTCCAATCTTCAGCTTTCTCCACTGTACAGTGGGAGACTGCTTCCTAACGTGGTGCTGAGGTTAGATGAGACACACCTGTCAGCCACTCTCCTTTCTCTTCCTTCCTTCTGCGCTCCAGGCTTTCAGCCCATACTGGGTACCAGAGATGGCGTCTGTGATAGCAAAGATTGACAGTCAATGTGATGGAGATTACAGTCTGGGCATATCAATAAAGGAGTTTCTAGGTTAGGACAAGCGAGGTGGAAAGTCTAGTAGGAGCATGGAAGACAGTGGTGCTGAGAGTGATTTGAACTGTGGGGGCCTGGCTCAGGGGCGGTCAGGGGAGAAGAATTAGCATGTGGCTTAGAGACTGTTCTTATAATATTTTGGTGAAGAATGTGGCTGCATTTTGCCCTTGTTTGAAAAGTTCACCTGAGGCTAAAATAAGAGACTTGGATTAATTCTATTGGTAGAGATCCCAAATCAGCCTAGTATAGACTCTGCCATGTGGCTGCTAGTGTTAACTCTAATAAAGATTTATAAAGAAAAGGAGCAAGCTGAGCAGGGAAAAATATTTGAGGAGAAAGGGGGCGCCAGGAAGTGGACTGGAGCTAAGTCCTGTGTTCAAGGAGATAAATGGATTAAGAAATGGAATAAAGGCAGTGGTGACCTCAGGGCAAGATCCCACCCAGCTAAGCTTCCAACTTGTGAAACGAGATTAAAGGAAAACTCAGAACCTGGTGTATTGGTGCACATCTTTAATCCTAGCACTTCAGAGGCAGAGGCAGGCAGATCTCTGAGTTTGAGGCCAGTCCAGGCTACAGAGTAAGTTCCAGGACAGCCAAGCTTAGTCAGGGGAGGGAACTGTGGACACCAGGAAACCGGTGAAGATGTAATTGAAGGAGAGGGCCATGTTCCAGCCCCAGCAAGCAGCAGAATTTGGCAGCTTTGGTCATGTGGTTCTGGCTTTAGAGTCGAGGACAGAAGGAAGGCGTTATGGAGTCTTCCTCTATGACTAAGCTACTAAGGTCACACATGTGTCAGGGGTTGTCCTTGCATGGAGGCCTAGAGGGGACATTGTGTGAAGCTGTGAAGGCGGAGCCTGGATTGCTTTGGAGAACTCAAGATGTTGAAGATGCCAGAGCCATGGGATACCTGCCAAGGATAGCTGATAACAGGGATAGAACCAGCCCAAGAGAAAGAAACGTTTTGCAGTCAACATGGCTGAACAGAGTTGGAAATCTGAGGAGCATTTTGACATCAGACATGGAGATGCAGAATTTGGCGTTTGCTCAGATGGTTGGTTTTCTGTCTTGTTTTGGTACAGCATTTCCTCCCTTTCCTCCATTTTGGAACGGTGATGTATATCCTGTGCCACTGATATGTTGGAAGTATGTGATCTACTTTTTGATTTTGATTTCACAGGGGATTACAGTTGAGAGATTGCTCGAATCTCAGAAGAGACATTGAACTTCAGACATTTAAATAAGTTTAAGACTGTTATAGACTACGGGGACTTTTGAAGTTGGACTGAATGTATTTTGCATTATGGTACGACAAGTCTATGGGGGCCATGGAGTGGAATGTGGTAATTTGAAAGAGAATAGTCCCCCATAGGAAGTGGCACAATTCGGAAGTGTGGCTTTGTTAGAGTAGATGTGGCCTTGATGGAGGAAGTGTGTCACTGTGGGGGGCAGGCTTTGAGGTCTCCTATGTTTAAGCTATGCCCAGTACAGGACAAAGACTCCTTCTGCTGTCTGTGGGTCAAGATGTAGAACTCTCAACTCCTTCTCCAGCACTGTGTTGACCTACATGCCACCCACCATGATGATAATAGACTAATTCTTTGACCTGTAAGCCAGCCCCATCTAAACCTTTTCCTTTACAAGAGTTGTTGTGGTACGTGTACCACATTTTCCTTATCCATTCTTCGGTTGAGGGGCAATTAGGTTGTTTCCAGGTTCTGGCTATGACAAACAATGCTGCTATGAACACAGTTGAGCACGTGTCCTTGTGATATGATTGAGCATCCTTTGGGTATATACCCAAAAGTGGTATTGCTGGGCCTTGAGGAAGGTTGTTTCCTAATTTTCTGAGAAATTGCCACATGAACATCCAAAGGGGCTGTACCAGCTTGCACTCCCACCATCAATGCGGGA
Organism: Microtus oregoni; assembly: GCF_018167655.1. NCBI lineage: Eukaryota > Metazoa > Chordata > Mammalia > Rodentia > Cricetidae > Microtus > Microtus oregoni. The sequence continues at coordinate 6,679,174 of NW_024543221.1, forward strand.
GTGTTCCCTTTACCCCACAACCTCTCCAGCATAAGTTGTCATCAGTATTTTTGATCTTGGCTATTCTTACAGGTGTAAGATGGAATCTCAGAGCTGTTTTGATTTGCATTTCTTTGATGGCTAGAAATGGGTTAATTTAAGTTGTAAGAGCTAGCTAGGAATACACCCAAGCTATTGATCAAACAGTGTTGCAATTCTATAGTTTCTGTGTGATTATTTGGGTCTGGGCAGCCAGGAAATGAAAGAACAGTCTCAGCTTACACCCTTCCTTAACTGACTTTTGCTAGATATTTTGTTACAAGGAGAAAAGTGACAAGGAGAAAAAATACAGCCCAGCTAAGGTGTCTGTCTTGGAATGTGAGCTCCCAGCTTACTCCAAAGCTCACTGGGCTCCCAATTTGACTTTGGCCTCTTTCCAAGCTGCTTCCTCCGCACCCCACACAATCTAGAAAGGTTAATGTCTTCCAGGGAGTCTTTTTACCTCCTACTGGAAGTTGCTCTCACTTTGCAGAACAGCTTCGGGAAAGATGCACTTCATTAACTCGCGGGTCTGGAAGGGACCTTTAGAAGCCATTTGCTGCACCACAGGACTCTGCAGCAGTGGCCGGCTCCAGATGGGCCATCAGCCTTTTATCGGGAGTCTGTGTGTGAGGAATGGACATGATGTCACTTGGGGAGGAAAGCGTGTGCCTGGCATGACATTTACTGCTCAGGACGGCTTAATGCACGCTCTCTGGGTGCAGTCAAAGCTCTGGTTAAAGGTGATAGAAACTTCTAGACTTTTGAATCTCTTTGCATTCCTTTGGGGAAAAGGGAGAACTGAGCCTTGAGGGAAATGTCCATGACTAGACTGTATAGGAAACTCTTTTTAAGACCCAAATTTGCCCTCTACCCCTGCTGTGGTATTTCAGAGTCTCATCTGGGGGTGCATGCAGTATGAGATTCCCAAGTATGACCTTGCCTCTGTCGGGGAGGCACAGGCCAAGGCCGAGGGACACAGGATGACAGTGTGCTGCACAGCTGTAGCTGTTGGATCAGGGCCCAGAAAACAGACCCTTGGCTGCTATAGTTTCTAGTGCACAACTGCTTCTCAGCATCACTACAGTCCAAGTCCAAGTTCATACTGGAGTGTGTCTCCATTTCACAGGCAAGCAAGTCAAGGCAGCTAGGGTAAGTGCATAGGCATGAAGAGAAGGGTTGGGTCATAGCCCACTCCACCAGGGTCTCAGACCATACTGATGGTATGGCCAAGGCCGTGGTAGCCATCATTCATGTATAGGTTGGGACATGCTAAAACAAGCACTTATTTTTTTTTCTCCTGTTGTATGCACCTCAGCGGGGCACAGTTTCTTTGTCTGATGTCTCTTTGATCTGGGTTGTCTTCATTCTCTTCGTATAGTTTTTATTGAAAGCCTCCAACTGCTGTGGTTGTGTGGCATCTTTTCAGCTCTCTTGTCCCCTTCTGAACTGTGAATCTAAACAAAACCCCCTTTCTTTGCAAAATTAGCCTACCTCGGAGACATAGAATGGGCTAATGCCCTTCCATCATGTGGGAGGGTATTCTCCAATCAGTGGGAAGCCTTACCAGACCAGAGACTGACCTCTCCTGACAGAGGAACCACCGCTAGCTGGTGGCCTTCAGCCTTCCACAGCACTGTGGCACCAGCCCTTGCCTGGAGTCTGTTGAGGCTCAGTTGCAGCTCAGCCCCTTCCTCCACCCTGCTCTACTCTCTTCCCTGACCTACCCAGGGGTGGGTTCAAGAACACTGTGCAGCGACCAGAACTAGGTAGGGTATTGGCAGGCTAAGGCCTCTGCCTCCAAGGATTTCCCCTATCCCCCCACCCCCATGTGGGAAGCACCACAGTGACCAAAGCTGGAGACCCTGCTATCCATCTGGGCCTCAGGTAGGACCTTGCCCAAGCAGTTCACGAGGGCTTTGGAAGTGTGGAGATTTGAGTCAGTGGAGAGGAAGCACTGTGGGCCTGGGAGCTGCTCTCCTGTATGACACTCTACACCTAGGGGACGCCTGAGGAAAAGCAGACAAAACAGAGTCACGGGGACAAGTTCCTCTTGGTCTTCTAGCCAGACAGAGAGTGGGAAAAGATCTACAGTCAGGCAGAGGTGGCACATACCTTTAATGCCAGCACACGGGAGGCAGAGGCAGACAGATTTCTGGGTTTGAGGCCAGCCTGGTCCAAGGCAGCCAGGTGTCTTGATAAACAACAAAGCAAAAGGAAACAGAACAAAAGATCTGCATATAGTCCCAGCCCTTGGTGACAGTCAAGGCTCCCCAGAGAAACAGAGTCAATAGGACACTGGAAAGACCAGGAATTTATATATAAAGGAATTGGTTCATAAGATCATAGCAGCCGCTAGAAAGTCTAAAGTCTGTAGAATCGGCTGATAAGATGGGCCCCAGGAAGAAGCTGGACTACAGAGTTTTAAGGCCGCCAATTGGCAAGGTCCCCTCTTTCTCAGGGGAGGTTAGTCTTTGCTCTAGTGAGGTCTTTCACCCATTGGATGAGACTCATTCATATTACGGAAGCATATTAGCCCATCTTACATGGCTATAATGAGATACCCAAAGTAGACTAATCTTATAAAGAAAATATTTAATTCATAGTTCTAAAGGTGCAAAGAAAGAGGCCCTGTCTGGTGATGGTCTCCTTGCAGGCAGGGTCCTAAAAATAAGGCAATGTCTATTAAGAGTCAAGGAGAACACAGGTGTCTGTCTGTCTGCTGGTTGCTCTCCCTATTCTTACAAAGCCACCAATCCCAGAAACTGTACCATCAGAACCTCCTCTAACCCTACTTCTTGCAAAGGCCTCATGTCAGTACCCAGAGTAACGTCCCGTCTCATTAATAACTTACAGCATGATTAAACGTTGATACAGTGGCCTGGGGGAGCACTCAAACCATAGCAAGAGGGCAATATGACAACAGACCCCTATTTGACAGGGGTCCTGGGTACAAGACCCAGCCAAGCAGACGTGACAGTGACACTGTGTACAACCTTCAGGTCACCTCCATCAGTGGAAACTTCCATCCCCAAGACCTTCACATACCCTCTGGTAAGCAGGCAGGGTTGGGCTGCGGGCCAAGCCCTGAGCCTGTGTGGGGGTTTCGCCCTCAATAGGGACAGACCTTTGTTTTCGTTAGAGATTCTGGGTTTTTAATCCTTTATTTTTTCCGATAGCCGAACTTGGGACAATCTCTGATCCACAGAGACTATCTACCAAAGACTGGGAGACATGCTGTGGAAAGGGCTGGAGGCTAAATATTTTAGGCTGCGTGCTCATGGACCTCTCCCTAGCACAGCTTTTGTCTGTCTCACAATCCCTGAAAAGTACAAAGGCGAATGGCAGTTTACTGCACACAGAGAGACAGGTGGAGGGCTGCATCGGCCTGCAGGCTGTAATTTGCCAACCACTCATTTCAGCTAATCTTCCAGGCACACCTGGATGCTGACATTCCGGAGCCCCTGCAAATCTGTGAGAGCGGTCCTCCTCCCATTGCCTCGGAGGCCCAGTCATGCAACAGAAACCTAAATAACAGGGATGCCAGCTGGTCAACAGGAAGAGAAGGGCCTCTTTCCTTCACACTCTAATCACCCGATGGCCCCAAACACATTCCAGAGGCTTCTTAAGGAGGCAAAATTCAGCTCCCATGCAAGCGTCTCCAGTGTGAAGGCTTTATGGCACACGGCCCCAGGGTGAAGAAAGATCATCGTGAGAATATGGCTTCCCACCATACCTCTGGCTGCTGGTGGCCCGTCATCACCACCTCTGATTTTGTTTCCTGCTCAGAGTTTCAGTAGAAAGCAGCATCCAGAGGTGTCTCTGAGGCAGCTTGTGGCAAGGAGGAGTGACAGTGGAGCTACCCCCAGCCAGAGCACTGTCCCCTGCTATGGGCAGCAGGGTGATTAAATGTCATGCTTGGGTGTATATTTGAAGGAAGGGGTTGGGAGGAGATGCGTAGATGTGTCACTTGGCTTGGTTTAACTAAAAGCTGAACGGCCAATAGCTAGGCAGGATTTGGGGAGCAGAGAGGACTCTGGGAAGAAGGGAGATGCCAAGAGATGGAGAACAAGCATGATATGTAGGAGATAATAAGCCATGAGTCACGTGGCAACTCACAGATGAAAAGAAATGGGTTAATTTAAGTTATAAGAGCTAGTTAGAAGCAAGCCTGAGCTATAGGACAACCATTCATAATTAAAAAGAAGTCTCCGAATCATTACTGGGGAGCTGACGGTCTTGAAGAACAATCCATTTACACCCGTGAATCAACTGAAGCACATGATCTTGTCAGGTGAAGACCCCAAACCTGATCTCTTTTGCTGATGCATGATGCTTTAGCATGAGTGGGTTTCTTTTTTCCTTGAGTCTTAAATGATAAGTGGAACTAGGTGAGTCACTGTGGAAGCCTGGGAACCTGAGTTTGATTCCCAGGACCCATAAGAGAAGGAGAGAACCAGTTCCCAGAAGCTGTTCTTCCGCTTGACTGTTACAGGCACACCTTGTATGCTTATCTTGGCACTTACACACACACACACACACAGATGCACGCACATACATACATACACACACACATGCCAATAAAAAAGAAAAGAAAACGAATTCTCTTTTCACAACTTGGATTCTTTATTCTCGAGGTTCCTTTTCTTCCCTCAGCCTGCTCTCCCTCCCTCCCTGCTGTCTCCCTGCTCCTTGCCTTCCCACTCTCAGCCACCAGGCACCTGCCATTACAGGTGCTGTGCACACGGTGAGACCAGATCTGGTATCTTCAGCCACATAGAAGGCTCTTGATTTCGTTTGTCTATCAGCTTCTCTCACTTAGTGGAAGTATTGTTTCTGTAGCTTTAACACCCAGAAGGGCTAAGTGATGAGGGTTCAGCTGTCTCAGGGTCCTTGAATCTCAAGCACACCTCAAAAGTCCATTTGGGGGTGGGGAGACTAACACAGGGAACTGCCCAGGGTCAGAGGTCAGAATCCCAAGCCTGGAGCATGGTGTAGTGTGGAGGGCAGAATTAGGAATGTTCCCTCTGGTCTTCTGCTATAAGGGAACACAGTAGCCAGACTCCCCGTCATATTGTAGAATATTGTCCTCCGAGTTAACAGCCATTGCCACCTTCATCAGAGCAGCTGTGGCCACTTGCATGAGACACTCAAGATCAAGTTGAGGGTTGATGTTCCCTCAGAAGAAGTGGGGAGCATCATTTGATCCTCATCTGAGCATCTAGCTACTCCCTCTACTGTCTTCCTTTCAGCTCTATGTGATTCTGCACAAGCCACCCATGATCTTGTGATCTTGGGACACAGTCTACAGAGTGTACAACTGAAGGGGGCACTCCATCTGTGTAACTATGAGGAAGTCATCATCTATGCCACTGGGAACCGTATTGGTGATTGTTATGGAATAATCTTTTAGTATACTGTGAAGATGTGCCTTTGCCAATGTGACCTCTGATTGCTCTAACAAAACAGCTGTCTAGCTGGTAGCTAGGCAGGAGATATAGGTGGGAGAGCAGACACAGAGTGGTGTGGGAGAATTGTCTGTATTCTGTCAATCATGTTTTAAATAAATGCTGATTGGCCAGGCAGGAAGTATAGGTGTGTGTGGGGGTTAACCAGACAGAAAGTAGAGGCGGGGTGATTAGAACAGAAGTATTCTGGGAAGAAGGAAGCTCTCTCTGCACTCCTGCCCAGACCACCGAAGAAGCAGGATGTGATCTACCCAGATGAGAAAGGTAACAAGCCATGTAGCTAACATAGATAAGAATAATGGGTTAATATAAGCTACAAGAGCTAATAAAAAGACTGAGCTAATGGGCCAATCAGTTTATAATTAATGCAGACTCTCTGTGATTTTCTTTGGGGCTAAATGGCTGTGGGACCTGGTGGGAGGACAGAAACCCTAACAAGCCAGCCTTCATGTTACAACAGAGGATGCTGGGAAGAAGAAGGGTGGAGTCAGAAGAGTCATAGGCAGATGTGTGCTAAGAAAAGGTACTAAGCCACATGGCAAAGCATAGATAAGAAACATAGGTTAATTTAAAATGTAAGAGTTAACTACTAACAAGGCTGAGTTATTGACCAAGCATTCATAATTCATATTAAGTCTCTGTGTTGGTTATTTGGGAACTGGTGGGCAGAAAAGAAATGCCTGCCTACAGGTGTTGCCACTGCTCTGGGGTTATTCATGCTCCTGTAAGCAACACCTCACCCATGTAAGCCCAACAAACTCATTGGTTCACCAAGTTACACTCTTGGTGGAATAATTACTTTGGCCTGTCACTGACGCCCTATTTGGGATGAGTTCACTTTGTTCATGTCTCCCCCAGAAAAGTTCATTCAACAACTAAGTAAATTTGGATCAATTTTCAGAAAATAGAACCATGTATTTCTCAAGATCACAGTGGGTGTTTTATTTAAACGAAGTTTATTGTTGCCTTTAGACTTGATTTTGAAATGTAGCTGCTTCTGCTTGGATGAACTAGAAAGAAGTCCATAAACAGCTTTGTCCTAAGGAGATGAAGTCTGCTGAGGGGCCTCAAACTGGGGACTGCAAATCCTCCTAGGGAGTGTCGTAGATGTGCCTACAAATGCTGACAGTGCTGAAGACTTGGGAGCCTCGTTAACATAAAAAGAAGTTTCTCAATCATTCGTTCCCTTTTATGACTTTTTCTCTGTGAAGCAGGATGGTTAGATCAGATCTTCTCACTGTAAAACACCCACCACAGCCAACTGAAGTTTAGAATAACAGGTGCTATGAAAACCATTGACTGCACATCTAGAAATTGCTGTGCACGGGGTGTTATTTTAATTTCTGAGCGAATGCAAGTTTTAACTCATCATAACAATGACTTTGGAGACATCCTCCAGATAACAAAGCTATTTTCATTTTTTACTGAATGGTTCAATAGTCATACTGCTTTAATCTGCTTTTACTATATGTATTTTGTCCTGCGACTCTCTGAAAGAGGTTTGCTAATTCTGGAAAGTAAGCCATCTTTGCGTGATGGAGAGGAGGAGGAAAATCGCATTGTCCTTTATTCATGTATTCATCATCACATTTACTTTTCCATTTTTCAGATCAGTAAAAACCCCAAGACTAATAATAAATAACCCGACTTACCAGGATGTGGGAGCCTTACATGAAATAAAGTTTGCAAAGTGCTCTTGCTTTCTGGTATGAATATGGAGAGGACTGAGTTTCCAAAGCTCTATTGATGACCCTGGAGGTGGGTCTAACCCCTCTGAGGCTTGGCATCTCAAGGATGTCACCCAAGTCTTGTGAGGTCTTGAGCACCTTTAGGCCTTTTTCTAACTCTTAACCCTGTTGGTTCTGATCTCCATCCGACACCACTTGGTTCCTGTTTTTCTCAGGTCACTCACAGCTGTAAAGTCATAGGTTGTCAAGTCCTGAAAGCAGGTGCCAGCCGACAAAATCTTTGTTTCCTCTGCCATGGCTGATGGAGTAGAGCAGGGATTATTCACCCTGACTGATTTGAAAGCTTATAACATTAACTAATATTTAGTGAAGGCTTTTCCTCATGGAAAGCCTTCTGCACAGGCTTTTCTCATGCCATTCTCACCACACCTCCTCGTGGGACAGGTGCGCTGATTACCTCGTGACAGCCCAGAGAAGTGAAGCAATGTGCCTGAAGGTCCCCAAGACAGAGGTGCGGGCAGGATAGCACAGCCTGGCCCCGGTCCAAGCTCTCTAGATGCCATGCTGCCAGCCAGCTGGCTCACACACCGTGGACGATGTGTCTATCTTCACAGCTCACAGACGAGCAAGGTTCCTCCCGGAGAAGAGATAAAGAGAATCTCCTAAATGTTAACGCATCTGCGTCTTGGCTGACCTTGGGGCTGTTTGCAAACATCTTGTGTGTGTTTTCACATATATGTATGTCCACATGTGGGGGCCAGAGGTTGATTTTGGGTTGTCTTCTACAGTTGCCCTCCACCTTAATTTTGAGATAGGGTCAAAATTGGAGGTCACCAATCCAGCTAGACTGCATGGTGAGCTCCAGGGTTCATTCTGTCTCTGTTGCTTTTCTCCATTTATAGAGCCCAGCATCCCTCCCAGGGAATGGTACCACCCACAGTGGGCACAAGGAGGTCTCCTTGCCTCAGTGAACACAATCAAGATAATTCCTCACCCCCAGAAACTTGCCCAAAGGACCATCTTCCAGGTGAAATATCACTCTCCCTCCCCTCTACTTGAAAGAGTACTCCACACATGCATGCAGGAAGAAGGAGGAAAAGAACACTCTGGAAACATGGATCTGGACCAGATTAGCGAAAATGTCTATGTCACAGGAACTTGGACTTGGCACTGTTACTGTGGCAGCTACAGTTAAGGTCTGAATAGTGTCCCCTTAGCAGCTGCATGCTGAACTCCTAACCCCAGGGGCTCTGGATGTGGCTGTATTTGGCCTTGGTGGTTATAGGTGTCTCATGTCATGGTCTGTGTATAAAGTGTCCCCCAAGGCTCATGCATTGAAGACTTGGTCTCTATGATCAGAGGTGGGTCTTTGGGGGAAGAGATTAGATCATGAGGATTCTGCCTCCATCAACTGATTGATCCATTGATAATTTTGTAGTCTGAATAAACTGTCAGGAGGTAAAGGAACTAGAATTACAGAAGATGTCATATTGCTGGAAGTCAGGTAGTCCCCAGAAGCGGGTCAGTCAAGAGCCTTTCCCCTTCTTTCTCCACCTGAGATGAGAAGCCTCCGCATCTACACAGTCCTGCTGCCATGATGTTCTTCCTCATCTTAGGTCCAGTGTCAGAACCATCTGGCCACAGACTAAAAGCACAGACACCACAAGCCAAAGTTCATCTTCCCTCCTTTAGGAATAGTTTTCCTTGGGCATTTGTTACAGTGGGAAAGTCCAACACCACTTGTGACAAGACAGATCAAATCTGGAGTCAGACATGCACACACAGGGGACAACTTTGGCTTCCGGAACAGAGACAGTAAATGCCTGCAGCTCAGGCCCCATGATAGTTACTGTGGTCAACCCGACAGGATCTAGAATCGCCTAGGAAACAAAACTCTGGACAGGTCTGTGAGGAAGCTTCTAGATTGGGCTAATTAAGATGAAAAGAATCACCCTAAACATGAGTGGCACCGTTCCATGACTGTGTCCTAAAGAGAACGTGAACCAAGTGAGCATCAGTATTTGTTCCTCTCTGCTTCCTCACTGTGGAAGCAATGCTACCATGTCTCTCCACTACGATGGGCTCTTGACTGTGGATGCAATGCTACCATGTCTCACCACTACGAGGGGCTCCTGACTGTGGATGCAATGCTACCATGTCTCTCCACTATGATGGCTCCTGACTCTGGATGCAATGCTAGCGTGTCTCTCCACTACAATGGGCTCCTGACTCTGGATGCAATGCTACCACATCTCACCACTACAAGGGGCTGAAAGACACAACGACACCCTGCTTCCCCTTAAGCCGCTTCTCATCAGGCATTTGTCATAACAACAAGAAAAGTAACAGATGCAGGTTCGTGGCCTGTTACAGCATCACAAAACCCTTATAAGTACCACTGTACAACCCAGTTAAAGTGATGTGTAGGACTGGGTAAGAGATGCAGGCATCTACAGCCAGCAGGTTCCAGGAGGAGCTGGAGGGACACAGGGAAGCCAGAGGCCACCAGAGGTGCTGCTGACAGATATAGAGGTGGGTGGGATGGGAGGGTGGTCTGAGGAGAAAGCCCTGAGGCTGGGCCCAGCAGGCACACAGAGCTGGGGTGGGGGCTGCCACCACGGGGAAAGTGGGTGAGAATCTCATGCCCTGACTCAGGCAGCTGTAGGCTTTACTTCTTACTGATCTGGCAAGACCCTCCCCTGAGAGGCTTTGGGGATTTGCCTTTGATGTCGGCTGACCCATGGGGGTAGAGGGGGGGACGACACCTGGCAGGGTGGGAGACCCTGCCGAGCAGCTGCCTGCAAAAGCAGAACAAAGATCTCTGCAGGGGCACAAAACAGGTGTGGTGGGTTCCAGGGAGAAGGGTTCCAGGGGCCTCAGTCATAATGAATAACTACACTTTCCTGGAGCATCTAACATTCTGGGGGCTGACAACCCTTTCCCAAAGACAGTGATGGAGAACTACAGCCATGTAATTAATAATCTTCATCATACTTGAAATGCAAATAAGAAGTCCCAGCTTGTTCAGGCATATCAGCTGGTGGGCTGGATCAATTAGCACCTGATAGAGAGGAAGGGGAGGGGCTCCTGTAGCCTGGGGTCCTGTGATGAACTCCAGTCCCTGCAGTTCCAACAGGGCTTCACTGCCTTTCAGGGAAAGAGAGTCCTGCTCTTAGGAGAGAGGCTTTACGTGTTGTTGCGGTGTATGTCCTTTATTTCTTCCCTGCGTGTGGTTTTTGAACCTTCGCTGTGTGTCAAGGGCTATTCGAGCCTGTATAAAGGTGAATAGGAAAGAAAGCACCTGGCGCCAGGAGCCTAACCCCGGAGACCCCTCGGTTCTGGGAGTGAAGACTGACCTGCTGAGGGGTGAGGATATGCAGGGCAAACTGAGGAGGAAAGAGGGGTCCAGAGACAGTCAGTCGAGGACTGTTTTGTCCAAGGTGTGTATGTCAGGTACCCCTGGGTATTAGGGTAGTGGGATTCAAGCCCTCCCCCATCATCCCCTGAACAGAGATACGTTTTATCTATTTGAGACAGGGTCTCATTATTTAAGCCTTGGCTCTTCGGGAACTCATTATGCAGGCCAAGTTGGTCTCTAACCTGTGGCCAAGCTCCTGCCTCTGGCCTGAGGGCTGCAACCACAGGGCTGCGTCACCACAGGGCCCTTAGGTGTAAGCCTGAGGTCCACCGAAGAGGAGGCGGTGCTCCTGGGACCTGGTGAAGGGTGAACATGACTGTACATGTGTCTTCATGGAGCGTCCTGACCTCTTCCAGTCAGAAACACTCAGTGAGGGCCTGCTAGGAGCTAGCACCTCAACAGCTGTGAAAGGCAGTATCCAGAGAGGAAAAGACCCAGGGGGCCTGCCTGCAGGGTGCCTCTTGTGTGGAGGTTAAGGCTAAAGTCTGAATAGCCTAGGGCGCTCCAGGCTTGGGGAGGTGCAAGGGAGCCAGCTCCAGAATCTCTGCCATTTGTCATCATCAGAACACACTTACTGAGCAACTAATTGGGCCTGGTTCTGCACTTGGGCTTTATTTTCCAGCGCTCTTAAGAACCAAACAATGTACAAATGAGCAAAACAAACAACCACATAAGGCAACTTATTTGCATCATTAATTTTCCTCCTTCCTCTCCTAGCAGTTGCCTCCTCATCACACCTGACCAATTGCAAATGATCCGCTCATTCAAAACGTCACAGAGCTGCTGTGAGCACCTGAACAACCACCTCACACTTGTCCCTCTGCCCCAACACACATCTGAACACACAAAGCACACACATCGGCTCCCACTTACACCCTGCATCTCAACACGTGCAGAGAGCCACAGCTATGCCACACTGGTATGGAAACAGACACCCAGACCACATAGTCATAGTGTTTCACGCATGTGGCACATGGGCTATTATGCATCTAGACACCCCAACACACCGTGCACACACACACGCGCGCGCACACACACACGTCCTGAAAGACACCTGAGGCGGTTGCTCCTGTACAGTGAGTTGTCAGGAAAATAGAGTCTTCGCCATGGCAGATCAGAAACAGAGTGTTATGCTTAAGTCCTGAGACCCCCGAGGAGACCACCACAGAGCCACACACTTCTGAATGCAAAAGCAAGGTTTCGCTTTTTAAGTAGGGGCTAGCACGGGTCCTCTGCCTCACAGTCTGCCGCAACAGATGAAGGGAGATGGACCCGCCTACTATAGTAAGGGGTTTATAAAGACAAAAACCACACAGCAGTCACAAGGTTACAGACTCAAAATACAGAATTACTTATCCTATATCATAATTGGCTAAAGGTTAGGTAAAGCTTAGCTGTTATTCTCCAACAGGCTGTCATTGCCTGGGGGCGGGGGTTGTTCATCCATAGTAGCTATCCCTGGTCACATCCTCGGGACATCTGCTGACCCTTTGCTAACCTCAGGGGCTGCTTGGAAACTTATCTGATTGGTCCCTTGTTACTCAACTGATAGGGAAGTTAGGTGGTCAGCATCTTCTCAGTAGTTTTGTGTGACTTGGGTTTTTCCCATTAGCTAATACTTACCCTAAAAGGAGACTAAAGACCCCCGGCTTCTCTCAAGAGTGGGAGTGAAGTTCGGAGTCCCACAAGGTTTCAGCACCAAAATGGAATCTTTTCCAGTCTCACAATCTGCCTCCCAGGAGTTCTAGATGGAGTTCAATTCTGAACTCTAGGTTCCTCAATATGAGGGGAGTAACTGGCAAGTTCTATTTCATCCTCATCCGGAAGGGGGTAATAAGTAGAATACTATATCCAGGAAGGGATAATAAGTAGAATACTATGCATTAGCATTAGTATGCTGAACCCCAAGCTGAATAGTGACGAGCCTTTGTCTTGCAAACTGTACCAGCCTTTGCACAGAGGATGGGGAGCTGAGGGCAACAGGCCAGCTGAGAGACAATTACCAGGAAAGCAATCTTGTAGGGTGGCCTTGGGAGTGGGGCCCTCTTTTGTCCAGAGCTGAGCATGCCTGGGGTTCCATGCTCACCCCTCTTCATTATAGTCTACTCCAGCAGAAGGGCTGACCTGCTTGCGTTGATTCCTACTGGGCCAACGCTCCAAAGGTCTACGGGAGCATGTAGCTTGTGGCTGCTGACCCTTTACTCCTATCTGGAACACAGTCCTGCTCCTTTGCCTCCCTATCCTTACCCTCCTACCCCTAACAGGGGCAAGTAGAGACACTGGGAAGACACTTGTCTATGCCGATGTGGGGTTCAGGTGTGACATCAGCTTGTAAGTTTAGGAGTCACTGGCGAAGAGTTTAAAGTCATGGCTTTAGTTGAACTCACTGAATAAGGTGACCAGAAGGCGAGAGCCCCGAGATTGCTCAGGATTTAGAGGCCTGGGGGGACACGATGGTGATGATGGGAAAGGATGCTTAGGCAAGCATCCTGTGAAAGAGGATCTAAATGTGAGTGCTGGTTCGTTTCTGTCAACTTGGCACAATCCTAAGCAGATCTCAGGAGATGGAGTCACCACTGAGGAACTGTCTCCATCAGACTGGCCTGTGGGCATGTCTGTGGGGGCATTTTCTCCGTTAATGATTGATTTGCAAGGGTCCCGACCATAGTTGGCAGTCTCATTCCTGGGCAGGTGGGGCTGGGCTGCATAAGAAAGGTAGCTGGGGAGGCCACGAAAGAGTGAGCCAGCAGAATTTCTTCATGGCTTCTGCTTCAGGTCTTGACTCCAGGTTTCTTCCCTGAGTTCTCTCAGGACTGTGACACAGAAGTATAAGCCAAATAAACTCTCTCTTCACCAAACTGTATTTGGTAATAATGTTTATTATAGCAACAGAAAACAAACCAGGGTAGCATAATTCCTGGAAGGTGTAATAGTCAGCTGTACATACGTAACAAACAGTCCACAAACTTTGGAGATAGAACAATAAGCATTTATTAGCTTAGCATTGCAGGCCAGTTAAGAATCAGCTCATCTGTGAGAGTTGCATCAACTCATGCAGTCCTGACACACTGCATACATTGATCAAACTAGTTGGAGTTCCTCTCGGTGATCAGGAATACAAGGTATTAAGCACAATTATGTAGCACTTCTAAGCCATTGGTTATGTCACAGTAGGGAACCTGTAGACCAAAGCAAGTCACAATGCAATCACTAAAGTCAAGTGCAAGAGAATAGACCCCTCTTTATGGTGAGAAGAACTGCAGAGTCACACGCCCAAGGGGAAATACACAGGAAAATGCAGACTCACAGCTGCAAGCATAGCCCACCACAGAGGCCAGAGAAGATACTGCTTCCAGAAGGAAGGTGGGGCTGGCCATGAGAAGTACCCCAGAGGTCAAGGAAGAGGAACACAGGAACTTGACTGTTGGGCTGGGCTGGTGGCCACTAGAGACATTAAAAGCAGGTTGTGAGATAAAACTTTTTCTGGGGAGACACAGCACACATATCTACTCACCCCAGATAGAAAGGCCACAGCAGAAAAAGTACGGTTAGCACTCAAGTCCAGTTTGGTGAACCAATGAGTTTTATTGGTTTTAAAACAAGAATATGGGTGAGGGATTACTTACTGGAGCAGAAAAGACTCAAAGGCAGCTGCATCACCAAAGCCCACCCCAGCATGGCTGATAGCTCACAGAGCTGGGAACCTGGAGCACACTGTGCAGCCTGCATAGGCTCAGCAGCTGGAGAATGTCCCTTCCAAGTGACTCAGTTGGCCTAAACATCTCCCAGGAGGGTCAGTCCATTTCTGCCTTTTCCAGGCAGCTGGTCTGGTCTCAATCCCCTTGGCTGGTTGGCTCCCTTCAGAGATTTCTTTGCAGCCCAACTTCCATCTTTGGGGGATCTCAGTTTTTACTGTTGACTCTTGCAGAGAAGGGCCTAGCAAATCTGGTCAGTTTCAGGGACTTCCTGGAGCTGTTTAAAATTGTTTACCTTCTTGCTTGCAAAGCTTCCCATAGGCTAGGAGATTTCAATCTAAAAACTGTTACCAAATTGGAGCAGGGAGGCCCTGGGACCCTGGAGTGGAGACTCAGGAGCTAGGCTGAACAGAGGTGGGGGTTGAGAAGTGCAGTGAGCACAAACCAGGCTCAAGTTCACTGTGAGAGCCTGAGAGACAAAAGGCAGTGCTGTTGGGGGATGTAGTTCCAGGAACGAACTCCCCGTCCTGTCCCCCCTTTCTTCTTCTCTTTTCCTTTTCTTTTGTTATTTCACTCATCTCAGGAGTCGATACTAATAATACTAAGTCAATATTAAACTATATTTCAGTATTATGGATTAAATGGGTCTCTGAAAGCCTGGCTAGTAATTATAGCTTTGTCCTTAAGGGAAACTGTATCCCAGGTAACCAACAGCCAGCTTCAAAAAACACTTTTAATTGGAACTGTAGTGTGGTGTATTAATGTCCATTTCGTAATGTACATTGCCAGCCCCCAGAAGTCCTAGGTTAGGCTTAAGTGGTGCCCACTGCAGGGAGCCACTCTCAGGTGCTCTATTAAGAAAGAGGAGATTGTGTGATTGCCAGTTGGTTTATGGGTAAGGGGCCCATATGAGGAAAAAAGGAAAACCCTGCTGGGCCTAGAAATGTGGGAATGTGCCTCACTCGTGGGTGGTGACGTTCACCTTTCACTTCCTTTCTGCTCTCAGTTGTTTGGTGTTCTTTGATGTCATGCGTGCATGTGTGCACGCGTGTGTGCATGCGTGTGTGCATGCACACAGTACATTCTGTTTACTCTCGCCGTCACCCTCTTTTGTTTCTCTCTCTCTTACTCCTGTCTTCCTTTTCATGGGTGCTTTTTTCATATTCATACTGTTTTGTTTTGTGGTCCAGAGGTTTTTAACCAGAGCCATCCATGAGTCCCCGGGTTTGGAGCTAAGCTTTGGGGCTTATCATCATGTGGTATTCGACGGATAACAGTGAATGATCCTCAAACTTTCTGCCCCATTTGTTTCCATGTACAGGTGATCCTGTGCATTCTCCGGCCCCAAGTTACTTGTCTTCAATCTCTATATCAATTATACTTAGATTCATTACCTCATTCTTAGAATGTTCCTCAGCCACACAACCACCAAATGACCTCCCATCCACCTTCCAGGACCGGACTTAGACGATATCCCCTTCTTAAAGGGCCCATAAATCATCCCTTGTGCAATCTGATCTTTTTCTCATCTTCTGAATGTGTGTGACTCTTTGAACCTTCCTGTGGGAAATCACATTCAGCTTTGGGTTCAAGCCATTGTGTAATTGAGTTGAGCCTATTATTTACAGAGTGAACGGATTTAATTAGGATGCCTTACTTATTCAGCAAAGGCCAAGGGAGCAAGGATTGTGCCTCATCATCGTGTCAATGGGCAGGAGGACACAAAGCTGGGAGAAACTGGTCTTTGCCTCCAAGAAATTTATGATTTAGTGAAGGGGCCATTGAGTTGGTGACCAGGATACTCTCCAGGGCAATGACAGACGCAGACCCTAGAATGCTGGGACAGCCATTGTTTGGACTCTGGGCAGTGTAACCCAAAGAGCAGCTATGCCATCTAAGCCAGCAGCAGGCTCCCATTCGCCCCTGTCTCCGTTCCCGGTGATGCTCACGTTCAGAACAATTCTTGCCGCTCCCTTTCCTTCCACAGTCAGTTTTACCTCCATAGCATCTTCAGGCAGTGACATCACACTGCATTAGGACTTTGCCTTCTGTGCATTAGCACCCTAATTTATCACAGTGCTCTAAATGACAGATGCACTGAGCCCCACAAATAACCCAGCACTTGTCCATAGCCTGGTGAAGATGGAGCTTGAGGAGCAGGGGAACCCACTCCCAGGCTCCCTTAGCTTGGTGGGCTGTTGGGAAGAAGGTCGGTTTACCCAAACTTGGGGAAGGGTGGGGTGAGCTGAAGGTCAGACTAAACTAGGAAGTCATCGAAACATATCTGGATTTCCAGATCTTCCATCCTCCTTCCACTGGCTGCCTGTCTTATTTCTCCATTCCTTTCTTCTTATTTTAGCAATTACTTCCTGAGCAAATATACCACAACACTATAAGTATACCTGACATCTTAGAAACCCAAATCGAAGTTTGTTCATGCTGTCCTTGTATGGATGCACCATCCAGGAAGCTCTAGCCAGAGCTGTCCCTCATAGAGGCAGCCTGTGTGAGCCTGGAGATTCTCAGCACTGTTGGAATAGATAGATCTGATGAACCCAAGACGCTGTGGAGTTTCAGAGGGACTCAGTGTGGGACTCATGAAAGACTGGATCCAGGGCTTAGGAGGAAAAAGCGCAGAGTATGTGGCTCTGGCCAGTAAGATATGAATTATCTTAGCTCCTCATAAAATACTTAGTAATCTTTCCCACACCACTTAGGCTACCTTGTCAATGACCAAATATTGCTTGTAGACATTTGGCCAAGTTACTTACTTTCTTTGGGCCACAATCTCACTGTTTGTAAAACAAGGAAATGGAGGAAGTCCTCCATTATCCTGCCTAGCAAAGTTACCTAAGAGACAACTGAGGAATATCCTTGGAAACTCAGCAGCCAGTGTGCTTCAGCACAAAGTACTGGAAATGACCTGAATGCCCAGAGACACTGGGAAACCATGGCGGTGTATCGCAGTCACAGGATTTATTGAAATGAAGTCTTAAAACCATGTTGGCAGCATCTATAACTGATGTCTGTCTGCCTGTCTGTGTGTCATCTATCTGAGAGAAAGACAGGAGGTCACATGTGATAAAGTAAGTTACAAAGTAGTGTATAAGCTAACACAGAGTGTAGCTCCGGCTTCTTTAAAGAACAGCTACATCTGTGTGGATCCAAGAGGAAAACAGAGCCTACAGAGAGAATGTTTGGAAGGATAATTACTGAATATTCATAGTGACTATCTCTCAAAGAAGAGTTGAAGATTATTTTGATTTGCTTTTAAATACATATCAATTTTTAAAATTTCCAACATTGATCATTGTTATCTGTACAATAAAACATTATAGCTAAAAATGATAAACTTGCAAGCCACTATCCTAGTGCCATTTTAACTTGACATTTTAAGATTATTTAAGATATATATATTTAAGCTTAAATAAAATTTATATTTTGTTTAAATATTTCTTTATATTTTATAGAGCTTTATATAAATGAATAATTTATATTTATATATTGTATATTGGTCTGTGTCTGTGTGGCGGTATGTTCAGGTAAGAACAGGTGCCCGCAGAGGTGGGAGGTGTTGAGTTCTCCTGGTGCTGGAGTTACAGGTGTTTGTGAGCTGTTTGACATATATACTGGGAACCAAACCCAGGTCGTTTGTACTGGGTACTGAACTCGGGTCTTCTGAAAGAGGAGCAAGTGCTCGTAAACACTGAGCCGTCTTTCTGTCCCTACTTACAGCGTCATACAATGACTGAAGACAGAGCAATCAGCATGCCCATCAGCAGGTGACCTGAAAAACCAAGTGCCCAAGGAGGGAAGGGAATGCTAATAAGACATACTGTCACCCAGAATGTGGGAGGCTTTATTCTACAACAGATATGCCAGTCACAAAAGAGCAAATATGGTGTGACTTTACCCATGTGGGGCCAGGACACTTCAAAGTCAGAACGTAGAATGGTGAGCAGAGGGCTGGGGTGACAAAGGGGCTGGAGTGTGGGAGTGGGGATCGGGGGATTTACTCAGAGGGCACTGAGTCTCCATTTGGGGTGGTGGAAGGGCTCTGCAGATGCTGTTGGTGACAGCTGGAGAGCAATGTGAATGTCTTTAATGCTGTTGACCCAAAGGGTAACCCTGGCCTGGGAGAGCAGCTCAGTGGTAGAGGTCTCCTTAGTGTGCACAGCCCCATGTTAGATCCTCAGCACCTTCCCACTGCTTCCAAAGTGGGAAAGTGGTGAATTTAACTTGGGATGTGTGTGTGCGTGTGTGTGTGCACATATATTCTACCATCATAAAGATAGATGATAGCAAGATAGGTGATAGATAAATAAAAGATAGATTTGGATAGATCACAAAGACAATGATGATTGACAAGATGATAATTAGATAGATAGATGATAGATAGATGATAGATAGATAGATAGATAGATAGATAGATAGATATGATTGATGGATGGTAGCTAGATAAAATCACATCAACAAGGCAGCTGTACTAGATGCCTCCCAGTGACCCATCCACCCCTGTGATAGTGCCACACCCTCTCGTGTCCTAGAGTAAAGGGCATAGCTGCAGGGATCTCACTTTCCTTCCTTATCAGAGCAAAGGGCCTTGTCCAGGAAGCTGAGTCTCTGGCTACCTAGTGAAGGGGTCCAGAAGCTGAGGTGGAGTGTGGAATGTTGTTTTCACCAGCTAATTAAACAAATGTATTTCCTTTCACTGTATCTGTGTTTTCATATTAGTTTTAAAGCTAATTAGATTCACAGTTTTGGATAGATAATGGTATAACCAGTAAGTTGCTTCTTGGAAACATATTAGTTGGTGTAGGTGGAGACTGCTCGTTTGTTTCCTGGCCACCCAGACCCGAATAATCACACAGAAACTATATTAATTACAACACTGTTTGGCCAATAGCCTAGGCATATTTCTAGCTAACTCTCACATCTTAAATTAACCCATTTATATTATTCTGTGTATCGCCATGAGGCTGTGGCCTACAGTTAAGTCTCTGGCTGGTAGTTGGCATCTTTTTCCTTTGGCAACTACACAGCATCTCCTTGACTCGGCCTACTTTCTTTCTATATCTCTGTTTGGATTTCCCACCTGGATTTACTTTACTAAGCCATCGGCCGAGATAGCTTCTTTAGTAATCAACGGTAATAAAGCACTTTCATAGCAGACAGAGGGGAATCCCACAAATTGGCACTACTATCCTTTACCTCAAACCACACGCCACTGAGGCCCACAGTGTGCCAAGTTGAGTGTGAGCAGATTGAACTGTCATGACCTTTCCTCCAGCCTCAGGGGCACTGTTTAAGGCCTACTTGAGCCTGACTTTTGTCTTCTCCTTTCACAGCCGTTTACCTCATCAGACAAGATTCCTTACTTCTCTGATCCATGGTGACTGCCCTGCAAAGCTTACCGTGGGAGACCCTGTCTTCCCAGGCACCCGGAAAGGTGTCTTTCCTTCTCAGTACTGAGTTTTATGCTCCTCCAGGTGAGCAGTTACAGCTCAGGTTCAAAGCAGCCTTGAGCCTGACCCTTTTAGCGTACACTGGCCTAGGAAAATGCAGCCCAGAGGCTAGTAAAACCCAATGAGAATCTCTAGGCAGCCTGGAGTGGAGATGTGGAGAAAATGGCTGAGTGTGTTGGCTGCAGCCAGTAGAGTTGAACTCTGGCCACTCCATCTGGGAATGATCACGTGACTCCAGGTAGCATGGAGTGAATGGAACAGCATCAGACATTAAATGATGGGGTCTCCTGGGCTTTTACACATGTGATGTTACCCCAATATCTGTAGCCCTGCATTTTATAAGTTATGTTGGAGAAACCGGCTCACAGCTTAGCTTAAGCAGGGCATCTACCCTTGGAACAATCAGCTTGGTCAGTGGGAAAATCTCAAGGGTGGACATCGCTCCTGGGGGCTCATTCCTGAGAAGGGGATTCTGTTGGTTAGAGAGTCCCTGTGAGATGTCTGTGAGCCATCGTGGAGACCGAACAGAGGAAAGCTGTGTTCCCAGGCAGTGGCAGGGGAAATGGCAATGCACAGGGAGAAAGTGACACAGGAGGAGAAATGGGGACAGCAGGGTTGGGACTAACAAAATGACACTGTCAAGTATGAAGTTCATGAGTGGGGGGTCTCCAACCAGGCCTTTGAGTCCCGATTCCAGCGATCCTCTTGATGAGATCTTACTGCACACATTCATCATTCTTCTCTAGAGAAAGTAAGGTAACTTACGACTCTGACTCACCCATGGGGCACTGGTCATGCCATTTGATAGGCCAGGGCTATCAATCACTGTGACTTCCTTCTGAAGTTACTGCCTTCATGCCTCCCCCAAGCCCCTCCCCTCAACCTTGCTAGCTCCTGGGAATGGATTGTAAAGTATCTAATCCCTCTCCAAAGACAAGAAGGCCCCAAACCCCAGCTGGGAGATGTCTGATGTTTTCACCTCAAGACTGACTGGATACTGGAGGGATCCAAGCTTTTGACAATATGACGCGATATTGTCATCTACAAATGTTTTGGGTCACATTCATGGCTTCCCCGGGAAAGGCTGGACATGCCTGGGCTGCTAGACCAATATTTGCCTGAGTATCAATGTTCCCCAAAGCTCGAAATACCATGTTGATATCTGGTTCCCTGAACTGAAGGTTGAAGAATCATGCAGGCCAGGTTCTCCCGGGTATCTCTCACTATCTTGTTGCATTTGGACTTAGAGGACAATTTGCTCGCATTCTGTGCAAACCTACAGGATCTGTGGCCTCTTTGAAAGAATGTTGCCCAGGAGGAATAAGAACACCATAGGACACCTTGTATATGGAGACATGTGACAAGAGTGAGGAACAGGTCACATCTTGGGGGGACAGTCGCTTGGAGGAAGGAGCAAGTGCGAGTCTTAACATCAGAGTTTCTGACGCTGCATGTCAGAAAGGCTGTGAATGACTGGGGGATGGAACCGGTGGATCTAGGGTAACTATGGGTCTATACTGAAACCAAGAATAAGAGTGAGCAGGAAGAGAATGATGGGGACATCACAGTTACCAGATGTCCACCTCCTCAGAAAGACAGCGCTGCAGAGACCTTGTGCAGAATGATCCCCAGGATGGGCCTGGGCTGTTCTCTAGGAATCTCAGAAGAAGACATGGGCGCTAGACATGGAGACAGTGTGAATGTTATACAACACATTCATCATTAGCAGGAAGACTGTGCAGCTGGCCCAACTCAGCCATGGGCCAGGGCCCTGCTGTGTCAGGGCCATTGGCTCTCCAGAACCTTGCTGAGTGTGAATTGAATACAGGATAACAGTGAGACCCCCAGGCCTGAGAAGAAGGAAAGGCTGCCAGAGGCTGAACAGTGTCTGAGTGACCCACGTACAGTGAGGGGAACATTACCAAGAATCAGTCAGTATTCTAGTCACTGCCATATTCCTCCTTCAAGACACCTTCTGTCCACTTGGTAATGGCGACAGATTCCTAGTGGTGATGTTGGACAGGACGACCTACTGGCCCCCTGGATGTCTCAGAAGCAGATACCATGTCCTGCCTGGGCCAAACAAACCCTTTGTGGAGTATTTGGGATATGAAGATTCCCACGTCTACCTTGTATAAATTAAATACCATAGATTAGGGACCCATGGTTCCTACAAGTGTCCCAAGCTCCAGTGTTTCTTCTGTCTCATTCTACATTCCTAACAGCCCCAATGTTACCCCTCAGAAGACTAAATGTGTTCTTTCAGGGCAGATAAGCCTTTAATATTACCATTAAATGGTATTTTTTTTTGCCATACTTGCTCTTTCTCGCTTGTAGACCTTCATAACAGTGATTACTAATAACCACAGAGTCGATAGATACAACGCTGTCTTCAAGTCTGCTCAGCCAGCCAATGAAATTAACCCATTACTTTTCAATTTAGCCCCAGGTGAATTCTTACAATAAGGGCAGAGGGCAGCTAAACTCTTTCCCAAAATATCACAAAAATGGTTTCCAGCTAGCTACTAATATTGTTCTCCTCTGAAATCTTTTGAGCTGGGTCTCCACATTCTGAAGAGTTCTCATTGCTACTGAATTCAGGGTCCTAGGATGGCCCATTAAGCCCTGCTTACCGCATTCAACGGCTTTCCCACTCCAATGCCTCTTTCCCATCCCCCCAAATACCACATGGTCAAGTCTGTCAATAATAGCTCACTCCCTAGTACCAAATGCTGTATTATCTTCTTTTCTATCACTGTGATAAAATACTATAACCAAAGTGGCTTACAAAAGAAAGCATTTAACTAGGCTTATGGTTTCAGAGGGTCGGGGGTCCATGATGACAGAGCACAGGCATGACAGTAGAAATGCTGAGAGCTCACATCTCTAACTGCAAGGAAGAGGCAGAGAGCACACTGGGAATAGCTTGAGTCTTTTGAAACCTCAAAGCCCACCCCAGGGACACGCCTCCTCTAACAAGGCCACACCTCCTTATCCTTCTTAAACAGTTCCACTAACTAGGGACCAAGTATTCAAACATTTGAGCCCATGAAGGCCATTCTCATTCATGCCACCACGCTGAAGTGGCTCTGTCAAATGGATGGCAAACAGCATCCCATTGATATTCTCATGGCAACCGTCACTAATTGATCATAGTTTCTCTGTTTATCCTGGAAGAGCTCAACACTACAATTTAACTACTTCTAGCAGATAGCTAAAATAAAAAATGAAGGTACTTACCTCTCATTCCTAGAGTAAGAGTAGGGAGCAAGAAGCCATGCCTTGGAGAGCTCTTATGGCTCAGACCTAGGATCTGAGGAAGTGGGGTTAATGCTGTATTCCACTGGAGACAAGGACAGTGTTGCTAATAAACCCTTTTTCCTGCTCATGGTAGGTGCCAGACAAGGATAATCCAGATAACCAGTGAGTGTAAAGGAGCAGAAAAGCTAAAATGGATTGTTCTCTTAAATGCCTAAAGACAAAGACAGGAGGAGGCTGGGAGTGATAAACAGGACACAAAAGTCCTAATGAAAGGCCCACTGGGCATGGGGACCATCTGACCTAAAGAGAAAGCCCCTGGCGGGTATGGGAGATCCTAGGTTGTAAAGGCCATTAGTAATGCCAAAAGTACATTAAGTCTCTCAGCCAGAAGGATGGCCAGAGCAGAACAAGAAGAGACATCAGGAAGTTGAATGACAGGTGTCAGCGGCGGTACACACAGGTCAGGCATGGTGCTCAGACACCAAGGGAACCATTTTGTAAATAAGCAATTTCTAAAGTCAGCATAGCAGGGCCCAGATGACCAGAAGGAATCAATGTAAGGCAAACAAGAGACTTGGAGCCAAGGCCTAGGAAGATACAGCAGCCCCAGGAGAAGAGAGGAGAGTGTTGTACCAGAGCCCTCTTGTTTGTTCCTGGCTGCTCAGCCCCGAAACAATCACACAGAAACCATATTATTTGTAATACTGTTTGGCCAATAACTTAAGCATATTTCTGGCTAACTCATATCTTAAATTAACCCATCTCCATTTATATGTGTATTGCCACAAGACTGTGGCTTACTGGGTAGAGTTCCGGCATCTGTCTCCTGCAGGGTTACATGGCTTCTCACTGACTCCACCTTCTTTTTTCCCAGTATTCAGTTTAGTTTTCCCCGCCTAGCTCTGCTCTACCCCATCAAAGGCCCAAAATAGCTTCTTTTTTTAACCAATGATGTTCACAGCAAACAGAGGGGAATCCCACATCAGGAAAGGATGTGGCTCTCTTCAGTCTTGGCTTTGGCACATCAGGAACCTGGCACAAGGACAGTGGATGGTGAGGATTATCCAGCCAGGTAGGACTTGTGTGTGAACAACTGCCCAAAGTCTGAGATAAACTAAGTTAAAATTTAGAACAAAGGTAAGAACCAGCAACAAGAAGGAAACTTCCCAGACACAAACGTCAGTAGTGCTCAAAGCCTATCTGGGCATGGCCGTTTCACCTATCTCTTTCCATTATGCAAGCTGCTGGCCAGGAAAGGTCAGAGATGAAGCCTGTGTGTTCTCTGAGCTGGCATCCTTGGAACAACGTGTGAGGATTCATGTCTTCAGGTCTTTGAGCTGGAGTGGCAGTGAGGGAAGGGACACTGGGGCCTGTTAAAGTATTTCCTGTCTTGTTAGTGTTGTTATTCTTTTCTCAGGCTCTATCTTATGATGAACACAGAATGTACTTCACAGATACTGTGCTAATCCTCTTTTAGAGCCCTCTGGACGTAAAGGAAGCCAGGGTTTGACTCCCTGCCCTTTAGTCTTTCTTAGCAGAAACATGGTGTTTTCAAGAAGTAAAAGTGAGGTTTGGAAGTCATGCCTGTGTAATCATGTTTCCAGGAAACATGTACTGAAGTACCAGCCCCCAGAAAACTGCAAAACAAAACAAAATAAGCAAAATAAAATTTCATCCAAGTTCTGAACTAACTACAAATTAAGACAAGTGTACTGAAATATCAGCCTAAGACTTGGTTGAAATGCACAGCTTAGAGGCTTGGAGTAATAGCAAATGGGCTTCAAACACCCCGGAAGAGACAGTGTTGGATGTCCAGGCTGGCTCCTGACAAAAGAAGGACTGGTACTGTATCATGGATGTCCTGGCTGTCTGGTAACATATCATGGCTGTCCTTGCTGTGGCTGGTACTACATCATGGCTGCCCTGGCTTTCCGATACCATATTCTGACTGTCCTGGCTGTCTGATACCATAGCATGGCTCTCCTGGCTGTCTAGTACCATATCATGGTTGTCCTGGCTGTGGCTGGTACTGTACCATGGCTGTCCTGGCTGTCTGGTACTGTATTGTGACTGTCCTGATTATCTGGTACTATATCATGAATGTCCTTGCTGTCAAAAGAAGAAAGGAAGCATACCCATTTGTCCAAGTCGTTGTCAAATAAAGTCACTTTTTCTGCATATTAAAAACAGAGAAGAGAGGGGCCTGGCACAGGTGTCTTACATCTCTATGTGGCAGAAACCCTCAATAACAGATAAACACTCTTTCTCCTTAGGCTCTTCAGAGGGCAGAAGTAACTGACCTCTATTGTGAAGTTAACACATGCTAAGTGTGTTTGTCAGCTTCCTGCTACTGTAACAAGGTACCCAAGGCCAGCAACTTTTAAGGAAAGAAGGTTTATTTTGGCTCACCATTTTGGAAGTTTCAATCCATGCTTGGTTAGGTCATTGTTTAGAGGCCAGTGGCAATGCAGGGCATCATGGTGTGTGTGTGTGTGTGTGTGTGTGTGTGTGTGTGTGTGTGTTCACACACGCATGCATTGGGGGATATTGTGGAGCAAAGCTGCTTTCTTCATAGAGGGTGAGAAGCAAAAGGAGAGATAGAAATAGCCTTGTCTTTGATGTGATGTAGACTTTGAAGCACTCTTTCTGGGATATATCTCAGGAGTGGAGCGGTTGCCTAGCATACAAGAGGTCCCAGGTTCCATCCTTAGTGTTGGCAGAGAAACAGACGACTCCAATGGTATAGTTGTCCTGGTTCCGCTTTCATTTCTCCCACTTCACTGGTGAGCACAGGAAGGGTAAGGAGCTATCCTAACTTCGTTTCTGTGGCTATGATAAACTGCCCTGACCAAAGCGACCTAGGTGGGAGAAGGTTGTGCTTCATCTTATACTTCCAGATGTCATCACGGGGAAGTCAAGGCAGAAATTTCAAACAGCCAGTTCCATCACGTCCGCAGTCAAGAGCAGAGAAATGAACGCCTCCATGTTCACTTGCGCTAAGCTTGACTTCTCAGAGTTCAGAACCCTCTGCTAGGGAATGTGACACCCAGAGAGGACCCAGTCTCCCCTCTTGAATGAACTAAATTAAGATAGTCCTCCATAGAAAATGCCCTTGGGCCAACCTAGTGCAGACAACCCTTCACTGAAACTCTCTTTCTGGGTGAGTCTAGTTTGGGTCAAGTTGACGAAGCTCACATCACAGAGTCCATCCAAGGTCGCATGACTTAATAGAGATAGGACTAAGACTTTATTGTAGGTGGCCTGACCCCAAGACCCCTTTCAACCTCCAATAACTGAAACAGGTTTTCCTCAGTACAGTGAGGAAACAATCCTAGCTTAGAAGTAGCCAGGACATAAGTTGGAAGGTAAAAAGTACAGATAAAAAAAATCACAGTTATTTAGAGAGGAAAGAGATGGCCCCAGAACAGTGACCCAGGAAGTCCTTGTTACACCAGGATAATTGGGTCTAAGAAAAGCCCTTGAAATGGGAGCATTTTCTACCCAATAGCAGTGGGGAGGGGTGCGGGGGAGACAGGATGATTGGGAATTGGTCTTGAAAAAAATCAAAGTAAAAATTGTGAATCAGATTAATTTAATTTTGATTTAACACAGTTTAAGATGTATTAAAACTTTTCTCTAGTTTTTTTTTTTTTTAAATGAATGAAAACCAAGTTTTGGGTTGATTAGAGAGGTGTCTGCTCATTCTTACCTGTCAGATCGAATCGTAGGTTTCAGGCTGGGGAGATGGCTCAGCAGTTAAGACTGCTTACTGCTCTTACAGAGGATTCAGGTTCTTGGGGATTTGACATCTTCTGACCTCTGCAGAGACCTGTACACACACACACACACACACACACACACACACACACACGCATAATTTTTTTAAATCTCTAGAAAATGGCAGGTTTCTCTTCTTCACTTCACCTTTGTCTTTCAAGGGCTTGGCATAAAAGCTATCTTTTCTTCACATATTTTTGGGGGTCTCTTAGTCAGAGTTTCCATTCCCGTGAACACCATGACCATGGAAACTCTTACAAAGAAAAACATTTAATTGGGCTGGCTGATGGTTTCAGAGGTTTAGTCCATTAACACCATGGCAGGAAGCATGGCAGCATACAAGCAGACATGGTGCTGGAAAGGGGCTGAGAGTCCAGCATCTTGATCAGTAGGCAAAAGGAAGTAAACTGTGTGTCACACTGGGTGTAGCTTGAGCATAGGAGACCTCAACCCCCTTCCCCCCATACACACAATGACATACTTCCTCCAACAAAGCCACACCTGCTAATAGTGCCACTCTCTATAGAGGCCATTTTCTTCCAAACTACCACAGGGGTTTTCTTAATTTTCAGGGACCTCTCCTAGTTAGTTGCCTGGTATCTAGATCATTGATGGATTAAATCCCCTTTGGAGTTATCTTCTTCTTTTGATCTCCTCTTTTTTGGTATTGGGAGATCAATGATTTGGCATGAAACCCAATGTCATTTTTATCAAGTTTATAAAATTTCTTATCTCTCCCAAGAACCCTCGTGTAACTTTACAGTCAACTGTACCACGGGCATTTGAAATGGCCTCTTATCATGGTCATAGTGATGGGCAAAGATTGAGCAGAGCTAGACCCAGGCCAGATGGGATCGGGTTTATCATGGTCTGATCCAATGTTCCCTTAAGACAACGTTCCTTGTCAAGTGCAGCAAGTATCTTTGAAGCACAGATGTTAATATGTAGCCAACAAAGAAGCCTCTTATATGGACAAGATGTCAAGAGGAGATAGTGTCAGTGCTGAGCCCTAAAGGGGAAAGGTGCTAGACAAGCAGAGTCCAGGGGCAAGATCGACTAGCAGAGGGCATGGTGTTGGCATGAGCTGAGATTGACACATGTATTAGCTTAGCAAGTAGACCCAAAGACAATGCTGAAAAGTGGTATTGGGACAGAGTTTTGGAACTAGGTCTTGCAGAATGTAAATAAATGGACATTCTTTTGTCCAATGAGGAGCAATAGATGGCTCTGGACCCTGAGTTTATAGCATGGGGCTTGACACCTGTCAAGAGTTCAGAAGTAGTTGTTAAAGAAAACAGATATTAAATTTGTATTTAGTAATAATACATTTATATTTAATTAAAGCTGCTATTAAATTTGATAGGTATTGAGTTCTAGCAGACATAAGTAGAAGAAAATCTGCATGTCGAAAATACATAAACAGATCCTCACTAGTTACTAGTTTGATGGAAGCACAGTCCCGCCCCTTTTGCAAGTCTTCAGATGGGTTTTTAGTTCCGTACTGGGAAGTTTCCCCTTTCAATTGGAGTGCTGGTGTGTGTATTGCACATACAGAAACTATTTTTTCAGCTAAGATTAAATGGCATTCAGTCACTATATATCCCAGTGTGCTGTTTGAAGCTGTCACTTTAAAGTGGGAGCCTCTGACCTCTCTGGCTGTGTAGAAGATGAGCACGGTGCATCATGCTCACTTTCAGATCTATTTGAAACCATTTGTATTCTAAATTTGAGTTCCCAGTGATTCAGCCTGCAGGAGTCTTTGGGTGGGTACACATGCACTTGACAGGTAGGTTAAAGAATCGAGTACAGTCAGTGTTCTTTAAACAATAGCTAGGTTCTGCTGGGGAGTGAGGAACAAGAGTTCTAGAACTTTCTGGAACTGCTAAACTGAGTAGGAGAACTGACCTGGATCTTGAACAAACCTTTTGAACTATGGAGAGAAGGCTAATATTTAGATTGCTATATAATTATGATGATTAAAGAGCTACAGAGTCTCTCTCTCTCTCTCTCTCTCTCTCTCTCTCCTTTCTCTTATCTCTCGTAAGAAATCTGATAGGAACCCAGAAAATGATAGGATTTGAATATATACCAGGAATGCTATCTCTAATACTAATGAACTAGGCAAGGCTAATGCTCACTGTGACTTTTCAGGTGGGGAAGAGGGAATAAGAAACAATGAATGCTAATTAGCTTGCATTAATCAGAATTGTATTAGGCTCCTTTTGTTGCTTTTTTCTCCCTCTTTTCTTTTCAGAGCTCATAAGTGTACAGAAGCAGGTTATTCAAATTTCACCCCTGTTTTTCAAAAATTAATAAGGGCCATACATTAGTGTAACATTCTGCCCGCTTAGTAGAATATATTAGTAAAGGTTTTAATTACTGAAATTATACAGTCATAAAAAGATGATTTAATGAAAGCAATCATATCATTTGCATTCTGGGCCTGCCTGCATACAGATGTCTGAGGAGAGGAAAATTACACCGACGTGTGGCCGAATAATTGCCACCATTGTAATTCTGCCTGAGGATGCTGGGCTCAAAGGTCTCTACACTCCAAGGAAATACCTGTCTGTGGACAGGAAAACCAGTTTCTTTGGAGAAGAAGGATTAGCCATGACAACAGAGTCCTAAATCCCTTTTCTTTCCCCTAACCCGGAGCCTCTCTTTGCTAGAGCATCCATCATGACCCCCTCTCCGATAAGGGAAAATTAATTGCTATGCTGTTTTGTTGAAGAGGGCTTGGTGGTGCTTAAAATAATTAGGGCAGAGTCTGGAAATGACAGCCTCAGGGTGACAAAACGTGCAGCAGGGCAGGATGACAGGAGCTTGTGGAACTGTGTGTGGAAGGCGACTGTGCTAGCAGTTTGCATAAGTCCTGAGTGTGGCCAGGTACAGCAAGATCTGCTCAGATCCTCCCAGGCTCTCCCTATCAAATAAGGGCAGTCGTGAGTGACCCAGGGACAGCATCCGCCAGGGCTGCTGAAAAACAACTAAGGAGCCATCTAGAATGATATATGTTGTAGTGCTGATGGGCAGTGGCTTGAGGAGTTTTATTCTCTTCATAGTTATACATTACATATTTATACTTATTCTGATAAGTTCTTCTTTCCCCAGCAAAATTTTGAAGACTCCCAGCGATTGATTACACATGTCTCATAAGATGCCCCCCCCTTTATGAGCTCTAGGGTCCCTCAGATGATGGGCAATGGTGCCAAGAAGGTGGAGACCTGGGGTACACGCACGCACTCCTGTGTCTTCTCCACTAATCCAGTCAACCGATGCTCTTTGCAAACACAGCATGTCTAAGACTGTATGCTGGGTGTGCACAATGTGGTACAGGTGACATGGCCGCAGCCCATAATACAACGCTTATTTAAAATGTCTTACTTCATTATCATGTAAGTACGAAGGGGTACACACAGTAAATTATGGAAGTCAGACGACAATCTGAAGGCGTTTCTCTCCTTCCATCTTCATGTGGGTTCTGAGGATCAAATTCAGGTTATCGGGCTTTGGGGCAATTGCTTTCACTAGCTGAACCGTCATGCTTACCCATATAATGCGGGGCAGACTCTTGTGTTCCCTTAGGAATACATGCACAGAGTTACAGTGGTTTCATGGTATGGAAAAAATTGCAATACATTTAAATGAACTGGGGGAAGAATTTCTAAAACTAAGTGGCCAAAGGGAGAACGAGGAGACGAGGAAGTTAGAGTCTAGGAGGGCACATCATAGATGAAAGGCAGAGAGAGGTGCAGTATACTAAGAAAGTGGAGACCCACCCATTTGGGGTGTGTGTGGTGGGCAGAGAGCAGTGCAACCAGGCTCCTCTGGGCCTTGAACTCCCTCTGAAGAACCAGCTCTTGTCAGGTGGCAACAGGGAGGCAGGACCTTGAATTCCTTCACCGCAAGTGTGCACCCAAGGCTGAGATTTGTGGCAGCACACTCAGGGAAGGTGAGAAGCAGGGGATTTCTGGGTCTTTGCTATGACAGTTGTATGGAAAGATGCAACGTGGGAGAAAAGATACTCGAAACCCCAGGCAGGTAATGAGACAGAAGAGAGATGGGGTAAAACGGAGGTCATGGAGATGCTCCCATCTTGGCCAGGCAGAAGGAAGAAGTCAGGGAGGTGTGGGGGTGAGGGCGGGTGTCTGTGCAGTGTTAGGAGCAGTTTCCAGAGCCTCACAGGAAGCTAAGACTTTACAGTCTACAGGAGAGAAAGAGTTGTTGACCAAGCTTATGAAGGTACATATGATGTGTCTTTCAAGGGCCAATGTATGAAGCAAGCAATAAAAGTACCGTAGATTCTTGTTGCTAATCATGACACAGTAGGTTATATCAGACTAATGTCTATTGATCCAAGTGACTAAACAAGCTGGACAGAATATAACTGATTAATGACCCTGGACAGGATATGAATCAGATTTGAGTTACCATGATCCTTGAGGTTAGCCCAGCTCCACAGTTCAGCAATTTTATTTTTTTTTTATCAAACCATTTTTTTTAACCTTGAGACAGGTCCCACTATGTTCCCCAAGCTGGTCCTGAACTTGTGATCCATCTGCTTCCACCTCTGTGGGCCCAAAATCCAGCCACTCCAGTCTCTTTCTAAAGAACAGAGCCAGCACAGGGTATACTGCCTGGCCAAGGCCATGGGGGAGAGGTCAGGGTGCTGAACACACTGGACATTTGAGAGTAAGACACCCAGGAAGAGGAGACCTGTGAAGAAAAAGCCCCCAGGGCCCGCAGCCTAATTCTTCTCAAGCCCCTGGTGACTTCTGCACTGTGAGGAACACAGGCAGAAATAATAACTGGGAGGATGAAGAACTAAGCAGAGATTTCAGTTCTTGTGGGTGCTGGGACAACAAAGGCTGGGGTTCACAGCTTTAAAACTTTGGTACACACTGCAAGATTCCAGCCGATGCCCTGGAAGAGCTACCTTTGGAAGGAAGGATTAGACACTAAGAATAAGGCAAAGAATTGTAGGAGGCTTTATTATGGGAAATGGACATGCATTCTAGAAGTTACAGGATCAAATTAAATTAAAAGAAATCCAGCCTAGCCAAGGCACGTCTTAGAGGAAAAAGAACAGGCCTAGAGGATTTGCTATACTAGATACTGAGATTTCTTCCATGGTGTCCAAGAGAGCAGATAAAAGTCAGACCAATGGTGCAGAACTGAGAATTAGAAGGCAGACTTGTATCTGTAGCCATCTATAACTATATTTATATATTGCCTGATGGAAGTCAAAACACTATGGAGATTCTGTTGGGAGAAATGATGGGCTTTTCCATAATGATACTAGGTCAAGGGGATGGACACATGTGATAAATACATATAAATAAATATTTTGACCCTCCACCTCACAAAATACACAAAAGTAATTTGAGAAAGGTCATAGACATAGATATGAATGATAAACTAATACAGTCTTCTTGAGAAGGACAGCAGAATATTTTCACAATCTTGGAGTAGGAAAACATTTTTTTTGAAACAGGGTTTCTCTAAGACAATGATGAGTTTAACAATAAAAAGTGAATACAGACATCCCTAAAGAAGTGGCAGGAAGCGAAAGTTGAAATGACGAAAGCTCACGATTTAGAGAAAGAGTAAAGACCTGCTTATGGGTTTGTCTAAATTCTACCCTGACTTCCTCCTTGTAGGGCTGTGTGAGAAGGCACCAGACTAGGAAGCAGAGGCACAAGCTTCTTGTGGCCTTGAACGAATTCCCTTTCCCTCTCTAGAGCCGGGTTCCTCATCTGTGTGTAGAACTTAGCTTGCATAAATTTCTCCCAACTGTTAGCCATGAAGCACCAGTGTTTCGCAGGACATTAACCAATGTTATCACAAGAAATATCCTGTGACTAAGTGGGTTTGGGGAAAGCAGCAGATTGTCTGCCCTTCTGGATGCGCACTTGGCTTGTACTAGAACAAGCTCCATTCCCCAGCATTTTCAACTCTGTTGTGCACGTAGAAAACGGCGCTGCTGTGTTTCTACAGCTCATTGCAGTCCACGGGAGAGGGGTTGACATGTGCATATATTACCCTCTCTTTCCATTATATACTTAGAAAATAAAACACAGAAGTCTTGCTTTTCAAAAATAGTTGGTGTTGAGAAGCATGCTTGCGTTTGCAAACCTCTTTACATACCAGAGTTTTGTACCAAGTGACTGCACAGGAATCTTAACCATGATCTTAGTGATCAGCTTCAAAAGTAATGTTTATCTGTGTACACATGTGTTATCTGTGTACACATATGTTAGCATAAAGCAGGGTTGTATCTCATAGTCCTCAATTGGCCAAGACTTTCTCACAGTCCGTCGGAATTTAGATTGTCTGACTTCTTGACATTGTATTTTAAGGGTGAGGGGATTCTTTGAATCCTGCAGCAATGCCTTTCCTATATTTCCTTTGGTGACTGTATCACCTTCTGGTAATGCATACGATTCTAGAATGCAATCAAACTGGCCCTTACTGCGCTCCTTTAAACGACGAAGCGTGCTTCCTCAAGCCTATGCAGCTGTTCCCGTCAGCATTTAATCGTTTGTAAGATGCATGTGTTATTCTAATTAATATTACTGGCAAATCGTATTAGCTCCACTTGTCCAAAGTTAAATTTTCATTTTGAGTACATATACTCTTTCCATACAATGTATATGTTTCCTGCAGATCCAGTACGTTTTAATTAATTTCAATGTTATGCTCTTAAACAATGCTAAATCATTTTAAAGTTACTAGCTGGTCCTGAGACTGTCTGAAGAGTGTGAACAATTTAAACAATCTCTAGCCGTTCCTTTTCTTCGTAAGCTTCTAACACAATTCATCAGAAAGGAAGGAGCCTCCATTGAGGAAATGCCTCCATGAGATCTTGCTGTAAGGCATTTTTTTTTTCAATTAGTGATCAAAAGGGGAGGGCCCAGCCCACGGAGGGTGATGACATCACTGAGCTGGTAGTCCTGGGGTCTATAAGAAAATAGGCTGAGCAAGCCATGGGAAGCAAGCCTATAAGCAGCACCTATCCATGGCCTCTGCCTGATCTCCTGTCTCCAGGATCCTGCCCTGTTTGAGTTCTTGTCCTGACTTTCTTTAGTGGTCAACAGCAATGTGGAAGTGTAAGCTGAATAAATCCTTTCCTCCTCAACCTGCTTTATGGTCATGGTGTTTCATGGCAGCAATAAAAACCCTGACCAAGACAGATGGAGTTCCATCATCATTAACCTCTCATCTCCTATGTGCTTAGCACCTCCCCAAACCACATGCATCTGGGGTAGGGTTATCTATAGCTGGTAAGGGGAAGTCAGTGGCTTTAGTGGCAGGTGAAGTTTGGGTGACTCTTGCCCAACTCTCTCTATGAGGGAATGCTAACAGGGCCAATCCAATGAGAGTCTCAAGTTGGTAATCACAGCTGGTCTTGTTAAGATCTTATTAAGATGGTGATGTTCTTGGCCAATGTTCAGAGCAGTGGCCCCTTCCGTTAGATAGGATAATGTTGCACTAAGATATACAGAACATTATTATTGTTGTTGTTATTGTTATTTTGGTGACTAAGATGGATGCTTTGAGATAATGCATTTTCCTGGTTTGCTTGGCATAGCTGCTTTCTTTGCTCTGTAATTGTCTTAAAGTCAATGTAACATAAAACTATCATTTTAACTTCTCTGATGGTACCCATCCTTCAGCAATGTTGTGCATGTTCACCATGTCATGTAACTGCTACTGGAACCTTCTCAACTTCCCAAATTGGAACTCGGTGCCCATGAAACAACTTCCAGTCTCCTCTGACCTCCTGTGCCCATCACTCTACTTTCTGTCTTAGTGGTTTTGACAACTCCAGGGATCTTCTATCAGTAAAATCACATGCTTGCCTGGCTTTTTTCACTTAGCACAATGCCCTCAATTTGCATTTATATTGGAGCATGTGTCTGAATCACGCCTTCTTATAAATATTCATTTGTATGTGTGTGTGTTGGGGGGGGGGTTCTGCTGGTCTGAGATACATGCTCCTCGTTTGAGCTGAGCTCACCTGTGTGAAGCAGGAATCAACCACTGCTTCACTGCCTGGAATAGGGTGGTCCAGGGAGGTCCAGAGTGGTCCAGGGTGTTCCAGGGCGGTCCAGGGCGGTCAAGGGTGGTCCAGGGTGGTCCAGGATGGTCCAGTTCTGTCTCATTTCCATGGCAGCATTAAAGAGGGGGGAGGAAAGTAGGGAGGGGGAAGCCTCTTGAGGCCTAAACTTGTTACTTCTGTCACATTCTACCAATCACAGGAAATCAAAAGGACATCTCTAATCTGATCCAGGAGAAGTGGGAGGAGCCCACTCTTAATGGGAGGAGCCACAAGTCATTGTGATAGGGAGGAGTTAAAATTGGAGCCATTTCAGCAATTGGCCTTGCCCAGCAGTGCTTAGCACAGCTTTTTACTGGGAAACCAAGCTGCCTGACTTCAAAGCATCCCACCCTCATTTCCATAATCTCAGAGAAACACCAACTCAGTCCTCCAGAGTCCTAGCAGCCTGGCCTCCAGATGTACAGGCGGGAGCAGATCTTGTCATGTGCCTGTCCCCTCCTCACCCACATTCCCAGCACCCACTTCTGTCTCTCAATATGCATGCTGTTGGAAAAAGATTAAAATTAACATCAAGGATGGCTCTGAAAGGGAAAAGGAAGCATCAAAGGCGAGCACGTACTGCAAGAGCAGAGAAGCAGCAGGAGGAGGATGGGTGGCCAGGCCAATGTCTGACATCTGTGGGGCCCTGTAAGAGTAGAAATGTCTTCAGAGGCTAACACTCTGAATCAAGCTGAAGCAACATGAAGTAAATTGTGTTCTAACCTCCTGCCTGACCAACAGACCTTTCTGAAAAGCTGGCTTGAGCTGATAGTTCTTGGCCTCTTTTGAGTTTCAGGCTGTGAACTAGACCCTCAGTTTGCTTCCGCCTCTTTCCCCTCCTGACTTTCACCCACAGGACAGTGTGCTGTGAGCACATGTGTGTTCTGGTCACACTTCACACACAGCTGTCTACTTCCCAGGTATCTCAGATAGAGAAACGGGCCACAGTGGCTGACAAATGGGCTGTGGTAATCTGAGCAAAGGGCAAGAGACATACAAGGTATGGGTGGGGCAGGTGGCAGTGGCATCGGCTTTGTGTGGATGCCTCACGCTGTGCAATGAGGTGTGATTGGAAGAGGGCTAGTCATGGAGGCTTGGGTCCTTACCACTTGACTTTGGGTGGGTTCGTGAAGGCCAGTTGCCTTGACTGATAGAGTAGGAGAAGTTAGACTTGAAGCTGCTTTTCCTCCTGCTGCCCATTTCCTACTCAAGTCACTAATTATAGCAGCAGTATAGGGTTAGAGAGGAAGAGCAAGTAGAAGCCAGGGATGATCTCTGATTAGGGGGTCTCTAGAAACACCAAGGGTCTTGATCGTCTCAGAACCACTCATGGCTTAGAATATTCTAAACTAGCCCCACCATGGTATAAGGAAGTAAATCCCTACCAAAAACCAAACAAACAAAAAACCCCAAAAGTACCACTGCTGAGTTGGCTTTCCATCATTACAACAAATACCCGAGACAGCAAAAGGGAAAGTCTGAGCTAGATTACAGTGGTGGAGGCTTCAGTCCATGCTGCTTGGCCATTTTGCTTGGCATCTGTGGTGGTCATGGTGGTCATCCTGGTCCCACGTTGCACTCACTTTCAAAGATACACATACCATGATTTGAAGACCTCCCACCCAACCCATTTTAAATATCCCACTACTTTCCAATAGTGCCACTCTGGGGAACAAGTCTTCGATATTCAGGCCTCTTCGGGACAGCTAATCAATCACAGCAGCCACTTTTAGTCATGTGCCTCCTGTTTGTAGCAGGGCTGTCTCACAAGCGTTTGTAGCAACTTGG
Organism: Microtus oregoni; assembly: GCF_018167655.1. Taxonomy (NCBI): domain Eukaryota; kingdom Metazoa; phylum Chordata; class Mammalia; order Rodentia; family Cricetidae; genus Microtus; species Microtus oregoni. The sequence goes on from NW_024543221.1 coordinate 6,715,856, forward strand.
TTCAGAATAACGAGGAACTGAAAATAATCTGTCTACACGTAGGTGAATAGTGAGCAAATTCCAGGCCATAGATACAGTGGTTTGTGCATGAACTGTGTTCTGTAGACTCCCATGGCTTCACCATCACCCACCTGGTTATGCCGTTTTGGAAGTGTGTATATGGAACCTTTAGGAGGTGTAGAGTTGCCGGAGGAAATGAGTCATGAGAAGCGGGTCTTGCTGTTTTATAGCCTGCATCTACTTCCCATCTACTCTCTGCTTCCTGACTGTGGATAGAATGTAACCAGCTGCTTCACATTCCTGCAGTTATGCCTTCTCTGCCATGATAGACTGTGTGTCCTCAAACCGTGAGCTCAAAGAAACCCTTCCTCCCCTAAGTTGTTTCTTGTCAGGTGCTTGTTATACTCAGTGGACAAAACCAGCTCCCCCCCCCCCCGAAGAAGAGTATATGCTGTCCAGATTCATTTATAAAAATGTTTAGAAATGCAAATCAACCTGCAGTGGCATGAAGCCAACCAGTGGGTGCAGAGGACAAAGTGGCATGATGGAAGGGAAAAGGGGAGACTCCTGAGGGACAGCAAGAAGACTCATTAACTTTATCATGGTGGTAGTGTCAGCCATGTGCTTATATAAAAGATGATCAAATAGTGCACTTCAAATAAGAACAATTTACTGCTTGCTAATCTCACACCTCAGGAGGCTGTTACAAAACAAAGCAAAACAAAACCAACTATGAGTCCCATTTAACCTCCCTTTAGCGTGGATATTGACCTTTTCGGTAGGAAGAAGCAAGATGGCACACCAGATGCTGCAGACAATTTGGGCTTCAATTGGTAATGTTTGTTTCTTGTTAGGATGAAGGACTTCCTCTGCCTTAGGCACCACTAGATGCCCCAAGTCCCCACGACCTTCACCTCATCTTCGCCTTTGCCTCCTATAGAGTCTTCTCTGAGATGTGATGGATGTCTGTCCTCATGCGGAGGGGTGGTGTTGCATCTATAACCCAATGGATGCTTGCAGAGAAGGTGTTCCCCACTAGGGCATTCAGTCACCATGGCACTGGACACATCACCCTTGACATCTAATACTGAATATTCTGGAGAGCTGGGAAACCTCAGGAGCCTCACCTCTGGGCATGTCTGTCCTGAACCCCTTGAAATTTTTCTACTCTAAGTCAATCCCTATCTTCCAGTGGGTGCCAGGAGGGTTAACTAGACAAGGTCCAAAAGAGGGAAGAAGCCAATTAGCACATAATTTCCAAAGAGAGCCCATCCAGGGGAACCACGGACAGAGACAGCGGCGTGATGAGAAAATCTCCCTGGGGCTTATTGTGCTCCTGTCTATCACTGCTGTAGCTGGAGGAAACCTGATTTTTTTTTTTTCAGAAGCTGCTCCTAAAAGCCTCAACTGTGCTTTTTCTTCATAGGGAAAAAGACCTCCCATGCTGTGGGCTGAATTATAGCCCCCCTCTCAGTTCATGTGCTGACATCTTAAGCTCCATTACCCCAGAATGTGGCCTTATTTGGAAATAAGGTCAGTGCAGATGTAGTGAATTAAGTTACAATGAGGATAGAGGAGTAACAAGGGTCCTTAACCCAGTATGTCCTTACAAAAAGGGGGATGTAGACAAGGAATAGGTACAAAGAGGAGATGATGGGAAGATCTGCAAGGGAAACACAGCTGCCTTCAGACCATAGGGGAAACATGGAGGAGACCCTGCCTTACAGTCCTCAGAAGGATCTGAGGCTGGAGACTCTGATTTTTTAATATCTAGGTTTTACAGCTGAGACATAGGATTTGTTGCCTAAGCTACCAGCTCTCCTTCTTTTGTTATAGTAACCCTAGAAAGGAACAGGGTGCCGTTTGTAGAGATACTGAGCCCTGATCCCATGAAGGGTCTTGTCAGGCTGTTGCTAAGCATCCTCCCTGTCCCCTGCCTGACCTCTTCCACTTCAAGTGGTGTGAGCATTGCAGCGTGGTGTATAAGCAAAATGCCTGAGCCTGCTGCAGTCCTTCAGCTAACCTGAGGGAGGCCGTCTTGGGGAACACAGAAATGGAAGAAAGAAGGATACCAATGTCGACACTCTCGAGTTACTAAGGCCTTTATGCAATTGGGAAGCCTTCCCCAGCTCAAGCATTTCCCCTGTGTTTGCTGTTGAGATGACATTAGGTAAAGATGCTGAAGCTGTGCCTGAAAACCTGTGTTTACTTCCCTGGACCCACATGGTCGGAGAGAAACCAGCTCCCACAAGCTTTCCTTTGACTTCCAAACTCAAGCCTGGCAAGCACATGCACACACACACATACCCGTGTGTGTGTGTGTGTGTGTGTGTGTGTGTGTGTGTGTGAAAATATATCATCTTCCCTGTCAGGAAATTAAGTTTGGAATTTTTATTTCTTGATATTGAAACCACCTGACCCTAGTGTGCCAACCATGATGCTTTCAGTACAACTTTCCAATGAAAAGCATGTAATGAGAACACAGTTCTCTGCCATCCAACTCCTCCCCACTCCCTGCTCCTTCAGACTTGTCTTCATTGCCACCACTTTGATCTGATGCAGGGGATGAGTTGGCTCTATGATTGCTTACTGAGTTCTTACTATGTTGGGACATAATGAACACCAAGGGGGATGTGTGTGTGTGTGTGTGTGTGTGTGTGTGTGTGTGTGTGTGCATCCAAACACATGTAAGTCAGCTTCAAGTGTTTCTCATGAGTCGTCCATATCTTTTGAGACATCTTTCACTGGTACCTAAGACACACTGACAGGGCTTGGCCAGCTGGCTAGTGAGTCCTCCTGTCTCCATCTGCCCAGTGCTGGGATCACAGATACATGCCACTATACCTGACTGTTTTTGTGAGGGCTGGAGATCAATCTCAGAGATTCATGCTTGTATAGCAAGCACTTTTACAATTTTACCAACTGAACCATATCCCCAGCCCTGTTAGTGATATTTTCACAAATGATTGGTATGAAGTAGAAAGGAATAAATAAGATAAATGTCATTAGGTAAGCGTATTGGAAACTGGGATCATGAAGGGTGGAAAGCTAATGAGCTAAGGAAAGTGGAGCTTTGTTACTGCTGGAAATGAAGTTTAAATGAAGTAGATTTCTCGAGTGTGTGACATAAATAGCCAACTATCCTGTCAACTTTAGGATAATCACTTTCTCCTTCTTCCTCTCAATTACTTCTTATATTTTTGGGGTCTATGTGGGTTCAGATCAACTCATTTTCTCCTAACCCTAAATGGAACAAACTTGCTCTAGACAAAGCCATTCAGTGCAACTCCCATTCCCACCCCCTCCAGCATGTGCGGTGTGGCCATTCAAGGGAGCTGTGGGCGCTTTCGCCCGGAATGTTCAGACTGCATTGTCTCCTCTTGTTCTGAGTTATGCAGGTGTCAAAATCAGGCTTGGAACAGGCCCCTTCCTTTTCTGCAATGAATAAAGATAACCTTACACAAATCCAACAGACAAAGGAGAGTAGAGGCAAGGAAAAGGACAGAGAATAGCAGGCTTTAATATCTGTCTGTATTGAGACATGTATGCAAGAGTTTATTTTTATTATTTAAAGCAGTTTGAGTTGGCTGATTATGTCTATCTGAAAATCTACTGAATGATGCAGAATTTAGGAAGATAATCCACTATTTATGCAAAATCCCTGCAGTGAGGTGTGGTTCTGATTCACAATCTTTCTGATTTGAGAAAGTTAATTTGGTTCCCAACTGTACATTATGTAACATCCCAGGTAGAGTGCAGGGCAACAGTCTGCAATCAACTTGTTAATATTTCTACAGTGCAATATATAAATATTCATACTTGGAGGATAAACAAAGACTATAAATAGGTCAAGTTTTGCCACCAAGGGAACTTGGCTTCAACCTTGGGGAAAAGCTACTTTTCTTGTTAGAGACACAGGGTTCTACATTGCAGTTAAATGATCATGGCCCATTCAGCTTTTCTTCCTGCCCTTCTAGTTTCTTCTAGTTCAGTGGGATGATGCTGTTTAAATAAGGGAAACATTCTAGTGTGTGGTCATGTCTGGCTAGGGCTTGATTTTGGTACGCTTGCCCTTGAGATGGATTTAACACTCTCGTGAGGTGTTCATTCATAAAAATCAATCCTGGCCAGTACGAACATGTTGAACATCTAGGCCATGCATGGCAGGATCAGAAGCTGCTCAGAAATCTGAAACAAGGGGGTTTGAAAGTTCAAGGGCTACCTGGTTTACAAAGTGAGTTCAAGGCCAGCCTGGGCAACTTAACAAGACCTTGTCTGAAAATAAAAATGAAAGGGCTGTGGGTGGAGTTCAATGGTGAAGTGTTTGCCTGCGGTGCATGATGCCAGGGTTCAACACCAGTGCTGTAAAGACAGAAATACATAAACAAACAAACCACAGATTGCAAGTCCTCGGTTGGATGGATAGTTTAGAGATCCTATCAACCCTGGGTCTTTCTCCCCTTGCCAGAATCTCATTCATAAAAACAAGCCAGAGTGGAGCTGGGCCTGGGACAAGAGACAGTGGGAAGGGCCCTGGCTAAAACCATGGAGAAGGAGGCCCCAGGGAGAGCAAGTTGAAGGATGGGCAAGATATGGCAGTCCTTGAATCTCAGGCTAGGACATTACATTTTTCAGGGGATACGAACAAACTGTGGGATTTGGAGTCAGACAGGTCTCAAACTGATTTGGGTTCTGCCACTTGTGGGATGACATTAGGTACCTATTTTCTCCATCTGAAATCATCTCTCCTCTGAGACTAAGGGGAGAATGGCTATGCAAGACTCTCGGGCTGGAGGCTGTCAATATCCATGCAATTAGACTTAAAACTGTTGCCTGCTTTTTCTCCTACAGCCCACTCTGGTTTGCCAACTGTCCTGCCCTTAGTGTGAGAACCCAGTTACACTCTTTGCAAAGGCTGCCATGATTATTATTAGTAAAGTCAGTGGAGCTGGGGCAGTGTGGATGAGAGCTTACTCACTGCTCAGTGAACCAGGAAACAGAGTTCAAACACAAATGGCTCTATAACCCTTAGGGTCTCTGCTCCCACAGTACCCCCAGCTAGGCCCACCTGCTGAAGGTTCCACAGCTGCCCCAAATAATATCTTCAGTTGGAGACAGAGTGTTCAAACCCACGAGCCTGTGGGGACATTCCACATTCAAACCTTGATCATATTAAAGGGGTAACTGAAAGGGTTTCCCCAAGTTCTTCCAGCTATTGAAGCAAATTATTGAACTTGAAAACAGGATTGCGGGATTCGTACCCTGACTCTAATTCTGTGGCCAGCAAGTCAGATGTATGTGAGGTCCGAGCCTCCATGGCTGGTGTGTAGAGTTGGGGCAGTGTTGTAAAATGAAACCTATCTGTTGGGTGTGCCCAGACTCTAGGTCATTAGTGTCAGAAAGAAATTAAAACATAAGACGCCTTATTAGTGTCTGGAGTGTAGAGAATTATTAGATGTGAAAATCCACCCCTGCCCCACCCCCTACACACACTTTTAATGTCAGGAGTGATGGGATCAAAACCATTCACGGCTTCAGACCAACAGCGAGCCTAGGCCTGGCTCAATCCCACTGCATTTTTGTCCTTGACCTTCAGGACCATCCTGGAGTCACCGCTGATGGTTTGAGTAGAATGCATTGCATGAGGACCATTAGCAGAATTGCCAGCTGTGGCTTTCTAAGGACCGGGGCCACCAAGGCTATGTGCCCCTCTCAGATCTTCACTTCAGAGAACCAAGCAGCAGTACCTCTAGTGCCCCCCCCCTTTCCCCATTATCTATTGTCTCAGAGCCAGGCCTCCAGAGAGCATATCAGCCACCAGCAAGGTGGAGACAGAAGCTCGGCCTCTTTCCTGAAGGATGCACTGACTCTTTTGTAGAGCACCTTGGCTTCTCAGGTCCCCTCTCACCCTCAACGAACCCTTCTTAGCACAGTGCAGACGTCCAAGACTCTTCCTGCCCAAGCTTTGCCCGCTCCAGGAGCCTGCCATTCACTCCTCTCTGCAAACAGCACCCCAGCAACCGCCTGCTAGTTCTCCCGCCTCCCTGTGTTCTGCTGACATTCCCCAACTGTAGATCTCCTGGGTCCTTTTAAAGAACCCAGATGAAAAGCCTGCATGACCTCCAGCCTTCCTCTTTGATCTCAAGAGCACATTTGGATAAATAAGGTTTTTCTCTCTTGGGCCAAAGTTGCTACTTGGTTTGTGCTTTTCTCTTTGTGTGTTCCCGGCTGGTTTTGTTTAGATACTATCCTGGATCAGAGAGAAAAACGCAGAGTTGGCAGCCTACAGCAGCTCCCACATAAATCAGGATCTCAACCCCATTCATTGTTTCCCACAGGAAAATGAATCTTCTGCTCCTGCAGAGACACCTGGCCACGCGGAGATAATGGTGAATTACAGGCGTTCAGAGGCTTCGGGGAAGGGAGACTGCGGGCTTCGTGAGACCTAAGACAATGTGAGAATGTGAGGTGTGTGTGTGTGTGTGCATATGTGTGTCTCTGTGTGTGCCTATGTTTGTGTATATGTGTGTGCATATGTGTGTGTGTCTATGAGTGTGTGCATGTGTGCGTATGTGTGTGTATGTGTGTGTGTGTCTATATGTGTGTGTATGGTGTGTGTGGTGTGTGTGTGGTGTGTGTGTGTGGCACTTTACCACATGTGACATGACAGACTCCTACTCTTTGCCCCTAATATAGCAAAGGGAAGAGACGATATGAGTCTTTGGCCAGGTGACTTCACCCTACTTCTAAATCAACACTTGATGAGACAATTGTGGAGGGAATGAGGTGGGACTGTCATTGTAGACAGGGTCAGGGTATGCTTAGGACTCACCATGCTGGGTATCAGGGAGTCCCAGGAATCTGTCTCCCCTATCCAGTCCTGGGATTGCAAGTGTGTGCCACTGTGCCTGGCTCTTTTTCTATTTGATATTATCATTATTATTATTATTATTATTATTATTTTAATATGGGTTCCAGAGATTGGTTACAAAAACGTGCACTTTACTGACTGGTCCATCTCCCAGCCCCAGAGTCAGTCAGTATTGAATGCGCATCCCTGAAACATGAGCAGAAAGAGGACACGGGCATCCTTATGTCTTCCTGAGACAAGCAGGCCACCCTCAGAGCTGTCTGGAGAGCATAACCGCGGGGGTGGAGATGCAGAGAGCTAGAAGGTGTATTGGGGCCATGGATTAGCAATCTTCTGTCCTTTCCTGTCTAACCCCTTAGAGACAAGGTGGCCATGGCTGGAACCCTATGTCCTACCCTGACAGGCTCGCTCACAGACCTGCAACCTCCCAGCCTGGCTTCCTCCGGCTGCTCCAACCATGCATTTTGGTTGTTCAGCAGGCTCTGTTCCTGCCCTTGCTGCTGGCTTTATACCACTACACTTTTGTGTTGTGGAGATTCGGTCCATTTAGCCAGTAGTATTGGGTAACTGGACGATGGGCATGATCTACTTTGGGTGTGTGACCGGATAATAACTGAAGACAGGGATTGTGCCCTCTCTTGGATGTGGGAGGCTTCCTGACCTGGTCTAGAGCTTTTTCCATCTTTCCCTGGTAGATGAAGAGGCAGCAGCACCACTTTATTCTGTATTCACATGTTATCTCCATTTCATCCCTTAATAAAGAAACGCCCATGGAATCTCGCGTTACTTCTGCCTCTGTGACCTTACCTGCTTCCCTCAAGTCTCACGTGCTCCCCTCTGAGCCTATGAACAGCTTTTTGAATCCTGTGGTTCTTCTCTGTCCTGGTTAATTTTGTGGACAACTTGACAGACATAGGAAAAGAGAACCTCAGTCGAGGAATCGCCATGGGTTGACCTGTGGACACATCTGTGGGACATTTTCTGGACTGATAATTAATGCAGGTGGGCCCCGCCCCCTGTGGGTGGTACCATCCCTAGCCAGATGAGCCTGGGCTGTATGAGCTAACAGAACATAAGAAGGAAGAAAGCCAAATAAACAGCACTCCTCCATGATTCAGTTCCTGCCTCCTAGCTCCTGCCCAAGCTCCTGCCTGTTTCCCTCCGAGATGGATTGTAATCTAAAAGATCTGATAAAACCTTTCTCCTCGAGTTGCTTTGGTTGCAGTTTTATCACAGCAACAGAAGAAGCACCCTAGGACATCCTCTGAGGTCCCTGTCATTTGACACAGGTGACCTCCACTCTCTGCTTCTCCTCCTCCCAAGCCCCCTCAGCCCTACAATCTCCAGTCCTTCAGATTTTCTTCCTTCTCCCTTCATTTGGCCTCCAGGAGATGCTTCTGACTTAAGTGTCCCTCTGTAGGTGAGAATGCTCTGCCCGTTGCTTGTCTTTCAGGGACTTGAGAGTAATGAAACCGTAAACAACGTGTATATTCTCTATGTGTGTCCTGGGTCCCGCCGCATCCTGCACTCACGACATGACTAACACACATGCATCATCGTTTAGTAGATTTTGTTATTACCCCACTCCATGGGTCAGCAAACTGAGGCACATGAAGATTATATGCATACTTTAGCCTATTTACTCAAACTTTTCTATGTAAAAGGAGACAGTCTTTGCTTCCCAGTCACCCAGTCCCAGATAATCACAAGGGATGTTTAATATTAATTACAAACTGCTTGGCCTTTAGTTCAGACCTTTTATTCATTAGCTCTTACATTTTAATGAACCCACTTCTATTCATCTATGTATTGCCAGGTGGCCATGGCTGGCATCTTGTTTCTTCCGCGGCTGGCTTGCATCTCTCCCAACTCTGCCCTTCTTTCTTCCTATCTTCAGTTTTGTTTTCCAGCCTAGCTGTTTTCTGTCTCGTCTAGGCCAAAACAACTTTTATTATCAGCCAATGAGAGCAACATATATTCACAGCATACAGGAGGTATTCGCAAGTCTAGAACACATTTCCTCTTGATGCCGGTGCTTCTAAGAAACCATGTCCAGTTACCACATAGGCGCATCCTTTGTTCTGCCCCTCTCCCCACCACTACCTTATTTATATACACTCTTCCTTCTTCTTTCCTGCCTGCCATCCCTTCCTTCCCAGCCACCTTGCTCCCTATAGGACAACTCCCATTTTTCCAGCCTCCATGAAAGAGTTCAATTTCTCCTCATCAAGTTTTGTCATCCAAATATATTTCCTCTAAATTTCCTTCCTCCTGATGCTCTTGCTCCATGGGTCAGGGTAAAAAGAACTAATTTTAAGAGGCTAGTAAGGAGCCCTTTTGAGGGAACAAGCAGCTGTCCAAGGTGCTTAGCATGCATGGAGAGGGCCAAGGAGAAAGAAGTCTTGAAGATGAGACAGATCTGTCAAGAGCGGGCTCTAATTTCTCCTTCCCTGATTCCTCTGAGAGAAAAAAAAAATAACCTAATACTTTCCTGGGCCAAAACCTTGCCAGACTTTAAACACCACCTGTCTTCAAAACTACAGGTCCTTTTGCCCCCGTGCTGACTGGCAGTTCAAGGCGTGGCTTGGGTATGAAATGTTCCCCAGTGGCTCTTGTGTAGACTGCTCAGCCCCCAACTTGTGATGCTATTTGGGGAGGTGGTGGGAGCTCTTGGAGGAGGCAGATCACTGGGGGTCCTCAGGTGAAGGCCGCACATGGTACCTGTGCCTCTTCTCTTTGCTCTCTGTCCACTAGGTCATGACCAGCTTCATCCTCTCCAGTCCCAGGCTCTGGGCAGCCTTATTGCCTTGTCATTTTTACAGAAGAGAGAAATTGTGTCTTCTTGGACTCCAAGACGCTGTTGAACTGGGTGTCTCAGTGTGTGAGGTGACAGATGAGGTCATCAGTCCCCTGACCATTCGTGAAGTAATAAAAGCACTTCTCAGTGTCAGGGCCCCAGCAACATAAGATGGGGAAGGAATCCTGAAAACATGTCTGCATCACCTCCCAGGATGCCTGGGTGCTCACTTTGCCCCAATTACGTTATATCCATCTCTGAAGCTTGCATAAAGCCTCTTACCCCTGGATACAGCGAGCGCATTGTTCTAGGTGATCTCCAATATCCATCCCTTCTGGTGCCAAATGCAGAGCTTAACTAGCAGATGCCACAAGCTCTTTGCTTCTTTTGCCCTGCCAACCCACCTGTTCCCCGCCCCCTTTCATCTCCTTCCTTATCTCCTCTTCCGTATGGGACTAAGAGTAAAGGAAAATTCAGATCCATCATTTCAGTTTGTAATGCTGCAGTCCGCTGATCTCACCATTTGTTTGCTGGCGCGGGTTAGAGAAGGGTTTGATGGGAGAGGTTGGGACGGTTTGGTTGCCTGGTAGGAGGCACAACGGAGCGATGAGATAAATGCAGCTAAAGTCACTTTGGAAGCCGAGAATGGAGTGGCCTGCTTCTTGGCAAAGCAAGGCCAGGCTTTGGAAAGCAATGTGCTAGTGCTGGAATTGGGCCTTAAGGAATGCTTAGGACTTACCCATGCCTTTGTCTTCTCTGCTCCACCAGCAAAGAAACTGTCTAGCCAGCAATTCCTGGGGCTGCTCAGTGGCATTCCTTTACTGTTATTTAAAGGGACCTGTGCAAAGCCAACTGTTCATCCAGGGATCAAATAAACAAACTGTGCGTGCATGTGCACACTCACATATACGCACGTGCACACACACATACACACTCTCACACTCATGCAAGTGCACACACCAAGGCAATACAATGGAATATCTTCCAGTCTCAATGAAGGAAGAAGACTCTCCTATTTGATGCACTAGGAATGACTTAAGAGCAATGTGATAAATGAACAAATCATCTCTAATTCCATGTATATGTGATACCTGAACCAGGTAAGGTACAGAAAGGAAAACTATTGCAAGAGGCTCAAAAGTGGGGCACAGAAGCCAGGGCTTAATGGGTAGAGAGCTTCTGATGGGGGAAGATGGGGGAAGATAGATGGTGGCTGGTGACCACAGAAACACAGTAGTGTAAATACCGTTAGTTCCACAGAACCAGTCACTTACCTACAGTTAAGGTGGTACCATCCTACATGCCCGTCGGCTGATGGAGGGGTAAAGAAAATACGAGAGAGATATACAATGGAGTCTCAAAGAGCTGTAAATAATGAAACTATGCCGCTTGCTGGAAAATGAGTCCACAGGAGATTGACATGCTACACAAAGTAAACCAGACTGAGAAAGACAAAAGCCACCTGTTTCTCTCATATTGCAGAGTTTGGATTTAATATATAAATTCAAGCATAAACACGTGACACAGGGGCAGAGTGGGTCTGTAGGGTCACTGCATGCAGAAGACAAGTACAGTGCACAAACATGTCATAGGAAACCCATATCTTGATGCTCACCGAAATGCTCCAAAGCTCACTCAGCAGTTTGCATATCTGCTCTAACCCTTCCTCTCCCATCACATGTGGTCAAGATGACAAGACCAATGCTAACCGAGTTTCCAATCCCTGCTCAGATTTCACCAGTTTCCTTCGCAGCAAAAGAAAGCCCCAGACGGAGCCAGCTGCATCAGCCAGTTCCTTGCCAGTGTGAAGAGTACCTGGCAGCGAGTAACAAGAATGGGAGGATTTATTCCGCTTGGAGTGTGAAGACGTTTTTCCTGCAGCGAAAGGCAGGGTAGCAGCAGTGCCAGGCAGCTGCTCCCACTGAATCCACAAACAGGAAGTAGCAGCCAGGGAGGGGAACCAGGCTATCAGAACCTCAAGTCCAGTCCACAGTGACCAGCTTCCTCCAGTAGGGATCCACCTCCTACACACACACACACACACACACACACACACACACACACACGTTCCTTCTGGGTTTGCTTGATCCTCCTGATTGCCTCAAGGATGCTTGCTTTTCATCACCATAGTTGTGTGTGTGTGTGTTCTCAGGGAGCTCAGTAGGAGTTATTTGTCCCTTGTGTCCTTTCTGATGGTGTCGAGTTTGGTTATTTAGTCATACTGGCATTTGCCAAGTTTCTCTTTGGTAATGTCACTTTGTAAAATAAAATCACATCACTTGGCAACAGCATTTGCTAATTAATAAGCTTTGCTTTTAGATGATAAATATACGTTGCAGACCTCGTCCGCTAGTTTTATCAACCATTGGTTGACTTGACTCTATTGTGATACTGATAGTTGTTAAACCTTGTTTTTCTTGCTAATACTTTATTCTTTTGGCGTTTATTGGCTTCCTATGATAAGCAAGAGTTTTCTTGTTTGTTTATATATTGTATTGCGTTTTTAACATTTTGGTTTGTGTGTGTGAGAGATGTGTGAGTGTGTGTGCACCATATATGCATGTGTATGTGCAGATATATACCCCTGAGGCCAGAGGGCATCAGGTAGCTTTGTCTGTCATTGTCTGCCCTATTTGCTTGAAACGGGCTCTCTTATTAAACCTGAAGTTAGGCTGGCAGCCAATAAGCCCCAGTGACTCTCCTGTCTTCACACCTCACGATGCCCAGGCATACCTGGCTTTTTTACATGGAATTTGAACTCAGGTCTTCATGCATACACCACAAGCATTTTTACACTCTGGGCCATCTCTCCAGGGCCCTTGGTAGGGTTTAAAAATAAAATTTTAAATATCAAACTAGCCATTTTTATTAGTTAACCTGAAGGGATCCTGTTAAAGGAGAGCCTTTTGCCTTGATTCCTCAGTAAGGATGAATGTCTCTGGGTTGGTCAGGAAGTGGCAGTCTAGAAGGGACGCCATGCATAGTATAAGTTGTGCCAGAGTTCTGGGCAGGGTTAAGGGGAATCTTGCCAGGCTCTTAGGTCACAGATGGGCTATACGGCGCCAGGGAAAGAATCGTCTGGCACCAAAGACTAAGAGTCTAAGCATATAGACAGCAGGCACATGTGTCTGTTACGACTCTGTACCGAGGACCTCTGCCCTGGAAGTAGTGGCAGGTTAGGGGCAAAACCCTGGGGTTTATTTGGACAGTACCCAGCACTCCCAACTAGACTCTCCGGAGGACCTTTCAAGTTAAACTTCATTGTCCTTGGATACCACATCAAATAAACCCCTGGACATCTGTGCTTAAGAATGAAGAGGCAAGTCAGGCAAGGAGGCACACACCTAGCACTTGCAAAACAGAAGCAGATGGATCTAGCACTTGCAAAACAGAAGCAGATGGATCTCTGTGAGTTCAAGACCAGCCTGGTCTACAGAGTGAGTTCCAGGACAGCCAGGACTATTCAGAGAAATCCTGTGTCGTCCCCTGCCATACACACACACACACACACACACACACACACACACACCCGCACACACACAGAGGGAGAGAGAGAGAGAGAGAGAGAGAGAGAGAGAGAGAGAGAGAGAGAGAGAATCTGAGTGATGCCTCAGTTGTTAAGAGAACTCGTTGCTCTTGCAGACCTGGATTGAGTTCCTAGCATTCACATGGGCTCACAGTCATCCACAACACCAGTTCCAGAGACCCTGACTCCCTCTACTGATCTCTGTGGGCACCAGGCACATGTGACTGATATACAGGCACACATACAGGCATGATACTTGTATACAAAAGATAAAATAAATATGTAAAAAAAGAAAAAGAACGAAGAGTCAGCGTGTTAGGAAGAGGTAACTCGAGATGCTAATGTGTTCTCTGCCACAATCCTTCAGTACTTTTCATCTGGCTGTGCTTGGTGAACCCATTTTCAACCATGCAGTCTTTACTTCACACTTTTGAAAATATGCAATGTTTACGGAGCAGGCCAGCCACACTCTTGCCCATGTTACTTCTTAAATGATTCTGTTGAGCGTCTAAGTTACCCTCGCAGGCAATATCCCACAGGGCCTCTTAGCTCGGCCTGTCCACCGGAAGGCTCCCAAATCTGGCTCTTGGATGTGCAGGATGGAGAGAACGCAGTTCACAGATCTCCTGATTTGGAAGCTGTGAGTGTGGAGACCCCTGAGTCCTTTTATACAGAGATTATCCGCCTGGATCAGGGAGTCACATGAAGCCAAGCAGCCGTCAAGGAGCGCTGACCTGGCCAGCGGGGACCTTCCCACTGAGCTGTAACATTTCAAGTTCTGTAAATATTTATTGGCAGCTAGCAGCAGAACAGATGCTATGTGGGGAGAGTTTGGGAAATCCAAATGTTACCTGCCTTCAAAAGGTGGGCAGCCTACTTGAAATTCAACCAGCATTTGTGGATGAGAAGCCCCAGAGAGCAAAGAGCCCAAGGGCTGGCATCACCAGGCTTGTGTCTGTACCCAAAGTCTAGTCACTTAAGGCATCTGCCTGTCCCCTCCGTGTGTCAGTGTCCTCTTAAGTGGAAAACAGCCATTCTTGATATGTGGGTATCTCAGGAGGATGAAAAGCAAAAGGATGCTCTCTGGAGAGTCCAGTGCAGAGAGAGAGGGGGGGGGGGGGGGGGAGAGAGAGAGAGAGAGAGAGAGAGAGAGAGAGAGAGAGAGAGAGACTCTCCAAAATGGCACATTCACCTGCATGACTTCCCACCAACCTGTGAACCCAGTGTCCCTCTGCCCTTGTAGAGGTGGGGGGAGGTTGCTGGTGGTTAGTGGGCAATCAGAGGAACAACTGCTCTTTACCCTGGTCTTCTGGTTGCAGGCTGGATGCTGCATCCTGACACAGCTGGGTCTTGTGGGGTCAGGACCATTGATCCAGAGGGGAAAGGGACTACCTGGACATCTACAAACACCTAGTAACCACGTTTTACCTTTGAATGTCCCTCTAACGTCCCCAGATGCTTTCCATCTATTATCTTCAATCCATTCTGCTCCAAAGAGGATTTGTTATTGTTGAACCAACAAAAAATCATTTCCTTCAGGACCTTTTTTTTGCCAGAAAGCTTCAAATGTACTAAACCAAAACAAAATGAAATGTCCCAGACAGTGTCTTCTTCATCCTAGGCAAGGGATAGGACGGCTTCTCTCGCCACCCGTCCTTCTGTTTGGGGCTTGTGCCATGGGCCTGCAGTAACCTGGTGCATTTTAAGTTCTTTTTAGTTTTACAAGTTAGAGGAATACTTCCTGTTTTCCGTACTACCTTAAATGCCCCCAGAGGCACTGGGGTGAATCAGAAGCCACAGTGACAAGATGCTTAAAGTCCACCATCCATCCTTATGGTCTCTGGAGCATGTGTGTGTACTTGTGCCCCCGCTACCCTGTCTAATGAACAAAGGTGGTGGGCCTGACTGGTAAATCTTAGTAGGAGTCTGGCTGTCATCTTGAAGGTTCCCTTCCAGAACCCTAAATGTTGATCACCCACATGTCCCTCCTCCACCTCTTCCAGTCTGACTCGGGGTGCTCATTTTAATATGGGTTATACTTAATATGTACACTATATTCCTGCTCAGAACAAAGTTATTTCTAAACACTAAGTGCAAATAATTATTCAAAAAAGGCTGCAAAAACAGCCTTGTCAGAAAACTACACAATACAGAGTCTATTTTAGATGCTTTTTACAAAAATCAGAAAATTTAGGGCTAGGGAAGCAGGTGCTGTATTCTTTTCATGTGCTAAATGTCTGTACACCCACAGGGCAGGGTGAGGGAGGAGATTGGGGGGGGCAGCCTGATTAGTTCCGAATAGAATAGAGTGGGTAGGGTTGCTTGAAATTGCCTTCTCCGCTCCAAGTCAGAATGCCTTAGATGTGGGCAGCTCTGGCCACTGAAGTAAGCATGAGAGGACTCTCCTCTTCAAAAGAAGAAAAAAAAGGACTCTGTGTGTGTGTGTGTGTGTGTGTGTGTGTGTGTGTGTGTGTGTGACTTTATTCTTTACCCCTAACATAACAAAGGAAAAGAGACATGCGTGGGAATGCCCAAGTAGCATAGAAGAGAGCATCAAATCTTCTGGAGCAGGAATTAGAAACAGTTGCAAGTCATCCAAACAAAGGTAGGTGTTAGGAACCAAACTCGGGCCTCTGGAAAAGCACTGAGTGCTGTTAACCACTGAGTCATCTTTCTAGCCCCTCCCTTTCCCTTTTCTTTCTCTTCCTTTTCTTTCTTCTGCTTCTGAGGTTTGTAGGAAGTAAAATTGTGGGCAACCAAGTTAGACCTCCTGGGGACTTAGTCCCAGCCTGTGAATGTGGTCCTGTCAAGAGTTCCAGTGCTAAATTAACACCAATGTGAGTTGACCTTACGCCTGAGATGTGTGTGGGGGTCTCAGAAGCCTTGAAGGAGATGCCTTGGAGTGAAAAGGCTCCTGCTGAGTTCAGCTCGACTTGTTTCCTGTGTTTTATGCTGAATCACTAAACTCTAGTGAAGGGGTCTACAAGGAACCCTGGTAAGAGAGCTATAGCTGCCATTTTCCAGAACTTTCTGAGACATACAGTATCTTAGATACTTCACAACAATCCAGCAAAGTGAATAGCACTATGCCAGTTTTCCAGTTGAGAAAACTGAGTTTTGTAAGATTCTGTTCCCTGTGGAAGGTCAGTAAGCTTGGAAGAGGCATTGACTGACTCTAAACCCCAACTTCACTCTGCATCCACCCCGGTACCCCTTCTATCCTTTAGCCCCATCGGAAGGTGAGATCAGGATCGCCACGGCAGAGCTCAGATGAACAATTCTTGGTATTTCACAGTTTTAGAAACAAAGAATAATCTCACTGTCACATGACAGAGCACACAAAGTCAAAGTATCTTGGCAAGGCGATTCCTTTTGCAAAACAGTCGTGCCCAGGCCCAGACAGGTCTAGCAAGTATGCTTGACCAAGATGGCTTCTTTATTTTATGCCTGACATAGGCAGTGACTTAGTCTCATCTCATTGGTGGGGCTCAGCTTCACAGTGTGATGCAATTGGCTGACTGGTAGAATAGGATGGTGTTCAAGAAGTAAGAGTCCTTGCTGGGATAACTGTCTTTCACACTTCTTTCCCCCCACAATGTGACTGACACAACGGGAAGGAACCCCTTTGTATAACATCCGAACCTTTGCACTTAGTGGTGAGTTGTAAGATTGTGTGTCACTGACTATGGTTGGGCCTCATTCTCACCTTCGCTTAGAGAGTGAACTGCATGGCTCACTCACTTTATCTAGTCTACCGTTTGGACACTGAACGGTTTCTAGATCTTGGCTATTAAAAAGTGTTATTATGTTTATATGAAGTTTTTAAGGTTGTGGATAAAATAGATTTTGGGGAAATCACATCTGTAAGTAATGAGATTTTCAGGATTTTCTTTTCATGGGCCTCGTATCTTTTGCTTCTTTTCTGCTTTCTCCCTGCTGTCATGAGTGTTCACAGTTTCATCATTAGTAATAATGTTTGCTATAGGTTTTTGGCAGGCTACTTTTATCAGCATAAGGTAACCTGCCTTCTCTTCCAAGCTAGTTAAGTTTTAGAAGTCATAAATAGGTATTTTGAATTTCATCGAATGTGTTTCTTCCATTGAAATAACTATATTGCTTTTGTTCTTTTAATATGCTAATGTACCAAATGATAATTACAGATTTCCTAAAGTTAAGCCTTATATTCTTGGAATAAACTCAGCTTAGAGGCGCAGTATTATCTTCTTTCATTAAGTACAGGATTCATTTTGCTGATATTTGTGTGGGATTATTGTCTCTGCATTCATGAATGAAGACTTCATTATGGTTTTTTCTTATTGTAATTTTGAGTTTTAGTAACAAAGGTACGGCAAGCTCAGAGAATAATGAGCAAAGTAGTCGTCTTCGTTTGTTTTCCCTCCAAGAGTTTGCATACGATTAGGAGGCAACCTCTGAATGCTTAGATGAACTTACCTAGACTCAACTGCGCACGGTGATTCTGTTTGGGAGAAAATTAAACAATTGATGCACTTTTTGAAATGGTTTTGGGCTATTTAAATTTTGTAAAAATAAAAACGAGTTGTTATCTTTAAAGGGTTGCTGGAGCTGGCAAGATAGCTCAGTAATTGCTGCTAAGCTCAACATCCTGAGTTCGATTCCTGGACCTCATAGCATAGAAGGAAAGAACTGACTCCTGCGAGTTGTCCTCTGACCTCCACACATGCAACACACAAACAAATAAAAAAAACCGTGATTAAAAACTAGAGGGATGTCTTTATTTCTTCCAAGCTTACGCTGTTCATGCGTGCTCTGGCGTGTAATTGTTCCGGCACGCTGCTGTCGCCTCACGCCTTCCTGGAGCTCTCATCCTGGCCTTGTTTTCACTTCTAGTACTATCTGTGAGTTTTTCTTGAACATTCCTGATAGAAGCGTACAGTACCTATCTGTGTGTCAAAGGCAGAATATTGGATTCACTAATCACTTTTATTATGCTGAGCTTCCCATTTTATTAATTCCTGTGTTTATAGTTATCTTTTTCCTACTCATGAATTTATTCCCTCATTTTTCTAATTTCTTAAATTGAGTGCTTATCTCACTAATGTTCAGCCTTTCCTCCCCCGTGTTAGCAAATTTCTGACTCTCTCTGTTTCTCTCGTATAATCTTTCCCATTCCAAGCTGTGCGTCTCAGTATGTGGCATGTTTGTTGCTGCTTGGTCCTAAAGATTTTCACATTTCTGCTGTGATCTCTTTTCATCCGCAAGGTACTTAAAGTATTTTAAAATTTAGGCATAGAGTTTTGAGTTCCAAATTAATTGCGTGATAAGTAGAGCCCTGATTTATATGATTCTAGATGCTTGCAGCCTAGAGCACTTCCCTCAGGACTATTCCACAGTCAGTTTCTGTAACTAGTCCATTGCTGAATGGATGCTTGCCCAGCAAACCACACCGGCTAGTCACAACTTTATGTTCGGAATCTTTGCCTACCATCAAATAAAAAGGGCCCTTGAACCTTAAACTCTGGTGGGGAGCCTAATTTCCCCGTGGGTTCTATCAGTTTTTGCCTTATGGGTTGTCAGACCTTCAAAATTGTTTTAGTTTCCAGATGAATTTTGAACATTTGGTTATTTGGTAGTGGCCTGTTCCATCTGCCTGATGTTCTTCTGTGCTGGAGTCTGTCCCGGCAGGAAAGACCGGCTTTCTCTGGGTTAATGTTTGCTTTGTGTATCTTGTACTTGAGCAGTCCCTGGTCTGTGTGTTTAAATGTGTCCCCAGTGAATAGCACATTGTCGAATCATAAATCACCTAGTGTGGTGATCTCCGCCTGTTATCTGTGAGGCCTTTTCTACTTACTTTTGTGACTGACACCTCTCTATTCCTTTCTAGTATGGCTTGTTTATCCTATTTTCTTTCTTTCTCTCTTTCTTTCTTTCTTTCTTTCTTTTTAAAAACTGTCTTTTTATTTCTTGGCTATTAAAGCTTTTCACTTTTGCGATCTCTTCTATTTACTCAGGAGTTACACTGAACTTTTTTTCTATGGTCCTAGTTTCCCTTCAAAGGTTACACACAAACTGATCAGACTTTAATATCAGTGCCCAATGCTCTACTAAGCAACAATTTCTCCTCCCGACTTTCACGTTTCTGTCATTTTCTGTTTGGTTTTGTTCCCTTTAAATATTTTTATTTTCCTAATGTAGACCTGGAAATGAGATCTGAACCTTTTTATAGTCAATGTTGTTAATATTTATCTCGTTTTCATGAATTGTGGAACTTCCTCGCCACCCCCATGACCATTTTTCTTTGTCCTCTTAGAACCGCTGCCTGTGTTTCCCTGATAATGTTTTTATTTCTCTTTCCTGCACGGGGCTGCTTTTGCTGGGTGGACAAGTGTCGAATGACTATTATTTTCCCTTGGCTTTGAGAGAGTAATGCTCTGCTGTCTCCTTGGCTCTGATTTTCTGCTGAGAAAGTTGCTTCCAGGGCACATGTTTTCTTGGTAAGTGATGTATTTTCTTCTTTAACACTTTTACCCTCTTCTGTCCATTTGTCGTGTTCAATGAGTTATTTCCTTCCTTCCATCCTCTTTCCTTCCTTTCTTCCCCTCTCTCCCTTCTCTTCCTCCTTCCTTTTCTTTCTCTTCCCCCTTCCCATCCTCCCTCCCACTCCCTCTTCTTCTTTAGAGTCTAAAGTAGCTCAGCCTCAAACTCACTATGCAGAGAAATTGACCTCAACCTTTAGCCCCTCTTGCACCCACCTCCCAAGCGCTGGGATCACAGGTGTGTGGCAGCACACGGGCTAATGTGGCTCCGCGTGTTGAGGCCAGAGCTTTAGGCAAGCTCTCGACCAGCGGAGGTGCACTCCCCAGCCCATCTAGATTTCGATTTACTTTCATTGTAGTGTTTGGAGACTGTTGTACTTAACATGTCGCTGCATACATCTTTCCAGATTCCTGCAAATGATCTTAAAAATCTGCCCTCTCCCCCGTTTCTTCTGTTCCTCCCTCCTGGCCCCTGTATCTGATCTCGAAACTCCTCTCTTTAGCATCCGTATCTATTGACCTGTTCTTCTCATTTTATATCTTGTTTCTCAGGGTTATGGTCAGAGAAAGTCTTCACCTTCTTCAGGTCTATCTTCATGTTCTCTCTTTGCTTATGTCTAATATGCTATTTACCCTGCCTACCACTTACATTTAATAGCAAAAACTGTATTTTCTTGCATTTCTCTATATTTTTAAAATCTTTTTCCTATGTTTCCATTTTTTCTTTTTATGTTGGGTTTTCTCTGTTCCTATTTGATAATTCTAATATTTCAAACTAGGACGAGTCCTCATCCATTTTGTCTCTATCACTCCCGAGCCTTTCATCAACAGAACGGTGAGGTCATATTTGACTCAATCTGCTGAAACCTGAGAGCTTATCCTGAGAGCTGCCCATCTCCAGAACGGACCACTGTCTGTGTCTGTCAGTGCCAGGGATTCTCTGGGCCTGGACTTCAGCATTGCTCCCTAGGACCTAGGAATTTCAGCATCAGCTTCCTATTTTCGCTGTTTATTACCTGGAATTATTCTCAGAGAATTCTGCCCTTGTGCTTCCAGACTCGGGTGGTCCCTGGGAAGCTTTCCTTAGGTCTGTATGCCAGCAGTGTATGTAGTGAATGAAACAGCTGTTCTAAAGGGAGATACATTGTCGTTCGCACCGTCAGAAGCAGGAGTCCGGGTATGTTTTCACATTAGTAAATGGGGAAAGAGTATGAGAGTCCAAGAAAAAAGAGAAACACTTCCCTCATCTAAGTCAGATCTAAACTGATGCTAGGGATTGTTTGAGGCCAGCACTTTCTATGTTATCACTGTCCTGTGGCTAGCTCATGTGCCGGAAGCTTGTCTAGGATCTTTTGTTCCATTTAACAACCCTTAAATACTCAGCCTCAAACTCACAACACTATAGCATTCTGATAAGGGTCCCAGAAGGCCCAATGTTAAGACTGGGACAATTGCAGCCTATACCTGAAGTGCTAATGGCCCACATTTACAAAAATCTAAGTCTTCTCTACACTCTTCCATATTGGAGGTGTGGAAAGCCTTGGTTTGGGTTACAAATGATATACACAATAAGCCTAAAGCGTTCGGTGGCCATTTCCCCTGCTATAAGGAGACGGTCCACATTAAGGTCTGAATAATATTTGATTCTGAGCTGAGCTGTTTATGACATTGTTGTAGTATGGAGCGGCTGGGCTGCGTCCCCGGCACCCAGCCGCCCACATGGCTAGCCTTAGCTTATGCCCCGAAATAATTACAAGGAAACTGTATTCTTTTAAACACCGCTTGGCCCCTTAGTTTCAGCCTTTTAACCCATTTCTATTAATCTATGTAGCACCACAAGGTGCGCTTACCAGGGAGATTTTAGCCTACGTCTGTCTGGAGTGGAAGAATCATGGCGACTCCTGACTCAGCTTCTTCCTCCCAGCCTTCTGTTCCGTTTACTCCTCCCACCTATGTTTTAACCTATGAGGACCAAGCAGTTTCTTTATTGCTTAACCAATGAAATCAACAGATTGATATATGACACTCCCACATCATGACATGACAGTGAAGGGTGAGTCACTGGCTCCACGCACATCCACACTGCGGCAGGAGAACTGTGACACTCCCTAATTCTGCCATCCAGTTGTCACCTACAAGGCAGTAAAAGACTTGGGAGTTTTAGGAATTAGCATCACCCACCCAATACAGATGACAATTGCATCAATGGGATGAATAAGATTCAGAAGTTTTTGGAGTGGGTCCTCTGATTTTTGGAGAATTAATTCACCTCTACTTAACCTCAAAAATATCAACCCGTCAATGCATCTGACCCACCAGCTCCTTTGAGTCTGAACATGTGTCAGATCAAAGTGAAATAATAACTCTTTTTGAAACACAGGGAGATTATCTGGAAATAGAACTATCCTGTTTCAAGAGCTATTAAAAAAGAAATGGGTCTGGGTTTAACCAGACATAAAATTGGAAAATACCCAGAGCTATCTGAATTTTTTTAAGACAGAAATTCACTGGCAAAGGTTTGATGTCTCAGAAATAATTCTAAAAGCCTGTTACCGAAAGACTTGATTATGCGAGATTCACAAAAGGAGGCGAGTCCTGGATCAGATCATTTCAGGGATGGGCCAGTGTTGTACACTATAATCTCTCCAAGCAAAACAGACGCCATCTTCAGGTCAGCCTTGAGTACTTTCAAATGTGCATGATGACTCCCTCCTAGAAGGAGGAGGCGGGAGGGTTTCTGGACCTCACTGAGTATCCAGCCACACTCGCCACTCTCCCCACTCCGCATTTGTATGCCATTTTATCCTAAGGAAGGGGGTAGAGTATACAGGGCAGAGGAAAACTAAGGGAGGAGAATTTCATTTCTGCAGCCTTGGGGAAGCCACCATCCATGTTGGGTGAAGATTTGTCAGTGTGGCTGCTGTAGGGTTGCCTATGCCCCTGTTAGTAACCCTTGCTGTGCTCTGCAAACAGCCCCAATTTACTCATTGCTTTCCCAGGGTGAAAGTTTGGTGGGATTAAACACTAGTTTGTCATTGATGCCTTATGCGGCGAGGGTAGGTGTTTTTTATATCCCCACCTCTTCCCAGGGCTAGAATTTTAAGAAATAACAAAACCCAGCATCCTCCACACCATGAAGATCTGCAGCTGGGTCAGAATGTCTGTGAGAACGCCAGCAGAGCCACGCTCAATGTTGAACTGATTCAACATAGTCAGAAGCGAAACACTGGAAACTGAAAGTCAAATCACTTCTTTAGAATTGAAACTGTCACTTTAAGTTCGGCTACGATGCATTTTAGTCTTTAAAGTTCTGGCACGTGTGTTCTAATATGTGAGAAGTGTTAGGCTGTTATTCATCTTTCCCAAATTCTGCCATGCTTACAAATCTCTCTCTCTCTCTCTCTCTCTCTCTCTCTCTCTCTCTCTCTCTCTCAAACACACACACACATACACACACACACACACACACTGAAATGCCATTAATTGAACTTTTACCACTGGTCTACAAATCCAATTTTAACTGTTAAAATTTGACTAGCATCAGACTCAAGGGACTATTTCAAAATAAAAACTAACATGGAGTTCCCATCATGCTACACATTCCTTTCATGCATTCATCTGTTTAAACATCCCAACCCTAAAACTTACGTACTTAGGTCCTCTGTTTGTGTGAAGAAACTGATACATGGAAGGAAGGAAGGAAGGAAGGAAGGAAGGAAGGAAGGAAGGAAGGTCTCCTCTGGGCTCACAGATTGAGAAAGCGCACTTCATCATGGCACCAAGGCAGGTGGTGGGAGCATGAGGTGTCTGCAGTCAAGAAACAGAGAGAGACAAATGATGGTTCTGCTGTAGTTCTCTCCCTTCCCATTAGTTCCGGGCACAAGCCCACACTGCTGCCTACATCGGGGTAAGACAATTAACCTCTGTGAAAATGCCCTCATGCCACTGAATGATTCTAAATGAAGTCAAATTAACAATGGAGACCTCTCGGGTGGTTTGTGAACCTTGCCCGAGGCCACTCACCAGGTTCAGGGTTAGAGCCTGACTTTGACCAAGGACAGTTTGGTTTCAAAGCCTGCATCCTAACCACTAAATTACTAAGAAGCTGATCAAGATGCAAAAATAAATAATTAATTTTAAAAATAGTTCTTAAAAAAAATGGATGCAAGGTTCAGAAGAACTGAGTCCAGATCCCATCTCTACTACTTATAAGCAATGACAAAAAATTCTGTCCAACCTCATGGCTATGCTGCTGCCCCTTATCTGTAAAAGACCGTAATGCTTATGCCATAAAGAAGCAATAAAATTAGAGATAAATGCCTGGGACGTGCCAAGCCTTTGATAAGACTTGGCTATTAGAGGGTAGGATACACTAACCCCATTCATTTAGATCTGATATAAACTTAAATGCAAATGTTTAAGTCTCAAAAATAAGGTTACTGCATTTTAATTGAGATTTTTTTCCTCAACATAACTCATTTAAGCCAATTAAATTTTGCCGTCAGCTTTCTAAATGACCAAGTTGGTGCTTGCATGTTTTGTTTTTGCTTTTTTTATGTGTTTGGTTAACAAAAAGATTCCTTATGTTGAGATCAATTGTATTTATTGGTCAAGGCTTTGGGCAATAGTCAGCCTGACTGATTATGGACTCTGTTATTGGGGACTTTACTTGGTGACAATTATTTTCACCAAGCTCACTTTCCTGGGTCACATTCCACTGATTTAAATATTATAAAGAAGCTTGGGTTCCATTATTACATTTTAGTCACAAGCAAAGGTTATTGCTTGAGGTCTTGCAAGGCTTGGCTTTTTTCTTATGTTGATAATATTATTCCAAGTCTAGTTCTCATTTGCAATTCAAGGTCTTCCCCTCCAACATGCAAAGCATAGAAATTTCAGTTTTATTATATTCCCATAATTTTTATTTAGAGATCACTTCAGTTTCATAGATTTAAAAATTATGCATACACATGCTCACCTGTGTACATACATGTTGTGTGTGCATACATGTATTCATGAGCATATAGGTGCACATGGGGCCCAGAAGAGGGAGTCAAAGACTCTGGAGATGGAGTCACATCAGGTTGCGAGCACCCAGAGTGGTGCTGGGAATTAAACTTGGATCCTCCAGAAGAACAGGGATCACTTTCCTCTGCTGAGCCTTCTCTCCAGGTCTTCATCCATGTCTTAAGGAACACATCAACCAGCTCTTGATCATGTTTTCCAGCTTCCCCATGTGAAGTTCTTGTTAACCATGGGACAAATCACACTTAGAACACTGACAGTGATGCAGTCAAGTTTCAGAGCACCTCTGCCTCCTGAAACATCTCTTTCTCGTGTCTCAATGTCATGCTCCCTGCATGTCTCCCTGTCTCGATCCCATCTTCAGATCCTGGGATCTCCTCATTGTGTCCCCATTTCTGCAACCCTGTCACTTCAGTCACCACATACTGTGCAGTGGCACCACATACTGTGTCCCCTATAGACTCCCCTTTTCTGCCCAGCATTGCTCTTAGAGACTCAACCATTTTGTTGTGTGTAGCAATGGTTGGGCAGTTTGAATTAATGAATTCTGGCAAGCCCATTTTGGTCCTTCCACAGTCTGTTTAACCTGTCAGCCACTGCAAAAGAGCTAGGTTGACCTGTTTGGGGTTATTGCAATCAAAGCTATTGCAAACACTCCTCTAAAGGCTTTCAGATGCACAGGGATCTTAATTTCTTTCCAACAACTCTTCCTAGGTGCAGTTGCTGGGGAGTATGGTGTGGTGGTGGCACCCTTGGTTTTTGAAGAAAATGCCATTTTGTCTTCAGAGTGATTAATTCATCTTACTTCCCGCCAGCAATGTGTGAGTGGCCAGTGCCTCTGCTTTTTTGCCAGCATTTGAAGCTGTCACTGTGTCTTATTCTAGTTATGCTACTTGACAACTTAGATTCTATTACTGTGGCTTCTTTTTAAGTGTATTTTTAAAAATTCTTTCAGGGTTTTATATATGATGTGTTTAATCATATTCACACCTACTCTTCCCCCTAATTCCTTCCAGATCCATTCCACCTCCAACTTACCCTAATTTCATGATTTTTGTGATAGATTAACCCATTTACTGCAATTTGTGCTGCCCATATATTCCTAGATGTGTGGCCATCCACTGGATCATGTTCAATGTGCCAGGAGCCACATACTTAAAGAAAACTGACTCTCTATGAGAAGCCATCAGCTTTCCATTGCTCCCCAAGGTCAGGTCAAGGCTCCATAAACCCTTTCCAATTTCACACTACGGTGTTGATTGGCTTGATCTTGTGCAGATCTTAAACTGGCAACCCCAACTACTGTAAGTTCATGTAAACAGAGACTGCTTGTTTGTTTCCCAGCTGCCCAGACCTGAATAATTACACAGAAACTATATTAATCACAACACTGCTTGGCCTATTAGCTCAGGCTTCTTATTAAGCAACTCTTACATCTTACATTATCCCATTTCTATTAATCTATGTATCACCATGAGGCTGTGGTTTACCGGTAAGGATCCATAGGTGTCTTTCTCCTTTCGCAGCTACATGGTGTCTCTTTAACTCCATCTACTCTGTATCTATCTATCATCTATCTATCTATCTATCTATCTATCTATCTATCTATCGATCTATCTATGTATATATATATATGTTCAGATTTCCCAACTGGCATTGCTCTGATAAGCCATTGGCTGAAGCAGCTTCTTTACTAACCAATGATAATAAAACATATTTGCAGTATACAGAGGGAAATCCCACATCAAGTTCAAAAATATAACTGTCCTGTCACTTCCAGAAGACACTGCTCTGCTCTGGTCCTTCCAACCTCTTCTGACCCCCTCTTACACTGTGGTCCATGAGTCTTGGGAAGGGGAATGAGATAGATGCGGCATTTGTAGCTGAGTCCTCTACGGGCAGCTCTTCTCTCTATTTTGACCAGTCATGAGTTTCTATGTTAACTACCATCTACCTGCTCCACAAACTTTAATTTCTCTGATGAAGTCTGATGACTGGACTAATCTGTGAGTAATGTGACATGAATTTATAGGACAGCCTGAGGCTATATCCATTAGCAAAATAATAGTAGTAGATTCACCCCTGGCATCCGTGAGCTGCCCAGCCATGAGCTCGTGGCTAGATTTCCAGTACCAATGTGTTTATTCCTGTGGATCTGGCCTTAATTCTGATCAGAAAGCGATTGGCTACCCTACCTCCATAGCATTGCGGCCACTAGTGCGCCCATGAACCTATCCTGCCACGCCGGTCATTATTGCAGTTCACAGGGCACACGCCCAGATAAAACTGTTGATCACCACCTCCAGCAACCTACATCTTCCAGTATTTCGAAAGGTGGGGGTAGAAAGGACCTTCCTGATCAGTACCAACTTACTAATTTTAGAATTATCTTGTCTACACCTACAAAAACTTTTGTTGGGATTTTGACGAGAATTTCAGCAAATCTGTATATTACCTTGGAGAGACCTGACATCTGGTGATGGTTAGCTTTAATTGTGGAACTGTTATTATCTAGAATCAGGTCAGAAGGCAGTCTCAAAGAGAGATCGTCTAGATCAGATAGCTCATTAACGAGTCTATGAGTGATTATGTTGATAAAGTAATTGAGGCAGGAAGACTGTGTGCAGCACCCTTCCTTGGACAAGGGATCTCGAAGTGTGTAAGAGTGGAGAAAGCGAGTTGAGCTTAACCACACACACCTTAGTTCTCTGCTCTTGATTGTGGTTATAATATAACATACCCAGCCGCCTCTTTATGTTTCTGCTGCCTTGCTGGGCTGCAGCCTGGAACTGTGAGCTACAGCAAACCCTTAGTCCCCTAAGTTGAATTTATCAGAGTATTTTATCACAGGAAAGCAAACAAGGCATAGAGCCCTTTCTTAAGATCTTACCGTGTACTTGCATCTATGATTTATTTCATCAGTGTTTCATGGTATTCAGGCAAATAAGTTTTATACAAGTTTTGTTACTGTCACTGCTCTGGTTGTCAGCACGGACCTGGAAGAGTGGAGCCTAAACATGAGGCGGACTAAAGTCTCGCGCAAGAGCCAACTTTATCTGGAGCGTCAGCCAATTTATATTCTGAGAGTTAAACAAAATCACATGACCAAAGCTCACATGACCTCACTGTATACCAAGTAAAGGACCTGCATGCTTAGAAACATTTTTTGAATAATAAAGTAAGATAGAGGGTAATCTGAAGTGAAGCCGTTTCTATTTGCTATACCTGGAAGGCTCACAAGAGCACATTCTAAGAACAAATCCATATTTAGAAGGAACAGAAGTCACAAGGCTTTTGTTTTCTTGGCATCTTCTCACAAGCTCTCAGAACACCTTCACATAGCTCTATTCTTGGACTATAGTCCTACAGTTAGATTTACTTCTGGGCATTTCTCGTTTTTAGGCAATTGTAAGCAACATTGTATTGTAAATTTCAGCAATGTGCATTTCATTGGTTCATGTAGAACTGCTGTCAATCTTTATCCTAACATTGGGACTTGCTAGTACTTGAGCATTTATGTAGACTTTCATAAGCCATCATATTTCTGTCAAACTGAGGGGTAGACTTGTTTCTTCTTCCTTTCTATTTATATGCCTTTAATTTTCATTTTTGCCTTTCAGTACTATGCTGCATAAGAGAAGTGAAAAGGACACCTTTGCCTTGAGTCTGGTTTGGGGTAAGCATTAAGGCATTCACTTGGCATAATGCTAGCTACAGAAAGAATAGTTTTGTTTTATCTATCTAATGTTGGCACAATGTTAGCTGCAGAATAGTATTCTTTTTCTATCTATCTATCTATCTATCTATCTATCTATCCATCTACCTATCTTTGTTGAATAGGATAGGGAGTTGAATAAGTTCCCTTCTATTAATATTTACATCTATTTGGAAAATATTCATGAATGGGCATTAACTTTTTCTAAGTGTTCTTTCTCCATCAAGCAATGAATGGTCACATGACTTTTCTTCTTTAGCCTGTGGGTAAAGTGGTTTGTACACACAGTGTCAGGTCTTAGATGATTGAGCCAACTGGAGTTTTTATAATATCTCTTCCTTCATTGTAGCTTGTATTTCTTTTTAAATGCTGCTGAAAGTAATTTGCCAACATTTTAAAGAATTTTCATGTATATATTCATGAAGAACATTGGTCTATCTCTTGTTTATTTCACTCAGGCTCTGAGTTTGGTATTAGGAGAACATCAACTTCTTGAAATGAATTGGAAAGTGTTCATTGCTCACTTATTTTCTGGAAGAAATTGTGTATTATGGATGTTATATCTTCTTTTAGCATTAAACCATCCAGACTAGATCTGAGAGGCAGTATTTATTTATTAATTTAATATTATTAGTAATTGTGGAGCCATTTAAAGGGTCTGTTTTTCAGTAGCTGAGTTGTGATATTTAGCCCCTTTTTTATATAAAAATTGATCTTTTTACCTAGGTTGTCCATCTGTGTATAAACTTGTTTGTATTTTTGAAATCTTTTGTATGTCTTTAGGGTCTATGGTGGCTTAGCTGTTTCAGTCATGATTTTGTGATTTTTTTTTTGTTAGCTTTTCTAGAGGTTTGTCAATTTTATTGAACTTCTTAAAGAACCACATGCTGGCTTTCCTGGTGTTTGCTTTCATTTCTCTACATTGCTAGACTGGAATCATGCATCACTAATTTGAGATTTCTCCTTTTTGCTAAAAAAAAAAAAAAAAAAAAAAAAAGTCATGTTGCTCCAAGTTTCCTCCCAGTGTGGCCTTTGCTGTGCCCCATATATCTGAAAGCTTTTCTTTCCATTCAGCTCAATGTATTTTTTTCGATTTTCTTTTAGATTTTTTTTCGAATTATGGATAACTTAGAGGTGCTTTGTTTGACTTCTGAGTGTTAAAAAAATTTCCTGTTAGCATTCTGATATTAATTTATTATTTAATTCTATTACTTCGTATGATTCCAACTCTTTTATCAGAAGTGTTTGTGTTATAGCCCATGATAGATTGTATCTTGGGAAATATTCCAGAAAAAAAAAATGTGCATTTTGCTTTTATTGGTGACTCCTGCAAATGTAGATTAAACCCTTTGGCCTAGTGATGTTGTTAAACTCTTTATCTTTACAGATCCTGCTGAGCTGGTCTAGCAGTTATTGAGAGGGTTATTAAAGTCCTCAGTTGTAACTGAACTTCGTTTATTTCTCTTTCTGATTGTTTAACTTTTGTTTCACACTGTTTTGTAGCTCTGTTTGGTACATCCACACTTAGAATTGTTATGCTTTCTTCATAGGCTAGTTCTACAAGTTTGTGCTTCTCTATGCCTATTTCCTTTGTATGCTTAACTGATCAACAGAGTTTTACAATTAAAGATTGAATGTGCAAATTAATACATATGATTATAAGACTTTCACAATTTGTACTTTGTTCATATACTCCATCTCTTCCCCTAAATAATCCCTGTGGGTGTATGTGCATGTGTGTGCACCTGTGTCGGTGCTTGTGTCCATGTGTGCATGCACACATGTGTTAAAATCTAGACCTTAATGCTGCTTCCAAAAGCAATAGGTTAAGAAATGAAATTCTAGGTATGGGATGTCTCCTTATGAGTTGTTATTCAGCAGGGCTCCAGATACTGCCCCCCTCCCCAAACAATACAGGCTGTTGCCAATGCTCCTGGTTGCCTGCTAGAAGAAGACGGTAAGACACTGTGCTTAAAGACACCACGCTCTCGGGATACAGCACACAGAGATATTAAGCAGAGCTGAGCTGGAAGCTCTCTCACCGTGGGGCTGGCTTTCATCGTGCTGGTGGTGTGTAGGCTGATGAGGGCGAAAGGCCATCAGTTGTCTTACCCAGCTGTGTGTACCTGGAGTGCTACAATACCAACCTGCTAGGCAAGATATATCCACTGGTACGCTGGCATGACTGCTATGGGGTGTCCTGCCTATTTTCTAGTTTTCTATCACCTTGACACAAGTTAGAGTTATCTGCCAAGAGGAACCTCGACTGAGAAATTGTCTCCCTCAGATTGCCTGTAGGCAACTGTGTAGGGCATTTTCTTGATGAATAATTGCTGTGGGAGGACCCAGCCCACTGGGGAATGTGCTGCTCTGGGCCTGTCGTCCTGAATGGTAGAAGAAAGCAGGTTGAGCAAGCTGTGAGGAGCAAGCCAGTAACTAGCTCTTTATGATTTCTGCTTCGGTTCCTGAGTTGAGTTTCCTGTCTTGACTCCTTCCACCTTGACTCCTTTCACTGATGGACTATGGTGTGAATGTGTAAAATAAAATAAATCCTTTTCTCTTGGTCATGTGTTTGATCATAGCTACAGAGATCTACCTAAGGCCTGGGAGAAAGGAACTGCTTTCTGGTTGGATTTTAGACCTGCTCTGCAGTAGGGAAATTATACCTAGTTAAAGCTCTTAAGTAGTAAGATTATAGATCCTAGGAGAACACCTACTACTATTGTTTTGCTGTTGAATGTGTTGTCAAACTGTCTTCTAAATTTTTATGTTTATGCCTATGGGTTGATTTTGATTTCAGCTTCATTCAGAAGTTTCTTTCTGCAGTTGGCAGTGGGCAGTGCAGAGACATTTATGCCTATAATAGATTGATTTTGATTTCAGCCTTCATACAGGAGTTTCTGCAGTGGGCAGTGCCAAGACTCAAGTGACTGTTGAGTACTCAGTCATAAAGGGAACATCTATGTCCCTCCCTCCAAGGTTCAGGGAATATTGTGGACGAGCAGAATGTAAGAGCCAGAGCAGGGGAAGAGCACTGTGAAATGCTGTCCTCTGGGTATGACATAGCTACTGCACGCGTGATCTCACAGAAGCTGCACTATCAGTACAAGAACTGTGCAAGATCGGCCTGTCAACATCCTGTCCTCTGATTGGTCACAACTGTCGGGACTGGATAAGACCAAACCCTGGTGTAGTTTTAATCTGCGCTTAATTCCTGATGACTAAGGATGTTGACCATTTTTAAAAAATGGCTCAGAGGTTAAGAGCATTGACTGCTCTTCCAAAGGTCCTGAGTTCAATTCCCAGCAACCACATGGTGGCTAACAACCATCTATAATGAGATCTGGTGCCCTCTTCTGGTATGCAGGCAGGCATGGAAGGAATGTTGTATACATAATAAATAAATAAATATTTTAAAAAAATAGATTTACTGGCCTTTTATATTTCTCCTTTTGAGAGTCAGTCACTGCTCATTTATGAACTGGAACATTCGGTATGGGAAGTTTTTAAGAAAGTTGCTGGGTTGATTAGCCTTTTATGGTCTAGTTTCTTGAGTTCTTTATATATTTTGGAGATCAGACCTTTGTCAGTTGCGGGGTTGGTGAAGATCTTCTCCCAGTCAATGGGTTGCCTTTTTGTCTTAGTGACAGTGTCCTTTGTTTTACAGAAGCTTCTCGGTCTCAGGAGGTCCCATTTATTCAATGTTGCCCTTAATGTCTGTGCTGCTGGGGTTATACGTAGGAAGTAGTCTCCTGTGCCCATGTGCTGTAGCGTACTTTCCACTTTCTCTTCTATCAGGTTCAGTGTGTTCAGACTGATATTGAGGTCTTTAATCCATTTGGACTTGAGTTTTGTGCATGGTGATAGATATGGATCTATTTTCATTCTTCTACAGATTGACATCCAGTTTTGCCAGCACAATTTGTTGAAGATGCTCTCTTTTTTCCATTGGGGTTGGTGTGTTTCAAGTTTTTTAAAGAATGTCTTTGGGATTTGGATGTGGGTTGCAGTGAATCTGTCGATCACTTTCAGAAACACTGCGTTCCTCATCTTTCTACCTTCTAGAATCTTATTTCTTCAGTGTTATCATTTTTTCATGATAGA
Source organism: Microtus oregoni (assembly GCF_018167655.1). Taxonomy (NCBI): domain Eukaryota; kingdom Metazoa; phylum Chordata; class Mammalia; order Rodentia; family Cricetidae; genus Microtus; species Microtus oregoni. The sequence continues at coordinate 6,748,409 of NW_024543221.1, forward strand.
ATGTTTCATATTTTTACTTATATTTATTACCATACTATAATGTAATATTATAAATATTGTAAAATATTTATATTTTTTGAGATTGTTGTGAATCAGTATTTTTTCTTGATTTTTCTCAATAAATTCATTATATATAGGAAAGCTACTGATTTTTATGATTTTGGTTGTGAGCCTAGCCTCTAATGGCTGAGCCGTCTCTGATTTTTATATTCTGCTACTTCATTACATGTGCTTAGCAGATCTAAGAGTTTCCTGGTAGAATTTTGGGGTTCCTTATAGGATCGTATCGTCTGACAGGGGGCAATTTTGCTTCACCCTTCCCTGTTTGTGTCCATTTTATGACTCTTGCCTTGTTGCTCTAGCTGAGTCTTAATTCAGCACATACTTGGCACCTCTGCTCTTTCTGGTCTGGTGGAATTCAGCAGCGACTTTCCACACCCAACTTCTATTAGAAGAGAATCGCTGCTTTGATCTTACTGCTCATTACAAATCTGATTTGTTGCTTGTATTTTATTTAATTGTGGTAGGCATATTCCGAGGAATTTATTCCAATTTTTTGAGGTTTTGTGCACATAATTTAACGAAATATCCACTAGTGATCTGTGTTTTAGGGGTATCTGTTGTGATGTCTCCCTTTTCACCCTAATTTTATTAGGCTGAGTCCTCTGTCTCTCTCTCTCTCATGGTTATTTTAAACAAGGGCTTGCCAATTTTGCTTATTAAAAAGTAAGCCCTTTGCTCTTGGTTCTTTTGTTATTATTATTTTGGTTTCCATGTCATTAATTTTACCTTAATTGGTACCATTTCTTTCTTCTAATGACTTTGGGTTCAGCTTGTTCTTGTTTATCTAAGACCTTAAGGTATATATCATTATCTATTTAAGTGCTCTTTGACTTTTAAGGTAATTAAAGTTAAACTTTCCTTTAAAACTCCCATTTCCCAGGCAGAAGTTCTGCCAAGTTGTGCCTCTGTTTGATTCCGGGAATGTGGAAATGTCCTCATTGCTCCCCTGATTATTGAAGAACACATTGCTCACTCTGTCTGTTTACACGGTGTCTATGTGTTCCTGTGGCTATTGATTGCCACCTTTATTTCCTTATGATGTGAAAAGACTAAGAAATCATTTTAGCTTTTGTATCTAATATGCTTTGTTTTATAACCTAAAGTATAATTTTAGAGTTAGTTCCCTGGGCTGCTAGGAACATTGAATGAGAAATGTTTTATGGGTGTCTTTTAGTGTGGATGTCCTATCTGTTGATGAGAATGGGGTATTGGAATTACCCACAATTTTGTGTCTGGATATTTTTGAACCTTGATATGCAATGTGTTTTTGTGAAATTGATGTTCTAGTATTTGGCTCACACATCTTTACAATTGTTCTATCTTTCTAATGGATGGTTTCCACTAGCCCACTCCATTAAATGCTAAGTATGGCTGTTTTTGCTTGTTCCTGGCTCCCATTATTCGGTGCATTGATTTCCAGTCTTCCACTCACAGTCAGGATGTGCCTTGTTTTTGTCTTTTGCCAGTGAGGTATGTTTCTTGTAGACAACAAGAACTTGGATCTTGGGTATTTCTTGTGGGTGTGTATAGGGTGCATGTGTGTATACATGTTTACATACGCACATATGTGAAGGTCAGAGGTTAATGCCATGTACTTCTTTGATTACTCTTCACTTCTGTACATGAGTCAGGGTGTCTCACTGAACCTGGAGCTCACTGACTCAGCTGTGCTGCCGGGATGGCAAGCCCCTGAAATCCTCCTGTCTTTTTCTCCCTGGTTTTGCATAACTTCTTCACGAACTTTGAAATATTTGGGGCTACTGTTTCCTTGAGTGCTGGCTCTTCTGTCACTCTTGAGTCCTGTCAGTGTGGGAGGCTCTGTATGTTTTTTTTTTTTTTAACAAAATTTCTCTCTTATTTCCAGAGTTGCTCGTGTTTTGTTATTCTGGCTAGCCGCAGCTTCTTCTCTCTGTTTCTTTCGTTCTGCTAATGAAGCCATCCCATTTATCGTTTGATCTCTGTGACATTTGTCCTCTTCTTCCACCTTGTGGGCCCTAGGAATCAAGCTCAGGGCCCCTGGCTTGCACAGAAAGAGCCTTCTCATATGTAACCATCTTAGGGATTTTGGTTTGTATAACTCACCTTCAACTCCAATTTTTTCTCACTTGGTTCTTCTCGATACTTTTTATGCCTTTGATGAGATTTTCTTGACTGTTTTAAGTGTGCTCTGAAGCTTTTTGTTGCTGCTGATGCTGTTGTAGCTGTTTATAAATGGGTTTTAGATAACTCCAACATTTCTTTTTGGCATATATAGATTCTTTCTCAATCAGTTTGAAATAGACTTGACTCTGTAGAATGATTTTCAATAAAAACCTAGACAATTTGTTCAGTTAAAAGACTCAATGGGTCTTATTTAAAATGCCCTTTGCATCTGACTTTCTCTAATATCACCCCATTGCCTCATACTGAGGAGCAGGAATAAAAACCCACCTCCCTTAGCCATTGCCCACTGAAGGGAGTAGAGCTACCTCTTATTGCTGGGAGGGCACGGGAGCCTTGGGCTTCTACACTCAACTGTACTGCAGTAGGCCAGGAGGTCCACCTTGCTCCCCATATAGCAAGGTGGATGGGATGCAAGGTCTTGCTTTTGCAGGATGCTCATGAAAGTTTCTACTCTCTGCCAGGCTTCCTGTAATACCACTTAGCAGGAAGTTGAGACGTGTGGAGTGGTTAGGAGCCTAGGCTGCGATGCAGTTTCTGCCGGCATTGCTGGGATGGGGGAAAGCATCTCCTTATCACAACCTGGCAAGGGAAGAACACCATGTTCCTGCTCAGTCTGCCTGCGTGGGCAAAGATGAAGCCATAGGTTTTCCTGTGGAGTTTAGCGGGAGCCATGTAGTTCTAGGGCTGTGGTTCTGAGATACCAAGGCTGTGTGGGACCCGCTGTCCACATTTTAGTGTTTCTCCAACTCACAGGTCTGGAACATATGAGGCAAAAGGAAAACTCAAGGAACTCAGGACTGTCTGGGGTTTATTTTGGCTCTGAAGTCTGGGGTCAGTTTGCCTCTGTAGAGTTTTCTCATGCTTGTTTCACAAGAGCATTTAGGGGTTTTAGTTGTACTTAAAAGATGGGGAAGTCTCCTTCACTCCTGTCAGCTTTATTTTGTGTACATCATTTTGGCCAATGGTTTCCACAAAGGTTAGACAAAGGAATGAGTCTGTATTTCTTGGAGCAAAGAAGAATGCGGGATAGGAATGGGATCTAGATTTGGAGTGCAAACATCCCGCTGGCCATCTTCTATCTGGTTGTATTGATTTAAGCAAGACAGTAAAGATGTATAAGGCCCTGGCCCTGGATGCAGGTAACGTAGTCTCATTAGGAATCCAAGAATCAATTGCAAAATGGAAACTCCCTGCAGAGCATGGCTACTGTGCTCAGGAAGAACAAATTGGGATACGGTGGGAGGAGGTAGCTGGTGGACGGTATTACGCTCAAAGGGGTGGGGTTGACAACGGCACATGTCAATATGAATAATAAGAGCTACAGTATTGAGTTACAGAATATTAGATTCTGGGTTACTTTGCAAACACTGTGCATGGGTGATTTCATCGAATTATCCTTTCCAGCAATGCCTGGGAAGCACAAGTTACTCCCAGTTTTACAGGCAACGGGACTGAGATTGACAGGAAAACCCAGATTCATGTCAAGGCTTGTCTGAAACCTCTCCAACATCATCACAGAATACCCAGAGTACCTGCTGCCATGGCTAGAACATGGGACTAGCTTGGACACGAAGAGAGTCATATTGGAAGCTGAGCCCTGATCTGTGGGTGCTTGCATTTTTGAGCAGCGGTCTCTGTGACCGTGTTTGGTTGGAGAAATGAGGTGTTATAGCAGGCCAATGTGAGGGCAGCAGGTAGAGGGGACAGAGGAAGAAAATGAGATAGAGACAAGGGTCTGATTTCCATTGTATAAACAGAGTGGATGTCACACTGACCTCTGTACAAAATTACTGGTCTGCTTATGTTTGATGCTTTTTCACAGTTACAAATAAGACAAAAATCCTCTAATGCCACAGTCTATCTTTCCCCTTCCTCACTTCACACAGATCCTGCAGTAGGGCTGGTGAGATGGTGCGGTCAGTAAAGGTGCTTGCTTCTCCATGACCCAAGCCTGACAGCCTGAGCCAAATCCCTGGAATCCACGTGATGTTGTCCTCTGACCTCCACATGGGCTCTGAGGCATGTGTACCCTTCCCCACGTGCAGATAATAACAACAAAAAATGACTTAAAATTTTTTTAAAATATTTATTTATTTATTATGTATACAATATTCTGTCTGTGTGTATATCTGCAGCCAGAAGAGGACACCAGACTTCATTCCAATGGTTGTGAGCCACCATGTGGTTGCCGGGAATTGAACTCAGGACCTTTGGAAGAGCAGGCAATGCTCTTAACCACTGAGCCATCTCTCCAGCCCCCGTGACATTAAAATTTTACATCAAGGTTTTTTTGTTTTTGTTTTTGTTTTTTTGGTTTTTTTTAGAAAACATTTGGTTTGATAGAAGCTGAGAGATAGGACGGGTTAAAGTTTATTGCTGCTGGCTCCTTCTCTTTAAAATGTCATATTACTGAGTTATCTTTAGCCACTCCTTTGGAGCCTAGTTAAGTTAATTAGGCACAATGTGGACAGACAGAATGATCTCACGTGCCGCCTTTAAAAGACATGAGAAATAGAGGAGAAATAGAGAAAAATGCCAGTAGAGTTTGGATGCAAAAGGCAAGATGGGAGCACCCCCCTCCCAGCTCCTGGGCTCCACCCCACCGTCCCACTCCCAGTCCAAGGAAGGCCAAATACATCCCAGTGGTTTATTTTTTTCGTTTTGAGACAGGGCCTCACCGTGAAGCCCAGGCTGATCCTGGAACTCACTGTGTCACAGTGCAGGCTGGCCTATAGTGCTGGTGGCATGGCTGGTGTGTGCTCGCTGGGTTTCACCGAGCTCTTAAACATCAGGACTGTGGTGGGGAAAACACGGTTCTAGTGGAGTAGGAACACTATTGCCGTGAGTAGGGATGTCCAAAGAACTCCTCAGTCTGGGAGGAGCTATGGAGCCACTTACAAAAAAAACAAAACAAAACAAAACAAAAAAAACAAAAAAAAATCATCATCGAAATTCAATTCCATGGAGTGAGCTGAGACAAGAAAAAGAATGTGCGGCTTGTGGTTTGTTACTAACACTAGGTTAGGTTAAATGAGTTTCTATACTGCAGGCTTTAAGTTTAAAAGAGTGCCACGAACTTGTCAGAAAGGATTAGGACATACAAGATTCCCAAGTCTAGTAGCTCAGAAAGTCTGCTAGCCCACCTTTGCTTTTCACCCCGGAGACTCCTCAGCCTCACGCTCCACATTTCACCTTTCTCAAGTTGCAGATTAGGACAAGGCTTCCAAGTTATACTATAAAACTCTATTCCCAATTGCCTATTATCTATAGATTGGTACTTTGAGACGGGGTTTCTCTTTGTAGCCCTGGCCGTCCTGTGGCTCACTCTGTAAACCAGGCTGGCTTCGAACTCAGAGATCTGCCTGCCTCTGCCTTCCCAGTGCTGGGGTTAAGGGCATGCACCTCCACTGCCTATCCAATTGTACTTTCTTTTCTGACTCTTCTAACTCCTGTTCCATGAGGACTTTTAGATTCTTTGAAACGCAAATGAATGTTTTCTGTTTCACCTCAAAACTCAAAAGCCAAGCAGTTTTCATACCTGCACCCCCCCCCCACTTTTTCTCCTCAACCCCATCGACACCATCCAAGTGAATCAATGAACTAATTCATGGGAGGAAATTGCAGCTATTTTATATATTTTTTAAAAATCAATGTTCGGTTAAAATCAGATTATAAATCCGAATCGCATGATGATATGTTTGTGTGGCTGCCAGGTTGTGTGCCTTCTTCCTCCTGAGTTCTCAGTAGATTCCATTCTGCTGACGCATGGGCAGCTGGGCCTCTGCTGCCAGGTAGTCAAAGCAGCGGTCTGTCTTGGAGGCTGGGGGAACCTTCTGGAACTCCTGGAAGATGGGATTTTTCCCTCGGGTCATCTGCTCCGCTCTTTGTTCCTTCTTCTTGATGGCTTCCTTGATACCCTCAATGTGACACTTCTCCTCCTTCTCCGCTTTCAGCTTCAAGACGTGATGGTTCCTCTCACGCAAGATGTTCAGGTCCTGCAGGTGCTGCGCCCTGTCCCTGGTGGTCTTGTGCGCATGACCCTTGGCCTGCCTGATGATCTTCTGCTCAGCCAGCTCTGCCAGTACCCGCTTGCTCACTTGGCGCCACTCCTCTGCCTCCTCTGCTTGCTGCCTCACTCGCTGGAATTGCTCTGCCTCCCCCTGGGCCTTCCCTCGCTGCTCTTGATGTCTCTCCTTAGCCAGACCTTCTTGGATGTCCTGGGAGTCCTGGAAACTCTGCTCCAGCGACAGCTTCCTGAGCAGCTCCTCCGCCTTGGCCTGGCAGTCCATGAGAACTTTGCGGGCCTGGAAGTTGACGACCGAGCTCAGGTTGCTATCCGGGACCTTCCTCTGGTGCTCTGCCAAGTGCTGCTGCCTCTTGAGACAGGCTGCCTCCAGCCTCTTCTGCAGCTGCAGCCTGTTCAGGTCCCGCAGACTCCGCAGCAGCCTCTCCTGCTCCCGCAGACGTTGCTCTTGACACTGTTTGAGGTGCTCAGCCTGTGAGTGCGCCCTGTCGAGCTTGTCCAGGACTTGGTCCTTCTCCGGTGGGTCGTCAGGCGGCACCCTCCACCCACTCTCGCTCTCCGACTGGGTCGCGCTCTTCCCCTGGCAATCCCGCCGGGGAACCCGCTGCTCCCGGCCCTGGTGAATCTGCTCATGGCTCTTCCGTGGCTTGTGCTGTTCCTTCTGCCCTTGCCACTGCTCCTGGCTCTGTTGCAGCAGCAGCCTGCGCTCTCTCTCCAGGGTCAGGTGGACTTTCTGGTCTGAGAGCTTCAGCTCTTCCCAGGCGATTGCTGCTTGGTGCTGCAGTTCTCGCATCCTCTGGGCCTTCTTGAGCCGGCTCAGCACCAGGGCCAAGATCTTCTGGTCCCTGGAGGACATCACCGCTTCGTCCAGCTTGCTCTTGAGGACCTGAGCGTGCTGGCTACTCTCCTCTTTGCAGGAGTCGGAGGCCTGGGAATGCTGGTTGGCTAAGGACTCGGTCCGGTGGCCACTAACCCTCTTCGGAGAGCACACACTGGTGCATTGCTTCTGGAACTCTAAGGAGTACGCAGAGGACTTGTCAGTGAGAACGGAGGAAGGGGACCAGAGACCTACATGTCTGCATACGGGCACTGCCCACCGGTCTCTATCGTGTGTCTTTTCTAAAAGCAAAGTCTCGACACTCTGGGGGCTGAAAGCTCTCCCGGGATACGGTGGGGACGAATCTCCTGGGGCTGCAGGATAGCGCGGGTTCGGCTGATTGGGCTGCTGCTGCTGCTGCCAGGTTCTGCTGGACTTGGTCGGTGCCTCCCCGCAGGCTTCTTCCAAGCGCCTGCTTCCGGACTTGTGTTTCCTGGCGCGGTCCGAGGGTCTCCGGGCCACGCGTGTCAGGCCGTGGCTTTCTCGTGGCGAGGAGATATATGCACGCCGGCGGGGCCTCCCCGTAGGCGAACATTTCTGATGCACCCAGGACACCCGGGTCTCAGACTCGGCGCCAGAAGTCCCGGCCCAGGGGCTCAGGGTCGGCTCAGGCCAGCTCAGTGGTGCTGCAAACTCCAGCTCTCCACCGGCCGAGGGCTCCCCAAGATCCCCATAGGGCCATGGGGAGAAGAGGTGGTAGCCGGCCATGCTCTCTTCCCGGCGGGCCCAGAGTCTACACGAAGGTCGGAGGACCTCCAGGGGGCCACTGAGAACACCCACCCCACTCTCAGATCCTGGGATACAAGTGGCCTGTGACGCCCCCTCCACTTCATAATGCCTCCTTGTGCCGTCAGGGCTTTGAAGGTTCAGTTGCATAGAGTGCTTTGATAAGAGAGGACAGAGTGGGCGAATAGATGCCTCAGAGGAGCTGGTTCAAAGTCTAGAAAATCAAGGGTGGTAATCGAATGTGATGCCACCAGTGTTTCAGATCCCTGAATTGGTGGCCAAGGGCGCCACACTAAAAAGAGAATACAGTGGGAGGGCCAAAGTGTAGTGATATTTTATTTGTGTTTTAATAATTAAAGCTTGCCTGAAGATCAGAATGTAAAACTAAGCCACTAGAGGCCAGGGAGGGGTGGCATACACCCTTTAATCCCAGTACTCAGGAGGACAGAGGAAGACAGATCTCTGTGAGCTCAAGGCTACCCTGGACTACCCAAGATCTATCCAGAAACAGATCCAGGTGGTGGTGGCTCACACTTTAATCCCAGTGTTTGGGAGTCACACACCTTTAATCCCAGCACTAGGGAGGTGGAGACAGGAGCGATATGACTGGGTGGAGAGAGGAATATAAAGGGGAAGAGACAGGAACTCAGTGGAGTGTGGAGTCTGAGGATTTACGCAGACAGGATCTCGCCCTTTTGGTCTGAAGATTTGATAGAGGTAAAAGGTCTCTCTAGTGTTTGGCTGCTTTGCTTTTCTGGTCTTCATCTTGCACCCCAATATCTGTCTCTGGGTTTGTCTTATTTGTGCTACACCAGGTGCAGTGTAGTAGACCTAGGACGGTGCTGGTCCTTGGAGGCACGCCTCTTTATTCTTACGTTTGCTTTATTGTGTGTGTCTATACGTTTTATTGTGCGTATGAACAAGTATGAGCCATGGCAGGTGTGTGGGCAGCAGAAGACAACTTGCAAGAGTCTGTTCGTTCTTTATACCATGTGAGTACCAGGAATCAAATGCAGGCTTGGAGAAAGTCCCTTTTACCTTACCGGCCAAGCATTGCGTTTACCTCCCTCTTCCCAATCGGAACACCAAGGCGTGGAAAAGAAACAGCCGAGGAAGAACACTGGTCAGGTCTGGATCTTAGCAAGCCCAAGGGATGCTTCTGTGTTAACCTTTGTAAAATGAGGCTCGTCTGATTTTCATCTAACGTGACAGTTACAGCTTTGACCAAAACATGAATTTTGTCCGCACTGTTCTGAAATAGCCCCCAAAGATTTCATTTATTTGCCATTTGTCTTCTTTTTCCTCCACCTTTGTGGGATCCGCACCTGTGCCCCTTGCTGAGAGGCAAATGAGTCTGAGTCTTCCACTTTCAACCCAAGTGATGTTGGACAAGTTACTTCCATGACCCTCATTCTGACGCTGAGCCGTTGTGAAGGCAAAGTGAAAGAAAATGTGTGGAGAGCCTGGGACCACAATGCGTTCGATGATGATGCCCTACTAAGCGCCAATTAAAAGTTTTAACACTTAATGTGTTAGTTTGCAGAAATTTCTGCAGATCTCTAACTGTAGAGTCATTGGATTAATGTAATTTTAACAAAGTTTGGTAAAGTGTAGAAAGCAGTGACTCTCGGGTTCTGTCACACCAAATCCTGGGATTTGATCATTTTCCTCATCTGGGGTTGCTATGGTCTATATGTATGCACCCCAAACTGCATGCTTTGAAATCTAATCACCACGATGGTGGCACTAAGAGGTAGGGGCCGTTGACAGATGGTTTAGGCGTAAGGGTGGATCCCTCATGAGTGGGATTGGTGCCTTTATTCCAGAACTTCAACTGAATGAGAATTGGTCCCAAGATGCTGGGAGATGTGAGACGGTAACAGGGACACTGGGCCAGCTCTGTCATTTATTAGGCACTCACTGGAAGATGTGTGGTCCTAGGCAGCAATATGAGTGGTGAGTTACCCTTGATTTGGGACAGGAGACTTAGATAATGGTCAGGACCAAAGTGACTTCACTCAAGTCATGAGGTACCTGCTTTATCTTAAGGCGATATCCAGTGTGCCAGGAAAGTTCCTCGTGCTCATGGTACCAAGGTCTGGCTTGTAAAGCTCTTTCTATTGGTTTATTTATGAAGACATATCCCACCTGAGGCTCTCAGGTCACATGCTATAAATATGACCCAAAATAAAATTGCTAACTTATTTAAAATTTGTTTGATTAGTGTGTGTGTGTGTGTGTGTGTGTGTGTGTGTGTGTGCGTGTGTGTGTGTGTGTGTGTATACTCCATTAACCAGTTCTCAAGGGTGGACTTTGTAGATGACAGTTTTGCATGCTTCAAAGCTTGAAGACAGTGTGAGGCAGCCAGCCAAGTTTCCCAGAAGCAATCATAGCAGCTATCGCTCATAATGACTGTGGCTACTTTCGCACTAAGTCCATATAGCCCTTATAAAAGGAGAGCCGAGGAGATGGCTCAGTGAGTGGAGATGCTGCCAAGCCTTATATTCTGAGTTTGATCCCTGGTGGCCCATGTGGTAGAAGAACCATGTCACTCCCACAAGTGGTACTCTGATCTCTGTATGCGCACTGTGGCACACCCAAGTACACACAAATAAGTGTATTGACAAAATGGAGTACTAAAATCATCTCAGGTCATTGTGTATGTGTGTGTTCATAGACTGAGTGTGTCACAATGTGTACGTGGATGTCAGAGCACACTCACCCATTGAGAAGCAAAGGCCAGCAAGATGCCTTGCCTTTTCCTCAGACTAGCTGGGTCATCGGTAGGAGAGCTCAACCACATCCTCTCTGAGGAAAGGTTTTCCTTTCATAGCTAATCCTTAATGACTAGCAAATGCTACACAGAACCAGCAGCCATGTCTGGCACAAACTGGTGAAACACAAAAAGTAAGCTTTTTGAGGGGCCTGGTTGTCACGGACCAGCCTTGACAGAAATGCCACTTTCCAGAGTAGGAGTGTGGGGATTTAGAAATATTAGTAAAGAATATGAAGATGTGAAAATAATAAAATGGAAAAATATAGAATAGTAATGGGAGGCAATTCCAGTAAATACTGAGCTCGCCTGCGTTTAATTTCCAATTGTTTAAAGTACCCCTGACCCCCAAAGATAGAAGTAAGACAGAAACTGCATTAACCTGATACAAAGAAATGAACAGGCCAGTTGAAGGTCACAAGCCACATCCATAGTTAGAAGTTCTGTTGCTAGAACACAAGTCACGCTCATACCCTAGACCAAAACATTCTGTAGGCAAACCACTGCCTGGGTAGAATCCAGTGTTATCTCCTTAAAGGAACTGGAACCTTAGTTGGATCATTAGACTTTTGTTTGAGGTAGAAACATAACTACTTCTCTATTCCTGAAATACAAGGCTATTAGCCACACCTGCTGACAATAATCTTGACAGCAGAACTCTCTGATCTAAATCTAGGTGGGACCTTTGTTTGAGGTAGAAACACAATAACCTTGAAGGAATAGAGGTAAGTTCCAACTCTCTGACCTTTGGTCGACATGGAAATAGGCTCACATTTTTGGACCTCCACACCTGGCGAGATGGCTCTGGATCTTAGCGCACCCCCCCCCACACACACACACCTGTGTCTCTTCATCTCCATGTGACTCCTCAGAGGGACCTAGCTTGCACGTCATGGCAGTGCTCCCAGGAGCACACGAAAGAGATGTTTTGTGAATGCCAAGCTGCCAAGTATGCCTTCGATGCTGAGAATCAGTCTCCTTTTTATTTGGCAATGAAATCCTCGGTGGATTGGACTGTGTGTCTCAGAATGTGGCCTTCTGCCAGAGGAAGACCCAGGCCTTCTTTCTTAATTTGTTGGAGGGTTGAAAAATAAGCTCTCACCCCACAAGTGAATCCATGGGATGGAAGTACGCTCTGTGTGCTAATGGTTCCTGTGGAAACTCCCTCCCACCACCTTTCTCTCTCATTGTCTCTCTCCCCATTTGTCTCTTCTCTCTCTCTCTCTCTCTCTCTCTCTCTCTCTCTCTCTCTCTTGCTCACTCGCTCTCGCTCTCGCTCTTGCTCTTAATGCTTGAAGGGGAAAAATTAGATAATCATGTGTAATATGGGCACTTGAACACAGATTGTTCAAACCAGGTTGTTCAAATGCACATGTGCTTAAGTGTAAAATACATACTGGGGGCTGGAGAGATGACTCAGCAGTTAAGGGCACTTGCTGCTCCTGCAGAGTACCTGAGTTTTGTTCCTAGTAGGGTGGTGGGCAACACACAACTACCCCCAACTCCAGAGGCTCCGACATCCTTCTGGACTCCACTGGCACACACTTGGTATACACAACAAACAGAAATAAATCTTGTAAAAGGAAATACAAAATACATACATTAGATTATGAAAATGTAGCGCAAGGACTAGCACAAGCTACCAATGCTTTTCATTTTACACTGGTTACATTTAAAATGATAGTGCTTCAAGCCCATCAGACTAAATGCAATATATTATCGAAATTAATTTCATGCTTCTTATACTTGTTCTGATATGAACTCGGAGATTTAAATTTACATATATGTAGATGTAATATACATTATGGTATGCTTACTTTGTGTGAAAGACTTTTAAAGTTTATCTTAACTGACACACAAAAATTACAAATTCATGGGATGCTGTGTAATATTTTGATATATTCATGCCTCGTGGGATATTTAGATCAGGATAAACAAACATGTCTCCTCAGACATTCATCATCCCTATATTGTGGAACTTGGGAAATCCCTTTGTCTCCCTTTCTGACATGTACAGTACACAATTATTATCTATAGTCACCTACTGTTCATAGCTCTGGAGAGCCTTGCTGTCATGTGACTGCTGCTTGGCACCCACTGATCAACCTCTCCCCACCCGGATCCATTTCTATTGGACAGAGCTGCCCTAAGTACTGAAAACTTCCCAGAGCTCAGGCTGTAAATAAAAGCTTTCAGCACACAGGCGATTTTTGTTTTATATAAATTTATTGCTTTGAGATCTCCTTGTTTTCTTTGTGGCGTGTGTGTGTGTGTGCATGCACACACGCATGCGCGCACACACATGTACATGGCCCATATGTGAAGGTCAGAGAACAAAATTGGGTGTCATTCCTCAGGCTCCCTCCACCTTTCATCTGAGATAGGGTCTCTCCAAGGCTGAAATTTGTCCAGCTAGGCTGGTCTAACTGGCCGTTGAGCCTCAATGAACCCACCTGCCTCCAGCTCTCCTCTCTCCATTACTGGGATTACAGGTGCACACACTGCCAAGCCTGGCTTTTTATGGGTTCTCTGGGGATTTAAACTGACGTCCTCACATCTCCAAGGCAAATACTTCCCAACTGAGCCATCTCTCCAGCCCCCCATTCACCTTTTCTAAGAGGATAAAATGGAAGTTAGAGGACTTGTTTGTTTGTTGTTAATCCCTGGATCGTAGAACAAATTATGATTTTCAAAATTCAGTTCTATAATATGCTTTTTATGTCACAGGATTTAGGGTCTTTTGTGCCCCATTTCCCCTGTTTCCTTACTGCACAGGAAAACATATGATCCCAAGTAACAATACCTAAATTCACAGACCTGGGCAGCTCTCTACATGTGCCTGCAGTGCACAGTGGATTCACCAAAGACATCAGAAACACAGAACAATAATATAATAATAATAAAAAAACCCATACAAATACACAGGGAGATAAATGAAAAACAACTTAGAATGTATTTATGCCAATAGAGCACTAAGCGTGAACATTCTAACCTGTAAACAACTTCTTCTTCCCTAAAAAAAAAAGAAGAGGAAGAAAGAAAGAAAATAGTAGGTTAAGAACCTGGAACTAGGCAAGTTAAGTTGCCATGGAAACAATCACAGTGCAAATATTCCTTGTGGATGAGAGGTTATGTGTGTAAAAGTGATGGCTGACAGACCCCCAGCATGTGCTTGACCATGCCTCTGAGTGTTTTATATGTAAACCTGATCATGGACAACGCCGAGCAGGACCTGTTGTTTCCAGAGGCACTGACTGAGGATTCTAGAGTTCATGAAGCTGGTAGCGGGCAGAGCATCCAGAACTGGAGTTTGGGTTCTCACACCCAACTTAGCACCCCTACCCAGCCTTCCACTGTCAGATGGTCCAGGTTAGTGCGACTCACAGAGAAATACTGTAGTTTTGTTGCAGCCTAAGATTTTAATACTTTTCACACTTGTAACCTGAACCCAATTACTAGTTGGAGATGGTAATTAGCAAATTCTCCTAAAGTAAGGGAGAGCTCTAAAGTATGTTCAGAGTCAAATGTGAGCTAAAGTCCATGGAGTGGAAGGCTGGGGGGTCATCAAGTCACTCAGCAGTGACACAGGAACCAAACTATGTGTGTGCTTTAGGGTAAAGTTTACTCTTCATGACTCACCCAATATGGCGACCCTTCTCAATATAAACATAGACAATATGTTTAATAAGTATTCTTTTTTTTTTAAAGATTCATTTATTAATTGTATGTACAGTAGTCTTCCTGCATGTATCCCTGCAGGCCAAAAGAGGGCACCAGATCTCATCATAGATGGTTGTAAGCCACCATGTGGTTGCTGGGAATTGAACTCAGGACCTCTGGAAGAGCAGGCAGTGCTCTTAACCTCTGAGCCATCTCTCCAGCCCAAATGTTCTTATTTCTAAAGAATGTTTTGTTTGAAACTTTTATAAATTCTGAGCCTTTTATAGTTTTTTTTTGTCCTGTTTGCCAAAGTTGAGCCTAGTGTTTTTAACTTCAAAGAGGATTTGTTTTCTCAGAAAGGTACAAGTGAGGAAAGAAACTGTCTTAGTTAGGATTTTATTGTTGTGAAGAGACACCAGGACCACAGCAATTCTTAGAAAGTACAACATTTAATTTACAGTCCATTGTCATCAGGATGGGCAGCTTGGCAGTGTGCAAGCAGACTTGGTGCTGGAGCTGAGAAGCCTACATCTTGCAGGCAACAGAAAGTGGACCGACTGTCACACTGAGGGAAGCTTGAGCAAAAGAGACCTCAAAGCCCACCCCACAGTGACATACTTCTTCCAATAAGGCCACACCTCCTAGTAGTGCCATTCCCTTTGGGGGCCCTTTTCTTTCAAACCACCACAATAAGACTGCAGTGAAAGTATGGCATCTGGTGATTCTCTGTGATTGTGGACTGTGTGTGTAGTACAGTGTGCAGGCCATTGCCAATCCTTGGTTGGCATCGTCAGCAGGGCAGGAAGCCCTCAGCCCACTGAAATTCCAGCCTCTGCCCATGAGTAGGCTTGTTATATTGTGGAATAGTCTTCAGAAGGCAGGACATGGTGCTCTTTTCCGCTCAAAGCCACCTATATGCAGGGCTGGAGAACTCCAACAATTGTAGGTGGCTCTCAGTGCACTCAGAAATCTCTTCTGTCCATAGGAGCTGTAGAAAGCCCCATTGTTCAGTTGCCACAGTCACACAGCTGGAGAAAACCATTAACTGCCTTCTACTCTGTGCAAAGTGGTGCCCCCTTCCTGCCCTCCTTGCCAAGTGAAGACCCCACTTCATGGCACACTCTCATGGCTCCTTTAGAGAACTGGAGCTTCTCTCTGTGGTCTGTGGCCATGGTACACCCACACCTGGAGGTTCGATGACAATCTGATTAACCAAGTCCCGCTGCAACAAATTCCACGTGAGAATACTTCATTTCCCATTGTCTCTACCACCCAATCACATATCCCCAGGTTCTACCACCTCCCTGTAGTGTAACGGGCGGTGACCAAGCCTTTAGCACGTGCTCCTTTGGAAGACACTTATCCAAGCAAAGGTTCACTTCTGGACCTCCGTTTTCTTCCTTTAGGACCCAGGGTGGAAACTGTCCCATGGCATGCCAAAACTACTCCTCTGATTCTGCCTCCGACTCCTTACTGAGCCACCGCCCTAGTCTGTAGTCACCATGTTGACGGTGCTCTGCCTTGACTTCCTCCTCTTGCTGCCTGCTCGACTTCTGCACGCCAGAGCTCTTCCGTCCAGCAGAGCCTTCTGCTGTGAGGAGAATCCTGTGTGTCTACACTGTCCCTTAGAGAAGCCACCAGTCACCGGTGGCTACAACATGTGAGGTGCAGCTAGCAGGACTGAGGACATGGATTTTTAACTTTACATAATCACAGTCACATTTGGCATCTGTGGCTAATGGCCCCCATCTGAACAGTAGAGCTTAAAAGTGTGAGCTCTGAGAACTATTACTCTAACTATGTCAACACGAATTAAAACTTCGCCATCTCCTGGCTGTACAAATCCTAGGCAAGATTTAGACTCTTTAAGTGGCCAACTGTTTTCATCTAAAATTTCAACACTAATTCTAGTGGGAATACGGTGTTTATGAATGGGAGGATTCATGGAATTACATTTGGACTGTAGCCCAAGTACTTAGTGTGAACATGTGGCTCTCGTCCTCCCAACCTTCACCTTCACTCCTTTTGACCCACACCTATGACCTTTTAAAATTTCCAGCCAAGATGCTTTAATGGCCAGCCACATTGGTTTAGTGAGTTTTGACTATTGCTTTTAAATGTGAAATATATTAGGCTAGAATAAGAACTATGTACTTTCTGTGTGGTAGAGGTAGATGTTGATTCATTAAATGTTTTAATTCTTTATATAAGAGCACTGTGTACCAGGTGATGAAGTAAAATACAAAATTCTCAATGTAGGCTATATATATTTTTAAAAGTCATATTAACTGGCTGCTTCCCTCCCACCCTCCAGTTCCTGAAAAACCACTCTGAGGCTTATATTAATTTATAAAAGTTAGGCCAATGGCTCAGGCTTATTACTATCTCTTACTTTTAAATTAACCCATTGCTATTATTTTGTATTTTATCACGACGCTCATGGCTTGTTACCTCACATCTTGTTTCTCCCATGGCTGCTGGCATCTCTCTCAGATCCACCTTCTTTCTTCTGTATTCAGTTTGGCTCTCCCACCTAGCTATATCCTACCCTGCCATAGGTCAAAGTAGCTTTATTCATTAACCAATAGAAGCAACATGTACATATTCACAGCATACAGAAGGCATCCCACATCTATCATGTTTCTCTCAAATTGTGACTGTAGAGTTTAGCTCAAGACTGATACAGGAGCTGAAATCTAATGGCTTCTTTCCACCCTGACCTAGATTTCTTGACAGGACTTCCTGTTGTCTTTTGAGTAAATTCAAACCTACTGCCCTATAAACGCATACTCTCTAGGTGTGATGAACTCTCCATAATTTCCCAAGTAGACCTTGAAGTGATCTATGACTTATCCTCTGTGATTCTCATAAAATTCTCCCTTGAGAGTGAAGATTTATGGTATAAAGTTCACGGCAGGATTTGGGGGCAGTATGATGTACAATGGTAAGGAAGGCTCAAGCCTGTGTCCTTCCATCCCCGGCCCATGTGAAGAGGAGAAGGCAGAGTTAAGGTGCACTGCCATGGCCCTCCTGGGCATCTAGCTGTTTTGTTACCCTCTGATAATAGAGATGAAGGAAGACATGCAGTCCCCTTAGGACTTGACTGTGCCTCTGTGAAGACATCTGCTCATTCGGTCAGATCCTATAAGCATGTATCAACACCATCTTAGGCCCGGTGGTGTATACCAAGACTACGAGGTCATCCTGCTCTTTGTCATCTTGCATATGTCTGGCACGTGTCAGCACTGTCTAAAGAAAGAGAATAAGTTTCTGGAAAACTTCACTAGTAAGAAAAATCATTTTGGGGTTGGAGGGGTGGGGGCTGGGGATAAACTATTACTCACTTCCTGCCACTTGAATTCAAACTCTAGATGAATAAGGATCTTTTCTTTTGATTGGTTTTGTATTTTTTCACATTGAGAGAAGGACCTGGGTATATGATATACGATTTATATTAATGCCTGCCTATTCATTGAAATATGCTGGGTGTGTGAACCAAGAATTCTATGTTTGAAAAATGTGGCCTAGGTTTGTAACTGTGAGATTTCAAAAGGCTGGGTTGATGCCTATGTTTCTGTGCACTTGCTTATGGCTAAGCATCTCCTAGATGGACTTGACTGTGGCCGAGCATCTTCTAGGTGGATTTGCATGTGGCTGAGCATTTTCTAGGCAGAGGCTCCACAGTGGAGGTTTCTCTCCTCCTCACCCTTTCCCTGGCATCACTTCAAATTAGCCTTCTTAAAGAAAATGTTCATGCCATGCTGACAATGATTTAAAGGGAAGAGTCTACAAAAAACAAGCGAAAAAGTCAGGGTGATGAAAAAACAAAACAAAAGGAAAGGTCAGGAAAACAACATTTTAATGCAATTAGCTACCACCAGGAGTGTGTCTGAAAGCACTGACTCACCTTTACCTGGTAGCCAACCGAAGTGGAAAGTTTAACCAGAGGTGGTGACCACGTTAAAACAGCTCATTAGCAATCCTTGTTTGATTTACTCCAAGGACCAAACATTGCTATATATAGGCCAAAGTTTAATGTTATTAAAAATATTTGCTTAATTCCAAATTCAATAAAAAGCTGAAGGTTTAGAAATTCTTTCTGTTTCACTTCTCCCCCAACCATGGTGTTTAAATTTAACTAACTGAGATGATGCTCTAAGCATCAGATACTTATGCCGGGCCCTGAAGTGCACACATCTTTGCACACTGAAATTGCTACTCCGTTTTGTTGTTGTTGTTTGTTTGTTTATTTGTCTTGCGATACCTGTCCATTAAGAACCCCACTAGATGCAGAATTAGTTGCTGAGAAAAGAATCAAAAGCAAGAGAACATCACAGCCCATGTGAGAGGGTATGGGAATGCCTGTGAGCAGGGGCACCCCTGAAGTACAGAGCTATTTACCCTGCTGAGTGCCCTTTCCTGCACACACAGTCCTTGCCCCAGACTACATTTCCCAGTTTCCTTTTGCCTATCTGCAAGACCATGTGACTAATTGGCCACCCTGCCATCATCCTGGCTAATGGAATATGGGCAGAATGGATGTGGCTTTCAGGCCTGGCCTTCATACACCTTGTTCCCCTTTCTCATGGGCTGACGTGAAAAAAAGGTGTATAACAAATAAATTAATATATGGTAAGTTATTTAATTATACACTATTTATGTGTCAGCCAGGTTTGAGCCTCCAGTGAAAGGCTGCTAGTCATCCTTCCTTCCTTCTTTCCTTTTTTTTCAATGAGTACTTGACTGGGCTCCACTACCCCAGCCACGTTACTTTTTATGCTCTCACAGAGTCATTGTAGATCTTCCCTAACCACCCCAGTTCGAGATCCCAGTCAAGGATAATCCCCATGCTTTTAGCCATTCAAAATGCTTCGTATTAACCAGTCCCCTGGAGGCCTGTGGAGTGGAGCTAACTACACCCATGTGGCCTTACAGTTCTACTGGCTGTTACTCTGTCCCAGGTGCAGTCACTAATGGGGTCCTACCTGGAAGCAAGTTCATTTTTGGAGCAATTAGGTAACAAAGAATTCTGTCTCTCGTCTATGAAGGAATACTATTTCACCATCTTTAAATCTTATAAAACAAGCAAGGTATAGAAGGCATAGACACATGAATATGAGTTTGAGGCCAGTCTGGTCTCCATAGTGAGATCTAGGACAACCAAAACACTCCACAGGGAGACCCGGTCTCAAAAAACAAAAAACAAACAAACAAACAAATACCAACCAATCAAACAACTAAAAGCAAAACCCAAAACCAACCAAAAAATGCAAACAAATAAACAATCTTATAAGACAGCCCTAAGGCAAAGACGAGAAACTCTTGGAAACCATGTGTTGAAGTCGATGGAGTTGCCTTCTGCCTGGGTTTTTGAATGGTTGTTGTCCACCCAGGCTGCGCATATCCAGTACCCATCCCTGCCCCACTATCATGACCCTACACTTTTCACGAGACAGGAGAAATTTTAACTATGTGGGGATCAGTTGGTTTATCATCAGTTAGGGAAGTTTAAGCTAGCCAAACTATGACAGGGAACAAGCAACCATTTGTGAGGGATGCAATGTGAATTTGGGATATACTTGGGGGTGGGGGAGCTGCGAGCCAACCGTCAACAAAAGGCAAACTAGTTCAGCAGGCAGACAGCCTTCTTTTTTTTTTTCAAGTAAAAGCAGTCAAGAAAGAACTCCTTGGACTGATCCCTGTTGTCCCTTTTCTAGTACCACGCTAGCCAGCTTTGGCACATGGTAGTCTCAATGTTAGTTCTATGTCATTAAGTTCTAAGTTCAGGCCTACCTTGTCTCTTATATTATGTGTATTTTTCTTTTCTCCAGTTTTGAGGTGTGTATTTATGCAAGCATGTGTGTGTGTGTGTGTGTGTGTGTATACATTCATACATCTATCTACAGGCTAGGAAGCTCCACCACTGAGCCAAAGCCACAACCCTTCCAACCCAATCTGTGAGCAAGCAAGCAAGCTTCGGAAAGTAGAAGCAAGAACTGGTGCCCCCTTCAGCTATTGGGTAAATATCTTAGGTGAACACACCAGTGTCATTGGAATGGACATGACTAGTGAAGAGTAGAGTCAGTTCCTCTCCTCCACAGGGTTGGCAGGGTGAGGAGTAACTAGGGTCGTCTTCTTTTGGTGTAGGAAGACACACTAACATGAAAATGGTTTTGCAGAAGTCTGATTGCACTCACAGATCCCTTGCATGCACACCTACAGAAATGTGAAGGTAGTGGCGGGGAGGGGGGCGGTAGGCGGAGGACACTAGAGTTGATCAGACGCAGATGGAGTCGGGTGGCCAAGTGGGGAACATGACCAAGAACCTTTGCTAGGGTTTGTATTGGAAGGACCTGAAAGCGGGGTGAATGGATAAAGACTGACCAGGGTAGATAATTTCAGCTTACGGATGTGGGGTTATTCCTTATTGTCTAGCACCTGGCCCTAGGCAGAACTCTGATCCTGAGTGTGAGGACTCCCAAGGAGGGGGTGGATGGAAAGGCTCTGGCTTACTGTCTCTGCACATTGGCTAATTCTGAGGAGGATGACCCATCTACAGTAGCAAGGCCCCCAGACAGACACCAAAGAATCAGATAGCAGAAACCAAGACATGGTTAATCCATACGGGGTTTGCATTCTTAGTGGCCGAATGTGGCTGTTGATTTTCCCTGCATCTGCATGAAACATTTGATACATTCACACATGTAACTGTGACCCCCCGGGGGGCGGTGTGGTGGTGAGGTAGGCATCAGGCATTTCTTTAAATTGGCATTCTCCAATTTATCAGTAATCTTGAGCACCTTTCCCTGTATCTGTGAGCCGAGGAGGAACGGCGAGCTCTCTAGAGTGTGTCCATGCCTTCCTAGTCTTGCTTCTTTGTCTTCAGACCAAAGTTAAGCTTGCCTGCAAGGCTTTCCGGGCTCTTCCTGGCTTGGCCTTAGGTGTGTCTCAGACACTGTGCCTTTTGGCATTTTCCTACTTCCATTGTAAACTCTGTCTTTGGTCTCTGTCCCTAGCCTTTCCCTCCTAGTCACTTTTTGGGCTGTTCCATCTCCCCGGACACTTGTCAAACCATTTGATCCCCTTCATTCTCCTTAAACCCACACAGACATACAGATGTCTGTACTCACATACTGAGGTCGCCTCCAAGATCCCATTCTGGGTCATTTGTATTTTCCAATCTTTGCTATTCCTGCTATCAAAGTTGATCTATTTTTAAACTTCCCCACAGACTATAAACTTGTTGAATATTTCATGTTTTTGTTTTTGTAGTCTCTGTACCTAGCATGATGACCGAAATATACCAGGTGCCCACTCACCGAGTACACTTTGTAGGGATGGAGGAGGTGAGGACACCATGCGCCTACATGAGCTGCTTTATGTACCTACGCAGTCCGGGACACTTGCCTGCTCACACACCGGGCTGTCCCTCCAGGGCTGATGGCCTAGATGAACCTCAAGCTTTGAAGAATGTTAGAACTTCAAGGAAACAGAGCATTCAGTTCTATCCCGGCCTCACACTCTGCATGTTCTGGGATCAGTAAGTTGCCTGGACGCTTCCTAGATGTTTATAATTCAAGAAGCCCAGGGAGAAGAGAAAAGATCATTACTTGGCTTCAGTCTTTAGTTTTCAAACAGTGTTTTCCTCAAGGCCCACATGTCGGAAACTTGATACACAGGTGCACAGCGTGTGAAGCAGAGGCTGATGGGAGTTGTTTGGGTCGGAAGGGCTCTGTCTTTATGGATGGACTTGTGCTACTCTGGGAGTGAGCTGCTTACCAAGGAATGGGTTTCCAATAGAAGGATGAAGGTCAGTTGCCAGTCTTCCTGTGCTGCCAGTCTTTCTGTTTTCTCCCTCTCTCTTTCTCTCATTGTCTCTTTCAAAAGTGTATTTCTTTCTGGCCACATGGTATCTTCTGCCATGCTATAATGTAGTGAGAAGGCCCTTTCCAGAAGTAAATCTCTTTTTTGAAATACTTAGCCTCCAGTACTTATGAATTACCTGGCGGTGGCATTTAGTTATAGCCATAGTTAGTTATAGAGGGATGGAGTTTCCCTGAATTTCACAACTACTCCTGTGTCTGTCCCATACTCCAAGAAGTCTTTGGAGTATGTCAGGAGGCTTTTGCTTTTTTCTGCAGTTTGGTAGTGAGCTCCCGTAGGAGTGAGAAAGACAGAGGAGGTAAGTTTTCCATCACTTCGTAGGAAGTGAGTCATGCCACCTCCTGCATTCCATCTTTCCTTATTTTCTTTTCTGGAGAAAGTGCATATCCAATTATATTCAACATGGCTTATATTTTAGAGTCCAGTGCCTCAGAATATGACTGTTATTTGGAGAAAGGTCTTTAAATGGTAATTAAGTTTAAATGAGGCCACTAGGATTGTCCTAGATGACACAGGGGACGCACACAGGAGCGCACAGAAGACTCTCACCTGCACCCAGACCAACACGTTCACCCTGGATTTCCAGAGCCCGGAACTGGGGAAAGTTGAATTCCCGTTGTGTAAGCCACCAAGACCATGGTATTTTATGGCAACTATGGAAAAAATAGAACATGAGATAATATAGGAAGCTGACAAAATGCTGTGCCGTAGCCACCCCCGAAAGCTTCCCCTGCGTGAATCAGAATGGTAGGAGCGCCCAGTCCTGTCTTACCCTGTGAGAGCCCAGAGTGGTCACATGCCTCCTTTTCCAAACTCTCAGTGCTGGAGGTAAGTGGGCATGGACCAGAAGCTCGTGAAGAGCCTGTGAATTGTTACATCAAGGTGAGTGATTACATGTAATCCCAGAAGGGAAAGGCAAGGGAGCATGAGGCTACCTCCAGTTGGATGAAATGCAGCCTCTCATTTTGTTACATTTATATTCATAAATGTTTTGCCTGCTTGTATGTGTGTGCACCACATGTATGCCTGATGCCCGTGGAGATCAGAAGGAAGCAAAGACATCGGATCCCCTAGAACTAGAGTACAGATGGTTGTGAGCCACCACGTGGGTGCTGGGAATCGAACCCGCCTCATCTGCAGGAACAGCAAGAGGTCTTAATCACTGAGTCATCTCTCTAGCCCTTGAAAGGCTGTCTTAAAGAAGGAGAATTTGACCTAGCTGCATGGGCCCAGAAAGGAGAGGCAGAGCAAAGGGCAAAGTTCCAGGAAGGGTAGATGTCGGTCTGTCATACTTTCGTCAACTCGACATGAACCTAGACATACCTGAGAAGAGGGGCTCTCCACTGAGAAATTGCCTCCAAGTGGCCTTGTCTGCGGGCACAGTTTCTTCAAGGCTGATTGATGCAGGAGGGCCCAGCATGCGGTCTGTGTGTCAGGGGCGGGTATCATTCCTGGGGCTGGTGGCCTGAGCTGTAATAAGTGTGCCAGCTGAGCAAGCCATGGGAGGTAAAGTTGGTAAGCAAGCAGCCTTCCTCCATGGTCTCCACTTCCGTTTCCTGCCCTGCACTTCCTCAATGACGGACTGTAACTTGTAAGCCAAGTAAACCTTTCACCTCCACGTTGCGTTTGGTCAGTGTTTTATCACCGCAATAGAAACTAAAGGGGAGCGATCCCACATAGGGAGAGCTTTTCTGAGTGCCGTGGGCAAATACAACAGGCTTCCTTAAGTACTGGGTGAGGTGCACGATCTTGTTCACAAATAATTTAATTTTTATGGTACTGGGGGTGGAGCTCTGAGCCTCACACAAGAGCTACTGATGAGTTGAAGCCCTGGCTGCTCACCACTATGTCAGAAAGGAGAGTGAAGCATAGGTCTCATGTTTGGGCCTGATGAACTTTGATGTTCATGTTGGCCCCGGTATTCTCTATACACCGACTGTTGCCACTATGGGGAAGAGTTCAGAAATGGTTGTTGCATGGTCAAACAACGGTTTTGAGCCCTGTGGATTTGACAGCTATTTAAAAAGGGTAGACATTTTACTGAGAATAAAGTGGAATAAATATTCAATTTGCAGCGAGCAATCTCAGGACCTTGGAAACATGGAAAAATACCCAAGTAATGCTTTGGGGTCTCATAGTACATGCGTTAGTAGAATGCATTTGTAATAGCCAAAAATGTTAAACTTACTCTGTGCAAAGCTGACATCTCAATTTTACAAATCGAAAAAAAAAACATTGAACTCGATTTATCTACTAAAAGCTAATTTCTCCTACAAGAATTTGTTAAAATTACTCGCAGTAAGAGCCGGCACAGTAAAAGCTGTTATTTCCCAACTACCTTCAGTATGTGAGATTTTGGGAAAGTCGATAGAAGGACGGGATGATTTGGTGGCTGTATCAGAAACATGGTTTTTCATACCCACAAATTGCTACAGAATAATGGAGTGCCAGTTGTTCGAAAATACTGCCTGCCGGCACCACCTCATTAGAGCACACCCCTTAATCACCAAGGCTGGAGCCTGGGCCTTCAGAGTCCAGCCCGCAGAGGGAAGCCTAGCTTGCTGGCGAACAGCAAAGGCAAGAATGGCTTAAGAGAGCAGAGCTCACAGCAGGCTGAACTTAGGACACCAGAAAGGGACGGCTGACCAAGGGAACTCTGTTTCCTGGGACCTCTGATCCTTTTGGGTTCTTAACGCTCGGGCCATAAGCCTCCCCTTCTGGTGATACCCAGCTTTCTGCATTGGCACCCATCGCCTCCCTGGGAGAGAGCCTCTCAAGAGAAAGCTCAGAGGGATGTGTGCATCTCCCAGGCAGCCAAGAGGGACGGGGAACAGGGAGACCCAGTCTCCACGGGTCGCCTTCTGGACTCTAGGAGACGCGCAGAGCCTGCGAAGGTGCTCCGGCGTCACCACGAACTTGAGATTTTAGCAAGGAACGTGCTCACTCCGCCCCATTCAAGTTAACCCTGCGGTCGGTGATGGTCCTGGGTGGGATCCCTCTGCCTACGTCCACCTTCACCATCTCAGCCTATGGTGGTGCTCACAGGACACCAGAGGCCATTGGTGAAGGATCGGGGTGCAGACCTGGACGTGTGCGCGCGTGCGTGTGCCTGTGTATGTGCGCGCGCACATGCCTGTGTCCCCCCCCCCCCCCCCCGCGCGTGCCGCTGCCTGGCGACTCGTGCCCGACAGGTGCAGGCGCGCCGGCTTCCCATTGGCCGTGGCGTCTTCCTCCGCCCTCGCCATCCCCTTACCCCCACTACTGGCGCTGGCTGGGATCCGCCGAGGCGCGTGCAGGCCTGCGCGCCCGAGCCCTCCCCGCGCGCGCTCCCCTCCGCGCCGCCGCCGCGCGATCCCGAGCTCAGGTACCGAGCACGCGGGCTCCTCCCCGGGGGCGCGCAGCCCGGCCGCCTTGGCCCTAGTCACCCCCGCCCCGCGGGCGCTCGGGGGGGAGCCCGGGGAGGGAGCGCGCGGCGGGACGGGCGGGGGCGGTACAGCCCGGCAGCCGCCGAGGCTTCCGTCTCGTTCTTTCGCTAGCTCGCGCAGCGACGGCAGCAGAGGTCGCGCACAGATGCGGGTTAGACTAGCGGGGGGAGGAGGCGGAGGAGGGAAGGAAGCTGCATGCATGAGACCCACAGGTAAGAGCCGGAGCCCGGAAGGGGCTTGCCTGCCCGGGGAGGCGCGCGCAGGCCGGCCTGGGCGAGTTGGCTCTGGGCTTAGCACCCCTACAGGAGGAATTTTTAAAATAAAAATCACAGCTCAGATCTCATAGGGGACTGGGGCAATAGGACCCTCCCAATCCCTGGAAAAGCAGAGAAGTAGCCGGGGGCAGCAGGGTGCACATTGTGAGATTCCTGAGAGTAAAATGTACAGGCCCCGGGAAAAGTGTTTTCTCAGCCCCTTGACGCTAGAAGGCTTTAGACTTTCCTGTCATGATCATAACCGCTGAATCCTGGGGACCAGCGCAGAGCCAGTGTGCACTAACCCCTGTCCTCTCTCCCCTCCTCCATCCCTCCCGCACGCGCAGTATCCCATGGTGGCTGCTACTCTCTGGACCCTGCATGGGGGGTGGCAGGGAGGATCTTGGCGTGGGAAAGGGGCGGGAGCTGCGCAGGGGCTACCCGGGATGGAGCCCGCAAAACCCAGGCGCCGGGTACCCAGGGTGGAGGAGGGAAAGCGTGGCCCCAGAGCCCGGGCAACCCCGGGGTATTGTCGTGTTCCGCTCCTGGTTGCAGACTCTTGCAAGCTGGATGCCCTCTGTGGATGAAAGATGTATCATGGAATGAACCCGAGCAATGGAGATGGATTTTTAGAACAGCAGCTGCAGCAACAGCAGCCTCAGTCCCCCCAGAGACTCTTGGCCGTGATCCTGTGGTTTCAACTGGCGCTGTGCTTTGGCCCAGCACAGCTCACGGGTGGTGAGTAACCCCGCTGTGATGGGAGAGCCTTGGACGGCCCAGCAGGGAGGGGAGCCTGCGCTGGCAGGACAGCACTCTGCCTCCTGC
This sequence comes from Microtus oregoni, assembly GCF_018167655.1. Taxonomy (NCBI): domain Eukaryota; kingdom Metazoa; phylum Chordata; class Mammalia; order Rodentia; family Cricetidae; genus Microtus; species Microtus oregoni. Next base: position 6,775,083 of record NW_024543221.1, read on the forward strand.
ATACATGCAGACTTTAGGGGTGCCTGAGAAACAGAATCCTTGTGTCCCAGTCTTCTGCAAAACCCCTGGAGTTCACAGAAAATTCTGTGGAACCCGGTGCGGGTTCGCACACCCACCAGCAGCCTAGTTGGGCTTTTCTGAAGGAAGGACAAAAAGTCCATTTTGGCTAAGAAAGAAAAAAAGAGGCAATGAATAAGAAAGAAAGAGAAAAGAGGCCGTGTATTTGTGGACCTTTTACCTTTGATCTTTGCCCTCTGCAGGCCAGTCAGGTTTTGACTTCTGGATTTGGGCAACACTAGGCTAGCCACCTTTAAGAATGTCAAGGGTCTGAAATCATGGTCAGACTGGTTGAAGGACAGATTTATTTGAAAGTTAACTTTCTGTTTCTTGGAGATGGTGTGTTGAGGCACGTCAGCGGTTGCTGGGGTGGGGGGGAAGGGTTGCAAAGCTTCAGGGATGTTTCTGGAGGATCGTTTAGCGGGTTACAGGGGGAACCAAGTCAAGAAGCGAAAGTTAACTGAAATAAATTGATAGCCCCAGTCTCTGTAGGCGGCTCCTCTGTAATGTACTTGATTCCAAGGGAGAGGGCTGTGTTTTGGTTGTGGTAGAGGAAGACAGATGGAGTTCCTGTCTGAATTCCCCTGCTCAAGCATCTCCCTTTCTCCCTTGTGCACCACTGTCCATCACTCCCGTCTGTTCCAAATATTCCTTGAGAGCTTGCTGCTGTGGGCACGTGAAGGACAGGTTTGTGAAATCCTGTGGATGCCTCGGAAGATTGTCATTAGATGAGAAACGAGTATTGCTGGGCAGAAATGAGCCATTTGCTTGTGGGAAAACGTTGCTGTTTCACAGACTTGGGAGGTGAAGATGGGGCGAAGGAATGGATGGAGAGGGAGCAGCAACACTGGGGTAGGAGAGTGACCACCCAGGCCTTAACCCAGAGCAGTCCACAGTCTAGGCGTTCCCCGTGGGCAGCTGTCAGATGCCTGGGGTGTGAAGGTGTGTATCATGGTGTGCATCGAGTATGGGTTAGGGAGAAAACTCTTACTTTGGCTTTGGATGGAGTGGTCGGGTGCGTGGTTGTCTTGACGTTATTTCTCTCAAGGAGTCACTTCTGGTGCCATTGTTTAGTTTTCAGTAGACGCACCTCTGAGGCAGGCGTCCTCCTCACAGAGGGCAAGGTCAAGTGTGAGTCCAGACCACGTCCTTGTGGCCCGCCAGGGCTTTCCCCTCTCTGGATACTACTAGCCCTTCCTCATAGGCAGATGGGAATCAGAGGCAGACCGCCACTGAGCAGGCCCAGGACCTTTCCTCTTTCTGGCCTTTCAGTTCTAGCTCCCGTCCTTCTGGCAGGCCCTTATGATTTACCGTCGTTCTGGCTCATGCCTCCCATGCAGGTGACAGATGAGCTAATCAGAACCCATCTACATGTCTCTCCGCTGTTGGGTGAGGTCTGAGCTTGGGGTGGACTCAAAGGCTATGCTCTTGGCTTCACCCATTGCTGTTTCCAGGGCTTTCCCAGCTCGGTTTAGCAACACCATTCGGACTCCCCAGCTACCTTTGTAGTTTGTACAGTGGTGTCTTTCACTCTCCCTTCCCAGAGTCTTGGAAACGGTGGGAATAAGGGTTCCCTGTCACCCTTCAGCATCAGAGCCCTTTCTTGTAGGGATCATGTGTTGCAGAATGGCTGTAACACTTATTTATTTATTTGTTTGGTGATGCTGGTTTGTGGAGGAATACTTACTACCATTTTAGGACTCCTGCATGAATCCACAGTGTAGGGAGGGAAGGACGGCAAGGGACATCCTAAACATGGATGAAACGGGATTACTTTCTCAGAAAAGAAATCTATGTAGTATCCAGGTTGATAATGAAGGCAAATTTACCATTACTCTGAACCTCTGCTCTTAAAACATCCATGTGTATGCAAATCTCTCTTGTTAAAAGATAGATCCCGATTCCGCCGGCTTTGGGAGGTCCCTGAGAGTCTGTGTTTCTATGTTCTTTCAGTTATTACTGTTGTTTGTGTGCATACGCATCTGCCACATTTGTGCTGGTTTCCCAGGAAGCCAGAAGAAAGCATTGGATTTCCTGGAGCTTCATGTACAGGCAGTCATGAGGGGCACCGTGTAGATGCTGGGATCTGAACTTGGGTTTTCTAGAAGAGAGGCAGGTGCTCTTAACTTTGGAGCCATCTCTTCAGCCCCAACGGTCTATATTCAATATGCTCCCATCTCCCAGGAGAAGTCTTTGCTTCCGGTTCAAAGATCACAGTTTGATTAGCAATGCTTTAGACTAAGGGGTTCCTTAAAATCAGTTGCTTCTAACTCCAGACTTCCTGACCTCCTTCTCAATTACCAGATGCCAATGACCTGCTAAGGAGCAGAGGTCTCAGCCAGTGTCTCATCTGTAGGTGAAACACAGCTGAAATCAGCCTCACGGAACGCTTTCCCTCTCTTAACCCACAAAAGGTGCATATTTAATAGGCACTCTTCTGAAATGTGGATTTTCATTTTTGATTGCTTTCAGAGAAAAAGGAACACCACAATAGCCAGATATAATAGTCTGAGCTAAGAGCAAGGTGGGAGGGAGAAAGCATGTGCCCAGTATAAGTTTTACAGAAAAAGGTCTGAACTAGAAAGGGAGAAATTGAGAAAATGACCAGACAAAAGAGGAGAGAGAAAAGAACTCCATCAAAACCGAAAGGCTTTGTCCTGGGAAGCCTGAGATCCAATTCAACTCTTTGAGCCCTAGGAGAGCTTTTTATAAGCCTGGCTTAGCTTGTGGTGACTTTGGGTGGCTCTCTTGGAACTGTCTTTTATCAGCTGGGTGGAAGGGTCCTCATTTGGAGTCTCTGAAAATGATTATCCTGTGGGGACCCCTGCCAGACGTATGGGGAGGAGGCGGATACAGGACCCTGCTGTGCACACTAATCCTACTGGACTGTGGTTTCTGTTGCCTTTCTTCCTTTGCCTGAGTCTGCTTTCCCAGAAGCCTCTTGGGTTTGGAGGGATGACGTAAGTGGTCCACCCAGAGGTACTGGAAGAGGACCTAGACTTTGCTTTATAAACTACTCCTCCAAGATCAATTCCTTCTAATATTGGGATCTCACAGCGGGTGCTGTGCTTGCTAGCTTTGAGGATTTTGATGTGGAGTGTTCTCAGCTTCCTTATGTATATGATAAAGAGGATTTTACAAATCTTAGGTAATTGGTATCAGGGATGGAAATGCCACAAACACTCAGTAATTGTAGAAGGTCATGGAGAAGTAATGGCAAGGCTAAGACAGTGCTATAGTCTGGGGCATCTTTGATCTATTTATTCATGAAGCATGAACTACTTGGACCCCACCTCAAACCAAGGCCTGTTGCTCATGTAGTTCTTTTAAACTAATAGGACCTTCCCTTTTTATCCCAGTGAACACTTTTTTATCATCATCGTATGCTTCTCCAGTCAGTAAATTCTTCACTCTCCTGGGCTCCCGTTGCTCTAAGAAACAGCGCTTTACCATATCATTGTAAGCCCACTGAGGGCAGCGATCTCGACTGATACATTTTTATGTTTTAGGCACCAGCGCAGCATCTGATTCATGGCCCAATGCTCAGTTGGTGTTGGTTGAAAGCAAGAAAAATAGACACCTCACTTCCTGCGACTCTGCTTAGAAAACAATCACTGTTGGTGGACGAGTTATGAAAAGTGGAGGCCATGTCCAGTTGGAGGTGGTCTAGGGAAGGCTGGAGGAGAGTCAGGAAGGGCTTCAGAGACAGGGAGACACTTAGGATGGGTAGGGGTGGCAGAGGTACTGTGTACAGAGATGTGGAGATGGTCACATGATTGGACTCACCAGAGAGCAGAGACTAGACTGACGAATGCAGATGCTATGACCGCAGTGAACTACGTAGAAGGACAGATAACTTGAAGTCTTTCCTTAAGGGTCTTGGGAGCACCCTGAATGTCTCACATCAGAACCCAGGAAATAGCGTTTGGAGCAGGAGTGTTACATCAGGCAGGCTATACTTCCCACTTCCCTGCTTCTGAGTCAGCACCCCCGAGTTACCGTTCTGTCTGAATTTAGCCCCGTGAGGGTGAGGTCTCATCTGGGTCATGAGGCATATCTGTGTGCCAGCAGATAGGAACAACAAGTTTGTAGATGTGGTTATCTTGGAGTTTTGTTGAGGAAAATTTTATGTGTGGTTGAGTAGAAGCATTTCCTGCAATGCTGTCTCTAAAATCCATGGTTTCAAACTGAACCTAGTCAACAAAGTCCCAACTCCCGAAACTCGGGCACTTATTTCCTCAGCAAAGCCTGTGGTGATTTAAGCAGTGTGGAAACGCAGCTTATTGACAGGTGAAATCCAAAAGCTTCGAGGGTACGGAAGGATTTCCTGTAGCAAGTAGCAAATCTCACAAGCCAGAAGAGAAGAGGCAAGTCAAAGAGACCCAGAGTGTCTTTAATTCCCTAGCGTAATGATGGGGTAGATGAAGATTGTGACCCAGCAGATTCCGGTTAGAAATAAGGGAAAGGGGCTGTGCTGTCTGAAATATATCTCCAGTGTTTCCGAAAGGCCTTCAGATGATAACAAGGGCTCTGCATTCTTTCCAGGATGAGCAGAGTTCAAGTTCAGCTTCTGCCCTTACGTGGCTGCATGGATTTCTGTTGCCAGTTAGCATTGTGGCCTGACAGTATTAAGATCTCATTAATGTAGTCAGCCCTTGTCTGCAGTTTTGTTTCCGTGATTTCAGTGGCCAGTTATCATCACGGCCTGGAAATACTAAGTGAAAAAGTCGAGAATAAGTGATAACAAAGGGAGTGCCATTTTGAGAAGCACGAGGAAGTCTTTCACCAACCTGCCCAGTTCCTTCTGCATGGAATATAAATTAATCCCCTTATCGAGTATATAATATGGTAGGATATTTAAAATAATATCCAGAAGATGTGTATTATAGCATATTGTTATAAATGTTTTATTTTATTGTTTTGTATCGTTAATTCCTTACTATACCTAACATAAATTTAACTTTATTATAGGTATATAGGTCTAGGATAAAATGAAGTCTAGTATATGGGGATTGCTACTGTCTGTGATTTCCAATGGGAACCTTGGAATATATATTCACAATAAAGGAGACTTTTAGGGATTGCTGGGTTCCAAGCTCTTAGCTGCCTTCCACATCTCTCTGTTCCATCGTTCGGCTCGATTGTATGCCCTGGAAATATACATATAAGGGGATTCAGTTTTTGCTCCCAGGAAATATACAAATAAAACTTCTCAGAAGTTTAAATGCCAATGACTTGCACAAAAATTTCCTAATATAGATTTTCTTTAGTTCATTTTAAAATCTAGTGTTATTGATTGATACTGATGAGAAAAGTGATTTTTCAGATTGCTTCTTTTTATCCTTTTCTGATTTTGAAAGCTCATTCAGTGTTTGATAATTGAAACAACCACACAGGGTAATGGTATGTCTAAATAGGTCACCAGGATCGTTGCTTCTGAAAACTGAAGGAAAGAAAAGACCAAATGAGAAAGCTTTTTAGCTTATTTACAAACAGTCTCCTTTTGCGAAGACACACAGCGGCATCCATGGCAGATACAAAAGACGTATCCTCTCGTGCATCCGATGAATCACTTACCTACTAATTGCTCCATTTTCACAGGAGCTCGCTGTTCAACCATCACTAACCATGGAAGATTGAGAAAAGATGGGATGAAATGTTAAATCGCCTGGAATCTGAGCGACTGATAAACATTTCCAGATTGTCAGCAATCCTAGTTGTAGACACCTGGGACATGCTTTGTATGTGTCAACGCCCACTCCCATACATATGTAACCTCATTTAACCCATGGGGGACTGCACGGTGTACACCATTGTGTATGTCAACGCCCACTCCCATACATATGTAATCTCATTGAACTTCTCATAGGGGACTGCACGGTGTACACCATTGTGTGTGTCAACGCCCACTCCCATACATATGTAATCTCATTGAACTTCTCATGGGGGACTGCACGGTGTACACCATTGTATACATCAACACCCATACATATGTAACCTCATTGAACTCCTCATGGAATTGCACGGTGTACATCATGATTTGGTCCTATTTAATAGGAGAGGAACCCAAGGGATAAGAAGACTAGGCCACTTGTCATTTTTGGTATGTTTTTCCTTTTAGTATGCCAGGACATGACAATTCCAATTTCTGATACATCTAGGCCACCCCTATTTTTATGATAGTTCACCCAAAAGTGTCCATTTAAACTGAAATTATCAAATAGTTTGAACGTTGGCTTTCCTTTCCTAGTATCGTGACCAGAAAGGACCATAAAACATACTGGTGAACCACAAGAAAATCCCATAATCTGAGATGAAGTAGAGGCCAGGGAGCCTGAACCTTGGACTCTGAGGAAATGATAGCAAGAGACCAGAAACCCAAGAACCTGTCCCCCCAGGTCAGAATGGGACGTTCCCCGACTTTACTTGCACGGAGCGAAGAGATGCCCGGTCGCCGGGACCAGTGACATGCATGCTCACCAGCCCCTTCTAGGGCTTGCCACAGCTTTCCTTGCAGCTGCCATGCGCTTCGGACAAGTGTTAATGATCGCTCAGCTAGCATGTGCTTAGGGTGTTAAAAGCCATGCAAACGGGCTTCGTGTGTGTCCCTACCTGTAACTGCTGAGTGCACCAAGGGGAGGGGTTTTTTTCTATCTCTCCCGTCTTGTAAATCTTGCTTTAAGAGACCTCAGTGAGGTTGCTCTCCTGGAGTCTCCTAATGTTCAGAGAAAGCCAGGTTAGAAAGCAAGACGCAGAGGCACGCACCTGTAATCCGAACACTTGAGGAGAGAGACAGTGGCAGCCAGAATTTTTGAGCCCAAGAGAACATTTCTCCCTTGAAATGTTACATTGGAGGAAGAATAAGATGTGTTGGTTCCTAAGATCTGAGAGTCACTTTTGTTTGCTCTCCTGCCCGAGAAGACATGTTGGATAGATGAACTTGAGGCTGAATTTTGGGAGGAATTTGGCCCAGTTTCCCCTCATCTTTACGAAAAAAACTTGTCTGAACTGCTCTAAGAGAAGTTACCCACCCAAGAAGGAAAAACAAAGAGAAATAATTAAATGAGTCGCTCACAAACTGGAATCGAAAGTGCATTTTGAAATAGCTTCTTAATTGGGAGTATTGTAATTGCTTTATTAATCTTAAACAAGGTAAATTGGGAACATCAGAGAAGTCAAATGAAAACAAATTCTTGACATTATTTAGAAGCATCATTAAACCTGGGAACACAGCAGAGAATGAGCCTCCACTTCCTCCACCGTGGAGTTGCCAGACGCTTGCGCCGCCTCCACAGGCTAGGCCCTCTCGTGACCCTGTCTGTGTATTTGAATGTGCCCCGAGTCTCCAGGAATGGACTTCGGTATAAAGAAGAGGGAAGAGTTGCCGAGCCGAGTAACCTGGATCAGTGGTCACTTCATAATTGTCCTTAGGAAATCGAGGTTTCCGAAGATGTTGAGGAAGGATGAAGCTCTTTGGAAAAGAAAGCCGTGAAGCCGTACTTGACCTTCTCTCGCTTCTGTCTGAAACGGTGGCCTTTTGTCTCCTAGAATCACCACTGCTGCAGAAGAGCTAGACAAGAAAGGCCACTCACACATCATATTCTTATTTTTTCTGACAGTAACAAAATACAGAACAACTTCACTCCTTCGGTCTGGTTGCCGTTATAAAAGAGATATGTGGTTGGGTTGAGTGAGCCAGTAAGGGGAAGAGATTCTTTTAAGAAAAACAAAATATGTTCTGAGTGCATTTAACATTGTGTGTTCCCACAGCCTTGGTACTGATCTAGTTAGTTGCGAAATTCAAGTTTTCCTTAAGGAATGTAGAAGGAGTTTCTGGACTTTAAGCCACCATGAGACAGATAACAGGATCTACTGGTTTTATGGAGATCTGATAGGCTTAATCTTGTGAAAGATTTCCAGTCATCCCTTTCGAGGGTTTCTATTAACTAATATGGAATCTTAATAGCTTAAGCTAACCCAAAGATACATTTCAAGGTAAGAGTTGGGGGCCGGGGAGATGGCTCAGTTGGCGAAGTGCTTGCTCGACAGACACATGGATATGCATTCAGCTCGCCAGCACTCTCATGAGAAGCCAGGCTGGGTTGCAAATGATCCCAGCGCTGTGGAGGTGGAGACAGGAGATGTCTGGAGCTTGCTTGCTGGTGTAGCCATCAGTGAGCTCTGGGTTCAGTAAAGGACCCTGTCTTAAAAAATAAGTTGTATATGGTGGGGTGGAGAGCTGGCGTAGCGGTGGAGAGTGCTTGTTGCTCTCACAGAGGACCTGAGTTCAGTTCCCAGCGTTTCACAGCTTATGTGTGCAACTCTTGTGCCAGGGGACCTGATGCAAATGTGGTACACATGCATATCTGCAAGCAAAACACTGCACATAGTGTTCCCAGCACCCACATGGCAGCTCATACTGTCTGTAACTCCAGTTCCAGAGGACCTGATGCAAATGTGGTACACATGCATATCTGCAAGCAAAACACTGCACATGCATATCTGCAAGCAAAACACTGCACATACAGTGTTCCCAGCACCCTCATGGCAGCTGATACCGTCTGTAACTCCAGTTCCAGGGGACCTGACACTTTCACACAGACATATGTACAGGCAAAACACCAGTGCACACAAAACATTAATTGTTGAAAAAAATAAGGTAGAGAAATACAGAGGAAGATATCTGACTAAACCCTAGTTAACATGTCCACACTTACAGGATTGTGCATGCCCCATGAACACATACATATGTATACAGTGCATGCACACACACACACACACATACACACACATGCGCACACAAAGTCTTTTTGGGGTGGTAGGAGGCTCCTGCAAATTTAGGTTATAGCATAACAGCATGCACTTAGTAATACAATGGAATTTAAATAGAGATATTAAATTGCATTGAATTATATTTAAATAGGGAAACCATTTTTAAGAATCTTTTAGTTTATCTGGTTAAGAAGAACTCAGTTTTGAGTTACTATGTGGCCTTTTAAAAAGTCTTGCCCAGGTTCCACCACATCCCCATTTGCTCTGGGTTAGAAGTTTTGTTTTGTTTCCTGTTTTCCCCTTCTCATCCTGTTTACACCGTTGTCTTGTAGATGGAAGGCACCTACTTACTTTTACCGTTGAGTTGGTGGCTTCAGTATGGATCCTGGGAGCGAGCTCTGGGGAGACACAGTGACTGTAGAGGGTAACCAGTTCTCATTGCTGCTGTTGCCACTGGGCAGAGGGGATGCTAACCTACTTGCTTCCTGAGTTTCGTTATTTGTGAAAGGGAGTGCCTTCCCTAGGGTGCTGCAAATATCAACTGCGCGTGCGTGTGTGTGTGTGGTGTCATAACTCCCTGAGGTGCCAGCATTGTTGAGAACAAACTGACGATGAACGCGTGCTACATTTACTGCACCAGGAGGGAGCCTGCCAAAAGTCTTCTTTGCCAGGAAGGGATATGGAAAAACAAACACGTACAGGTCCCACAGTGCGGGTCAGGGTAGATGGGTGGTGTAGCTATTCACGGTGTAGCCCCCAATTCTTGGTCTCAGTGCATCCATGGAAATAATTACCATGATGTGATATAGGGCTTCATAGAGGAAATTTATCAACGAGATTCAGGGCTGCGGTGGGGCTTGGGGTAGAGGCTCATGAAACACAAAGGCTCTGGAGCTGGGTCTTGATCAATAAAATAATTTCCAGGTGAAGACGGTGTTGGGAGATGATTTTTTTGAGTAGAGAGAACAGTGTGAACAGAGATCTAGGAGGAGAAATAATACGTACTGAAAGCAAGGGATAGCTCAGGGCCCATGCAGAGGGTGGGTTGGATCTACTTGCCTGGCTAACCACAACACTCAGGGATTTGGATAGGAACCTACAAAAAACTAGGCCTTCAGGGTGCATGACATGATCTGTTTCATTTTGTTTTAGAAATGGATTTTTTTAGCAGCGTCGAAGATAGAGATGTAGAGAAATCTTTGCTCATTAAATATTTATCATGTGTGTCTCCAAAACTAGGTGGCAGATACAGGTGGAGACAAAGCCCTGCCCTCTGCAGATGTATTCTCTGGAGGGCAGTTAGGAAATGACTGTATTGACTCAGGAGGGACATGTTGAGGACTTTAACTCCAGAGAACTAGAAGAGGAAAAGCTGCAGAGGCAGCGTCAACTGAGGCAGACAGCAGGGTGTGAGGTTGGCAGAAGGGGGAGACCCCTTGGCAGAGCTTGTCCACACTCCATTGGAGGGGCCACTGATGAGGGGTGGCAGCAAGGAGGGCGTGCCCTGCCACCATCACTCAGGTACACCAGAGCTGTCCACTGACGCACAGAGACCCTGCTGATCCCTTACTCTCTCAGCGTCTTCCTCCCAGTGATGAGGAGGCTCCATTGCCCTCGGCACATGCATTTGGTCACCATCTGGCCATCCGACAGTTGAAAACTCAGTTCGATGCTCAGGAGAGACATTAGGGCTAAAGATGATGTGTGTCATCTACTTCAAGAGGGCCGTGGGAGGGGCCGGGCTTTCCCAGGAAGGGAGTGTGGGAGGAGAGGCTGGGGATGTAATGTTGGGAGGAGAAGCCAGCTTGGAGGCTGAGGAGTTGTGCAGCTCATCAATATTGATACCAATAAGAATTTAAAAGCCTAACCAAATACACTTGATTCAGGTTATTGAATATTCCCTCCCGCCTGGGAGCTTTTATGTTATTTTTATGTTGTTGTTGGGATACTTTTATGCTATTATTAGGATAATGCTTTAGTGATCCAAATTCTGGGAGCCTATGCCAACCAGGCAGAAAGCTGAACCAGGAGGGAGAAAGGCCATGGTTGGGAGTCTGATACGTTTTGTGTATACAATGTCCTCTGTAGGTTTCATGTTGTCTTAGTCAGGGTTACTATTGCTGTGATGAAACCCCATGACCAAAAGCAACTTGGAGAGGAAAGGGTTTATTTCACTCACAGTTCCATGTAACAGTTCGTCATTAAAAACAGTGAAGGCAGGAACCTGGAGGCAGGAGCTGATGCAGAGGCGATGGAGGGGTGCTGCTTCCTGGCTTGCTCCTCATGGCTTGCTCAGCCTGCTTTCTTATAGAATCTAGAGCCACCAGCACAGGGATGGCACCCACAATGGCTGGGCCCTCCCCCATCAGTTACTAATTAAAAAAATGGCCCACAGCTGGAACTTATGGAGATATTTTCTCAGTTGAGGTTCCCTCCTTCCAGATAACTCTAGCTGCTGTCAAGTTGGTAGAAAACTAACCAGCAGGCATGTGTTTGAACCCTTGGCTCCTAGCTTGGGGCTGCTGTTTTATGAGGTTATGGAGCCTTTGGGAAGTAGAATCTAGCTGGAGGAAGTAAGTCGCTGAAGGGCAGGGACTGGAGATTTATCATCTATTCTTCTTATTCCCCAGATATGTGAGGAGTAGGCAACCCCAGTCAGATATCCCACCCTACTGCCCCCTCCCCCACCACGGAGTTGCCTGCTGCCACAGCTTCCCCACCATGGCAGACTCTACTCTCTAAACTTCAAGTCAAAATAATCCCTTCCTCCTTCAAGTCACTTCTTAGGAGGCTTTGGCTACAACTTAGAAGTAACACAGGGGCTGGAGATGCACGTAAAGATGTTTGAGCTCAAATTTGGGGCAGTTTCCAGTTTGGTGGGAGGAGAAGGCTAGGAGGGTAAGGGTTCAGCGGGACCTCCATGTGTCTGTGAGCATCTTTGGATGCGTCCTTTCCCATGTACCATACCTGAGTGCAGTGTTGGTGGCAGTCATCTCTTCCTTCAGGGTGCTGAGGCTTTTCTGTGTGCTCTGTGCTGTGAACGACAGCCCTTCCTGTGCATCTCCTTGGCACCCCTGTCCTTGAGTTCTCCAGGGACCCACCCAGCTGTCTGCTACTCTGCAGAGATGGGTTGTTAAAGAGTGAGCCCTCTGTTACCCCACACCCTGTCAGCATCCTGCTGCCTCTGAAGCAAGTCACATAGCTCTCCTATGCTTCTGTTTCTTTCTCTGCAAACCAAGACCACTGGTGAGTTCCTAAGCATCTGGCAGGGTTGTGGGACAGGAAGAAGGTGCAGCATCATGGGACAGGGAGGTGCAGGTTTGGGGACAAGAAGAAGGTGCAGGGTTGGGGACAGGAAGAAGGTGCAGCATCCTGGGATAGGAAGGTGCAGGGTTGGGGGACAGGAGAAGGCGCAGGGTTGGGGGACAGGAGAAGGTGCAGGGTTGGGGACAAGAAGAAGGTTCAGGGTTGGGAGACAGGAGAAGGTGCAGGGTTGGGAACAGGAAGAGGGTGCAGGGTTTGGGGACAGGAGAAGGTGCAGGGTTGGGAACAGGAAGAAGGTGCAGCATCGTGGGACAGGGAGGTGCAGGGTTGGGAACAGGAAGAAGGTGCAGGGTTGGGAACAGGAGAAGGTGCAGGGCTGGGGACAGGAGGTGGTGAGCAGAAGAAACACCAGAAGGCTTTCAATGAACAGGAAACAGTGATGACCGCCTGGACTTCTGGGAGGAATACCTTTCCGCTGCGGCATCTGCAGCCACTTTTCCCTTTTGTCTGCATAAGTAGGAAAGGCCAGCAGGGATGCGCTGCATAATATAAAGCCACCCCCTCCCCCCCCAGTGGAAGCTCATTTTATGTGGACACGAGGTGAGGCAACTGGAGGAGCTGTTTTGCCGCAAAACGGGATGTGTCAGCCTATGCTGGGTCCCCACTGATGGTGTGTTCAGAGAACAGTCACCCCTCGAGATGGAGAAGGTCCTTGTACTGCTGAAAGGAATTTCTCAATAGCTGTTGGCCCAAGCCCAGCCCGCTCTCTTTGTGTGCTCACAGAAGCTCCAGGAAGAGAGAAATTAAACCTGTGAGGCAGGCAAACAAGGCCTTACAGGTGCTGCAAACGTTCACGAGGGAGGAACTTACTCTGTGCGTCTCTTGCTCTGCCTCCCTGCTAGCCAGCATGGTCTTTCTCGTGTGGAAGCATGTGGGTGCCATAGGGCTCAGCCTCTGCATCCTTAGCTGGGATGCTGGGATGAGCTGGGAACTTGCCTTTGAATCTAACACAAGCGGGTCCGACTGCTGGATAGTGCGACATGATGTTATTGGCAAAGTTCAGACTTTGCCAGAACCAAGTGGATTGCAGTGCAAAGAAAAACTGTAAACATATTTCATAATGTGATGTTGTGTTGGGCTCCATTTATGGCCCCCGTCAGCTGAGTGCAGTCTGTGGGCCACAGGTCGGACACACCAGAGAGTCGCTGTGCTTGTGTTTGTTCAGCAGTGCCGCCTCTCGCCTCCAGCTGCTCGCTGTCTCTAGCATTGGGATCCTTGCTTGAAGTCTGGCAAGTAGGACGTTCCCATCAGACATCTGTAGGCTGGTGATGGATCATGGGATTCCTTAGTCCCTCAGGAGTGATGGGAAAGCCTCTGTATTTTGATCTCAAAATACGGGAAGGCTGAGGGCACCTTGCTGTAGCTTCTGCCCTGCCCCTCAGACCTTGACCATGACAGAACTCCTAGAATGCCCCCATCTGATTGAGAAAGCGTTCTTTCAAATACCGCCTGATCCTTAGGCTTTGAATCCATAGTAGAGGGTCTTGTGTGGCTTTATGTGGTAGCGAGCATTTATCCATCCCCTTGAGAGTGGCTTTGCTGGAAATCTGCTGCTGGCTCCTGCTGTCATTTACATGGAAATGAGTACCCAGCGCTCATGCCCTCACTGTGCTCCTGCTGAAGGGAGACCTTGATATTCAGGAGCTCCAGAAACTTCCCATCTCTGCGGCAGCTGCCTCTGCACCTTGGCTGTAGCCACACTCAAGGGCAGGTTGCTCTGAGCCTGTTGTTGCTGCCGCTGTTAAAATTGGCCTTCCTCAGGTCCCTCCACGCAGTGTGGGCACAGGGGACTCTAATCAAAGACTGAGCCAGTTACTGGCTTCTGCCTTCGTCCTGCTCTGTGGTGTGCCATCCTCTCACCTCCTACACGCCTGGGCCTTCTAATGCTTGGCATTTTCTCTGGTGCCCGCTGTGTTGATGTTGCTAAACTGGGTCACGTTCTTGGTGATACAGCATGAGCTAACTTCCTCGGAAATGCACGAGATTGTACCACACACATTTCTGTTGTTCCTTGACTTTACATCGAAATGATCATTCCCAGTACTGTTTGCGGGTCAAACTAAATAAGCTTTCTTAAAGTAAGATAGCCACAGCAGTGATCCCTTCAATGAGGTTGAAGCAAACCCCTCATCCCCCTTGGGCAGTGTGGTGGTTTGAATGAGAATGGCCTCTGTAGGCTCTTATGTTTGAATGCTTTCTTCCCAATTGGTGGAACTGTTTGAGAAGGATTAGGGGGTGTGACTTGTTGGAGAAGGTCTGTCACGGAGGCGGGACTTTTGTGGTTCTTTTTAAAGACTGGTGCCATTTTGAGTTAGCCTTCTCTGTCTGCCTCCTGGCTGTACCTCAGGATGTGATCTCTTAGCTACTGCTCAAGCGCCACGCCTACTGCCATGTTCCCTGTCATAATGGTCATGAACTCTATCCCTCTGACACTGTAAACCCCAAAAAAACTCTTTCTTCTATAAGTTGCTTTGGTCATGGTGTCTTATCACAACCATAGAAAAGTAACTAAGACGAGCAACTTGGAACAGCTTCTAAGAACTAAGAGCCCTGGGGGCAGAAATTCTTCTACCCTAAGGAGGAATCCCAGCCCAACTGTGCAATTGCTTCATAGGGCAACTGACTTGTCTCTGCCCTAGCTTCTTCATCTATGCCATGGAATGGGAGCACCCAGCCACAGCACAGTGCTATTAACAAAGGTTAAGTGACTTAATATAGAAAGCACCCAGATAAGTACCTGTGACATGGTAGTTGAACTAATGTTTTTATTGTCTTCCTTGTTAAGCTCTTTAGAGGTAGATCTGTAATGGGTTTGTCTTCACTTCCCAGGACTGTACATTCCCCATGCATCCAACGACCAATGCACGCAGGAGTGAGTGAGAGAGCAAACTCTGCTGTCAGGCTCCGCAGAAGGATTGCATGTTCCTGGAAGGCAAGCACTTGACATCGCTGTGGTTTATCTCTCGGGGTACCACATTGGCATTCCAATAGCCTCACCAGAGGGTGAAAGGACTCTGGAAAGCTTGCCGCTGTATGAATAAAGCAGAAAGAATGAAACAGAAAGAAGCACTTAAAAATATCATTTGAGTGTGTGTATGGGTGTGTGGATGGTGTATGTCAGGGAGCGTGCGCGTCATGTCACACATGCGGAAGTAGAAGATACATATTTGTGGAGTTGGTTCTTGTTTTCCATTTTATGTGGATTTGGGGATTGAACATTTTGTACTGCAGAACCACCCTAGTGACCCCTTTATTATTTATAAAGTCTCTCTCTTCCCAGTCTTGCTTCCAGTATCTAAGTCAGGCAGCAGCAACAGCTATTGGGATGGGTAGAAAGATGATAAGAGGGTTCATGCTTGGCTGGCCTGGAGTCTTGCTCTTCTCTTTGGAGTGACAGTCCCATGGGCCATTGAGTTTTTGTTTACATTGATGAGGGGGCAGACCTGGGTTGTGTCCACAGGGATGGGAAAGTGAGAGGTTCTTTCCAGTTTTCAATCTTCATCTATGCCTCTGCTTCCTCAGTAAGAATTTGCTGAGTGTTTACTATGTGTCAGGACTACAGTATGTACTGAGGCCAGAAATATGAATAAGATAAACATTGGTCCTCAAGGGGCTCATTTCTATATGGGATACTAAGTCAGTGCAGGTGGCTATGTCAAGCTACCACAGTCTGGTTAGCTCAAACAACAGACATCCATTGTCTTGCCATTTTGGAGACTGGAAGTCCATGTTTAAGGTGTTGTCAGGCTGGATGCTAGTGAGGGTTCCCTTCCTGGCTTCCATGGCTTCTCCCTGGTGTGTGTGCAGGGCTGTGTGGGAGGGCAGGAGAGAAACTGCACTCGGTGCCTCATCTGACAAGAACCCAGTCCTTTCAGGTTTGGGCCCTACTTTTATGGTTTCATTTAACCTTAATTGTTTCATAAGGGTTCTCTGTCCAAATATGGCCTGAAGCGAGGGCTGAGACACCCACTCTGAATCCAGACGATGTGTTACACTTCCTAGCAGACTCCCAAGGTAGGAAGATATTAAGTCTGATAGAAAGTTGTTATGAGGGCTCAGAGCTCTCATCCCAACAGCAGGGAATCTGGGATAGTTTCTGGGAGGTAGATGGTGTCGACTTTGTTCTGACAGAGGTGCAGGAGTTACGTGGAGAAGGGAAATCCGTGTGAACAAAGGTGTGTTCACCCTAAGCTGTGTGTGTTTGTCTGTGGGGTGGTGTGCGGAAGGTACACGACATTCATTGACCTGTTCGTGCGTATCCCTGAATCATTCATCAACTTTGCCTGAGAGCAGCTCTGCATGCAGACACTGCCTGTGGGGTCCAGAGGAGGTGTGGAGGCTCAGATTGGCAGTTTCCTAAATTACAGGGCCACAGCGTTTGCTTTAACCCAATCAACCTACTGCTAGACACTCACATTATTTGATTATAGCTGCTGGCCACTGAAAGTCGATTGCAAGTGGCTCCCCAGGCCATGAAGGGGGCCCACCCCTGGCTTAGGTCAGGTAAATATTGAATTATTATGAGGACTTAGCCAGAGGAGAAACGATGGGTTAATAGCTAGAGTAATAGGAGACCACCTTCGATTGGATTTTTAAGTCATTTTGAATTTATCTTCTTTGGGGCATTTTCTTGTCTCTAGTCAAACACTCCCTTTGTTTTTTCTTCTGCTGCTTCCCCTTTTCCTCTTCCTCTCCCTCCCCTGCCCCTGTGATACCTACAACTTAAGAGAAAAGGGGACATCCGAGTGATTTTTGTGACAGGAGGCCTGCTCGAGACTCACGGCCTTTTGTCAGCAAAAGGTCTCATAAAGACTGTTAGAGGGAATGGTGGCCGAGTCCGGTGTGGTCTCTCTCTTCTGCCTGCCGCTCTCAGCTAGCACGTCCCATACACTCACAGCCTCGCCCCAGACCTGTCTCTGCAGGTTCTAAACCAGCCCTAAGGCCACTCATGACCAGGCGTGCACATCGGTGTGCATTCTTCTCTGAAGAGGGTCGGTTTGTAGCTTTTAACAGACCCTCCTGTGGGTTCATTAACGGAAAGGGAGCTTTAAAAATCTATAGAATAAACTATTTGGAGTGGAATTGTGGCCAAGCCGCAGAGAGAGATCGTGCAGAGAAGGGAACAGTTTTTAAGTTACTGGGAAGCGTTTTCTCCCTGTAATTGTCTTTCTCTGAAGGTTTTGTGCTTAACTGCCTTTAGTACACATAGGGTTTGGGGTGTCCTGGGAGAAGAGGGTCCAGCCGGAAGGCAAAGGGTGTTGGCTGAGAAACCCATCAGAGAGAGCTGCTCTTTCAGCTTCATCATGACCCACCGTGGCAGTGGTAACGACTGCAGTTCAGAAACCTCCTCTGCCACTAAGCAGTGTCTGTGTAAATGTTACTGGAGTAGGTAGGTCTAGAACAGGTGGGGCCGGCTACAAACCTTCGTGGAGTCTGTTGTGTGCAAGGCACTGGTGGAGGCAGGGTGGGGGAGTCGGAGATGGATGATGGGCAGGTTTCAGAATCCCGAACTGATAGAAAACAATGAGTGGAAAATATCCATCTTCGTATTTTTTCTTTGAAAATGTGGACAGTATGAGAAATATTCCAATAAACAGGCAAACACAACGCTTTTGTCTCCACTATCTCTGTAATTCAGCATGCTGTGATGACATATTGAAGCATTACAGGTTTATAACTATGATTATGCTGCCGTTTCCAGCGCTATAAACTGATGGTTTCATTGACTATGAAAAAAGCTGGATTTGCTTTTTCCGCCCCCCTCCCTGGGTAATGAATATTAGGAATTTAACGAGTGTCTCTACCATGTCGGTCTGTGGTCTTCCCAATCCAGGGTTTTTGGGTTTGAAGTGTTAAAGCATTGTGTCTCCATTGTCCCGTAATGCTGGTGAGGAAATGAGCCTTGAGAGCAGGGCGGGGTGCGGCGTCATAGCTGCCGAGTGAGTGGCCGAGCACTGGGACCCTCATGCTCTCCCTCAAGTGGGGGCTCTTCACTGCATCGTTCCTTTTCCTTCAGACATCTGAGGAACAACACAGAAGCTTCCTACCAGGACTCAGAACATGAGTTCTGTCATGCTGGACAAGCTTGTCTACAGGCCCCACGCCCCGGTAGTAAATTCCACATGTGTGGGAGCTGCTGAGCACTGCTTTCAGTTTCCCTCAAATACACAGGCCCCTTTCTGGCTTTGGAAGGTGTCTCCTAGTTTGAGGGGACACATGGGCCTCGTTCTTTACTGAGTAATGTCAGTACACCTTTGCCCTTCAAGGCTGGTTGGTGTGGCAGGCCCTTTCTGGCGGTTGGTGGCTCTGAATTCATCCACACACTGGGTGATTCTGAGCCAGGATTGACGACCAGATAGGCCTAGAAAACACCTCGAATACGTGAGGGGAAAGAAGTGATGATTTGCAGGGATGTCAGGAACTCGGGGCAAAGAAAAGCCCAAACACACCTGCCCAGTTGGTTAGCCTCGGAGGGTTTACAGCGAGTGAGGGCAAGCTGCTTGCTGACTGGATGGTGAGGGATTTCAGGGCTCTCGCGTACCCATGGAGACAGCCATGCCTCTTCCTAGATGGCCGGCTTTCTTCCTGGCTGGTTATTTTCTGAAGTGTGCGTGTGTGGAGTTGGGGGGTTGAGTCCATGATGTCCAGAGGCCATTGTCTGGACAAACTGGCTGTCTGTGCATAAGTCCGGTTTTGAAAACCTGATTCTAAGCCATTCTTAGTGGATTCCGGAGGCCTTTAAGGACAAACTAGCTTAAATATTGTGATTTAAGGAATTTGCACCTGTTGGCTCCAGACCTTAGTGGGGTTCACGTATGCTAGGGTACAGGGGCCCAACAGGAGGGCTGTGATGGGTAGCACAGTCCCCATTGTATGGTTTCGCTGAGCCAGGTTCAGGGACACTGGGGGGCAGGTGTAATGAGGAAGGCTTCATGCTCGGTCCTTCACACTCATGAGCAGAAGATTTTTCGAGCGCTCTCTTGTGAGACATCAAAGTCAACCCAGAAGCAAAATGAGACTGAAGAAGTTAATGATTTACACAAGAGTGCTAACTCACCCCTGAAGACGCTTTTTAAAAAGTGGGCACATGACTCTTGTCTTGCTTAAGACCTTATAGTGAAAAAATGGGAGTCTGGAAACTTTATAATCGACCCTCTGCTACCACGAGTTCCACAGCCGTGGATTCAGTAAGTCGGAGGTTTGAGAATATTTGGGGAACAGTGTATCTCAACTGAGCATGCATGTATTTTTTTCTTGCCACTGTCTCCTAAACCACACAATGTGACAGCTATTTGCATAGCATTTGAGCTGCATTAGGCATGTCTAGTAATTTAAAGTCTACAGCGATGATTTAAAGTATACGGGAGAATATATGTAGGCAGAGCGTAAATGCTGTGCCAGTTTTCGTAAGTAACTTGAACATCCACACATTTTGCTGTCTAGGTGGGGAACTGTCCCAGAACCCGTCTCCCATGGAGTCTGGCATGGATACCAGCATATGTTAGCAGAAATAACCACCTCTGTCCAGTACAGGTTGTCTTCATAAGTGTTAAGAGTGCTTCTGCCAGACAAGACATCACAGAAATATGGAATTCAGGTTCATGTTGGAATAACTGAGAATTTACTGTGTGAAGCTAGTATGCCAGATTCTGTGTCTCTCAGATAGGCCAGCTGGGGTTGGGATATTTAGTCAGGATGCAATCCTATCACTCTGAATGTGGACTCAAGACACTGGATGCATTGTCCAAGTGTTGCGCAGCTCAGGAGCGGGAGAGTTGGGCTCTAACTTGTTGGAAGAGGGAAAGGTTTGTGACAGAGCTGACATCGAGGTTAGGTCATGAGATATTTGTAGAGTTTAACAGCCAGAGATATAAACTGATAGCTTTAGAGCAAACACCAGGAGCAGAAAACTGCTGGGCCAGACATGGGTCGTGTTCACCGGCAGGGAAGGACTCACTCTGACCTTTCTGTGGACAAGAGTCTCCAAAGGGTCTACGTATGATAGACTTAGTTGCTAGCCTGTGCGCTGGAGGATTGTTGGGAGTGGAGCCTAGTGGGAGGAAGTTAGGTCGCTGATGTGCGCTCAGTGAGGAAGACCCATGCTCTCTCCTCTCTTGTTTTCTGACTTCCCTGAGGTGAGCAGCTTTGCTTTCCCACATACTCCCCAGCTTGATGTGTGGACTCACCACAGGCCCCAAGAAAGAGAGCCAGCTGAGCATGGCCCAAACTTCTGAAGCCGGAGCCGAACTCACCCTTCCTTTGTGTTTACATTGATGACTTCAGTTGTTTGGTTACAGTAATGGGAGAGAAACAGTCTTGAGCCGTGAGTCTGTTTAGGGACCTGCTGGAAACATAATATTAGCACATGATGGACATGCTGGCAGCTGTTTAATATTTGCTCCGTTCCAGGTGCTTTATATATTAGCTCCTTTAAAATCACCAGAACTTGAGAATCAGCTTTTGTTCCCATTGCCAGATGGGGCAACGGGGATGTCTTTTCTTGGAATCAGCAGGTGCGGGTTCCAGTTCAAGACCTCTTCCTAGAGTGTGTGGATGCTCAGTATTTGCCTCACCACCTCCAGGGTCTCCCAGCCATGGAAGCCTCGGTGTCAGCCCGGGCGGCTCTGCTTTTCTTCCATAGACCTCGTTTTCCTTAGTGCGCTTTCAACCCAGCCCAAAGGTGGTTAAGCCCAAATCTCAAGAAAAAGGAAACCATAGGTAGGATTTCGCTTTTAAAATATTTATGGGTCTGTCCATATGTCTGTGCAGTGTCCACTGAAGCCAGAGTAGGGAGTTGGATGTCACAGCTCCTAGAACCAGAGTTAACAGACAGTTGCGAGCTTCCGAGGGTGCTGAGATTTGAACCCAGGTCCTCTGAAAGAGCATCCAGCGCTCTTAACCTCTAAGCCATCTCTCCAGTCCCATAAATAGGAATTCTTATTCCCCAGTCTCTACAAACTGCTTCCCTCTTTCAGACTCCTTTAGAGCTGGTTGGTGAACTTCTGAGGCTTTGGAACGAGGGGCGCCTTGGAGCCCATGCTGTGGGACTGTGGTTCTCAATGGGGGTGGGTTTATGCCGCCGGGAGACATTCTGAGTTAGGAGTAGCGTGAGGGAGGTGAAGTGGGAGCAAGTGTATGCTGGTGTTTGGAGAGTAGAAACCAGAGATGCTCCTAACCAAGTAGCTTCACTGACAAAGAATTAACCAACCCGGAACGACCAGAGGGGAAGGTGAACAGTCCTGCCTGGGCAGCCAGCCTGGTTACTGCCATGGGGAGGTCAGACTGGAACAGAGTCTTAGAGACAGCTATGCTGGAGGAGGTCTTGCAGGGGAGAAGGGGGAGGTCTTTCAAGGGAAGCCCTGAGGGCGCTGAGGTAAATATATATTAAGAAGAATTATAAGAAGAGGATAGAGGTGAAGGCCAGTTCAGCAGCCACAGCCCGAGGGAGGTGTCTTGGATAGGATGGTCAGAAGTGGGTCATTAACTGTAATGAAGAAGTAGGGCCGGGAACATATGTTAGATGGTGAGTTGGCCCTAAAGCATTTTGTTTTGATTTGGAGGTTGAAGTTCCCTCCAGCTCTTTCCAATGAAGGATGGAAAGAGTGAAGTTGGGTCATATGTGAGGGTTTTAGTAGTCATCTCAGGGGAAGCTCTCACAGATAACCCCCAAAGTGCTGTGGGAGAGTCGGGGCCCTGGGTTTGAGTCCCAACTCCTTCTCCAAGTCAGCATGTGAACTTAGTGTGTTCTTAACTTCTCTGTCTTGACCTTATTACAGAAAACCAAGGGATGTTTGGAGCTTGGTGAAGGGCCAGGCTGTAGGACAAGAGAGCCACGGAGGAATGGCCCCTGGTAGAGCTTTGCAGAGGAGGGGCTGCGTGGATGAGTGAGCAGCCCGTGCTAGATAGAGCTCCTTGGCGACTTTGGGGACAGCAATTTCACTGTTTTATGAGTGCTGCTTCAGTATGAGTTAGCCTGCTTGGCATTACCACAGTATCCAATTATAATTTTTTACAGAGTTGTGTCTGTGTAGATCTAATGACCAATTACCCGCATTAACTTTATGTTTTCCTGAGGTCAGAGGGATACCTTGTAGAGTAGAGGGAGAAGGGATGAGTGAGAAAGGGGTGGGGGAAGACAGTCGACAGGAGCTTAACCGTTCTTTCCCACATAATCCATTTTGCTTTGAACTTCCAAACCCCTAGCATTGGATGTTAGAAAGAGTGCCAGACGTTCTGAACTTGGAAATTGTCCAGACTAATTCAAGGAAGTAGTTTTCTAGCCTCTGTTCATCCAGCCTCCTAAATGGTAGAACGACGACGTTAGCCTTAGGGAAAACACACCAGCCAGTCTTTGATGTTCCCAAATGGTCCATCTTGGTTAAAGTTAGGCCATGGGGTATGAAAAAGGGGGAACGTGGGTGGGACTCTTCATGGGGTTGGAGTTCAACTTTCAGAGGAGTGGGTTGAACCTGCCCAGCCTATGCTAAATCTTGTCCTTGGCAGCCTTTCAATGGCAGCCCTCCTGGAGAAGAGCAGTTTGCGAGCAACTGAGTGTGTGCAGACCTGTTCCCTTAGAGACAATTAAGCAGGCTGGTTTGATTCTCGTGAAAGGAGGTCCCCAGAAAAGCACATCACCCGCCCGTCCATCCTCACCCTGCCGAACAGTGGATGTGTGAACACTCTCCACATTTGCCTTCCATTGCCTGAGAACCTCCCTTGAGATAAGGGGTCACATTTCCAGCCTTCCGTGGCAGTTTTCTCCTACCTCCCTAGGTCTTGGTCATCTCACACGGTATTTATGCCCTGTTCCTAAGACACAACTGTCTCTTTGAATTAGCGCAAGAACGATCTTTGCTGTTGAGGCTTTAGCCAGTTCATGGTCTTCCCCCGTTTTCCTGGGCTGCCAAGCTGCCCACGTATATTCTTTGAGAGGACGGTTCTAATGTTGAGCAACTGTGAGAAAAACCATGACTCACTTTCCATCCTGGTTGCCTTGAGGAGTCTAGGTCGTCCATTTGATTTTCTGAAGGTGGGGGACGTGGGCCTTGGAGGTGGTTAGGCGGATTCATGTGGAGTGAGCTGTGTGTCCTTTCTCATGGTGAGACTCAAGCCTGGAGAGTGGAGAAGGGTCGGCGAGAGCACTTGGAAGGAAACCCACTGAAGGAAACAACTGTGCTTGGACTTGACAGTGAGAAGAGGAAATTTAACTGCACACCCTCCACCCCCGAGTCGGTGTGTGTATTTATTGTTGGGATGTTTTAGAACATATTTGATAAAAACAAAATTAAGAAAACAAATCCCACCCCAATTCTGCTAAAATGCGATTAATATCTTTTATTACGTATTTTCTCCCCAAAGTTGTATATCCATATTATGCTATAACTTGTCTTTGCTACTTAGCAATATACCATGTTTTTGTCACCATGGAAGAATGTACCTATTATAACACCACTCACACTTAGAGAAAATATTTGTGTTTACAGTGCTCTAATTTATTTAGCCGCTGTACTGTATGTGGCTAGCAAAGCCAGAGGTAGTTTATCCAGTAAGGGAGACAAGCAGCTCGCTAAACAGAAATAAATGTGTACTGAGAAACTAGTGCCCAGGAGGAAGACTACTCGGTGTTGAACATTTTTGTCAGAGAGGAGAGGGCTCTGCATTTCAAGAGCATTCAGGGGCTTTCTTGGAGACATTAGCTTTACATAGAGTTAATGGATTTCAACTAGGAGAGATCAAGGAGAGGTCGTTCTTGGTGGGGAGAAAGCCTCCGCAAAGATCCTATATTCAGAGACAGACTAGAATGTTCATGAACCTGAAGGTAGGCTGGTACAGCTGGAGCACAGTGTGTGTGTGTGTGTGTGTGTGTGTGTGTGTGTGTGTGTTCATGTGTGGGTGTGTGTTCACAGTGGCCAGAAGAGGGCGTTCAGAGATAGAGTAGCAAGCATTCATGGGCTCTCCGGCTTGTTCTGTGGGTGCTGGGATCTGAGCTCTGGCCCTCCTGATTGCTCGCCAAGCACTCTGAACTGCTGAACCATTGCTGTTGCCCCTTTGTCAGCTTTTCTAATGAGACCATTTCTCATGACTTACAAAAACCTGATTTCAGGCATCCTCTCCCCGAGGTGTGATGTTCCTGTTACCTGTCCTTAGTCCTGCTGCTGAAAGTTCTGCCAGCATTATTCCTGTGTGGTCCCTGCCAGTTGATGCCAGCCCAAGGTTAATTAACTATCCACCTGTGGTTTTTACCATTCGTTACATTTAAAGGTGCTGTCAGTCTGGGAGCACATGTGTGTACCGGGAGGAGTGGGGACATGGTTTATTGTTATCTAAATGATTGGCTAGTTGTAGAAACAGTGTTTATGGAACAGTCTATCCTTTCCTGCTGTTTTGAAATAGCACATTCACAATGCACTGACACTGTGTAGATATTTGGGAAGGTTCCGAACCTTCTATTATTTGCCATTGATTTGATGTCTCCGCTTTGGCCGGCACCTTCCTATTTTACTCCTGCACCCTTTAAAATCTGATAGAATGAATCCCCACTCATTACTCTTATTTTTTTTCCAAAATGTCCTCAGTCCCAGGAAATTATTCTTCTGGATAAATTTTAGAATCATTTAGTTAATTTCGCAGATTAATTTGGGGACAAGTGACATCTATTCGATACAAGTATCCTCAGAAAAGTGGCAAAGCTCTGAATTATCTTAAATCTCCTCTCGGGTTATTGAGTAGAAAGGACGCCTTTAAAGGAAGCAGCAGCCTTGGACATTGCAGTTTCACCTAGAACAATACCACGACCCAGAGAACGTGACCAAGGCGAACACCAGGCTGCTATCAGGACACCGAGGTCCCTCTGCGGTGGGTTGTGTTCTCCCTGAGGCTCTAGTCCACTGGGCAGACCTCAGCCATGACTCTGAAGAGCTATAGAAGGTAAGGAGATTGACATACAAAGCTCATTAGTGCTGGGTGCCCTCCTCTGCACTTAGCACAGGTCTCCTTCACTCCCCACATGACCAGCGAATGAGTTCTCGTGGGCTGTTTTTAAATCTGACTCCAAGACCCTGGGAGGCAATAGAAAGAGGGCGGTGACGATGGGGCAGGGGACAGATGATATGTGTGCATTGGCAGGTAGCTGAAAATGCTCGGCGAAGTTGCCCTTATTGAACTGAGAGCGCCACCTGCAGGCAAAGCTGCAGGCATAGTCCTTTGGTGCTGGGGGGAAGGGGGACAGAGGTGTCCGTCTCTGTTCTTGTTTTAAAGTCAGTCTGGACCTGTGAACGGTTCCATGCCCTGTCTGTAAAGCAGGGCCTCCAGCCTTGTTTGTATCTTCTATTCTGCATGGGGAGTTCGATGGGAATTGACTCCCCGCAACTTCCCACCCAGCTGGGAGGCACATCTGGAAGGGGGACAAGAGGGGCGGTGGGATGCTCCAGGTTTTGCCTGCAGCAGCTGCCTTACTTCTCCTATAGCCTGGGCTGGCAAGATCAGCCCAGCTTTGCTATTTTTAAACTGTCCGCTATGCTCTGGTGGAGGCTGCCTGCACCTCAGTGCTGAATCATGATCCAGCCTGCTAATTACAGCAGTGCCCGTGGCCTGCCAAGTACCCAGACAGGCATCTGGTTCTGCATTTTTGGGTTTCTGCAGCAGGACAGACAGGATGACAGACACTTCCAGAGGCAAGGGTTCCAGGCAGGCCCAGTCAGTACTTCTGTGGTGCTCCTTACCTTGGGGCTTCATGAAGAAATTTATAGCTGCTACACCAAGCAGTACCAGGTTGTTTATAGTTTGCATATTAGAATGAGGGGCTTTCGGACTTTGTGTATCAGACATACATATTTCACCATCCAAGTTGCTCTCATTCCCTCTCCTAGACTAGAGCAGGTAGCATCCACATGCAAACCGTACTAAGAAGAGTACACATCCACACAGGCTGATGTATGAGGTTGACTGTGTGTTTTCTTAGAAGCCAGTTTTACCGGGGCCATTATAATATTTCTGGAACAATAAGGAATGAAGATTTGTACCTCCAGGGTGCTGGAGTCTGCTGTTCTTTCTCCCTGGGTGCCTGTTAGTGCATTCTCTCTCCAATGCCCCTACCTGTGAGGTCATGGGACTAAGAAGGGCCACATAGCCCTCCTGTGAGGACTTAACATCCATACTTTGTCTTTTTTCTGGAATGTCCTAGACCCAGGTTTCAGTGGTTGCGACAAGCTTGATATCATGACCTGTGGATAGAGGCTACCTCAATACTTGCAGGCATCCACAGCCCTTCCTTACCTTTGGCAGTGGTGTCACTCTCGTGAGACATTTTCCCATCGCCCTTTAAAATGCAAGGTGGTTGGTTTTCAACAGCTATGAGCTGCCATGTGGGTGCTCATCTGGGTCTCCCCCTCAAGCAGAGCCTTCACCTCACCAGGTGTTACTAGGATCAGTCCCTGTGACCCCCCAGAGGGTCAGAGAAGCCAGCGCTAGATCTCTGTCTATCCTGGGAGACAGGCACAAGGGTTGAGCAATGCCGAGGGAAGAAGTGACAGCCAGGCTGTGACTCCCTGGTCCCCAGGCAAAGGGCTGCTTGCTTCTTCACAACATCAGTTCCTTTCTTAGGGTGTAGACCAACCCACAGGCCTACAGCACAAGCCAGATGCTCTTTTAGGATATGGCCGTGTGTAGTCAACTTCAGAGAAGGCAATTTGAACAAGGTGATGATGGTTCTCTTTTCTGCAATCTCTTGTGGGGAGAATAAAGAAAGACAGCTTCAAGGGCAGCTGCCAGGGGGTGGGGGCTGATGAAATGAAAGTCTTACTTCTGTTGACTGAACAGATTGCCATCAGCTTCCCTCAGGACTGCTGCAAGTGTCCTCATGATAGTGAGGACACTTATAATGGGCAGGCCTTAGGGCTGGCCCATTTTTGGAAAGCAGTGGGTACCAGGCTTCTGCATCTTGCAGGATCTCTGATACACCATCCATGGAGCTTGACTAATTAGTGTTGCTTGACTCCCATCCCATCTTGGGAGGCTTTGTGCAGACTCTGTGGTTGAGTCACCATAGACTCCAGGGGCAGGCTATGGACTGTAGGAGTTACAGATTTCACAGTTGTGAGAACCTGGTGAGTAGTGGGTGTGGTGGTCTGTTCCTGGAACCTCACTCCAGCTATGGGAGGGACCACGCCATGGAAAGACCACAGCACTCCCAGGGCATGGCAGGCTGGAGGGGAGGTGGTTGGTTGGGATAACGATGCCTTCTATCCCACCCCATCAGTGCCCTGCTCGTCCCTAGCCCCTGTCCTCACTGACTGCCACCTTTGATCTTGGCTCTCTACCCTTTTGCCCTCCCCAAGTTAGGAATTCCTGGAGATACAGTGAACATTTAGTTTCTTCCCTTGTCTCCGACTTAACTGCTCAGCCCACAGCAATCTGGTTCCACCCCCACCACGCCACTGAAATTACCCTGGTAAATGTCACCTCCGAAGATGTGTGAACAGCAGATCTGGGTGAGCTAGCGGTGGGTCTTGTGAGCTCTTTTCTCCCTCGGGCTTAGCAGGGCTTGACATCAGCACCCTCTCTGCCATGACGGTAGGGTATTGCTCTCTTCGTCCCTTCTTCCTCTGGCCATCCCTCCCGTCTCCTCGGAGAGTTAGGTTCTCTTCTATCTCAGACCACTCAGTAGATGAATTGCGTGACCTCTGCCCTAGAGTTTGATGCTTTCTCCTTCGTATTTCTTTCTGACCCCGACTAGGAATTTTAGCTGCGTATGGTCATGTTCACTGTATTGTCCCCCACGCAAATCCTAGCTGGTCTAGATGGGATTACACCCCACCTTCCAATTGCCTCTCTCTGTATTTCCCCCACCTCAGTGATGTACTATGGTCTGCTTCCTTCTCAGTGGATTCTTTTGTCTCCATACAAGTCTGCCCTGAAAGCTCTCCATCAGCGTCCTAGCCATTGCCTTCCTCTACCTGCATTTCTACTGACCTCATCCAGGCTCTCAATCCAGTTGCTCCTGGGCTATTGAACACACCTCTAAGTAGGTTTTTGTCTGCTGCTAGCACCTATCTGACCCACTCTCCTTTCGGAAAAAGGAATCGTTGCTATTGTTTGTGTATGCTACCTGCCTCAACTCACTGAACCTTAATCCCTGATGTAACCACGTTGAAAGCTGGAACTTAATATGAGATTATTAAGTCATGAGGTTTCGGCCTTTGTTGGTGGTATTATCTTGGGAGTGGGTTAGTTGTGAATAGAGGTCAGCCCCCTCTTTTTTGCTCTGTTTTCTTTCTTTCTGTCCCAGGATAGTGCAGCAAGGATGCTCTCACCAGCTTTGCCTCCTGACTTTGAACTTTGCAGCCATCAGAAGTGTACGAGACAAACCCCTGCTCTTGTGTAAATTTCCCAGTCTGTAGTAGTCTGTTAAAATCAACACAAAGTGGACTGGACCATCAGTGGCCCCAGTACATATCTGCTTGTATCCTCTACTGCTCGGGTTTTGGGTGGAAGTGGACTCCGGAGCATAGCCCACACAGCCCTCTGCAACATCTGCCTTGTCTCTCTCCAGCCTCAGTTTTGCGGTTTCTCCTGCTGCTCCCCCTCACACAGCTGTTTGTTCAGCCAGTGGACCTGATTTCAGAGCCCCTGATTCCCCTCTGAGCATCGTGACTCACAGTCTCACACCTCAGGATGCCCCCTTCATTGTTTTCAGAACAGTGTCTTAACAGAGATTGAATGGCTTTAGGAAGCCATAATTAATCCATTCCTCCATTTCTGCCGGAGATAGAAATGTACACACAAATATCCCTATTTGGCACCAACATGTATTTCCAATGATATCTGAATTTTTACCTTTGCCTGCATGGGACTGTCTGCCCTGGATAAGTGCACTATTTTCCTCTCACCTTTTTAAAGAAATGAAAAATAGTTCAAGCATTCCCTAAGAGTGCAGAGACCTCAAGTGGAGCAGATCCAGTCTACCTGAGAGAGAGAGGCTCGGCCCAGAGGCTGGGTGGCCTCAGCACACGGCCTCTCAAGGGCTTTCTTAAGGGATTTGGTGTGCTCTGGCCTCATTTTCTTACTCCAGGCCACTCCTGTTTATTCTAAAACCAACAGTTTTTCCCACTGAGAGCAAAAGTCACCCTGAGCGATGACTCTGCCAACTGACCAGGTAGCAGGTCTATGCAAGTGAGGCTGGCAAGAGGCTAGATGAATTTATTCGCTGCTCACAACTGCAGGCACGTGGCTCTGGGCTCCCAGGCTGTGGTGGCCTAATTGCTGTCTTCTGAGCAGATGGCTCACTCCCGTGCTAAGGCTGCCTGAGAGATTCTGCTATTAACACTCAGGTTGCAGCAAGAGCTTCCATTACCTACCCACCCCCATCTCCCAGGAGTTCAGCACTTGAATCCTTATATTCTCCCTCACACCTCAAGCTAAATTTAGACATTGGAAATTTCATCCACTCAATGTCTGTGGGTAGGCTCTGTGAAGCGTCATTCATTCATTCATTCATTTATTCACGCATGGGGGTGCTGAGACAGCCATGGTGACAGTGGGGTGTAGCCCCTGTCCTCCTCCAAATATGGGTGAGCACACTGATGGCCAGGCCGTGGTAGTGCAGGTATTTAATCCCAGCACTCAGGAGGCAGAGGCAGGCGGATCTCTGTGAGTTCGAGGCCAGCCTGGTCTAGAGAGCGAGTTCCAGGACAGGTTTTAAAGTGAGAAGCCCTGTACTAAAAATCAAAAAAAAAAAAAAAAAAAAGAAAGAAAGAAAGAAAAGAAAAAAGAAAGGAAGGAAGGAAGGAAGGGAAAAAGAAAATAAGATTACTTCCCTCTCCCTCTGGAGAAGAGGTTGGCAAGATGACAAAGACTGAGAGGGACAGAGGGAGCCCCTAAAAGGCTGCTAACAGTGCCCTTTGCTGCTGCCATGGTGGGCAGTCATTCCCAGGCTGCAGACTCCGAGAAAGGTTCTCCCGGCTGTGCGAGTTGTGCTAGGGTCCCAAGCTATGGGTGTGATAACCTTTGAACCCCTCTCATGTGTCGTAGGCATTTGGTGAGACAGAACTAGGGTTTGATTTGGAGGCAGAGCCTCTTGGTTCCAAGTGCAGACAGAACATTCGCTGGGTGGAATTTGACAAGCCCTGTAGAAACAGGCAGACGGAAGCTCTCCATGGCCATCAGCAGGAAGCTGTTGTGTGAGAAAAGCTGATACGTTCCCATCTGTGGTCCCATTTGCTAAAAGCTTACCGGTAAATAAGACAGAAACAAGACTTTGGCACAGAACTGTGACCTCTGCATGGAGCTTAACATAGGAAGGGCAGCTCCCTGTACTGCTTCTTCCAGGCCTGGCTCCCAGCAGCTCCTCAGAGGCATCCTCTTCCACGCTCACACTGCCCATGTAGCTGCTTCCACATATCTAGCTCTGGTACTTATATTGGTATATATATTATATTATATTATATTATATTATATTATATTATATTATATATAATATATTATAAATCTTGATTTATAAGATTAAATATTAAAAATATGAAGTACTACCTATGTATTTCAAAATGTAGAACATCATGATGGCTTCCTCCCTCAATTCCCATTCCTCCTTTCAAAGTAGGACTTTCCTGGTTTTTGTCTAAGTCAGTAGCTGTTTATGGTGACTTGTAAGTACCTAAGACGGGAAGTGTAAAGATGACATTTCTTTTTCTTGTTCTCACGTATAACCTTCCATTTTTCAGGGGTTAACCATAACTGTTGTTCTATAGTGACTTTGGTGCCCCCATAGCTCTTTCCTAAATCTACACACTCTATGTCTGTATTTACATATCTGATTGTTTCTGGCAATTACACACACATGCGAGGCGTGCAGTCTTAACCACTGACTTATATCTCAGTCCCTAAATTTTTTGATACCTTTTTTTTTTTTGTATAAACAGTCTTGTTTCAACTCCTTTATGACCCCTAGAGTTGTCCTCCCTGGCCCTTTCTGGTCACAGTTCTTGATTCTCACTGGCTCATTTCTGGGCTTGCTTCCCTTGATACTCAACTACTCTCCTGTGTTGCTTTCTCTGTTTCTGAATCTCCATCTGCCCATTTCTTGGGCTGCACCCAGATTTTAATTGAGAATATATTTTTTCAGCCCTGTGAGTATAGAGGTGACTATTCTGAGACTCGGCTGTCTAAATATGGCTTCCCCTTCTACCTTCACATTTACCTGGCAGCTTGGTAAAGTTTAAGTTAAAATTAATTTCCCTTGGAAGTTTGAAGGGATCTCTCCAGAATCTTCTAAGTTCTGGTATCTCTGTTAGGTGTAATGTCACTCTGATTCTTGTGATTATGTGTGGTCTGACCTCTTCCCTCTTCTGTCTCTCTGCACGGCCTAGAATCTTTTGATTCTTCTGCTTCTCTGAATTGTCACAAAGTTGTCATCATGGAGGTCTGTTCATTTATTGTGGCCTTGTCAGCTTGAAAACTGAGGTCTTAGATTTCATGAAATTTTTTCTGTATTGTTTCTTTAATTTGATTTTTTTCTCTCTCTTTCTCTCTCTTTGGTTTTTTTTTGAGACAGGGTTTCTCAGTGTAGCCTTGGCTGTCCTGGAACTTGTCCCCGTAGACCAGGCTGGCCTCAAACTCACAGAGATCCTCCTGCCTCTGTCTCCCAAGTACTGGGATTAAAGATGTGCTCCACCACCACCTGACACTTCTCTCTCTTCTTTTTGTACTTCTATTCAGTAAGATGGTAAAACTCTTAAGTTGTTCTTTAAATCCTTTCTCTGCATGTTTTTGTTGTTCAGAGCAGAGAGTTTTCTAAAGCTTCCTCCAGACTTTTGTAGACCTTTTCCTGCTACAACACACAACACTTTCTCTGTCTCTTTTTAAAATGACATTGATGAGCACACTATGGTCTTGTATATCTCAGAGGGCTATTAAATGCAGTATTTTCTTTCTGAATTGCCTTATATGCCACACTTTCTTTTCCCTTTTATT
The DNA here is from genome assembly GCF_018167655.1 of Microtus oregoni. Taxonomy (NCBI): domain Eukaryota; kingdom Metazoa; phylum Chordata; class Mammalia; order Rodentia; family Cricetidae; genus Microtus; species Microtus oregoni. Next base: position 6,807,201 of record NW_024543221.1, read on the forward strand.
AAAAATAGATTATTTTCTCATATAATATATCCTGATTATGGTTTTCCCTCCCTGGTCTCCTCACAGCTCCTCCCCACCTCTCCTTTAATCTGGATTCATTCTCTGTCTGTGATTAAAAAAGAACTGGCTTCTAAGAGATAACAAAAAACCACACACACAACAAAATAAAATATAATAAGGTAAAACAAAACCCATCACATCAAAATTGGACAAGGAAAGCCAAAGAAGGGAAAAGATCCCTAAGAGAAAGCACAAGAATCAAAGACCCACTCATCCACACATTTGGGAGTCCCATAAAAAGACTAAACGGAAAACTATAATACACTATGTATTCAGAGGCCCTGGTATGATGTAGGTAGGTCTTCTGTTTTCTGTTACTTTCATTGGTTAATAAAGAAACCGCCTTGGCCTTTTGCTAGGCCAGCCCTTAGGTGGGTAGAGTAGACAGAACAGAATGCTGGGAAGAAGAGAAGTGGGCAGACGCGATGAAGCTCTGGCCCAAGATGGATGTAAGTTAGCATCTTCCCGGTAAGCCACCATCTCGTGGTGCTACACACATGAATAGATATGGGTTAATGAAGGTGTGAGAGTTAGCCAATAAGAGGCTAGAACTAACAGGCCAGGCAGTGTTTAAAAGAATACAATTTGTGTGTTGTTATTTCCGGGGCTAAGCTAGCCAGGCGGGATGAAATGCAGGCCTATTCGCCTCATCACTTCAAATGGCGCCCAACGTGGGGCTCGAACACACGACCCTGAGATTAAGAGTCTCATACTCTTCCCTACTTTCCTTATCACTACACTGGTAGACCCATGTAGGTTCCATGCCTGCTGCTTCTGTCTGTTCTTACTCTCTTTGCTCCCATTGTTTATGTATTTATTTGTGTGAGTGGCCATAAGTATGTGGGCACGTGTATAAGCGTGCATACACATGTGCACACTTATGTGTGGCGATCAGAGGTTGATATTGGGGACATCTCCCTCAGCTGCCCTGCCATTTTATTTACAGGGCCTCTCGCCAGTTCTGCTGGTCTAACTGATCAGCTTGTCCAGGCATCTCAGTCTGGGACCACAGACAGTGCAGCCATTTGGCTGTGAAGTGGGTGCTGGGGATACAGACTCCCCTTCTCATGCTTGAGCTCTCTGTGCTTTATCCACCGAGCCATCCCCACAGCCCCCCACTTTGGATTTCAAACTGGGAACTTACTTGGTTATAGGCAAGACCAAGACAAGAAGGTGCGCTCTAGCTCATGAATTGGGCTTATCCGTTCTTGGGCATCGCTGACATGGACTGAGCTGGAGTTTAGACATCCCTGAGGGTAGCATAACCCCTGACTCACTGCATCTAGAGAGATTTTCTCTGAAGTTTTTTTTTTTGTGTGTGTTTTCCAGGTCTAGGGCTCCTAAGCAGATAACCTGTCCTCCCTGCTGTGATGGGGAGTGGAGGTCACCAGGAGGCACAGCAGGCAGACTAATTCCTCCATACACATTTCAGCCCATCCCTCTGTTTCCAGCCCCGTCTCTGTCTCCCCACTCTGTAGAACCTGGTACCTTCCACTCTCCTCAGTTCTGGGGCCTCTGTGATATTCGGGTTCTTACACCTTTCTGATTCTGCTGGGACTTTATCACATTTCTTCAGAGTTTCTTCTCATTTCTGGAGTGTTGAGGAGGAAGAAATGATCAGATGTTCGATTTATCACATTCAGCAGAAGTGCTAATTTCACTTTAATGTGTTTTGGAATGCTTTTTTAAAATTGATAGGACCACAGGCACTCATCTGTGAGGCTCTTCTTCCTCATCTGATTGGGTCCTGATGCTCCCCTTTGAAGGAGGCGTTCCTTACCCCCAGTTTATGGGGTGTGTGTGTGTGTTTGCGTGCGCACACTTGTGTGAATGTATGTTTTGTGTATGCACATGTGTGTGCGTGTGCAAACAGGCAGAGAGGGACTGAGTGACTGAAATGGATGGTGTTGCAGCGCCCAGGCTGAAAGTGCAGATGCTCTAAACTTCAGGCCCTATCTCAAGCCCTACTGGTCAGGGTTGAGCCTTGTGTATGTGCCAACTAGCGCGTTTACTGGAATATTTGAGATTATGGTCAGGATGGGAGGGATGACCTGGGACAAAGAAGGGAGGGAGGGGGTATCTGAGACAAGGAGGGAAGGCTAGGCTCTGGAAGGAGAGGCCATTTGGCTGAGATCACTCCAATCCCAGGCCACCAACATTGATGAGACGGCTGAGGTAGGTACTTGGCAGTCTTCATTCCGTGTGCCAGCAGCTCATGGTCATGGATGGACATTGGACTGGAAACATGTCAGAATGTTTTATAGCCTCTATGAGGCTCTCCTAAAATGGTCCCGTCCAGCCTAGCGCCTGTGTAGGTAGAGGGGTGTATAGCATTCAGGGCAGGAGATGAGCTCAGGGCAGGAGATGAACTCAGGGCAGGAGATGAGTTCAGGGCAGGAGATGGGCTCAGGAGGACATTTTACTCTGGGATTCTAGTTCCCCGTTTCAACCCTGAAGGGAAGGTTGTCCGTGGAAGCGCCTGTCTTCCATGACCGATTTCTATTACTGAGGATGGCGGACTAACTCACTGCCGAGTGCTCAGTCATGTTTCAGTGACCAGACTGTATGTTTCTAAAAGTCTGGAATCCAAATTACAACATTAAAGCTGACTAATGACCTTGAGTTGAAGTGGTCAAAGCTAAGGAGCTTTATCTGTGTCCAGGCAGTGAACTAGCAAGGCTGGTGTTAGGTAATGCCCATGTCTGGAAATGGTTGCAGACACCAGCAGCAATAAATCGCCGACTTTTGCAGGGGAGCTCACTGGAGTAATTTAATCACAGAGATGCTTGTTGGAATTTAGATACCATGTCTGAATATAGAGATGTAATATTTTCTGCAGATATGTATGCATGCGAGCACATGTAAAACAGCTTGTTTTGAGGTAGCCTCACCATGCTTCCTAATAGCACGCTGCAAATGTTTTATGAACCACATCTTATGTATTTTATGTCCTTATAGAGCATTCTACACAAAGCACCCCGACTGCTGTTTCATTTACCAATTGGCCTTTCCCCAAGAGGACTAGAATGCAGGAGCTACAGAATAGGAGGACTTATAACCAGTGCCACCCAGGAGACTCTGCTCGACAGCCATGTTTCAGTTCCACGAAGAAGAACATAGGCAGAAGGTCGGGGGATCAGGGTTGAGAAACGGAAATGTCAAAACGGCCTTTTAAGACTAATAAAGGGCAGGCTTGCATTCTCACCCCTTAGCAGGTGTGTTTCTGAGTAATGTTTCAACAAACCTGGACGTTTTGCTTCTGCCCTTCAGTGCATAGAGGGATGAAATGTTGGGGTAAGACAGAAGGAATCTCACCTCTTCTTTAGCATCTTTGGGTTGGTTCTAGCAAGCTGAGGCACAAAGCCCTGGGACTCCTTAGCATGAATCCTCCTGTGGGAGCAGAAGGCTTTATTGGATAGACTTTCCAGCCTGCTTAGAGAGGAACATGATGCATAGGGCGAGGCCTCATTCAGCACCTAACTTCATCGGGAAAATTACGGTTTGACTCTCAGGCCCCAAGGACCACGTTTGCCGTGTGGGGAGGGTAGACTCGGAGGCACTGGACGTGATGGAAGGGTGCTGAAGAAATAGTGTGGCGTGAGTGGGTTCTCCAGCCAGGCGTATAGTCGCTCTTCAGAGCCTTTGGGCACGTGAACACGTGAACACAGGTTCATCTAAGTTTTTGCTGGAAGTGTTGGAGTTTCGTTGGCACACGGGGTCCTCCAGCTGGCTTGGAATGGAAAGAATAAAGAGAAAAGAGAATGCTTGCCTTGGGGAGCTCTGTGGCATAGGGAACTGATCACGTGGTGCAGACCCATCTCTGTGATGCTGGAAGGGGGAGCATGTGACCTCCAGAGGGCCACCACGTTAGATCTGAAGTCATCTGATCTTGCCCCTTCCCAACGGTGGCATTGGTCACCGTTGGCAACACTGCCATCACCAGGGTCCGCAGTGCAAATCTGATGTGGAGGTGTAAGCAAACGAGTAAGGTGACCTTGGGGTGCACCTTCAGAGTGGGCCAGTGCAAAGAAATGTCCTCTGTGGAAGGCGGTCATCCGGTGGGACAGCTGCTGCATCTCTGGCTGAGTCATGGCGGTAGGAGGTGGGGAAAGAAGCAGGCAATGGTATGCAGGGTGCAGGAGTCTGGTGGGACCAGGCAACCCTGTGTGGGACCGACAATCACTACTCCCCACTGGGCAGCTCTTCTCCTTCATTCTTTGGTGGCGATCCTTCCATCTTTTCTACATGACAGAGAGGTACTTCTGCGACGTGGGGGGCCTCGATGGTTCCATGGGGCTAGCCCACCGCAGGACTCCCTGTTTTTACATGAAGCCCAACAGCGAGTCATGGTGAGTCGTGCCATGAGACTAAGTGCAGCAATCAATCGTGTCTACAATCTGTTTACTCGAATCTGTCTCCACTGTACTTGAACTCCGTGGCTCCCGTTGCCTGGGGTGCTAACTGTACATTAGCAGCATGAGGCGGGAGACATGTGGTTTTATTTCTATTAACGCCAGGAGAGCGAGGAAGTTAAAAGCAGTAACTAGGACAAACGGTGCTCTTCTTGACAGGTGCTCCTTCTGCCGTCCACTAACCTGTTTTCTTTTTCTTCGCGTGGCCTTTATTTCTCCACCCGTTGTTCTCTGAACCTCCCCGGTTAAGAATTAAAGTTTGATGAGAAGAGGCGATGAGGGTCTGTGGGAGTCGGGAGGTGCACGGCGCAGGTGGGAGAAGGGAGGGCCGGGGAGTTTTCCTAGCAGAAAACTTCTCTTTCTTAAATATGAGACGAGAGCAGTGATAGGTGGACTGTGGTTCAGTCAGAAATCTAACCCTTCAAGTTGTGGCCCCTTTATAGCTGTCCCTGCTGCCATGTGCCCATGAGCTTTTATGGTAGGGGTAGCCGCCGAGAACTTGTGAGACCCCGCACTTAGAACATGCTTAGGAATCGGATGAGTGTGAAGATGAGGATGGATGTGAGCGGTTGTCCCAGAGAAATGAGTACAGCTTATGGTAGCACAACAAAGGAGGAGTGCCCTTCTGCTTCCTCGCAGTCCCGTCCAGCCAGCCTTCTACCTGTCTAGCCATCTCTCCAGGCATGTGTGCCTCCATCAGGGGACTTGGCGTTAGGGCTCCACCCATGTGAAAGGCCAGGAAGGAAGGACTTTAGGGATGCAAGTCTAAACAGAAGTGGACCCCTTTCCAAAGTCTAAAGTAAAAGATGAGCACAGGACCTGGTGGCTGCTGCTGCTGATGATGATAATAGATGAAGTACCAGGGAAAGTTACAACTTAAGGCAGAGGATGTTGAACCTAGAGTGTGAGCCTGTGGGGAAAGACAGGGAAATATCTGGCAGAGATAGCTTTTTTTTTTTTTTTTGTAATGGGATCATAAGGTTTGAAGTCAGAGCAAACATCTTAAAGTTATATCCTTGCACACTATTGATCCAGAATAGGATCGTATAGATAAATGATGATAGCCATTGATAATCTGAAAGTTTTACCTACATGTGTGTTTCTGTCTTCTCTCCGAGTCTAAATACAGAACTGGTTTAAATAAAACACCTTTTCTGAGCCAGGCATGGGGTACACACCTGTAATCCCAGTATTTGGGAGACTTACGCTGAAGGGTTATGAATTCGAGGCCAGCCTGAGCTATACCAAGGACTGAAGATGTAGCTCAGTGGCAGAGGATTTGCCTGACCTGTACAAGGCCCTGGATTTGAGCCCTAGCACCACACAATAAACAAACACACATAAAATCCCTTTCTCACTATTCTTTATATTTACCGATAAGGCTGTGAAATTGAGGTGTTTGCCCCAAAGAGCAGTAGGCTGGATATGAAGGAAGATGCTAGAAAGGGAGCTGATTCCCGGCAAAGGATAATAACCGCAGGGCAGCTCAGGATTGGTAGTCAAGGTGGAACATGGTGCCTGGTGGTTGCTGTCTTGGCGCTAAGCTGTCCAGATCAGTGGACACAGAGGCAGCAGCTTTCGTTGGTTTTCTGTCACCTAGAGAGGTTCAAGGGGTCCTTGGGTGCCACAGGCAGTACTGTCTCAGCAGGAAGATTTAGTTTGGTTAACCCTCGTGGTACAGACCTGCAACCTCGACTTGACTGCTCAGAAGACTGAGAAGGGGAGCTAGCAAGTTCTAGTTCTAACTGGGATACAGAATGAGTTCAAGGCCAGCCTGGGCAACTTTAGCAAGATCCTTTCTCAAAATAATAAGTAAAACCAGCTAGGGGTATGTTTAGTGAAAGAGCGCTTGCTTGAGGATCTAGGTTCAATTTCTGGTATCTCCAAAATAAATTAAAGATAAGAAGATATATATTTCATCAAACTGGTGCTTTTCAAATGTTGAGAACATTAACAAAGGAGATCTTACGTATAAATACAACATCTTACTAGATCTTTGGACAGAAATTTTGTATGGCAGCCCCATGTAGATGGCACCCCGCCCAAGAGAACTGGGCAGGCAATAGCTCTGCTCCTAATGCTTGACTGGATTTGGATAAGCTTGTTTCCAAGTGCATGGGGCCTGACAGTGGGCTCACGGTGTCTGTCATCCCCTGGTTGAGTTATGGGAACCATGAGTCAGGTAGCACAGTACAGAAACCCCAGAGTAGAAGCTGGGGCCGTTCTCTGCAAACTCCCACAGCCTCATGGTCCCAAGTGGTGAGGTCACCGAGTCATGTTGGAAGGCTGTGAAGGAAAGTCACTTCCTCTTGTTCTCTGTGTGGGGCGGGTGTGAAGTCATAGTATCGGGTGTAGAGGCAGTGCGCCTTGATGAAGCTTCTGTGGTTTAGTTGTCTTGTCCTAGAACTTTGTAGGTTAGCCATAACTTCCCAAGTAATCACTCTTGTCCTTTCTTAGAGTATGTCTCTTCTTGTCTGTCTGTCCTTTCTTTGGGATATTTTTGTTAGAGCATGTCTTCTCTCTGTCTGTCTGCCTGCCTGTTTCCCTCCCTCCCTCCCTCCCTTCCTCCTTCCCTCCCTCCTTCCTTCCCTCCCTCCCTCCTTCCCTCCCTTCCTCCTTCCCTTCCTTCCTCCTTCCCTCTCTCCCTTTCTCCCTTCCCCATGTCTCTGTGTCTCTGTCTCTCTCTGTCTCTGTCTCCCTCTCTTCAGCAGTGCTGGGGATAGAAGCCAAATTCTTCGTACATGCTAGTCAAGTATTCTACCCCTGAGCTACATCTGTGTCCCAAGTCATGGTTTTCTAATTTTTTTCCCTCATGACAAAATTCAATTAAATGATGATGCTATTTGGGAATTTGTTTGTTTTAAATTTATTTGTTCATTTACTCAAGTAAAGACCTTGGCTTATGAGAGGGCTTTCTTGCCTTTGGAAGAAGACCAAAACGGATGCTAAAACCAGGCCACATAATGACCCTTCAGGTCTGGCTGGCCGTAGAAATTGTTCATAGCTTGGATGCCTAGGTTCCTTTTACTCTTGGCTAGTCAAAGGCTGAAGAATGACTGGCTTGTGCCAAGTGCATGGTGGAGAATATGTCATGGAGATGCACAAGAAGAGTGTCACACTAGAGCTCAGGGCACTAGTCCTGGACTGTGGGGTGGCATGTGAGGAAGTGCTGGGGTCACACTTGCTGACTTTCCCATGGGGGCCCTCAGATGCGGGTAGCATCTGATGCTGCAGAGGGGTCCCCTAGCTGGATGTCCTGGAGGTTCATGTGAGGTGGATCCTGCAACAAGAGAGGTCTGTACTTGGGCAGGCCTGCAGGGGAGAAAGACGAAACACAGCTGCGTGTTATTGATCCTGCAGCTTTAGAGAAGTGGCAGCTTCCTCGGAAGTCAATTCTTCATTAGCCGAGCTTTAGCGTATCCTAAAGATCCATTGTGAAAATAACCATTTTGGATGAGAGTTCTTCAAAAAGAAAAATGCATTTCTCTCTCCTCCCTCCCTTTCTTCTGGCCTGTTTGTTTTGTTGTTTGAGATGAGAACTTACTGTGTAGCCTAATATAACCCTAACTCCTGCGCCTCCTGCTTCAGCCTCCCATGTGCTACCACACCCAGCTCCTGCTCTCTTGTGTGTGCACCCATGCATGCATGTGTGTATGCACACATATGCAAGTGTGTACACCTGTATAGAGGATGCACACCTCTGTGCATATATGTGCAGAGGCCAGAGCTTAGCATCAAACATCTTCTCTATCACTCTCCCTCTTACCTTTTTAAAGACAGGATCTTTCACCAATCCTGGAACTAGCACATTGACTAGTCAGTGGACTTTGGGGATCCTCCTGTCTCTGTCCCTCCAGGGCTATAGTTACAGGGATGCAGGACCACCTATGGCTTTTGTAGGGTGACTACAATGCAAACCCTAGTCCTCATGTCTTCACAGTGAGCACTTCACGTGCTGACCCACCTCCCCAGCCCCAGCCCCAACCCCAGCCCCAGCTCCCGCTTCCTTAAGGAAAGTCTTGCTGGCTTGGGTCTCTGTTGTGAACAGTCACTGGTATGGCCTATGACAGCCCAGCAGCTTGGCATGCACATCAGCTCATCCTGGAACCTCCTGCCTTTTACAGTCATTGTGACTTTGATCCCATCTTCCTTACCATCTGTTAGCTGTCACTTGCATTCTGTGCACCCAAGCTCTTTACCTTCGTACGTGTCTGGTGCATGCACACCGTGAGCCAGACACGGGGCACGAAAGGATAGAAGGACACACTGCACTCAGATTTGCCAGAGGTGTTCTTTGCTGCCCACAGATCTTCACTCAATGCTGAAGCTGCACGCTCACAGATGGTGAAAGACCCCCACATGTATTTCCCTTAGGTTCAGTTAACTGCTGAACCTACAGTTAAGCTCAGCCTTTCTAGTAAATATTTGGGAAGTTAATTACTGATTCAGACTTTAATTTCTGCTTCTTTTTGCTCAGTTATTGTGTGCATGTGACCGAACACACATTAGGAAGCCAGAGCACAATTCCTTGGGACTTGCTTCTCACCTTCTCCCTTGCTTGAGGCAGGGTCTCTCTTGCTTTGGCTATTGCTTGGCATACTTAAGTTAGCGGTTCCTCAGACATCCAATGGACTCTTCTCTCTGCCTCAGGTCTCTTCAAAGGGAGACTGGGATTACAGACACATGCCACCACATCAAGTTTTTTGTGTGACTTCTTGGGACAGCTCAGATTGCTAGGCTTATACCCCTAGCCTAGTACTTCTCCCGCACTGAGCCGTCTCCCAAGCTCTCTCCTCCCTCCCCTTCTAGTTCCCCTCTTCCTTTCTTCCCTCCTTGCTCCTCCCCTGCTGTCCCCCCTTCTTTCCTGCCTCCTCTATTCTCCCACTTCCCTTTATCCTTTTCTCTCTTTCATTTTCCCCACCTCATTCTGAGGATCAGTCCTTAGGGAGCGGGGAGCAGGAACATGGTGCCGCCCTCAGCCATCTCCCAAAGGTGAGGGTGGCCGGGTTGCTCCCTCCTCTGCCTCTAAGGGACCTTTCTCTATCACCTCCTCCTCCCTCTGTGGCCTCCCTTGTGCAATGCTTCTCCTCCCAGAGGAAGGGCCCAGCTGTAATTACGTGAAGGCTGCAGGGAACATGATTAGTAGGGAATGAAAGATGCATCTGTTTAATATTTTCAAAATATCATTCCAGTTGCATAAACATAAATAAAACATGGAATCGGCCTATGAAAAACTTCCTCTTGTCAAGGAGATGGATTCATGGCCAGCACGTTCTGAATGACTATGAACATTCCGCTCCCCGGCGCCTTGCTTTTCCTGCACAAGCTTGCATATGCACACACACCCCCAAGCCATCTATGTCTCTAGTCTCTCACATGACGACGACATTGTGGCCTCCACCCTGTACACGATTTTTAGCGTCTAGGATAGAAGAACCTTATCAGATATGTAGGTTGGGGCACAGCATTCTAAATTCTTCAATAATAATAATACCAAAGTGCTTAGTCCCTCCTGACCCTGAAGTTACAGGGATGAATTACCTGAGAATGAAATCTCAGACTGCATTCTAGAGGAACGTCCCCCATGGAACCCCAAAGGTCTGTGAGGTGAGCTGAGACAAGAAGTTACCTTTTTATGCTGATGAACCTAACAAAAATCATGATTTCCTTTCCTTAGGGTATTTACTGAAGCCATCCAACCAGTACCTGTGGCCTTGCCATCTGCTGTCATGTGTCCCTCGGTTGTCAAATATCATTTCATTAATGAGGACTTTAAAATTAGGGGAATTCTAGATGCAACAGTAGGGCTTTTTGATGTGTTAATAAAGATACACATATATCCCACATCACAGATCTGTTTGATGTTTTGAAACTGTTTTCCAGCATTAGGAGTCTCTGTTATGCTACGGATTAGAAAACATTGTTTTGCATGAGGGTTCACATACAACCAGAGGGACCTATTGCCCAAAAGGTTTAGAACGTCTTGTCCTGTTGGATTAAAGAGCCCATGCTTGAATAATCCCATTAATGTGAGATCCAGGCCTTGGGCCTTGCAGTAGGAGCAGAGGGTTAGGGAAACACCGAACCACACAAGCACCTGCTGTCCAGGAAGCTCAACCGAGTCTCCACAGAAGAGGTCTAGGGCCAAATGTGGAGGCAAAGCAGAAGGAACGCTTGGTACCTGGGTCTGGCAGCGCTTTCTCCCCGCCATGTATGATAGTGTTTTCTTCACAGGGTGGGCAAGACTGTGGGGGAGGGACAGTGATCTGATCAGAGGGGAGAGGGCTACTTCTGAAATGCATTTGTGAATACTTGGCTCCTTTGGCTCAGAAAGTCGGGACACAACCATTCCGAGTGCAGTCCACAGGACTGTGTCACATGATAGTCCTCCCTTTGAAAACCTGATAGAAATAAGTTTAGGAAAATCTTAAAACTGGAATTCCGAATCCTGCTGCACGCAGAAGGCCCTCTGTGTTTTCCATGTTTTAGAAGATCAGGGATCTGTCAATGTCACTGATGCAGGAGCTAAGTCCAGGACTTAGGGCGATTATCTGCGGAGGTGACACACTACTTGGTACACACTACCGGGTTCCGAAGCTCAGGGTATGCGACAGCCTCACAAGGTGTGCAGGAGAGTGCGTTCCTCTCAAGCTGCTGCAGGGAGCAAGCAACCAGGGTTATCAGCTTCTTCTTTTGTCTGTTAGGACTTGCCGTGTGTGTGTGTGTGTGTGTGTGTGTGTGTGTGTGTGTGTGGTGGTTCACACACAGAGGGGCGAGGGAGGGGTGGAGAGAGAGAGAGTGTACGTGTGTGCATATGTGCCTGTGTGTGCTGTGTGCACGTGTGTGTGTGTGTGTGTGTGTGTGTGTGTGTGTGTGTGCATGTACAAAGCTGGAGGGCAGAAGGTTGAAGACCTTGGGTATAGTTTCTCAGGCACAGTTCCCCCATCTTTTGTTTTTGAGACTAGAGCGCTCCTTGGCCTGAAACTCTCCAAGTAGCCAGACTGATGGGTCCCTGAGCCCCGGAGACCTCCTTCTCCCTGTCTCCCCAGGCTCTGGAATACATGCACATACCTCTGCTCCTGGGGGGTTGAACTCAGGTCAAGGTCCTTACAAGGCAAACACTTTCCTAACTGAGCTATCTCCCCAGTCCATTTGTTTATGTAGACGTGTCCAGCCAGATGTCCAGGGTGACCCAGGAAGAAAGGGACACTAAGAGCAGCTCCTACACCCCTGTTGGACTCTGGGAATAGCCCATTTGGGCTCACAGGCACTAGACTGCTTAAAGACCATCTTGTTTCCACTTCTCCCCCTCTGATAATGACATTACAGACAGGACAGGGCAGGTACCACGTGGCATCTGCTGACTCTTTTACGTATGTGCTATTGCATTTAGTAAAAGAAATGGAGTTCCTAGAATAAATCATAAAAGGAAAATCTCTTGGCTGAAGAGGCACAAAGGAAAGCAGGCTGGATGCTCAGGAGACATCGTAGGGAGGCGGTCACATTAGTGCCACTGGGTTCTACTCTTCCGTCGTCACCTGGCTTTGCTGAAGAAAAAACAGGTATAAGAGGAAAGTGACTTCTTTGGCCAGAGCCTCGTTGCTTAGAAGTAGCATAGCTAAGAAAACATCATATTGAGTGAGGTAACCCAGACCCAGAAAGACAATTATCACATGTACTCACTCATAAGTGGTTTTTAAACATAAAGCAAAGAAACAGCCGACAAATCACAATCCTAGAGAACCAGACAACAATGAGGACCCTAAGAGGCTTACATAGATCTAATCTACATGAGAAATAGAAAAAGACAAGATCTCCTGAGTAAATTGGGAGCATGAGGACCTTGGGAGAGGGTTGAAGGGGAAGGGAGAGGCAGGGAGGGGAGCAGAGAAAAATGTAGAGCTCAATAAAAATTAAAAAATTATGTAATATGTATAAAAAAGTAAAGAGAAGTAGCGTAGCTAGACTCCAGCCCAGACCTAGCTGCCTTTGCGTCCTTGCCTTCCCCACTGTCCACCCTCCCAGCAACACATCAGCAGTGGAAAAATCCAAAGAATTCTGCGTGTGCAGCATCTTGGCTTTCTTTGCAGATTGGAAAAGCCAGTATCAAACTCCTTGGCCCACTGACAAACAGAAAATGATGAGTTCAAATTCAATAAGAAGAAACACCCGAGGAAAGAAGGTGGATGAAAAAGCAGTTGTAATTCTTCCTAGCACTCTTAGACTTCTGGTCACTGCCCATGCTTGCTGCTGGGTGCATTGCCAGTGTGCTCTGGGTGGGTGCACAAGGACCCACAGTGCATGTGTGTGGAGGGGCTGCTGCCCCATCCTGGCAGGGTGTCAGGGTATATGGCTGACTGTGCACTCTGATCTCACAGAAGGAAGGCCAAGTAGACAGAGGTCTAGATGACACCCGAACCTTTCTGCAGCCTCAGCCATGCTGATCGGGAGCACTTAGCCTCCTGGCCTTGTGAGAAACACTGAGTTTAGAATAACAACAATAACAACGTGCTTCTGCTTCTGGGAATAGAGATGGGATAGGAGCTATTAGGGCCAATTCCCAGTGTTTATTAGGAATCTTCCTCACTCTTCCCCCTCTTCTTCGACCAGCTAGCAACCGTTCACTACGAGGTGGAGACATGTGGGCTGGGAGATGGAGGTGGTCAGAAGGGTCAGCATTCTGATCCTCGCCCTGTGACCTTAAGTGAGTTCTTGGAGCCCTGTGCCACTGTTGAAAATTGAGTGTGTGGAGTCCCAGCCAAGCCTGTTTTGTCCTCTCCTAAGTCTGATGTTGACTTGGTAGAAATGGCGTAGACCTAGTGGAAGTCAGTTTGAATGGAGGGTGAGGAGCCTCTGGGAAAGAGACACCTTCAAGGAGACGGCAGTTGCTGGCTGGTCAGTGGCAGCCACCAGGGCATGCAAGGAGTCCCAGGACTGCATCTTATCCCTGTATCTCTCCTAGCCCTTCCTACTGGGTGATGTGATGGTTAATATTATCAACTCAACAGGTTCTAGAGCAGCGGTTCTCCACCTTCCTAATGCTGCAGCCCTTTAATACAATTCCTCATGCGTGGTGACCCCAACCATAAAATTATTTGTTGCTACTTCATAATTGTAATTTTGCTACTGTTATGAATCATAATGTAAATATCTGATATGAAGGATATCTGATATGTGACCTTCGAAGAGGTTGAGACCCACAAGTTGAGAACCATCTGCTCTAGACTCACCCCGGGGATGAGCCTCTGGGATCTGTGGGTGATTTCTGGCCTGTGTTAATTGAGATGTTAATTGGGGTCTGGGGCATCATGGAAAGGAGAAAGGGAGCTGACTGAACCTAGCATTCCTCTTAGCTGTTCCCTGACTTAGGAGACAACTGACTTTCCTGCCATGGCAGACTGTGAGCGCCTTGGACAGTGAGCAGAAATAAACTCTTGCTTTTTAAATTTAGCTTTGGCAGGTACTCTGCCACTGCAATGGTAAAACTAATGCACTTGGAAACTCTTTAAGTCATGTTCAAGGAAGTTGCTAGAATGGTGTGAAGGAGCCATGTCCTCCCCCTCCCTTCTCCCAGAAGCACCTGGGGACAGGTAACTGGATAAATACAGAGGAAAATCTCTGTCCTCCCCCACCCCCGTACTGCTTCTTGGCACTTAGACACTTGCAAGACAGTTCGGAGTTCTCGCTTTGCTCTGTGTTGCCACTCTTCCCGTGAGCTCTGCTGTATCTGCCCATGCTCAACTTCTTGCTTGCCTCCAAGCCCTTCCAAACAGGCTTTGCTCACAGAACTCTTTCCCTGGGTTGTAGGGGAATTCATCCCTTCTAGTCCCCGTCTCTTCTTGCTAGAGAATCATCTCTGATTGTTCTTGAGACTGTTGAAAAATTGGCCATTACACTTGCAGGCTTTCCAGCTAGACCATGTGAGTCTAGCATCCCCTTCCTATGCAGTCAGGACTTCTAATTCGGGGTTGGGTCACGTTAAAATGATACCTAGTTCATGAAACTCAGAATCTCTTCGTAAGGCTCAGCCACCCTCATAATCAGAATCAGATCTATTCTCTCAAGTCCTTTTGCTGATGTTTATAGCACACCAAAAAATGTGTGAAATGAATTTTTACCTGAAATTGCATAAAAGAAAATATGACGGTGGTCTGAGAGCCCCCACCCCCTCAGCTCCTTCCCACATGAGTAGAAAACGTGAACTACCCTGTGTTCTGGGAGAGAAAGTTCTCAGATGGTAGAGGGCTTGCCAGATACTCTGCTCGGAAAGATCTCTGGAATGTTTGTAAACCAGCTGCCTTTGAGATCTGTCTACATCATTTACCATCCTCCTGTCCCCCGGGTCTGGGGACCACAGCAGCATCAACACGTGTTTAAAGCAAGGGGTAGATCCACCCATCTTCCAGCTCTGTCAAATCATAGTTTTCACCAGAGTATTTAGGACTTAAACTGTTTCGTTCAATTCCCGTTGCTCCGTGTTCTCCGTTTTGCCAGTCAGGGACTGGGTTTAGGGAAATACGTAAGAGCTTCAGTAGCCAGCCTGATGTGGCAAAGCTAAGTGATGGCAAAGCCAGAACCCAAGCCTGGGTTCTGATCCAAATCCTGATCTGGATCTCTGGTCCCATCTGTCACTGTCTTCCTGCACTGCTGGTTCCCCAGGGCTTACAGTGCAGTTGTGACACCAGCAGTCAGTGCTGATTCAGCGGGCCAAGGCTCCCACTCCCGACCCCAGCTGGAAAGCTTTGGGGTTCCAGGCCACCGGTACTTCTAGCCAAATGGATATAAATTAAGGGGTTCTCACTACCCTCAGGCTTGTGCCAGCCCTCCTACCCAGAGGCAGCTCCTCCGCTCCCTGCTCCCCTCCCAGCTTCTTTATAAGGCAGCCTGCAGGTAGCCCAGTTAGCACTTGGCCTCCCACCCCTCCCCCAACTCTTCTTACTCTGAAAGGAAGTAGGTTCACTTTGGGAAGTTGATCTGGTGTGTCACCAGGCCACATGGCCATGTTCCTAAGGTGAAAATGACCTGGAAATAATAATTGTCTTTTTTCTCTTTTGGGTTTTCTTCCCTTTTCTCGGCTGTCCCTTCACTGGCTCGCAGGTAACACTGAACAGAGACAAAGGAAATGGAACCGCTTTTCCTTGAAGCTCTGAACAAGGGAGCCCAGCCTCGTGGTTATCTCTTTGAGTTCAGACAGACACCTTGCCCTTGGACCACAGTTTACCAATGCAGTTCATTTTCAGTGGTATTTGAATGACCTTTCTGAATTTCCTAAGCACATAGGGGTCCTTGTCATGCCGCCAACCCCATGGAGCAGTAATTCCAAGTCTCTGGTTTTGGTAGATTAGATTAACAAGTCTCTGGAAGCTTCTATAATTAGCTGAAGTTGATGTGTCTCCAGGGTGGGGACCGGGGGTGGGGGATGGGACCAGCCTAGCAACTGAGATTGGAAGCTAGGTGCTCCTTCCCCAGCACCAGCCAGCCAAACCCTATCCTCCAGTGAGCCCTAGTGAGTGATTCCACCCAGCCCTGGTCGTTGCGCCCTGCAAATGGAGGCCTGGGATGCATTCAGTTCCCAGTCTGTCCTATTTGCCAGCTAGTGAGACAAATTGTGGGCCCCATAAAAAATTAAATAGCAGCTGCTTCATTTTCTTCCCATGGAACTTTGAAATTGCAACGATCTCATTTGCAGGGCAGCTTAAGGTGTGGATGCAGGAGTCGGCAGGGCCCAGAGAGTCCTTCACTTTAACCAGAGTCCTGTTTCTTTTTTTTTCTTTCAGATTGGCTGGGTTAAAATATTTTGCGCAACCATTCATGAACGGAACCATTAGCTGTGCACATAGAGCACATGATTGCTGATCACGCTGTTGGCTGCTAATTAATAATTCTGTACAGGTGGAGGTGCCGGGACTAATATCTGAGATGAAAATTAGGAAATGAATGGCGCTCCCAGCAAATTAGCATAGGGCTGAACGCTAGGGCGTGATGCTCTGCAGCCTTTCCGCAGGAGGACAGCACAGACAGAAACCCATTGCAAGTCCTGCGTCTACCTACGTCCTTCCTCCCTGCACATCATCCTGTTTTGTGGTCTGGGTCTCTGTCAGGCTTGGGAAATTTTTCTTTATTTTTTTCTTTCTTTATTTTTTTTCTTTCTTTCTTTCACGCTGTTTTACAAGAAAAATATAACAAAAAAATTGTTGGTATATCTCTGAGCAAACAAATATCTATTTGCATTTCCCCCTTGTGTTCATCTTAATTTATTCTGGTATCTGGCTATGCACACACACTCTACCTCCATCACAGCTGACACACATCATTTCAACCATGAATCTGGACCAAAACCCGCAAGTAAAAGGGACTGATGGTTCAGTGCCCTTTAGTGGCTTTTATTTATTTCTTTTTACTTGGAGCAAAGCTGCTTTCCCAGCAGCAGAAGCTACCCAAGAGAGCCCCTGACGTCATTTGTAAAAGCATCATCTCCCCTTCTCGGAAATCGAGGTGGTCTTTCAGCGAAGACCATAGCAAAGGATGTTTGTTTGGGGGAACTAGAGGTGTTTCATCTCTCCATTTCTGATGTATCTCCATTCTCCGCAAACTCCACAGACGACATATTTATAACACAGTTTTAGGAAATTAAGTGGCTTCAGATAGCACGCAGGGGTTCATTATCAATCCCCACCAGACTGCTCTTTCCTCTCTTCCATCTGTGCGGCTTCTCTCTGAGTCCCCTGGTCTCCACCCAGCTCTATTTATTCTCAGCCTGCAGACGACCCTTGTGGGGAGGAGGGCTGTAAAACACCCAGCTGCATTCCAAATGTCACAGCCTTTCTCCCCTGGCTGCAGCCCTTCAGAGTCCTGTGTGGCTCAGTGACGGTGCCGCACGGAGGCAGGGGGTGATTTAGGGGAGACACTAAAGGAACATTATGTTATTTGCTGGTGCCTCTGTAGAATTTAGTACCCGCCAGAGTGGCGCTGGGCCTTTGCTGTACCTCTGGAGGAACTGGCTGCTTTGTCATGTTTGAGGTCCTGAGGACCATGCGCCTTTGGATTCCCACCCCCAATTTAACAGTCTTGTGCTGTGGAGTTCACTGATAAATAGCCTTTGCCCCTTGATTATAACTGTTCATTGCAGACAGTGTGAATAACTCAGAGCTGTGTAAAGAATAGAAAAATCACCCATTAGCATTCACTTCATTTTTTATGTATGTTGCATATTTTTCCATATTTTTTTAAAAAACCCGAGGTCAGCAAAGTAGCTGGATGGGTTAAAACTTACTACCAAGCCCAGACATGACTTCAGTCCCCAGAACCCACATGGTGGAAGGAAAGAGCTGACTTCTCCAAGTTGTCCCTTGACCTCCTCTTGTGTGTCATAGTGTGTGTGTGTGTGTGTGTGTGTGTGTGCGCACATGTGCAAGCGTGCAAAATTAAATAAACATAAAATATTTATATAAAATAGACATATGTAAAATTAAGAAGTCCTGCTGCGTATTGTTTGAGGTAGTTAACACAAATACAGGAAATCGCCCTGAAGCCATTAACATTTAGTGCGCAGAGCCATTCAGATACGCATGAACTGTTTCAGAATGGTGCATCCCATGAATGGCTCATCAGCTACTACATCAGCTCAGAGCCGCTTCCACAGGTGCTCCTGGGGCACTCCCATCAGACCCCCATGTGTGGGAACTGGGGTGGGAGGAAATGTCATACAAAGATTTCCAGTTTTAAAAACAGTAGCAGGAAGTCCACTCTAGACCGCAGCTCAATCCCGTATCACATCTGTGTAGGAAGAACAGTGCCAGCTCCTGAGGCTGACACAGTCTGTGCTCACTGGCCTGTGTGGTTAAAAACACTACTCAGATTCTAGTCATTACAAATAATGCTGCTATGAACATAGTTGAACAAATGCCTTTGTAGTATGATTGAGCATCTTTTGGGTATATGCCTAAGAGTGGTATTGCTGGATCCTAAGGTAGGTTGATTTTCCCAATTTTCTGAGACACTGCCATACTGATTTCCAAAGTGGTTGTAGAAGTTTGCATTTCCACCAGTATTGGAGGAGTGTTCCCCTTACTCCACATCCTCTCCAGCATAAGCTATCACTGGTGTTTTTGATCTTAGCCATTCTGACAGGTGTAAGATGGTATCTCAGAGTTGTTTTGATTTGCATTTCCCTGATGGCAAAGGATATCGAACATTTCCTTAAGTATCTTTTGGCCATTTGAGATTCTTCTTTTGAGAATTCTTTGTTTGTTCTGTACCCCATTTTTTAATTGGGTTATTTAGAATTTTAATGTCTAATTCCTTGAGTTCTTTATAGATTTTGGAGAGGAGTCTTTTAGCTGATGTGGGGTTAGTAAAGATCTTTCCCCATTCAGTAGGCTGCCTTTTTGTCTTATTGACTGTGTCCTTTGCTTTACAGAAGCATCTCAGTTTCAGGAGGTCTCATTTATTGATTGTTGCTCTCAGTGTCTGTGCTACTGGGGTTATATTTAGGAAGTGGTCTCCTGTGCCCATGTATTGAAGACTACTTCCCACTTTCTCTTCTATAAGGTTGCTTGTGGTTGGATTTATATTGAGGTCTTTAGTCCATCTGGACTTGAGTTTTGTACATGGCGATAGATATGGATCTATTTTCATTCTTCTACGTGTTGACAAAAGAGGTCCAGACCATGATGGGGACACCCACTGAAACAGTCTGCCTAAGCTAATGGGAGCTCACCAACTCCAGCTGAACTGGGAAGGAACAAGCATAGGACCAAACTAGTCCCTCTGAATGTGGTTGACAGTTGCATGGCGGGGGAAGACTGAGGGGGCCACTGGCAGTGGCAGCAGGATTTATCCCTACTGCATGTACTGGCTTTTTGGGATCCTATTCTCTTTGGATGGATACCTTGTTCAGCCTAGATATAGTAGGGAGGGCCTTGGGCCTTCCACAGAGCAATGTGCCTTACCCTCTCTGAGGATTGGATGGGGTTGGGTGGGAGGTTTTTTGGAGGGAGTGGGAGGAGGGGAAGGAGTGGGAACTTGGATTGGTATTTTTTAAAAGTCTAATAAATTTTTTTAAAAGTAAATAAACAAACAAATAAAAATAACCACTGCTCAGAGCTGTCTAGCCTAAAGAATGGGCCAGCCTTGCAGGTCTTGGGATTCAGGGAAAGGTAAAATGGTCAATACTAGAGAATGACCTACAGCCAGTCACCTGTGTGTCAGAAGTGAGGCCTACTTGTTAAACCGAGGCGTGCCCCAGAGCCGTCCCAGGAGCCAGACCCAGCGTCAGCTCTCATGTAGTGGTGTGGCACTTCCTAAACCATGGGGGTCACATGCAAGAAACCAGTTACCCAAGCTTTGTAAAAGATAGTAAGGTCAGTCAGCTCTGCACACAATGCAACAAAGCTTGTCCCCAAGGACTAGTCCTTAACTGACGACCTCCTGTCCTGGAGAATGCCTTCAATCCTGACCCCACACATTCTAGAATCTACATTTGATTCTCCTTATTTACAGCAAACATCCATATCAAAAGTAAGCCTTCAGGAAGAGACCCAGAGAAACTTGTTACTTGTTGCTACTGTATTTCTCTGAATCACACACAATCCACACATAGCTAGGCTATACTCTTCGGGGGAGTCTCCAGCAACCCTTGTGTTACTCCTTCCTAAAGCTTCTTCCCCAGTTCTGGACATGCTTCAGGGGCAGGCTGTGGCCCCTGAATTGACCCCACACAATCCCTACGGTTCTGATTTCCCCAGCTCCCACTCTGCTGGCCACTTGCTGCTTCCTCAGACCCAACTTGCTTCTACTGACAGAATCGGCTAGCATCCGCCAGACGGCCTGCTCAGCACATGGTACAAAGGGAGTGAGGAAGGGGGCAGATCTAGAGGGGTGGTGCTGCCATTTTCACAGTGATTGGGGTGGCCTGTTTGTGGCATCTCTCTTTATATTGGTTTTTACCTTAAGCCACTGTTGACCGGTTGCAAGAAGGTGTTTTGTTTTTCATTGTTTTCTTTTTAACATTTTTTTGTTCTGTGATGCTTTGGCATAATTTGTCACTAGAGGAAGACACACAATTCCTTTTATGCATCAGAAGAATAATATTCTCAGGGATTTTTATGCCAAAAAGAGCCACATTCTCAACAAGTCTTTCTGAATGGATCCTTTCGGCTGTCTTTACTCGGACGTCCTTATATTTCCCCCTTACTTCCATGTTGCTCTTTCAATTTCATGACTGCCATCTTCCTGGTAGGCTGTGCTGGCTTCAGGTTGGGACATGCAGAGTATTGACTTGTCTCGGGGACACTTGTTCTGTTTTCCCCTGGAGTGTGAAGAGCTGCGGATGTAGGGTCTGTCCCTATGTCGTAGTTCCTTCTTCCTCAGAGCTGTGTGGGCTTACAGGGTCATCAATATGTCATGTTTGTTTGGTCTTGTTTAATAAGGGAAGTTCTTCAGATGGATTCTAAGGTGACTTCCTACACAATTTCTGTTTATATCCACTTGCCTATTGAGTAGTTTTCATAATATTTTTCAAAAAGACTTCAATAGCCTAAAAGAGAGATGGGTGATAAAACCTGTTACTTAGAGCACATTATTTAAATAAATTACCGCTCCATGTTCCAAAAGAGCTGCTGCCATGCCTCACAGTAGCTGACTTAGGAGCAGTGTCCTAAAGATTGCCGCTCCAACCCAGAATTACCGATTTGGAGAGCGTGGTGCTGATGGCGAGTTCTCGGTGAGTTTTGGTGATAAATTTGCATAGGTGGTAGAGGAATTTCCTCTGACTTACCATCCTGAAAATAAAGTGAAGGAGAGATAGCTCAGCAGTTAAGAGTGCTTGATGCTTTCCTCGTGGACTTGGGTTCAATTCCCAGCACCAACATGGCAGCTCACAACTGTCTGTAACTCCACTTTCAGGGGATCCAAGACCGATACCCTCTGCTGACCTCCTCAGACACCACGTGTGCACACGGTCCACAGATATATATGCAGGCAGAATACCTGTGCCCGTAAAAAGAAAAGCAAAAAACAGAAGACTCCTCGGCATCTTCTCAAGCTCGGGCATCACGTGCTGAGGTTCACCGTCGGTGTGACCTGGTGCTGAGAGAGGACGAGTGTCTCACACGTGCTGCACTAGACACTTGCTTTTCCGTCTTTATTTCACAAGTACTGCAGTTGGATGTTGGCTGTCGCTGAAGGCACGTGTGTTCAGTGCCCAGCTCCTCATGCTTCTGGGGTGATGCGTTGTAATCAGAACGGTAGGACCCGGTAGGATGCAGCCGGGTCGCTGCACTGTGTCCTTGAAGGGGATATTGAGCCCCTGGTCACCACACCCCATTTTATTTCTCATTGCCATGATATGAGCCCATTTTCTGTTGCCAACCCCCCCCCACACACACACATGCACATACGTACTGTAAAGTGCTGTGCCAAAGCATCCAGGCCTGGTAACTTCTGAGAGTTTGAAAGAACACAAATCTTTCCTGTTTATAATCTATCTCCGGGATTTTATCATAGTATGGGCAAGCTTACTGATGCATAACTCCTCCTCCCTCCAACACGCACACACTCACATACATACATACTCACAATACATATACATACTCACACACATACACACACTCACATATATTCATACATACTCACGATACATGCACATGCGTGCACACATACACACTAGCATACATACATACTCACAATACATACACATATACATACACACATAAACACACACACACATCCATACTCACAATACATACACATATACATACTCACACACATACACACACTCACATACATTCATACATACTCACGATACATGCACATGCATGCATACATACATACTCACAATACATACACATATACATACACACATACATTCATACATACTCACGATACATGCACATGCGTGCATACACACACTAGCATACATACATACTCACAATACATACACATATACATACACACATAAACACACATACATACTCACAATATGTACACATATACATACTCACACACATACACACACTCACATACATTCATACATACGATACATGCACATGCATGCACACACACACTAGCATACATACATACTCACAATACATACACATATACATACACACATAAACACACACACATACATACTCACAATACATACACATGCACACACACACAACACTCACATACATACATACATACTCACAATCATATATACACACACACCCATTCACGTAATACATACTCACGATACATACATACTACCACACATACACACATATTCACATACATACATACCTACTCACAATACATACACATACATAGACACTCACTCCCACATACATACACAGTCCCAAGGGCACTTGAGAGTGTAGAGAGATTAAATCTCATACTGGCTTAAACGGCACTTTGTGAATGAACTGGAGAGGTGGGTGTAGTGCAGTTCTGCTAAAAACGAAGGCTTGAAAGTTGCTGCTGTTAACAGTTGGGTTTTCCACAGTGACTGTGAGAGCTAATGGTATCAAAGTGTTGGAGTGATCTCTAGGGGATGCTGTGGGATGAAACAAGACCATGTGTGTAAAACGCGTAAACTGTGAAGCTGGGTTCATGTGGGAAGCGTGTTTTAGTATTGTCTGTGAAAGCTGTTGCATACAAAAAAGGAGAATTTTAATTTTGCAAACAACAGAAAACAGCCATAGGCATCCAGAGATTACCTTCTAGCTTTTCTTTTTTTTTTTGTTTTTTACTTCTTATGAATTATGTTCTGTGCTATGTCAGTCTAAGCCAGTGGTTCTCAACCTTTCTAATTCTGCAAACCTTTACTATAGTTCTTCTTGTTGTGGCGACCTGCCCCAAGCCCACAATTATTTTTGTTGCTATGTCATAATTGTAATTTTGCTACTCTTATGATCATAATGTAAATATCTGTGTTTTCTGCTAGTCTTAGGTGAACCCCTGTGAAAGGGTTGTTTGACCGTTCCCCAAGGGGTCACGACCCAGGGGTTGAGTACCCGCTTGTCTGATCACTTCTATTCTGGAGATTATTACATTTTCCTATCTGGAAGAGACTAGAAGGCTGTGGGCCTCTGATAGAGTGCTTAGTTAGCACACAGGAGGTGTGATATGATCCCCAGGACCTCATAAATCAGGCTTAGTAGTACATACCTATCATCCTAGCACTTGGGAGACAGAGACTAGAGGGTCAGAAGTTCAAGGTCATCCTGAGCTGCATAGGAGGTTTAAAGCTATGTGAGACCTTGTCTCTAAGGACGAGGAAGAGGTGTTGAGAAACAGAATGAACGCAAGAAACCATTTTCAATAAAATATTATAGCTGAGAATTACCAAGTCACACATACAAGGTCAAGTGCTAGCTAGACAGGCAAGCTGCGTTTTTCTAAGTAAGCTTTTATTTAGGAAATAAAAAAAGATACATCTTTAACCATAGCAACCCATTCTCTAAAACTCTATTGTGTGTTATTCAGATGTCTGCACAACTGATTCCATGATTTCTATGAACTACAAAATGTCCCTGCCATCTCCCCCAGACAGAACTCCTTACTGTCCTGGCCACTGGTACTCAGTGCTCGCTTTGGATGCAGGTGGATGTTGCTGTTTCGTGCTGGGATCGCACAGTCTGGGATGACTCTGTTGCATCGCTGGCTGAGCTCTCACGAAGCACTATCAGGAGACTGCAGGGAAAATCACATTATGAGTTAGCTTTGTGATCAGTTTTATTGGAACCGAAACTGAGTGAAAAGACTTAGGAATAATTGGGTAATCAAAGAGAATTAAATCAAGAGGGGGAAAATATCAGTTCTGGCATCAAATGGGGATGGCTCTGACACCCACATCTGTGGTCTTTATCCATTTTAATCAAGTCTAAATTATGCCATTAAGACTTATTTTTGCGATGTTTATACTTGCTCAGACATAGCAGACTTTCTATTCATCTCCGGGTATTTCTTGAAGCAGTCAAACCTCCCCACTGTTTCTGGGGAAATGCTCCCTAACTTGACTAGCATCCAGATAGTCAGCACACGCGCTCACGTGTGGGGCACTGCGTGTAGTGTCTGAGAAATGCAATCCAGATGTTGAGCTTTCAACCCGTGAAGATGCATCTTCCGTCCCAATACTCATTGTTGCCTTCAGAAAACCAGGTTTAAGTGTCGTCTGCTTAACGAGAGTCTACTAAGACAAATAACCACATCATGCTCCCAGGGTGGCGGAAATCTTGCTGTTGTGACTAGCCAGGGTTTCTCCAGTTCCCTTGCAAGGCTTCCCAAGGGGTACTGCTTTTTCAGAAAAAAAGAAAGAAATCTTGTTCAGACCGGTAAATGGCAGCAAACCCCCACTTTACAACCGTCCTCTTTAAGTATGGAATTGAAGGCACCCTGAATTGTGGGATGACCATGACTGAGCCAGGTTCACAAGCAGAAAAATGAGTGAAGGAACCTCCCATCTCCTTTGTTGAAGCTTGAGTTTCTTTGTCACTGAAATGTAGTCACTGTGTTATCTCCCATTGGAAACTCTGTCCCCAGTCCCTCTATCCTTCCGCTCCAAGCTCTTGCTGGTTGCATCCTCGCTTCTTGGTGCTTGTGTATGCGTTTGGTTTGGGATTCTGTCTGCCTCGTTCGTGTCTTGTGCCCAAATCAGGAGTTGTTTTTGAGGCTGGCTGTTTACCCTAGGGGGACCACTGGCCATCTTCCATGGGACCTGGTTACTGTTTGCAAAAAAAAAAAAACCACGGCCCTCTGTACACTGAATGCTGCTGGCCTAGCATTCGCTCCCAAGCTGTGCTCTGAAAAAAACCCAGAGTTCAGTTCACAGGAGGTCTGTGTTCGCCTTGAAATTTTCCATAGCCTAATACTTTGGCCAACAGAAGGACTCGATTTATAAACTTCTGTCGTTCAAGTGCAACAGTCATGTTCAGCAGGGTCAGTTAAGACCAGGGTGGGCAAAAGACAAAGAAACAAACAAAAAGAAACTGCCAGGCTGTGGTGGCGCACGCCTTTAATCCCAGCACTCAGGGAGGCAGAGGCAGGCAGGTCTCTGTGAGTTCGAGTCTAGCCTGGTCTACAAGAGCTAGTTCCAGGACAGGCTCCATAGCTACACAGAGAAATCCTGTCTCGAAAAACAAGGCAAACAACCAAAAAAACAAAAAAAGAGAAAGGGTAGGCTTGAGTATCTCGAGGTGATTGTAGGAAGAAAGGCACCATCTCCTCTGTAGGAAGCCGTGTGTTCTTTAGGAATTTCCTGAGTATTAGCAACAACATGGCATCTTGCACTGTGACCGTGTCATCTGCCCCTCAGTGCTTTATAGGCATTTACATCTCACTAAAAGTTCGCAATGGTGGGGAAGTAGAGACTTTATTTACAATACATCCTTTGTATAGAAAGAAACCAAAGGCACAGAGAGGTTAAGAAACTTACCCATGATTACACAGCTAGAAAACCAGCAGAGCTAGGGTTCAAAGCATGTATTCTCACCCTCCAACCTTTCCCCGTATGCACCAGCTGCCATATTTCAGGTTAGCATTGTCATTATCCCACTGTAGCTGTGACATCGGGAACTCTGCTTTTTTAACCTTTCTCGCAGCGCTCTCTGAAAGCAATCAGACGGCATCGCAGGAAAAAGCATGAGGTGAAAAGCCACCCAGAAGCCGTCTTCACTCCCAGGTGGGAGGAACTCTGTCCTCTCCTGTCCAGGGTTTTACTTTTTTCCTGAAGAGTGCTGGTTGTAGTCCAGCCTGGTTAATGAAGGTCTCTGATCTCTTTCGGGGAAACTGAGGGAGCAGGATCACATATTCAAGACTTGCCTGGGCTGCCAAGTAGTTTAAGGTCAACCTGGGTCACTCAGTGGAATCTTGTGTCAAATAACAAGTAAAAATGAGCCTGGGGTGCATCTCGGTGCTAGAGCTCCTTGCCCAGTGAGGATCACCAGCATTGTATACATAGACTCTACCACGGCCCCTGCACCCCTACCAAAGAAGAAAATTAAACAAAATAGAAACAGGAGAAAAAGAGAGAGGAAGAGAAACCACACCCAAACTCCTCTTTCCTGTAGTTGGTGGAATGACTGCCCCTAAGTACCCACCTCTCCTCAACCCAGCACTGTGTATCGACAGAATAAATACAAACAGAATGTAACTTTTCCTTCCTCGTGTCTCTTTTTAAAGAATGGCTTTCCCTCTTCTTCCTTTTTCTTTTTAAAAACAAATCTGAAATTTTGCCAGATGAGGAAATTGTCCCAGAACACAAGAGGCCAAGAAGTGTTTAATAATCTTATCATGGAAATGTGTCCCAAGACTCTTTATAAAGCAAGTCACATCTTCCCAGTGATTTTCCTTGTCGTGCTAAGCATGTGGGGTCTCCTGCCCTGCCTGTCAGGAGCTGCTCCTGAGGACTCCTCCTCTTCTTGGTGAGGTCTCCCCAGGTCTCTGTAATAGACTGACTTGGTCCCCGCTCCTTAACAGAACAGATTCAGATTCAGACATACCTGACCCTAGGGAAGGCAGTCCCCCCAATGTGTGAGTCTGGTCTGGGGTCAGGACAGACTTTCTGGTCATGGAGAGCTTCTCTGGAGTCTGACTCAGGGGTACCCTCCAACCCTGTGTGTGTGAACTCATTCAAGTGCAGCCACGAGCTGTAATGGGCTGGCAGAGAGGCCAGGGCAGGGATAGCTGTGCTGTATCATCCATTGCAGGGTGGATAGAAATGAGGCATGGCAAGTGCTCGCGCCTGTCTTAGCGGCCTGCCACCCTGTCCAGGAGCGTTTGGATTTTTCAGCACTGGCATGAGAGATTCGGCCTCACGTGCTTTGTGGCTGTAGCTATACATAATCTCCTCAGAGCTGCCTCTCTCACTTCCTTCGTTGTGGATCCCGTGGTGTAGACACATACCAGCTCAAGTGGTTTCTGGACATTGATCTTATCCTGGATAAGACAGGGTGTCAATACCTTTGTTCATTCAGAAAAATAAGTCGAAGTTGTTCTGAGAGTGTGGGAGTTTTGAGGCAGGGGAAGCCGAGGGTGTGGTGTGAGGGGAGGGGTGTGCGCAACCCTAGTGCGCAGGTCCCAGGACAGCGTGGTTTCATTTTAGCACATAAATAAACTTGCAGATCTTTGAACACCAAAAGGCCTTTCAAAGATTTTTCTACATGGGGCACAGGATGCCCATTCTGGTGTAATTTTCTCTCGAAGCACAGAGACAGTTTATTGTTGAGATTAATCATAAGCAGCTTTGTCCATGTGTTGCTACCAATTAAAAGGCGTTTGGTACTGGGCGAAAGGCAAGCGTTCACCTATGGGAAGATGTGGAGGGAAGAGCTTGGGTACTCGAGGACCCCTGCAAAAGCTCTCTGATTCTTGATGGTAAGATGTAGTTCAGTCGAAGGGACTTCCCCCATCTCATGCAGGACTAGACTCTTCTCTCCCCAGGGAGATCTTCATCATCAAAGTAGACCAGGAACCCCTGCTACAGCTGGGAGATTTCTGATGACTCACTTTCTGGATTCTTAGATGTCTTAGGTGACAAACCAACTTCCCTGCCTAAAATGGAGGTGCTGTGATAAGGGTCGGCTTTGGGGAAACCATGGGGGTTGTACGGTACCCGGTCATCATAGCCCAGTGTTGCTCCTTGCCCAGCGCTGTTTTAATATGCAGGATTTGCGGACGTTTAGGAGTTGAGTTTGTCACAAAGATTCGAGTCATTTGCCAACAAACATTTGATGAGGAGAAGCCAAGCATAGATGGCACTCAGGGTCAGGAGGACTGGACTGGATAAGGTCAGCAGCCTCGGGTTTGAGTTCCATCTAAGCCACTAGGGTGACTGCACCAGTCCCTTCCCCTCAGAGTTAGGTCAGTGACCTTGCAGGTGACTTGAAATGCTCTGGGTGGGACTAATTTTGCTCTTAATTTTACTAAATACCTGCAAAAATATCTATTTAAACACTTGCATGGATGGCCCCTTCTCACTTGCCCAGCCCCCTCTCACCAAAGAAATGCATACAAAATCAATTTTTGTGTCTATATCCTGTTTCTTCCCCTATAGACCCATAGAGCAGTTTACAAAGAAATGGGAACCCAGCCCTGGCTCTAAATTGATTTGGCTACATTTGATACACTCTTCCTTCCTAGAATATGACTTTTCATGTGTAATAGCCCAAAAGATTGCTTTTCACACCTCTTTCGTTTTTATGATCCCTTTCAAAGGCTTCTTATGTTGTTCACAGTGGAACTGGCAGCCAGGTTTCTGCAGTCTCAGAAGTAACCAAGCCAGAAGTGTCAAGACCTCATCAGGAGACAGAGGGCCTGATGCATTTCTTTGTATGGAAAGATAAGGGCGCTCTCAAACTCTGTAACACAGGTGGATTTGGGTTCAGAGAAAAGAAAAATAAGGAGTCCTGACTTCTACTGGGACCAGAGTCTAAAATTACAGCTATGTCTTTGACTTGATCTGGGTTCACAAGAGGAAACATAGCACCAGAGATGATAATGATGATACCCAAGGGGGAGGAGATGCAGACTCAGAGCAACCAGTCCTGTAGCCATCAGAGGGGACTGCAGGCTAGGGCGGGGTCCTCAGGCTAGGGATGTCCAGCTGGGTTGTCCAGACCACAGGGTTAAGGCATTAGCCCTATTCAGTGAGTCAACTATATATGTAAACTCAAGGATCTTGAGAGAAGTGACTTCCGGAAGCAGAGTAGTTGGCTTCTCTGTTATGCACAAGTTGAAGTGCCTAAGCACTTTGAACGCTTGTATGGGTCTGAGTTCTACAGACAAACAACCAATAGAAAACATTAATCTGTATATAAACCACCCATCCATTCATCCACCCACCCATCCGTCGTCTGTGTCTCCTAGAGACCCAGGAGAATCAGTGGCTCAGTTCTAGTCAAACAGTGCAAAGGTTTGAGACGCAGGAGAGCCAGGGGTGAAAGTCCTGAGCTAAGTCCTGATCCGAAAGCAGAGGACCAGTGTTCCAGCTCGAAGACTAGCAGCTATGGAGGACAAACGCTTTCCTGTTCCTCTCTTTGCTCTGTTCAGGCCTGTAACACAGAAAGAGGCCACCTAACACTGAGAGGGTAAGTCATTCTGCTTGGTCTCCAGAGTCTCAGGTTGATCCCACCCAGAAGAATGACACAGCAGTCCCTGTACACAGGGACTAATATCTGGGTACCTGTATCCTAGTCAGGGTCTCGCCTAAGTGTGTCTTGCCTTCATATGTTGTACTCTAGATTGACTACATCGCAGGAACATCCAGGGGAGGCTGTTGCTAAGGACTGTTTGAAATGGAGCACTCCCCCTCCTCCTCCAGCTCCTTCCAGGAGTAAACATGTCAGAAACCATTCTGGGAGCTCACTCTTCCATCCAGGCTGTGACCACTTAGTTCCAGAGCATTAGCAGAATTTGATGGATGGGAAGGAAGTATGTTGGGGTTTTAAGAAAGCAGATTCTTGAGAGATGATTTGAGTGGGCCTGGACACAGGTTATTTTCCACACCTCCTAATACCTACATCAGCCCACTCTTTAATGGGTCTGTTATCAGACGGGGCTGATCATCATCATTATGGAAGGACACTAAGAGAGGGTTCTGCCGAAAAAAAACGACCTGGGCTGGGAATTGATCCACCAAGGGATAATTTGAAACAAAGACTCTGAGATCTAGCAGGCCTAGGAAATTACTATCTTGCTCAGTGGGATTAGTTGTCCAAATGAAGAATATTTTCTTCTTGCACTATCCTGTCTTCTGATGGCTCTTTTCACTGCCCTTCTGTGCCAGTGGCTGGATCCCTGGCCAGCAGCACTGCAGATGTTCAGCCCTGCACCAGGCTTAGGAACTCGACCATGTTAGCTGTGGTTCAGTGGAAGCAGGGAGCTGCCGGGGCTTACGCTTTACCGAGAAGGAATCAGAAAGACTCTGGCTTGTGAGGAACGTCCCTCGCCTGCCCATTGTAATTTTCATGAAGCGTTCATCATTTTTTTATTAGCCCAGTGACTTTCCTGATAGATTAGGTCATTCTGTCTGATGGGTCTTCAGCCCTCCCTTGACTGGTCTCACCTTCTTCTGTGAAGGAGAACAGCCTTGTGGCCAAAGTCAGGGTGGGGCCAGCTGGAGGAACTCCAGAGTCAGCAGTGCTGATATTTGGTAGCAGGGTGACAGACTAAAAACCATGTATTAGGGGAGCACAGATGCCCCAGGCAAAGACAGCATGGGCCTGCCCTGTCCCCATATTGAAGAAGAAACGTAAGACATTGGAATTGTAGAAAATTTAGGAGTTTAGAAAACATCCAGGGAACTGGCCATGGTGGCACACTTGAACCTTTAATCCCACCACTCAGAAGGCAGAGGCAGAAAAATTTCTTTGAGATTGAGGTCAGCTTGGTCTGCATTGTGAGTTCTAAGCCAGCTAGAGCTACACAGCAAGGCCATGTTTCCCAAAGAGGGGGGAAGAAAAGAAGAAGATTAGGGTTCATAGTCTACAGGAAAGAGAGAGAGTGCAATGCAGGATAGGATGTCACAGCTTTGTCTGTGACATGCATCAGCTTCTGGCCATGGGTAGTACTGCTTGGTGGTGGGTCTAGCAGAATATTGGCACAAAGTTCTATCCACCCATTCATATAAGCACACACTACCCTTTACCCATCCACACATTCATTCATCTGTCCTTATCATCCACTTATATATTTATCCATCTATACACCTAGCCATCCACCCACCCATCCATCCACCCACCCACCCATCCACCCACCCACCCATCCATCCACCCACCCATCCACCCACCCATCCATCCATCCATCCATCCATCCACCCATCCACCCACCCACCCACACACCCATCCATCCATCCATCCATCACCCACCCATCCATCCATCCATCCCTTCATCCATCTTTTCATCCATTCACATATCTACCTATCCATCCATCTTTTGACCTATCCATCCACCTTTTTCACGTATCCACCCATCCATCTATCCATCCATTCATCCATCCATCCATCCAACCACCCATCCACCCGTCCGTCCATCCATCCATTCACACATCTACCCTACCCATCCGTCTGTTGACCTATCCATCCGACTTATTCATGTATCCATTTTTCCATTTGGCCCCCCACACACATCTAACCATCCATCTGTACAACCACTCAGCTGATCATCTTTCACTAACATGCTTGTGGTGGAAATAGTCACCACATATAGCAAACAATGTTGGATGCAGAGGAAATGAGGAAGGTTGAGTCTCTTGAGTCTCCTGTGTAGGCTTTCATAGACTAGACAAGGACACAGTAGTAGACTAGCAGTTCAGGTCACAGTGAGGAAAACCTTGAGGAGTGAGCCCAGGCTACCCTAATGGGAAGAGAGACCTCCTGTGTATGTTCTAAGGAGGCTTGCCTTATGGGAAATGTCCTTCCCTCATTCAAGGGTGTGACAGTACCTCCTTTCTATTTCAGTGGAAGATAAATATCCTTTGCCCCCTGGGTTTAGGTCTCCTCCCTGCCCATAGCCAGGAACTCCCTGTGTAACTCAGGCTGGCCTCATGCTCTCAGCAATCCCTGCTTAGCCTTTAGAGTGCTGGGATTACAGACTCGAGCTACTGTGGCTGGCTTTATCTTAACATTTTAATTCAACAATGGTTCAAAACTCTGCCTTATCCCTCTTACGAGGGCAGCTACTGCCCCATGTTCTATTCACACTGGACCTCCCAAGACAGAAGCCCATGCTGACTACCACTTTTCCCTCTTTAAACATCAGCAGACGAGTTTCATCCTGTCCCTTCTGGTGTCCACGTAGTGGTCTTGGTGTCATCTGTCTTTAGCCATGGAGGTTCTGACCCTTGAGGCTCATCTCCCTTTCTGGCTGGTATGTCCACTCTCCTAAGGACTCAGCTGGAGGCCTTCTAGAGGCTTCCCCACCCTCATGCCCTTCTGTGGCTCCCACGGACACACATGTACCCCATTCTGACTCCGTCAGAATGACCTTTTCAAGGGACCCACCGCAGAAGTGTACATCCTTCCAGACAGAAGGAAATCGTGACTTTCTTTGCATCGGAAGCACCCGAGGACCTGAAGTACTTTCCCTAAACATGCAAACTTGAAGCAACAATGTGGCAACTTTCCAGTAGCCCTCCCCTGGACAGTACTATTGATTGGTACCCGGATGGTATCTTGTTGCTTTGGTGTGATATCACACTTGGTCATACCTAAGGAGCAGAAGTGTGGGTGCTGTCCCCACCACTGCCTCCACCGTTCCTCATCGTCTCTGCACAGAGGGAGCTCTGTGAGTTTTGGACGTGCTGACACC
This sequence comes from Microtus oregoni, assembly GCF_018167655.1. Lineage (NCBI taxonomy): Eukaryota > Metazoa > Chordata > Mammalia > Rodentia > Cricetidae > Microtus > Microtus oregoni. The sequence continues at coordinate 6,839,960 of NW_024543221.1, forward strand.
ATTGCTCCTCTCGTGCTGAGAGGCTTTTAGCACAGTGACCCTACGGGCCAGTGGGGAGGGAGTATGTGTCTCACAAAAGCACCCGGGGTGAGGGATGTCACCAACAGCTGAGGACCTTTAGCAATACAGGGTACTAAAGAGGAGTGGCTGCCTCAGGAGTCCAGCATCCAGTACGCAGCTGAAAGCCGGGGGCCCCAGGGTTGTGCCCTGCCCTCTGAATCTGAGAAGTCATCCCAGCGTGCTGTACGAGAATTGAAGATGGACACACCAACCCCACCTCCGTGGAGTTGTGCATGCTACTTCCTGATACCTGCTCAGTGAAGATTTGTGGGTTGGCTTTCCTTACTTTATAGGAAAAAACAAAACAGTAGATGTCTGTTCAGAGGTTGGCCATTTCCATGCCACCCCTTGAGGGCACATTTGGGACATTATCCTGGCAGGAGCTGCACCTTCCTCATTCTTGGCCTCTCATAAGCAATGAAAGCAAGCCAACACCTGTAGGCTCTTCGTTCCGTTCATACAATTGGAGTAGCACAAGGTTCAGGAATACAGTTCTTAGAGAAGTATTCAAAGCACTTTCTCTCTCTTTGTGTCAATGTAGGGCTTGATGACCTCAACGTGTGTGCTGATCCAGGCGTTCCAGAGAATGGCTTCCGGACCCCCAGTGGAGGAGTTTTCTTTGAAAGTTCTGTAACCCGGTTTCACTGCCAAGACGGATTCAAACTGAAGGGCTCTACCAAGAGACTGTGTATGAAATATTTTAATGGGACCCTAGGCTGGGTCCCGAGCGACAGACCCGTCTGCATACAAGAAGGTAAAGGGCCTGCCCCTCTGTGGGAGCCAGGGATGTGACGCTCAGAGATGAGGGCCGTGGGTACACTGGAGGCATGGGTCCCAGGGCTGTTCTAGTCTATGGGATGAGTTCACATCGTCCTCTTTCTCTGTCACTTGCCATCCAGTTTGTCACTGTTCCGGCTGGGGCGAGAGGACGCTCGGGTCACATGAGCACTTTGTGATCAGACTGCCAGTTCAGCACTCACTCCCATGTTTCCCAGTGACGAGGGTAGTGAGCATTTTCGCGCCGATGCTGGTGATATAGAGGGTGGGATGCGACTCAGAGTCAAATCAACTACTACATTTAAGACCAGCATTTGGCGTGATTCGTTCCTAGGGCGCTATGACTGGGAGAGCGGGTTGACACAGCAGATAGCCCTTGCTAGCAGTGACCCTGGGGTCTATTGCTGATGCTGGTGTCTGGCAGCTAGCCTAAATCCACTGGCTGGGTCATCGTGCTTTTTTGGTTTATTTTGGTTTGGTTTGTTTCATTTTACTTGCTTTACTTTGCTCCGTAGACAATGTTTAGAGTTATGCAAAATGAATTGTGTAATTAATTGGAGTGCTAAGAGATTGATTATGAGTCTCACAGGACTGGCGCGGCTGACGTTGGAATAGGCGTGGATCAGAAATTAATGCAAACCTCTAACCTCCAGGGGGCGCGGGCCTGCTCTGCCGCTGCTGTGCTAATGTGTGAGCCCATTAGGAGCCGGCTTCCCTTTCTCTTCGTTATTGAAGTTGCTTTTGGGAGGAAGTTTTATTTCTAAAGGATCACTGTGATTTAATAATGTGTTCTTCCTTAATGAAACTTTAAAAAGATCCCGTGTGTGCATGCGTGCGTGTGTCTGTGGATGAGTATGTGCGTGTGAGGGCAGCTGCCTGTGGAGCCCCCAGAGCTGGAGGTACAGGCCAACAGGACAGCATGGGTGTGGGGAACTGAACTCAGGTCCTCTGCACGAGCAGTCTGTGCTCTTCCCCACTGAGCCATCTCTCCAGCCCTGCTTTATGAAATTTCTAAGCTGATTTAATCTGACAAGCACCTTTCATTATGCGTTTTTTATATGGAAATTACAAAGAATGAGCAAGACCAGTCTCTTGCCCTTAAAGTACTCGCTAATAAATTCACCATTCCCTCTTGCATGGATTCCATGTGAGAGCTGTGGTCTCTGAAAAATTCCACGGAGCTAGAAGTTTATTTGGCTTATGTCTGTATACCCTGCTGAAGACCATGGCCTGAGATGCCTCATACCCAGGACTGTGAGATGGCAAAGTGAAGGAGAACCAAGGGCCCAAGTAATGGCCCAGAAATGAGGGTCTTCTCTTGTTTCATCTTCTTGGGGCAAAACGGAAGCCGTTTGACCTCTTTAAAATGAGCTTTCTCTTTAGCCCTGTGTGCTGGGGGTAAGGCCAGGTGTTGAGCCATCTTCTTGGTTGGGGGCTCCTGTGTGCCAAGACAATAAGGAGAAGGCACAGCAGGAAGTGCTGGCACGGTGCCCGGACTCAGTAGTCCCACCCTGCCACCTGAAACAAGACCTTGACTCTCTAAATGGTGGTCCAGATCTGCCTTCTGGTCATGGCATTGAGTGGTAAAGCTGTGTTTGGGAAGGCTCGGAAGGTCAGCCCATCAGCTTAGGCAGAGTGGTATGTTTGCTCTTAGCGGTGGCACCCCTAATCTTTGGGAGGCTTGCATGCAGAGGTGGCCATTGTGCCGTGGTGGTGGAAAACGTCATTGTTGATGTCTTTGGTGTTCTTTATTTACTGTTTGGTCTCGGGGATTGAACCCAGGGTCTAGGGCATGCTAGGTTAGCTCTCTACCAGTGAGTCACCTCCCTGGCCCTTTATTCTGCACCGACCCTAGGGAAGGTGGTGGGTGGGGTCTACACCAGGGAGATTTTTTTTCCTGCTTTGTAAATAACTGTAGCTGAGTGCTTCACATTTATGCTGGGTGGTTAGTAAGAGCTGTTGAATTAATTTGCTGCCCTTGCTGGAAGGCTGAGAAGTTTTGTAATGGATTTAATGAGGATTTATGTCAGCCTCACTCTTTGGCAGGCACAGCTACCCTGTGAGATGAAATTTATGTTCTTATTTTCTCTTTGGGTGGCTGAGACTCAGGGAGGCTCACTCACTTGCTCAAGGTCACACAGCTTCTGAGGAAGTACAAGAACTAAAGGTAATGATGACATCATGGGGACCATTAGGGATCCCATCAGTGCTGCTAAAAACCAGCAAGACAGAAGTGGTGGAGAAACAGCCTTTCGGAGTCCCTTACCCTGCTTGTCAGCTCTGTCTGAGAAGCAAACGTTTGTTTGTTTGTTTGACAGGGTCTCCTGTATCCCAGGCTGGCCTGGAATTTGCTATGTAGCCAATGATAACCTTGAACTTCTGATCCTCCTGCCTCTATCCCAAAAGTGCTGGAAGCATAAACGTGTACCAGCACGTCTGAGCTGAGAAGCGGATTTCTTAACCATTCAGTCCCCTTGACTCAAGGTACCCACCATCTGTGCGGTGCTCTGCAGAAGTGTTGACACAATGCGCTGTACAACAAATTGAGCTGAAGTCCTCTTGGGCTGTCCCTCGGATTCCCACCTCTTTACTCTCTGCCCTCACGCGCACCAGCTCTTTCCTCGCATTCCAGTCTAAACTGCTCGTCTCAGGGAAGCTCAGTGTCAGCGGAGGTCTGCATAGCGGACATAACGGGGAGTGGATTCTTCTCGGCACCCGAATCTCCCACTTGGAAAACATGGATTTTTTTCTCTGAGCCATCATGCAAGGGCCACTCTAGCCTTCGGGACCTGGAGCCTGGGTGAAAGCACCTGGTTGCATGGAAATGCTGAAATTGGCCAGAAACCGAGAGTACACCTTGTTGGCACAGCATTGCAGACCTGTGAGGTCAGGATGCCAGCCACCAGCTGGGCCTCTGCTTTGGTAAAACCACCCAGCAAGGTCTAACTGGGAACACTTTCCTGGGGGTAGCACCCTTTCCTGTGAAGAAGGGGTAAAATAAGATTAGCTTTGTGCGAATTGGATTTACAGACACAGGCTGAACACAAATGCCAAGACCTGAGCACACAGACGACTAGAATCAGCTCTGGGCTGACCCTCATATTGGTGTGCATGCCTTAGGCTGAGGCAGGAAGAATGAAAGTTCCAGACTAACCTCATCTTTGTGGAGAGACCCATTCAGAGAGAGAGAGAGAGAGAGAGAGAGAGAGAGAGAGAGAGAGAGAGAGAAGAAAGTGTATTGTAAAAGTAAAATATCCCAGGAAGTAAAATAAAGCCACTTCGGTTCCTATCCATGCTGACAGGGGACGGGAGGAGACTCAGCCGTCTTGCCGTCTTGCCCAGTCTGTCAATCGTCAGTGTAACTGGAAATGTTTTCTCAATTAAGCATCTTTTGCTGCTGGGCTACAGGATGCGCTTTGCCCTTATGCGTTGGTTACTCCAGCTAGACAGAAGTTTCTGCTTTTGTGTTTTAAGCATAGAACTAAAGAATCAATTGCAGCCAGTTAGTTCCTGCATTGGCAAGCCTTAGACCGTGAGCCTGCCCTGTATAGCACCGAAGTCCCTCAGGAGTCTCACTACTAGGAAGGGTGTTTATGAAGCTTTTAAAGTCAGATCTCTGTAGCAGAAACAGCATCATTTGGTTTTGGGGTGTCCTCAGAACATGTTTGGGAGTAATCAACACAGGTGATAGGGCACACGCCTTTCTTTTCTCTTTTAAATGCCCCTGTCTGGAGTAGCTGCTTCGAGAAGTAGAGACCTGAGAAAATTAAAATTTTATGAAATTAGTATTTGAGTTCTTCCTCAGCAAATTCTTTTCAGTAAAGGAGGTGGGGGATGGGGGTGGGAATGGGACAAGATGGGATGGATTTTCCTTTCCTCCCTTGAGCGGTTCGGAGAACAGCCCCCAGCCTCCTTGGTCATCACATTTTATGTCAGTTTTTGACAAATACATATTAAGAAAAAAGTATGCTCATGACCCTGGCGTCCCCAGCTCTAGCAGACAGCTTGTTCCAAAGTTTCTTCCCTAGCAAGTGCCCAGATGGTTTCTGAGGACAGTGGCCCTCCTCTTCATCCCAGAACGGTGCTCTGAAAGGACCTTACATGTCCCTCTGTGGAGCACCCCTTGTTTCAGGTCGCCTGAGAGGAAGGGATTCCTCTCCTGTCGGTCAGCCAGTTCTCAGCTGACCACACAGGGAATGCAACCCCAAACTACTGCCTACCCAGAACCCATTGCCCTCAGCATCACCACAGCCTCCTGCCCCAAACCCCAAGCGTAACCTTCAGCGCTGTTTCAAATGCAAGGGCCACTGTCTTGGTGGGAAATGTGTGACTCTGGGAAATTTTTAAAAATTATTTTATGTGTATTTAAGCATTAAAAAATAATTTTTAAAAGTATTTTGTTTTGGGACTGCCTGTGTGTCTGGTATGTCTGTGCATCGTGTGTGCGCAGTGCCCTCTGAGGTGGGAAGAAAGTGTCAGACCTCCTGGAATTTGAGTAATAATTGAATGATTGTGAGCCACTGTGTGGCCGCTGGGGAACCAGCCTGGGTCCTTTGTGAGAGCAGTTGGTGCTCTTAACTATGCTGTGTTTTTTCTCTGGCTCCTCATTCCTGTTTCAGTGCCTTCAAAGGCAGGGAGCCCTCAGTCTGGAAATGCCACACAGCAGGTGGCATGCAGTCACACCCTGCGGGTGTGTGGAGATGCTGCCGCGGGTTCGTCGTTATCTGCATCTCTGAGTAGGCAGCTCTCATCCCTGGGCTGTGAAAGGAAGACAGAGGGTTCGGGCAACGCGGGCTTCCTCCTACTCTTGTTAGACAGGGGCAGGTCTTCTGCAGCCACCTGCCTCAGAGGCTCCCCACGGGCCTTCCACAGGTGGCCTGGGTATTCCAGTGACTAGTCACACCCAGCTCTTAGAGGAATGCCCTGGATTCCTTGACTAATGCTTGGATTTCATGTGCGAGGTGACTCCAGCCAACTGTAGTCTTTCACACAGAGCGTGCCTTCCCTCTGGGCCTCGGCTCACCTCAGCGCACACTGTCTCATAGATTTTCCACAGTTAACAGTGTGCGTTCAGTTGATTCTGGGTTATCTGTAGGGTGGTGAAAGGGGCTGCCAATTCCAGATCCCGCACTTTGGGAACGTTGACAGAGATGAACAATGACAGCCAGACATCAGTCCAGAGTTCGCCTCCACCCCCAGTCACTAGACACACACAGCAGTGCCCCCCCCACACACACACACATCTTCCTGCTTTCTGCCCATCTCTGGCTCGCGGGCTTGTTCTGGTGCCAAACCTTCATGCTCCTTTGCCCCAGGGAGACTGCACTGTTCCTAGGAGGCATGTCCTATGCAGACCAGGTGCTGTGTTAGAGCATAGTCAATGGCCAGGTGCTGCCCTGGAGCCATGGTGTGCTGAATACACAGTATCTTCTTCAGTGGGTGCTGGATGCAGGGTGCGTTCATCAGTAACTGAGTGCTATGCTGGATACACTCTGTGTTCGAGTACAGTAGCCCAGCGTGGCGCCTCTGGCCATTTGTTTTCCGGGTGAGAATGCAGAGGCTCAGAGGAGCGGGATTCTCCATGGAGCCCTGGACAGTGGCAGGGATGGGATTGGCTCTGTGCTTTCCAGGACTCACTCAGCCTACCTGGCTAGGGCTCCTTTCTTCCCTCTGGAGGTAGGGGATGACAGACCATTAATGGTCACCCCTTAGGAAGGCCTCATCTTGTCAGCATTCTTGGTAAGGACCTTTCCTACAGGGCACTGACTTTAAAAGTGTAACCAAGGATCCCTGCTGCAGAACCTGTTGTAAATACCTAGTCATATCTCCCTCACCAAAGCGCTAGGAGCAGGGTCAAGGAATCTGTATTCTTAGGAAAAAAAACCAGAAACCGCCCAGGTGGTTTTCTCCTTTAGAAGCCCCAAGAACCCCTTACTCGGGGATGGAGTGGCCTACAGCTGTGTGTGAGGGAAGAGAGCTTATTATCTGCAGTTTTTAGCAGAGGTCCTTGGAGACCATTCTAGAGCTCAGAGTGTCAGTTTGTCAGAGACTTGTGCAAGCATTAAGTAAGATATATATATATATATATATATATATATATATATATATATATACACTGTGCAGCGAGCGAGCTGGGAGTGGATGGGCCATCGTCCCATTGACTTTCAGGCTTATGCTTTCTGGAGCTGTGAATCACCTGGCAAGCTTCAAAAACAAAACAAAAACAAAAAACAGAGCTGGGGATCATTCCAGGGAACTCCAGTTCTTGTGACTCCTGTACCCCCATAGTTTCATTCTCTTGATTGTTTCCCTTTGGAGGAGGTGCTCCCCCCACAGCAAGGGGCATTTCTCAAAGCTGCCCAGGCAGGTCCAGGGTGCACCCAGAACTCCCTTTGTACTTCCTGACTCCCTGTCTCTGTTACCTGGTTGCCTCATCATAGCCCAAAGGTTGATTAGAACGTAGAAGAATTGTTCCCAGGATCTTGCTATGGCTGCATGTTTAACCCTTCTTTGTCTAACTTCCTTGCAGTATGCCAAAGAGAAAAAGAAAAAATTCATTCATGAAGGACTTTTTAAAAGTACTTACTAAAATATTTTGGCTCCCATAGGCCTGACCAGGACTGCTATAAAAGATGAATAATTTGACATTTAGAAGATTATTTCAGCTTCCTGGGGGAAGGGTGCGATGTGAGTTTAAGTATTATTATTACATTATAAATTTTTAATTAAAGATCCACCTTGACTCACCAGCTAGAGCTGGCAGCCAGCCCCTTTATTCATCGAAAGTGAGGGGTGCAGGCATTTTTCAAAAGCAGGGGAGTCTTACTCCTTTTTATGGCTACTCATATATTAAGTTGAGCTGTCTTCCAGCTCCAGGAGCTTCACCAAACAGATGGAAGCCCTAAAAATGTTTTATTTAACGCTCTTTTCTTCTCAGGTGTGCTTCCTATCACCCCAAATTCCTTCCGTGTTGCTCTAGACGTGAGTTATTGAAAGAGACAGCTGCTGACCCCAAGAGCGAGTATTTCCACATTTCCCACTAAGACACACTCATGTTTCCATCTTCTAAAGTAGGAGAGTGCAGGACACCCCTGCCTGTTCCCAAGGCCACTTTTGCTGATGTTGACAGAAGTCACCATTACGCTCTCCCCTGTCATATCCATGTGAATCTGACTTTTGTTCTTCAAGAATTTCTTATCTTAAATGTAGACATGACTTGAAAGGAAAAAAAAAATCTAGAAGAAATAAGATCAGGTCAGAATGATCACTTACCCCCATGGCAAGATGACAGCCAGACAGCTACAGGCAAGGGTTTGGTAGCCTTATCATCAAGTCCAGCAAGTGCAGAGAAGCTGCCACCAGGGCAGCATTGCTCCTTAGCCAGCTGTGCCCACCTTCTTGTCTTCTTTCATCTGTGAACAAGTCATTCCCACCCTGACTGTACAATGACCCTCCCACAAGTGGGGGTGGGGTGGCTTTAAATCACAGAATTGCCTGTTAAATGGAGAGTCACAGCATCAGCATGTGTTCTGATCCCTGTCAGGTCACGTGGAAAGGTCACACAATGACTGATGGTGACCTTGAACACCTAGTTGACGATGGAGATTCCCCCAGAAAGCAATAATTTTTCATAAGCTCACACCTGCAACAACCTAGAGTTAGATTGGCTATTTGTAAAAAAAAAAAAAAAGTAGGGCTTATCCCAGGGATTCCTTTCAAACCCGTCACTGTACGTACGCAATTCTCTCACTCCAGTATGGAGTGGTTTTAGCCTGACCCAGGCTCTCCGGGCTCCATTTTCTGAGTCCCATCAGCACGGGTAGAGACCTCCCCAGAGCCCCTACTGGGTCTGCAAAGCAAAGGCCTCATAGTGCAGACCCGCTCAGTTTAGAGTTCAATGTCACTTGGCTAATGCAGCTGCTGGGGTCATTAAATTCCCAGCTAGCATCTTTTGTTTTGACTGATGTCATCTGTCTCCCTGGTCCCCTGCACTGACCTTGGGCTTCTTCTCAGATGGTTCTTCTTAGCCTCTGATTGCCCCAGAGGTACGAAAAGTGAACGTTTCCAGGCACCATGCCCTAAGCATCTTTCAGGCTGGAATCTAAACCGATTGGACATGTGGGTGATTCTCCAGTTGGGCCTCAGGTACCCCTTGAGAGGCTTGCCCTGGGTCTTCTGTCTGTGAGTAAAGATGCTGTCAGTCATCCATCTGTGAGAACTGCCTTTGAACCCCATTCTTAGCTGGGAGAAGTACCTCAGAAGGCAAATGAGATTGGTGTACTCAGTACCACCAAAGAAGAGCACCTGCCTAGCATAAAATAGTTTTTGGTTTGGTTTGGTTTTTCAAGACAGGGTTTCCCAGTAGCTGTGGAGTCAGTCTTGGAACTTGCTCTGTAGACCAGGCTGGCTTCGAACTCACAGAGATCCACCTGCCTGTGCCTCCCGAGTGCTGAGATTAAAGGTATGCGCTACCACTGCCAGGCCTGAAATTGTTTTTAATGCTTCTTCTGAGCCTATTCTGCATCACCCAATGCTTCCCATCTCTTCCTCTTTACATATGAGGCTACTTTCCAGAAAGTGGAAATTGATCTCAAAATTTCTTTGAAGATAAGATAACCAATCTTTTTTTTTTCAATCAGGAGAAGCATAAAGGGCTGGGGAGATGATTCCATGGACAAAATGCCTGCTGAACAGGCATGAGGACCTGAGTTCGGGTCCCTAGCACCCATGTAAAAAGCCAGGCATGGTGGTTTGTGCTTGTAATTCTTGTGGAGACAAAAGGATCCGAGGGCTTGCTGGTCAGCCATCTCTCTGTATCAGTATGGATAAGTTCCAGGTTCTGTGGGAGACTTGATCTCAAAATAATAATAATAATAATAATAATAATAATAATAATAATATAATTTTAGTAGTAAATAATAATAGATAATAGTGAGCAATAGAAGGGAACACTTGAAGTTAACCACTATCCTCACATGCATGTGTATGCATACTCAGCATATATGTGCATTTGCACACATGAACATGTACACATACATCCACATATATGAAGAAAAAAATCACAGTTTACCTTTTTGTGGAACCTGCACCAGTTTCTCTAATTTACATCAAGAGGTCAGCTTACCGTCTTGAAAATTTTCTGGCAAATAAAGTTTTATGCTTTGGGAAATTTCAGTGCTTCATCCCCACGCAGAGAATCATTTGTCCCTAGAAATTCCACTAAATGGCTCCACCTCCAGACCCAGCAGCTCTGGGTGAGGTAGGGAACGGGGCAGCATCGTCAGTGCACTCATTTTGCTGTCCTTAGGACTTCGTTTAAATTTGCAAAATTTGGTGAGCTACTAGGAAAGTTCGTGAAACAAAACAGTGAAAATGCTCGCGGTAACACCAACATCACCATCATCCAGGGAGGAAATAGGACACTGCTGGCGTCCCCACAAGTTCATTCCCAGTCTCCTTCCTCCCTCTGAGAGGTGGCAATCACTTCTCATGATTGAGACGTTTAATCCCAAAGCACACACTATTCCTAAACATGTTGTTTCAGGTTGAATGTCCTTTTGCCTAGTTTTGGAGTTTATGTACATGGAATTACATACCGAGTAAGCATTGCTTTAGATCTAATTTTATGTTTATGAAATACACACGTAATATGGCCACCGCTGCAGCTGCATCGTCTCCATTGTTTCTTGGTGTTCTAACATATAGACATGTCATCATTTGAAGATTCATTTTGGTGGTCGTTTTAGACTTTTCCAACTGTCTTCTGTTATAAATAACGCTGCAGTGAGCATATCAGAACATCCCTATTGACAAATGATAATCTTCTATTTCTACTGGCTCTGTACCAGAGCGAAGAGCTGCTGAGGTGATATGCATATATCCTGTGTTAATAGATGTTGCTAATGATCTCAAGTGGTTATACCAGTTTAAACTTCTACAAACAGAACATGCCCCTAAGTGTTAGCAATACTTAACCATCTGGCAGGCATGCAGTGCCCCTCTAACTTTGTACTGGGATGCTTGTTTGGGAGTTTGTCTCTGTGTTTTTGGTTGGTTAGTTGGTTGGCTTTGTGTTGAGACGGTGTCATAGAGTGCAGGACCCTCCTGCCTCAGCCTCCCCAGCCCCACTTTTGGAGGTATGTCCGCCACTCCCTGAGTCTCCCACCTTTAATGTTCACTTCCCTGGTGAATAATAGAGTTGAGAACCTTCTTGTGTTTATTGGCTAGCTCGTGATTCTCTCCTGTGAAGTGTCTGCTTAATTCGCTTAACCATTTATCGATCAGTTGTCTTTTCCGTATTGATTCTTAGGAGATTTTATAGACACTGAATCCGAGTCCTTTGTTGGCTGTAGGTGCTACAAAGCTGCTCTGTGGCTTAAGGTTTTGCTCTCTTATTGTCAGTGTGATGCACAGAATATTTTAATGTGAATGCAGTCAAATGTATCAGCCGTTTTCTTTATGCTAAAGTTCTGTGGAGGTTTTCTTTGTCATGTTAAAAAAATATTTTCATGGCCCTGGAGAGAAGGCTCTTCCAGAAGACCCAAGTTTGAGTCCCACCATCCACGTTAGGTGACTCACAGCTCTCTGTAACTCTAGCTACAGGGGGAATCCGATGTCCTCTTCTGGCTTCCACAGGCACCAGTGCTTGCGTATGCATACACACACACACACACACACACACAAAGGCATTGTCTTCTGTAATCTCAGAACCTTGCTGCCCTGCCCTCATATTTAGCCCCCTAACTCTCCTTCTTGGGCTTGGTTTGTATATAATACACGTAGCATTGTTCATTGCAATGACTGTTCCTCCTGATTCCCATTGCCCCCTATGTCAGGAGATGGAAGACCTAGCTCGGTCTCTGTTCTATTGGTCTGTCTGTCCTGCGCTGGATATGATTCTGTTTTCATGACTGCAGCCCTGTAATTGCTCTTAAATGCCTGTAACACAAGCCTTACCCCCTTTCTCTGTTCTGTGAAGACTTCCTTGGCTCTTCTTGGCCTTCCATGTTTCCATATAAATCGTAGAATGAGCACAGCAACTGTTGAAACAAGTTTGAATTCTGAATGTTACTTTGTTGGGTTTTGTGTTTTGACACAGTCTAGAGTCACCTGGGTCTTGGTGAGGAACTGTCCAGATTAGGTGTCCATGGGTGATTTTATTAGGTGGACCTGTGGGCGTGTCCACGGGTGATTCTTTGATGATGTTAATTGATGTAGGAAGACCCGGTCCAGTGTGGGTGGCAGCATCCCCTAGGCTTGCGTCCTGGGTTGTGTTAAGAGTGGACGAGGGAACTGAGCAGTAAGCATGCTGCATTCATCCTCTCTCTGCTCTTGACTGTGAGTGTGACTGGCTGCTTCAAGTCTGTGACCTCTGTGACCTCCCTGCTCTGACCAAAAACTGGTGTCATAATGAAAATAAACCCCCCTTTTTTTTTTGAACTTTCTGTCAGGGTATTTTTGTCATAACAGCTAGAAAAGAAAAATAGTTAAAATCATAGTTAAAATTCTGAGGAAAATAAGACCTATGCAATATTAGTTCTCCCTACTTACTAAGGTCTTTAACAGTTGTTCTCAATAATGTTTTCTATATGAAGGTCTTGTCTTTTATTTATTTGAATTTAGAATTCAGATTTTTATCTGAACTTTTGATAAAAGATTTAAGTTTATTTAAATTGATCTGTTAGAAATTCAGACATATTTGATTCATTTATTTTACTGTTTATATTTGTAAGTTCTTGAAAGTTTTTTGTAAGTTCTTGAAGTATGTGAGAGTTTGCCTGCATGTATGTGTACGAGCCATGTGCATGCCAGGTGCCCTTGGAGGTCAGAAGATACCAGTGGAATACTGAAGAGGGTGTTGTTCTTGCCTTGGGTGAACTACATAGTTCTTGATAAATCCTATCAGTGATTGTTGCTTGTGAGTTCAAAGGACCAATACTTGATCTTGCTGGTCCTTCTTAGCTTTTGTTTCTTTTATTGTTAATGATCTCCCTATCATTTACTCTGTATTATTTATATCCTTGTACTTTCTTCAGGCTTAATCACCTATCCATTTTCTGACCATTTAAGAATTCTTAATTTTAGTTCTAAAGGATAACCCTAAATTTATATATATATAGTAACATACCTCAATATTTACAAAGCAAAATTCAATAGGACTTTAAGTGCAAACTCATAGCTACAATAAAAACATAACATGGAAAATATGAACAACCAGTCAGCAAATTTCACTTAACCAACTCTAAGGTGTGTGTTCTTGACTTTTTTTTAAGTATTTAATTTTTCTGTGTATACTTAGATATTTTTGTTTCTTGAGTCTCATTGTGTAGCCTTGACTGGCTTCAAACCCATAGAGTTCCAAGCCAATCTGCCTCTGCCTCCTGAGTGCTGGGATTACTGGCAGGTATGAGCAACCATGCTGGACATCCTGTGTGTGTTTAGGCTTAAAGAGAAATGTACGACCATAGATTTATTTGCATACTATACATTACTGTTGGCGGAAGCCGTTTGTTTGTTCCCAGCTGCCCAGACCACAAAATAATTACGCAGAAATTATATTTTTTTAAGTCACTCTTTGGCCATATTTAATCATATTGTTAGCTAGCTCTTATATCTTTGGTTAACCCATTTTTATTATTTTATATTTTACCATGAGGCTCGTGGCTTACTGGCAAGGTTCTGGCTGGCAGCTCTCGTCTTTCTCCTCTGGTGGCTCCATGGCTTCTCCCTGACTCTACCTACTCTCTCCTCTTCTGTCTGCTTGGAACTCCCGCCTTGCCCTATTTTGCTAAGCCACTGGCCAAAACAGCTTTATTCATTAATCAATAAAAGCAAAACATACACAGAAGGACTTCCCACACCATTTCCCCTTTTCTGTTTAAATAAAAAGGAAGGTTTTAACTTTAACATAGTAAATTTATGTATAACAAGACAGGTATTAAGTAAGAATTACAGTTACAACATCTGTATTTACATTATTTTTATCATAACTAAGGAAAACTATAATTATAACTATCTTTTTTTTTTTTTTTTTTTTTTTTTTTTTGCTTTTTCGAGACAGGGTTTCTCTGTGGTTTTGGAGCCTGTCCTGGAACTAGCTCTTGTAGACCAGGCTGGTCTCGAACTCACAGAGATCCACCTGCCTCTGCCTCCCAAGTGCTGGGATTAAAGGCATGCGCCACCACCGCCTGGCGGATAACTATCTATTTTTTAACTTTAGCAAAGACTCCAGAAGGATATAATATTACCTAAGTAAACAGGAAGTACATTGTAAGCAGCTTTCAAAACTATGGTTTTATTTTTTAGGATATTACTCAGTTTTCAACATAGGAGTTTTGTAACAATTCACTTCTATCTTATTTTCATTGTGGCCCAAATACATCTTCAGTAATTTCAGTCACTTGCTATTTGTTGAGACTGAATTTCCAATGTGGTCAGTTTTTGTAAATGTCGCATATATACTCCAGTATATGTAATGTGTAACAGTCTAGCCCTGCAGAATGGATGGCTAATATCCACTCTCTAAGTTGTAAATATAAAAATACAAAGATAAGTACCTGAAGCTCAGCTCAGTGTCATAGGCCATCCGGGCTACATAGCGACCCTGTCTCAAAAAAGAAGAAAGAGTCTTTAAACGGGGGGTACTTTTAAGTAGCAAATCACAGAGAAGTGTTCTTACCATCATTTTTTGACACCCCCTAACACAGCGGGTCTGTCTGTCTGTGTCTATGTGTTTTTCTTAGTGGTTTTAGGCAGGGAACTAACTAGTAATTCCACAGTAGGGTTTATGTAGAGCCACAAGCTGTCAAGTGTATTGTTCCAATGCTGCATCAGGTTTCATCAAAGTCAACATCCTTTAAAGAAGAAAGAACCAGCCAGAACCATCCCTGCTTATGAAGCAAAGCCATGCACAGCGTGGCACCTCTTTTCTCGTTGGCAACCCCTCTTTTCTGTCGGCAGCACCCTCTCTTCTATCGGCTCCCTTCTGGACAATAGCTGTCACCTCTCCCTCTCCTGGCTCTGTGTTGATTGTCCATAATGACATCATTTGCCCGGACTGATTCCATTAAACTCCTGCAGCCTACCCCTGAGTGAACCAGTGGTCAGGGCTGTCTCTCTGGGTTGTATTGAATGAAGCAGCGATGCTAGTGGATGGATGCCAGTAGATCATGAATTAAAATACCATCCAATGGTGCAAAGTTCAGGGTCCTACAGCCTCCCCTAGTCTGACACTGTCTGCAGATCTGGCGATCTCCACGGCCCCTTTCAAGTTCAGTAATTCAGTCAGACTCACATAACTTAAAAGAACTGTGAACCCTGTGGATAAGTGTATGACAGTGGGGACACACAGGTTAAAATCTCACAAGAGAAGAGGTACGTAGGGCATGACCTATAGGAGTCATGGCCACCAGCCCCCAGTGGAGCTGTGCCCACAGTGCCTGTCTGTCAAGCAGCAGTGTATGATGGTGTATCCACAACCAGGGAGACACACTCATGTGTTTGTGTCCGGAGTTTTATTGGGGTTCTTTCATATAGACAGTGTTGATTACTTAGGGCTGATATTGGTCTCCAGTCCCACCAGGAAGCTGAACTGATATTTGGTGTCCCAAATCACACAGACTACGTAGCACGCCTGACTCTACTAGGTGAGCAAGGGTCCTTATCTCAGGCAGGACACTCCAGGACCTGAGGACAAGACCATACCTTTGGCCAAGGTGCCTCCTTCACAGCACAGGTGACAAAGCTTTTGAGAATATAATTCCGACTCTTCTACAGGCTTAGGGCCTAATAGTGTCCCATCCCACTAAAATAAAACCCCATTCCCTGTCCTAATCTATCAGGCCCTGTGTGGCTTGTGGTCTCCCCTCACCCCCAATTGGCTGCTATCTTCCAAACACACAGGTCTTCCCTGGTGTGTTTTAGGACCCCAAGCTCCTTTCTGGCCTTTGTGCTAACCTAACCATTCTGCCTGAAATCTCCCAGATCCACGTGTAATTGGATCTGTGCTGTCATTCAGGTCTCAGCTTAATAAATGTCATTTCCTCAGAGGCCCCTTGCCTGTCTGCTCGAATTAAATGAGTCCCCGAGTCACTCCCTATCTTATCACCACATTATGAGCTCACCGCAGTCGCGAGATTCGCCTGTTATTTTCTAGCTCATTTGTCTCTTAATTTTGCGGTTAGAAGCATCCCTCATGCAAATGCTGGAAGAGTGGAAATGAGGACGTCTCTGTCCCCCACACCTAGGACACACTGGACCGCTGAATGAATGAATGAATGAATAAAGAAGAAGGTGAATAAGTAAGCTTTGCCGATGCCAGTTCATGGGAATGTACATCAGATTCTTTCCGGCAAGACATTTAGAGCCTTTAGCATAATGATGTGGCTTGTGAGGCTCATATGTATCTACACATCATATATTCATGGTCCTGGGAATGGTTTTGTATTTTTACATATAACCAACATCTTAAAATTTTTTTTTGATTCGTCCTGCACCTGCCCCTGCCCCCTGGGACTGCTCGGCTGACTAGTCTAATAAATTAATCTGTACTTCAGTGTAACTGTGCAACACTTTCTCGGGATCTCTCCTTTTGGACTTGTTCATGACACCGAGTCTGTTTTTAATAGGTTCAGTGTACAACAATGGCCGTGGTAGGCTGGTGAAATAGGGCTTTCAGAATGGAAACCTTTGATACCCTCGGGCTACATCCTGAAAGTGCCCATTTGTGGCTCGCCAACCTGAGTCCTAACTGTTGGCCGGATTCTGTGTGACAGAATCAAATATTGACAGATGTTTCTAGTCTTTGCTAATGATACGTTTGCCATGGCTTTGTCTTTTCTTTTTCTGAATGGATGAATCTGTGGCCTAGGAAGTTGTGTGACAAACAGTCCCTGGCTTAATAATGGTTCAGCTTAATGATGCTTTGCCTTTCCCATGCTGTGGGAGCGATGCCCACTCAGTAGAAAGCTCCCTTCACATTTTGAATTTTGTGTTTTCATGGGTTAGTGATGCATAGTGCGGGATTCCATTCTGATGCTGGTCAAACTGCAGCTTCTACTCAACCGCAAGACAGGGAGGGAAAGTGAACTACACTGCACCGCACTGGGTCGCTGATCTGGGAGGTTCGGTAGGGTATGTAGTGTGCATGCATTGCTAGGGGAGGGATTCACATACATGTGCATGCACAGGCATGTAGAAGCCAGGGGACAACCTTGGATGTCATCCTCCAGGAGTGGCAAGGTCTCTCATTGGCCTTGAGCTCACTCATTAGGCTTTGATGATGATGATGATGGTGGTGATGGTGGTGATGATGATGATGATGATGATGGTGGTGGTGATGATGATGATGATGGTGGTGGTGGTGCTGGTGGTGCTGCTGGTGGTGGTGGTGGTGATGAGTTCTAGGACTTGAAGTCAGGTCTTCAGGCTTGCAAGCATTTTTGCAGATTGAGCCCTCTCCTCAGCCTCATTTTCATCTTTTAATTTTTCCATTTACAGTGAGCTTTTCTGTGTCTTGCTCCTGTGTAATCCCAGGAACATCCGTATTCCTCTGTAAAACTTCAGCAGCATTAGTGAAGATTAGACATATATTTTCAGATACCCAGGGTTCTGATTCCTTTCCTAGCAATGAGGTCGGTGGTTATTTATCGTCACCAAAGCTCCTCAGGGCAGATACTTATTCCAGGCCCCATCTCACCCTTCCTTCTGGGAGAAGTGGGTGCCACCCAGTGTGCATGAGCAGTCAGGGTGTGGGTGGCCTTTCCTTCTGTTAAAGTTGAAGGTTTGTTAGAGCTGACCTGGACCAGCTTTCCCCTTGGTCCTCGAGCACATCTCAGTCCGTTTTCTCGGCTTTAGTAGGACTTGAACTCCAAAGCCTTACTGCTGGGTGGCTCTCCCATGTAGTGGACTGGTGTTGTGTCACCCCATACAGGCTCTTTTTTTGATCAGAGTATATCACACACAGCCCCTGACACACACACACACACACACACACACACACACACACACACTGCAACACACCTAACCTGGGAGAAACATCCCACATTAATCTTAACACAGGCTGGAAAGTCGATCTTGTGAGCCAGGCCTGGGAGCTTCTCCCTCTGACCAGCCTTTATCAACCTGTGTGTGATGTCCAGGTAGCCACTCTGTCCATTGACTTTACTTCCCACACTGACTGCCTCCTGACTATGCTTGTTAATTTTTAAAGACATTTAAAGCCCATCATGGGAGGGTTGTTTAGACATATACATTACCACTGCAAGAACTGTTTACACCGAGATTTTACAGACAGATGCCTTGATAAATGTATTTTTACTTGCTGCGCATAATTTCTGCTTAGTGCCATTGAGGAAAACATAATTCACATTTTCCATTAAGAGGAAGGCAGCGCTGGGGTGCAGAGAGTTGTCAGTTACCTTGTGACTATTCTAGGCTTGATTTGGAAGAAATGAGGCTATTTTAACTCAGAAAACTATCGGGGAAGCTTGAATAGTTAGAGCATTCTTTTCCACAGACTGATACTAAGTGGATGAGAGGCAAGATAGAAGCCAGTAGACAGCTCTTTAGCCTCGACTGTAGCGAGGACACCCTGGTGTGCCCAAATCAGCTGACTGGGCTCAGAGGGCCTTGCACTCCCAGAATTCTTCTTTGTGGAACTTTAGACAGTGCCCCCTCCCTGCAGTTCTTCACCAGAAGTACAAATGAGTCCGGGAATGGGAATACATTGGGGAAAACCTGTGCCAAAGTGACATAGATCTAGCTCTCAAGTTAGTGGTGGCAAAGATAAAGATACGCCTGGACTTACAGATGATCTACAGTGAATGTCCTCTGCTTCTCTCTCTCTCTGAGCCTTCTCCATATTTCATGCCCTGATTTCTGGAGTCTGCTGTGCCCTGCCCTGAGCTGCTTCTAGAGAACCTAGCACCAACCCCATCATGCCCTTGATGGACCCTTTGAAGAATAACCAAAGCTAGCCACTGCCAGCCACTGTGAAATCCTCCCTTTCTACCTGTATCAGGGCTTCCAGGGCTCATTGCCTCAGAGCTGACAATTCCAAGCTGAAGCATCCTGATGAACAGGACTCTTGTTCATGCTGTTCCAGCCACATTGTGCATTCCATAGACTCTAGGGAGCAGCTCGGAAGCCAAAGATCCTTTAGCACATTGAAGAATTTCTGGAGAAAGGTTCTGATTGGAAAAATACTACCCCGAGATTTTCTCCTTGTTTTAAAAAAATTAAGAATTCAGAAATTTGAAATATAGCCCATCATTAGGTCATAAACCTTTGTGCATTGAAGATCAGAAACATTTCTCAGGGCTGCCAGTAAAACCTCGAGATGGAACATCTACCCAGAAGGCACTGTGTCCTGCTTTCCATCCCCAACACTAAAATATTATACACAAAATCAGAAGCATTTAACAGAGATGTACTCAAGAGGGATGGGGAAAAACACACAGTGGTTGATGTGACTTGAACCAGAGGGGACTTTGTGTGAGGTGTTCAGGGGTAGGACGAGCAGAGTCCCAGTGTGGCAGTGAGGAACACTGCAGTTTGTTTCGACCGTGAATTGTGGAAGTAGCTTGTCTTTGCACTCTTGGCCTGCTTTTTTGCATGTCCTCACTGCCCCTTTAACTCTCTCTTGTTTCTCCTTTTCATTGTCCTTTTCACTTGGCTTCAGTCACTCTGTGTGAGCATAGAGTATGCCCGACCGTCCTGAACCTTAGGAGGTTGGCAAGAGTATATGTTGGCCTAGCGTTCTTTGAAGAGCTAAAGTGTAGACGGGAAGTGTTGGTAGCAAAGGCAAGGACAGTTCAGGCTCTGTGCTGTTCTGCACATGGTGTGTGCTCATCGAGGCCCTACACCATGCCTGGGTGGCTGCAGCAACCAGCCTGACAGGCTGAAGCATGTTAAAGCCTGTCGGAAACACAGCCAGCTCTTCATTCATTTCAGAATTATTCAGAAGATCAACTGTCTGGTAGTGTCTTAGGTAGGGTTCCAATTGCTGTGAAGGACACCATGACCACAGCAACCTTTATAAAGAAAAAACATTTAATTTGGGTGGCTTATAGTTTCAGAGGTTTAGTCCATTATCATCATGGCAGGAAACATGGCAGCGTGCAGGCAGACGTGGGGCTGGAGAAGGAGCTGAGAGTTCTACATCTCCATCCATGGGCAACAGGAAGTGAACTGAGTTCACACTGGGCATAGCTTAAGTGTAGGAGACCTCAAAGCCCACCCCCACAGTGACGCACTTCCTCCTAAAAGTGCTACTCCCTATGAGCTTATGGGGGCCAATTATATTCGAACTACCACAGATAGGAAGGGTTGGAGGCGGCAGATAAAGTTCTTTTTATGAGGAGGTCCCTGCTCACTGGGTCCCTCTTCCTGTTAGTTCTGACACAGGCTGTGAACTTGTCATTGTCAGCTGAGTCTGGTGACAGATGCAGTACCGTGCATCTGTTTGTTGTATGGTTTGAGACCAGGGCTGAAAATGAGAGCTTCATGGCAAAGCAGTTAACATTTTAAATTTGCAAAACAAAGTAACATTCATCTTTTATTGCAGACTGCCGCATCCCCCAAATTGAAGATGCTGAGATTCATAACAAGACATATAGACATGGGGATAAGTTAATCATCACCTGTCATGAGGGATTCAAGATCCGGTACCCTGACGTATACAACATGGTTTCATTATGTCGTGATGATGGAACATGGGATAACCTGCCCATCTGTCAAGGTAGGAGATGGGAGCCCCTGCTGTCAACTGTACTTGTGACTTCATTGAAGAAGGTGCATGTACATGATCCTCAAACGTAGCCACAGCGATTACGGCAGAAAGATACAAAGTCACCCCCCTAGGTCCCGGCCTGTCTTTTGGTGACTTCTCATAGAATCTTATTGCTCCTTATGGTATACTCAGCACTGTATACCCAGATTTCCCAGTCTAGACAGGAGAGACCTTATTCTTCAGTATGTTGAGAATCACTCCCTTTCCACAGAAAACTATAAAATAGTTTAAGAATAAGGAGAATTGGGCTCGTGAAGGGACTCAGCAGGGAGATGCTCTCTCTTATGAGCCTGACAAACTGAGTTTGGTCTCTGGATTGCACTGACCATCATAGGCATTCCGGCTTGCACATGTGTGCCCAAGAGCATGTGCACATGCATCATGCCCACACAGACACATACATGCGTACACACACACGAACAACAACAATAGTAATAATAATAAATTAAAAATAATTTGGAGGCTTTGTAGCTGGGCTGTGAACGCATGGATGAATTGTTGTCTGCTCAGTGGAAACTGCAGGGTGCAATATTCCTTCAGTAGTGGTGAGGACATAGCAAGCCCATTTTATAGAGACTGTTTTCTCTTCAATAGTATCCTTTCTTATAATGCATGAAAAGCAGAGAAATAGTCACATTCAGACACATCCAAAACACCCAGTGAATATTTACCCTTCCACATTTTTCATATTTGCCCCAGCCACCGTGTACAGAAGAACCTGATTTTGAAAATAAGCCCTTGAGTTCACATTAATTCTGATTTTATTTTTTGACATGTGACTTGGTCTAAAGGACCAAAAAACAAACAATGCATAATTCATAGTTTGAGAGAGAAGGAGGGCCATTCAGATTTGCTCCAAAAGCCCCGGCATGTTCAAGTTGAGAAGAATGTCAGCTTGGTGCTGAGGAATCACAACTGACAGGCCCTGATATTGCGTTGTGTGCCCCATCCTCAGAAATAGACTGTTTTCCTACACGAGAGCTTAAGAGTTGTGACCTATGACAGAACGAAGGGTTCAGAGTTGGGAGGACAGAGGAGGAGCCCAGCCGTCTTCACACTCTGTCCTGTGGCCTGTGTCCCTAGCCTCCCCTAAAAGAGACATGGATTTATTTATCTGTCCAGAGACTGCCTACCAAACAAGCAACTGGCGCCTGGGCTGGGCGCCTCATGCAAATAAAGATCATTAGCCACAGAGTCATTCCAGACACTAATCCTTTCCAGGGCTGGAGGCGCGGGAAGAAAGTCACCTCAGACTGCAGCCACTCCCTGCTGTCCTGCTTTCTCCACATCCTTTCTCTGCCGCCTCTCATTCTTTCCAGTTCCCACTTGATTGCTTAAATGCACCGTGTTCCTTAGGAATTCTTTTCCCTCTGGCCTGTCAGGGTGTTATTTTAGAGAGTTTAGAAATGTACCTCACCGTTGCTCTGCCTGACCAACCTGGGTCCCTCTCCCTTTCTCAAATTCTCCTCAAGACATGACTTTTCTAGGTCAGTGGCATGAGCACTGATCTTCTTCTTTTTATTTTTATTTTACGGTATTACTGGGATTTGAACCCAAGGTTTTGCCCATGCTATTCAGCGCCATGCTTCTGAGCTATGCCCCATTCCCATTTTTTGCTCCTAATTTTGAAAGAAGGTCTTACTTACTAAATTTCCCAGGCTAGCCCTGAACTCACTCCATAACCCAGACAGGCCTTGAACTTATGTTGCTCTTGCCTCAGTCCCCCAAACAGCTTGATTGATAGGCCTACATCACCGGGCCTGCAGCTGGTTACTCTTAAGAGATGTGCCACTTCCGACGCCACAGGCCCCAGCCCTGCTGTGCTCCTCAGAACTCTCAGTCCTGTGCGTGATTGCTGCTAGAGACAGCCCCGCCAGCAGCCACCCCGCCAGCTGTCCTCTGGCCGCCCAGCTGGTACAGCACAGAAAGAAGGATTTCTGAGTTGCCGCAGACAGCCTGGCACCTCTCCGAGCCCCCTGGTGAATTGTAATTGGCTCTTAAGAGTGACATTTCATTCTAGAATTTTTATTTGCACCTATAGATCCAGGGGCAAAAGCTCCAGTAGGCATCTCTCTATTATCTAGAAGTGCAAATGGAAATCCCATTGAACTACTGAGTTGAAGCCTGTTCCCCACTGTTATATTTAGGATGGGCTGTCTCCAACCAAGAGTGAGCATATCTTTCCCTCTCAGTGCTGATTAGCTGCACAAATTATAGCTCCTGCCATCTCCTCAGGAGGAGTGGAGGGCAGGCTGTTCAGAGGCCATTTTTTTTAATGGATATTTAAGGTTTTGGAGAGTGTGTGCCTGCCCTGATCACTGTGGTTCGAATCAGTTATGATTTGGGAAAGCCCAGCATCTCCCCACACACAGCTTGGAACTAGAACCCCATCATGGCAAGGAGTGTTGGGCCCTCCTGGTACCGTGTCAGCCAGCTGAACTGTGTAAGCATCCCATGCCTTCCTTTTCTCCCTGTTAATGGATTTATCTGTTGTTTCTCAATTACTGATTCCATTTCTTCCTGATTTCCACTCTTCCTTCCGACTCTTTGCACTTCACTTTTGCTGCAAACATGACCAGTTTTTAGCTTAGGAAGATTAAGAACCATCTAAGGGAGGGAACATGAGAGGTGGCTCAGTTGGTAAAGTACCTGCAAGCATAAAAATCTGAGTTGGGATCTCCAGGACCACAGAAGCTGGACTTGGCATGGTGGCAAGCATCTAGAGTCCAGTGCTGGGGTACAGAGACAGGGCAAGCTCTTGGTCAACCAACCTAGCCAAGACAGTGTTCCCCTGGTATGGTGAGAGATTCTGTCGAGAGAGAGAGAGACCAGAGAAAGAAAAATAGAAGACTAGAAGACACCTGACATCAATCTTCAACCTCCACACATGTAACATTGTCACACACACGCACACACACACACACACACACACACACACACACCGAGGTAGCAGGGATTGAGAAAACCATGAGATGGAGCGAAAAGATACTGAGTTCTGCTGCTTTGAGGGGTGAGGGGAGGGTCTAGGAAACATCCTAACTGTTTCTGGGTCAAGGCCTTCTCAGATTGTGGGCCTGGGTAGCCCAAGTCATAGCAGTGAGGTAGGTACCACACAATCAAAACTGTGAGTGACTGTCCCAAAGTTCTGCACCTCTGGTGCCTCTTTTGTCTTTCCTTACTCTGGTATGCAGGCACTAAAGCAGCTTGCTGAGAGAGCCCCTCAAAACAAGTGTCTAGTCAAGCGGTGGTGGCACACGCCTTTAATCCCAGCATTCAGGAGGCAGAGGCAGAGAGATCTCTGTGAGTTCAAGGTCAGCCTGATCAGCAGGGCAAGTTCCAGGACAGGTTCCAAAGTTACAAAGAAACTCTGTCTCGAAAAAACAAAATCAGAAAAACCCGTGTCTAAGATAGCCAGCTCTAGAGGAGGGCTTGACCATCTGCTGCTCTGCACAGACACCAAACCCTGTGCTCGACAGCTAGACAGAAAAGCAGGTGTTTTCATTATACATTGTTTGCTTCACACGCACGCCTCCCCCCTGGAAGAATATCACCCTGTGTCATGACTCGGCTCACTACAGTTCTATGACAGCAGGAATGGTACACCCAGGATTCTGTCCCATTAGGAATGGCATAGTCTTCAAGACCAAAGGCCGCCAGTGATTTAGACCCAGGGTCCAATTTTCCATCTTCTCTGATAGCACACAACTTGTTCTGTTTGGTGCACAGAGCCATTACACGGCTGTGCTTCTCAGAGGCCCTCCCACCTGGCCATTAGCATTGCATATCCTTGGACTCCACCAAGACCTGTTGAGACACATGAGCTGGAGTCTGTCTGTCAAGCCCTCTGGAGAAACTTCCAGCTTGAAAACCAGCACACTTTAAGACTCTTAACCTATTTTACTTAAAACCAGATATCCAGAAATGTAGTAGTACCAGCTCAAGCAGGATTCTGTCCCGTGATGGAATATAACCTGCCCAAGTCGCAAACTACCAGCCATTGTAATGTCTGTTGCCTCCTATGGTGCCTCAGTGGCCCTCATCCCTGAGGTCACCTTAAACGACATGGGGAGCTTCATAAACACATAATGACCCCCAGGCTCTCGTCCTGGGCATGGGTCCTGGGCACCACTGCTTTGCAAAAGCCCCTCAAGTGATGCTGGGGTTCCATTTGGTACAGCCTCACCTGGCTAGGGATGTGCTAATCCATATGCCACTTGTCCCCTTCTTCCCTTCTAACCCTTTATCTGACCCTTGTGGTACTGTTTCAAATATTCCAGGAAACTTCTGTCTACATATAACCCAAGTCTGCAGTGCTTTTTTTTTTTTTTTTTTTTTGCCAGGGGACAATCCCAAAGAGTTCCTCTGTGCCATTTGCTGTACATGTGTGCAAAGGCAGCCTAGTGAAACCTTTTCATCTTTCCTTGACGTTTCACAGGCTGTCTGAGACCTCTAGCCTCTGCCAATGGCTACGTGAACATCTCGGAGTTCCAGACCTCCTTCCCCGTGGGAACTGTGATAGCCTATCGCTGCTTCCCTGGATTTAAACTCGAGGGTTCTGGGTACATTGAATGCTTACACAACCTTATCTGGTCATCCAGCCCACCCCGGTGCCTTGCTCTGGAAGGTAACACATATAAGTCTTTTGGAAGTGGGTGTGGAGGTGGGAAGCCTCTCATTGTGGCCAGGAGTGACTTTCGCTTGCCTGGGTCCAGATCATCCGCCTGCTATGGAGCTCTCCTCCCGTTAGACTTGCCCCCCTCCCCTCCCCGCCCACCACCATTCCTAGATTTAAGGGGAAGATGGCAAATATCAGAAGCTGAAATAATCAGATGTCAGACTGCGAGATATCGCAAAGTTAAATGAAATGCCTTCAAAAATTAATTTTCTCTGCACCAAACGATAGCAGATGGCGTTGTGGCACCACCCGCCTCCGTCTTGCTCCTTGTTTATTGTTGTGTCAATGTTTCTCTCCTTTTCCCGTGCATTATAGCTAAGCCGTGAATGTTCGGCTCTAAGACGCGCCTGGAAGTCTGTAAGCAGGAGCCCTCTCTGCCCTGTTTTTATGACATCTGTTTGGTTATAGGGGCGTGCTGCTAAAGACCACTGTCTGTGTTAGCAGGGTGTGGGGGGGGATAGCTTCCATTTCCAGTATCCGAGCAGTGTCCTGGGGTTCCTCACACCCTCTGCCGCTGACCTTCAACATCCTGCTTCAGCCCTGGTTTGTCTTAGGTCTTGAAGTCTCACCTGATGGGCTTCTTAACCTCTCAATTGATGGGGTGGGGGAGGAGTCTCTGTGAGAACATGGCAGGGGAGAAAGGTTTCATTCCAAAGCCCGTCCAAACCTGTCCAAAACATAACTCCCCCCCCCCACCAAACAATAGCATGTCCGAGCAGACCAGCGTTTACAGCGGCATAGCTACCTGATTCCCTGCAGCAACCTCAGGAGGAGTGGGCTTAAGCTGGCCGGAGGGGAGGGGAGCAATGAGAGAAGGCTTTTATTTCCAAACGGAAGACAGACATGGAGGGGGCTGGCCAGAGAGGAGCTGAGAAAAGGTGGGAGGAAGGGATGGCCACTCAGTACCATTCATTCTGCTATGGTCCCCACACATTCCGATCTCCCACATAGCCCACATTTCCTAGGGACAGAGGCCAGGGTAGAGGTGTTAACAGTGAGACACCCTAGTATATTTGAATTGCTTATAACAGTAAGTTTTCAGTGTGACCAGTAGGAACTTAGAGTGTGTGTGTGTGTGTGTGTGTGTGTGTGTGTGTGTTCTTAATCTGAAATTCAAACAGAATTGGCTATTGTACCTCTGCTTGCTGAAGCTGGCCAGCCTAGTCTCCAGAGACAAGGTCACCCCGTGTAGTCACCTCTCTGTCGTCTACCTACTCCAGTGGGCCACAGTGAGTGTGAGCTGTCACGAAAGGGCCTGCCTTCCTAGTTCCTGGAGGATTTCCCCTGTTCATATAACCAGAAATCAAGGGTAGTTTGAAGATATCACTGTTATGATTTTATCAATTTGAAATGCCTGTTTTAGAATCTTTTCAAATCTGCCTTAACTGCATCTCAAGTAGTCAGATTCTGTAAGCTTCATTTGGGGACTCTGAGAGCAGCCTTTTATGGAGCCTGGAGAATAAGATATGGATAGACATAAAACAAAATCTGACTTCAAGAGGCGATGATCTAAGGTTATAATAAACATGGAGCGGTCCGTGTCGGAAAACGAGCCCCATTGCTGAACGCATGCACTGTGTCTGTTGCCATTCTCAGCTCTGGCCACAGAAAGATCTGGAAACCCTGCCAATGACTGCCTGCCTATGCCAAAAAGGCCACTCAACGCATACCTCCCCCCCACCATTTAAATGACTTTGGCATCTTTGTTTTTATTGCCCATCTCTTCAGAATATCCAAGGAAGTAGTTTATGAGCCCTTTCAAAGCAACAGAGGTCAAAAGTATAAAGGCCACAAATCTAAACTCACAGGCAGAGTAAGTTAAGGTTACTTGTTCCTCGGGACCACATAGAAACTGAAGCAAGCCGTGATTGGACATACTAGTGAGCACCTGTAAGCCCAGATACTCAGCATGCGGCGACAGGAGGATTTGTTAGACAGAACAAAACAAAATCTTATCTATTAAAAAAAAATGAAAGCACTGGGTTGAAATAAAATACAGAGATTCATGAGGAAGTCATCCTGGGGGTGACATAGTTTTCATTCTTCCTTTCATTGAAAAACATTGGTGCATGGCTTATGTATCATTGCAGGGTGAACAGCATAGATCAGCATTCCTTGGTAATCTGTCCCTTCACATGGCACGTACATTTCCCCTTCTTCCTGTCTTACAAAGCACACATTCCATATCATTTGATTTTCCTTTACGGTATAGTAAAAACTGTCTATGCTACATGTTGTGTACTGTGGGGGCTTTCGAATCCATCAGTGTCCTGACCGCAACAGTGAGTGGATGCGGACAAGCAGAGCTATAAAAATCTTTCCGTAACCTCTTTACGTCTTACTTCCCCAACCTCCCACCATTGGTAAGCCTGTCACTCATGCATGTCACTTTAGCTGTCCCCGAACTCAACCTGGCCAGTTGCTTGCTCAGCACTCATAGTACCCTGGGGTCAATCCCCAATACCACATAAGGCAGGTATGGTGGCACACACCTTTATCCCAGCACTCAGAAGGTTGAAACAGAGATTCAGGAGTTCAAGGCCATCCTTGGTTCTATGGCGAGTCAAGGCCAACCTTGGCTACATACATCTCAAAAATAATAAAATGGGACTGGAGAATTGGCTCAGTGATTAAGATCACATCCTACTCTTGAAGAGGACCCAAGTTTGGGTCCCACACTAATGTCAAGGGGTTCACAACCACCTGTGTCCCCAGCTCCAGGGCAATCCTTTGCTTCTGGCCTCCACCTACCTGCTCTCATATGTACTCATGCACGCACATGCACACACACACATGCAATTTAAAATAATAAAAATCTTAAAAGAATAGAATAGAGGGCTGGAGAGATGGCTCAGCGGTTAAGAGCATTGCTTGCTCTTCCAAAGGTCTTGAGTTCAATTCCCAGCAACCACATGGTGGCTCACAACCATCTGTAATGAGGTCTGGTGCCCTCTTCTGGCCAGCAGGCATACATGCAGACAGAATATTATATACATAATAAATAAATATTTAAAAAAAAAAGAATAGAATAGAAAGTGGTATTCATCGTAATTCATGGAACTATAAGGCTTTTAAATTTTAAAACAATTTTCTTCTCTTTTACTTTGAGACAGGGTTTCTCTGTGTAACAGCTAGATAACTTTTTAAGGAAGTAACTGGCACCTAGTGTCAGGGTCTACCACAACTCTCAGATTTAGGTATAAAACCACCCTAGGTAGATTATGGCCATGAATAAAATCCAGACCTTACGCTCATGTGCTGTGACGCTCTTTGGTTGTTCGGGTGCTTTTTGGCTGTCTGCGTGTCTGGAAATACCCCACGATAACAATGTCCACTTCAGTGTCAGCTCTGCGTCAGGCTCTCGCCATCGTGTCCTCTGGTCCTTCTGTCGTCTCTTCTGCTCTCAGCCCCATCTTTCTGATGAGCAAATGCAGGCTGGAACTCGAGCCTGGGCCTCTGTCACTTGAAGCCATCCATCTTGTCTACTTTGTACAGATAGCCTTGCAGTCTAGCAGAAAGGTGATTTGATAGCTTTATAGTCGTTTTTGAAGTAAAAAAAAAAATAAAATAATTGCTGCATAGGAAGGACTTTGTCTTTCTAGTCTAACTGTCTCGCTGGAGATAGGCTGGAAGGAGGCACCTATGGGTGCTGTTGGTTTACACTGCTACCTCCCAGCGGTGCCAGCATTCTTGGCTATAGTGAAGCCCCATTTCAGGGAGCTCAGACTGAGGCAGAGACACCTTGGTGGGTGGCAGGACTTATGCAGACCCTGGGGTGTGACTCCTTCTACCATGTGACACTGCTGCTCCCTGGAGGCGTGAAGAGCCAGCCTTTGAGAGACAAGCGTGAGTGACCCCATCGTCAAGGTCAGGCTTCATGAGGAGTTGATCGTTAGAAAGAAAGGTCATGGCAGTGCCGTCAGGAGTTCTGAGGACCACTCTGAGGGTCGTGCATTTGAAGCCCTGCACTGTCACACTTGTCTGACTGACAGTGGTCACGTTCTGGAAGACACCTGTGTCCCCGTGTTCGTATCATGTGATTTGGCCTTGAGAACACAAAGCCTTAAACCCCTGCTGTAACAGGTGAATATATTGATCTGTTTAGGCAAGGAAGATATACTCCATGAGTCCTTATATGTTGGCATCTTTTGTAGGTCTATGAGTTTGTCCTCACGTGACTGCATCTTAATTCTTTTCCTTCTCAGGCCTTTTCATCTCTATGGCTGTCACCTCTGTCTCTTTCCCATACATACGTACGTGCTGAATCCAAATCTTCTTTGTTAGTGAGCACGAGCAGCCTCTCACTTCCAAGTGCTGAGAACCCTGACCCAGGCACTGGGGAACTGCAAGAAAGGAAAGGACCTAATTCACGTAATTCAGTTATTTTCAGAGTTGACCGTCTGTTCTAACAGGGAGAACAAGGCAGATCTCACCATCTAGAGACCCGCGTCACTGCCACGGTCTGCGCATCCCCATGCAGCTATTTTACCATGGGGCACGTCAGAGATTCTGCTACCAGGAGGATCTGGACCTCCATTTGGAAGTCTGGGAGGGTGAGGGACAGTGGGAGATATCACAGTTGTAAAGTGAAATCTTTACCCAGAGATTCATGGCTTTCTATTTTTCCAGAGTCTGAGCAGGAAGCTCTACAGAGCTCACCAGGCTGTGTGAATGCCTTAGCACACGGAGGGTGCTGGCCCAAGTGTTTGAAGAATGGGATGTGGGAGGAGAGTGAGGGGCATCAGACAAGCAAGTGGACTGTCCGGTTCAAAGGAAGCTGGTGGGCTCAGCATTGAGGAAAAGAAGACTAAAATCTTTCTAGAGTCCCTCTGACACTGAGACTGTGTGATATGCCAGCTGTGTGTGGAGTTCTGCCTATGTGGAGTTTGGCTGTGTGTGTAGTTCCGCTGTGTGTGTAGTTCCGGCTGTGTATGGTGGCGTGCCAGCTGTGTGTAGTTCCAGCTGTGTGTGTAGTTCCAGCCGTGTATGGAGTTCCGGCTGTGTATGGAGTTCTGGCTGTGGGTGGAGTTCCGGCTGTGTGTGGTGTGCTGGCTGTGTGTAGTTCTGGCTGTTTGTGGTGTGCTGGCTGTGTGTAGTTCCGGCTGTGTGTGTAGTTCCGGCTGTGTGTGTAGTTCCGGCTGTGTGTGTAGTTCCGGCTGTGTGTGGAGTTCCGGCTATGTGTGTAGTTCTGGCTGTGTGTGGAGTTCCGGCTGTGTGTGGAGTTCTGGCTGTGTGTGGAGTTCCGGCTGTGTGTAAAGTTCTGGCTGTGTGTGGAGTTCCGGCTGTGTGTAAAGTTCCGGCTGTGTGTGGAGTTCCGGCTGTGTGTGGAGTGCAGAAAAGCCCTCTTTTTCTCAAGGAGGATGAACCCCTAAGAAAATGTTTGGTGTCTGGAACATTCTCTTGCATCCAGGCTTTGGCATGGCCTAGAAGTGGTGCGTGCACCGTGCTTATCTAGTTGCAGAAATTCCTGGCAACTATTTTTCCAAATGATGGATGGGGGAGAGTGGATCCTATCTATGGCTGTGTCCATTCCAGGCAAGTGACAAGGTCAAGAGAACGGATGGCTGGAGTGTACTCTCGGAATTCAGAATCTGTGGCTTACGGTTCCTACATACATTAAAAACCTCCATCCATATTCCCTCTGCCCCACCTCTCTCCCTTGTGGGGAAGGATGGGTTTGTTTGGGGCTTACACCTTGAGGGGGCATGGTGCATTGTGACGGGAAGGCACAATGGCAGGGAGCGAGGTGGCTAGGCACCTTGTGCCCACATATATGAAGCAGAGAAGATACAGGCAGTGAGGCTGGGCTATGAAGTCATGACCGTCCAGCTTGTGGTTGGACTCCAGTGTTCTGACACACAAGCCTCCACAGGACATTTTCCAGTCAAACCACAGTGTTCTGCCACTCGTCCCCCTCAGGTCATGCCTCTCTCCTCCTGCAAGAGGCGTTCAATCCAGCCTCTGAAGCCCCCAGATAGTCTTTAATTGTCCTGACAACTGTTGAGTCCCTCTCGAGACTCCAGGAACTCTCTTCACCCAGCTCATTTTCAGAGGATGTTGTTGTCTGTCACAGAAGGGAAGGCGTGATGGCAGATGGGTGAAGGTAGAGGCTGGTCACATCACAGTGGTAGTCAGTCCCTAACTGCTGAGTTAGAGGAGCCAGACCTCCATTTGGAAGTCTTTCTTTTACGAGATCTCTAGAA
The DNA here is from genome assembly GCF_018167655.1 of Microtus oregoni. NCBI lineage: Eukaryota > Metazoa > Chordata > Mammalia > Rodentia > Cricetidae > Microtus > Microtus oregoni. Next base: position 6,871,464 of record NW_024543221.1, read on the forward strand.
ATAAAGTATGGGGCCATGATTCCCTCCAGAAAAGACCACACATTCAGTGAGATTAGGCTTTGAAAAGAAAGATGTTCCAACCAGGGCTGTCTGCTGTTTTAATTAAATGCCTGTGAGATTCGGGTATTCATTCTGTGAACATTTTAATGCTTAGCTGATGTGGAGTCTGCAAGACCCAGGGACAAGTTAGTGACTTAAGATCTCTGCTACTCTGGAGTTCCTGTAGCTCTTCCTGCTCCTGGTGAGACCCCTTCTGCCTGCAGGGGGAGGTGGGCTTAGAATACCCTACCTGTCAATTATCTAGGGTCCTGGCTGCCTGCTCTGAGGACAGGCAGAAGGGCTTCCGGAGTGAGGCCTTCCTGGTTCTGAGAGAGCTGCTGCTGAATGGGTCGTCTCCAGAGAGGTTGGTGTGTTTGTCCATTAGATTATTCCCAAAATGAGCAGATTGCTCTAGCATGGTGGTTCTCAACCCTCCTAATGCTGAGACCCTTTAACACAGTTCCTCGTGTTGTAGTGACCACCAACCATAAAATTATTTTCATTGCTACTTCATGGCTAACTCTGCTACTATTCTGAATCATAATGTAAGCATTCCTGTTTTCTGATGGTCTTTGGGGCGGGGTCACGACCCACAGGTTGAGAACGGCTACACTAGACGTTTTGTCTGACAGTTTCAACAGTAGCTGCCCCAGGTTCTCAAGGCTGCTTGGCCTCATGCCTGGCATTTGTACTGGGGAGCAAAGCTGACTGGCCCTCTGAATCATGAGCCCAGAGTGACCCCCCCCCCCCAACCCTATTCATGTCCCAGCTCACAGGGCAGATGGCCCAGCTCACAGGGTGAGAAGGAGTTGTGATCGGTGATGGTTCAGTCACGGAACAAGCTGCTGTGTGGTCTCCTCAGAACCCGCTGGGGCCCAGGGGCCCTTCAGGTCAGCATTCTTTCGTAAGAAAAAGAAGAAAAGCAAGAACCCTGTTTGGCCAAATGTGAAATAGCTTGAAAGGTTCCAATTTGAGATCAAAGCTCAAAGCCAGCTTGGAAGTGGGGGACTCATTTTGTAGTGTACTTTGTTCCCAAGTCAAAACACATTCAGGTGCTAGAGGCGACGAGCCTGAGAGATGCCTGTGGTGATTTCTCCCTGCGGGATTCCCACCTTCTCCAGGCACCTAAGGACTTCAAAGGAGAGGCCACAGGAATCTGAGCATCTTTGGATGAGAGGCCTCCTTTGCCTGGAGCAGAGAGCTCCTTGGAGACAGGCTGCCCCACCCCACACACCCAGCACCCCACTCTCAACCCCAGGGGGTAGGTGGAAAACTGAGAGCTGTCTGGGGAAGCAGCTTCTTCCCAGGAAGGGGACTGCCAATCATGGCCCGTGATGACATCTGCTGTCACCAGCTCCCTTCTTGCAGCCAGAATCTTTTGGCTCCTATGTGTCAGCTTCTTGCCTCCTCTCAAGGGCAAGCCAGGGAGACCCAGAATCTCTCACTTTCCCTCCTGGTATCCAAATAAGGAAGGCCTGGGTTAGATGTGTAGCTTAGTTCTCTGTAGAGCGTCCTGCCTAGGACTTTGAGAACAAAGGGGATGACAGAAGAAGAGTCACCTCAGGGACACTGTGGGTCTCACATTACCCCCCCACACACACACCCGCCCCACCTCCCTCTGCCTACAGAGCCAGGTATTGAACCCAGGGCCTCGCGCATGCCAGGTAGGTGCCCCACTACTGAGCTACATCCATGGCGCCTGGTTTTTAAAGACAGCATCTATCCAGGTAGCCCAGGCTGGCCTTACACTTGCTTCCACCTCCGGAGCATTGAGATTGCAGGCCTGTGCCACCATAGCTAGCTTCCTGATGCTCATTTTGAATGACGGACCACAGAAGACAAAGCCGTAGACATCGTCACTGCCTCTACCCTGCTGCCCTCGAACACCTCCTCTGTGGAGATGAATGGGGGCTGGCTTGGCTATGGCCTGGAAGTGCTGTACCCATTGGGGTTCCCACACACAGTCCCAGGCTCTCACACTGCCAAGCTGCTGTCCCTGGGGGAGGGCCCACGACTCTCCACCACCTCGCCCTTCTGGACTGGCATTCTTGAGCAGGAGGAAACAGTACCCTGAACGCCACGATCCTTGGGGCAGCTTTCGCAGGAGTGTCCTCACACCCCCACACTGCCTTCAGATCTCTTGACACTTTGAGGTGCTTCCTGCAGGCCGCACAGTGGCTCCTTTATTCTTGATCACATCCCCGGTCACAGTTAGAAGCGGGTGTGATGGCAGCTGTGGAGGGCTCCCGTCTTTCCCCAAGCCTCCGATTGGATCTTGGCTAAATTCACTGTAAGCTACTCTGTCTGGATTTGAAGTAGAACAAGAAGAAAGGCCTATGAAAAGTCACCTTCCAGAACGTGTGTCTCCTGAAACCCAGGCCTTAGGACCCAGAGGCTCCTTGCTGACTGTCATTTACCAGGGCACAGTTTACCCAGAGAGTGCCTCATTTGGGCTGCCTCTGAGAGGGGTGTATTTGGGGAGGGGGGTTGTCTTTGATTTTGGGGCATTTGTGTCCCCTTGGGGAGGCCAAACAACTGAGAGTCACACAGTCAGCCAGCTTTGCCCCCCTAGGAGCAGCTATCTGACCTGTCTGCTTGTGAAGGGTAATCTGAGAAACAGGCGCGCCCTTTGTCATCTTTCTTCAGCCTCAAGGTAATTCCAAGTAATGAGTCCTTTTACAGAAGGGAAGCAGGTTGGGTGACTCCCCTTGGCCTTGGCTGCCACCTACAAAGAAGAAGCGACCCTGCCCCAAGATGGCGCTCTTTCCCCAAACTTCCCATTGTCTTTCTAGTGGGGCTGGCCCCAGCCACTGAATGACCTGTTCGGCCACCCACGGGCACCTTCCTAATCCATCTCTGTTTACTCTAGGGTAGAGTTTTAGTATGCAAACATGTTTGCACGTGTTTGCGGGGGCGGGGAGTGTAGTGGCACATGAGTGCCCCCCAGATGCCCTGCATACCCGCATACAGTGGTGGGCACTATGGGAGTTCCTTTCCTTTCTTTCCCCGCCTCTCCTTTCCAGATAAATCTCCAGTACCAACCAGAGTAGTATTGAATGCTTGGGACTCTGCTTTATTAGAATTCAAGTCTTGCTCCCCTCAGCTGTAGTGATAATAGCAGTGACCAACCGGTCACCCAGACCCTCCCCCACGGCTTCCCACCCTCTGAGTAGACCAGCTGGCCGGGGCACAGTCTACATTAGCCTCTTCTGGCCCTTGAGGCTCCCCGCAGATTCACCCGCCATCCCGGCAGCAGCTGGATGCAATATGAAATTGAATCAGCAGAAAGTGAAAAGAGCAATGGGTGCCTTTTCTGCCGCCTCTTTCCCCGACGCAGCAGTGGGACATCTATTCACAGGCAGCGGAAGGAGGCCTCTGGCTGTCTCTGCCCGCCCAGAGCGACCCCCTTCTCCACCTCTTTACACTCAACAGTGGGAGCAGGCGGTTTGGGATGACTGTCCTCTGTGCTCTCAGGCCCAGAGAGCCGCTTAGTGAAAGAGCGCCCCCTGCAGCTTTGTCCCAGGCTGTCCCTCTTCCGGGCAACTCTATTTAGTCAGGATTTTTTTTTGTTTTGTTTTGTTTTGTTTTGCTTTTTTATTGAAAAATTAAAAAAAATTCCGCCTCCTCCCAGCCTTCCATTTCCCTCCCCTTCCTCCCACACCACTCCCCCTCCCCCGACTCCTTTCCCCATCCCTCTCCAGTCCAAAGAGCAGTCAGGGTTCCCTGCACTGTGGAAAGTCCAAGGTCCTCCCCCCTCCATCTAGGTCTAGGAAGGTGAGCATCCAAACTGGCTAGGCTCCCACATAGCCAGAACATGAAGTAGGATCAAACCCCAGTACCATTGTCTTTGGCTTCTCATCAGTCCTCATTGTTCAGAGAGTCCGGTTTTATCCCATGCTTTTTCAGTTCCAGACCAGCTGGCCTTGGTGAGCTCCCAATAGATCAGTCCCTCTGTCTCAGTGGGTGGGTGCACCCCTCACGGTCCCGACTTCCTTGCTCATGTTCTCCCTCCTTCTGCTCCTCATTGGGACATTGGGAGCTTATTCTGGTGCTCCAATGTGGGTCTCTGTCTCTATCTCCATCCATCGCCCGATGAAGGTTCTATGGTGTTATGCAAGATATTCATCAGTGTGGATATAGGATAGGGCCATTTCAGGTTCCTTATCCTCAGCTGTCCAAGGCACTAACTGGGGACATCCCCCTCGGCACCTGGGAGCCCCTCTAGGTTCAGGTCTCTTGCCTACCTTAAGCTGGATCCCTTAATTAAGATATATGCTTCCCTGCTCCCATAACCATCCTTCCTTTATCCCAACCATCCCAATTCCCCAAATTCCCCCCATCCTCCCCTTCTCATATTTCTCTCCCCATCTCCCCTTACCCCTATCCCACCCCTCCCCCAAGATCCCAATTTTTGCTCGGCAATCTTGTCTACTTCCCATATCCAGGAAGATAACTAAAGAAGAGTCTGGTTGGGTTTCTTTATGCTTTGGTTTGTGTATTTGTTTGCTTTATCTTTTGTGTAGCTCTGGTTGCTCTAGAAGTTGATTTGTAGCTGAAGCTGGCCCCAAACTTGCAGCAATCCTCCTGCCTCTGCCTCTGAAGTGCTAAGATTACAACTTTGTGCCACCACGCTTAGCCATAAAAATCTGGGAAATGTGCCCTGAGTTCTGCCTTCTCAAGAGTAGAGGAATGATTTGCTGGGATCCTGAACATCCTGGGACCTCTTCTTCTCTGATTTTCAGCCTTTAGCTGTGCAGGTGATGGTTAATTTATCACCTCAGTCAGGAGCCTGGCTTATACCAGTCAAGGTTGGAAGGGGTTTGGGGATCTTATTCTCAAAAACAAAAGAATTTTCATTTGCTTTGAAGACACGCGTGCGTTTCCTGGGCCAGGAAGAGAGGGGCTTGCTCCACGTCAGGGATCAGCTCTCGAAGTCGTGTCTGAAACAGTCAGAGGCCAATTGCGAGCACAGATGCAATGCCCTGGCCTGGACACACGTGCCACTTTGTGCCCTCGCAGTGAAATGCCTGTCACTGGCACTGTCTGCCTGACAGCCTCCTTGCCTGTGACCCTCAAGAGGTATTGTATCAGCAGGAAATGCAAAACAGCAAGCAATCCTGTTAATTTATTGTTCATAAGCAATAGTAAATTATCCTAATGCTTTTTCCATGCACTGCTCAACATGACAGCCGAGTGATTATGAGAAAATGGCTGCTTGCACGCTACACCAGCATTCTACACAATTGCTGCACCTAATATTTTCTTTCTTTCTGTGATGAGTTATTGCCAGTGATGCCGTCCCCTTTCCTCGGTCATAGATGCTTGTTCTTCAGAGAAACTTTGCCATAATGTTGAGAATAGTCTCCTCCTCTCCCACGAGCCCCTCCTCCCTCCCACCAACCTTCTTCCCCTTCCCCCTCTTCCTTTTGCTCCTCTTTTTCCTCCTCCTCCCCTTCTCTTTTTCTGCCTGTATTGAATAAGAAACACTGACCTTTTTCTTTCAGACATACACGTTGTGAGGCTGGAGAGATGGTTCAGTGGTTGACTCCTCTCCAAAGGGCCAGGGTTCCATTCTCGGTGGCTCATAACAATCCTCTGTAACTCCATTTCCAGCAGATCTGATGTCCTCTTCTGGCTTCCTTGGCCACTGGATTCTCATGGTGCACAGACATACATGCAGGCAAATGCCTGTGTACATTGAAACCCCATCCACATACACACAAAAAGAAATAAGCAAAAAGACTTAATTCCTGTTTTTCAAGCAGACCCAAGGTCTCAGGCTTTGTTGCTGGTGGTTTCTAGGCTCGATGCCTGTTATTATTACAACACATGGATGGACCCAAGCTCCCCTTCCTCCTCTTCCCGTAGGCCCACCATTCATTCACTAGACTTAGCCCCCTGCCAGGGCCTGCCTTGTCTCCTTTTGTCTTGTTAGAAATGTGACCATCAGCCGGGCGATGGTGGCTCATGCCTTTAATCCCAGCACTGGGGAGGCAGAGGCAGGCGGATCTCTGGGAGTTCGAGGCCAGCCTGGTCTACAAGAGCTAGTTCCAGGACGGGCACCAAAGCTACAGAGAAACCCTGTCTCGAAAAACCAAAAAAAAAAAAAAAAAAAAAAGAAAGAAAGAAAGAAATGTGACCATCAAACTCCATTTCTCCTGGACTTTGACAATGAAATGATTTTCCTTTTAAACTCCATTTAGGGGAGAAATTTCGTCTGAGGTCCAAGGAACAGGACAGGTGATTCTTCTTCTGTAAGCACAGACAGCCATCCTCTACTACCAAGAAACTGTGCTTGGCTCCAATTTTTGTGGGTCTAGAAGCTCTCTTTTTAAAGAAACAAAAGAAAAGAAAAGAAAAACAACAACAACAAGAAAAAACAAACAAACATTTTTTAGGTCTTATGTGGATCCATGCCCCAGACAGTGAGGGCCATTTTGTAAACAGAGACCACTCATATGTTTCCTGTCCATCCAGACCCAAATAATCACACAGAAACTATGTTAATTACCACACTGTTTCACCAATAGCTTAGGTGTATTTCTAGCTAGCTCTTACATATTAAATTAACCCATTTCTCTTATTTTATATTTTACCATGAGGCTCATGGTTGGTTACCTCTTGCTTCTTCGGCAGCTTCATAGTATCTGCCTCCTTTGGCAGCTACATGGCGTCTCTTTGACTCTGCCTACTCTCTGTGTATATCTTTCTGTTCTGATTTTTCCGCCTAACTATACTCTGCCCTGACATAGGCTGAAGCAGTTTCTTTCTTAACCAATTGTTATAAAACATATTCACAGCATGCAGAGGGGAATCCCACATCATTCTTCCACAGAGCGGATGCTGAAGGAAGATCACCCTACCAGATCAGAATCTGCCTCTTCTCAGCTCATTCCTCCAGTCTCACCTGGCAGGCCACTTGTCCTGCGGTTCCTCTTTAGGGCAGATGCAGGAAATGCTCCTGTCACCCTGTTCCTGGCCCTCACTGAAATCCCTTCCCGCTATGGCCCTGCAGTCCTTCCCATCACGGCCGCTCTACAGATGAGCAAGTCCTTGCTTTGCAGGACTTAAGTGGCAGTTTCCTGAAGAGGCAGAGAGAATCATCGGCTATGACCAGTGCTGTGAGCCCCTCCCAAAAGGGGCGACTTCATTATGCTGGATATAGATGACCACTGCAAGTGGGAAATCCTCCACCTTTGTCCTTAAACCCTAGGATCTCCTCCAACCCTGCTCCAGGCAGGATTTATTTCCTCCTTTCCTCACTAAGACGTTGGATGACTTGTATTTCATAGTAATAAAACCTCTTGCTATCAGGTACAACACAGAAAGTAATAAATCCCCTCCATCACCACCACTCTGGGGCCGTGCCAGCCTGGCAGAGCACTGGGGTCATTCCTCCTGGCTGTTTTCTTTTTCCTTCTCCCACCCCTTCCCCACAGCCCTTCACGAACCATTGCCGCAGCCTACTTCCTCTTCTTCCAGGGCCACTAGACATATGGGTGGGAGACAGTAGAATGGTCCACCAGACCCTGTACACCTTGCATTTGAGACAGTGCCTTTTGTTAGCCTAGAGGTCACAGAGAAGTCAAGGCTGGCTGAGCAGTGCACCCTAAACATCCACCTATCATCGCCTTCCCAGCTCTGTGAGTTCTCTCTATCAACTTGTGCAGCAAACGCTTCACCGGCAGGCCTGTCTCTCCTGGCCAGCCTTTGTTTGTTTGTAGATAGTGCCTGGTATAGTTTGAATATGGAATGTTCCCTGTAGGCAGGCCCTGTGTTTGAATGCTTGTTTCCCAGCTGGCAACCCTGACTTGGAAGGTTGTTGAACTCTCTGGATGGGGGCTCAGCTGTCAGATGCAGGGCCCAGGGTACAGCTGAGGGGGCTATAGGCTGGGTGGGCTTCCTGCATAAGCTCCTTGCTTCCTAACTGCTGGGGCCATGCAGCCAGCTGCCTGCCACTGCCACGGTCATAGCTGCAAACCATTCCCGTCACACCTTTGGTGTCTTGCAAGGTGGTGGGATTAGGGGGCTCTAGCCCCTAAATCAGTGCTTCTTAGCTTTTCATGGGGATCACCTAAGGCCATCAGAAAACACAGATATTTACATTATGATTCATAACAGTAGCAAAATTGCAGTTATGAAGTAGCAACGAAAATAACGTTATGGTTGGGGTGAGTGGATGGTCACCACAAGACGAGGAACTGTGTTAAAGGGCTGCAGCATATAGGGAGGTGGCCACCCACTGCATAAACCATTAACCAAAGTAAGTTCTTCCCCTCTCTCGCTGTTTCTGTCAGAGCAACAAGAAAGCGCACCAGCACCGGGCCTCACTATATAGCCCAGGCTGATCTTTAACCTCGTATCTTTCTGTCTCAGCCACCTAAATGTTATGGTTACTGGCAGCCCTACCCACCCAGCTTACAGTTTCTCCTTTATGGGATGACTCTAAATGACATGGAAAAGTTTGGAGAAGACATTGTCTTGTCTGTGGTTCACATCCTCCTCACCTCCTGTACCTCTTCCCGTCCCCCTCCCTCCCGGGGAAACAGGTCTGAAGAGAAGTCTAGGCCTTTGGGCACATTCCAGCTGCTTTGTTCTTTGATGGTTAAGAACTCAGTACAGGGCTGGGGAGATGGCTCAGTGGGTAAAAGCTTGCTGTGCAAGCATGAGAACCTGCATTCAGTATCTACATACAAGCAAGATGTGGTGGGGGCTGGTGGTAGATCTGTCATCCCAGTACTGGGGTGGAGCCAGGAGGTAGACAGGCCATTCCTAAAGGACTCATTGAAAACGGCGCACCCTGAGTCCAGCGAGAGACCCTGTCTTTACAAGATGGAGAATGATAGAGGTATAACACGCTCTTCTCTGCAAACTCCTTGTCAGAATTTAGTGCGCTAAACACTCGTGCAGCCCACATAGTAGGTGGCTCCCACGTAGTAGGTGCTCACTGCATGTGACTTTTGCAATCACCACTGCAATTTTCTCTTACTTCTCATAGTGTGGCTAAAAACGTCAGCTGCCTCTTTTTCCTTGAGCAGCTGCTTTTGGGCCAGACACTCTATGCTTGCTCTCCTATAGAGTTGCTTCTTATTCTATAAAATCCCTGCAACGTGGGCATCGCTATCCCTGTCTTCCGATGATGGGAACTAGAGCTCAGGAAGGAAGTGGAAAGAAAGTGCCTGAAATGTGCGTAATACAGAAAGGGAAAATCCCCAAGGTCTAGTGGTTACTCAGGATCTGAGCCAAGACCTGAGCCCAAGGCCACTCATGTGGTACCCACAGCAAAGCTGCCTGGAGTCGCATCACATGATGATTTGCTCTGTCTTCTCTGTTTCTCTTCTCTCCTGTGCGCTCTCTCTCTCTCTCTCTCTCTCTCTCTCTCTCCTTTTCTATTTTCAGTGCTTCTAAAGATTTGTCCATATATCACAAAACTATAGTGCTTTTCCGCGGACTAGCATGTGCTTTTTCTTGCGGAATACTGGTACACTTCATTCTAACATGAATCTTAGAAGCACAGTCCACAGTCTGAGTGTAGCTATTTTGGGGGTATAACCTACAACCACGTCCAAAAGCATGTGTGCACACATGTATATACGCTCTCACAGGACCAAGGACTGCCCCCTTGTTATCAGTGACTGTTTCCCCATCTGCTAGGACTTTCTATAAGATCAGAACAAGAAAGCACCGATTTTTAAGGAAAAAAAAAAGAAATGATGGTATAAAAACTCAAATCTCAACTTGAGAGGCTGAGGCGAGAGGATGAGGAACTTGTGGGCCCCTGGAGAGGGTGGGACCAGACCAGAAGGTGGAGTCTCCTGGTAGGAAATGACCTTTGACCTTGATAGCTAGCCAATGCTAAAGGATTAGAAAGGCTTCTGATTGTTTTCTTGACCTCACTTGTTGCCTGCTGAGCCTGCTTCTGGGAGGGGTTCCTTTCTGTTGGGCTGTACTTGTTACAAGTCAGGCTTGCGGCTTCACAGTTCATTACAAAGATGGGTGGACTCACAAGAAAGCAAGCACAGTGACCCTGTGAGTGTCCAGAACACCCTGGAAAGGACTAATCTCTAGTGCGTGAAATGGTAGTAAGAGGAAGGCTTAGCACATTGGCATGCCTGCGTTAAACACACAGGCAGGACCTGTGCCCTAGACCAAGATGCCCTAGCATGTACAAGTGCTTGCTGCCAAGCCTGACAGCCTGTGTTTAATTCCTGGAACTCACATAGTTCAAGGAAAGGACTGACTCTCACAAATGTTAAAAAAAAAAAATGTTCTTTTTTTATGTAAAAAATAAAGCAAACACCACATTTTCACTATACTGAATTAACCTAGTTTACTGTGGTTGCAAAGCCAGGGTCCCCCGTGGGGAACTTGGGCTGCCATTTTTTCCATCTCTGACACGATACTTGAATAGCTGTGGTCACGTCAGGGCTGCACCCTCAGCCTGCAGTCCTGTTCCCTTCGCCTGGAAAGCTCTGGGTCGAACTGAAAATGGTACCAGTTTGTCTGTCAGAAGAACTCTGCCTGATTCAAACACGCTGATGTCCCTCCCGCCTAGGGCCTGAAGCTTGTGGTAGCTTTTCAGATTGGGAACCTAAGAGACTCAGCCAGATCCCTTTTCAGCCCTGAGTGTAGAAGCCTGAACCAAACCTATGTCCACTGTGTGGGCTGCTGTGCACAGCTGCGGTGTTCAAATGCTGCGCTAATTGCACTGTGCTAGCAGACTGTATTTCAGCCGTCGGTGCGTTCACACTTAGGAAGGCTGTTAGTATCGATTTTAAAGGTGGTAGATTTAATTTGGTTATGCAGTTGTCATACGTAATTGTGTTCCCTTCAAGTACAGCACTGTTTCTGTTTTCTTTCTTGTTTTAAATTTAAGAAATTGCACTTAATGTGAAGTAACTGAGGAGGAACACTGTGACTGTTGGGGTGTTGTCTGTAACCTTGTAACACTGAGCCATTAAAATGCTCACTGCTTTGTGCTTTTAAGCAAAAATTTCTATTATAATTAGGGGAAATCCAGAGAGGAAAGGCGAGGCGAGGTGAGGAGAGAAGAGGAGAGAGTTGGGGGAAGCCTGGGCTACACAGTGAGAGTCTGCCTCAAAAACAAACAAACAAACAAACCAATTTGAGATTCAGAAAATCCACACTGATTTATCTGTGTGCCACCTTGGTCTAGCCTGTGGAGGGACAATGTGAGAATTACCAGGACATCCTAGCAACCTTGAACCTCAACATGGTCTCTGGTGGCACAGGCTTTTGTGAGCTGCTGAGAGAGGCAGAAGAGACAAGTGACAGACGCTCTCTTATGTGGGAGCTTTCTGGTCTACCTTGTGGAGCACATTCCTCCCTTTCGTCTTGAGCCCCCAATTTCTCTCTTAAAGAAATAAAGAAGCCTTGATTGCCACCGGGAATTCCAACCTGTAGCAGGTTGCGTGTTGAAAAGGGTACCCAGACTTCAGAACACTCTGACACAGATATATTCTCACCTGGCGGTGGCTAAGACTGCCCTTGATTTAACTGAGCGCTCCTGCCATTTCAGGGGATAGTTGCTTCTTTGGAGCCCAGAAACACTTGTCAGCTTTTGATTCCAGCCCACCTTTCCCTGCTGCAGACACTGTCAGTAGTTCTCCGGTTCCCACCAGCTGCCTCTCCTGTGCACTCCTCCATGGCTCCCATGTGGCTATGACACTGGACACGCAACACATTGCTACTGTGAAGCCTCAGGCTTGTTTTTACACCGAAGTCTAACAGTTGACATCAGATGCCTGCTGTATTTCTTCAGGAGCCCCCCACTGCAGTGACTGAGCTGGAGAGCAGGTCACAGCCCCTCCCTGGGGGCTCTTGGGTAATATTGATCTTGAACTACATCTGTCAGCGTATCTCAGAGCAGGTGAACATTATATTCCTCCCAGCCTGGAAACAAGCTGAGCCTAGCCGCGTGATCATTTGCTTCCTTGGGTGGGCACATTTATTGGCCTTCCGTGTTGTTACAACAAAAGTGCAAAATGTAATGTGCTGTATAATGTTTATTGATTTTCCCTGAGCGGAAAGCAAAGTTTCAGATGCCGCCTTGGAAACAGCTATGACTTTGGCATGCAGGGGTCCATACAGCTTCCTGGATTCATTATCTAAGCTTGGGTCGGACTGGGGACAGCTGCCACAATGGCAGTTTTGACTTCTCAAGGCCTGCAGCTCTTTTGAGGAGCATCGGCTGATTGATTCTGTACATTATCTGCCTGAAACCACAGCCCCTTGCAGAACTTAACAAATGACAGCGTAGGCCGCCTGGAGGTAATGTCAACAGAGTCGTGGATCTCTTCCCGCCATGCCTTGCTCTGCGAGGCCAGATGATGGCATGAAGTACCGCTTCTTGGCTTCTCACCCCTAGGCTTATCTTCAAAGTGTCCTTATCTTCAACTTCATTGTGAGCGACTCAACCACTCAACCAGGCATTTCTCTAACACAAAGCTTCTGATTCAGTGGGTGGGGAGTGGCTACAGTCTGCACTTCCAGTGTGTTCCTAGCTCACCCAGTGCTGGTGATCCGTGGACTCCAGTTCCAACAGTAAGAGTCTGGTGAAAGGTGACCAGACCAGATACCATGGTGTATAGTTCACACACCAACTCTGCTACATGAATGTGCCGAGCCTGAATCCAGCATGAGTGTGGTGAGCCTGCATCCGGCATGAGTGTGCCCAACCTAAATCCAGCGCGAGTGTGTCAAGCCTGCATCCAGTAGGAGTGTGGTGAGCCTACATCCAGCATGAGTGTGCTGAGACTGCATCTGGCTTGAGTATGCCTAACCTGCATCTGGTATTAGTGCGCTAAACCTGCATCCAGTATGAGTGTGCCAAGCTTGCATCTGGCGTGAGTGTGCTGAGCCTGCATTTGGCATGAGTGTGCTGAGCCAACATCCAGCAGTTGGTGAGAGGAAGGAGTTGGTTTTATCAGCTGTCTGTCACAACTGCACAGAGCAGGCATTTTAGCTTGGATTGCCCATTAGAGTTACTCAAAGGGCTCTTAAGAGTTGATGAAGTCCACAACCCAGTCCTAACCAATTAGGCAGAGTTTCTCTAGTGATTCTAGTGTGTGTTTGGGGCTGAGGAACCACTGGCCTAAAATAGTAAGACACTGTTAAGGAGCTGAAGAGACAGCTCAGCTGTTAAGAACACTGGCTACTCTTCCAAAGGACCCTGGTTCAATTCCCAGCACCCAAATGGCAGCTCAGCTCAGAACTGTCTGTAACTCCAGTTGCAGAGGACTGGACACCATCACACAGACATAGATGCAGACAAGCATTAGTGGCCACAAAATAAAAATAAATCTTTAAAAGAATGGCACTGTTGAAACACAGCTTTACTTTGGCAGCAAGGGAGCATGCTGGCTGTGATAACTCCACTGAACACACCAGGAGTGCCCACTGTGCTGCGTCACTAAGCAGATCATGCCCATGCCTTACTCCTTGTGCCAAATGTAAGGTAAACTGGGATTGTGTGACGGTCCCAAAGGGCGGGCTGTGGCGGAAACAAAACAGAAGTTCCTGTTTGTGATGCAGTGCCGTGTGAGTGTTGGTCAGTTAGACATCTTCTTATGGCCAGCTGTCCACGGACTCTGCTGTCTTCAGACTCCATGGGAAACTATTTCCATTCTAGCTAATATGGAAGAGATTTATGGGTCTAGCCTGAACTCATGGTACCAGTTGCTGTGTGTTACAGCTAGCTGTATATTACAGCTAGTTGACTCTTGGGTCTAGCCTGGATTTGTGTATTACATCTAGTCACGGTGCATTGACTAGAACCTGGACAGACAGGGCCCCAGGCAGTGCAGGCTGGAAGCACTGTGGCTCTGGTGAGCAGCAAGCAACCTCTGCCACTCACCATGTGGGGTAGAAGTGGATGCATCATCTAAGGGGTCAGCCCTTTCCTACATGGAAACATCTGTGCCCTGTGAGCACCTTTGGAAGACATAAGGATGAAATGATCCATGAAAGCAGTTGGGCTCACGCGTTGGAAGGATGTTAAAACGCCGGAGAACATGGGTTATAGTGTTCTGCACTTACACCCTTCTGTTTGTATAGATATTCATGAGGAGTCCAGGCTGTTTGTAAGGTTCATTTTCCTCTTTTGCATGGGTTGAAATATATAAATGGACTAAGGACTTGATAAATAATCCATAATTCTCAGATGCTAAACAGTGGCCTCCTAGTTTACTCAGACAATAGGTATCCACGGAGAGCAGTCCACTCATCTCTCTACCGCCCTGGCCTTGGAGCTGCTGAGACTGTGCCCACATCCGGCTCCTCCTCCAAAATGAGCCACCCCGCTCGTGTGTGATCCATCCCCTCTCATCTTCCTTCTTTGGTCCCTCAGCCTGTATCACCGGTCTTGTCCACCATTCTGAACCATTCCCACTGCCGTCCACCAACCATGAACAAGGTCCAGAACCCTGGTGGGGTCCTCTTTGACCCTCCAGCCACCCCATTTGCTGCCTCCCCTCAGCAGACTTCTTCTCCCGCCCATTCTCTGCACCGTCTCCAAGCGGATTTGGTTCTACCGCTGAGTCTCAAGGTCACAGTGATTTCCATGGAGCCAGACCTATGGTCACACTTCTCTTCCTGTGGTTCTCGGTTCACTAGGGAGCACTCCCTCTTCCTCATAGCATTCCCTCTCAGCATCTGTGAAACAACCGACCATGCTCTGCTCATCTCTTTGTTCTCTCTGATGTCTTTGACTTTGGACTTGAGACCCTTTCTCTATGTTTTCCCATGGTCAGAAATACTGTCTTTCTGCTCATGACTGCTGAGCTCTAAATTTATCCTGGGCTGTTCTCCGGGTGCCTGATTGATACTCACTGGCAGCTCCAACCTAAGAATAAAGCTGAACTCGGTACCACTCCTTCCCACACGGCATCTACCTAAGGTGGTGAATGGCACCACCATTAACTCAGGCCCAAAATCTGGCCATCATCCTTGGCTCTTCTCCCAGGGGCCCCCCAATCCATCTATCAACGAGCTCTTATATAAAGGGAACTAGAATGTTCAAAGGGCATGCCACCGCTCTCCTTCCCAGCATGCTGGCCATCACTGTCTTGACCCTAGCTGCCATCATCTGTCCAGGTCATGACAACCATGTCCTAATAACTGTGCTGTCCCCCAGCTGCCAGCCATACACACAGAAGCCAGACCTGGCTTTTAAGGCTGTGCCAAGCCTTGCTCTTTACAGCTTCCCATCGCATTTCTGACAAAAGTCCCAGCTTCTTAATGTGGGACTGTGGACCTCACATGCACTAGCCCAGCTGACTCCTTATCTGGTTGCTATGCAACCCTCCCTCTTCTGTCCCACATGGCATCATTGGTCAGGCTCCTGTTCAGAGTGCTACCTCTGCCCAGCACATTTTCTTCCCCAGCACTCCCTTGGCTGAGCTCTTCCTGGTCTCTCTGCCTTACAAAGCAGTGGATACTGTAGTGGTTTGAATGGGAATGTCCCCCATAGGCTCAGGTGTCTGAACACTTGTTCTCCAGTTGGTGGCGCTGTTTGGGGGAGGCTAAGGATAGAGGCTATGAAGTATGTTGCTATGGGAGGGCTTTGGTTTTGATAGTCTTGTCCTGTATCCAGTTTTCTCTGCTCTGCTTTGTGCTTGCCGCTGAGGATATGAGCTCTCAGCTCCCTGCTCCAGCTGCCATGCCTCCCCACCAAGATGGACCCTGATCCCTTTAGAACCATAAGCCCAGATAAACCCTTCCTTCTGTGAGTCGCCTCATCCATGGTGTTTTATCACAGCAGTAGACAAGTGACTAATGCAGATGCCTTTGGGATGAGACCAGAATTCATCATCATAGTGAGAGAATCATGTGTTTTACTGATTGTTTCCCAGTATGTTGCAAATCGATTTTTCCATTCATCTTGTTGTGGACTCTTAGCAAGCAGCTGCCGGCCAGGTTCTGATCTGAGACCCTACAGGAGTAGAGCTGTTCTGGATTTCAGCCTAAAGGTCATCTCCCTCAACAGCTGGTTTAAGCGGTTCCTTGGAGCCCCTAGTACTGCTAGACTCGTTCCACTGCCTCCCAGTTGTCCCAGGAGAGAACTCGTGATCGGGTGTAATTGAAAGCAGTTGCTGGTTCTCTTTTGAGCAATTCCTTCCATTGCTGGCAGGAAACCCATGGTTCCTTTAGGCAAGGAAGGAGAACAGAGAAGCTACTGACTACACCATCAAGAAACATCGCTGAACCTCCGGGGAGGCTTGATGGATCTTCTCCTCCTCCTTCTTCACCTCCTCCTCTTTCTCTTCCTCCTCCTCCTTCATTCATGGGATCACACTTTGGGCCTTCCGCATGCTAGGCAAGAACATCCCCATCTAATTGCATCCCCAGACCTCCAGAAGAGGGTAGGTTTAAATTCCCCGTAATGGAATCTAATCTGCAGTGTCAGGGTGGACCAGAACTCCAGTGGATTGTCCTGCATTATGAAGGAGCAGAGACCTCAATGATGTCCCCGTATGACCTACCCTCTCCTGGTGGAGACTGCTCCACCCACAGCTTCCCTCTCTCCCTGGCCCTTTCCTCCTTTCCTTCACCCCTCACTCCCAGTGGGCCCTGTAACCAGTCATATTTGCTGTCTTGGTCATTGTTCTATTGCTGTGAAAACACCATGACCATGGAGCTCTTGTATTTATTTGGAGCTTGACTACGGCTTCAGAGGTTTAGTCCATTTTCATCATGGTGGGGAGGGAGCATGGCGCATGCAGGCAGACGCGGTGCTGGAGAAGGAGTTGAGAGTTCCACATCTGGATCCACAGGCAGCAGGAAGAGGGAGATAACTGGGCCTGGCTTGAGCATTTGAAACCTCAAATCCCACCACCAGTGGCACTCTTCCCCCAGTAAAGCCATACCTCCCCCCAAAAGCCCACACCCCTTAATCCCTCCCAAGTAGTCCTACTCCCTGATGACTAAGCATCAAACACAGGAACCTAGGAGGGTCATTCTTATTCAGACCACCACACTTGCCTCCATGGAAGTTCTGTCTCTTCCTCCCTGTCCTCCTCCTATGTCTGAAGAATCCTCAGCGTTCCCTCATCCCCTGTGTACATAGCCCATTTCTATCACGGAAGAAGCATCACGCTTGGCCTTTAGTCTCTTAACCACTTTTCCCTGCCCCCAGTTCTGGCATCCATCTGAGATCCTACTGCACACAAAAGAACTTCTAACTCCTATTAGTCATGCCTGCCAAGCTCCCTAGGAAGGTACACAGGGTCGCACTCCGTCCTGGCTCTCCAAGTATGTGAATATGTGGTTCTCAAGTGTCTGAGCAGACAGGCAGGTTTTCCCAGTCAAAGAAATAGCCATTGCTTAGGTGCTAACCGTCTGAAGAGAGGATGTGATTTCATTTCAGTTGCTGGGTGGGGGAATAAATGATCTTTAAAATAAGCAAAATAATATAGTCAATGTATTAGATAAGTAAAAGAAGGATCCAGCAAGCCTAGAGCAGGCTATTTGGATCTGTCTGCCTAAGGGGGCAGGTACCCCAGGCCTAACTCTGGAAAACCTGTGCTTAGAGCATGCATTGGCTTTCTCCCCCACTTCGTTTTGCTTGAAGTAGTAGTTCACCTCCCCTGAGATCAGATGGTGGGGAGGTAAGCCTGGTGTACACAGGAAAGGGAGAAGTAACTCAGGTCCCTTCACCTGTAGCCAAATGAAATGTGTGGACCCTGGAGGGGTGGTGGTGACAGCCTGGGCTCTGGCTTCTAATACCTCCACAGTATTAACTGACTATGGCATTTGCTGCCTGGCCTTGAGGAGACACTCTGAGCCACGTTCACTCTGGAAGAAACTGAAGATCATCTGGGAAATGCAATCAGAGGCAGAATGGGGTTGATGTGGTGTTAGTTTCTTACGCATCACGGTGACCCAAGCACAGATAAAAGCACCTTAGTGCAGGAAGGGTTGGCTTATTTTAGATCCTGGTGTCACGCAAGTCTCAGCCCATTGTGTCTGGGAAGCAGGAGGCAGTGACCCTTTCACATTGTAATGCCAGAAACCAGAGCACAGACCAGACCCAGGGACAGCTATTACCTCCAAAGGTCTCCCCCAGTGACCTGCTAACATCAGCCAACCCCATCTTCCAGAGGCTCCACAATCTTCAACATAGTACCCTACGCTGGGGAGTGTTCAGAATATGGGCCTGTAGGGGACACATGAGATTCAAATCATGACATTGGTTTTGATAAGAGAAGGTACTGATATAGCAAGGCTGGGTGTATCACAGGGAAGTCCCAGAGAATAGGGCCGTTTACCTCCTGGGAGCTAAGCAGGATTGCTAGGAAGCCCTGTCGGGCTTCCTCAAAACGTTTAGGCCTTTGAGCTGTATCAGCTTCCTAAGAGTAAGGCAGTTGTCTCCCCAGGGAAGACTCCCCATACTTCCATGCAGGAATAACCACAGAGCCATGTGTGCCAAGATGGGGCCAATGGCAAGTGTCCCTGTGGTTTCTGTGCCCTTCGTGAGGAGCATGCAGCAGGGGTTGGGAGGATGGACACTCTAATGTACCCTTAATTGGCACTTGCTTTGGCCAGTGTTTGGGGAAGGGACCTGCCATTACCAGCATCCCTCTTGAAGCAGAGAGGCGGCGGAGGTGGAGGAATCCCAATACAGTCAGCACAGTTCCTTCCTGCCCCCAAACTCTTCCAGAAGCTTCACTTTTAACAAGGCTGGGGGCACGGCGGAGGGGGTCTCAGCCCTAACTGTGATAACAAGCCACTGGGATAAACCCATTGCTAAAAAGCTTTGCTCAGAGAAAGCCTAGTGAGTGTGTATCATTTCCCTTGCTTGTTAGATAGGAAACTGAGAAGGGGAAAGAGGCAGAGGGGATAGGGCCGAACTCATTCCGTGTTGCCAGAATGATCCTAACACCGAAACCAGACGAGCATGCTATGTGAAATCCACAACAAAATATTAGCAAATTGAGCCCAGCAATGCATAGGAGAGCATTCACTGTAGTAAATGGGCTTTTCCCTACTTACAGTGGCTTATCAGAACTGAGTGAGAAGCATGTGTATAGACATGCAGAATGCACAAAGGGCCCCACAAGGTTGTGGCTGTTTTTGCCATACTCTGTCCAAATGTCCAAAGAGGGGAGAGAATCAGGGGTTTCACGGTGGGGACAGACCTTGGCAGCAGGGGAAGGAACTGCCTAGGAACTTCCCAAGAGGCAGGACAGGGGAGAGAAGTGGACTTCACTTAGGAAAGAGGTCTGATGCAGACCTCCAGCTCCAGCTCCAGTCACTGTAGTCAGCGTAGAGCAGACTATGGGTCTCTGGCCCCCATCTCTCATCTCCTGTCCTCTGCCCCACCTAGGCCATGTCTGTCCAGTTCTATGAGTGACTGATGGGAAGCTGTTCTGCCACCATTTGGCGGTTAGAAATTTCCCATTGGTCCTGCAAGGAGGCATATCCCACTGTCCACAAATAAGAAGTGGAGTGCCCGCACCTAAGAGACAGAAATCAAGATCCATTCCTGACGAAGCCTCAGCGGAGCCTCACTTGGATTCTTTCTGTAAAGGCCCGATATGCGGGCCGTGGTCCTCCAAAAAGTTACCAAAAAACAGTAACTGCTATACATCTTCTCTGAAGGTGAAGAAATGCTTTACAAACTAAAGTTGCAGAAGATCCTTTGTTCCTGCCACACACGGCTTTTGCTGAGAGCAGGTAGCCAAGAGGATCTGAGTCCCGCTGGGGTGAAGCTGTGGCGCACCAACTCGTGGTGTTTCTAGGAAATGCATGGATCCCGCAGATGCTCAGCACACAGTACTGGGGACAGGTTGTTTGTCCTGTGCCTGAGGTCGCTATGTGGTCAAGGGTGTCTGTCTGTCTGCCTCCTGGGGATGCTGTGGGGAAGAGGCCTAGCAGAACTCAGAGAGCCTCATGGTAGGCAGTGTTGTGGATGGATGTCCCTGGAGCTCAATATTAGGACTTTGAAATAAGCCTCACATTTATAACCTTTCTGATGTATGTTCATGCATGTTTGTAGGGGTGCATGCATGCATGGGGGTGGGGCAGAGCTCAAGCTGAGGTGTCATTCCTCAGGATGCTCTCTGCCCTGTTTTTTGAGATAGGGTGTCCTACTAACCTGCAACTTGACAGTTGGGCTGAGTTTATCCCCCGGAGAGCCCTAGGGATCCACCCAGTGTAATCCCAGCACTGGGATTACAAGTGTGCATAGCACACCTAGCTTTTTTTAAAAATGGATTCTGGGGACCAAATCCAAGTTTTCAGGCTTACACTGCAAGCCCTTTACTAACTAAGCCATCTCTCCAGCCCATCAAGTTTGTAACTAATGATACTTTTGATGCTTCCTTCCAAGTCAGAAGAAACACCCCGCACCCCAAATTACCCCTGTGCAGGCTTCCTTTACAGAAAGCTAAAGGTACAGTCAGTAGAGCACTTAAAGGTGCGAAGATAAATGTTTCCACTTGGGGGGGCGGGGAGACAACACACATCCATCGCCTGCCGATTCTGAGAGACTGTAAACATCCACAACCATTTGTGTTTCCCTGGTCTCTGAGGAAGTATGGTGACCGGAGGCTTCAAGCTCTCTGATTGTTTGGTGCTTCTCTGCTCGGGAATCCTCATATGTAAAGAGCCTGGCATGGAGCCTGGGCAGTGCCCGTCCTGAGAACGGATGCGGCAGAACCCCAGTGAGTCTGCGCAGTCGTGATGCTAATTGCCATTATTTATTCAGAATCGCTGGGCAGTGCATCTTGCAGAGCTTCTAATCTTCCTGTCAACCCTGGGCATTAGTGAGTCTTCTCAAGAAGAAGTTACCCTAGCTGCCTGCTGCCCTGAAGCACAGGGGCATGAGCCAGGATTTGAACACAGAAGTGGACAGCTTCATCACACTGACAAACTGAGTCCCTTTGCCTGGGGCTTCATGTACTGATTCCAACAGTCACTCATTCTTCAGGCCAAGCCGGGGGACATCCTGCTCATAATCACTTACACACGTTGATATAGGGCTTCTTTAGTGAGGTGTCCGAGCCCTGGAGGCCCCATCTGGTAATTTTCCAACCCTAGGATGGCCCTTGGGGACTTGTTCAGACAGCCTGCTATGTAGGAGCCTGTTGATGCATGGTGTAGCCTTTTCCCCAGCAGTTTCGGTAAATAACAGAATACTTCAATATATATCCACATAGTGAGCTGATCGCTAAATCTAAGCCATGAACACCCCCATCTCCCCATAGCTGCCTTTTCATCTAAGGGGAGAGCTGAAATCTGCTTTTGCCCAATTTTAAGGGCACATACTCCCCGGACTTTAGAGAAGATTTCCAGTCTTGTTTATCCTACCTAACCAGTTTGTGCCCTTTGACCTATAACTTTCTGATTCCCTACCTTCTGGCTGTTCTAGTTTGTTTTTATGAAATATATATATATATATATATATATATATATATATATATATATATATATTCCATGTACTGGTGAGCTCACAATCATGCAGAGTTTTTCATCTCTGGCATATTTCATTTAGCATAATACCTTCGGTGTTCATCTGTGTTTTTGAAAATGGCAGAGTTCCCCCTTTAAAAGTCTGAGTGATATTCCCTGGGCTATATCACATTTCCCTTATCTGTTCATCAGTTGGTAGACCAACATTTTATACACCTTCGCCCACAGGAAGGGTTTCCACTTGTGTATAGCACCCACAGTAGTGCAGGGGTTAGGAACCCTCAGACAGACAGTTGATCCTGTCGGCCCTGGAGGCCGCTGGGCCACCCTTCCCATTACCCTCCTGTGAACCAGTGAGGAGATGACCACACAAAGGAGGGCTGAGTAAGGGAGGAGACTGTGCTATTGCCCTTCAGTTCTCAGAAGTGTAAACACCGTGGGTACCTTTTCCCTGTTCTTCCTGGTCACCAGCCATCCTTGCTAGCCAGCTTGCTTACCTCCTGAGCACCCTGTGGGTAGCCATTCTAGACACAGAGCCCTTGTAGAAGCAGAAATAGCAGTGCTTGCCATTATTGTGTCATGGTGTGGGCGTGTGCCAACCCAGAGGACAACCCCTGGCAGCAGAAAGCTCCTCAGTGTTGAAGTCAGAACTCGGTGTTTCCAGTGCCTGCCTGGAGGAATCTCCCATCAGCCACCACCTAGCTATGCACACCCCAGACCTCAGATCCATCTCTGGGCCTGTGTTCTAGACAGGCTACCTGCTACAAACCTCACCTCTTAGACTCCCACTGCAAGCTGCTTCAAGTGTCCCCCAATCTCTCTGTCCTGGAGGTAGTTCCTTTGGCTTCAGCTTCTCCAAGACCTCTGACTGTCCTGCTTTCTACTGGGACCCCAACAACCCCTTCTTCCAAACAACCAGGAGTGACCGTGGCCTGCTGTTGCTAATCTTGAAACTTCCCAGGTGCCTTTGCCATTTCTCTACCTCTTCACTGAGTTCCTTCAATGTTCAGGTCCTAGCCAGTTGCACTGACCCACTATTACAGGCTGGGTGGGACCTGAGGCCTTCGCAGCATCCCTAAGCACAGCCCCCCGGACACTGCTGGCTTCATGAGGACACTGGAATGAGAAGGGGCTTGCTCGTAGTCATTGGCTGCTGAGTAGTTCTGCTGGAGCTCAGTTCAGTGCCTACATGTGTAGCAAACCTCTGCTCCCTCTCACTCGCCTGTTGCTTCTGTAACATGTCTCTTTATCTTTAAAAGGGCTAGTAAGACCTACATTGCCACACTGTTTACAGGGTTAGAGATAGGTGCCCAAAAGGGGCACATCTTGGGACACCTCCATCAGGGGGCCATCTTATTATCCAGCTCGAGAAGCACGTAACAACAGGAAGTACCCCCATATATTCTCTGAAAGCTTTGGTGAGTTTGAGGTGTGGTGCATGGTGCCAGGGGGTTCTACCCTAGCCAGAGTATTTGGCTGCACCTAGGAAGGCTCCAACAGTTGGCTCACCCTTGGGTTTGTCTGACCTTCTTAAAGCCCGTTTTTCATGGTGTCTGAGGTGCCATCTGAAAGGCAGGCATTGGTAGACTGCGGTCTGATTGTTTCCTGAGGGGTGTTTAAGTGGCATGCTCTTTAGTTCTGAGCCCTTCTGCAGACACAAGAGCTCTTTGTGGCATGCCATGCACAAACAGCAAGTTCCGCTAAAACCATCTGCCCAACATCAGAAATGAGCCACATCCCGCCTTGCAGCCCAGGTGGGATCTCAAGGTGGGAGGCTGAAAACAACCTTCTCCCCCTAATATCGTACTACGTGGGTCAGAAAACCCATAAACATCATCAGGACAGAATTAGCTTCCACTTGATGGGGTTGTTGAAGACCAGGACTTGCAAAGGGTGAAGGGTGTGTGGACAGAGAAAGAAAGCGTAGGACTTGCTCCCACTGTCCTGGTGGCAACTGTGTGAGGGGCCAAGGCTAGGACTGCCAAGAGAAGTAGAAGAGTCCCTTCATGGTTGCCATTGGTTCAACCCCAACAGGACATGAGGGGGTCATGCGGGGCCACAGCTCTCCAGTTTGAACAGTTCCAGATAACTGCCTGGGTAACAGAAGGAGACTTGGCAGCACTGTGCCACTGGGTAAAGATTTCGTCCATAAATACCTTAATTTTATTTACTAGGTTGTCTGGCACATAATAGCATGCATTATTAATAGAGTAGCTTAATACTATCTATTAAATAGGCATACTCTTCCTATCGTATGATGAGCCTCTCATTTACGAGGTGCTTTACAACACCACGTGACCCCATCCATGCTCAGAATATCCTAGCAGTCTTCCACTGACCTTCCGTGAAAACACAGGCCCAAACTGCAGTCTGGTATTTCAGGTATAAGCGTATCCTGAAGTAGTTGCCATTGGCCGTGCCTGTATTGTGTCTGAAGGGCTCCTCCCAGGAGCCTGTTGGTTCTGAAACTTTTATTCTCCCCAACTGCCCAAGTTTGTCCACTACCTCCTATGGTGAGTCACGGAGATTTCATCTGCCACCCGAGGCCTTGCGAGCGCTACAACCACGGGACTGTGGTAGAGTTCTACTGTGATCCCGGCTACAGCCTCACCAGTGACTACAAGTACATCACCTGCCAGTATGGAGAGTGGTTCCCTTCCTACCAAGTCTACTGCATCAAATCAGGTGAGACTGGAGGCCACAGCCTTGGGGGAGGCTGGTCCTCTGAAGGCAGCCTCCAAGCTGGGGCCAGGCTGTGTCCTGAATGGCATCTTATCTTATCATGAGCCTCAGGACCCAGGCTGTAGAAATGATCTATTATTATAGATAGGGGTGGCTGTGTTGGACTCTGCCAAGGGATTCCAAGCCTTTTGCAGAAGGTCAGTAATATTTATGAGCTGAATCATAGAGCTGGAACCCAGGGAGGAATTCACCTTCTGCAGTTTCTCACAACCTGGGTGCTTCCCACCGGCAAGGATGCAGGCCCATGGGTGTAACCAGAATTATGAGCATGGCTCAGGGATCTGAGCAGTGGATGAACCCACCCTTCTCTTCCTTTGAGGGACACATCCAATAGGAATAATGTCATTGTGGGTAAGAACTGATGTCACACAGGTGGAGACTGTCTACAAGCTCCACTGCCTCCTGGTAACTGATGTGTGTTAGCTGGCAGCTTTTCCATAGGTCCCAGAACACCTAGGCAGTGGCCCTGTAGAGGAGTCCTGGTACTAGCACGCACCCTTCACCTGCTCCTCCCACTTCTGCCCACTCCTTCCAGATCATAGCCTTGGCTGCTTCCCGAAGCAGCAGTGTTGGTTGAATGCTACTCTTCTGGATACAGCTGTGATGCTGGGTATCTGGAGGCATGGGCTGATACTATGAGCCAGCAAGAGGAGAGGCACTGAGTCAAGAGAATGGCCACTGAGTGCAATAATGGGATGCAGTATGCTGGGAGCACTGCTCCACAGAGGGTAAAGTGATGGCCAAGGAATAGACATGGACCCTCGGTCTGCACGGCCCTTGCTACATTCCGTTCTTTACCCCCACAGCATCGTTTTGACCCATGTCTGAACAGGTTCTTCAGGGAAGGACACATTTCTCTCTCTTCAGTTGCATTATTATTGTTTTGGCCTGACCTAAGTTCTCCTGCCCGGGCTGCAAATTGAGCATGCATGTCTGCAGTCTCACTAGTATCTACAAATACACCACCTGCCAATATATCTTCAGCCTGGCAGGTCCCATGCTAGTGAAAGGTTTCTGTATCATGTGGATCCTAACATGGTTTACGAGCTGCACTGGATGTATGGTATGTCCGTTTAGTCCCAGAGGCATAGCATGTGTACCTCATGTGCCAGATGACCACCCCGCAAAGGAATGCGGTACCTCATGCCTGGCTTTGTTATCTCTCACGGCAGAGCAAACGTGGCCCAGCACCCACGAGACCCTCCTGACCACGTGGAAGATCGTAGCATTTACGGCCACCAGCGTGCTGCTGGTGTTACTGCTCGTCATCCTGGCGAGAATGTTCCAGACCAAGTTCAAGGCCCACTTCCCCACCAGGTCGGTGCAGTGGAGAGAGCGCAGATGATTGTAAAGTCTAAAGGTCTGGGTAGACTGTCCAGGAGAGAGCACCGTGATGAAGACAGCCTCATCCCGGCCTCCATGGGCGGGGCATTCTGAAGCAGGCACTCTGGAGGACTGGAGGAGAGAACCAGGCCAGGCATACAAACTGTGTGTGCTCCATCAGGAGTTCCAGCCCCATCATGGTCCACCTGCTGTGGCCCTAGAAAATGATTTGCATATACCTATATACCTGGGAGGCACCAAAGTCAGAGATGGGGCACGACCCAGGTCAACGAATAGGGCAGGAAGCTTTAGAAAGGAGAGCAGGCCTATGAGTGGAAAATCAGAAGGGTCTGGGGCAGGGGCGGGGGAGTCTGGGGCTTCAGATGGTGATTCTCTATCCTTGGTTGCACCAGAGGGCTCAGGTTGGTGTCTCCATGCCTTTGTTCTCCTCACGCCAGAACTGTCCTTACAGCTGAGCCTTGTCAACTCATGGCTTCGTTACCCCTAAGTTAGTCAGCCTCATCCTTGAGTTGTCACGATGGTTCCTAATCACCAGAACAAGAAACTTGAGGTTTATGTGTGCCAGTATTTGGGCGAGAAGGAGGCTCCAAGAATCAACTCTGTTCCCTCCAAACAGCCCCGTAAATCTCTCACCTCCCAGGAGCATGAAGGGGGAGAGGAGCGTCAGCTTCCCCTCACCTCGCACGCCCTGACAGCTTCATGTCACTCAGTGGTTCTCCTGAACCTGGCAGCAGACACACTGTAGGGCACACCCAGCAGGCACCTCACTCTCCCCAGCTACGTGTGCTGGATGTGGGGGTCACCTATGTCCTCTCCAGGCCCAGAGGTGTATCCAGGTGGATGCCGCCCTGGTGGCATCACCAGGCTTTTGCTGAGGTCTCAGAACTTTCCTTTCTTTACCTCAATCCTTTCATTTGCTCTCCGGGTCTTCAGTATTATTCCTTATTAATCAAGGGGCCATGTTCTATCTCTAAGCAATTACAGTGTCTCAAGAAGGCCAAAGGCTCACAAGAAAAGCTGGACTACACCATTGTGATTTCTATTTATATATGTGATTCATATGGCCTACAAAGCTATTTTTTATATATGTGCTTGGAGGAGTTTTCTAAGATATGGACTACTAGGGTGTTTTTGAAATCTTCTCGAGACTGACTAGATGCTCTTACACTGTCCTCAAGTTGTTTAGGGAAAAGTTGTTATCTGTCCAAATGGAACACAAGGTGCACAAGGGCGGACAACTGTGTTCTCTGAGTCCCAGGTGTCTAATATCAATATATATATGAAAGCCACATAGCATGGTTGGAGCTGTGTAGAGGGGACAGTCGCCCGAGCAAGGGCTGTTGGGGTAAGAAATGAGCAGAGGTGTCTGGCTGCTCGGATCTGACAACAAGAAAGCAAGGAGCGGGGAAGAAGTCCTGAGTGAGCTAAGACACAAATGGGAGACCTTAGAATGACCAGAGAGGAGCGAGCACAGCTTGTTCTGGGTGCTCTAGCCACACCAGGCTGGAAACACATTTCTTCCATCCGTCTGTCCGTCTGCCTTTCCTTCCTTCCTTCCTTCCTTCCTTTCTTCTTTCCTCCTTTTCTTCCTCCTCCCTCCCTCCTTTCTTCCTTCCACCTTCCAGGGAATGCAGGTCTAGGTGATCTCTTGCCTGTCTGGGTAGCCTTTGAGGACTGGAGCAAGAAGGCGAATGCCATAACCCCCAAGCTTTTGCAAGATGTTTCATAAAGCTGTAGGCTTGAGACTACCCCTCTCACGTTAGTGATCAGCACAGGCTAATCCAGCCCCTCCCCACAACAGCCATGTCCAGACACTTCATGTGCCTTCCCAGAAGCGCTCAGGGTTCTGGGCATCATCACACCCAAATGGATCACCTCCGCTTCCTTCTGTGTGATCCTCTGGTCTCCTCTTCCATCTTGAGTTCCCAGCAGAGGGAATAAGCAGGCAAGCTCTAAGCTATTGTACTTATTGCTCTGGGCTCTTCCAGAGCCAGGAGCAGAGCCTGCCGGTCATATGGGTGCAAATGTTGATGACGTACATCTCCTAGGGTCAGGTGCGAGGCCAGACCAGGTGCTGTGCATGTGCTTCATGAAGGAGTCCCTGTAGGAATGGTGAGCTGGCTTTCCCACACAGCAACTGTGCGGCTTCTGTCTGGACCATGGTGCAGCATTGGGTCTGAGGTGACCATGAACCTGGGTAATTGGAATGGCACCATCAGAGGGGTGATTAACAGTCTGCCTTTTACATTTTCCATTGTGTTTCATCTCTCTAAAGTTGAGTGGTATGGTTTCATTTGTTTGTTTTGTTTTTATAAAGAAGAGGCCTTGTAAACACAGACAGGCCCTCTGGGCACTTAGTGTCACCCTCCCTTAGGATGGAGAGTGCTCTAAGGAAAACCTCCTGCAGAACCAGGCCATGGTGCATAGCACATCCACCAGGAAGGACTGAGAGAAGGGGCTGTTTCTCCACACCGCCTCCTTCCTGACGTTCCCACTGTTTCCTCCTCACAGGGGTCCTCCCAGGAGCTCCAGCAGCGACCCTGACTTTGTGGTAGTGGATGGTGTGCCTGTCATGCTTCCGACCTATGATGAGGCTGTGAACGGAGGCTCGAGTGCCTTAGGCCCCGGGTACCTGGCCTCTGTGGGCCAGGGCTGTCCTCTACCTGTGGATGACCAGAGCCCTCCAGCATACCCCGGCTCCGGGGTCACAGACACGGGTGGTGGGGAGTCAGAAACCTGTGACAGCACCTCGGGTTCTTCTGAGCTGCTCCAGACTCTATATTCAGCCCCCGTGTGCCAAGGGGGCAGCCACCCTGCCCCAGACACCCCGGACACGATTCCGAGCACAGCAGGGGAGGTGGCATCCACCAGCCCAGGCATTGACATCGCAGATGGTAAGCTCCGGCTAGCTCCCCAGCACAGGGTCAGGACCAAGGGTCTGCTTCTTCCCCAGCTGCCATTGCTTCTCACTCTCGTAGGGCCATCGACAGGCCAGTGGTAGCAAATAGTGGTCAGTATTGTATGAGCAATAAAATCCCAGGAATAGAAATTTCATGAAGCCCCAAAGGGTACCCAGCCATGGAGTTAAAAGGCTGGAGGGTAGACAACACCTCAATTTCAATGCCTCCTATTATACAGGGATTTTATCTTGTCCCTTAATTGAATAGGATTTCTGAAGGTGCTGCTCAGGAAGAGCCTCACACACAGGCAGAGGAACAATCTAGACGTGTGCACCAGGTCCCAGCACATCTTCCAAAACTGACTTGCACAAGGCTGGTTCTTCCATGCTGCTGTGCACACTGTTAATCCAGTGCCATGCACACTGGGTCCTACCATCCCGCTTTGGAAGGCCAGTGCAGGGAGACATGCTGCCCCGGACTCACCTAGGGGGCACCACATCCCCACCTGACCCCAACCAATACTGTGTGCATAGAAGTCACATGACGCTAAAGATGCATCCGTCACGGGGAAGATCGTAGCCCGTGAAAATGGTGAAATGTATGGAAGTAATCAGGAAGGAAGTGCAGCGCAACCCTGCAAAATCACATTGATTCTAGAGTGTGGCCACAGTAAACAGCAGAAGCAGGGCAGAAACGGGCCTGCTGGCCCCCAGAGCCCCTTCCTGTGCTCCTCCCTGCTCGTCTGCACTTGAAATGGTAGCATCTTGGCTTGAGTGACTGAGAGCCGTGGTGAAAGCCTAACATTATCCTTTTTATGAGCTGGATATAAAAATCATAAGCTGTTCTCTAGCAAATAGCTGGTGTTTGGAGCGGGGAGAGGGGATGCTGTTTTATTTGACCTCTAATGGCTGCGTGGATCTGAACACTTTCCTTTCTTCCTTGATTTCTGGGATGGGAGTAGTTTTAATGAGGCTCGTAATTCCAAATCGTGTGCTAAGCAAATAACCATCCCTTCCTTTCCAGAGATCCCTCTCATGGAAGAAGATGCCTAGCCGGGCCAAGTCATGGTCATTCCACTGTTCCCTTTGGGGGAAAGAGCCTTGACCCTTGGAGTGAGGCCACAGGCAGACAGAGCCTGGGGGAGACCGGGGCGTTTTCTAATCTATCTATGTGGGGACAGCGATCACACCACACGTCTCCAACAGGACTGCGGGTCTGAGAACCAGCAGCGACAGTGCTTTTCAATGAGACCCACAGGTTTGTCACGGCCTGCAGGGAACCAAGGACTCTCTGCACCCCCGCCCCCCATGACAGCGTTGAGCGTCTCTTGATCCAGAGCGTGAGACAGTGCCGCACACATCCCAACGAATCACATATCCTGTTGGCTTGTGTTAACAGCACTCCCTGCCCCTCTGCCAGCATGTCACATTGTGTCAATCCGCTTCTAAAATCTGCTTTGAACTGTCTAGGGACTCTAGATCTGGACAGGTCTGCCACTGTAGAAAGCCCATGTTAATCGGCCAGCCCAGGAGCAGATCCTTCTCCTGTCCCTTGTTAGTAAGGCAAGACTCCCAAGGCAAGAGTCTCATGTTACATCTGTATCAGGACCACTGTCAAAGCAGGATGAGCGGTTCAAATGAGAAACGAAATGAAGAAGCCAACTCTGCTTTCTGGAAATTTCCTCACACAGAGAGCCCCCCCCCCCCCCACACACACACCCATGCCCTGTGCTATCCTCTGATGACCAGCATCGGTGTCTATATCCGTCCATGGTCTGGCAGTGGATCCATGGCATGGGATAAACCTGGGCTTTCCTTGATGAGAACACATCTTGTGGCTGACCAGGAAACTTGGTCAGGATTGGTTTGGTATTTCAGAGAGACACCACTCACAGTTACCTGCTCATGCCTTCCTCTGTGGGTCATTGTTATCACATTGTCCCTGACCCTAAATCTTAACCGTGCTTTTATTTTTCCAAACAGAAAGTGTCTGTAAAACACATTCTGCATCCGAAGAAAGTATAAGGCAGATCTTTTGCACCCCCTGCCCCCAGCTCTCTGTTTAGTCCCGCAAAGTCTGAAGGCTGGCCTCCCAGCCCCAAGTCACCCGGCTCTCTTGCTTTCAGGGGGCCTTTGGCCCTATCTGCCTGCCATTCTGTATTCCTCCTGTGAGGGTCTCATGATGCCCACTGGGTGTTGTGCCTAAGAAATTGATTGGTTTTTAGAGACTCCCCAGTGCAGAAGTGTCTCTTCAAATACATGTTGGTCTGTGGTGTTGATTCCGTTCCTCCTCTGGGTTTTAGACAAATATAACCATAACCCTCATCCATAAAAATCACTGTGCTGGCGAGCAGCAGCGAGGGCTGGAAGCTTGAGCGAGTCCTGTTTTCTCTCGACACAGACTGATTAAAAATTAAAAAGAAAATGACAGTTTGAAGCGTGACTTTAGTAGTAGAATGGAGTGGGGAGGGTGGGAAGTGTGTGACAGTGATCGTGGGTGACAGAAATAAAACATGGGCTTAAGAACACACCGCTGAAGGAGATCCCACACGGAAAGGGTGACCTCCACACTACCTGATGCACAGCCACCCTTGCCCGGTGTTCCCAGTGGTGACAATGGTGCTGAGCCCTTGGTTACAACTGTGGGCAGTTGGAGATCGCTCGAGTGACAGCCTCATGCTGTCCCGGGTACAGCCCAGTCCCACACCATCAATTCCGTTTATTCAAAGGAATTGATGTGTGGTGAGGTGGTGCTACCTTCAAAGTAGACGCCCTGGGGAACCAGGCCTACTGTGAGCAACCTCTCCCCGGGAGCCAGACCTTGACTCTTCATTCCCGCCTGTCCTTCCTCCTGTGCCTCCTCACACGGGTTGTGTCCGAGTGACCTACCAGCAAGAGTCTGTTCTCCCGTGAGGCAGGCAGGGAGAGGCACAAAGAGCTGTCCAAGGCCATCCCTGCCTCTTTCCAGAAGATGCTCCAGCAGCAGGACAGCAAGGAGTCTGTCAGCTTTGTTGGTGCGCCGGCTGGCGGGAAGGCCACTGCCACTGAACTGCAGCCTCACCCGATGTCCAGTCTAGTGGCCCGGACCCTGCCTGCCATCACTCAGCACTGTGTGCCCATCAATATTTCCACCACGGACATCATTTGCCGTTTATTTCCCCACCCTAGTTGCTCATGACAGAAAAAATCCTCTGTGAGATTCCAAGGATGGTGTGGCCCCAACATAATTCTTTTAAATGTCCCGAAGTCCCTGTGGTGTGGGTGTGCAAGCCACCTTCCTCGGTATGGAAAGGAACCTGCCTGTGGGAGAGGGCCAGGCCAGTGCTGGCACTCCTCTCCTTGGGCCTGCACCTCGGTGCTCCATCTGAGTTGCTGCACAGCAGGCCAGTTCTGGCTGACTGGTTCCTCATCATGAGCACAGCTCAAGTCGCAGGCGTCTTCACACTTCATTGCTGCCGAGCTTCTCCTAATTGCAAGGTTGTGATTTGCCTGTGTGGACGCTTCAGGCCCTTTCCCACCTAATTACACCCGGCCCAGCAGCTGGCACAAGGAGAAGGCTGCCTTCTGTTACTACAGAAATGGTCCCCGGCCACCAGCAAGTCCAAGATTATCAAATGCAAAGACTCCTGGCCCACAGCCCATTAGGTCCAGTGGCTTCTTCTATTTCATCCTCCCTCTGCACAACAGGCGTTCAAATCCCCTCCCACTCAGACAGCCTCAGGCTCTAGCTGCGACCTCCAGGGCATCATGGGAGAGTGTGGGCTCCATAACCTCCCTCCTCCGCTACTACCTGGCTGCGATCTTGGATCAGTTACTAGCCTCACTGGGCCCTTGTTTCTTCATGCAGAAATTTAGAACAGTCTCCCCCTGCTTTCATTGCTGGGTCGTGGGCAGCAACTAATGTAAGTCAGGCAAGCAGACACAGAGGGCATTTGAGATTGACAGCAGCAGGTCCCGTGTGAGGAGGGGAGTGGCTGTCAAATACGTGACTCCCACATGCATACCTTTGACCAGCCTTGGTCCCTTTGCCCTTCAATGTGTCCATTCCTGGAATTGTTCTCCCAGGAGCCCAGCCCCAGCTCCTATATACTAAGCTTTTGTATAAAGGGAAGTTTCAGTGCATGGGCCATCAGGCCTTTGTGCTTGCTGCATAGCCCGTCTCTGCTCACAGAGGGCTGGAGAACCTCAGAACCCCTCCACCCCCACAAAGTGTGTGAGGACTCACTCATTTCCACGGACAGCCCTGTAGATTGCCGCTAACCTGCTTCCTTGATTTTATTGTCTATTTTGAGTTTAAAGCATAAAAGTTAATGCCATACATTACCAGTGTGACAGAGGGGAAAGTCCACAGGTAAACATACCTGGTCTAGCAAGCAAAGCAGAGCCCCGGGGAGTGCTGGCCATTTGTAAGGACAAAGACTGAGCATGGTGGCCCTGAAATCATAAAACTTAATGTAGAGAGTGTGTGTCACTGTGCACGTGGTTAACTGCTATATTGGGCAGTGTGCCACCCCACACTAGGTGAGAAACCAGTCTCTGAGTGCCTGCCATTTGTCACTCTGAGTGACCAGAGAGTAGACTGGTAGCTGAAAGCAAGCCAGGGACATACCGAGAACTTAGCGCATGGACTCCGAGGGTCTGGTAGCCCCAGGAGGCCTGGCTCATGGTCCTCCGAGGCCAATGGAGAAAGAAATCTAGCAGATGGAGTTTGGGAAGGGCCATGCAATGGAGCCTAAAGGAACAGAGTGACTTCTGCCTGGAGGCTGGGAGAAATCTTTATAGACCTACTATGTGCGGGCCATATATGCTCTCTAGTTCAGGGGCAGTACACAGCTACAATCTAGAAGTTAAAGGTGTCTGTTCTTGGTGAGCCCACCCCCATGGAGGCTTGGGTTTATGCTAAGGGGGTTTGAAGAGTGGAGCCATTGGAAAGTTTGAAATCAGGATTTTACCAGGGTATGATAGAGCAAAGTGAGGTGGCCTGAGGGCTATGTTGAAGGCAAATTAAACTTAGTAGAGCCTGGGTCTCAGAATCAGGGTGGGGAGGACCCCTCTAAGCCCCAGGTTCCTCGCTCCTCAGGGAGAATTAGACATGTCGTAAAGATCTCTTTCAGCTCCAACAGAATGGCAATCTTCTTGGTGGTTTTTTTGTTGTTGTTTGTTTTGGTTTTGATCAAGAATCAAGTATTGCCCATCTCTGTCTGTTCTCCAGTCTAATTCAGCAACTCAGCAACTGCCCACTCCTGTTAGTTCTCAAGCCCAGCAACCCCCACATCCACTTCAGAATGACTCAGTTTCCCTTCTCCCTGGAGCACACGC
Organism: Microtus oregoni; assembly: GCF_018167655.1. Lineage (NCBI taxonomy): Eukaryota > Metazoa > Chordata > Mammalia > Rodentia > Cricetidae > Microtus > Microtus oregoni. Next base: position 6,905,239 of record NW_024543221.1, read on the forward strand.
AGCTCAGCAACAGCCCATCCCAGTGCCCCCTGCCCACCAAAGAGGGTTTATACTCTAAGAATAAGTACCTTCATTTGGGGCAAGGGTGGGAGTCAAGGCCTAACCGCCCTGTGTAGTTTTGGCCTCCCATGGCACTTCTGTAGACATCGGTGAAGTTGGCCTTGGCGAGAGGCACAGATGCTGTGGATTCCATTCTAGTGTAAGGACTTGAGACAACTAACATCTCAAAGAAATCTGTGGGCCTGCTGGAGCCCACGGATTCTTTGTAATTGTGGGATATCTCTGGCCCTAGGAAGTGTGCTCATCTCTTCCTTTAAAAGCCTATTTTTCCTGCCTGTCTTAGGGGCCAAGAAAGCCACACATCTGCAGGAGACAGTCTGTTCCTCTGACTCCTGATGCAGACTTCCTGTTCATGCTGTAGGTGTGTGTGTGTGTGTGTGTGTGTGTGTGTGTGTGTGTGTTGTCAGGCAACTGAACCCATCCAAAGCCTCACACATACTAAAGGAGAACTCTATCACTAAGCCAAACCCTAGCACTCCTAGACTGACCTTAAACTCACTCTATAGTCCAGGCAGGCTTTGAATTTGGGAAGCCTCCTGCCTCCGCCTCTAAATTCACTGGGTTTATAGGCCTGTACTCCCAGGCCTAACTTTTTAAGAGTTTTTTTTTTTAAGAAAAGTTTTATATGTATTTTTAAAAATTGCTAAAAGAGTAACTCTCCTTAGCCCTGAATTCTGCTATTAATACCCTGCATTAGTGGGATGCAATTGTTAGCCAATCATATCATATTCGGTACAGTGCTGACCAAACTCTGTAGCTTATATTGGTATTGGCTCTTTGTGTTCTGTCTTCTACAGATTTTCACACACGTGTAATGGCATGTGTCCACTGGGATCATAACACAATCATTTCCCTGTCACAAGCCTCTCTGCTCAGCCTATTGTTCCCTCCCCTACCACCCCTACCTCCATCAGCAGCCACTTATTGTAGGTGGATTTTCATTTGGGCCGCCAGCTCCCAAATAACAACATGGAGACTTATTATTCATTATGAAAGCTCAGCTTTAGCTTAGTCTTGTGCTACTGGCTCTGAGAATTTAAGTTAGCCCATTTCTTTTCATCTCTGTTCTGTCATATGACTGGTTACCTCGTCTCTCTGTGCTGCTCATGTTGCTTCCTCCATGTCTGGATGGTGACTCCACCTTCTTTCCAATAAGAACTGTGCCCTGAAGTCCCGCCTACACCTCCTTCCTTGCTGTTGGCCGTTCAGCTTTCTATTACACCAATCACAGCAATACATCTTCACACGGTATACAAATGTCCCACAACTTATCTGTCTTACGTCTTTAGTTTTGCATTTTCCGAAAGGTCGTATAGTTGAAGTCAGTACTTAATCCTTCCAGCCTGGCTTCCTTCATCTGGCCATGTGCATATACATTTCCTCCATGTCTTGCAAAGGAAGAGGAGATCAGCCCAATTTTTAGACTTCCAGGGGTTCCAGGAAAGGAGACTGTACAAAGTCCTTCACTACCCCAGGCTTGGGAAGACACACGATCCTTATCTTCCCCTCTCGTTTGGTCTTCGGTTGAGTTGTCTTCATGCTTGCCCCATCCACCTGTTAGCCCTCCTCTCCCTAGCTTCGGGCCCTCTCCCCTGCATACATTAGACTTCCCCAAGTCCCTCCCAATCCTCTTCTCATCATATATACAATGCCCAGGCATGCCTTCTCACTGGAGGTTCATAATGGATGTGATGAGCCCAAGAAAGATGCAGGAGACATGCACACCAAGATGCAGGGACTGTGCTAAGCACCATATGTCTTGTGAGGTCATCAGAGAGGCCACCACCCCCACTCTGGAGCAAGGAAAGCTGCCCAGAGAAGGAAGCAGCTAAGCTACTTGACGCACAGTGATCATCATCTTTTGAGGCTGAGCATTGGTCGTCTTCCACTGGAACGTTCTGAAACAGGGCCTCACTGCACGGCCCAGGCTGACCTTTGAACTCATACTTGCTTGGTTTTTTGTGCTAGGATTGCAGGTGTGCACCACCGCCCACAGCTACCTTAGCCCCTCTTCCTCATTTTTACCAGTAGACTCTCAGAACTGGTTGAGACTCTCCATCGTGGCTGTGTGCAAGCCATTACCCTGTTGTGGGGATGTAGCTCAATGTGTCCTCAGCTGTGAAATACAGACAGTAATAGAAACTGTTTCATATAGCCACTAGGAGGAGCTCAATTAGCTGATTCATATATAACATAACTAGAACACATTTGGTGCCGGTTCATATTTAAGACTGTTGGCTGCCATCTTTATTATAATTAGACAAGTCTGTAACGTGTCTCCCCACCCCAATTTCTCAAACATTGCTAGCATCCACTTGCTGGATGGCACTTGCTTTGCTCCCTGAATCCTCACAAGGACATACTCTGCTTGGCAAGTCATCTCCAGTTTGTACCAACACTTCCTCCGAGTCCACGGTAGCTCGTTAGGCCCTTTGAGGCATAGTTTCCAACCCACAGAAAGACAACCTGGCCTGGTAGCAGTCAACTTGAGTATCGCACCTGCACTTGTGGATAGATGTCACAGGAAATGCGGACAGATTTTAGTCTGTGGGAAGCCATCCGCGGGCTCGCACACAGCTCCACCCTGGAGCATCAGCAGAGCCCTGGCATCGGGAAGCATGAAGCTGCCCACTTTGGCTCATTCTGCATCTTGTTTCACCTGCTCTGTCTTCTCTCACAGTGCTGTCCTTCAGCTACTTCGTCATCGGGGGCTCATGGAATAGTCACTGTTCCGGGGCATGTCTAGTCCTGGCACTGAATTCTCAAGTCCACAGGTCACACCTCCACCTCCTCCACTTCCTTCAAACATCATCTCAGACGAGCGTGCAAGCTCTTACGGGCTCCTAACAGTGATTTAGTGCCCATCGCCACTGGGGACTGGGACACTGGGATGGGCACTTGGGCGGGGCTGCCCCTTTAGTTAGACTCGTAGGTCTGAACCATCCCCTGGGTTTGAGCCCTGTCAGCACTGTCACACCTGTCACACACACAAGCTCAGTCAGGCATGATAACTGGCATCTAAGCCTCTTATCTTTGTCCCATGAAGCAAAGACGCTAATGGCACCTCCCCGAGTTTGCTGAAAGGATTAAACATGATGACACAGACTACTTAGAGTCATTCCTGGGGTCACGCAAACATTCAGAGACCGGAGCTGCTCTCAGCTCTTACAACCTTGCATCCCTTCGAGATAAAGTTGGCTAAAAATACATTGTTAGGCAATCTTGTCCTTGTGCCAACACCAGAGTGCACTTACACAAACCTAGATCAAGGTCAAGGTGGACAGGATTCCATCAAGAGACAAAGCAAGGCTGGGTCTGTAGCTCAGTAAGAGCTGCCAAACGGAGAGCCCTGGATTCTGTCTCTAGCATGTCATGGGGGGAGGGGGAAGCATGGCAGCGCACACCTGCAGTACCAAGACTGGGGAGGTGGAGGCAGGAGGACCAGAAGTTCAAGGTGCTCCTCAACCACATAGTGTGAGTTTGAGGCCAGCCTGAGCCACAAGAAGCCTCACCTCAACACACACGGCTGTGGTGGAGTACCGGTAGGCAGCGGATGGGAGAAGCTGCTGGTCAAAAGATGGCAGACTGTTCCACACCGAACTCTTTCTAACTATGCTCCAAAACAACAATAAAACTATATCACGGCCGTATATAAACACAACTGCTCATTAGCCTGATCAAGCAGAGTGTGGGACCCACGGTTCTGCAGGGAATGCTTCTGCACAATGGACTGTTTAACAGCCCTGTTGGCATCAGCATCACCATCAACTGGAGTGGCGCATGGCACGAGGACAATGCAACAGCCACCATGTCGCCAGATGATAGGAACCCCGCAGCTCCACCGTAATCTTTTTGGAAACTCCGTGGGCTATGCCACCCAGCCTTGACTAGTACGACATTATATGGTCCGTAAGTGTATTTCCTCTTTGTACTTAAGGATCAAGAAATACTCCCCTTTCTTTTGGTCCACTGGTGACCTGCCTCAGCTTCCAGGGTAGTGGTGTGTCCCTGATGCCCTGGTTCTTCTGACTTTTAGGGAAATCAAAGGTCCTTTTAGGCTGGGTTAGTCATCCCCATAGCTCCTGCCCATCCTGGGTTTAGGACCCTGACTCCCCATCTTCCAGGTCAGGTGGTTTCTTTGGGTCTTCTCATCCCCGTCCTAATGTAAATTCAGCAAGGCCAGAGCCCAGGGCTTCCTGTTGGAACATGTCCATGAAAACCGTTAACACTGTGGGGGAGGGACTTGTGTAGCTTCCATCTCACACCCTGAGGAAACCTGGTCCCCTCAGAGAAATGGGACAGAATTCTGCCTTTGTTGCGTATTCCAGCACTGGCACCTCACCCCAGCTGACATCTACAGGAAATCCTCTTGTGTCATTCCGTGTATTCAGCACAACACGTCTCTACTGGAACTTTCTTGTACCCCCGCCCCCCGGGCACATGGACGTGTAGCAAAGCGCAGGGAAGGCACACAGGGCCATTACAGCTGATAGTGGGGTGCTGTCTTGAGGGTAGGCAGCAAGGAGCAAGGACCCTGCTGCATGTCCTTCAGAACCCAGGACAGAGACATGCCAGCCAAGATGCAGTCAACCCACATGCGGGCACCGCCACCTCTGAAAACCTCTGGTTAAGGAGAAGCATTCCCGTGTGGTTATGATATGTTCTCACGTGCTATAGCGGAAGAGATTTCGGCTGGACCTGGCTGGAGCCCATGCCCTGAGTCAGCTGTCTGGACCATTTTGTATTTGGAGCCCTTTGACAGTCTAGTGAGGTTGACAAGAGCATTGCTAAGAATATTATTTTTTTGTTTGTTTGTTTTTGCTTTTTGTGTTTTCTTGTTTTTGTCTTGTTTGTTTTTTGTTTTGGTTTTTTGAGACAGGGTTTCTCTGTAGCTTTGGGGCCTGTCCTGGAACTAGCTTTTGTAGACCAGACTGGCCTCAAACTCACAAAGATCCACCTGACTCTGCCTCTCGAGTACTGGATTAAAGGTGTGTACGGCCCCCACCCAGCTAAGAATAGTATGCTTAAATGCATTTGGCAAAACAAAGTCGGTGGACTCTGTTGAAGTCCTATTATGACAGCAATTTCAAACATTAATGTATAGCGTTATTGTCTTGTTTTCAGTACTAATAAATGGCAGGGTCTTCTGTAAGACTAACACCGTAACTACAAGGTGGTGACAAGCCATGGAAGTAAATGTCCTATCTACAAGCACTACCCTGTGATGTGAAAGCGTTTGTAGCTCATGCATGTGACGAGGCCACAGGCACAGCTACATGGTAAATGCCAAATTCAGCTAGAGGTCAGAACGCAAATGGTGGGACAGAATACAAGCAGTTCTCATCTGAGTCCATGGTACCACAAGTTTTGGGTGATTGGAAGATTGGCTCTTAATCCTAGATTCCTGGGCATTCATTCACTTCCTGGTGGCTCCATTTCTTCTCCCTCTCTTGTGGTGTGAGGTCAGGATTCTGAGCAGACGCTACAGGGTGAGAGGAGCTGTTCTTGCCCCCAGAATGCTCTCTGACAATCAACTATAGTCAAATGAAAAGAAATAGGCTCTTTGGGTGAGGGGAATGACCAGGCTCAGATTGGCATCCAGGCTCCACCCATCAGCAGCTGATGTGGACTTTTATTTTGTTGTTCAATCTCTGAACCTCCACGTGTTCATACGCAACATGGACAGAACACTACTCCCCGGGTAGCAGGTTCGTTATGCAAGCTGGAAAAGACGAGCAATTGCCAGATGCCTGATGCAGTATGGATCACATCAATGTGTTATAAAGTGGCCGTTGTCATCATCAAGGTCAAGGGGAATAATATTTTCAGAAAAATGCTAAGCATTTGACATCACAGTGACATATAGTGAGGGGGTTGTGCCTGTCACACTGGCTGCTCTAGGGGCTCGTGAGTTAACGCACATAGAATTATCCACATAGAAATATTTTGAGGTTGTTTACCTCCAAAGCCACAGGATTCATGCCAGTTCATTTTGTTGCACCTGCACCACTTGCTTGTAGGCAGGGCCGGTTCTCAGCCATCAACACGTTTTATCTACAGTTTCTGGGACAACCCAAGATTGCGTAATTGCTCTGTGTCTGGAATAATTTGGTTTTCTGACGTGATTTCAGAAGCATTTTCTGACCCTCTAAACCCGCATGGTGCTTCTGGCCTGACCACTCTGTCTTTCGACTCACCCAGATGTCCTCAAGGTCTCAGCGTGGACACCACAGCCCTGTCACCTGTCATCAACCCCAGCCCAAGCCCGTGTCAACTGTCTACACAGCTGGCTCTAACCCTCACTGAATAAAACCAGTGGAAAGGACAACCCTCAGACAGAGCTGACTTCCTGGTGAAGAAACCAGCCTGAGGCTTCCTGCTGTGGGGTCCCTTCTGCGGACCGTGGACGCTCCCGACCCTCATTTTTCTCTGTGTCTCTGTGTGGCAGTTTCTCTAAGTGCAGGTTGAAATAAGAGTTATGGGTTAGATTTCAGGAGGGGGCCATGAGGCCAGTTGTCAGTTCCTGTATGAAATAAAGACTTCTCAGACTACTTGTAGTTGTAGTGGTGTGGCAAAGCCCGTGATTGTGTGTGTGTGTGTGTGTGTGTGTGTGTGTGTGTGTGAGAGAGAGAGAGAGAGAGAGAGAGAGAGAGAGAGAGAGAGGGAGAGAGAGAGAGAGAGAGAGAGAGAGAGAGGGAGAGAGAGAGGGAGAGAGAGAGAGAGAGAGGGAGGGAGGGAGGGAGAGAGAGAGAGAGAGAGAGAGAGAGCTTAATATTGACACATGTATTTGTTACCTTTCTATTGCTATGACAAAACGCCTGATGGAATACCCCTGAAAATGGGTTGAGTGTGGCTCATGATGAAGGAGAAGGAATAGTAAAGGAGCAGGAGGCGCTGGTCACACTGTGTCCATAGTCAGGGAGCAGAGAGGGAGGAGTGCTGGCCCTCAGCTTGTTTCCCCCTTTTAATTCAGTGTAGGACCCTGCCCCCCAGTGTGGTACCACCTACAATCAGAGTGGGTCTTCCACACTCCATGAAACCTGCTTGTGAACACCCTCCTCGATGTACTTGGAGCTGTGATTCCATGGCGATTTTCGCTCCCATCAAGTTGGCAGTGAAATGTTGGAGGGACATTCAATCCTCCATATGATATGGGCCTGGAGGAGGTAGTTGGGTCACAAGGGTAGGGGGTGTTATGAATGAGTAGAACCAGAGAGTTCCCTAGCTCTCTGACTATCACATGAGAACACAGCAGGAAGTCATATGTGTGCGACCCAGAAAAGAACCCTCACCAGAAGCTGTGGTGTTGGTGCCCTGATCCGAGGGTTCCAGAAAAAGTAAATCCTTGCTGTCTGTAAGATGCCTGGGCAATGGTGTCCCATCATAGCAGTTCAGACTGAAAGACATATCATAGGACCCTCTCCACCAGAGACATAGCAGGGGCATTCCGGGAAACATTAGTCAGGGATAAGAAGGGCCTCTGAGACCTCCACAGCCCATATCCCATGGCCTTACACTCAACACAGGCCCCTTTGTGTTGTTAAGTGTTCTGCTTGGAGTATGGTCAGAAGGCCCCGGCAATCCAGTTGGGATGGTGCACTGCCGTGGCTGAAGTCAAACACTACACCACTGCAGGAGCCTAACCCCACTACCATGGTTGAGCTCACCTACTGAGACTCCACATACAGAACCGTGCCAAGCCTAGTCAGAGGCCACCATAACCCAGGCCACACGGCTACTCTGTCCTTTACCCTAGAAGCAGAGGCAGGCAGAGGTGAACACCAGGTTATTCCCATGTATGACTAAGCCAAGGCAGCTGCTTGGGGCTGGACTATGAGCCAGGCCAAGGAAGAGAGACCCTGTCTGCCTAGGAGATTGAACACCGAAGTGAAATACAAGATGGTGCAGCCATGGCATTACCAATGCCAAACAGGGGAGCTGGGAGAAGCACATTTCCGTGCTACCAAGAAGCTCACCGTGCATTCCAGAAAGATGGAGTTATCTTTTAATTCTCTCTGTAGCAAATGATGGCACGTAATTAGCATCCTATGAAGACATCAAAGAGCGCACAGCCAAAGCTGGTAGGATGAAAGTATTGCGGATGAGTGGCAGCCAGTGAGCCATCATAATTTATAAACTGCGTTGTAGGTTTTGCTGGGATCTTACAACTGTGTTGTTAGCACGTTGAAATGTATGACTTGTTAGGATTTCACATTCTGTATAAATATTAACTTTTGTATTAACTTGGTACTTACCATTTTGCATAGTTCTTCTTAAAATAAACCCCTCATCCCACCCACTCACCCCTCACAAAAATCTAAGATCAGCTTCCCCAAGCCTCATGGAGAGATGGTGGAAAGGCAGACGGCTTTCAGTTATTACTATCACAGAATGCCTGAAGTATCTCCTGTCGGCAAAGAGGGAAGCAGAGGCCCAAGGAAAGGGAGCAAGGCACTTCTTCAGGGCTCTCGTCAGAAAAGCCACTGGCAACAGTGCCAAGTCAGTGTGCCCTGGAGGTTCAGCTTGGAAAAGAGCAAGAGAGTTGGGGGAGGGGAGAAAGGGAAACTGATGGGAGGTGACCACATGACACAGAGTGTGGCTGTCAGAAGTGAGCCCTCCACACCCACCCAGCTCACCCATAGCCTGGTGTTAGCACCGTGGACAGATGTGTGTACTCTGGCGCTCTCTCTCGCCCCGCACACCTGTTCTGCATTCTGCTTACCCTTCCTCCCAATTCCCCTCTGACCTCCAAAGAAACTCCAATTGTATGACTCGTGCTGGCTGGGCAGGGAGCTTGGTTCCCCGCCAAGTCCCTCGCCCTTTCTTTGCCTCTTTGGCAGGCAGAAATGCTTCTCTGAATGCTGCTGGAAAGAGCAGCCAGCTTTTCCAAAGGGTGCCCTGAGAAGGTCACACAGAGTCCAGTGTGCCTGTCTCTACAGATTTCCCTTCTCCGTGAGGTCAACTACTTCTGAAGGAGCTAGGGGTGAGAATGACCCGGAGAATCATGTAGATGGCTCCCACAAAGGCTCTGAACCTCAGTTTCCCCATCTGTAGAGTGAGACATGAACAGGAAACTCCTAACGTCCCCTCTGGCTCTGACATTCTCTACTGTCCCTTCATTCAGGATCTTCAGAGGACCTGGTCTAGACCCCAGAGAATAACACTACATAGGAAGATAAAGGAGGCTTTCTGAGCCTTCGGAGGTCTCCATGTTGCTGGATCAGTCTGCGAGGTCTGGGAGCTGAGTGAGACTATGCAAACTGTGAGAGATAGACTTAGAGAAAATGTCACACATTGGCACACCAAACCCAGCACCCAGTCCTAGCTTAACCAGGAGACCAGGACTGATGTGAGGAAGGTGGAGTGCCCACACCATTTCCTTCTGTGGCCCAAGGTCACAGCATTGATGTCAAAATCTGACTGGCCTCAGAGGCCTCAGACAAAGGCAAACAGATTGACTGGGTAAGATATGGGCCAGCCCCGACAACCAGTAAGACTGGACAAGTGTCCACTAGCTCGCACTGAGAGCTCAGGCTGCCTAGCCAGCATGTCAACCTGCTGTGGTTGCTTCCCCAAGAGTGAAACCTCCCAGCAGGTTACAGAAAGAGCCTTACAGAGTGCCCCTGTCCCACTCTCCCCTCAGGCCCTTGGTCACCTTCACCCTTAAAGAAATGTGGGCTATTTCCTTCACACAGCAGCTCCTTCCACTCCCACCCCCGTCAAGCCAGGCCTTTCTCCCCATTCCCTGTATTCCACCCCTTATGTCCCCTCCCCGGGACTCGCCAGGCCCAGGCATTATTTGTGCTCTCCCTCAGTCCTCTTTTCTCCTTTGCTGGCATACATCTGTTCAGTCTTTACTTTTTCAGTTCAGGCATGGGAAAGTGGCCTTCTCGTATCTGCTTAAAATGACACGGCCATGACGGAAAACAGGACCATGGTCCTCAAAAACAGAGTAGGATCCGCAATCCCGCTATGAGGCACAAGTCCAGAGGAACTGAACCTTAAAGAGACATTTGCACAACTGCATTCACAGCTGCACAACCCACAACAGCTCCAAAATAAAACCACCAGGTACCGATCTATGGGTGACTTAGTATACCACACTGGAATATCATCTAGCAGAGGAAAGGAAGAACAGTCTGGTGCCTGTTGCAGCATAGTTACACCTGAAAGGCATTGAGCTAAGTGAAAAAAGCATCGAGAGAAAGGCAAGCTCTGTTCCAAGTACCCAGATACCTGGGGTGGTCAATGTACACAGACAGCAGTTCCCAGGGGCGGGGGTAAGGGAATGGGGAGTTAAAGTTTGATGTGACGGCTTGGGCTCTGCAAAGATGAGGAGCATGCTAGAGACAGATGGTGGTGAGGCATTTGACACCACTGGACGATGAGATTCAAAATGGCTGGGATGGTAAGCTTAATTGTATAAATGTTACCACAGTTTAAAATCTTCTAAAACAATTAAACAACCATCTGTGCTAGTTGTTCCTGCTGCCCCTGGACCCTGGTGCTGCTGACTTAAATGAGTCTCTCTGCCTGTGGATGTTAGATAGCATCAGGGAACTGAGAGGGTACATAGTATGGGTTCTCAATGCCCCCCAAGGCCTGTGTGTTTAAGGCTTTATCACTGGGTCATGGTACGATTAGAAGGCAGCAGAACTTCTGGAGAGGAAGAGCCTAGTTAGGTCATTGAGAATGTGCCCGTGAAGGAGATATTGAAAAATTCTGTTTTTTCCCTCTCTCTCTCCGCTGGTTGTCTTGAAAGGGATAGTCCTCCTCTGTCACATATACAGAATCACCACAAGCCCAGTGAGTCCAAGAGACTAGCTCTGAGACCATGCATTGAAAGAAACTATTTTTCATTGTAAGTTGATTTCTTCCAGGCATCTTGTCATGGTGGTGAAAAACTGATGAACACATGAGAGAACAGCATAAAGCCTGCTTCTCTACAGGTCTGGGGAGAGGGGGGTAGAATGTGCACACTTCCTGAGCCCCTCTTTCTAGCTGATAGCAAAAGAGGCAAAGGGGAGACGTGCCTGGAAACAGCTATGTCGGCCAGTCTCGTAGCCTTACATTTGTCTTTGCAGGGCAGACAGGAAGCTCAGGCCATGTGTCCATGTCCCTCTTTTGTAACAACTTGCTGTGTGTTCACAGACACATCCCCTAACGGCCCCCAGTTTTTACATCTGTCGGAAGAGTAACAGAGTATTTCAGCCATGTAGGTGTAAGTCATACAGGCTCTGGAGGCCTTGGTTTCCTGGGTGTAGGCTCTTCAGTCAAGGAAGAGTGGGTATATCCTTTCTGGAGAAGATAAACTGGTGTGGATTCTCAACAGTTCCTTAACACCCTCCAAGACAATTTACACAAACGTTTGCCATTTGTAGCACAGTCCTGGACACACATGGCCATGCCTTCATTTGTATAAAATGGACTGCATGAATCCAAACATGGTAGAAGTCAAACCCTCCACTGCCTTCCAGCAGCACCTTTTAGTCCAGAGGAGGCAAGAACACGGAGCAGAAGTGGTACTGAGTACAGCAAGGCCTCACAGAGAACTCTTGGTCCTTGAAGTCTGTAATCAGACCCAATGACAGAAGAACGCCCACCTGCTAGCCTCCGGGCATCCACTGTGGCTGGAGGATAAGGAATGGTGACTCATGTGGGGCCAACCTAGTGCCTCACAGAGCATGCTCATGGGACCACACTATTGACCAGTTGGATTAAGACTTTCCCAGACCCCTCAGGAGACCCAGCTCTCAGATGCCAGCTCTAGCTGTGCAGTCCTGGGCTTCTAGCTTGTGTCTTCCAGTAGTTTCAAAGCCTTACTTTTGCCTAACTAGCAGAGCCTGAAACATGGAAGTATTGAATTTGGGGAAGAGGTCAAGAAGTAGGAATGAGTGGGAATTTGGGCAGAGACAACAGAGCATGGGGAAGAGGCAGCATGCAGATTTTGTCTTGACAAATCATCACTGCTAGGATCCTGGGGACTCATGCCTGCTGGAATTTAGGAAAAAGGGAGAATTTCAACTCCTTTTTCCTAATAACAAAGAGTAGTACTCTCCCTCGGCTGCTGTTCCCACTGGTCAAGAATCACCCTCAGGTTGGTAGCACCCTTGGCTCATTTAGGTTATCTATGCATGAGTACCAGGGAAACCCCTTGGGAGAAGGTGGACAGACAATGTATCCTCACCTGTGGCTAGAGAACACTGGACCATTCACGTGGTTTGAGGTGCTGACTGGGGGTTCTGACACCATATCAACCAACCTTTTATACCCAGCACATGGATCCAGCCTAGAGATAATACTCAATAGATAACTGTCACATTAGTAAGAATAAATATATGAATGTATTTGCCATATGTCCAGCACTGTTGTGGGAATTAATCAATCCTATAAAAGGATCCCACTAGGTTGTACTTATGTTTAGGTATATTATATACTCCTAAATAACAATTAATGAAAAAGAGGCCATGAATTTGAAAAAGAACAAGGGTAGTTTATGAGAATGTTTGGAGCAAGGGAAGGGGGAAGAGTATAATTTCAAAAACTAAAGGAAATAATTTTTAAAAGATCTTACCACTCCTCCATTTTTAAAAGTCCAGGGTACAGAGGCAGAAGCATCTCATTAGTGAACAACAAAGCCCTGCAGCTACGCATGGACTTTCCAACTGTCATGCAAAGTAGTTGGAAGAAGACAACACATATCCCAAACTTGTTCATTCTTTCCCAAGCCACCCATGCCAGGGAGAGCAGAAGACATCTCAGAGCACTATAAAGACCTTTCTGGACTCTGGCATCAGCTAGACATGACTGGATTTCAACTTTGATTCTGCCCCTCACTGTTGTGTGACCTTCAATGAGTCAGTTCAATGCCTTGAGCATTACTTTCCTCATTTGCAAAGAGAGACATTAGTCCTAGTGGACAAATACTGGCAGAAACCCAAGAACTTATCAGGACAGCAATGATGCATGCATCCATGTAAGGAGACACAGCCTGCTTTCCATAGCCACAGACTTTGCACACAGAAATTCAGCTATAGATGGAAAACATCCAGAAGAAAATGCTGTGTGCTGGACATGCACAGACCCTTTCTTCTCGCCATTTACCCCAAACAGATACAATGGGAAAACCCTTCACGGTACATTTTTACCACACTGGGTACCGTCAGTTATCCAGAGATGAGTTAAAGGAAACAAGGAGGTTGCATGGGGGATATGCAAACGCTACAGAAATGTATGGTGAGACTGGAGCATCTACAGACTCTGATGCCTGAAGAGGATCCTGGAGCCAGTGGTCCTTGGATACTGTGATGGTGAATCTTGTTTTTCAAGTTTGTGGGATTTAGAGTCACCATGGAAACAAAGATCTGGGCATGTCTATGAGGGATTTTCTAGAATAGACTAATTGGGATGGGACATCTCACTCTGAATGGAGGTGACATCATTCCATGACCTTCGAGGAAGAACCAACCCTCACTTCTTGGCTTCCTCAATGAAGACACCGTGTGACAAGCTGCCTCAGGTCTTGCCTTCATCCTTCCACAATGATGGAAGCAAAATACCCCCTCCTGTCTTGGTTTCTTATCCTATTGCTGTGATAAAAATATATTGACAAGAGAAACATAAGGGAGAACAGTCTTATTCTGGATTAGAGTTCCAGAGGGAATGGTTCGTTGTGGCAGAGAAGACATGGCAGAGTTATGGCAGGCATGGTGGTGGGCATAGAGGGCTGGCTGGTCAGGCTGCACCCCCATTAAGAAAGCAGGTGAACAGTAAGCAAGGCCCACTGTAAGACTTCAAGTCCTGCCGCCAGTGTCCCTTTCTTCCAGTGATACTCCACCTCTTAAAGGTTCCACAACATTCCCAAACATTACCTCCAGCTGAGGACTGTGTGTTCACACTTGCAAACTTACCAGGAATATTTCACACTCAAATACCACCTTCCTTCCTTACATGTTTTTCAAGATATTTTGAAGCACCAAAAAGCCAGGTGATGATAGAGAGGCTGAGGAAAGACAGCCGCACTCAGCAAGAGCAGAAGTAAGAAGGCTCCAACTACTGGTCCAGGCAATGAATTCTTTCAACATGGATGGCCCTTGCAGACATCACGCTCAGTAGAGGAAGCCTTCACCTGCAGGCTACGTTCTGCAGGATTCTATCGCTGCATGGCTCTCAACAGACAAATCTCGCCTGGGATAGAAACAAAAGTGTATCAGTTACCTCCGGATGGTAGGAGCAGGAATTGGCTGAGGATGGGTGAGAGGGGACTCTGCAGACAGAAGTTCAGATTGTGCAGCTGTTTGCTTTTTAAAACTCAATAAACGTACTCGTAGGACGTGAGCTTTGCACAGTCTGTACATTTCACTCAGAAGAAAAATCTACTCGGCTATTGAACCCTGGTTAATGATTGCATGCTCAATTGAGGGGCCATGTACTGGTTTACAATTTACACTGAGATATGTTCAAACCTAAGGTGGATTAGTGGATAGATTAGAGGGATGAATAAACAGATGGGCACATAAGTGACAAAGTAGCAAAGTAAATGTAGCAAAATGTCAATCGTAGAATCTAGGTGGTGAGATCAGACTTTGTGGGACAGGGCATTTTGTGGGGTCATCTTGATGTGTCTGAGACCTGATCACTCCCAGAGCTCTAGAGAGGTGCCAAACCCTGTTGCCAGTCAGGAAGGTTCTCGTAGCACAGGGAAGAGGGAAGAGGCCCTTCTCAGAAACATTTCCCTGGACCACTCAGAGGCATGTCCTTGGTGTCATTTGTTGTGACTTGACTTGGTACATCCCCTGTGCTTCCTACAAACCACAGGACAGCCAGTGCCAAGCAAGATCCATTCTAGTGCATGTAACACCCCTGGGCAAAGTAAAGGTACCTGCTCACTTCGCTTATTACCATCACCTGAGGCCCAGCTTCAAGCCAGGGCAAGGAAGCTTAAGCTGGGCACCAGCTGTGCATGAGGCTTTAGCCAACTTTATGCACAAATTCTTGCCATTTCACAAGGCTTTTCTGACTGCCTGTAATTTGTTGTTGCTTCTTTGTCCCAGAGTTCTTGGTCCCTTAAGGTAAGAAAACACAAAGTCGCTAACTAAGGATGCTAAGGATAACTGTCTCTTTATATTTAAAATTATTTTGGAGACTAGGAATGCATCTCAGTTGTTTGAGTGTCTGCCTAGCATGCATGAAGGCCTAGGTTTGATTCCCAGCATTGCATAAACTACGCACAGTAGCAAATGCCTGTAATCTCAGCACTTGGGAAATGGAGACAGGAAGAACAGAAGTTCAAGATCATCCTCAACTACAGAGTGAGTTCAAATTCAGCCTGTACTGCATGAGACCTGTTCTCAAAATAAACAAAATAAAAGTATTGGGGGATTAACTCAATCTCACTTGGTAAATTCCTACCCCTCAAAGTTCAAGTTCCCAGTCTAAGCTCTTCCTCTTCTCAAGAGTGACCATTCCAGTTGGCCCAGGGTTCAAAGCTGGGAAAGACTCCCAGGCAACAGAGAAAGGTTGGTCACCCTAAAACCTAAACTTAGCTGTCATCAAGCCTGGCTTTCTGTATTCTCTGGTTGCTAGCAAGGTGGGGCCTCTGTTCACACAGTCATTAGACACGTAGCTCGCTTCATCTGCACGCTGCTAATCCATATCCCTTTGTACTCCCCTTACTGTGTTTGAAATTTGTCCTTTAAAAACACATTAATTTCTCGAGACTCTTTCAATGTCTTAGGAATATCCACCCACTTATTTGTTATATACTAGAAAATCTACTTCTGCCTCTATTACTTACCCATTAATTTCACTGATGGATTTTTTTCCTGATATATGAAATGTTTAGTTTTCACTTAGTCAATATATAGTTATCTGGTTTGTTTTTTTTTTTTTTTTTTTTTTTTTCAGTGCCAGGGAACGAACCCAGGGCTTTGTAAATGCTGAGTGCTCTATTTCAGGGCTATGTCTCCAACCCTGTAATGACCCTGTCTTGTGACTTGTGATATTCTTACTGGAAAGTGATCTCCTGCCTCAAAGTTATGTAAAATATGTCCCTAGATCCTATTCTACTGGGTAAATGTTTTATTTTCACAAGTAAGTAGCTAGTGAAACTAGAATTTGTTTTCAAACTTGGTTATGACACAGTTCCCTTATATTGGAAGATATCTTTCTCCTACTGTCCAATGTGTATTCTAGTCAATGCATTGTCCTATCTTATTGTTTTAGTTAAGTCTTCCAAAGCAGTGTTGACCAGTAATAGTGACAGTACCTTTATCTCCTTGTATTAATAGAAGTAAATATAGACCTTTGTTTGTTTCTTGTTGTGTTGTGCTGTGTTGGTACATCTCATGTAGCACGCCCAGGCTGGTTTCAAGCTCAACAAGTAATTGACAATGACCTCAAACCCCTAATCCTCTCCCTTCCAAGGGTTAGAATGAAAGGTATCTATTACCACACAGGCTTGTTTTTCTTAAGTAAATAATTTCTATTATATTTGAGCAGTTGCTACTTATACAAGTCTCTTACAGGAAAAATGTATCTGTCAGAAACATAATAAAAAGCCACCGTCACTATGCCCTTTAGTAAGGAACCTCTCCTTCACACAGTGCACTGTCAATTTCTACAGTGGATCCGTCTGCAATCTGTACTATCCCTTTGCTCTGAATAAACTTTTCTTGCTACTTTTGCAAGTCTGCATGACTCCTCGTTTTCAGTTCTTTGCATAAGAGACCAAGAACCTGGGAATACCCAGCCTGAGTCCTGACTGCTGGTAACAAGGCTGGTTGGTCCTGGTAGCTGGTTGGTCTAGGGAATTGGTTGGTCCTAGTAGTTGGTTGGTCCTGGAGTTGGTTTGTCCTGGTAACTGGTTAATCTAGGTAGCTCGTTGGTCCTGGTAGCTGGTTGGTCCTAGTAGTTGGCTGATCCTGGTAACTGCTTGGTCCTGGGAGCTGGTTGGTCCTGGTAGTTGGTTAGTCCTGGTAGCTGGTTGGTCCTGGTAGCAGGTTAGTCTTGATAGCTATCTGATCCTGGTAGCTGGTTGATCCTGATAACTAGCTGGTCCTGGTATCTGGTTGGTCTAGGAAGCTTGACTCCAGGTTTCAATATCTCTTCGAGTTATCTGTGCTTTTATTCCATGATTCTCTGGAAACTTGGAATTTTTAATTATTTCATTCCATATAAAACTTTAAATTACTTTATCTCATCTTTGAAAGCAGGAATCTACAGTGCCATTAAAATTTTATTCTAATGTCTTAAATTTATATATTAGTTTTTGAAGAACTGTCATTTTTATGATATTAAGTCTTTCCACATAAAAATATGGCTTGTACATCTCCATTAGTTGAGAGATATTTTTTATGTCCTTTAATACATTTTTATCATTTTATTGGTATAAATAGCATGCATTTCATTGTTAAATACAACCTTTGAAATTTTAGACTGTTTGTTGCTATTATGAATGGGCTATTTTTCCCACTTTCCTTCCCAAAGGTTTATTGCTTCCATCGATCAAAGTTCTGTATTTATATATTTATCTAGCTGTATTGCTACATTCTCACGCTAATTTTAATATTACTTTATTAAAAACTCTAAGGTTGTCCAGATACCTGTAAATACATTTTTATCTTCTTTGCAACCAACTCATTTTTTCTGTCTTCCTGCATTGTTTAAGTTCTCCAGGGCTATGTTAAACAGCTATGGTAACAACTGACTTTTTCTAGAATTAATAGAAGTAACTTCAGGTTTTTTTCCTATTTCATAAAATGTTTGTTGTTGGTTTTTAGTAACTAAGTTTTGGGGGTTTTTGTTTGTTTACATTTAAAGGATTTCTGTTGATTCACACCAAACCATGTATTAAAGAAAGAACTGTATGTGTCTTCAGATGCATGGAAGAACTACCAGATGTCTAGGAAACTGGCTGTATAAACAGTGAGAAACTCATACGGTTTGTTATTAGACAGCTTACAACAATTAAAAACAGGGCCATTTCCTACCTTCTCATGGAAGGAACCACACAGCCAAGCTGTACAGTTCATCCTCCATGTCAATCATGCACGGCTGGCCACGGATCACCAGGGAAAGACTCAGCAGCCAAAGGGTGACCACACGGTGGGTTCCCAGTGCAAGGGAGTAAGCCAGAGCAACAGGCAGAGGAGGGGGAGCATGGGAGAGGTGGGAAAGAGCAAAGGGTGGGAAGGAGAGAGAGACAGAGACAGAGAGGACAGCAAAGGAAGAGGCAGAAAGGACCAGCATCCTTGGCAGGGGTTGGTGGTTAGAAAGAAGAGGCTCAATGTGACCAGAGCTGGGACAGGGTCCAACTTATTCTTACACGCCTTTACCTGTATAAATTCTTAACAGAAACTTGATCACAAAAAGCTTGACTACAAAGTCCTCCAGCCCTAGCTTGGCACCAGGCAGCCTACCGACCACCCACCCATAGCTTCGCTCCAGGTTTGCTTTTGATCCTGAATAGTGCTAAGGTGTGGTCACGTCAAAGACCTGGTGTTTTGAGATCGGTATGTAACCCTATTGTCCCTGTAGCGCTCCTGAAGCAAGTAGCTAATTGTCTATTTGTTTTCCTGTCTCAGGAAACAAATCTATGCAGGGCAGAGATCCGCAGAAGGAGAGAGCAGCTTCACTCCCCTAGCTGGAGGGTAAAGCCGCATTGGTATTCCTGACACAGAAGCAGAGGCTGACTTTAAGCCACAATTTGCATTTTTTTTTCTTGCAGAACTGTTTATCTCTGTATGTGGGGAGCTCTCATTTAGCCTTATATAAATGGACTCTGGCTGAACCCAAGTAGCTCAGGAAGGCTTCTGAAAGTGGGCAGTGCGTTCTCTGGAATAGCTTTCTATAATTCTCTAACAACTGGCTCCCAGCCTGAAGGAAAAGCCGACCCTCACACCAGGCCTTTCTCTGCAAGAGAGTTCTAGAAGAGATGGCTCAAACTGCAATCTCGGAGATTTGAAAGAAGATCCTATCCCTAGACTGGACCAGCAGAAGACAGTGTTGCTTGAGGAATTCTCTTTAAGTTACAAAACACTTTCACGGTAGGGGAAAAAATAAGGTAAATATTTAGATGAACAGCCGAAGGGGCAGAGTAAGAAAGCACACAACTCTGCTATACTTTTGATTAGGACATTCCCCAAAGGCCCTCTGTTAAAGGCAGGCTTCCCCAGCATGGTGCTGTTAAGAAGCCATGGAAATTTGAAGAAAGGCTTAGTGGGAGACCTTTGAGGTTATGTCTTTGAACAGGCATTGGGGCCCTAGACCCTGTTCCCTTCCACTTGACACTCAGTGCTGTGAGGTAAGGAGCCAGGCATCCCCATCCCAATGCACTATACTGCCACAGACCCCGTCAAGGGGGCAATCTAAGCAAGGACTGGAATCTCTGAAACCGTGAGCCCCGAAAACCTCTCACAAGACTATCGCGTCAGATATGTAGTGTCACGATGGGAAGCTGACTAACATGTCTAACATGTCTAAGCCTTCAAGCTCATCCAAAGAAAAAGGAAAGTTGAATTCAATTGTTTTGATTCAGGTTGATAGCGATGTCCTGGGGCCCGGACATGGCTTCTCTGTGTGGTTGCTGCGGTCACTGGATGAGAACAACTGATTTATTCCATCAGTTAAATCACACAGTGCCATTTGTTAAGGTCAGTTGAGACGGCTCAGAGGATCCACCCAGGCTGCAAGTCTTTGCTTCTTTCTTTTATGGGTACACAACATAGCAAAACCACCGCGGGACCTGAAAGAGAAGTGGAGGTAGAGGTGTGGGTGATGTTGCTACATGCTCCTGATGCTTTCGAACCAAATATGCTCAGAATACACAGATCCATACAGACTTTTCCAGTCAGAGATGGTGCATGCATGCCCTTGAAAGACACTACACATGTGCCTCTCAGTGTCTCATGACATTTTTACTTCTCCAACCAGGTTACAAAGCCCTTTGACGGCAGGAATAATGTCTGAGTTCAGTCTTCGCTGGAAGCTAGTTCAGTGTTGAGCTTCGTTAGTGCTCCTTAAGACTTGAAAAGGCCACGGAGGCGCAGCGGCGGCGGCGCCAGACGCACGGAGGCGCAGCGGCGGCGGCGCCAGACGCACGGAGGCGCAGCGGCGGCGGCGCCAGACGCACGGAGGCGCAGCGGCGGCGGCGCCAGACGCACGGAGGCGCAGCGGCGGCGGCGCCAGACGCACGGAGGCGCAGCGGCGGCGGCGCCAGACGCACGGAGGCGCAGCGGCGGCGGCGCCAGACGCACGGAGGCGCAGCGGCGGCGGCGCCAGACGCACGGAGGCGCAGCGGCGGCGGCGCCAGACGCGGCGCAGCGGCGGCGGCGCCAGACGCGGCGCAGCGGCGGCGGCGCCAGACGCGGCGCAGCGGCGGCGGCGCCAGACGCGGCGCAGCGGCGGCGGCGGCAGCACGGCGGCGGCGCCAGACGCGGCTGAGCGGTGGCCAGACCCAAGCAGCTGGGACAGGCTGCAATAAGGAGAGCAGATCGCCCTACTACAATTGAATCAAAGAGGTAGGCCTTTGGTTGGCCAGGTCACTGGCACAAGGGGAGCCTGGTCCTGTCCTGAAGATCCTTCGGAGGGGTGAGAGGGTTCTTGGCCTGCAGCAGGAACCACAAAAGAGAGTGAGGGCATTTTGTAAGCGGAGCCCTTGGCCAGCAGGGAAACCTGATCCGGTTTCTAAAGGATCCATTGGATAGGATCAATAGGAGGAGATGGGCAGGCGCCAAGGCAAGAACTCACCCAATAATCCGAAAAACAACATGAAAACATCTGAACCCAATGATCTTACAACAGAAGTATTTGAACAACCTAACACAGAAGAAGTGGAAAAAATCGACTTTATGAAGATAATAGAGTCCCTTAAACAACATGTAAAAAATGCCCTTATAGAAATGGATGAGAAGTACAACAAAAAGTTTGAAGAAATGAGTAAATACGTACATGATACCCTGGGAAACCAAGAAAAAACCATCAAACAGGTAATGGAAACAGTTCAAGAATTGAAAACTGAAATGAAGGCAAAGAAGAAAATACAAACTGAGGACCAGCTGGATATGGAAAATCTAGGCCAACGAGCTGAGTCTACAGAAACAAGCATAATCAATAGAATCCAAGAGCTAGAAGAAAGACTCTCAGATGCTGAGGACACCATAGAGAAAATAAACGAACAGATCAAAGAAAACAGCAAAGCCAACAAATTCTCAACACAAAACATTCAGGAACTATGGGACACAATAAAAAAACCAAACCTAAGAATAATAGGAATAGAAGAAGGAGAAGAGTCACAGCTCAAAGGCTCAGAAAATATTTTCAACAAAATTATGGAAGAAAACTTTCCCAACTTAAAGAAAGATATTCATTTAAATATTCAAGAAGCATACAGAACACCAAACAGACTGGATCAAAGAAAAACATCTCCTCGCCATATAATAATCAAAACACAAAATATACAGGTTAAAGAAAGAATATTAAGAGCTGCAAAAGAAAAAGGGCAAGTAACTTATAAAGGTAAACCGATCAGACTTACACCTGACTTCTCGATGGAAACTATGAAAGCCAGAAGGTCCTGGATAGAGGTTCTGCAGAAGCTAAGAGACCATGGATGCAAACCCAAACTACTATACCCAGCCAAGCTATCGTTCACTATCAACGGAGAAAACAAGACATTCCAGGATAAGAACAAATTTAAACAATACGTAGCCACAAATCCAGCCCTACAGAAAGTAATAGAAGGAAAATCGCAACCCAAGGAATCCACCACTGCCAACACTGCCTACAATAACCCAGGCATCTAATGGCCCTTCACGAGCACATCTCAAAGAAAGGAGACACACAATCTCTACTACCAAAAGCAATAAGAATAACCGGAGTAAACAACCACTGGTCATTAATATCACTTAATATTAATGGGCTCAATTCACCTATAAAAAGGCACAGGCTAAAAGATTGGATACGAAAACAGGATCCAACATTCTGCTGTTTGCAAGAAACACATCTCAACCACAAAGACAGGCACCTACTCAGAGTAAAGGGTTGGGAAAAGGTGTTTCAAGCAAATGGTCCTAAGAAAAAAGCAGGTGTGGCCATACTAATTTCTAACAAAACTGACTTCAAACTAAAATCAATCAGAAGAGACCGAGACGGTCACTTTATACTCATAACAGGAACAATTCATCAGGAGGACGTCTCAATCCTGAATATATACGCCCCCAATATAAAAGCACCTACTTATGTAAAAGAAATATTACTAGAACTCAAGGCAGACATCAAACCACACACACTAGTAGTAGGAGACTTCAACACACCTCTCTCTCCAAGGGACAGGTCAATCAGACAGAAACCTAATAGAGAATTAAGAGAATTATTGGAGGTAATGAAGCAAATGGACTTAACAGACATCTATAGAACATTCCACCCAAATAGGAAAGAATATACCTTCTTCTCTGCAGCTCATGGAACCTTCTCAAAAATTGACCACATACTCGGAAACAAAGGAAACCTCCACAGATACAAAAAAATCTCAGTGTCCACCTGTGTCTTATCAGATCATCACGGATTAAAGTTAGAAGGCAACAACCACGCTGCCCCCAAAAAACCGACAAACTCATGGAAACTGAACAGTCAACTACTGAACCACGCCTGGGTCAAGGAAGAAATCAAGAAAGAAATTAAAGTCTTCCTTGAATTTAATGAAAATAAAGGGACAACATACTCAAACCTATGGGACACAATGAAAGCAGTGCTAAGAGGAAAGTTCATAGCACTAAGTGCCCACTTAAAGAAAACGGAGAATGCATACATTGGGGACTTAAAAACACACCTGAAAGCTCTAGAAAAAAAAGAAGCAGACGCGCCCAGGAGAAGTAGAAGACTGGAAATAATAAAACTGAGGGCTGAAATCAACAAAATAGAAACACAGAAAACAGTCCAAAGAATCAATGAAACAAAAAGCTGGTTCTTGGAGAAAATCAACAAGATCGACAAACCCCTATCCAAACTAATTAAACGACAGAGAGAGAACACGCAAATAAATAAGATCAGAAATGAAAAGGGGGACATAACCACAGACACAGAGGAAATTCAGAGAATCATTAGATCTTACTACAAAAGCCTGTATGCCACAAAACTGGAAAATACAAAAGAAATGGACATTTTTTTAAATAAGTATCATATACCAAAGCTAAACCAAGACCAGGTGAATGATCTAAATAGACCGGTTTCTCGCGAAGAATTAGAAATGGTTATCAAAAATCTCCCTTCGAAAAAAAGCCCAGGACCAGATGGTTTCAATGCAGAATTCTACCAGAACTTCCAAGAAGAATTAATACCTATACTCCTTAAGGTATTTCACAATATAGAATCAGAAGAGTCATTGCCAAATTCCTTTTATGAAGCTACAGTTACCCTGATACCAAAACCACAAAAAGACCCAACCAAGAAAGAGAATTACAGACCGATCTCACTCATGAACATCGACGCAAAAATCTTCAATAAAATAATGGCAAACCGAATCCAAGAACACATAAGAAAAATTATCCATTATGATCAAGTAGGCTTCATCCCAGAGATGCAGGGCTGGTTCAACATACGCAAATCTATCAATGTAATCCACCATATAAATAAACTGAAAGAAAAAAACCATATGATCATTTCACTAGATGCGGAAAAAGCATTCGACAAAATTCAACACCCCTTTATGATAAAGGTCTTGGAGAGAATAGGGATACAAGGGTCCTACCTAAATATAATAAAAGCTATTTACAGCAAGCCAACAGCTAACATTAAATTGAACGGAGAAAAACTCAAAGCCATCCCACTAAAATCAGGAACACGACAAGGATGTCCACTCTCGCCATACCTCTTCAATATAGTGCTTGAAATTCTAGCAATAGCAATAAGACAACATAAGGAAATCAAGGGGATTCGTATTGGAAAGGAAGAAGTTAAGCTTTCGTTATTTGCAGATGATATGATAGTGTACATAAGCGACCCCAAAAATTCTACCAAAGAACTCCTACAGCTGATAAACAGCTTTAGTAACGTGGCAGGATACAAGATCAACTCCAAAAAATCAGTTGCCTTCCTATACACCAAGGATAAGGAAGCAGAGAGGGAAATCAGAGAAGCATCACCTTTCACGATAGCCACAAATAGCATAAAATACCTTGGGGTAACCCTGACCAAGGAAGTGAAAGATCTACTTGACAAGAACTATAAGTCTTTGAAGAAAGAAATTGAAGAAGACACCAGAAAATGGAAAGACCTCCCTTGCTCTTGGATTGGGAGGACCAACATAGTAAAAATGGCAATTCTACCAAAAGCAATCTATAGATTCAATGCAATCCCCATCAAAATCCCATCAAAATTCTTCACAGATCTGGAGAAGACAATAATCAACTTTATATGGAAAAACAAAAAACCCAGGATAGCCAAAACAATCTTATACAATAAAGGATTGTCTGGAGGCATTACCATCCCTGACTTCAAACTCTATTACAGAGCTACAGTATTGAAAACAGCTTGGTATTGGCATAAAAACAGAGAAGTCGACCAATGGAATCGAATAGAAGACCCTGACATTAACCCACAAACCTATGAACACCTGATCTTCGATAAAGGAGCTAAAAGTATACAATGGAAAAAAGAGAGCATCTTCAACAAATGGTGCTGGCAAAACTGGATGTCAATCTGTAGAAGAATGAAAATAGATCCATATCTATCACCATGCACAAAACTCAAATCCAAATGGATTAAAGACCTCAATATCAGTCCGAACACACTGAACCTGATAGAAGAGAAAGTGGGAAGTACTCTACAGCACATGGGCACAGGAGACCACTTCCTATGTATAACCCCAGCAGCACAGACACTAAGGGCATCATTGAATAAATGGGACTTCCTGAGGCTGAGAAGCTTCTGTAAAGCAAAGGACACTGTCACTAAGACAAAAAGACAACCCACTGACTGGGAGAAGATCTTCACCAACCCTGCAACTGACAAAGGTTTGATCTCCAAAATATATAAAGAACTCAAGAAACTAGACCGTAAAAGGCTAATCAACCCAATTATAAAATGGGGCACTGATCTGAACAGAGAATTCTCAACAGAAGAACTTCAAATGGCCAAAAGACACTTAAGGTCATGCTCAACTTCCTTAGCGATCAGGGAAATGCAAATCAAGACAACTTTAAGATACCACCTTACACCTGTCAGAATGGCTAAAATCAAAAACACCAATGATAGCCTTTGCTGGAGAGGTTGTGGAGAAAGGGGTACACTCACCCATTGCTGGTGGGAATGCAAACTTGTGCAACCACTCTGGAAAGCAGTGTTTCGGTTTCTCAGGAAATTCGGGATCAACCTACCCCTGGATCCAGCAATACCACTCTTGGGAATATACCCAAGAGAGGCCCTATCATACAACAAAAGTATATGCTCAACTATGTTCATGGCAGCATTGTTTGTAATAGCCAGAACCTGGAAACAACCTAGATGCCCTTCAACGGAAGAATGGATGAAGAAAGTATGGAATATATACATATTAGAGTATTACTCAGCAGTAAAAAACAAGGACTTCTTGAATTTTGCATACAAATGGATGGAAATAGAAAACACTATCCTGAGTGAGGTAAGCCAGACCCAAAAAGAGGAACATGGGATGTACTCACTCATATTTGGTTTCTAGCCATAAATAAAGGACATTGAGCCTATAATTCATGTTCCTAGAGAAGCTAAATAAGGTGAATCCAAAGACAAACACATAGGCATCCTCAGGAATATTAACCTTCATCAGGCGATGAAAGGAGACAGAGACAGAGACCCACACGGGAGCACCGGACAGAAATCTCAAGGTCCAAATCAGGAGCAGAAGGAGACGGAGCACGAGCAAGGAACTCAGGACCACGAGGGGTGCACCCACACACTAAGACAATGGGGATGTTCTATTGGGATCTCACCAAGGCCAGCTGGCCTAGGTCTGAAAAAGCATGGGATAAATCCAGACTAGCTGAACATAGCGGACAATGAGGAATACTGAGAACTCAAGAACAATTGCAGTGGGTTTTTGATCCTACTGCACGTACTGGCTTTGTGGGAGCCTAGGCAGTTTGAATGCTCACCTTAGGAGACCTGGATAGAGGTGGGCAGTCCTTGGGCTTCCCACAGGTCAGGGAACCCTGATTGCTCTTCGAGCAGATGAGGGGGGGGGGGGGACTTGATCGGGGGAGGGGGAGGGAAACGGGAAGCGGTTGTGGGGACGAGGCAGAAATTCTTAATAAATAAATAAATTAAAATAAAAAAAAAAAGAATATAAATAACATAGCTAAAAAAGTTAATTTAATAAAATACATTGAATTTTGCTCCTTAAAAAAAAAAAAAAAAAAAAAAAGACTTGAAAAGGCTTGGCATTTCTTCAGGGATGTCCCTGTAGAGTAGAGAATCCAGAGGCTGGAGGATGAGGACCCAGAAATCTGACTGCAATGGCCAGAAGAAAAGACTCCGAAGGAAACTAGAATAGAAGAAACAGACAGCAATAAAAACTAGTAGAGAAATCAGACCCCCACCTCCACCCCGCATATATGCATTCTCTGTCTGTCTGTCTGTCTGTCTGTCTGTCTCTCTCTCTCTCTGTCTCTCTCTCTGTCTCTCTCTCTCTCTCTCTCTTTCTGTGTGTGTGTGTGTGTGTAGTTGCATGTGTATGTGTGTGCAAATGTTTATGGAGGCCAGAGGTCAGCCTCAAGTGTGGTTCTCCTGGAGCTATGTATCTGCCTTGGGTTTTGAGAGAGGGTCTCTCCCTGTCCAACTGCCTGGTGAGCACCAGGGATCTGCCTCTCTCTGCCTCGGCAGCACCGGGAAGGCAAGCACAGCCCATCACATCCAGCCTTTTATGTGGGTGCTAGGGCTTGAACTCAGTGCCTCATGGTTGTGCAGCAAACCAGAGCTGTCTCCCCAGACACCCTTGACCGATTTGAAAGGTGGTGTGCTCCTCCCTTAAGCAAACCTCCCTACCCTAGATGATACCCCCTCAGGCATGTGCAGCTCTGTGAGAAGCTCCCAGGCTTCCTTGAGGGAGTGTTGTTCTTCAGGTCTGGTGCAGCCAGTGTTCCGTTTCCTCCGGTCACTCTTCCATTCTTGGAGAAGGGGACGCGGAGCGTTAAAGTCAAGGGCCCTTTCCTACAAAGCAGCCTTGTAGTGATGTTTGGAAATGCAAGGAGAGATGGATTGGCAGGGACGGTGTGGGGCTATACAGACACACATGCACACAAAGAAGGGGGAGGGAGGGAGGGAGGGAGGGAGGGAAGGAGGGAAGGAGGGAGGGAGAGAGAGAGATCCAATCTGTTGTAATTGGGAGCGGTGGGGCTGCGTCCCCAGCACCCCGGCTGCCTGGCTAGCTTATGCCCCAAAATAACAACACACAAACTGTATTCATTTAAACACTGCTTGGCCCATTTCTATCTAGCCTCTTCTATGCTAATTCTCACATATTAATTTAGCCCATTTCTAATCATCTTCATAGCACCACTAGGTGCGCTTACCAGGAAGATTCTAGCCTACGTCCATCCTGGGTTGGAGCTTCATCGCGTGGGTTAGGACAACAGAGAAAGGGTGAGCTATAGAGGCCATTCATGGGTCTCTGCCTCGCCCCACCTCCCTTTCTCCCCTCTCTCCCCTCTCCCCCACCCCAGAGCTCCAGACTCCTCCCAGGGGTGTCTGTTTACCGGTTATCATAAACTCGAGCCTTCAACTCCTCACCTGCATGGCCTGCCTCTCCCGACACTTCTGTTTCTCCGGGATGCTGCCTGCTCTTCATTTAATTTTGCAGTGAGTCACAGCTCTGTGATCCCAAGGCAAATGGAGGAGTTGATGATTTATAAAGCCCTGGATGCCTCTCCAGCCACCTACCCTCTGCTCAGGTCTCCTCCCTGGCTCGCAGCTCCCAGCCACCCCACTATTCACCCAGAATCAGGGTAAATGGGGTTTCTTTCCTATCTGTTGAGCTGTCAAGACCCAAGTCTGGCTGTGTGGTTGTACACTCTCTTCTCTAGATTAAAAAGTCTTTATGAAAAATTCATCTGTCCAGGGTGAGAACTCACAGCAAAAATCGGCTTCTTGAGACTTTGCTGGCTTCTGGGGATTTGCTTGATATTAGGAATGACTTGAGGAAGCCACTTTTCTATCTTCCCATACACAGTACCTTCTGGTTTTTGCTCATGGCCTTTTGTGACACAATGAAGCCCTTCCTTGGGGAAGCAGGGTCTTGACTGTACCGTGCACATTAACTTGGTTGGTATTCAATTTTGCTTCCCTTTGCTTCTCTTCTATTCCTGGTCTTTCTTGAGAATATTAAACAGCTTGCACATTGGTTTTCTCTGCTACTTCCCCATTCTTGTTCCCTAAATCCCCCAAGCACCATGGCTAACAGTGCTAGAGGCTCTCGGGTCAAGTTCTAGCCTTGCCAGTTGTTGTGTGTGGCCTTGGATAATTATCTCACCTTTCCCTCTTCATCAAAGTGCAGGCGTGATCATTCAGGGGTTGAGGCAAAGCATACATAAAGTCTTGCTTGGCTCTCTGTCAGCTCCCTAAGCCTGCAGCTATCATTTTGACTTTGGAGAGCCAGCTTCCAATGGCAGAGGAAGACCCACACATGTATGAAGGATCTCTGGAATTTTTGTATGACCACAGTGTAGTAATAAGAGGAGCGGCGGGGCTGCGTCCCCAGCACCCCGGCTGCCTGCTCAACTAGCTTATGCCCCAAAATAATTACACGGACACTGTATTCTTTTAAACACTGCTTGGCCCTTTAGCTCTAGCACTTACAGGCTAATTCTCACATCCCGATCAACCCATCTCTAATAATCTGTGAGAACCAGTCTTACCGGGAAGATTCTAGCCTAGTCCATCCTGGGTTGGAGCTTCATGGCATGTGTCTGCCCAGGAGCGGGGCATGGCGTCTCTCTCTCTGAGGCGTCTGCTCCCGAGAGGAGAGCTGTGGAGTCTGAGCTCACTTCCTCTTCCTCCCAGCGTCCTGTTCTGCCTACTCCTCCCACCTATGTTCCAACCAATAAAATGGGCCAAGGCAGTTCCTTTATTAGCCAATGACCTTCCTCCATCACCACAGGGACATACGTGGTGAATGCCGACCCAGAAAGGCCTTTTCTCTGGGCTTTGGAGACTGAGTGCAGTTTAGGATGAAGAGAGGCAGACAGTTGAACAAGACAGGGGGAGCAGAATGAAGGCTTTCTCTATTCATGGGGCATATTTCCCCCCCTTCGCCCAAGCCTCTTTCTCACCCCTGGATTAAGGTGACTTTCAGTGAGTTATAATTTGGTGAGGTTTAGGGAGCACAAACCCTCAACATGCAGAGGCTTTGAAGAGGTGCTCAGAGATCTCAGCTGTCCCTGTCATGGACTACAACGTGATGGGCACTGTTTTCCGAAGGTGCTAAATGTCTGCATGCAAAAGGCAAAGGCAGCACACTTCTCTTGTCCTTAAAAAACACAGAATCAATAGAAGAAAGGATGAAGAAAGTATGGAATATATACATATTAGAGTACTACTCAGCAGTAAAAAACAATGACTTCTTGAATTTTCCATGCAAATGGACAGAAATAGAAAACACTATCCTGAATGAGGTAAGCCAGACCCAAAAAGAGGAACATGGGATGTACTCACTCATAATTGGTTTCTAGCCGTAAATAAAGGACATTGAGCCTATAATTCGTGATCCTAGGGATGCTAAATAAGAAGGTGAACCCAAAGAAGAACATATAGGCATCCTCCTGAATATTAACCTTCATCAGGGGATGAAAGGAGACAGAGACAGAGACCCACATTGGAGCACCGGACAGAAATCTTAAGGTCCAAATCAGGAGCAGAAGGAGAGAGAGCATGAGCAAGGAACTCAGGACCGTGAGGGGTGCACCCACACACTGAGACAATGGGGATGTTCTATCAGGAACTCACCAAGGCCAGCTGGCCTGGGTCTGAAAAAGCATGGGATAAAACCGGACTCGCTGAACATAGCGGACATGAGGACTACTGAGAACTCAAGAACAATGGCAATGGGTTTTGATCCTACTGCACGTACTGGCTCTGTGGGAGCCTAGGCAGTTTGGATGCTCACCTTACTAGACCTGGATGGAGGTTGGTGGTCCTTGGACTTCCCACAGGGCAGGGAACCCTGATTGCTCTTCGGGCTGATGAGGGAGAGGAACTTGATTAGGGGAGGGAGAGGGAAATGGGAGGCGGTGGCGGGGAGGAGGCAGAAATATTTAATAAATAAATAAATAAATAAACAAACAGAAATTTCTCAGGTACTCTCACGTGAATGATCTTACCTAAGAACAGTGGTTCTCAACCCATAGGTTGAGACCCCTTTGGGGGTTGAACAACCCTCTCACAGGGGTCGTATAAAACCACCCTGCATATCAGATATTTATATTATGATTCATAACAGTAGCAAAACTACAGTTATGAAGTAGCAATGAAAATAATTCTATGGTTGGAGGTCACCACAACATGAGGAACTGTGTTAAAGAGTCACAGCATTAGGAGGAGAGCCACTGCCTCAGAAGGTGCCAGCCACAGCCGCGTGTGAACACGGCAATGCTGCTCCTTTTGAGGGATAAGGAAGGTTTTCTTGGTTCAGTCAGGCTGCTATAACAAAGCATCACCACCCAGGGCTTAAATCTGCTGTCATCTATTTCTCAAGTCCTAAAGGTTGCAGGTTCAGGGTCAAGGCACCAACAGACCCAGGGTCTGTTGAGGGTCCACTGCCTCCTAGCGGGCATCTTCACACTCTAACTTTACACAGTGGACAAGACAAGGGAGCGCTCCAGTTCTCTTTTTATAAGGGCAGTGATCTCATTCGAGATCATTTTGCCTTGTGATCTAATCAGCTTCCCAATGCCCCACTTCCTGAAACCATCACAAAGGAGATAACGTTTCACCGCTCGGATCTGGAGAAATGCATCTAATTTGTAGCAGGGATGCTCAAAACCACGTCCTTCAAGAGGCGCAGCCAGTTCCTGCACCTGCCGTCCTACTCCAAGCCCAGCCTGTCCGTCACACCCACAGCTGCAGCCCCTCATGTACCTCTGCAGAGATGGCAGTGCTCTCATAGGAGTGGCTGTATCACCGGGGCCAGAAGAGTCATGTTATGCCAGGGAAGAAATCCAGTGGTCATGACCAGTGTTGTTTTTAAAATAAATCCAGAATAATGGGATGAGATGGGACGGGATGAAATGGATCAAAAGAGAACAAAATAGGACTGCTTCTGTGTTCAGTGCACCTAATGAAGAAATATTATTGTCCTCATTAGGGTTCCTATTGCTGTGAGGAAACACCACAGCCAAAAGCAAGTTGGGGAGGAAAAGATTTATTTGGCTTACACTTCCACCTCAGATTGCATTATTGAAGGAAGTCAGAGCAGGATCCTGGAGGCAGGAGTTGATGCAGAGGCCATGGGTACTGGCTTGTTCCTCATGGCATGCTCAGCCTGCCTTTTTATAGGACCCAGAACCACCAGCCCAAGGACGGCACCACCTACAATTGTCTGGCCCTCTCCTGTAGACCACTAATTGAGAAAATACAGTACAGCCTGATCTTATGGGGATATTGTCTCAGCTGGGATTCTCTCCTCTCAAGTGACTCTCTAGCTTGTGTCAAGTTGACATAAAACAAGTCAGCACAATTAGCTCATAGAAATTTTGTTTTATTGCAGTATACGTGTTAGGGTATTTGTATTGGATACAAAAGGAATCTATCTTTGGGAAGAGTCACTGTCAACAAATGTAATATATTATTAGTATTGAAATTTCTACTGATTGCTGACTGCCAGAGTCAAGACAAACTACCTTTCCCTTGACCATTCTTGGTCTTCACTAGTTTTTGCTTCCTACTTTTTTAGTTGGCTGCAATGATATAAAACAAATTCATTAACACCTGTCCTTATCACACAGCAAGCTCTTCCAGCTCCTTAGACCCCAGGATCTTCACATACCTTATGGCATGAAACCAGATCCCCGCTGGCTCCAACACTCAGCCAGTTTCCCGGTTATGTCTTCACCAGCCCCTTGGCACCAGAGGCCCTGGCGTGTCTGTCTTTCCAGGGTACCTTGTGTCTGAGAACATCTCCTCTTCCCATACCTCCACCCTCTGGGCCCCGTCTAAGTTCTAATTCCCTCTGATGTTCTCCTCATATACAGACCACGGAAATTCCATGTAGTAAGTCCGCGGGGGAGGGGGAGCTGAGTCACATGTAGCTGAAGCGGTGCCTTAAAACCCATTGCCCTATGGCTCAGCTTCTGAGATCTGTCATGCGCATCTGGGGCTGCTTCATTTTAAATCTGCAGGTAAGTCTCTGCTGTGTGCACCAACATTTGCCCACTCATTTGCAAGGATTCTGACGAAAGGACAATGGTTGGGGAAAGAACCCCACAAGTCTGTTCTCAACTCAGATGCCAATGGCACCTTCACTTGTTATCAGCTGGTGATAGATTCAAGGGTCTCCACAATCCCTTTCAGGCTCCTGGACATCAGGCCGTCATCACACTAACAACAAAAGCTGCAGGCGAAAGGACGCAAATCCTAAATATCCAAAGGTTTTAAAGCAGAAGGCAAAATGCTCCCTTGTTCACAGAGACCTATTGCCTTCAGGGACCTGTTGTTCTCCTAGCATTGATACGTAACACTGTGCATGAGATGCTGGCCCCGAGGAAGCCCAACTGAGTCCCCATATTCAGTGATGTGGTGCTCAATTGCAGGCTGTTCTTGTGACTGACCGGCTCCTCCGAGAAGGGCCATCAGAAATCATAGTTGGGGCTAGGGACATAGCTTAGTTGGTAAAGTACTTGTCCAGCCAAGTCCTGGGTTTGAACCCTAAAATAATGCAGGTGTGGGGGAATAAAACTATAATCCAAACCTTGGGAGGCAGAGACAGGAGGATCAGAAGTTCAAAGTCATTCTCGATTGCATAGTGAATTTACAGCCACCCTGATCAACATGATACCCTGTCTTAAATAACAATAACCACAGACTGTTTACTGGTCAAGGCTTCCAAGCTAACTATGGCATTCCTGTCACAGGGCACTTTGACAGCTAGAAATCAATTCCCGATAGCCAAGGTCAGGACCTCTCTCTTCGGTTAACTGTTTACTATCTACCTGCTGATAGACCTCTGGCGTGTGGGCAGTAGGGATGCTGAAGGAACAGCGTAGGTGAATCTCAAGCATCACAGGGCTACTGAAAGGACACAGACTTAAGGTTGCAGATGGAACTACAGAAAGCGGAAGTTGCAGCTGATGGCAGCAAAAGGGTTGATCAGAACCACATTCTTTGTTGGGGAAACTGCACTTTGTCGTGTGCACACCACACCCACCACAAAGTGGTGCGCAGAGCTCTTGCCAGCCACTTGGAGAAGCGCCTCACTTTAGTAAAGCACTTATGCTCTGATAACACAAGTGGGCGTCGTGCACCCTCTGGCTACAGTTAGATAAGGAAGTGGAGGCCGAGAGAAATTAAATAACTTGCTGCACCCGGGTCTGCGGCACACCGGAGTCTTCCCACACCAGTTCTTCAGAGCTGCGGCCTCTCTCTTTGCTACCGTCTGGACTGGAGTTGTCTTCTCCTGTGTGTCTTTCAGGTTGTCCCACCCACTAAATGTCTAAATGTCCTCTGTCAAGAGCAGAGATGATGGTAGCTCTAACACCCTGAAATGTTTTGTCAGTAAGCTTACACTTTATGAGGTGCGGTGTGGTTTTTTAATACATGAATACAATGTGTAAGGGTTTGATGAGCTAGCAGGCGTAGCTGGAGCCTCAGATTCAGTATTTCTTTGTTCTGGAAGCACAACACAAACACCACACACCACTTCTCAACAAATTTCCCTGTGTTGTTAAGGTGTGTGTGCAGATCAGTGGTCGATGTTGACTGTGTTCCTCAATTGCTTTCTACCTTTTTATTTTTTTTTGGCAGGGGCATCTCTCACTAAACCCAGAGTGAATCAATTCAGGTAGACTGGCTGAGCCATCTCCCAGGTCCCCTTGATCATCTCTGACATTGACTGTTCTGATGGAAAGGTGTCAACACAAACAGAAAGGCCTTGAACTGCTATGCACAGTGGTACATGAAGGGACTTTGTGAGGGCAGCAAATTGAGCATGAAGCTGAAGCTGAGGATGGAGCCGGTATTCTGCATCTCTCCCTTCCTCAGTGATGCATCTGTGTTCTCCCAGGCAGATCCATCCACGGCTCACCAGGACGCTGGTACAAGAAAACCGCCTAATGGACCACCACAAACAGAAATCAGAGTTGCAACCGATTTCAGGATTCTAGTTTCCTTTTCCTTCAGGCGACAATTTGCGGTGTTGTCTGAACAGCAATCAGTGGAATGATGAGTGACTCTGGAGTCCCACATTGATGAAAAGGGGATGCGTTTGACAGAGACTACAGGGTGAGATGAACGGGAGAACCCATCCACGATCAGAAACATGGAGCTGCTTCTACCTGGGATGCAGGGGTCGACAGGCTGCTGTCTGTTAGAGCATGGGACTGCCAAGTTATTGCACATGCCCCGACTTCATGAGAGCTCAGCCAGGTTTCTCACGAGTCCCTAGCGACCCCTCGTCCCCATCCTTCCCTGGCTTTCGTCTCCCTTTCTCTCTAACATGTCTCGCCTTACACTCTTCTGTCTGGGTAGTCTGAGGTGGAATGGAACTGGGGGCGTTCGAGCTCTGTCTGAAGCCACTCTTGCTTGGCATTTTCTCCTTTCAGCCCTGGCTTCCACCCCTTCCTTTTTTTCCAGGAAGCATTTTATCAACAGGTTACTCACACATTAGATCCCATTTCATCTGCTTTACTGGATCTACCACAGGTGCTGGTTTTGTAATGGTAACTAATATAAGAGCTCAAAGAAGGTTCCTCCAACACCCAGTATAGCTGCACACTTCAGAAAGTGCTCTCTCTCTCTCTCTCTCTTTCTCTCTCTCTCTCTCTCTCCCTCCCTCCCTCCCTCCCTCCCTCTCCCTCCCTCTCCCTCTCTCTCTCTCTCTCTCTCTCTCTCTCTCTCTCTCTCACACACACACACACACACATGTCTTCAGACTGTGGCTGCCATGTTCAACTTGCCATGGACCCCAAAGTCCCTTAAGAGTACACGTACCTCTTGCAAGAAGCACTGCTGTTTGCAGGCTGGGATGACAATGCCATAGCACTTGCTACACGTGCATGAGGACCTGGGTTTGAATCCTTGGCATCCATGCTAAGGCTGGGCATGGATGTACAAGCCTGTAACTCCAACATTGGGGGAACAGGGCAGACAGATCCAGGGAGCTCACTGACAGATCAGCATGACCAAACTGATGAATTTCAGATCCAATGATAGACCCCGTCTCAAGGAAATATAGCAGAGTTCTAGAACAGGACTTCTAGATCCTTCTTTGTCTTCCGTACCTGTACATGGGAGTACACACCTGCACCATCTACAAACACACACATCACACAGAAAGGAATAGAATAAAGTGAAACTTAGAAACACATACATCACACAGAAAGAACTAGAATAAAGTGAAACTTAGAAACACACACATCACACAGAAAGAACTAGAATAAAGTGAAACTTAGAAACACACACATCACACAGAAAGAAATAGAATAAAGTGAAACTTAGAAAGAATGTAAAGCTAAGAGGAGGAGGGGGGAAGAAGAGAGCCTTTCCATGGCTTAAACCAGCCCGGAGGACATTCAAGGGAGAAAAACATCTCCGAGAGTGTGAATTAGTGCTGAGTATACAAGGTGCTCTAGGGATGTGCTGACATTTTCCCCCAGAGAGAACAAATGGAAATCCTTCCCTCATCTCCTGCCTCTCTTCCACCCTCTCAGTGTTAGCTGAGCTTCTTCAGGATGCTGTCTTCAACAGACCCTGGGGGTAGGTGTGAATGAAAAAAGACCAGACTGAATGTGAGATATCTTCTCAGAGTGTGAATTGTGAGACATCTTCTCAGAGTGTGAATTGTGAATGTGAGGCATGTTCTCATAGTGTGAATTGTCTGCTCAGAGTGTGAATTGTGAATGTGAGACATCTTCTCAGAGTGTGAATTGTGAATGTGAGACATCTTCTCAGGGTGTGAATTGTGAATGTGAGGCATCTTCTCAGGGTATGAATTGTGAGTATGAGACATCTTCTCAGGGTGTGAGTTGTGAATGTGAGACATCTTCTCAGAGTGTGAATTGTGAGTGTGAGACATCTTCTCAGGGTGTGAGTTGTGAATGTGAGACATCTTCTCAGAGTGTGAATTGTGAATGTGAGACATCTTCTCAGAGTGTGAATTGTGAATGTGAGGCATCTTCTCAGAGTGTGAATTGTGAGTATGAGACATCTTCTCAGAGTGTGAATTGTGAATGTGAGGCATCTTCTCAGAGTGTGAATTGTGAGTATGAGACATCTTCTCAGAGTGTGAATTGTGAGTGTGAGACATCTTCTCAGGGTGTGAGTTGTGAGTGTGAGACATCTTCTCAGGGTGTGAGTTGTGGATGTGAGACATCTTCTCGGGGTGTGAGTTGTGAGTGTGAGACATCTTCTCAGGGTGTGAGTTGTGAATGTGAGACATCTTCTCGGGGTGTGAGTTGTGAGTGTGAGACATCTTCTCAGGGTGTGAGTTGTGGATGTGAGACATCTTCTCAGAGTTTGAATTGTGAGACATCTTCTTGAAGTGTGAATTGTGAATGTGACACATCTTCTTAGGGTGTGAATTGTACTGAAGAGTTTCTAGGAACCCAGCTTCAGTGAAACATGCCTGTAATGTCAGCACTTGGAAAACCTGAGGCAAGAGGATTGCTTTAGGTTCAAATCCAACCTGGGGTATTTGGTGAGACCCTGTCTGAAAAACAAAAATGCAGCAGACAAAAAAAAAAAGTAGTTACTAGGATTTGAAAAAAAAAGTTAAGCACTTTAAACAAATAATTTGAAGCATTGCCTTTATTTTTCAGCAAGAAGATAAAGAACTGAGAAATAAATTTCAATGATTTGGACCACCTAAGAGGACGTCCATAACTTCAGAAGTGAAGTTCTTTTTTTCTTCCCTATCTGGTAGATTAGAAATACATTAATGATATTCCTTGTGCTGTTTCTTCTTGATTGTCAATTTCATTAGATCAAAGATCACCTAGGGCCGGGCGATGGTGGCGCACGCCTTTAATCCCAGCACTCGGGAGGCAGAGGCAGGTGGATCTCTGTGAGTTCGAGACCAGCCTGGTCTACAGAGCTAGTTCCAGAACAGGCTCCAAAGCCACAGAGAAACCCTGTGTCGAAAAACAAAAAAAAAACAAAAAAAAATCACCTAGGAGACCCAGAGAGAATGCTTCTAGGTACACCTGTAAAGACCTTCCATAGAGGATGGACTAAGGGAGAAAAGCTATGCTGTATGGGTAGCGTCATCCCGTGGGCTGAGGCCCAGATACAATGCAGGTAGGGTGGGAAGAGAGCCACCCAGCTAGTGCTGTGTTCTATCTGCTTCCTGTCCCGTGATGCTCCCGTAGTTCTCATGATGCTCCTACATGCCCTTCTGCCAGGATGACTGGAACCCTTGAGGGGAGGAACAAAATAATTATCCCCCTGCGTTGTTTTTCTGAGGCTTCTGTCATAGGTGGAAAAAAAAAAGTGACTCCCTGGCTTGTTATTTTTTTTTCTATCGCTGTGATAGGATAGCATGACCAAGGCAGCTTACAGAAGAAGGGCTTATTTGGGGTTGTGGTTCCAGAGGGCTAGCGTCCATAATGCCGGGAACTGCATGACAGCTGGTATAAACATGACAACCGGAACTGAAAGCTGAGAGCCGAAAGCTCACGTCTCAAACTTCAAGCAGGATGTGGAGAGAATAAAATGGAAAGAGCACGTGGTTTTGAAACACTGAAGCCTACGCCCTTGAGCTCCCTCCTTGAGCAAGACCATACCTCCCGAGCCCTGTACAAACAGCTCTATCAATGTGCCCAAGACTGTGGGGGACATTGTCCCTCAAGCCTGCGTACTTCCTTTCTTCCTAACTACCCAAAGACAGGCTCTGCTAGGAGACCCGCCAGGGAACTGACAGTAGCTGCTAGCATGTCCTAGCTCCCCTTAAAGTCATCGTGGCCAGCTGTCCTTTCCAGAGGGCAGTGAAAATAGAAACGACCAGTAAACATGACAGAGAGAAAGTGCCTTAGGGCTGTTGTATTTGGCTGTGAGCCTCGTTTTAGCTTTGACATTTCTCCTTCTACTTTCCTGGGAGTGTAGCCCCATCTCAGCATCTACTTCTGGAACAAACTTGGCCCTCGCACCTCTAAGTCTTTGGAGCATACCCCGAGCATCTAGCTCTGAAACTCTTGTATTAAAAAAATAAATAAAACCCCTAACATATGGAGACCGCTGTTTTTCAATTCCTCTTACACCCGGTTGTAGTTCTTCATAAACACAGTGTCCAAGGTTGGGGATTTTTCAGTAATTACTCCCTTTCATTTTTGCATGTGTGTGTGTGTGTGTGTGTGTGTGTGTGTGTGTGTGTGTGTGAGAGAGAGAGAGAGAGAGAGAGAGAGAGAGAGAGAGAGAGAGAGAGAGCGCACCTGTGTCTCTGAGCAATTCTACCACTGGAATGAGTCAGGTTAAAAGAAAATTACAATTCAAGTCTATGAGTTTATTTTCCCGTGCTCCTTAGGGAGTCCCTGCCTCACGGTACTGGGCGATCAAGAATATGCTGGATTAAGGGACAAAGGAGGAGTCCAGTCAGCTGGAACTAAGTACAAAGATCCAGGACCCACCCCTAAGAAGGCTCATACTTCTGTGACTTCTCTCCAGCCATTAGCTTACTGCCTCTGTGTGCCCATATGAAGTCACGGGAAAGCTTGGTCTTGGGGCTGCTGGACTCCTGTTCTTTTTTAGACGCGAGTCCCCTGGTCTCCATTCATAGTAGTACCCGATCGCAGTCATAGTTAGATGATAGCCTGAGGTCGTGTACACACAGTGCCCGGCACAGAACCTGGCATAGAACGCTCAGTCCTTGTGTTTTCTGTCCTTGATGCTCGGTGTCCTTTTATCGTTTGGATAAAAGTGTTGAGGTGCATTTCAGGAAGTGGCCCTATATCATGACTTTTCTTCAAGTTCTGTGTTTCTAAAAATAGTGCTTGCAGGCTGGGGACAGAAGAAGCAGGAACCTTGAGGGAGTCCCCAAAGGTTAGAGGTGCCAGTTACAGACTCACCACTCCAAAAGACCAGAATGAAGAACAAGTTTAACTGAAGCTCCCAAGGATTGAGTGAGGTGACTTTGAGAGACGAATGGGATAAGGGCTGTGAGCTCCCTGCCACAGGGAATGGGTTGGGAGCCTGGCTAAAGCACACCTCCCGCTGGCTCTGCGCTCTGATGCTGTATGAATCTGAGCTAGTTTCTGTCATGTTATTTACACTATAGTTTCTTCTGAGAAAATAACTGACATTTAATTCATTGATTCATAGACCTTCATTTACAAAAGGTTAATATCTCAATTCTCTCCGTGGAATGAGTCGGATTAAAAAAATAGAATTTAAATTCCAGTTCTATCACCAACTAGGTGAGTGATTGGAAAACTCATTTTATCTCTCTGGGGTAGACACTATGAAGGCTCAATACTTCTTCTTATGACACATTTAAAAACATGCAGAATTCTGTAAAGAATAATATGCTCTTGTCCACACCACTAAGCCTTATTAAATTTCCAGCATCTCACCACAGGCGCTTCCTTAAAAAAGTAAAAAGCCATTACAAACACAGCCCCAAACCTAACTGGCGCCTATGCCTGCTTGGCAGCCATCATAATCTGCATTGCTGTTTTTGTTCATGTGCTTTCATTTATTATTTATAGCAGGGTTAGGGCTATGAGTTATTTATTATGTTCAGGACCCACGAAGGGTCTTGCTCCCACCAGGCAAGTAGTCTGTCATTGAGCTACACCCCAACCCCCATGTGTGATTTTATTCTTAGATAAATCTTATTCACAAATCTGAACCCCAAAGCTTCTGAGATATAAATGGGGTTCTGTTTCTTTATTGATTCTGTAAACTTGTGACACACATATTTGAGGCCTGAATCTAAACAGACATGATGTCATTTATGGGCTTTATGGGCCTCACTTTCTGACTGGGTTTCACTTCGGAATACAATTTCATTTTGAAACAATGTATACGAACATGATTGGGTCCTCCTCACCTTGACAAAGACATGTTCCATCATCTACTTACCACTGCGAGGATTCTAAAATCAGAACAACTCAGAATATCAAAATACATTTGCCCCTGCACGTTTATGACAGAGAGTAACTCTATATGGCCTTGCATATACGACAGGCGCCCAGTTCCAAAGACGCATGTTCATGAGGGGGTCCATGAGATTTTTTGACTTTAAATAACATCACACAATATGCTTTCTTTGGCAGCTTGCTTTTGATCACTAAATATTTGAAGTGTTGTTTTATGTATTTATGCAAACGTGTCTCCATATGCAGATGTACACACACAGGCGAGCTGCCTGTGGAGTCCATTCGAGAGCATTGGACCCCTTGGTGCTGGAGTTATAGGCAGTCGTGAGCTGCTCTGTGTGGGTGCTGGGAAACCAACTCCAGTCCTTAGGAAGAGCAGCACACGCTCTTAACTGCTGAGCCATCTTTTC
This sequence comes from Microtus oregoni, assembly GCF_018167655.1. Taxonomy (NCBI): domain Eukaryota; kingdom Metazoa; phylum Chordata; class Mammalia; order Rodentia; family Cricetidae; genus Microtus; species Microtus oregoni. Next base: position 6,945,974 of record NW_024543221.1, read on the forward strand.
AGCCCCAGCACTAAATATTTTTTAATGCGTCCATATTGATACATTATCATTGAATGAGTATAACTGTGTCATACTCCGTTGTAAGAAGGAGCTACATGATTTGCTTATTCTGCCTTTGGAGTCATCTGAGATGTTTCCAGATTTCTCTTTTTTTATAAACTGCACTAAATGAACACACACTTTCATGGGAGGAGGTACTTCCAAAAGAGGTATTGCCGCCCGCCTGGGGAATCCGCATCTTTAAATTTTAATCGTACTTAATTACAGCTCACAGTGGCCTGTCAATTGACTCTCTCAGCAGCAGTGCCTAGCCCTGTTGTCCTGTTCCTGAGGGCACGTGGCATCATTAAATTTTCCCCCATTGTTGCCAATCAGTCTGTAGGCTTTGGAGAAACCAACCAACAGGGCTGCTTCCTGCCCGAGTTTTGAGCCAGTTGGGAAATAAAGACAAATGGCTTGCAGATAGAAGCCCAAGCACCCAAGGGGCTTGACCTTGGAAGAGCCTAGAAGGGGATGAATGAATCAATCACAGAGTACTTTCCCAACCAGCTCCTCACGCTAGCCTGGGCAGAGTGGAAGAGAGAGACCATACTTCTGCATTCGGCATCTTTTTCCAGCTGAGTTCCACGCGGAAGAAAAAAAAAATATGCGATGCAAAGCTCAGCCCCCGTTCCATCTCAGCAGGAAGGAGGAGCCGGAAAAGAAGCCCTAATGTTTAGGAGAAACCCCTTCCTGAAGAAAACAGGAAGAGGAACATCTGGATTCTCACTGTTTTGTTTTTGTTTTGTTTCTCTGGCGCCTACCAAGGCTGAACAAATATTCACATGGCTGTTGGTCAGTGGTGCTTTCTCTGATGACCAGTGCTTATTTGTTTCCTGTGCCCATCTTCGTATGGTACTGTTGCTCTCCATCTTCGTATGGTACTGTTGCTCTCCATCTTCGTATGGTACTGTTGCTTTCCATCTTCGTTGGCACAGTTAATATATTCTGAACTTTCTGTTGGCAGAGCACATTCCTAACACTGATTCTCGGAGTTGGCTTTTATTTTCTTATTTATGACTAAGTAGAAATGTATGAACAGAAGGTGTCTGCTTAAGTACACAAATCTTTGTTAATTTTCCTCTAAGGGGTGTGGGGGGGGGGGGTGGGGGGGGGTGTGCGCACGCGCATGTGTGTGGTCTTTGTGCCTTGAAAAACCATTACTGTTACTGTGAAGGCTGGGTAGAGAGAGTTTGGGGAAGTCTATGGGCCAAGCCTCCTGAGCAATACTCTGGAAAAGGAAAATGAACACCTATAGTTTTGGTTTTTGTTTGTTTTTTTTTTTTCTTTGCTTTGAGTCCAGATCTCATGATGTAGACAAGGCTAGCCTAGAATTCAAGGAGCTCCATCTCCCTTTGCCAAAAAAATTATCCATTAAATAAACATGTCATTTATCAATATGGGTAATCAAGAGCTAAGATCAGAGGAATGTTCTTCATGCCTGGCTGGAATTCTACAGTCTTGAGGAGCAACCCAGATTATATGCAGGCGGAAAGGAAGAAGGATAACAGGGTCTGCCTCCATCCCACACTCCAAGGGTCTGCCTCCATCCCACACCCCAAGGGTCTGTCCCATCCCACACCCCAAGGGTCTGCCTCCATCCCACACCCCAAGGGTCTGCCTCCATCCCACACCCCAAGGGTCTGCCTCCATCCCACACCCCAAGGGTCTGTCCCATCCCACACCCCAAGGGTCTGTCCCATCCCACACCCCAAGGGTCTGCCTCCATCCCACACCCCAAGGGTCTGTCCCATCCCACACCCCAAGGGTCTGCCCCCACCCCCACACCCCAGCTGCCTCTAAGCAGCTCAACTTGTCCAGAGTTCCACTGGGCTCAATTTCTCAGACTTGGGCTTGCGCCACCATGCCTGGCTGCCTGTGCCTTTCTGTTTGCTTTTGTATAACAGTTGGGACCAAATAACTGACAGAAACAACCATAAAAAGGATTTGTTTCGTCAAAATGTTCAGTCCATCCTGGCAACAAGATCACGTGGTGAGGGTCTTACCTCATGGCCAATAGAAAACAGAAAGGAGGGAGCCGAGGACCTAGTATAAGCTTCCTAGGTGTGCCTTTGGTGATCTGCTTCCCTAGCTAGGCCCTATATCCCAAAAACAGTGCTTCCCAATGGCCAAAGATTTAACACATGGGCCAAAATGCAAGGCCCAGGGAGGCGGATCAGCAGTTAGAGGTGCTTGTTCTGTAAGCCCGGTGACCTGAGTTCCATCCTGGGGACCCACATAAAGGTGGAAGTCAAAGCAGACTTCACAAAGCTGTCCTTTGTCATGCACACACGAATACACTTGCACTCAGGCTAAAAAGAAAAATAAACTGTCGAAGAAAAAAAAGCTTCCCCAAGACTCCTCTGGCATCAATTCTATTTTCTGCCCACACAATCTAACAACTTCCGGCTCTTAACTATGGCTTTGGTGATCCGGTTTCCACATGGAAATGCTGGAGAAATACTAACATTTGACTTCTGTGGGAGACATGAAGGTCTTTGTGCTCACAGATAAGCATTAGGGGAGCCGGGAATGTTCAGCTCAGAGGGCTGAATCTTCAAGAGGAGGAATGAATGTACAACTCTTCTGTCCAGGAAGCTGGGAGCAGGTTGACCGCCATCAACAGCCTGGCGAACTTGGCACTATCAATATGGCTGAGACCACACTGGATCCTCCTCCAGGCCATTACTATGAACGTCTCAGTCACTCTACAGCCCCCGCCTTTCTGGAAGATGCCATGTTTGCTTTACATGGAACTTTAACATAGTCACGACTCCTTTGTTGTGCACATGGACTGAGTATTTATCACCAGGAAATTCTTTTTAACAATTTGTGCTGTGCTTAGATAGACCTAAAGAAAACTACTCAGAGTCAGATTCAAACCAGCACTGGCCACTGAGTCCTGCTGAACTGAACAGCCTTCAGGCCGCCTATGGATCACTACTCTGCTGGCCGTGTTGGTCACAGAGACCGCCCACAGACTTTCTCTGTAAACAGACTGCTCTGATTTCCTGCCTAGCTTCACTCTGCAAAGCCATTGCCCTAAACAGCTTTATTCATCAACCAATCAAAGCGACACATATACAAAAGGACATCCCACATCACTTCTTCCGATCAGATTCTGAGATATTTATGGAGGAGAGTGTCTGAAACTAGATAAGCCCTATGTCCACCTTGCCAAGGGGCCCAAGGGACCCTGGTGAGAGTAGGGGGTTGTGGGCACAGGGCTGATAAGCTGAGGTAGGACAAGGACAAGTCATCTCCTAGAATAGGGAGAGCTGAGGCCTGTGTTGACTGTTATCTGGGGAGCAATTGTCTGTCCACATCCCCCTCAAGTGCCTTTAGTGAAATCACCCTTGAAATCTGGAGATCTTGTATCCTGAAGTCACCTGACACCTTCAGGTCACCTGGATCCACACGGTGTCATCACCTCTTTCCGCTGCCAGGAAGAGCAGCAGCAGCTGAGGTGACTTGAATCTGTGATCTGCCAAGGTAAAATCTTGGGGTTCCTTCTTCACCAGGCATCAGACTAGCCATGCTTCTAGGAACAGGTTCCTCATGCTTTACAGTGTCCCTCAACGTTTTTGTCCTCTCTACCCACCATAACAGCTCAGAGGCTTTCTCTTCCCAGCCCTATCCTCCAGAAAACTCTTTCCAGTCTCCGTCACAGCCCACACCATCACTTGCCACGCTTAGTAGGTCATTGGTGTCATTATTTCCCAGAGAACTGGAAGTCTGGCCTCTCATCTGTTCCTTCCTGACTATGGCCCATAATGTTCACCGCATACATTCTCTCAGAGAGCCCACCTGAACCAAGCCAGGGCCGAGAAAGAAAAATATCTCAGTGTAGTCTAGATGGCTGTCAATCACTGAGATTCCTAACTTTCTACCAGAAAGCTGATGAAGATGAGAGGGGAATAAATTGGGAGGGCCGAAGGGAGGCAGACATGAGGATGGATGTCATAATAGTGGTAGAAAAAGAACCCTCACCCATTCTGATCTTGATTCCAAAACCCCAAATCTGTACTGGACCACTGAACAGCTGGACAGCAAGTGGCTACTTGTAAAGAATTATGTCCTATCCACCCCTCCCACATCCCCTGTCCCTCATCAGCACCTCTCTCTTTATATAGCTTTGTCTAGAATTACTGAGGCAGTGGTGGGAGGTGGGAACAGGAGACACCGTTAGGAAGTGCCCTGGTACCAGCCAGCACTATAGAAGGTAGTTCAGAGAACCAGGGAGCGGAGGCTGGAGAAGGGGCCAGTCCAGCCTAGTGAAACAGAGAGAACGACACTGCTAGATATGGGGAGTGGGCCCTGATGCAGTGTCCAGAGATGGGCCTAGAAGAGAAATTGGCAAACAGACAAAGAAATACAGATTTGTCACGTGGGACCTCAGTCTCCTCTGCAATTGCAGTTCTGTAGAGAGGGAGCATACAGCCCAGGACAGGCCCTGGGAACACATGCTGTCCTGTGTGGGAAGGGGGATGCCCAGATCTCTGGATATGGTTCTCTCTCCTTTCCTCCCTTCCTATCTGCCTCCCTCCTTTCCCCTTCTTCTCTCTCTCCCTCCATTTTTTCTTCTCTCCTTCCCTTTCTATCTCCCTCCCTCCAGTCCCTCTTCTTCCTTCCTTTCTCAGAAACTAAGGGGGAAGGAGGGCTTAGTGTTCTCTAAAGCGTGCAAAGAGAGGAACTGCCTAACACAGAGCAATAGGAAAAACAATCCACGTGGAAAAGCCAGCAGCTGTGGCTGCATGAAGAGGACAGGAAGGGAAAGCATGGCATGCAACAGTGGGCTTAAAATGCGGTTTGTCCTGCCCCACAAGATGAAGCCCATTCCTAGGACTATCGTGGGCCTGAGAACCTGAGCTACACATTATGGGCCCCGGGGCAGAATTTCTTGCTATCATTCTGGTAAACAGATAGAATACTAAAGCCGCTCCCTGCCCCTTCTCCTTACACCCACAGGCCAGGGCACCTCCTAACCCTCCTCTGGATGGTGATGAGTTCAGAGACGCACACCCGGCCAAGACTCAAATGAGAGCCTACAGCATGCTCGGTCCTAGACACAGCATACATACTGAACCTCTCCTTCCAAGGCTCAGGAATTATTGAGAAGGAGGCAGGACAGAAAGACTCCGAGAGGCAGAAGACGACGACAGGGGTCTTATGGACCCAGCCCAGAAGCTGCGCGTATGAACTAATGGTGTTGTAACCGCACTCTTAAGACCCGGCAAAGCCTAAACCACACCAAATCCCAGCATGGAAAGGGGAGTTGAGGGTGAAGTTCCCATCTCTGAAACAGGAGTTACTGGCAGCTGAGAGTTTCTGGGAGAGGGAAAGTCAGTTTTTAAGAATGTAGCTCCCATAAGCCAACCATTCTCCAAATATCCAAGAGTATTTGGGCAGCAAAATTTAGCCCTGATGGCTTTAGTGGAGGTGGGGTAGACTGGGAGAGTAGGGAAGGCGGGATTTGAGGAGAGTTGGAAGAGGACATAAAAATGGTCAAAACACGTACAAATGTCTTGAACTAATAAAAACATTTTAAAGACCTTTTTTTGGTTATTCAGTAACAAGTATAAAACCAACCAAGTCTCAGAGAGAAGGGCTTTACAGAGCCCTTTGTAAGTTAATAAATGGTCAATAAGGGCTAGAGAGATGCCTTGGGGGTTAAGAACACCTACTGCTCTTGTAGAGGGCCTGCACTCGGTTCTCAGGACCCATGTGGTCGCTTGTAAACATTTGTAACTCCAGTTCCGGAGACTGTTATGATCTCTTCTGACCTCTGTAGGCCACTGTACATACATATACACAGGCAAGAGAATCACACATAAGACAAAACGCACATTAGTGGATTGAGATGTAGCTCAGTTCCTCAAATGCATGCCTAACATCCCCAAAGCTGTGGGCTCAGTCTCTAGCCCCATACAAGTCAAGCGTGGTGCGCTAGCCTCCTGTAATCCCAACACTCTGTTGGTGGAGACAGGAGAATCCAAAGTTCAAAGTCATCTTTTTGTTATCTAGAAAGTTCTAGGCCAGCCTGGGCTACATGGGACCCTGTTTCAAAACGATAAAAAAGCGCAATGCCAAACAATACCCCCAAACTGCCTGCTAATCTCAAGGGGTGGGGGAAATTGAGCATTATAACTGCCTTAGCCACACAATCAAACACAGTGTCATTATGATGGAACATGGGGCAACACAGAGAGCATCAACAGGGAGGGATCTTACTGTTCCTAGGACCTTATCCTAGACTCCCTGCCCCCAGTCCTTGTGGTCTCCTGCAAATAAATTCAGACCAGACATGGCGCACAGTGTTGAAAACAGAAGAAATTATTACAGGATAGGCACACTTGTAGAGTGGACAGTGGTCAAAGGAACAAGGTGAGAGAGGACAATGGCCACGGGGTCCGCTGAAAAGAAAAGCGCGTTTGTGGGGTCAGAGTACACAACGGCCAAAGGGACCACCATGCCGTCCTGCATGGTAAGGTAGCCTTTAGACTACTTTCTGAAGTCTGTGCAACAGACAGTTTTCCTGGGGGCACGAGGTGACTGACAGGCTGTCCTGGCTCCCTCTGTGTGGCTGTCACAAAGCCCTCTGACAAAAGAAACTGGAGAGAGGAAAGGGTTGATTTCAGCATAGAGGAAGTCAAGGCAGGGTCTCGAAGCAGACCCCATCAAGGATGCAGCCTACTTCATGCAGACCCAGGCTAACCTGGAGTTCTTAGACAGTCCAGGACCACCTGCCCAGGGAATGGTGCCGCCCACAGTGGAGGGCTGGAGCCCCCTTTTGTCAGCAAATAATCAAGACAGTCCCCGCACAGACAAGCCCACAGGCCAGCCAAATCTGAGTCACTGCCCAACTGAGACTCCTTCTGAGGTGACTCTAGGCTGTGTCAACTTGACAGTTTAAGCTAACGAGCACAAAGGCCCGTTTGGGTGGGAACAAAAATGTCTTTGTTCTTTCCAGAGGACTTCCTTCTGGGTAGTGATCTTAAAATATTCCTAGCAGTTCAGAAAGTTCTGTCTCTGTTCAGGGACCAGAGAGAGATGTGACTCATCACGTTCTTTTAGCCAAGCAAAAATCATGTAGCAGAGTAAATTATACAAGATTAAAGGAAAGTTAATCAATCTGTAAAAATAGCCATGCTTTAGTGAGGCCCTGCTACTTCTGCCCCCTCCCTTTCATCTGGTTTTCTAAATGTTTTCTAGGTATGTTTTTAATTGAACTAGAATTACACCACTTTCTCCCCTCCAATCCCTCCCATGTTCCCCTCCCACTCTCAAGTTGCTAGCCTCTTTTTTCTTTTTTATTATTGGATACATGTATGTGTGTGTGTATATATATATTATTATGTATGTACAAATAAACACAAATACAACCTGCTTGGTCCATTTTGTTGCTATTATGTACATAGTTTCAGGGCTGACTGTGACACACAGGACAACTGATAAGGAGGCTCATCCTTGGGAGAGGCTAATTCTCCTTCTCCCAGAAGTCCTTAGTTGCCTATAATCTATGGTCTAGGGATGGTATTCTAAATATTAAGGAGGGGCAACTGCGGTGTTCCCCCTTTACTTACCTATCACTGTTTTTCACTTACAAAGTCAGTGTTAGCAGGAACAAAGGGATGGGGCCTGAAGCTGATGATGAGGGAAGAGTCCATCCTCCCTGATCTTCAAGTCTGCTCATGTCTAACTAGCTACATAAGTTGACCCGACATGTTTAAGTAGAACTGGTCCCCACCTTCACGTGCCCCTCTGTAGTAAATGCAGGCATGGATGAACTAGCAAGGGCACCAAGAGGAAACAGAGACAAGTCCAGAAGGCGTAGACAAGTCTGAAACTTGTGTCAGGAAGAATGCTGATCGAACAGGGGAGATGGAAGGGGAAAAGCAACATGTTTGCCTTGGCCACACACTGGCGTGGGGTGAGGGAGCTTGAATATGGACTAGGCTTGGGTATTAAGGAGTTATTAAATGCTTTAGGTGTGAGCCTAATGTGACACTTATTAAGAAGATTGGCCTTCGTTTGAAAGCATACGTGCTGGGCTGGCAACATAGCCAGTTTGTAGAGTGACTGCCCAACATCCCTGAGACCTTGAGTTTGGTCCCTAGAATCACACAAACCAAGCATGGTAGCATGATCCTTGTAATTTTAGCACTCAGGAAGTGGAAGAAGGATCAGAAATTCAAGGTCATCCTCTGCTACATTAGCAAGATCAAGGTCAGCCTGGGATACGTAAGACCCTGCCTCAAAAACAAAAATATAAACAAACAAACAAACTCACACTGAAGTATTTCACAGGGCCATGCTAGAACACATGTGTTTTGTTTCCAAATGTTTGAGCATTTGAAACATTCATATACATATATGTGTGTATGTGTACATATGTATGATCAAGTATAGAAAATTTATTAATGCTAAATCATTTCAACTTTTTATTAAGTTTATTTGGAGTGCTCATTGTGGACTTATATAGAGGTTCAGAGGACAACTTGTGGGTGTCAGTTCTCTACTTCCACTATGTGGGTCCCAGGGATCCCTCTCAGGTCACCAGCCTTGGTCAACAGAAAGTGTCTCTACCCACTAAGCCTCATCTCATTGTCCTCCTCCATCTCCAGTACTTAGTTATATGTCAGAGAAAGAATTGGTATAAGTAATACTATCTTGGTTTGCTTTCTATTGCTGTGATAAACACCATGACCAAGAGCAACTTGGGGAGGAAAGGGTTTATTCCCCTTCCAGCTCCCAAGTCACAGTCCACTATTGAGAGAAGTTAAGGCAAGAACTCAAGGCTGGAACCCAGAGCCAGGATCTGGAGCAGAGACCTGGAGGGGTGCTGCTTACCAGCTTGCTCTTCATGAGGTTCTCAGCCTGCATTCTTACACAGCAAAGGACCACCTGTCCCAAGGTGGCCTTCCTCACAGTGGGCTTGTCCTTCCACATCAATACTCAATCAAGAATATGTCTCCCACACTTGCCCACAGGCCGACCCGCTGCAGGCGTGTTCTCAGCTGAGCTCCCCTTCTCCCAGAATGGCTCTGGCTTGGGTCAAGTTGACAGAAAGCCAACAAACACAGGCTGCAAAACGCAGAGCTAGCCTTGCTTTACCGAGTCAACAGCAGAGACGACAAACCAGAGACACATCCTGTCCTAAAGCGCACAAGAGCTGACAAAAGCCACAAGGAAAAATGATGTCAAGTTTCTGGGCTGACTGATCTTGAGAGAGCGTGAGAAGAGTGAGAAAGCACGATGAACGTATCTTACGAGAGGGCGCATCATGGCGGCCCTATCGTCCCTATTGGTCTTCCCAAGGAAAGCACTGAGGCAGACGCGAGGAAGAATGGCATGAAGAGCCTGTAAAACACAGCTGCTGCTACACCTGGGGAAATTTCAGGTGAATCCAAGGGTCTGACAGAACCGTTTGAGGCTAGGAGGATTTCATTGCAGTAGACAGCTTTGGGGTTTTCAGTTCATGGTCATTTGACCCCAAGCCCTTGAGCAGACCATCCTGCGGGCAGGAGTGTGTGGCAGTGTTTGTTCCACCCAAAGGACTCTGTTTCATTTCTATTGCTGTGATAAAATATCCGACTGACAGAAAGCAGCTTAGGGCAGTAAGGGTTTATTTAGCCTCACTGTTGTGGAGGGTTGGGGGTCAGGAGGATGAGGTGACAATGGGGGGGATGGAGAAGGGGTAGGAGCAGGAAGCTGACCATCATGAATAGCAAGTGGGTGAAAGCTATCAAAACCTCTGGGGTGGTTTGAAAGAAAATAGCCCCCAAAGGGAGTGGAACTATTAGGAGATGTGGCCTTGTGGAGTGGGTGTGGTCTTGTTGCAGGAAGTGTGTCACTGTGGAGGCGGGCTTTGTGGGTCTCATATGGTCAAGATACCGCCAATATCTCAGACCATTTCCTGTTGCCTGCATGATATAGGACACTCAGCTACTTCTCCAACATCATGTCAACTTGCATGTCATTATGTTCCACCATGAAAATAATGGACTGAACCTCTGAACTCTAAGTCACCCAATTAAATGTTTCTCTTTCTAAAAGTTGCCGTGATCATGGTGTCTCTCTGCAGCAATAGGAACCCTAACTAAGATAGCCTCAACCTCCACTTCCAGGCATGTGCTACCTCTTGTAAAGCCCCACCTTCCAAAGGGGCTGTGACCTTCCCACACAGTGCCACCAGCTGGGAACCCAGTGTTCAGGCACATGAGCCTATGGAGACTTTTCATATTCAAACTACAGCAGACATGTTTCTATCTGTTTTTCATCATCTCCCAATAATATCAGCACACTGCAACCCTGTGGATGAATTAACCCATCAATTAAGCCAAAGTTCTCATGATCTATCCCAAGAGACACCCCCAGAGACACCCCGACACATCCTTTCCTAACCTCCAAGGTAGTTCTGGAGCCAAAGAGTTGGAAATCGAGGTTAATCAGCAGACTTCTTTCTAGATGCTTTTTAAAAACTGGTTAGAACCACAAGGAGCTGCAGAAAGTCTTGCAAGTGATTATGCAAAGGAAGTCTCTCCGTAATAAGCAGAGGTAGGAGTTTGTGACACAGGGAACTCAACAATACTAAATGTTAGGGGAAAGTCGCATTGCAAGCGTTTTCAACAAAGAAAGAATTCAGTGATTTTATTCTCATCCAAATTGTGTGTGCTGTGTAGAGGCAGGTTAAAGATATTCTCATATATGGGGATGGGGAGAAAAAGATATTGTGAAGAATAGATTGGTGTGCACATACGTTCCATTCAACCAAGAGATACGCTGAAAACACAGGCTGGTAAAAATCACTTCTAAAAGTATCTGTAGATCCTTTTTTGCTTGGTTTGGAGCCCTGTCTGGTAATCCAGGATCCTTGCTTCTACCCAGGAGTAGGCTGTTCTGCATTGTGTCCTTCGTCTCCCATTTTCTCCACTAAGAAGGTATCCTTTCAGCAATAGGAGGCATGGCCTCCAGCCATAATTGCAGTGGTGGTTCTCCGTGTTTGACAGGCTTGGAGACAAAAAACTGCTGCTGTTCTGTCCTAGCTGTGACAATGGCTCGTAATCTGCATGGCAACAAGGAGAAGGCTATGCTAGGGACATTGCTAACCTTAAAAAACGTCTTAATTTCCCCTGCCTTCCGTTGATAAAGAGGCTAAGTATTGCCACACAATAATAAAGAACCTGAACAGCGGTCATGCTGAATCTTCCATCATAGAAAAGGGGTGGTGGTTGGGACTTTCTTTCAGAGTTCTAGAGATAGAAGCCAGCCTCTCGTGCATGTGAAACAGAACTGAGTCACACTGAGTCACACGCCCAACCTTTTTGTTTTTAGTTCTTGGTCCTAAAATACTAAGGAGTGAACAAGTCCTCGGTTCCTATTTACATCGTTTCCCGTCTAAGACATATGATGATCTTTATCTCTTTTTTTTTCTTTTTTTTTTTAATTTATTTATTTATTAAGGATTTCTGCCTCCTCCCCGGACTAGCTGAACATAGCGGACAATGAGGAATACTGAGAACTCAAGAACAATCGCAGTGGGTTTTTGATCCTACTGCACGTACTGGCTTTGGGGGAGCCTAGGCAGTTTGGATGCTCACCTTAGGAGATCTTTATCTCTTTTAGGACACTTTTGTATGGGCTGGAGAAAAGGCTTAGTAAGAAGGAACACAAAGTGCTCTTGCTCAGCTCCTAGCTCCATGTTGGGCAGGCTCACAAATGCCTGCTAACACCAGCTCCAGGAGATTCAGCGCCCTCTTCTGGCCTCATTGGGTACCCACAAATCTATGTGCGCGCACACACACACATATAAATATAATACTTTTTTACTTTTTTTTACAGTGTGTGTGTGTACCTGTACACCCATGCCGTGGGATATACGTGGAGGTCAGAAGACAGCTTGCAGGAGTTAATGACTCTCCTTTCACAATGTAGGTCCAGCGAATTGAACTCAAGCAATTAGTCTTGGTGGCAAAGCACCTTTACCCCAACCCATCTTGCAGCCCACCTTGTGTCTTTTTAAACAGCCAACTAATACTAGTTATAAAGAGAACTCAAAAGAGTGTGAATATAAACTAGAGACAAAAGTTAACCTTATTTTCTGAGAAACAGAATCCTGTCTAGAAAAAATAGTCACTTATTAAAGATATTAACCTTGGTGAGCCTTAGTGCAGGTGATGACGTCACTGGTTAAATTTTCTAACCAAGTGGTTTTGTTTCTTGAGTGACAGATACAAAATGAGATGGTGTAGGGATTGCTCCGAAGTCTGGAAAGGCCTAGGGAAGACAAAAGAAGAACACAGTTGAAAACATTTTAATACTAATGACTGCCTATGGTTAATACAATTACCCCAGCATCACAGATGAGGAGAACGAAACAAGAGGCTAAGCAACTCATGCCCATCCAAGGCCCTGCAGTGGGCAAGGAGTGTAATCGGCAGCCCTGGCATAGGCATCTATCTTCATTGCCATGGCTGCACTGCCCACTGCATCCCACTGCCAAGAAGGATGGAGAGGCCTGAGGGAGCCAGTAGAATCTGAGTAAGGTTCTGATGGACAGGGCACCATGTGAATGTCTTTCCTGTCTTCCAAACATCTCTCCTGAAATATCCAGGCATCCCCAGTGTGTTGTGAAATTGAGTTTGTTTTATGGATTACAAAGAAATGTCAGGTAAAGGATGTGTCTGGGTGTGTCAGAACAAACAGGATGTAAGGATGGGGAAAAACCTCAGTGATCTTTTTTCTCTTTTCTTTTTCTCTTTCTGTATTTATTTTTTGCTTCTTGAATTAAGGTCTCATGAGTCCCAGGTTGGTTTCACACTCACACTATAGCCAAGGATGACCTTAAACTCTGATCCTCCTGCCTCAACCTCTCTAGTGCTGGATTACAGGCATGCACCACCACCTGCTTTGTGCATTGCTAGGGATCAAACTCAGGGCTCTGCATGCTAAGCAAACGCTCTACCCACGGCACTACCTTTCATGTACTGCAGCGTTGCACAGTTGAGCAGACACTTTTATAATGAGCAAAATGCCTCTCTCAACGTGATAATTGCATTTAGAATATGCCTAGCAATCAGCCCAGAAAGAAACTTGTAGAAATGCTCTAGTGGTTGGAACTCTACAAAGGTCATATGGCTGAATTCTTCCCGCCTTCCTTTCCAGACCTGTCCAATCTTTCTAGAATAACTAAGTACCAACTCTGAAATGGAGACAGCAAATGAGTTTAAGCCAAACCAAAACAAGGAATTCTATTTGCAATGGGAAGTGGGGTGCTATCAAAGACAAGAGATGTGAAGACAGATGTTAGGAGAGTTTGATTGACTGCATGGGAATCAACCAGAGCAAGGTGGGATTTGAACATTGCCCCAGCCAGTCTTTTCAGCTCTCTAGACACAATGGACTCTTCATGTATTTCAATGAGGATTATCAACTCATGACTATCCTTATCCAGGATATGCAGTGAGCAAGCGTACCAGAAATTTCCAATTTTTTTCTGATAGTGTTAAGGGTAGGAAGGGAATTAAATAAGATGCTGACTAGGAGACATGATGGGAAGAAGGTAAAGGGGTTCTGCTTTAGGTAAGAAGGGCAGGGACTGTGTCTAAGAAGGACTGATGTTCTAGCTGAGGCCTGCGCCTAAGGAGGAGAAAGGAGCTATGTAGGGACTTCAGGCCATGGATACTTCAGAGACGGAGGCTGAGAGAAGGAACACAGAGGACTCTGGTGTGTCCACAGATCAGTGGTACAAAGAGAGAGCAGGACCTGAACTTGCAGGGGGCAGCGAGAGAGGACACAGGACCTTGAAGCCTAAGCAAAGGCATTCAACAGTATTCTAAGTGCAGATGGAAACCACTGGAGGATTTTTCACAGTGGGATGGTCTGTTCTCACTGAGAGCAAGCTGAAGAGAGGAAGCAATACTGCAGAGACCATTTAGAAGGTCAGTGTTATCACTGGTGAGATACAATGGACAGGGTATGTCTCTAAGAAGAATTCAGAAGGCTGCAGGAGCTTCATTGTGACAGAGTTGGGAAAGTGTAGCTCAGCTTGCCCTTATCAGTGAACTCGGGTTAGGGGTATGGCTCAGTCAGTAAAGTGTTTGCTACACATGTATCAAGTCCAGAGTTTAATCCCCAGATCCCACATAAAAAGTAGGGTATGGTGGTGCACACCTGTAATCTCAGTGCTAGTGAGGGTCCCTGGGCTAGATGGATAGACAATCGAGCTGAATCAGTGAGCTCCCGATTCAGTGAAAGACCCTGTCTCAAAAAAGAAGGTGGAAGGGAGTTGAGGAAGATAGCTAAGGTCAACCTCTGACCTTCACACAAACGGGCATGCACGCGCAGGCACAAACACACACGCGTGAGTACGCACACACCAACATAACCACTGCGTTTGGATGAGGCTGCTTCTGACTCTTCCCAGGTAGGATTTTTAGGATTCCAGGTTTCCCCTGTCCTTGACCCTGGGTACCACTGTAGATTTTTGTTGCATCTGTTTGTGGGCGTGTCCATCTCACGTCCGTTAATAACCTCCTTCCATCCCTAATTGATGCTGCACAGCACAGATGGGTTCTGGCAATGGCAGTAATAAGGTTCTGAACGCTTTCCATTGCTATATTTCTACTAGATGATTTACCTACTGACATTGTTTAACTTGACGTGCCAACTTGACTAGATTAAGGGATTTTCAGACAGTTAGTAAGGCATCATTTCTGGGCATCTCTGTGAGCACGTGTCTGAAAGAGAATGGCATTGAAATCACCAACCTAAGAAAGAAACCCACCCTCATACAGTGATATTGGCAATTTTTTAAGTGGTCGAGGGCCCACGATACCTTTGAGTTCGAAACATCAGGTGAGTTCCTGTGCTTGAACGCCTGGTCTCCGGCTGGTGGTACTGTTTTGGGTGGCTGTGGACATAAAGCTTAGCTGGTGGGAGTAGGTCACGAGGGGTGGGCCTTGAAGTTTATACCCACCCACTCTCTCATCTTCAGGCCCACTATGTCTGCTTCCAGGTTCATAGGGATGGGAGGAGCTATAGCACACTCTCCCACCAGCCAGACAAGGACACTCCAGCTGCCATGTCTTCTTTGCCATGATGGACAGAACTGTGACCTTCTGAAAACAGGAGCCAAAGCAAACCTTTTCTCCATTAAGTTGTTACCAGGGATTTTTGTCACAAAATGCAAAGGGCAAACCCATTCATTAGCCTTTCTTCTACTCTCTCCCTTCTTCTCCTTCATTAATTCTTCACCCTCGGGCTAGAGAGATGGCTCAGCTGTTAACGGCTAGGTTTACAGCCAAAACTACACACACAGCGTCTGTCTCAGAGCTAGAACCCTGATGTTCTCATGCTCGTGGACACCAGAGCTCCACGTTCTTTGTGTCCTCGACCCTTTGAATTCCAGGACCTGCACCAGTGGCCTCTTAGGTCTAAGAATTCTGGCCCCAGACTGAGAGGCGCACCTCTGGCCACTCTAGTTCTCAGGGGTTAATCTTGTGCTGAGCCATGGTGAAATCTCACAGTTCTCCAGTCTGCATATGCCGTGATGGGACTTCTCAGTTTCCATAGCTGTGTGAGCCAATTTCCCTACAAAATTCCTTCCCAACTATCTACCTAATCTATCTATGTATCATCTACCTATTTATCATCTCCCTGTCAATGATCAATCAATTATATATCTATCATCTATGTATGTATGTATCTATCTGCCCATCATCTGTCTATGTATATATCTATGTATGTATCTATATATCTATCTGCCTATCATCTGTCTATGTATCTATTTATATATGTATCTTTATATCTATTACTTATCTATCATCTATCTATCTATTATCTGTCTATCATCTGTCTTTCTGTGACAGCTGATATCAACTGTCAGCTTAACAGGATGTAGACTCACCGAGGAGACAGACCTCTGTGCCTGTCTGTGAGGCTGTTTCCAGAGAGGATTAATGCAGAGAACTGCTGGTAGCAATGACTTTTACGAGAGGTGACAACCAGTATTCAACAGGTCGACCTATCAAATGAATAACCCTGTTGGGAAGTCCCACTCGGCAAAGTCCATGGGGTTACTGGCTGTGGAAACCGGTTGTTTTCTGGTTATTCATCTGGCGGGTTGACCTGTTGAATACTGGTTGTCCCCTGCTGTATGCCCCTATGACCTCTGGTAAAAGCCACTGCTGCCAGTAGCTCTCAGAGTATTAACTGAGAGGAGACCAGACCTCAAAACAGGAACTGCCTTCCGACAGGCAGCCTCAGAGGTCTGAGGGAAGGGTCAACCTCAGTTCACTTCTTCCTGAGCTGTGTATTTGTGACAATTGCCTCCATCCTCAGCTGACACCAGGTTCCAGCTTCTTTGGGCTTCCAATGTGGAGGTCAATGCCAGTTACTCTCCAGGGACCTCCAGGACTTTCATCCCAGAAGGAACAACTGAGGGATCAAGTCTTGTAGACTGAGCAACTACAGAGTCCTGTCTCTGCCATGTACAGACAGCTATTACCAGACTACCTAACCCCTATCATATAGTCTGTCTATTAAATCTCCACTTATATATTCATTTCATCAATTCTACTCCTCTAAAAAACCCCAATGACACATCTATCACCTATCATCTTGTTGGTACTGCTTTCTGGACATTGCATTGTTTTAATCCTGACAAAACCTGGTAAGGTAAGTATTATTCCTCCTGATTTATAGACCAAAAACCAAGGTTTAGAGAGACTGAAAAACTCATCCAAGACTATACCATTAGGAAATAAGGGAGCCTAGATTTGGAATGTGTAGGGTGTAGGTGGCTCTCAAGCTCAGGCAGCTGTTGGGTAGGGGATTCAGCCTGTAGGTGTCAAATGAGGGGACAAATGATGAACACCTGGACCAGGACACTGCCAATGAGACTAGAGATAAGGAAATAAGGAACTGCCATGAGGGAAATGTTCAAAAGGAATTCTGGATAAACTTCTGCTTCTAGGGCAGCTGTGATTACACAGTAAGATCCTAGCTAAAAATATTATTATTCATAATCAAACAACAGTCTTCTGCTTCTGTTAACTGGGTTTGCCAAGGTAGGCCAAACAGCCAGCCCATGAGGCCTCAGCATGGCCACTGGACTGAAAGTTTCTCAGGACCTCCTGTTATGGGGTGGGGAGGGGAGCCAACTGAAGAGGTTGGAGAGTCCTCCACGTCCTGGGAAGGCGGGATGAGAAGACCCAGATTGACTGTGGTGTCACAGATATAGAGAGGGAAGGCGGTTTGGAAGAGATGGCGAGCAATAGAATCAAACTCTTTTTAGGTCAAGTGGATTCAAAATCAAAACCTATTACTAAACATAGTAGCTGTTTGGGTTTTTTTATTTTTATTTTTATTGAGCTCTACATTTTTCTCTGCTCCCCTCCCTGTCTCTCCCCTACCTCATTCAACCCTCCGCCAAGGTTCCCATGCTCCTAATTTACTCAGGAGATCTTGTCTTTTTCTACTTCCCATGTAGATTAGATCTATGTAAGTCTCTTTTAGTGTCCTCATTGTTGTCTACGTTCTCTGGGATTGTGGTTTGTGGGCTGGTTTTCTTTGCTTTATGTTTTTAAAAAAAACACCTATGAGTGAGTACATGTGATAATTGTCTTTCTGTGTCTGGATTACCTCACTCAAAATAATGTTTTCTAGCTCCATCCATTTTCCTGCAAAATTCAAGATGTCGTTATTTTTTTATGCTGTGTAGTACTCCATTGAGTAAATGTACCACATTTTCTTTATCCATTCTTCAGTAGAGGGGCATTTAGGTTGTTTCCAGGTTCTGGCTATGACAAACAAAGCTGCTATGAACATAGTTGAGCACATGTTCTTGTGGCATGATTGAGCATCAAAACGACAGTCTACAGAATGGGAAAAGATCTTCACTAACCCCACGTCAGACAGAGGTCTGATCTCCAAAATATACAAAGAACTCAAGAAATTGGTCATCAAAAGAACAAATAATCCAATTTAAAAAAATGGAGTACAGACCTAAACAGAGAACTCTCAACCGAGGAATCTAAAATGTCTAAAAGACACTTAAGGAAAAGTTTAACATCCTTAGTCATCAGAGAAACGCAAATCAAAAAAACTCTGAGATTCCATCTTACACCTGTAAGAATGGCCAAGATCAAAAACACTGAAGACAACTTATGCTGGAGAGGGTGTGGGGTAAAGGGAACACTTCTGCATTGCTGGTGGGAATGCAAGCTGGTCCAACCCCTTTGGATGTCAGTGTGGCGATTTCTCAGAAAATTAGGAAACAACCTTCCTCAAGACCCAGTAATGCCACTTTTGGGTTTGTTTGATTTTTAAACCAAAATTGTACTACCACCTAAGGCTAGGATACAGCTTCATTTTTAAAAAGAATCAAGTTTGGGCACAGTGTGGGTCACAGAGTCCATTTCTATACCACCCATCCTGTAAGATTCCCCACCAGCCACAGCCAAAGACAGTACCAACCAGAAAGCCGCTGCTGGCGTTGGGCACATAGTTTACCCAGAGATCACCACAAACAAAAGCTCCAAAGTATGACAAGAGCTCACCTGAGGGGAGAGGCTCCCTTCCGCAGAACACAGCCGCACTCCAATGACAAGGGTTTCTGGATTTTGCCTTTGCCTGCAGGCCACCTCCTTTGAAAGGCACAACACGGCTTCCAGAGAGCGAGCGGTTGATAGAAAATGTGTGATGTGTGGGTCTCACTGGGCCCTCTTCACAGTTTTCAGAGGCGTGTTCTCTAACACCAATACAGCAAGTTTACAGAAAATCAAGGAAAAGAGATTTAAAACAAAAACTCATGCTCACGGCATAAATAAAAAGGAAGGAAAACTACTGGCGTTGCCAGGCAACACAATCCTGCACCCCCTACCAATACAGGCCTCCTCCTGGGCCACACCCCTTGGCAGACAGGGGAACCTGAAGAACACACAGCCCTGCAAGCCATTGCAGCAGCCCTGCAGCTGCGCCTGGAAGTGTGGCTCATGAATCTCCAGGGACAGCTTACTCCAACTACTGGGCATTCACTGGCGTTCACTGACAAGGTACAGGGCAGTCCATCTCAGCTGGGGCTAAGCAGGGTGGGGAACGCATAGAAACAGGGCTGTGGGAGGAAACAGCTAGATTCTCCCCCACCCCCGCCCCTAGAAACAGAGATGGGGAGCTGGACCAAAGTATGTGTCCGGCCACTCAGGTGTGCCCGTCAGACTCCTGAAAGTAAAAGGGTTTGTTTGCAGAGAAGGAATGTGGGGGAAGAGAAGGAGAAGGAAGCAATTGCTACTCAATGAAAGGCTGTTCCAACTGGGCCCAAAGCCAAAATGAAATCGAGTGTGGATTCAGTTGAACTGCACCGAGCAATCAACTCTACGCTCCTCAACTGGCGTAGCGGCCAAAGGCCAACTTTGTCTATAGCTGAGTTATAAACTGGGATCTCACAGGTCGAATCCCTGAATCTTGTGTGGTTTTCATGTTCTCAGATGATCGGCTCTGAAGAGCTCCAACACAAGCTCGGGGGCCACTTTAAACAGTGCTCCTTGGCTCTCTGTGGCTCTCTAGACATCTCCCCTGCCTTCTCCCCAAGCGTGCTTCCATTTGGCTTTAGTTATTGTCCCTCGAGCGTCAACTACAGTCACCCACAGAGCTTTCTAGAACTTGTGGTGCCATGTTGCTATACAAGTTCCAAGCGGCCATTGAGGAAGTCTGTCCTCTGCCTCCCAAAGCATGATCGTAGCAGGTCAGAGCACAAGACAAGACCATGAGGGCCTAGCTCAGTCAGTAAAGTGCTTGCCATAAAAGCACGAGGGCCTGAGTTCAATCCCCAGCACCCACATTTTAAAAAGCCAGACACAGAGAAAGGCACCAGGCTGCAATCTTAGCATAGACAGGAGGATCCCTGGAGCTCTCCAGCCAGTCTCTCTAGCAAAACCAGCAATCTCTGGGTCCAGCAAGAGAGCCTATCTCAAAAAGCAAAGTGGACAGAGATGGAAGAAAACATCTGTGTCAGCCTCTGGCTCCTGTATGCATGTATTTGTGCATGCACGCTCCTCTGCACACATGTATGTGTGTATGCATGCTCATCTGTACACACATATGCATGTGTGTGTATGCATGCTCATCTGTATACACATATACATGTATTGTGTATGCATGCTCATCTGTATACACATATGCATGTATGTGTGTATGCATGCTCATCTGTACACACATATGCATGTGTGTGTATGCATGCTCATCTGTATACACATATGCATGTATGTGTGTATGCACGCTCATCTGTACACATGTATGCATGTATATGTGTATACACACTCATCTGTACACACACACACACACACTCATTGTCCTCGCTGTCCTTTACTTCAGTCCTTCAGGCACACATGTGAAGGAATCATCATGCGATACACACAGAGTCAAAGATGAAGGATATATTAAGGATAAGGAAAATTTTGGAAAGAGGCCTGCCCTTTAGAAACTCAAAACCAAGGCACATGGACAGACTGGCCAATGGTGGGGTTGATTCATTATGGCAGCCCAGGGTGGACACAATGATCTTTTTGGAACAAATTTGCTAAGTAGGCAAGTGAGAGAGGCTTGATGGATCCACGCAGAGGGATTATGGGAAATTGTCTGAATCCAGTTTCTAAGACCTGCTTGCTTCTCTGAGTCACCAGCTCTGCCCTTGGGACATCAGCTTCTTGTTATATTCATGTACAGCCAGCTACCAGGAACAATGGGGACCTATTTACTGTTCTGCATTTTCTGAAAGCTGAAAGTCCAGGCTGACCCCTGGGGTAGCTGTGTCCTCTGCTCCAGAGGTCATCGGGCTGAGAAGGAGGTGTTCTTTGGGGGATTTGGGACTATTGGCAAAATTCAGTTCTGTGTCATTCCAGGACTGTCTTCCGGCTGACTCCTGTCAGGGACTACTGTCACCTGACTCCCTCCATAGGCAGTTGGTAAACATGGCTGTCTGCTTCTTCAAATTCCGCAGACAAGTTCCTAAGCAGTCTGCTCAGATGGAGGCTTATCTAGCGGTACCTACAGGAGCAATTACGTAATTCATGATGGGTAGTCATAATTTTTAATCCCAGGCACACCTGTACAGGGTTGTCTAGATTAAGGTTAGCCTCTGGAAATGTCTGTGAGGATTGTCTTGATTGTGTTCCTTGATATAAGAAGAGCCATCTTAATTGTGAGTACGCTCATTTCCTGGGCATAGGGTGCCAGAGTGCCTGGGATGGAGAAGACAAGTTGAGCACAGTGCATGCAATCACTGCTCCCTTCTTCTGACTGCAGACATAATAAGATCAACAGTTTTAAGCTCTTACTGTCTTCCTCTGCCCACCCCCACAATGGGCTGTAATCTGGAATTTTGGTGTGAACTCCAAGCCACTCATAGGTTCACAGACCTCTGATCTGGGCCTGTCCACCTCCTCTTCATCTATTCCTGCCCTTCTCTCACAGATACGAACTCACTGAACCAGCGGTTCTCCAAACAAGCTCTGTATACACCATTCTCTACTGTCCCAGCCTGCAACGGCTGAATCGACTGGTTCTAGGCTGAGGGTCTTCCAGGCAGAGTTAAAACCACAAGCTATTAAAGCATTTATCAAATCATCTTCTAACCCTTTGTTTCCAGGTGGACCCCACTCCGTGTGGACACAAGCTCCCTGATGCTGAAAGGCAGACCTAACTCAGATTGGTACCCCTGGCAAGAATGCGAGATCTGTAGGGAAAACTGAATATGTGGTTGCTGGAAAGATGGTCAGTTTTAGAAAGCACCTAGTGAATCTTGGGCTTTGTAGTTTCCTGGATCTTGTTTGGGTTACTGCTTTTTAAGACTTTTTAACAATGGTCACTAGTGCCTATGTCACAGGCTGAGTCCTAATTTTAAAATGAAGGTGGCCAAGAGTGCTCATTCATTCATTTGGCAACAAATATCCATTGGGAAACCCGTATCAGGTACTAAATTTGAAGTGGGAAAATCAGGCAAGGATCCCCTCCTCGTGCGGCTTCCAGTCCATCGGGTCTGTCCGTTTGAAGGAGAGGTTCACTTTGATATAGAACGTATCAATAGGAAATTACAGACTGAAGCGAGAGTTGGGAAGGGAAAAGAAATGGTTGCCAGACAACAAGGTGATGGGTCTAATGTAGATGGAAGTTCCTTGCCTCATGATGGTGTTGTAACTTAATCAACTCATTGTAAATGGAAAATGTCATAAAAGGAGAAAGTATTTGCTTAGCTTAGCCCACCTACGGAACATCAAAGCTTCAGAAGCAATATACCGCAGGGTTCCGTTGTTTGCTCTTATGATCATGTGCTTAAGCAGGAGTGTGGCCTGCCAGCTGTACAGAAGCGGCTGGAAAGACGGCTCAGCAGTTAAGAACGCTTGCTGATCTTAAAGGGGTCAAGATCATGAAGGGAAACCCACAGAGACAGCTGACCTGAGCAGTGGGAGCTCACTGACTCTGGACTGACAGTTGGGGAACCTGCATAGGAGCAAACTAGGCCCCCTGAATGTGGGTGACAGGTCTGTGACTTGGGCAGTCTGTGGGGCCACTGGCAGTGGGACCAGAATTTATCCCTACTGCGTGAACTGCACGGATATGGAGGGATACCTTGCTCAGCCTTGATACCGGGGTGGGGGAATGGGTGGGAAAGGACTTGGTCCTGCCACAACTTGATATGCCAAACTTCGTTGACTCTCCATGGGAAGCCTTACCCTTTCTGACGAGTGGATGGGGGATTGGTTGGGAGAGGATGGTAGCGGGGAGCAGGAGGAAGGAAGGGAGAGGGAACTGTGGTTGGTATGTAAAATGAAAAAGAAAACTTAAAAAAAGAAAAAAAGAACATTTGCTGCTCTTACAGCGAACCCAAGTTTAATTCCCAATACCCACATCTAACTATTCATAACTTCTTGTAACTGCCAGTCCAGGGGATCTGACACCCTTTTGTGTGTCTGTCTGTGTGTGTGTGTGCACACACACACACACCTATATATTTACATATAGATATATAGATACAGATTCACAAACAGAACCACTGTAAGTGGAGACCATCTGTAGAAGTGTTAGGAATATTCTCTTGGAAGATATGATCCTAGAGGGGATGGGGGTCTAACCATGAAGAAAGAACACTCTGGCTAGAACCTTCCATTCTGACAACAGGGTCTCTGGGGCCCAGGAACCAGAATAATTATCCAAAATCAGGTGTCAAGCAGGGTGGGACCTTACGAGGTCCCTCTCCATATTCCCAATCCCCCTATGATAAGTTCCTCGTGGTTCTACAAAGGAAGTAAGTGGTGCTCTGTAGCTGTCACTCCCTGGCCTTGTCCTCAGTCCCAGGAACGTTCTAGGG
The DNA here is from genome assembly GCF_018167655.1 of Microtus oregoni. Classification (NCBI taxonomy): domain Eukaryota; kingdom Metazoa; phylum Chordata; class Mammalia; order Rodentia; family Cricetidae; genus Microtus; species Microtus oregoni. The sequence continues at coordinate 6,969,378 of NW_024543221.1, forward strand.
ACCCAGTAGGCTCCCTCCAGCAAGGCTCCTTGGTTAAGTGTTGAGGCTCAGGACACTACCTCCTTCTGGGACTTAGGAACCTCCCCCTGCACCCTGTAGCACAGTGGACAGGGAGGCAGGTCCATCCCTCTGCACTCAGCCTTTGGAGAGCCACTTGAGGCAATCTATCACTTGGGCTTCAAGCTGCCAGCCCAGGAGGAGAGCTGAGAAGACTCTATAATGAGATCTTCCATGGTAATTAAGTGCCAGGCTTTGTTTTAACCTATCCCTCCTGCCCTCCTTGATCATATCATATAGCTGGCAGGCGGGGAGCAGGGAGTGTGAGTCACCCTGGGATTACACCCCAGTTACAAGAGGCAGCTGTCATCTTTGTCCAAGCTCCATGCAACCCCAGTCTTACCCAGACTGTGCCACTTCTGTCCTTGAACTGTGTTTCACACCCGCACCATCACCACCCCCGCCCCGAAAGCTACTTCTTCACCTTCTTATAAAAATCACCTCGTTTTAACACTCTAGTGGCAGCAAGCTCTGGGAGCCTTTTCTTTCCTTTAGCATGTCCCTTTTCAGAAAGCAGACATTGCCCGCCCCCACAGTGCACCCTCTCCCCAGGAGCAGAATGAGAGTGGGAAGGAAAAGGGAAGTTCGGACAGAAAGACATTGGGCTGGCAGGACAGAGAGCGTCTCTGCTCTCTTACAGTCTCTGAAGGAAATCACAGCTTCCTTCCTCAGCCTTCTGTCCCGTGCAGGAGCGTCTGCGGACCCAAATCCCACCTTAAGATATTCAGTCCTAGGCTGGGCAGGTGGCTCCGGTGGCAAAGGGCTTGTGCAAGCATGAGGACCAGAGTTCAATTCCCAGGACCCATGTAAAAAAATCTAGGCACCATGGCCCTTGCTGGTAATCCCAGCACTGGAGGGATAGAGCCCCGCAGATCCCTGAGCTTTCTGGCTAACCAGCTTAGCTTACTTGGCGAGTTCAGAGAGAGCTCCTGTCTCAGTAAACAAGATGGACAGCTCCTGATGAATGATACCAGAGATGGTTCTCTGGTATTTAAACACATGTGCACATGTACACAACACACACACACACACAAACACGTATGCACACACCTTCAATAGTTAGGACAGAGGGTGCAGCTGAGTATTAAAGGGAAAGACGCCATCCAGCGTCACCCCCAGCACATCTTCAGGATTTGGTCTGAATTTGGAGCAGGTCAAAGACCACAGGCAAGAATGGAAGTAACTGTGTGGGTGCCGGTCCTGCAGCTGCGCCTCTAGGGAGCACTTCTGGACTCGGGCCTAGGCTTCTTTGCTGGGTCAATGCTGGCCTAGATTATTTCAACATATGGTTAGGGGTATCCTCAGAAGTCACAGCTAGCCCTCGGCCTCCTGTCCTGAGCTCTGTGATAGCCAATAGCCGCCGCCAACCCCAATTCTGATTTCTCTCCTGCCTCAGTCACAAAATCATCGCAGCAGAGATAAAGGTCTTCCCCCTGGTAAGAGAGCAAAGAGGGTACCTAGGCTGAGGTAACTTGGCTAGGACTTCTGGATAGGACTTTTAGAAAAGACAGGCACGGACCACAAAGTGGGCGTGGTCGGGGTTGTGGGCGGAGCCTCCAGCGACAGGCAGGGCCTTCCCGATCCCAACGCTCCGCTGCAGCTTTGGTGTTTGGAGGTCAGCCCAGGACCTGCAGGAGAGGTGAATGCCTTGTAGCTGCAGGGGGTCCTGCAGCGGGTTTCCTGAGACCGGCGGGAGGCCGGGACGCAGCTGGACACGGCGGGACACGACTGGACACGGTTGGTGCCACCGCCCCTCTTCCCTCCTCCTGGGTTGGTCCTGGGCCCTTTTAACTTTCTTTCCCGCCTGACGTCCAGCCCCTAGAAGGCGCACTGTCACTCGGTGCTGTGGAAATTGGGGTCCCCTGGCGGTGAATGGGGAGCAGAGCGGAGAGCTAGCCTAGGGTGCATATCCTGTGCCCAGCAGGGCAACTCTAGAACTGACAAGTCGCTTGCATGCTGGGCTTAGAACAACGGATTCCCTAGTGTGTGACTCTCCTGGCTTTCACCTTTGGCCCCACCCTCTGGAAGAGGCCAGTGGTGATCAGGAATCGCTACGTTCCTTGGAAAGGGGAGGCAGTCACCATCACTTGAGCTATGGACACCTTAAAAAGTCCACTGGCAGAGAAGGCTTTGAGCACTCTACCAGGGAGGGGGAGGTAAGCCAGACCGACGGATTCCATGTGAATACTGTTGGCTCTGAGGCCGTGAAGAAAGTCATCCTGCCTTTGGTGATTGCAGCCGTGGCTCAGTTCTGTAAGCCACAGCTGTAATGATGGTCCCTGAGGAGTGATGGTGGGTTGGGGGACCACCTCGTTGTTGGTTGTCTTGGGAGAGAGGGTGTGCTCCCCAGGAAGGCTCCTGAGGCCTTGCGGAAGACAAAAGTGGGGTGACTGCTTCCTCCCAGTCATGGGTGAACCCTAGAGTTAGCTACATCAGTGTAACACTGCCCACAGGCAAGCAGCTTGACCGCAGGGCCCTTTACACTGTTGCTGTGGGATGTTCCTATCAGACCCCTGCATGAGCAATGCCTCCCACCCACGCACCCCTGCATGAGCAATGCCTCCCCTCCTGCCCAGTGCCTGGAATGAGGTGTGAACCATGTATCTGCCATGGTCACAGGAGGCAATAGGACTCTCTCTCTCTCTCTCTCTCTCTCTCTCTCTCTCTCACACACACACACACACACACACACACACACACACACACAGCTTGGCCTCTTTTCTCTGCCTTTCCTCAGAGGACATAACTCTGAGTAGCCTGTCCATGATCTGTACATAGTTCTTGACTCCATTCACCTAACTCTCTGGGGCAAGAAATCAACAGTGAGAAACTCCCAGCATGCCATGCAGAGTCAGGAGGGAATCCTGGGAAGAGGGCCCTGGGTTCTGCTCCGCTAACTGCTTACTTAGTCTTGCACCCTGTGTTGGGGTTTCTAGGGGTGTCCCAGAGGAGAAACCTAGGCAAAACTTGATTACAGGGCGGCACCAAAAACAGCCCCTATGATAAAAATCAGGATGACTTAGCTCATACATACGGGTTTAATGATCATCCTGGAAGACAGCCCATCCTAACTGATGGCCCAGGATCACTCACCTCCAACCTGCATTGCTCTGAGCAAAGCAAGAAAAGCTTCCCGATTTCATTGTGTGACTGCAAAGCTAATCCTGTCAGGTTTTAGTTCTGTCTGAGGAGGGAAGACCTCTTCTGGGGCTGGTGTCTCATGTCACCTGCATGTCAGCTTTAGTTCCTCAGAGAAGTAGAATCAGAACTGTTCTGTTTGTCCATGCATACTCTCAGTCCTGGGTAAGTAGCCAGTTACTGAGCCCAGATGTGTTTGTTCTGTTCTTCGCTTTGTGGAGAATTCAGAGGGCAGACCCACAAACTCAGTCATATCTTTCTAGCCCCGGTGTCAGAGTCTTCAGGTGTGTGAACCATATCCTATGACGTGCTCCGCTCTGTGGGACAAAGACAAGGTTGGGGCATGGCTCCCACAGTCCTGGATTGTCCAGGTGTCGGTGGGAGGCAGAAACCTATACCGGTAAGACAATTAGAGCACAATCAAGGAAAAGTCATATCGTGGCATCTGCTAACTCCAAGAAACAGGCTCTGGGGCTGGGAGAAGCAGAGAACACTTGGAAGGGCTGGATGTTAAGAAGTTCAACTTCGAAACCTGGCAAGGACCAGGCCAGGCTGAAGAGTAGCCTGGATCAGAGGCTCCGACGGTCCGTAGACTCAACTCCCTCTGCAGCCCCAGTTCCTGCTGCATGCCCCACCCCTCCACGGCCTGCCAATCTCTCTCTCTCCCTCTCCCAGAACACCAACCTTTCCACACTGACTTCCCTCTTGGTTCTGACCATGCCTTCTTTTTCTCTCCTCTCCTCTCCTCAGAGAATCTTCTGCTTTTTTGTTTAGAGACTGGGTGTAGCCCAGGCTACCCTGGAACTCTGTGTACCCCAGGCTGGCCTCGAAGTTCTTATCTCACTTACCTCAGCCCAGTCTCCCACGTGCTGGGATTATAGGCAGGTGAGAGCGTGTGCACAGAAGAACAGATCCTGGAGGCCAGAACAGGCCACGAGAGCCCCTGGAGCTGGAGTGGGAGTTGTGAGCTGTCACAGTGAATGCTGGGAGGTAGACTTGGGTTGTCTGCCAGGGCAGCGAGTGCTCTTAATTGCTGAGCCATCTCTCCAGCCCTCAACTTTACCTTATGACGGTCAGACACTTTCCGCTTCACCAAATTAATAATACGGAAATCGTGGCAAGCGCATCGGTAGCATCTACGTGGAGCCAGGCATTGTTCTAAGGACCGAGAGTGGTTCAGTGCTGAGCTAGGATTCACGCTCGTCATGCCTGCTTGAGATCTAGTCACTCAAAGCCCCCCTGCTACACTCAGGACAAGCGAACTGACCCTTTGTCAGGTTCATGTTCACATTCCCGATGCCACCACGAAAACCATCACCCAGTGTCATTGGACTAGCTGTCTATCTGGACGCAGTTTCAACGCTCGTGGTCAATAGTCATTTGGTAGTCAATGGACCAAATGCAGTGTGTGAGATGCTGTAAGAGACCCAGAGATCCGAGCTGTATTGCCCATCTCATTTGCCCTTCACAGTCACCCCAATTTCGAGGAAGGGAAAGTGGCAAGGATTTGAACTCCGCGCAAATGTAACAGGGGCGGTGGTACCAAAAGTCACTCCTGGCCCTCCTGAGCTCAGGGCCACAGGCTGCTCAGAGATATGACCCCATCTCCACCTCTGTAGTGACAAAACAATGGGCGAATCCCTAACGTGGACGTGCTCAGACGTGCAAGATTGTCACACCGATTCCTTATTTTCTAGAAATTGACTTACTCTCTGCTTGAACTCTGGTTCTCCCTGGGCTGGGATTCACAGTAAACACCCCGGGATTTTCAAATTTCAAGATTTTATGTACTTCCAGGACTGCGGAGACAAGGGTGGGCAGTGTGACCTGCCCAGTCCTCTGGTCACTCAGGTTATCCCTGAGGGGGGGGGCCTTAGTCTCTGTCCCCTGAGAAGGCCCTTCCGTTCTGATGGCTCCAGCATTTGGCTGCTTCACAACACAAAGCTAATTCCCTGGAGCCTAACCAATCCTGCCTTCCCGGGCCTGCCAGACCAGGTATCCCTTTCTGTTTCTACTGCCCAGCTGCCCACTCCCTGGATTTCTCAGCATGGAGTCTGTGTCCTCACCCCAAAGACCCTGCTTGGGAGCCCACAAGCTCCCTCTGGGTATAATTCTGTCACATGCTTGCCAGAGAGCAGTGTCTAGAAAAACTGTGAGGGAGGTGGAGGTGGGAACACAAGGAAGGAGAAAACAAGAGTTCCAATCCCAAAAGTCATCAGACTACACTCTGAGAGGAAGCTTTGCGTAAAGCCAAGACATACGTGGAACCATTTTCATCGGTATGTCTGGGACATTGTTTTCCGCTGTCTTCAAGATCCCCTGTAACGGGCTTGCAGCTTTGCTTATGTGGAGATGAATATTCTGCTTCTGGGAAGACTGGCTGTAGTCTGACCGCGGTCACGTTGCCTTGGGTAGTTTTAGAGTCCACAAAAATGGGGACATGCTTCTCGTTCACGATTGCCACAATACAGAGGCATCACCTGCCCACCCAGTTTGGAGCAACAGAGACCCTTCAAGGACTTGAATTCTTACAACGCCACTGTCATCCCTGGGCTGTGGTGACCTGAAATGCAGAAACTGAAGACAAGGAAAGCAAGACTTGTCCAGAAGGCCCAGTTGGTAGCTGAAGGAATATTCAGGCTCAGATTTGGCATCTCTGGACCCAGTGCTTCTGCTGTGGCCTCATATATCATGAAGGTTACTGTCACCAGCAGACAAGAGCCTAGTCACTCTGACTCCCTGCCCCAGCTTAGAGTGGAGCACAGACACCTCTGAGGCCCTGCCTTTGGCAGACTCTGCGTGCACGAACCTCCTGGGGGAATGTGTTTCTAATCAGGGCACGCCACCTAACTTTTGCCTGTCTCAGTCCTGATGAAGTCATCTTTCCCCCTCTGCACCTGGATTCTGACGCCTGTCTTCCCCCTACCTTGGGGCTCAGCTGTCACCAGGAGTGTTGGTGCCAGCCAGAGCCCTGCCTGGGTGTGATGGCCTAAGAAGCTTTCTCTTCACATGCAGACCACAGACCCTCCCAGGACCATTCTCAAGTGTTTTAGCATCTCATTTCCAATTCCCATCCTCTGCATATCTGATCTGGGCTTACCAGGGTTTCTAGTCTGTTTACACACACCCCAGTCCCCACGGCTTCCGATTCACCCCACCCTGCAAAGGACTTCCGCTGTGCTTAGCAAACTGTCTGTGTCCTCACTTGCTGTCTCGGACTTCCCAGCTCTCTCTGTTCCAGGTCCCTGACCTGGCATTAGCCCAGCTTTCCTGGTAGTTTACTTTGTTCCTAGATACTCAAGGTGTGTAGCAGAGCTGCACCTAGGGAGGCCATCGGAGCCTGCGGTGTTAATCTTCTCATTGAGAGGGCCAGCATGCCTACACCTGGCCCCAGACGGATCAGAACTGATACGTGACCTCCCTTCACCCAAGGGTTTTAAGTGTGTCACTCCAGTTGCTAGTTTTGCATAATCACTCAGTTGAGATGATTTTATTTTGATCGGCTGCTATAAAAGTGCTCTAATGAGTCTATAATAAGCAGGCAGGAAGAGACATTCTGAGCCTAGACCATTGGGATACTAATACTGGTTTTAGAGAGTGTCATTTTGTTTGTTTGTTGTTTGGGAGCGCTGGGGACCATTCCCTAAGGATATTAAAGCAAACAGGAGTCATTGTTATGTAATTTCCCACGAATGGTCAAAGAAGAAACAACCCACTCCAGGAAATGTTCCTTCTCTCTGCATTCCTCTTCAGTGGTTTCTAAGGGTGTGCCCTTCTGGTGAGGTGTGGGTACGTGAATGATGGCTGTCTACTTGAGCATAGCGAGAACTGGTGGACTGTGCACAGGCAGCTGGTTCTCTGGTTTGCCTTGGCTCCGCACCCGCGCACCCCCCCCTCCCCTCCGTGTTCCTAGAGGAAGCGGTAACGACTATCCCTGGTATTTTATAGATGATTAAACTGATACTCAAAGAACTTCAGCGCTTGCCCAAGCTCACGCACCTGTAAAATTGTGGAGCTACGATCGAGTTTAGTTTGGTTGTTGTCTTAATTTGGAAATGCCCCCGCGCTAGGCAGGCGCGCATTAGGCAGGCGGTTGGGCTTCCTAGCCCAGCCCAGCTCCCTAGCTCTAGTTTTCCCGCGGAGGGCCGCGAGCTCCTCCCCCGGTCTCCGCCCAGTGTGTGCCCCCTGCTGGTGGCCGAGGGAGCGCCTGCTGGACCTGAGAAATTCATCCCAAACTCTGTTGCTTCCTTCCCTCAGATTAAACTATGGGGTTCTTCTAGCTCTTCCTCATGAGAAGTCTCCAGCGAGAGGTGAGAGAATTTGGGGTTAATTCACTAATACAGCTCAAAACCAGTCCTGTAGAATCTTGGCCATAAGGCATTCACAGGAGAATGAATTGGTGCTGGAAAACTCTAAGGCTAAAAGCAGGACTCCCAATCCTGTCCATTAGTGTGTGGTCAGTGGGCCAGCCCCACGAGAATCGCTTGGGAGCACGTTAGTAATGCGGACTCTTTAGCTGTGAAGATAGCCCAACTGGGAAAGCGCTTGCTGCCAAAGTGGGAGGACCTAGATTCAAATCCCCAGCACCCACATAAGATCCAGCAACTCTAACACATAATTGGCAAACTCATTGCTTCTGCAAGGAGATGGAAGAGATGGGAGAAGCCCAGAAGCTTGAGGGCCAACTGTTCTGGGGTACAGAGTGACAGACAGCAAAGACATCCTGTCTCAAATAGGGTAGTAGAGGAATGACGCCTGAAGTGCCCCACACCAGCACACTTACACCACACACACACACACACACACACACACGCACGCGCTCACACACACACACACACACACACACACACACCAATTCTTCTTAATTAAAAAAGTGCATATTCTCAGGTTTCCCCAGACCAAATGGATCAGCATCTCCACCTCCAGGGTACTCCTGTGCACAGACAACATTCTTTGAGGCTCTGTGTATGTTTGGGGACAATTTTCAGGTTTGATTTCTTTCAATGATCACAATGACAACCGTGTTTGCAACTGGATTCAAATCCCAGCTCCACACTTGACTCTGGGTGAGACATTTGCCAGGGGCACGCCCTCACCTCACTGGGCGCCTGTTTAATCATCTAGAAGATGATTTGACACTCAGCAAGTCAGTTCTTCAACTCTCAGGACACTCCCATCTGTGTGAGACCAGTGCTTACACGCAAACCCTGCCATCACCTAGCCCTGCTGCTTAGGTCTGTCAAACCCTGATGGTAGCCTTACCTCACTCCTCTCATCCTCGGCGCCCTCCCCTCCCCTCCAACCCCATTCCCCACCCCCCACCCTCGCCAGCAGAAACCCACATGATCCCTGAGTCAGCAAGCTCTTGGCTCCTTGGAATGTAGAGACAGGCTGTCTTGTCCTAGTACTGGAAGCTAGAAACCAAATGATCACAGACACGTCATGAATGGGAGTTCTCGGTCCCAGTGGGAACCATCTTTTCTTTTCTTCCCTGGTGTGGCAAAATAGAAAGATATCCATGTGACTGAATGACTGGAAGTCACCTTCTGACCCAGAGGCTGGTCCAGACATTTCTCAGTCTCTTCAGTCCTCATGTTGCAATTTCGAAAAACATTTAGAACCTTTCTTTTCCAGTGAGTATTCCATTCAAGGGGGGTCGGGGCTCATACCCCCAATCCCAGCACCTTTGAGTTCAAGTTCAGCCTGGGATGCACAGTAAGACTGTCTCAGAAAGCCTACATCGAGATGAATAAGAACACGCATAATGACAGTTATGTGAATGAAATGTCACAATGAAACAGGTGGCTTTTGCGCGCTAACTTGAAATTTTAAAAATTTTTAAAAAGACCCAACACACAAAGTCAAAAAACAAAGAAGTGGACTCACACAGAGTAGAAACCAACTAAAGGAAAGTGATTCACAGCACAGAAAAACATGTGTGTAGTGATTCTATTTGTTCTCTCTTAGCAAAGCCATCGCTGTGTCTCCTGATTCATTAAATCTTTGTTGTTGTTACCATGGCTGTGACGAGACTCCTACGGCCTCAGGAGTCTTTGAACAACCCGCGATCCACTGCCCCTGGAATGACAAGAACGTCTTAGATGTCCCTGGTGTTCAGACGGAAAGGCCGGTGAGACTGTGGCTTCCAAACACGAATGGGAAGAGTATTACTGGGGTTGTGCTAGGAACCGTGGGGGATCGAGTATGAATAAAACTGAGTCCTTGCCTCATGGCTTACCGGAAAGACGTAATGTAATAAAATGCTGCCATGGAGATGGAGCCAGGATGTCAAGGGAGGGAGGTGAGTGTGCCTGGAGGGATGCGAGGACTGTTTGGAGATAGCCTGTGGAGGGAAGATGGGATGGGATGAGCCAGTGAGACACACATATGCTCCAGAGCTTGGGTACCAGGCTAAGCAGAGAAAAAAAGGATGCGGGAGGCCAAATTCTGAGTTAGTAAAGTTGGGAAGCAGGGCTGTGGCTGTAGACAGTATAGAGATGATGGGGCAAGTCGGCTGGGTTGTTACCCAGATATAACATGACAATTCAAGCCTGAAATGTCCCCTCTAGGTTGTAGTCTGAGGTGGGGACCCTGGAGCAACCCTGAAAAGTTCTGGTTCGCAGGTCTAAGGATCCATGGAGGACTTTTCTAGTCAGTGCTATCTTCTGGGGACGCTCCCTCCAGTAGCATGCATGTGTTAGAGACACGTGTGTCAGGATGCGTGTGTTAAGGCTCACAAATCTCTCGTCCCCTGGGCAGCCATCCTGGCAGCACCAGGAGGAGGGAGGCAGACCCCAGGGCTGGACGTGAAAGGACGTATCCGTTCAACATATTTACCATAAGTTGAAGACAGCAAAGCATTACCTGGCTTAGAGAATAAAATCCTCATTTACAGAAACGGGTTGCAGGTGGGCTTTTAAGTACCAAGCAGGGAGCCTGGTGGCAGTTTGGGAATGAATTTCTAGCACGGGTCTGTGGCTCTGAGAGAAGGTGGGGAATTTGTAGCCTCCTAGAGTTCCAGCCCCACCCCCCAGAACCACCCAGACTGGGAACTCAGCAAGCCATGGTTCCTCGTGGTGTCCTCAGCCCTCCCCCCACGACCCCGCCACACATGGAACAAAAATTACAGACAAATGGGAAAGTTCTCGCTGGGCTAGACATGACAGACGTGCTTTGTATTGAGGGATCATAAACATTTAGGGAGGCAAAGGCAAACAGACCCTAATGAGAACGGCGAGCATCAGTAAATAAATCATTCTCCAGAGCTCACGGCATCCTCAGAAAACTAATGCGCGGATCTCGGAGTCCTGTTTGCAGAACAGTTGTCAAGTGTTGGGCATTCACCTGCTGTGCCGATCCCAAAGGCTCTGGAGTGGATGGGGCTGAGGAATACAGAAGCAGTACCATTCCCAGCTCTCATGAACAAGCAATCTTCTCCCAGCTGTGGAGAGGGTGCTTCTTGCAAGCATGATTGCCTGAGAGCCATCCTCTACCCAGAACAACCTCCGCCTGAAGTGCTGGGTCCCCACACAGCAGCACAGAGGGGAGTTGCCTCTTGGCTGTGTAGAGCTCTCCTGTGCCACCCCTCACACACACACACACACACACACACACACACACACACACACACACCCCACAGACCGGGTCTCCACAAGCTCAGACCAGAAGAGGGCAACAGCAGATCCGAGTCTGGAGCCTGGCCTTGGGAGTGAAGTTGACTCCCGAACTGTAGGGGATTTGGAGACAGTGTGCTGAGGGCACACCTGAGTATCTCGCCTTTGCGTGGATACAGTACACACAGTGTGTGGACATACGGCAGGCAGGCAGGCAGGCAGGCAGGCAGGCAGCTGGACTGGAATAGCTGGGAAGCCTGGGAGCTGAAGGTGCTTAGGGATGGTTTGAAGAGATGGTTCATGGGGGTAGAAGAAGGAAAAGTGCCAGTAGACAGGCCACAGAGAGTGAACAGAAGGAGCCAGGGCAGTAAACCTCCAAGGACCCACCTCCAACTAAGACTCAGTTCCCAGAGCTTAGAGAGCACCCCAAAACAGTGTCATTAGCTGCAGGGGGCGGCTTTCCTGACAAGGGGACAAGGAAGACACTTCAGATTCAAATTAGGACTCCAACAAACCAGCACCCATTGTAACAGTCCAAAGGGCGTCTGGTTCCACAGTTCCTCCAGGATTCTGTCTCTAAGCCCACATCCCGCACCCATACTGGGAATTGGTCCACAGGTCGTTACTGTGAACTTTGGCGAAGCTCTCCGAGGCATCTAAAGGAAATGAATTTTGGTTTTCTTGCATAGCCTGTCTGCGGCGCCCTGGTTTTGAACCCTACACTTAGCAGAGGAAACGCTCTTTCCCCGACTTGTCTCGTGGACGCAGCTAGTCTGGGACTCAGCTCAGACCCAGGGGCCTTGCCAACAATCCATGACTGGTGATTTTCTAAGGATCAAGTGTTAAATTAAAACAAGGGCTTCCCTGGCTCAGCCTGAGGCATTCGCTAACTAACTGTGTGTCCGGGGAGGAGCAGCACCCCCAAAATAAAAGCTTATGGATTTGCTGCTGATACCATGGCCTATAACTCAGACTGCTTCTGCAGGCAGCTTTTCTACTCACACAATTAAGAAAGGAAGCTGCTCTCTTAATGGCTGGAATTAACTCGAAATGAAGGCAGCTGGGAAGAAAGGATGCTGACCTCCTCCCTCTGGCCTGATTATCTTAATTAACACTGCATGGCAGGGGTTTGGAGGCCAGCATTGATCGTCCTATTCCTGTTTGTCGCCCTCAGAGCCCTAGACACAAGTTAACCCGGCCATAATAGTCAAAACCCAATACTCAATGGTCTCCTGGTCTTCCTGCAAGAGAAATGTGGGGTATGTGGCTTAGAGGGGATCCTTTAGGCCCACGCTTCTCAAAGCATCGCCTGAGAATGACTTGCATCAAAGGAGCCTGGGGTACAGTTTTAGAATGTTACTTTCAACAGCCTCCAGGCCTGTGGGATCTCTGGAGCTCCAGCAGTGGGTTTTAGCTAGTTAAATTGATTTTTTTTTCTTTCGAGGCAGAGTCTTACATTGTTCAGGCTGGCCTTGAACTTGCTATGTAGCCAAGGATGAACTTGAGCCCCAAATCCTCCTCCTTCTCCCTCCCAATTTCTAGGGTTGAAAGTATGTACCACCACCACACCTGGCTTAGTTCTTTTTTAAATTGTGACAAAATGTGCATGGCATGAACTCTGTCATTTAAATCGTTGTAAGGGTGCATGCATCTGAGTGGCATTAAACACTTTCACGACTGACTGTCTTCAGAACTTCCTCAAGGTTCTGAGTTTTTTGGAATTCTGGGTCCATTGAGCCATCTTGCCCCACCTGCTCCTTTCAGCCTCTGATAATCTCACTGTGTCTTTTGTCTCTGTAAAGTTGTTTATTCTAGAAACCTCGTGTAAAATAAGTTGTCACCCAGTGGGAGAGCGTTTGTTTAGCCTGTGCCAGAGTTTGGAATCACACAGTATTTGTTCTTCTGTATCTTACTGATTATATTTAGTATATCGTTTTCAAAATCGATCCATAGCTGGGCCGTGGTGGCACATGCCTTAATCCTAGCACTTGGGAGGCAGAGGCAGGCAGATCTCAGTGAGTTCAAAGCCAGCTTGTTCTACAGAGATAGTTCCAAGATAGCCAGGGCTATACAAAGAAACCCTGTCTCAAAAGCAAACAAAAAAAAAATCCATCCATGTTGTAGCATGTGTCCCAATTTTATTTCTGTGGGGCTGGAGAGATGACTCAGCAGGTACCTGAGGTTGGTCCCTGGAACCCATGGGAAAGTAGAAGCAAAGAAGTGACTTCATGGAGTGGTTCTGTGACCTATGTGTGCAATACACACATAATAATAATAATAATAATAATAATAATAATAATAATAATAATAATAATTTAAAAGGACTTCCATTCCTTTTTAAGGCTGAGTTGTACACCCAATCCTGGGTTTGCTCTTGCTGTTTCTTGGTTTATTCTTGCCTCAGCTATTGTGAACCTCTCTGGCATTAGAAATCCTAGGATTCATGGTGTTCCCCTGCCCCTTATGGTTGAGGTGGAGTCAGGATTGCAGCCAAAGGAGCAGGTGATCAAACCATCTGTGCCTGGAGTCACCTGTTGAGAGCTAAGAACTCCAGGGGCCCATGCCTCACCCTCCTAGGGATGTCCAACCTTTTAACATCGCAACATAGTGTTAAGAACCTTGCAATCAAGTTACAAAGAAAATAAATTGAGCAAACATAATATCGTATTTTTAAACTGTAAGTTTACAGTTTTTTTGTTGAGCAGCATTCCTGGCTCTCTTTGACTGCATGGGAACTGTGGGCTGTGTTTATGTCAGACATGCCTGCTAGGTCAACTAAGATCAGCCTTTCTCTGCCGGGACCTAGGCTCAGACCCCAGGTGATTTCAAGGAGTTAGCAAATTCAACGATTATTGATTTATGCCAATGACTTATGGGCCGGAGTGTATCTACAATTTTACATCTGTTAAGAATACAGAATTTTGAGAATGCGCCATCTTCAGTATCTCACTGAATAGGCATAGGGAGGCCCAGACCTCACAGGTCTCCAGACTACAGGGATTCTAACATGTAACCAGGTAGGACTGTTCATCGTGGCCAGTCTCTAAATGAACCCTAAGGACACTAGGGCTGGAGAGAGGACCCTGGTCCCCCCTCTCCCTGAAGCTTAGTCTTCATGATTGGTTCCCAAGCCATCCGACTGTTCAGTGCAGGGGGTGAAACTGTTTACAAAACCAGAATCCTCCATCCGTCACTGAATTATAATGCTTGTTTCAAAATATGAACTTGTTCCTAAGAAAATTGATGTATTTGGGAATATTATTGATGTATTAAGAGCTTGAATGGGGATATAGTTCAGTGAAAAAGCTCTTGCCTAACGTGCCCAAGGCCATGAGTTCAATCAATAGCAACAAAACAAAACAAAAACCCCTGGTATTAGAAATACCTCGTTCATTTTTTCCTTATGTGCAATTTCTTATACGCAAAGACAAAAAGCTGCACCAAGCTGAACTAAGCCACCTACGAGGACACAAAATACACCCTGGTGTCTGTCAGCTGCATCCACTCTCCGTGTGTTTGGGGCCTCAGGCATCTACAGTTGGCGTTCAGATTTTCCCCCTGATACCAGACAGCCTCCCCACTTCCCACCATCTCATATTAATGCAGCGACTGAAACCCTCCTGGTACCCACTTCCACCAGCAAACCTCAGGTCTTTTCCAAAGCCGAGTACCCTGTCTATCAGAGTATTAATGGGTCTCTTGTTCAATTGAGTAGGCTAACCACATACCAGTTTTATTTTATACCTATCCTTTTTGTGTGTGCTGATGATGAATCCTTCAAGCCTTATACTCTTACCTTACTTCTCCTATAAATCCTGGGAGTAAAGAGTATGACTTTGGCAGTGGTTTTTGGTTTTGTTTGAGATAAGGTTTGACTGTGGAACTCGGCCTTGTACACTCGATTCTCTGCCTCCATTTCTGGAGTCCTAGGATTACAGGCAGGCCCCACCATACCCAGCTGCAGTGCAATGACTTGTCTTGAGTGGGTGTCCGTGGTGGGTGGAGGATCGAACCCAAGACCTTATGCATGCTCTTCCTCTATGAACAGAGAATGCATATGTTATGGAATCCACTTCATGTGTTTCTTTTTGTCATCTGGATAATAAGTTGTGAACACATTGCCCCTGAAGTTTGTCTGCCTTTCTTCCTTTCCGCCGCTCTTGGTAACCACTAGAGGGCAGACTCGTCTGATGGAAGCAGAAAGGATTCCCTGAAGGTTAGGGTCCAGCCCCTCAACCTACAGAGAAGCAAGTGGCCATGGCTCCCCTGCTTCCCTTGGGCTCTCCACCCACGTGCAGGACCTTGCTCCCTTCTGGGGTCACCCACTTAGGGGTGTGGCTTCAGTCACTTGCTTTTCTCAGGTCCCACGCCCACACTACTCCGTCCTCACAGCCCACCTCTTGCTGCGTGGACTCCTTCCTGGAATCTCTACATTCTGAAGTCGGAGTCAGGAAGAGCGTGGCAGTTTGGCACTCGGCTTTAGTTAGGTTTGCCTTGGTGGTGTTAGATGTCTTTACATCCACACATTTGAGTTTCTGGCTCCCATTTCAGAACAAATGCTTGCCGGTTCCCCACCCAGCTCTCAGCATGAGCCTCTCCCAACACCTCATCTCACTGCTTAGCTGGCTCCCCTGCTCACCTGTCCTGCCAGTCATCCTAACCAGAGATCTGCTTCAGAGGTAAAAATAGAATTATTCCATCCTTCTATCCCTCTTAAAGACTTAGGTCTGCATGATATCTTTGTAATTAGAACATGTGCCCAAAAGAGTTTTGTTTAAAATCTACTTGTTCAGCTGGTTTCATCTTCCTTACTATAATTTTAGCTTCTCTTGTGAATCTGGAAATTGAAATATCTTGAAATATGTGTTATTTAGGGCTGTCACTCATTACCAGAAATTCAAGGTCATTGAGTTCAGCAGTCGTACCTGGGGACCAACACTGATCTCGTCAAAATCAGAATTGAAACGAAGACATTTAACTGTGCTTTTCTGAGCTGGCATCCTCACACTGGTGTCTCCGAGGGAATTTCTCCATCCGGTTACATAAGATGAGAAATCAGCCTGATGTTTGGGTAAGATAACAGCTGCAAAGCCAGCAGTGACTTGGGGACCACGCAAGCTCTTTCCTGCACCTTCTTGCGTCTCAACACCGTGTTTATCTTAGAGTCGCTTAAAAACCCTGATTGGTGGGGTCGGAGTTTCTGTTCTCTTACCTTCTAGAACAGAGGCCAACAAACTGTGGTCTGTGTTTAGACTGCACAGCCTAACACACTTACCCGTTAGCCCTGCACACACAGTGTTTCCACCCCCAGCCTATGAACCACGGTGGTCGTTTCCAGGTGTATATAAGGCCCTCTACATCGCATTAAAAGAGGTAGGCTCTGAGTCTGGGCACAGCGTTGGGTTTGTGATGCCAAGGGAGGGTAAGGTCTCAGAACTGTCAGATTTCCAAAGTAAGACCTCAATGCCTGTGAAGAAGCTATGCATAGTGGCCTGTGTCTGTAGCCCCGATGCTTGGGAATGGGGGCTGAAGAGACCCTGAAAACTTGTTGGGTAGCTGGGCAAGTCAGAGCAGTGTGCTTCCAGTTCTGTGAGGGCCTCTGCCCCAAGGCAGTAAGGCAGACGTGATCGAGGAAGACACCCAACATCCTGCCCTGGCCTCTGCCAGCACGCACATGGGTGTCCACAACCTTACACTCCCTGCATGCACTGTACAGATGCACACCACAGAATAAACCGTATGAGGGGCACTACAGTAGACTGTCTGCTGCCAGGTGATCTGACTGCACAGTAGAGCACTGTGGCCTCCTCGGGTGTGGGCAATGAGGCCCTACTCTGGCAAGCTTTGGAGGCCACAGTAGACCCCACTTCCCACTGTCGGATCCGCCATTTTGTTTATTTTCCTATGTGGGTTCCAACCCTGGTTTGCGCATTCTTCTCTCCACTGAACTGCATCTTCAGAGTCTTCATTTTGGATACCACGCAACAGACATACATTTCACACTGGATTCCTTCAATCTGCTTTTCAGGGTTCCACTAGCCTCTAGAACAGTCTTGGGGTTGCATGCCAAGAGAGATAGAGCTTTGTTTGGGGTCCATTTCAGTAGCTAACTCCTGTATCTCATCTCAAACTGTTCTTCTCTCTCCTGGTGGATTCTAGTCTTCCCTCTCTAGACTTGCTCTACCAGCCAGGACTTATTTTGGGTGATGACCAGAGCCGCAGGGGAGAAAGGATGTGTGCACACTTGAAGTTGGCAGGTACAGCAGCGTGATGGCAAGTCTAGGCAGGACAAACAGGAATCTGCAAGGAGAGAGATGCATGGCTCAAGGGATGGTACAAGAGGCCAGTGTCCCTTTAAAGGCACACCCTCGGTGACCTAAGTTCCTTACACTAAGCCCCACCCCCTAAAGGCTTTGCTACCTCCCAGGGGAGTCATAGGATGACAATCAATCCTTTAACACCCAGGCCCAGTGGGGAATACTTTCTAGAACACAGAACCTTTCAGTGGCGGCTTTTGATGGGAGCCATTGGCAGCAAGTGAGATGTGTTCTAAAGATGGAAGAGCCATACACTTGGAAGATGTCTTAGTTACTGATCTAATGCCACGGAGAGACACCATGACCAGAGCATCTCTTAGACAGTATTTAATGGGGGCTTGTTCCAGAGGCTTAGTACACTATCATTATGGTGGGAACATGGTGGCAGACACGGCAGGCACAGTGTTGGAGAAGTAGTTGAGAACTGTATCCTGATTCACAGGCCGAGAAAGAGAGACTAACTGGGCCTGGCGTGGAATTTTGAAACCACAAAGCCCACTCCCAGTGACACACTTCCTCCAGCATATTCCCCCTAATTCTTCTAATCCTTTCAAAGAGTTCCACTCTCCGGTGACTAAACGTTCAAGTATCTGAGCCTGTGAGGGCCATTCTTATTCAGACCACCGCAGAAAACGTTAAGCTTTCTGAGATCCTTGTTAATGTTTTCTGTTCTCACACAGCACCTATGCTTGGAACACATGACAGACACTTCTGCGAGACACCCTTTGCTGCTGAGACACATGGATGGATGCTAACCCGCCTACACCGAACTTCAGCAGGTAGGTGTGTCATACTGTGTCAGGCGTGCAACAGGTGCACAGTCCACCTCATCAAGCTGACCAAATCTGATTCTTTATGACGATACATAAGGTACTCAGTGCCTATAAGATGACACGCATAGCGTGTCCAGCTAGCTCAGATCTTTGGGGATGGCTACAATCTGGCTAGAATGCAGTAGGGAAAGTGATGTGTTTATGACCTGTCCATGAGCTGAGGTTCTGGAAGTAAGGAATGGGGAGCCCCTGGATGAACAGAAGTAAAAATATCTCGTCCTTATGATTCTCACCTTCCCTCCATAGCTCTGGAACTGATGAACAAACCCTGAGTAGGTAACAGGGTTGTTGTTGTTGTTTGTTTGGTGTTGGAGAGGAGACCTTGAACCTGGGACATGCTGGACAAGTCCTCTAGCATTGAGCAACCTCCTTAGCTCGCAGTGTCTTTAAAGCACTGATGCCCAGTGTGTAAAGTATGCAGTAGCAATTGTTTGAGAAGAAGAGTGAGTGGCTCTCTCCCACCCAGCAGAGTGTTTGTGGAGTCAGCTGAGCGAAGGGCCCCAAGGAACACCGCATCACACAGGAAACCCTCAAGTGCTGAGAACCCGGGTGTAGACCCTCAGGTTGTGATGTGTTTTTATTCTGCTCTTTCCCCCATAGATCATGGCAGATCAGCTTGACCTTCTCTTAAGTGTGATCTTCATGGCCAGCCCCATGCTGGGAATGTCTCCCTGTTCTTCCAATGGCCAGATTGCCTTATTTCGCCACTGTAACCTTACCCAGATCCCCTGGGTCCTCAACACCACGGAGAGGCTCCTTCTCAGCTTCAACTACATCAGTGTGGTCAACGCCACGTCATTTCCATTCCTGGGGCAGCTCCTGCTGCTGGAGCTGGGAACCCAGTTTACACCCATGACCATCGGCCGGGAGGCCTTCAGAAACCTGCCCAATCTGAGGATCTTGGACCTGGGCCAAAACCACATTGAAGTCTTGAGTCCAGACACTTTTCAGGGACTTCCCCATCTCATGGAACTTCGACTGTTTTCCTGTAAGCTCTCCAGTGTTGTGCTAAGAGATGGTTACTTCAGAAATCTAACTTCATTGGCTCGCTTAGACCTCTCTGGCAACCAGATTTACAGCCTTCATCTCCATTCTTCATTTCAGGAACTGAATTCCTTAAAAGCCATAGATTTTTCTTTCAATAACATAGTCCCTTTATGTGAGGATGAACTCAAGCCCCTGCAGGGCAAAACACTCTCTTTCTTTGGCCTCAAATCAACTAGCCTGTTCAGCAGAGTCTCTGTGAGTTGGGAGACTTGCAAAAACCCCTTCAGAGGCATGTGGCTGGAAACTCTAGATCTCTCTGAAAATGGTTGGACAGTGGACATCACAGGCAACTTTAGCAATGTCATCCGGGGAAGCCAAGTCACCTCTTTGATTCTTACGTACCACATAATGGGGTCTGGCTTTGGCTTCCAGAACATCAGAGACCCTGACCAGAACACGTTTGCTGGCCTGGCTAGAAGTTCGGTGATGTTCCTGGACCTTTCGCATGGTTATATCTTCTCCTTGAATTCCAGAGTGTTTGAGACGCTGAAATATTTGAAGTTTCTGAGCCTTGCCTCCAACAAGATAAACAAGATTTCAGAAGATGCGTTTTATGGACTTGACAATCTCCAAGTTCTCAATATGTCATGTAATCTTTTGGGAGAACTTTATAATTCCAACTTCTACGGGCTACCTAGAGTCGCTTACATTGACCTTCAAAAGAACCATATTGGGATCATTCAATACCAAACGTTCAGATCCCTGGAGAACTTACAAACCTTGGATCTCCGCGATAATGCTCTCAAAACCATCAATTTCATTCCAAGCATCCTGACCGTCTTACTGGGCGGCAATAAGCTGGTCGATCTGCCACGTGTCCGCTTTACAGCCAACTTCATCGAATTATCCGAGAACAAACTAGAAGATTTGTCAGACCTCTACTTTCTCCTGCAAGTTCCCCAGCTCCAGTCCCTCATCCTGAACCAGAATCGCCTTTCCTCCTGCAAGGCAGTCTACACCCCTTCCAAGAACCTGAGCTTGGAACATCTTTTCCTGGCAGGAAACATGCTGCAGCTTGCCTGGGAGACTGGCCTCTGCTGGGATGTTTTCAAAGGCCTTTTCCACCTCCGAGTCCTGTACCTGAATAGTAACTACCTTAATTTCCTCCCTCCTGGAATATTTAGCGACCTGGTTTCGTTACAGTTGCTCAATCTTGGCGCTAACAGGTTGACCTCTCTCTCTCCTGGCAGCTTACCTGCTACTCTAGAGTTTCTTGATATATCTAGAAATCAGCTCTTCTCTCCTGATCCTGGGTCGTTTGCTTCACTTAGCTCCTTGGACATAACGCATAACGAGTTCGTCTGCCAGTGTGAACTTATCCCTTTCATCACCTGGCTCAACCAAACCAATGTCACCCTGCAGGGCTCTCCTGCAGACATATACTGCATGTACCCTGACTCGCTAGTAGGGGTCTCCCTTTATGACGTCTCCACCAAGGAGTGTGATGAAGAGGAAGTCTTGCAGTCCATAAAGTTTTCCCTTTTCGTCCTGTGCACCGTCACTTTGTCCTTGCTCCTCGTCACCACCTTCACGTTCATAAAGTTCCGGGGGACTTGTTTCCTGTGTTATAAGAACATTCAGAGACTGGTGTTCAAGGACAAGGTCCGGAGTTTGGAACCCAGTGCATACCAATACGATGCCTACTTTTGCTTCAGTAGCAAAGACTTCGAATGGGCACAGAATGCTCTGCTCAAACACCTGGATGCCCAGTACAGTTCCCGAAACAGACTTAGGCTGTGCTTCGAAGAGAGAGACTTCATCCCAGGAGAAAACCACATCTCCAACATCCAGGCGGCTGTCTGGGGCAGCAGAAAGACCGTGTGCCTAGTGAGCAGACAATTCCTTAAGGATGGCTGGTGCCTGGAAGCCTTCAGGTATGCCCAGAGCCGGTGCCTGTCTGACCTCAAGAATGTTCTCGTCGTGGTGGTGGTGGGGTCCCTGTCCCAGTATCAGCTGATGAGACATGAGACCATCAGAGGGTTTCTTCAAAAGCAACAGTACTTGAGATGGCCTGAGGACCTCCAGGACGTTGACTGGTTTCTCAATAAACTCTCTGGGTGCATACTAAAGGAAGAAAAAGGGAAGAAGAGAAGCGGTACCATTCCGTTGCAAACTGTAACAACCATTTTCTAGTGGAAAGAGCCATTTCCAAGTGTCAGGGAGAACTCTGCACATTGTATGTGCTCAACCGTGTGGGGGTCGTTCCCAGGGGTTGTTTTCTGTCCATGAGAACATCATCAATCTCTTGGTGTTCATGTCAACAGATGTTCTGTGCCACTGACCTACTAATGGAAAATGACGAAAAGCCGCAGCTGCCTCTCAAGTTTCCCACTCTCTGTCGATGTTCTTCTGGGCCCAATAACACTGTTTCCTCCCATCCTGTTGCATACTGCCTGCCCCCTAGATGGTGAGGCCACCTTGGGAGAAGTTACGGTGGTGTCATGCTTCCTGTGTTGTTCACTCTGAGAACAGGCTGTCACTGTAGAACATGGACAGCTGAGATGGGACTTTCTCGGGCCACGGGAGTGATACCAGTGCTGAGGACCGCTGTCTCTCTACATTGGTGATAAGACCTTGGATGTCAGCAACCCCATCACAGCGGCCCTCATGCACTTACTTCATGTCGTGACCCTGCAGGCTCAGCTTCTGTGGGTCATGGCCATCTTCCGCACTGGACCGTTCATCCGGTGCCCACGCCTATTCACAAATTAGCACCAGCCTGACCCTTCTACATCCTCCCCTACAACCGTACAACAGCTGTTGTACGCACTACACACTGTAAGAAGGGTGTGGACTTGACACAGATTTCTTACTGATTCTGTGGTTTCTTAACCATGGAACTTGAGCTTTCTATATCATGCCTGGGCCTCAGTGTTCTCCCCTGTAGGCCTAGCAACATCTACCTCATCAGTATGCCGCGAATGCTCATTGGCCAAGAATGTGGTGACTTCTCTGATAGTTTTCATTGCCCTAAGACCACAGATGAAGACTCACATTCAAAGGCCCCTGGAGGCTATCGTAATTTCTTGAATTTGTATTTTTTTATCCTAAAAGGAGTTTATGTGCATTCTAATCATTTTGTGTGTTTATTAACATAGCAATGTTTCTCTGCAAAAGCATTAAGAAACCTTAAACCAAAGAACTGTGTTGCAGGTCCCCAGCCCCTCGTTTGAACTCCTTCACGTTGTGTACTCACCCCTAGGCCAGCTGTTGCAGCCTGAATACCTGGAGGGGCACAGCACCTCCCTGTGACCGACACACACACCCCAGTCACTGAAATGTATGCCAACGATGTATTTGGTATGTGTGAGGACACCCCAACTGTGAGCCCTGCTGGCCAACCCTTTTTTGTTTGCCTGTGTCCTGGGCCAAGGATGGGACCTGACCCATAGTAAGTTCTTAATGAAGCGATAACCACGAAGTCTGGCCAATAATTTATTAGGGGGCACAATGGAAAAACAGATCATGAATACAGAACAAGGTAGACACTGCTTCTGATCCAGCTGCCGTTGCCCTGCTGTTCTGCCATGGGCGATGAGGACCAACCACAAGTCTTGCTTCTGCTCCAACCATGAGAGAAAGAGACAGAGAGAGAGAGACAGACACGGAGAGAGAGAGAGCCTCCTCCTCAGATTTATTCGGTCCCATAGCCAGAGAAAACCATGCGCATAGGGCTAGTTACCCCCAATGTCTTTGGCTGAAAAAGATCAAATGTCCATAACATCTTAATAAATACCTAAGTATCGAGTGACACCCACTTTCTTAAGTGTCAGCGTGGTTGTCGTCTGCTCCTAGCTCTCCAGGGATGGGTAGGACGGGGCTAGGCTGTGACAGTGACGCCACAGAGAAACTGAAGGCCGATGAAGGCGGAAGATGCTAGGTTCGGGGAAGCACTGGGCTTGTGGTGTGGAGGTACTGGAGGGGACTCATCCAGAACAGCCAAGAGCGGTGCTGGGCTTGAGGAGCGGGTATGGGGAGGCAGCAAAGCAGCTCTGGCTTATTCATGGAGACTGCCTTCTCTTGATCCTTGTTCTAAGGGGTACAGCAAAACCGGACCCCAACTTTCCTCACGGTTGCAACCACAGCTCCTGAAGATGAAGGAAGATGATGCTGGCTGATTCCGTCTCACCTCCCTGCTGTCTGTCAGCCTTGGCTCTGCACACGCTGCAGGCACAGCTATGATGCTCAGCAGGTCTGGCGGAGCCTCTCCCCGCAGCGCAGCTAAAGAGGGGCAGATCAGGGAAAGAGCAGACACGCAGTTTCTTATGTCTGCCTTCTTTTCTGAAAGACTCCGAAAGGCATAACTTTTCTCTTTTTCTCTCTACCCCTGTCCTAGCATGTTTTTCCTACACTCTGGACCTCCATTCTTCTTTCCAGAGTTCCCGCTATGCCATGTGGTCTTCACGACAGCTTTCCCCATTTTCTTCTCCACTCTATCCCTCCCGGCATCTGCTAAGATTCACACCCTGCCTGCCCTGGGGTTGTTGTTTGTTCTGTTTTCAAAGTTAAACTCTAAAAGAAGCATTCTCAAGCTTTTAAAAAAAAAATTATCCCGCTGCTTAGCATGAAAATTGAAGGGTACTCGTTCCCTTTAGTCACTGGAGAAATCTAAATCAAGACCACATTGGTGTGGCACGCCCCACCCACCAAGATAACTAACATCAAGATGACTGGCAGTACCAAACAGTGAAAAAGACATGGAGCAATGGAAACGCCCTGGTTGACCGTGCATATGTAAGTTAGCATCTTTTCAGAAAGCCAACTGTCATTTCCTGATGGAGTTGAATCCATACATGTCCCCCACATGCCGGACACATTACATATTCCACCAGACGCCTTATCAGCATTCTTTACAATAGCCAATGCAAGGAGCAACTTCCTTGTCCATTAGCCATGAAAGGACAGACTGTCATGGAGAAAGACATACACGGACCCTTCAGTAACTGCAGCTATCCGGCACCGCCGGCGCCAACCTCACAGAAATGCTGGCAGGAGAGCGTAATGATTGCGTCTGAAAAGACAGCACCTGCTTATGGTGGTTGTGCTGACAGCAGTCACCTCTGAGGCATATGGAAGGGACCTCTGAGACACCAGGTAGGCTCCATGTCCTGACCTGGCAGTGGTGACCATGTGTGTCTACTTTGTGAAAAGGAGTTTCTGTGCACCCACAACCTGTTCACTTTTGCTGGAGGTCGTATTCTGCAGTTTGAAATCAGAGAAGCGTAAGAAACCAGGACATTTTTATCTTGTCTGTAGAACAGGCAGGGCAAATATCTCATCCCCCTGACACCTTAGTTTCGTTGAGAAAGCCGCCGGGTATCACTGGGTTTCCCTGTACTGTCCTTACCAAAGCAGTGATTTCTCTGGAACTTTGGGAGATCGTTAGGGTACAAGAGGACACGAGCTTTCATTTTATATCTTTGGTATTAATTTAATTTTTTTCTTTCTACATTAAATAAAGTGTGTGTGTGTGTGTGTGTGTGTGTGTGTGTGTGTGTATGCATGTCACCATATGTGATCAGATGTAGTGTAATGCCTGTACTACAGGATGGTTCACGAGTCAGGCAAGGGGCTGGAGATTGAAACACATATATATACACACACACACACACACAGAGAGAGAGAGAGAGAGAGAGAGAGAGAGAGAGAGAGAGAGAGTCATCCTTGAAACAAGAATGTCAATTTTATTGTGTTCCAGGGCAGCTTATATAGGGCTCTCCTTGACTAATGGCCACACCCTAGCTCTCGGGGATTTTCAGCTGCAAGCCCATCAGAAACCACTCCACTGCCATCAGGAACTCATGAGGGTCTCGTGCCCAGAGCAGCTGCAAGCACAGGAAAACCAGTTGTTTACTTCGGCAGGCAAGGGGTCACAGAAAATTTAGGGTCTGTAACTCCCAAAAATCAGAGATAGAAACAACTTGTGGGAAATTGTTCTCTTCCCCCATCATGTGGGCTATGATGATTGAACTCAGATTGCCAGGTGTGGTGCCGAACCACTTTACCGACTAAGCTATCCTTGCGCCAACTCAATGAAGCCTTTGGTACTATTTAATGT
This sequence comes from Microtus oregoni, assembly GCF_018167655.1. Lineage (NCBI taxonomy): Eukaryota > Metazoa > Chordata > Mammalia > Rodentia > Cricetidae > Microtus > Microtus oregoni. The sequence goes on from NW_024543221.1 coordinate 6,994,441, forward strand.
TTAACAGTGTGTATGTATTTTGTTAATGAAACTTTAAATAGACAAAATAAATATGCCCTCACTTAAAACCAAGGTGATAAGTCTGTGTAAAAGGCAGAGGATATAACAATTATCACCTAGAATTTATTTTATCTCCTTACATTTTCTTTCAAGACCGAGCCTTACCTTGTTGCCCAGGTCGGAATCGCAAGCATATGCCCCATACTAGATCATCACTTTTCTTTCTGAGACAGGGTTTCTCTGTGTAGCGGTCCTAGCTGTCCTGGAACTAGCTCTTGTAGACCAGGCTGGCCTCGAACTCGTGGAGATCCACCTGCCTCTGCCTTCCAAGTGCTGGGATTAAAGGCCTGCACCACCACCGCCTGGCTAGCTCATTTAATTTTAAAATTTTTAAATGTTTAATTTTTAAACAAGTAAGATAGAACAATTATTTCAACTGATCAATAGATATGAACGAATCATGTAGGGCTAGCAAGATGGCTCAGGAGATGGAGGAGGCCGCTGTGCAAGCCTGGTGATGTCAGCTTGATCTCTGGAAGCAGACGCAGAGGAGACGGCTGACCCCACAGTTGTCTTCTGACCGCTACACATGTGCTGTGGCCCAGATGCACACCTGCACACACACATACGTCATGTGAGTTCACACTGCACAATGATAAATATTTTTGAAGATTTTATATGTATGTGTTATATTTTGCTGTTTTCCTTGTGAGTAAAGGAATTTTTCATCTGTTTTACTTAGCAATTAAGTATTTTATTTCTCATCAGCCACAATAACTTTCATTTAGATGGCGCCTTAAAGAAATTCAGCATTTTTATTTGACAGAAAATTCCATGGAAAGAACCCGCTAAAGCTGCTCTGTTCCTCCCTAGCAGCAATGGCCCAGGTAATTCAGACAGGAGGGCTTTATTTCTGAAACATGGGCATCTGACCCAGATGACTGGAGATTCTGTTTCTTTTCCCAATTAAGGTGGCAGGGCTCTATTTTCTCATCTCCTCCCAGAAAGGCTGCCTCACTGCGATGTGATAAAAAACCAATGACATCATGTCTCACTGGGGCTCAGCCTTCCTCCAGGAAACAGGTGTTTTGGCTAAGAGGAGCCTGGACCTTTTTCTCTGCTATGATGACCTACGTGTGCTGCTCAAGAAGTCCTCAGGGCCCAGCACTCAAGGCCGGGCATCTACATGGTTTTTCCAGTGACCTGTGCGTGGGCAGAGCATCTTCCAAGCCTGCAATTCATGCCAAGAATGGAGGGATTTACACAAGAAAGTTGCCAACGGTGTGGCCCTGTGAAGGTTAGGAAAACTTTTGGGAGAGGGAACTAGAAAGCCCACTTGTGCCTGGAAATAAGACATCCAACAAGAGGTCATGCCGAGGTGTAGGAGCAGGTATGGGGTCTGGATGGGCAAAGTTATCCCTCTGGCCTTGCTCAAGCTGTAGCCCTGAAGCAAGCCTTGAGGCTCTTACAGAACAACTCCTAGAGACACTCACAGAAAATGTCAGGGGTTTGGAATTGGGGGACCCCAGGTATAATGCTACGTGCATCTCTTGTCACCCTTGGAGCTTCACGGATTAGGGTGTAGTCATAGTTTTTACCTAAGTTGGTGAGATGGTTCAGCTGGCAAACACGCTTGTCCCCAAGCCTAGTGACCAGAGGTCCATCCCCAGGACCCACATGATGGAAGGAGAGAAACAGTTCCCACAGGTTGTTCTCTGACATCTACATGTATGGTATGGCATATGGGTGGACACACAAGCAGTATGTGCACACACACACACACACACACGCACACGCATGAAGACACACTATAAATACACAATAGCACATACATCAAAGAGGCAAAACTATGCTGTGTAAAATTGGCCATGTGGGTCTCTCTGGCCTCCTGGGTCTGCCTCTAGCTTCCCCGGTCTGGATGCTCATGCTTAGTCCCCAAAATGAAGTCACCCCTTTGAAGGTCTAGGCAACACCCCTAAAAGTCTGAGAAGTCAGTCACAAGGCTATTTTAAAAAATACAATAAAATGGACAAATCCTAAACGGGCCCTTTAATGCCCACAGCGATGTAACCACAACCTTAGTCAAGATACAGCCTAGCTCCCCAGTCCCCAAGATCTCTTTCCTTTGCTGCCAGCTCCACCCTTACCTCAGTTCGAGCTCTGTTGTGGTTTCTGTGAACACAGAAGGAATTCCCCTCTTCTGGAACTTCACATTAAAGGAACCATAGCCCAATTTTTGATCTGTTTTCTTTTGCTGAATATAATTTGAGGTGCTTCTTGTTATGACCTGGTGGCTCTTGGTCTACATTTTCCTTTTGGGGGTTGTTTCTAGGTTTGAGCCATGAGAAATAAGACAGCAGTATACATTACTTTGCAAATCTTTTTGTAGCTCTGTCCTCACCTCCCCTGGAGAAGTATCTAGAAATGAAATCGTGGAGTTGTGGGATAGTCGTATGTTTTCTTCAGAGAAACTGCCAGTTTTCCAAGACTGTCGTAAGTTTGCACTGGCGCCTCCTGTGTGGGGCATTCAGGGTGTCCTGTAGCCACGCCGACATTTGCTATGGGAGTATAGCCTCAGCATACATGGTCTTCATGTGTACCCCCCACCCCCCGAGTGACTGATACACTGAGAACCACCGGTGTTTCGTAAGCCTGTCTGTGTCATTGTAAGTGAAGAATCATTCAAGTTGTTCCCATTTTAATTGGTCCCTGTGACTTTTCCCAGGGAGACATAAAGAAATGTCTACTTGTTGGTTGTTTTTTACTCTTTTGGCTTTTGGGGAGAGGGCCTACCACCCAGCTCCCAAATAAATCACACACCAAGTCCTATTCTTTCTTATTAATGTTCGACCTTAGCTTGGCTTGTTTCTAGCTAGTTTTTCTTTAACTTAAATTATCCCAGCTACCTTTTGCCTGTGAGCTCTTTTTTTTCTTACTTCTGTATATCTTACTTGCACTCTTATTCCATGACTAGCTGGGTGGCTGGCCCCTGACTTCATCCTCTCTCTGTTCTAACTTGCTCCTCCCCTTCCCAGGGTTCTCCTCCTATTTATACTCTGCCTGATAGCCTCACCCATCCTTGCTCCTGCCTTGCTATTGGCCATTCAGCTCTTTATTAGACCATCATGTGTTTTAGACAGGCAAAGAACCACAGCTTCACAGAGTTAAACAAATGCAGCATAAACAGAAGTAACACACCTTAAAATAATCTTCTACAACATCTACTCACCTCAGATACAAAGACTTAGATCCTGAACCAGCCCCCTGTAGATACTGGGCGCTCTAAGCTGACCAAATCCTGCAGCCTGAAGAAATCAAGCCAAACCCCCACTGCAGTGCTGAGACAGAGAATTAAGACGTTCTGTGTGATGCCACAACCCATAAATTACAGGCCAATCCAGTACCTTGCTCCTCCTTGCTCTTTGTTATGTAGGCCATCCCAGAAATTGTGTGGTGTGGAACTTTCCAACACCCCTGATATACAAGTCAGATACTTTCCTCTACTCAAGGAAGGCTCCTCTCTGCTCCCCCCTGTCATGTTGTCCATGGTAGCTCACTTGTTCTCTCTCTCCCTCCCTTTCTCCCTTTCCCCCCTTCCCTCTCTCTGAGTCATCTCTCTTTCTAAAGCCCCTTTAAAGTCCTTCAAGGCTTCAACATATCATCTCTAATATGAAGGACTACCCCACCTCAAGCTTTGGTCACAGATCCTTTGTGAAGGTCTCACTCCTAATAAAGCTCATTCCTGAAGGGGATTTTGTGGCGCTTATTTCCCAAACCATCCCACCTGCTGCCTCTTCTAATGAAGAGGGCACCACCTGACCCAAGAAAGGATTCTACCCAAGTCTAAATGGGTGAACCAGTTTGTCCACCTTTCTTAAAGAGATGGGTGACTCAAAGGCAGCTATGTCTCCAGGAAGTGTCTAGAGCATGCCATACCAACACGCTGGGTACCTCTCAGCAGGTTATAAGCCAGAGTTTTCCATCTCTAATCAACCCTCATATACCCAGGAGAGGGCAGAACCTGTTAACACGGTCCCAAGCCTGGCAGGGAAGTGAAGTTTATGGCTGGAAGGAGCCACTGCCACCTAAGACGACACCTGGGGAAGGAACCTCCGTGATGGCTGGTGGTGATGGAGGACCATAGTCCTCCATGTTAGCCCACGACAGCATCTTGCTGGAGCCCTGGGGCTCCCTACCAGGGAGGAAAGAAACCAGCCTTTATTGGGCACCTTTTTGCCAGGCTCCATACTGGCCAGTTCACACACATCATCCCGTTAGAGTCGCATGACTGGACCAAGCAGCGTGGACACGACCCATCTCATGGAGATGGAGACTGAGATGCAGATCTTGAGGAACTTGCCTAGTTAGTCGAACAGTACAAACCTGGATTTCTCTGATGCTTTGTCTGTCTTCCCTCAGCCCCCAGTGCCTCTTTGCTTTCTCTGCTTTCCCAGTGTGCGCTCTGTCTCTTTGCTGGGATGTGGGTCCTTCCTCACTGCTGGTATGTTATGGTTTCATCCTAGGAAAGCACCAGCACGCCCCACATCCCAGAGGTCTAAAGACCCTCCCTGCCACTCTATAGCCCCCCTCTCTTTCTCACTATTCAGTCGAGATTCTATGGAGAAGAACCAAGCTTCTCTATGACCTCTAGGTATTCAATGTCTTAATTAAGAGAATTGGGGATCTTATAACTGGCCTGTTCTAAAATATGGGGAGCAGGGCTAGGGAAGCCACACTCACTGGAGGCCTTGACCCAAGAGTCCCATGAAGCTTGCCAAAATGGCAGTGACCCTGAGTTTTGCATGGACAGTTGGAATCCTGCTCATCTATTTTAATTACTGTTTCTTTCATACAGAAGCCGAAGAGATACTTCCAACAACAAATTCAGTCACCTCGACCTCTAGCTTAAAAATGGACAGTCTCATGTAGCCCAGACTAGCTAAGGTTGACCTTGAACTTCTGATCCTCCTGTTCCCATCTCTCAAATGCTGGGATTGCAAGCACATGCCATCATGACTATTGTGCCGCAGGCCAGAGGCTTGGGCAGTGAAGCTTCATTCCCAATCTTGGACATCACTGCTTTTTTAGGATAAAATACCCAATCCACCCCGTTCTCAAGGTCATTCCTAGTGCGTGAAGAATCCAGCAGGGGGCGCTGTAGAGACATCCTGGAGAGGGAATCAATGCTGTTTTCCCCCCACCCACCCATTCGTCCGCATTCCCCTCACCATCGCCCTTGCTAAGAAGCTTGTGTGAGGTGTGACTCTTTAGAGCCCCGTGTCTGAGTGTATCCAGAGCCTGCTGGAGGGTTGCCCTGCTGGAGCGTCTGCGAAGAGCCTGCTCTTTGTTTGCTGTTCTGTTTTATCTCAGCCTATAGTGGTCAGCACAGCGCTGTCTGGCACCTGTGAACTATGTTTGGGTTGGGAAGGAAGGAAAACTGGGCTACCCAGAGGCCTGGAACTGTAGCAAGAAAGAGGGCGGAGGTCAGAGTAATCACCATAATGGGTTCTGAGCTAATCCTTTCCACGACTAAGAGCAAGATGTCATTGGCGGCTGATAAACTGAGGGATCACTCCCTGATCAGTAATTTGGGGACATAATCCTCTGTAGTTAAGAGTGATCTTTGACAATACTACACAGGATAGATGGTTTTACTTCACAGAATGTTGTTGCTACTTAGGAACTTGGACAGCTAGAGATGAAGACAGAGAAAAAAATGCTCCAGCAAGTGGGAGTCTGGTACTCTAACCTGGCCTGGGGTTGTGGAACCATGGCTGAGCACAGGAGAGGCATGATGGGTAATCCAGGGTTGCAGAGTGAAGCCAGAAATCGTAGAGGGGCCACAGTTAGTGGTGTGCAAAGGAAGTCGTCCATGTGAAGGATGTAGAATCTGCCTTGCTTTCTGTTTCCTGTCTGTGACATTGGCATCCTGTGAGATCGGAGCTTGTGGAGCTTACAAGGGGCCCTGGGAGCTCAGGGGTCGCCTCTGTAGCACCTGCACACGGGAGACACCTGTACTGGTAACTGGAGCTGCTATTGACAAATCAAAGGGCCAGTTCATAGTCAGCAGAGGCCGGCAGGTGGCACTAGGAGTGGGAGGTGGAGCTGGGAGGACCTGGACTTCTGTGAGGAGCACGGAGCCCTTTGCCTGAAGGTGTGGAGGAGCCACTGGAGAATTAAGTCATTTGACCAAAGTGAGGCTATTTAAAGCCAAGCCAAAGGAGGAGGAGGGGAGGTGCAGGATGAGCCTCAGGAAGCTAGAGCTGGAGACTGAGCACAGAGTGGGCCATGGATAAAGTTCCATCTTGGAATCAGAGGCTTTGATCTAAGAGAGGCTCTGGCTTTCTGTCCCTAAGGAATGAGGCTCCTGCTTAGAGGGAGCTTGAGGAGTCCTCAGGATCAAAGGAGAGGCGGGAGGGAGAACAGTGGAGAATTTACAGAAAGAGGAGGAGCCCAGGGGAGAAGGACAGTCCTGGGAGCACGGATGGTTAAGCAGAGCAGAAGAGAAGCTGATGGACTGAGACGTCTGGAGAGGTGGGTGGACCATGACAAATCAGTCACACAGAATCCAGGAGACCCATTCTAAAACTAAGACACTGAAAATAACTAGGGGCTGGGGTCATAGAGTGATGGATGGGTGGGTGAATGAATGGATGGATGGAGTGGTAGATGGGTGGATGAATGCATGCATGGATGGAAGAATAGATGCATGGATGGATACACAGACGGATGGGTGGATGGGTGGGTGAATGAATGGATGGGTGGGGTGGTAGATGGATGGATGGATGCATGCATGGATGGAGGAATAGATGCATGGATGGATACACAGACAGATGGGTGGGTGAATGAATGGATGGGTGGAGTGGTAGATGGATGGATGGATGCATGCATGGATGCATGGATGAAGGAATACATGCATGGATGGATACATGGATGGATGGGTGGATGGGTGGGTGAATGAATGGATGGGTGGGATGGTAGATGGATGCATGCATGCATGCATGGATGCATGGATGGAGGAATAAATGCATGGATGGATACATGGATGGATGGGTGGGTGAATGAATGGATGGGTGGAGTGGTAAATGGATGGATGCATGCATGGATGAATGAATGAGTAGATGCATGGATGAATGAGTAGATGCATGGATGAATGAATGGATGATGCATGGGTGTATGGATGCATGGATAGGTGGGTGGATGCATGGATGGATAGGTGCATGGATGAATGGGTGAATGCATGGATGGATGCATGGATGATAGGTGGGTAGATGATCATTGCCAAGCACAGCATGAAAATCCCACAAGGGAAGGCTTGGGAATCATCCTATCAGCCTTGGCTATGGGGAGGTCACTGGTGAATTCAGACAATGGGGCAAAACTGTGTGCAGTGTGAGAAATGAGAAGACGGCGGGAGGTGCATCCAGGATCGAATGTCTCTCCACAGCAGGCAGCGCTGCCTCTGGGATAACAGACGGAGGGCATTTAGGGGGGAGATATGGGTGAAGAGGTGGTTTTCGTTGAAATACAAGGATCCAGAGGTATGAAGAAGGGTGGCGAGGGCTGAGGCCTCGGGAGACAGAGGCAGTCCTTGGTTGGGGGGAGGGTAAGAAGACGGATGTGAGTGCACAGAGCCCCACCCTACCCCGCAGAGAGCTGATGGAAGAAGGGAGTGTGGGGGAAGGTGAGAACAACCCTTGGACCTCACACAAATGCTCAGGCCCATGTTCACAGACAAGGTCGTGAGGAATTTTTTTAACTTGGAAGAAATAAAAGCAAAGGCAAACATTATAATGCTCCCCGTCCTCACGAAGCTGGCTGCTGCGTCGCTGCGGGGAGACACGTCTAGGTTGCTTGCACTGCAGTTCTAGCCCTGTTTCCTTCTGCATGCAGCAATGTCTCTATGCCCGAGCGAACTCAGTATTTATGTCTTCTATTTTCTTAGGACACAGGGGATTGAATGTAGGGTCTCCTTCACGCCACACAAGCACTCCACCGTTGAGCTCCCTTCCAGCCTATCCTCTTAGAAACCGTTTGTGCTGGCGTCTCGCTAAGCTGCT